>NC_140591.1:1107290604-1108508331 GCF_964204655.1 Triturus cristatus
AGTGTAGGGGGATGTGCTGGGGGTAGTGTTTTAGGGTTTAGGGTAGTGCAGTGGTGTTTGGGTAGTGTAGGGGGTCGAGTGGGGGTTAGTGTTTTAGGGTTTAGGGTAGTGCAGTGGTGTTTGGATAGTGTAGGGGTAGTGCTGTGGTAGTATGTTAAGGTTTAGGGTAGTGCAGTGGTGTTTGGGTAATGTACGGGGTCGTGTACGGGGTCGTGCTGGGGTAGTGTTTTAGGGTTTACGGTAGTGCAGTGGTTTTTGCGTAGTGTAGGGGGTCGTGCTTGGGGTAGAGTTTTAGGGTTTAGGGCAGTGCAGTGGTGTTTGTGTAGTGTAGGGGTCATGCTGGGGGTAGTGATTTAGGGTTTAGGATAGTGCAGTGGTGTTTTTGTAGTGTAGGGGTTCGTGCTGTGGGTAGTGTTTTAGGGTTTAGGGTAGTGCAGTGCTGTTAGGGTAGTATAGGCGGTCGTGCTGGGGGTAGTGTTTTAGGGTTTAGGGTAGTGCAGTTGTGTTTGGGTAGTGTAGGGGATAGTGTTTTAGGGTTTATGGTAGTTCAGTGGTGTTTCGGTAGCATAGAGAGTCGTGCTGGGCGTAGTGTTTTAGGGTTTAGGGTAGTGCAGTGGTGTTTGGGTAGTATAGGGGGGCATGCTGGGGTAGTGTTTAGGGGTTTAGGGCAGTGCAGTGGTGTTTATTTAGTATAGGGGACGTGCTGGGTGTATTGTTTTAGGGTTTAGGGTAGTTGAGTGGTGTTTGCGTAGTGTAGGGGTCATGCTGGGGTAGTGTTTTAGGATGTAGGGTAGTGCAGTGGTGCGTGGGTATTTTCGGGGGCAATGCTGGGGGTTTAGAGTAGTGCAGTAGTGTTTGGGTAGCGTAGGGGGTCATGCTGGGGATAGATTTAGGGTTCTCGCTTTTGTCTCTGTAGCCATTACCCTCTATTAGCGCCAAGAAACCGTTCGGTGCACGCTGCGCTTTATAAATGTTTTTTAAATTAAATTAAATTAAAGTTTAGGGTAGTGCAGTGGTGTTTGAGTAGTGTAGGGAGTGGTGCTGGGGGTAGTGTTTTAGAGTTTAGGGTAGTGCACTGGTGTTTGGGTAGTTGAGGGGTCATGCTGGGGGTAGATTTAGGATTTATGGTAGTGCAGTGGTGTTTGGGTAGTGTAGGGAGTGGAGATGGGGGAGTGTTTTAGGGTTTAGGGTAGTGCAGTGGTATTTCTGTAGTGTAGGGGGTCATGTTTTAGCTTTTAGGGTAGTGCAGTTGTCTTTGGGTAGTGTAAGGGTTGTGCTGGGGGTAGTGTTTTAGGGTTTAGGGTAGTGCAGTGGTGTTCGGGTAGTGTAGAGGTCATACTGGGTGTATTGTTATAGGGTTTAGGGTAGTGCAGTGGTGTGTGGGTAGTGTAGGGAGTCATGCTTGGGGTAGATTTAGGATATAGGGTAGTGCAGTGGTGTTTGGGTAGTGTAGGGGGTCGTGCTGGGGGTAGATTTAGGGTTTAGGGTAGAGCAGTGGTGATTGGGTAGTGTAGGTGGTCATGCTGGCGGTAGATTTAGGGATTAGGGTAGTGCAGTGGTGTTTGGGTAGTGTAAGGATTTGTGCTGCAGGGTGTTTTTTAGGGTTTAGAGTAGTGCAGTGGTGATTGGGTAGTGTAGGAGGTCTTGCTGGGGGTAGTATTTTAGCGTTTTGGGTAGTGCACTGGTGTTTGGGTAGCGTGGGGGGTACTGCTGGTTGTAGTGTTTTAGGGTTCAGGATAGTGCATTGGTTTTTGGATAGTATAGGGTACTGCTGGGGGTAGTGTTTTAGGGTTTAGGGTAGTGCAGTTGTGTTTGTGTAGTGTAGGGGACAGTGTTTTAAGGTTTAGGTTAGTGCACTGGTGTTTGTGTAGTGTAGGGGGTCGTGCTGGGCATAGTGTTTTAGGGTTTAGAGTTGTACAGTGGTGTTGGGGTAGTGTAGGGGGTCGTGCTGGGGGTAGTGTTTTATGGTTTAGGGTAGTGCAGTGGTGTTTGGGTAGTGTAGGGCGTCGTGCGGGGGTAGATGTAGGGTTTAGGGTAGTGCAATGGTGTTTGGGTAGTGTAGGGAGACGTGCTAGGGGTAGTGTTTTAGGGTTTAGGGTAGTGCAGTGGTGTTTGGGTATTGTAGGGGGTAATGCTGGGGGTAGTGTTTTAGGATGTAGGGTAGTGCAGTGGTGCGTGGGTATTTTCGGGGGCAATGCTGCGGGTAGTGTTTTAGGGTTTAGAGTAGTGCAGGGGTGTTTGGGTAGTGTAGGGGGTCATGCTGGGGATAGATTTAGGGTTTAGGGTAGTGCAGTGGTGTTTGTTTAGTGTAGGGAGTGGTGCTGGTGGTAGTGTTTTAGAGTTTAGGGTAGTGCAGTGGTGTTTGGGTAGGGGAGTGGAGATGGGGGAGTATTTTAGGGTTTAGGGTAGTGCAGTTGTGTTTGTGTAGTGTAGGGGTTGTGCTGGCGGTAGTGTTTCAGGGTTTAGGGTAGTGCAGTGATGTTTTGGTAGTGTAGGGGTCGTTCTGGGGTTATTGTTTGAGGGTTTAGGGTAGTGCAGTGGTATGTGGGTAGTGTAGGGAGTCATGTTTCGGATTGATTTAGGATATAGGGTAGTGCAGTGGTGTTTGGGTAGTGTAGGGGGTCCTGCTGGGGGCAGATTTAGGGTTTAGGGTAGAGCAGTGGTGTTTGGGTAGTGTAGGTGGTCATGCTGGGGGTAGATTTAGGGTTTAGGGTAGCGCAGTGGTATGGGTGTAGTGTAGGGAGTCGTGCTGCGTCTTTTTTAGGGTTTAGAGTAGTGCAGTGGTGATTGGGTAGGGTAGGGGGTCTTGCTGGGGGTAGTATTTTAGGGTTTATGGTAGTGGTTTGGTTTTTCGATAGTGTAGGGGTCGTGCTGGGGTAGTGGTTTAGGCTTTAGGGTAGTGCAATGGTGTTTGCATAGCGTGGGGGGTACTGCTGGGGGTAGTGTTTTAGGGTTCAGGATAGTGCAGTGTTGTTTGGATAGTTTAGGGGTACTGCTGGGCGTAGTGTTTTAGGGATTAGGGTAGTGCAGTGGTGTTTGGGTAGTGTAGGGGGTCGTGCTGGGGGTACTGTTTTAGGGTTTAGGGTAGTGCAGTGGTGTTTGTGTAGTGTAGGAGATAGTGTTTTAGGGTTTAGGTTAGTGCACTGGTGTTTGTGTAGTGCAGGGGGTTGTGCTGGGTGTACTGTTTTAGGGTTTAGAGTTGTACAGTGGTGTTAGGGTAATATAGGGGGTCGTACTGGGGGTAGTGTTTTAGGGTTTATGGTACTGCAGTGGTGTTTGGTAGTGTAGGGGGTCGTGTGGTGGTAGATTTAGGGTTTTGGGTAGTGCAGTGGAGTTTGGGTAGTGTAGGGGGTCATGCTGGGGGTAGTGTTTTAGGGTTTAGGGTAGTGCAGTGGTGTTTGGATAGTGTAGTGGTTCATCCTGGGGGTAGTGTTAGGGTATAGGGTAGTGCAGTGGTGTTTGGGTAATGTAGGGAATGGTCCTGGGGGAGTGTTTTAGGGATTAGGGTACTTCAGTGGTGTTTGTGTAGTGTAGGGGGTCGTGCTGGGGTAGTGTTTTAGGGTTTAGGGTAGTGCAGTGGTGTTTGTGTAGTGTAGGGGATAGTGCTTTAGGGTTTAGGTTAGTGCACTGGTGTTTGTGTAGTGTAGGGGGTCTTGCTGGGGGTAGTGTTTTAGGGTTTATGGTAGTGCAGTCATGTTTCGGTAGTGTAGGGGGTCGTGCTGGGGGTAGTGTTTTAGGGTTTAGGGTAGTGTAGTGGTGTTTGGGTAGTATAGGGGGTCATGTGGGGGTTAGTGTTTTAAGCTTTAGGGTAGTGCAGTGGTGTTTGGGTCGTGTAGGGGTATTGCTGGTGGTAGTATGTTAAGATTTAGGGTAGTGCAGTGGTGTTTGGGTAATGTACGGGGTCGTGTACGGGGTCATGCTGGGGTAGTGTTTTAGGGTTTATGGTAGTGCAGTGGTATTTGAGTAGTGTAGTGGTCATGCTGGGGTACTGTTTTAGGGTTTACAGTAGTGAAGTGGTGTTTGGGTAGTATAGAGGGTCGTGCTGAGGGTAGTGTTTTAGAGGTTAGGGTAGTGCAGTGGTGTTTGTGTAGTGAAGGGGTCATTCTAGGGGTAGTGTTTTAGGGTTTAGGGTATTGCAGTGGTGTTTGGGTAGTGTAGCGGGTCATGCTGGGGGTAGAGTTTTAGGGTTTACGGTAGTGCAGTGGTTTTTGGGTAGCGTAGGGGGTCGTGCTTGGGGTAGAGCTTTAGGGTTTAGTGCAGTGCAGTGGTGTTTATTTACTGTAGGGGGATGTGCTTGGGGCAGTGTTTTAGGGTTTAGGGTAGTGCAAAGGTGTTTGTGTAGTGTAGGGGTCCATGCTGGGGGTAGTGTTTTAGGGTTTAGGGTAGAGCAGTGGTGATTGGCTAGTGTAGGGGGTCATGCTAGGGGCGTGTTTTAGGTTTTAGGGTAGTGCAATGGTGTTTTGGTAGTGTAGGGGTTCGTGCTGTGGGTAGTGTTTTAGGGTTTAGGGTAGTGCATTGGTGTTAGGGTAGTATAGGCGGTCGTGCTGGGGGTAGTGTTTTAGGGTTTAGGGTAGTGTAGGGGTGTTTGGATAGTGTAGGGGGTCATGCTGGGGGTAGATTTAGGGTTTAGGGTAGTGCAGTGGTAATTGGATAGTGTAGGGGGTCCTGCTGGGGGTAGTGTTTTAGGGTTTACGGTAATGCAGTGGTGTTTGGGTAGTGTATGGGTCGTGCTTGGGGTAGTATTTTAGGTTTTCGGCAGTGCAGTGGTGTTTATTTAGTGTAGGGGGATGTGTTGGGGGTAGTGTTTTAGGGTTTAGGGCAGTGCAGAGGTGTTTGTGTAGTGTAGGCTGTCATGCTGGGGGTAGTGTTTTAGGGTTTAGGGTAGAGCAGTGGGGTTTGTGTAGTGTAGGGGGTCGTGCTGGTGGTAGTGTTTTATGGTTTAGGGCAAAGCGATGGTATTTATTTAGAGTAGTCGGACGTGCTGGGGAAGTGTTTCAGGGTTTAGGGCAGTGCAGTGGTGTTTGTGTAGTGTAGGGGGTCATGCTGGGGGTAGTGTTTTAGGGTTTAGGGTAGAGCAGTGGTGATTGGCTAGTGTAGGGGGTCATGCTAGGGGCGTGTTTTAGGGTTTAGGGTAGTGCAATGGTGTTTTGGTAGTGTAGGGGTTCGTGCTGTGGGTAGTGTTTTAGGGTTTAGGGTAGTGCATTGGTGTTAGGGTAGTATAGGCGGTCGTGCTGGGGGTAGTGTTTTAGGGTTTAGGGTAGTGTAGTGGTGTTTGGATAGTGTAGGGGGTCATGCTGGGGGTAGATTTAGGGTTTAGGGTAGTGCAGTGGTAATTGGATAGTGTAGGGGGTCGTGCTGGGGGTAGTGTTTTAGGGTTTACGGTAATGCAGTGGTGTTTGGGTAGTGTAGGGAGTCGTGCTGCGGGGTGTTTTTTACGGTTTAAAGGAGAACAGTGGTGTTTGGGTAGTGTAGGGGGTCTTGCTGGGGGTAGTATTTTAGGGTTTAGGGTAGAGCATTGGTGTTTGGGTAGTGTAGGGGGTCGTGCTGGGGTAGATTTAGGGTTTAAGGTAGTGCAGTGGTAATTGGATAGTGTAGGGGGTCATGCTGGGGGTAGTGTTTTAGGGTTTACGGTAATGCAGTGGTGTTTGGGTAGTGTAGGGAGTCGTGCTGCGGGGTGTTTTTTACGGTTTAAAGGAGAGCAGTGGTGTTTGGGTAGTGTAGGGGGTCTTGCTGGGGGTAGTATTTTAGGGTTTAGGGTAGAGCATGGGTGTTTGGGTAGTGTAGGGGGTCGTGCTGGGGTAGTGGTTTAGGGTTTAGGGTAGTGCAATGGTGTTTGGGTAGCATGGGGGGTACTGCTGGGGGTTGTGTTTTAGGGTTCAGGATAGTGCAGTGGTGTTTGGATAGTATAGGGGTACTGCAGGGGGTTGAGTTTTAGGGTTTAGGGAAGTGCAGTGGTTTTTGGGAAGTGTAGGGGGTCATGCTAGGGGTACTGTTTTAGGGTTTAGGGTAGTACAGTGGTATTTGTGTAGTGTTCGGGGATAGTGTTTTAGGGTTTAGGTTAGTGCACTGGTGTTTGTGTAGAGTAGGGGGTCGTGCTGGGCATAGTGTTTTAGGGTTTAGAGTTGTACAGGGGTGTTAGGGTAATATAGGGGGTCGTGCTGAGGGTAGTGTTTTAGGGTTTAAGGTAGTGCAGCGGTGTTTGGGTAGTGTAGGGTGTCGAGCAGGGGTTGATTTAGGGTTTTGGGTAGTGCAATGGTATTTGGGTAGTGTAGGGGGTCATGCTGGGGGTAGTGTTTTAGGGTTTAGGGTAGTGCAGTGGTATTTGGGGAGTGTAGGGGGTCATAGTGGGGGTAGTGTTTTAAGGTTTAGGGTAGTGCAGTCGTGTTTGGATAGTGTAGGGGGTCATCATGCGGGTGGATTTAGGGTTTAGTGTAGTGCAGTGGTGTTTGGGTAATATAGGTAATGGTGCTAGGGGAGTGTTTTAGGGTTTAGGGTAGTGCAGGGGTTTTTGTGTAGTGTAGGGGATAGTATTTTAGGGTTTAGGTTAGTGCACTGGTGCTTGTGGACTGTAGGGGGTCGTGCTGGGGTAGTGTTTTAGGGTTTATGTTAGTGCAGTGGTGTTAGGGTAATGTTTGGAGTGGTGCTGGGGGCTGTGTTTTAGGAATTAGGGTAGTGCAGTGGTGTTTGGATAGTGTAGGGGGTCGTGCTGGGGGTAGTGTTTTATGGTTTAGGGCAGAGCAGTGGTATTTATTTAGAGTAGTGGGACGTGCTGGGGAAGTGTTTTAGGGTTTAGGGCAGTGCAGTGTTGTTTGTGTAGTGTAGGGGGTCATGCTGGGGGTAGTGTTTTAGGGTTTAGGGTAGTGTAGTGGTGTTTGGGTAGTGTAGGGGGTCGAGTGGGGGTTAGTGTTTTAGGGTTTAGGGTAGTGCAGTGGTGTTTGGATAGTGTAGGGGTAGTGCTGTGGTAGTATGTTAAGGTTTAGGGTAGTGCAATGGTGTTTGGGTTATGTACGGGGTCGTGTACGGGGTCGTGCTGGGTGTAGTGTTTTTGGGTTTAGGGTAGTGCAGTGGTGTTTGAGTAGTGTAGGGTGTCATGCTGGGGTAGTGTTTCATGGTTTACGGAAGTGCAGTGGTGTTTGGCTAGTATAGAGGGTCGTCCTGAGAGTAGTGTTTTAGGGTTTACGGTAGTTCAGTGGTGTTTGGGTAGTGTAGCGGGTTGTGCTGTCGGTAGTGTTTTAGGGTATACGGTAGTGCAGTGGTTTTTGCGTAGTGTAGGGGGTCGTGCTTGGGGTAGAGTTTTAGGGTTTAGGGCAGTGCAGTGGTGTTTATTTAGTGTAGGGGGATGTGCTTGGGGTAGAGGTTTAGGGCTTAGGGCAGTGCACAGGTGTTTGTGTAGTGTAGGGGTCAGGCTGGGGGTAGTGATTTAGGTTTTAGGGTAGTGCAGTGGTGTTTTTGTAGTGTAGGGGTTCGTGCTGTGGGTAGTGTTTTAGGGTTTAGGGTAGTGCAGTGCTGTTAGGGTAGTATAGGGGGTCGTGGTGGGGGTAGTGTTTTAGGGTTTAGGGTAGTGCAGTTGTGTTTGGGTAGTGTAGGGGATAGTGTTTTAGGGTTTAGGTTAGTGCACTGGTGTTTGTGTAGTGTAGGGGGTCATGATGGGGTAGTGTTTTAGGGTTTATGGTAGTTCAGTGGTGTTTTGGTAGCGTAGGGGGTCGTGCTGGGGGTAGTGTTTTAGGGTTTAGGGTAGTGCAGTGGTGTTTGGGTAGTATAGGGGGTCGTGTGGAGGATAGTGTGTTAGAGATTAGGGTAGTGAGGTCGTGTTTGGGTAGTGTAGGGGGGGGGTGCTGGGGTAGTGTTTTAGGGTTTAGGGCAGTGCAGTGGTGTTTATTTAGTGTAGGGGGATGTGCTGGGGGTAGTGTTTTAGGGTTTAGGGTAGTTGAGTGGTGTTTGGGTAGTGTAGGGGTCATGCTGGGGTAGTGTTTTAGGATGTAGGGTAGTGCAGTGGTGCATGGGTATTTTCGTGGGCAATGCTGGGGGTTTAGAGTAGTGCAGTGGTGTTTGGGTAGTGTAGGGGGTCGTGCTGGGGATAGATTTAGGGTTTAGGGTAGTGCAGTGGTGTTTGAGTAGTGTAGGGTGTCATGCTGGGGTGGAGTTTTTTAACGGTTTACGGAAGTGCAGTGGTGTTTGGGTAGTATAGAGGGTCGTGCTGAGAGTAGTGTTTTAGGGTTTATGGTAGTGCAGAGGTGTTTGGGTAGTGTAGCGGGTCGTGCTGTCGGTAGTGTTTTAGGGTTTACGGTAGTGCAGTGGTTTTTGCGTAGTGTAGGGGGTCGTGCTTGGGGTAGAGTTTTAGGGTTTAGGGCAGTGCAGTGGTGTTTATTTAGTGTAGGGGGAAGTGCTTGGGGCAGTGTTTTAGGGTGTAGGGTAGTGCACAGGTGTTTGTGTAGTGTAGGGGTCATGCTGGGGGTAGTGATTTAGGGTAATGCAGTGGTGTTTTTGTAGTGTAGGGGTTCGTGCTGTGGGTAGTGTTTTAGGGTTTAGGGTAGTGCATTGCTGTTAGGGTAGTATAGGCGGTCGTGCTGGGGGTAGTGTTTTAGGGTTTAGGGTAGTGCAGTTGTGTTTGGGTAGTGTAGGGGAAAGTGTTTTAGGGTTTAGGGTAGTGCAGTGGTGTTTTTGTAGTGTAGGGGTTCGTGCTGTGGGTAGTGTTTTAGGGTTTAGGGTAGTGCAGTGCTGTTAGGGTAGTATAGTCGGTCATGCTGGGGGTAGAGTTTTAGGGTTTACGGTAGTGCAGTGGTTTTTGGGTAGTGTAGGGGGTCGTGCTTGGGGTAGAGTTTTAGGGTTTAGTGCAGTGCAGTGGTGTTTGAGTAGTGTAGGGAGTGGTGCTGGGGGTAGTGTTTTAGAGTTTAGGGTAGTGCACTGGTGTTTGGGTAGTGTAGGGGTCATGCTGGGGGTAGATTTAGGATTTATGGTAGTGCAGTGGTGTTTGAGTAGTGTAGGGAGTGGAGATGGGGGAGTGTTTTAGGGTTTAGGGTAGTGCAGTTGTGTTTGTGTAGTATAGGGGTCGTGCAGGGGGTAGTGTTTTAGGGTTTCGGGTAGTGCAGTGGTATTTCTGTAGTGTAGGGGTCATGTTTTAGCTTTTAGGGTAGTGCAGTTGTCTTTGGTTAGTGTAAGGGTTGTGCTGGGGGTAGTGTTTTAGGGTTTAGGGTAGTGCAGTGGTGTTCGGGTAGTGTAGGGGGTCGTGCTGGAGGTAGATTTAGGGATTAGGGTAGTGCAGTGGTGTTTGGGTAGTGTAAGGATTTGTGCTGCAGGGTGTTTTTTAGGGTTTAGAGTAGTGCAGTGGTGATCGGGTAGTGTAGGAGGTCTTTCTGGGGGTAGTATTTTAGCGTTTTGGGTAGTGCACTGGTGTTTGGGTAGTGTAGGGGGTCATGCTGGGTGTAGTGGTTTAGGGTAGTTCAATGGTGTTTGGGTAGCTTGGGGGGTACTGCTGGGGGTAGTGTTTTAGGGTTCAGGATAGTGCATTGGTTTTTGGATAGTATAGGGGTACTGCTGGGGGTAGTGTTTTAGGGTTTAGGGTAGTGCAGTTGGGTTTGTGTAGTGTAGGGGATAGTGTTTTAAGGTTTAGGTTAGTGCACTGGTGTTTGTGTAGTGTAGGGGGTCGTGCTGGGCATAGTGTTTTAGGGTTTAGAGTTGTACAGTGGTGTTGGGGTAGTGTAGGGTGTCGTGCTGGGGGTAGTGTTTTATGGTTTAGGGTAGTGCAGTAGTGTTTGGGTAGTGTAGGGGGTCGTGCGGGGTAGATGTAGGGTTTAGGGTAGTGCAATGGTGTTTGGGTAGAGTAGGGGGACGTGCTGGGGGTAGTGTTTTAGGGTTTAGGGTAGTGCAGTGGTGTTTGGGTATTATAGGGGGTCATGCTGGGGGTAGTGTTTTAGGATGTAGGGTAGTGCAGTGGTGCGTGGGTATTTTTTCGGGGGCAATGCTGGGGGTAGTGTTTTAGGGTTTAGAGTAGTGCAGTGGTGTTTGGGTAGTGTAGGGGGTCATGCTGGGGGTAGATTTAGGGTTTAGGGAAGTGCAGTGGTGTTTGGGTAGTGTAGGGAGTGGAGATGGGGGAGTATTTTAGGGTTTAGGGTAGTGCAGTGGTGTTTGTGTAGTATAGGGGTCGTGCTGGGGTAGTGTTTTAGGGTTTAGGGGAGTGCAGTGGTATTTCTGTAGTGTAGGGGGTCATGTTTTAGCTTTTAGGGTAGTGCAGTTGTCTTTGGGTAGTGTAGGGGTTGTGCTGGGGGTAGTGTTTCAGGGTTTAGGGTAGTGCAGTGGTGTTCGGGTAGTGTAGAGGTCATTCTGTGGGTATTGTTTTAGTGTTTAGGGTAGTGCAGTGGTGTGTGGGGAGTGTAGGGGGTCATGCTTGGGGTAGATTTAGGATATAGGGTAGTGCAGTGGTGTTTGGGTAGTGTAGGGGGTTGTACTGAGGGTAGATTTAGGGTTTAGGGTAGAGCAGTGGTGTTTGGGTAGTGTAGGTGGTCATGCTGGCGGTAGATTTAGGGATAAGGGTAGTGCAGTTGTGTTTGGATAGTATAGGGGTACTACTGGGTGTACTGTTTTAAGGTTTAGGGTAGTGCAGTGGTGTTTGTGTAGTGTAGGGGATAGTGTTTTAGGGTGTAGGTTAGTGCACTGGTGTTTGTGTAGTGTAGGGGGTCGTGCTGGGGATAGTGTTTTAGGGTTTTGGGTAGTGCAGTGGTGTTTGGGTAGTGCAGGGGGTCATTCTGGGGTTAGTGTTTTAGGGTTTAGGGTAGTGCAGTGGTGTTGGGATAGTGTAGGGGGTCATCATGCGGGTAGATTTAGGGTTTAAGGTAGTGCAGTGGTGTTTGGGTAATATAGGGAATGTTGCTGGGGGAGTGTTTTAGGGTTTAGGGTAGTGCAGTGGTGTTTGTGTAGTGTAGGGGATAGTGTTTTAGGGTTTAGGTTAGTGCACTGGTGTTTGTGTAGTGTAGGGGGTCGTGCTGGCCGTAGTGTTTTATGGTTTATAGTTGTACAGTGGTGCTGGGGTAGTGTAGGGGGTTCGTGCTGGGGGTAGTGTTTTAGGGTTTAGGGTAGTTCAGTGGTGTTTGGGTAGGTTAGGGTGTCGTGCAGGGGTAGATTTAGGGTTTAGGGTAGTGCAATGGTGTTTGGGTAGTGTAGGGGTCGTTTGGGGGTTAGTGTTTTAGGGTTTAGGGTAGTGGAGTGGTGTTTGGGTATTGTAAGGTGTCATGCTGCGGGTAGTTTTTTAGGGTTTAGGGCAGTGCAGTGGTGTGGTGTGCGGGTAGTGTAGGGGGCCATGCTGGAGGTAGTGTGTTGGGGTTTAGGGTAATGCAGTGGAGTTTGGGTAGTGTAGGGAGTGGTGCTGGGTGGAGTGTTTTAGGGTTTAGGGTAGTGCAGTGGTGTTTGGGTAGTGTAGGAAGTGGAGATGGTGGAGTGTTTTCGGGTTTAAGGCAGAGCAGTGGTGTTTGTGTAGTATAGGGGTCGTGCTCGGGGAAGTGTTTTAGGGTTTAGAGTAGTGTAGTGGTGTTTCTGTAGTGTGGAGGGTCGTGTTTTAGCATTTAAGGTAGTGCAGTGGTCTTTGGGTAGTGTAGGGGTTATGCTGGGGGTAGTGTTTTAGGGTTTAGGGAAGTGCAGTGGTGTTCGGGTTGTGTAGGGTGTCATGCTGCGGCGTGTTTTTTAGGGTTTAGAGTAGTGCAGTGGTGTTTCGGTAGTGTAGGGGGTCTTGCTGGGGATAGTATTTAAGGTTGTAGGGTAGTGCATTGGTGTTTGGGTAGTGTAGTGGGTCGTGCTGTGGGTAGTGGTTTAGGGTTGTGCATTGGTGTTTGGGTAGCATGTGGGGTACTGCTGGGCGTAGTGTTTTAGGGTTCAGGATAGTGCAGTGGTGTTTGGATAGTATAGGGGTACTGCAGGGGGTAGTTTTTTAGGGTTTATGGTAGTGCAGAGGTGTTTGGGTAGTGTAGGGGGTCATGCTGGGGGTACTGTTTTAGGGTTTAGGGTAGTGCAGTGCTGTTTGTGTAGTGTAGGGGATAGTGTTTTAGGGTTTAGGATAGTGCACTGGTGTTTGTGTAGTGTAGGGCGTCGAGCTGGGCTTAATGTTTTAGGGTTCAGAGTTGTACAGTGGTGTTAGGGTAATATAGGGGGTCGTGCTGGGGGTAGTGTTTTATGGTTTTGGGAAGTGCAGTGGTGTTTGGGTAGTGCAGGAGGTCATGCTGGGGGTAGTGTTTTAGGGTTTAGGGTAGTGCAGTGGTGTTGGGATAGTGTAGGGGTCATCATGCGGGTAGATTTAGGGTTTAAGGTACTGCAGTGGTGTTTGGGTAATATAGGGATTGGTGCTGGGGGAGTGTTTTATGGTTTAGGGTAGTGCAGTGGTGTTTGTGTAGTGTAGGGGATAGTGTTTTAGGGTTTAGGTTAGTGCACTGGTGTTTGTGTAGTGAAGGGGGTCGTGCTGTGGGTAGTGGTTTAGGGTTTAGGGTTGTGCATTGGTGTTTGGGTAGCATGTGGGGTACTGCTAGGCGTAGTGTTTTAGGGTTCAGGGTAGTGCAGTGGTGTTTGGATAGTATAGGGGTACTGCAGGGGATAGTTTTTTAGGGTTTAGGGTAGTGCAGTGGTGTTTGGGTAGTGTAGGGGGTCATGCTGGGGGTAGTGTTTTAGGGTTTAGGGTAGTGCAGTGGTGTTGGGATAGTGTAGGGGTCATCATGCGGGTAGATTTAGGGTTTAAGGTAGTGCAGTGGTGTTTGGGTGATATAGGGAATGGTGCTGGGGGAGTGTTTTAGGGTTTAGGGTAGTGCAGTGGTGTTTGTGTAGTATAGGGGATAGTGTTTTAGGGTTTAGGTTAGTGCACTGGTGTTTGTGTAGTGTAGGGGGACATGCCGGGGGTAGTGTTTTAGGGTTTATGGTAGTGCATTGGTGTTTCGGTAGTGTAGGGGGTCGTGCTGGGGGTAGTGTTTTAGGGTTTAGGTTAGTGCAGTGGAGATTGGGTAGTATAGGGGGTCATGCTGGGGGTAGATTTAGGGTTTAGGGTAGTGCAGTGGTGTTTGAATAGTGTAGGGAGTGGTTCTGGGTGGAGTGTTTTAGGGTTTAGGATAGTGCAGTGTTTTTTGGGTAGTGTAGGGGGTCATTCTGGGGGTAGATTTATGGTTGAGGGTAGTGCAGTGGTGTTTGGGTAGTGTAGGGAGTGGGGATGGGGGAGTGTTTTAGGGTTTAGGGTAGTGCAGTGGTGTTTGTGTAGTATAGGGGGCGTGCTGGGGGTAGTGTTTTAGGGTTTAGGGTAGTGCAGTGCTGTTTCTGTAGTGTGGGGGTCATGTTTTAGCGTTTAAGGTAGTGCAGTGGTCTTTGGGTAGTGTAAGGGTTGTGCTGGGGGTTGTGTTTTAGGGTTTAGGGTAGTGCAGTGGTGTTCGGGTAGTATAGGGGTCGTGCTGGGGGTATTGCTTTAGGGTTTAGGGTAGTGCAGTGGTGTTTGGGTAGTGTAGAGGGTCGTGCTGGGGTTAGATTTAGGGTTTAGGGTAGAACAGTCATGTTTGGGTAGTATAGGTGGTCCTGCTGGGGGTAGATTTAGGGTTTAGGGTAGGGCAGTGGTGTTTGGGTAGTGTAGGGAGTCGTGCTGCGGGGTGTTTTTTACGGTTTAAAGTAGAGCAGTGGTGTTTGGGTAGTGTAGGGGGTCTTGCTGGGGGTGATATTTTAGGGTTTAGGTTAGTGCATTGGTGTTTGGGTAGTGTAGGGGGTCGTGCTGGGGTAGTGGTTTAGGGTTTAGGGTAGTGCAATGGTGTTTGGGGAGCGTGGGGGGTACTGCTGGGGGTAGTGTTTTAGGGTTCAGAATAGTGCAGTGGTGTTTGGATAGTATAGGGGTACTGCAGGGGGTTGAGTTTTAGGGTTTAGGGAAGTGCAGTGGTGTTTGGGTAGTGTAGGGGGTCGTGCTAGGGATACTGTTTTAGGGTTTAGGGTAGTGCAGTGGTGTTTGTGTAGTGTAGGGGATAGTGTTTTAAGGTTTAGGTTAGTGCACTGGTGTTTGTGTAGTGTAGGGGGTTGTGCTGGGAATAGTGTTTTAGGGTTTAGAGTTGTACAGTGGTGTTAGAGTAGTGCAGTAGTGTTGGGGAAATATAGGGAGTGGTGCTGGGCGGGGTTTTTTAGGGTTTAGGGTAGTGCAGTGGTGTTTGTGTAGTGTAGTGGGTCGTGTTTTATGGTTTAGGATAGTGCAGTGGTCTTTGAGTAGTGTAGGGGGTCATGTGGAGTAGTGTTTTAGGGTTCTGGGTAGTGCAGTGGTCGTTGGGTAGTGTAAGGGATCGTGCCGGGGGTAGTGTTTTAGGGTTTAGGGTAGTGCAGTGGTGTTTTGGTATTATAGGGGTCGTGCTATGGGTAGTGTTTTAGAGTTTACGGGAGTAGAGTGGTGTTAGGGTAGTGTAGGGGGTCGTGCTGGGGGTAGTGTTTTAGGGTTTAGGGTAACGCAGTGGTGTTTGGGTAGTGTAGGGGGTCGTGCTGGGGTAGATTTAGGGTTTCGGGTAGTGCAGTGGTGTTGGGTAGTGTAGGGGGTCATGCTGGGGTAGTGTTTTAGGGTTTAGGGTAGTGCAGTGGTATTTGGGTAGTGTAGGGGGTCGTACTGGTGGTAGTGTTTTATGGTTTACGGCAGTGCAGTGGTTTTTATTTAGTGTAGAGGGTGTGCTGGGGAAGTGTTTTAGGGTTTAGGGCAGTGCAGTGGTGTTTGGGTACTGTAGGGGGACGTGCTGGGGGCAGTCTGTTGGGGTTAATGGATAGTACAGTGGTGTTTGGGTAGTGTAGGGGGTCATGCTGGGGGTAGATTTAGGCTTAGGGTAGTGCAGTAGTGTTTGGGTAATGTTGGGAGTCTTGCTGGGGGTAGTGTTTTAGGGTTTAGGGTAGTGCAGTGGTGTCTGTGTAGTATAGAGGATAGTGTTTGAGGGTTTAGGGTAGTGCAGTGGTGTTTGGGTAGAGTAGGGGGTCATGCTAGGGTTAGATTTAGGGTTTAGGGTAGTGCAGTGGTGTTGGGGTACTGTAGGGGGTCGTGCTGGGGGAAGTGTTTTAGTGTTTACGGTAGTGCAGTGGTGTTTTGGTAGTGTAGGAGGTCTTGCTGGGGGTAGTGTTTTAGGGTTTAGGGTAGTGCAGTGGTGTTTGTGTAGTATAGAGGGTAGTGTTTTAGGGTTTAGGTTAGTGCACTGGTGTTTGTGTAGTATAATGGGTTATGTTTTAGGGTTTAGGGTAGTGCAGTGGTCTTTGGGTAGTGTAGTGGGTCATGTGGGGGGTAGTGTTTAGGGTTTAGGGTAGCACAGTGGTCTTTGGGTAGTGTAGGGGTCGTGCGGGGGTAGTGTTTTAGGATTTAGTGTGGTGCAGTGGTGTTTGGGTAATGTAGGGGGTCATGCTGGGGAAAGTGTTTTAGGGTTTAGGGTTGTGCATCGGTGTTTGTGTAGTGTAGGGAGTCGTGTTTTAGGGTTTAGGGTAGTGCAGTGGTTCTTGGGTAGTGTAGTGGGTTGTGTGGGGGTAGTGTTTTAGGGTTTAGGGTAGTGCAGTTGTCTTTGGGTAGTGTCGGGTGTCGTGCTGGTGTAGTGTTTTAGGGTTTAGGGTAGTGCAGTGGTGTTTGGGTAGTGTAGGGGGTCGTGCTGGGGGTAGTGTTTTAGGGTTTAGGGTAGTGCAGTGGTGTTTTTGTAGTATAGGGGGGCGTGTGGGGGGAGTGTTTTAGGGTTTAGGGTAGTGCAGTGGTCTTTAGGTAGTGTAGGGGTAGTGCTGGAGGTAGTGTTTTAGCGTTTAGGGTAGTGCAGTTGTGTTTGGGTAGTGTAGGGGGTCATGCTGGGGTAGATTTTGAGTTTAGGGTAGTGCAGTGGTGTTTGGGTAGTGTAGGGAGTGGTGCTGGGGGAGTGTTTTAGGGTTTAGGGTAGTGCAGTGGTGTTTGTGTAGTGTAGGGGTCATGCTGGGGGTGGATTTAGGGTTTAGGGTAGTGCAGTGGTGTTTGGGTAGTGTAGGGGGGTCATGCTGCGGGAAGATTTAGGGTTCAGGGTAGTGAAATGTTGTGTGGGTAGTGTAGGGAGTTGTGCTGCAGGGAGTTTGTTAGGGTTTAGAGTAGTGCAGTGGTGTTCGGGTAGTGTAGGGGGTCATGCTGGGGGTAGAATTTTATGGTGTAGGTTAGTGCAGTGGTGTTTGGGTAGTGTAGGGGGTCATGCTGAGGTAGTGTTTTAGGGTTTAGGATAGTGCAGAGGTGTTTGTGAAGTGTTGGGGATAGTGTTTTAGGGTTTAGGTTAGTGCACAGGTGTTTGTGTAGTGTAGGGAGTCGTGCTGGGGGTAGTGTTTTAGGGTTTAGGGTTGTGCAGCGGTGTTTGTGTAGTGTAGGGGTCATGTTTTAGGGTTTAGGGTAGTGCAGTAGACTTTGGGTAGTGTAAGGGTTGTGTGGGGTTAGTGTTTTAGGGTTTAGGGTAGTACAGTGGTATTTCGGTAGTATAGGGGTAGTGCTGGGGGTAGTGTTTTAGGGTTTAGGGTAGTGTAGTGTTGTTTGGGTAGTATACGGGGTCGTGTATGGGATCGTGCTGGGTGTAGAGTTTTAGGGTTTAGGGTAGTGCAGTGGTGTTTGGGTAGTGTAGGGGGTCATGCTGGGGTAGTATTTTAGTGTTTAGGGTAGTGCAGTGGTGTTTGGGTAGTGTAGAGAGTCTTGCTGGGGGTAGTGTTTTAGGGTTTAATTAGTGCTGTGGTATTTGTGTAGTGAAGGGGGTCATACTGGGGGTAGATTTAGGGTTTTGGGTAGTGCAGTGGTGTTTGGGAAATAAAGGGAGTGGTGCTGGGGGGAGTGTTTTAGGGTTTTGGGTAGTGCAGTGGTGTTTGGGTAGTGTAGGGGGTCATGCTGGGGGTAGTGTTTTAGGGTTTAGGGTTGTGCAGCGGTGTTAGTGTAGTGTAGTGGGTCGTGTTTTATGGTTCAGGATAGTGCAGTGGTCTTTGGGTAGTGTAGGGGGTCATGTGGGGGGTAGTGCTTTAGGGTTTTGGGTAGTGCAGTGGTCGTTGGGTAGTGTAGGGTGTCGTGCTGGGGGTAGTGTTTTAGGGTTTAGGGTAGTGCAGTGTTGTTTTGGTAGAATAGGGGGTCGTGCTGTGGGTAGTGTTTTAGGATTTACGGTAGTAGAGTGGTGTTAGGGTAGTGTAGGGCAACGTGCTGGGGTAGATTTACGGTTTAGGGTAGTGCAGTGGTATATGGGTAGTGTAGGGGATCGTGCTGGGAGTTGTGTTTTACTATTTAGGGTAGTGCAGTGGTGTTTGGGTAGTGTGGGGGGTCGTGCTGGTGGTAGTGTTTTATGGTTTAGGGCAGTGTTGTGGTGTTTATTTAGAGTAGGGGGACGTGCTGGGGAAGTGTTTTAGGGTTTAGGGCAGTGCTGTGGTGTTTGTGTAGTGTAGGGGGTCATGCTGGTGGCAGTATTTTAGGGTTTAGGGTAGAGAAATGGTGTTTGGGTAGTGTAGGGGGTCATTCTGGGGGCAGTGTTTTAGGGTTAAGGGTAGTGCAGTGGTGTTTTGGTAGTGTAGGGGATCATGCTGGGTTAGATTTATGGTTTAGGGTAGTGCAGTGGTGTTTGGGTAATGTTGGGAGTGGTGCTGGGGGAGTGTTTTAGGATTTAGGGTATTGCAGTGGTGTTTAGGTAGTGTAGGGGGTTGTGCTGGGGGTAGATTTAGGGTTTAGGGTAGTGCAGTGGTGTTTTGGTAGTGTAGGGGGTCATGCTGGGGGTTGTGTTTTAGGATTTAGGGCAGTGCAGGGGGGTTTGGGTAGTGTATGGGGTTGTGCTGGTGGTAGTGTTTTATGGTTTAGGGCAGTGCAGTGGTATTTATTTAGAGTAGGGGGACATGCTGGGGGTAGTGTTTTAGGGTTTAGGGTAGAGCAGTGGTGTTTTGGTAGTGTAGGGGGTCATGCTGGGGGTTGTGTTTTAGGATTTAGGGTAGTGCAGTGGGGTTTGGGTAGTGTATGGGGTCGTGCTGGTGGTAGTGTTTTATGGTTTAGGGCAGTGCAGTGGTATTTATTTAGAGTAGGGGGACGTGCTGGGGAAGTGTTTTAGGGTTTAGGGCAGTGCAGTGGCATCTGTGTAGAATAGAAGATAGTGTTTTAGGGTTTAGGGTAGTGCAGTGGTGTTTTGGTAGTTTAGAGGTCGTGCTGGGGGTAGATTTAGGGTTTAGGGTAGTGCAGTGGTGTTTGGGTAGTGTAGGGTTCATGCTGGAGGTAGTGTTTTAGGGTTTACGGTAGTGCAGTGGTGTTTGGGTAGTGTAGGGGGTAGTGTTTTAGGGTTTAGGGTAGTACAGAGGTGCCTGGGTAGAGTAGGGGGTCGTACTGGGGGTAGATATAGGGTTTAGGGCAGTGCAGTGGTGTTTGGATAATGTTGGGAGTGGTGCTGGGGGAGTGTTTTAGGGTTTAGGGTAGTGCAGTGGAGTTTGGTAGTGTAGGGGGTCATGCTGAGGTAGTGTTTTAGGGTTTAGGATAGTGCAGATGTGTTTGTGAAGTGTTGGGGATAGTGTTTTAGGGTTTAGGTTAGTGCACAGGTGTTTGTGTAGTGTAGGGAGTCGTGCTGGGGGTAGTGTTTTAGGGTTTAGGGTTGTGCAGCGGTGTTTGTGTAGTGTAGGGGGTAATGTTTTAGGGTTTAGGGTAGTGCAGTAGACTTTGGGTAGTGTAAGGGTCGTGTGGGGTTAGTGTTTTAGGGTTTAGGGTAGTACAGTGGTATTTCGGTAGTATAGGGGTAGTGCTGGGGGTAGTGTTTTAGGGTTTAGGGTAGTGTAGTGTTGTTTGGATAGTATACGGGGTTGTGTATGGGATCGTGCTGGGTGTAGAGTTTTAGGGTTTAGGGTAGTGCAGTGGTGTTTGGGTAGTGTAGGGGTCATGCTGGGGTAGTATTTTAGTGTTTAGGGTAGTGCAGTGGTGTTTGGGTAGTGTAGAGTCTTGCTGGGGGTAGTGTTTTAGGGTTTAATTAGTGCTGTGGTGTTTGTGTAGTGAAGGGGTCATACTGGGGTAGATTTAGGGTTTTGGGTAGTGCAGTGGTGTTTGGGAAATAAAGGGAGTGGTGCTGGGGGGGTGTTTTAGGGTTTTGGGTAGTGCAGTGGTGTTTGGGTAGTGTAGGGGGTCATGCTGGGGGTAGTGTTTTAGGGTTTAGAGTTGTGCAGCGGTGTTAGTGTAGTGTAGTGGGTCGTGTTTTATGGTTCAGGAGAGTGCAGTGGTCTTTGGGTAGTGTAGGGGGTCATGTGGGGGGTAGTGCTTTAGGGTTTTGGGTAGTGCAGTGGTCGTTGGGTAGTGTAGGGTGTCGTGCTGGGGGTAGTGTTTTAGGGTTTAGGGTAGTGCAGTGTTGTTTTGGTAGAATAGGGGGTCGTGCTGTGGGTAGTGTTTTAGGATTTACGGTAGTAGAGTGGTTTTAGGGTAGTGTAGGGCAACGTGCTGGGGTAGATTTACGTTTTAGGGTAGTGCAGTGGTATTTGGGTAGTGTAGAGGGTCGTGCTGGGAGTTGTGTTTTACTATTTAGGGTAGTGCAGTGGTGTTTGGGTAGTGTAGGGGGTCGTGCTGGTGGTAGTGTTTTATGGTTTAGGGCAGTGCAGTGGTGTTTATTTAGAGTATGGGGGACGTGCTGGGGAAGTGTTTTAGGGTTTAGGGCAGTGCTGTGGTGTTTGTGTAGTGTAGGGGGTCATGCTGGTGGCAGTATTTTAGGGTTTAGGGTAGAGAAATGGTGTTTGGGTAGTGTAGGGGGTCATTCTGGGGGCAGTGTTTTAGGGTTAAGGGTAGTGCAGTGGTGTTTTGGTAGTGTAGGGGATCATGCTGGGGTTAGATTTATGGTTTAGGGTAGTGCAGTGGTGTTTGGGTAATGTTGGGAGTGGTGCTGGGGGAGTGTTTTAGGATTTAGGGTATTGCAGTGGTGTTTAGGTAGTGTAGGGGGTTGTGCTGGGGGTAGATTTAGGGTTTAGGGTAGTGCAGTGGTGTTTTGGTAGTGTAGGGGGTCATGCTGGGGGTTGTGTTTTAGGATTTAGGGTAGTGCAGTGGGGTTTGGGTAGTGTATGGGGTCGTGCTGGTGGTAGTGTTTTATGGTTTAGGGCAGTGCAGTGGTATTTATTTAGAGTAGGGGGACGTGCTGGGGAAGTGTTTTAGGGTTTAGGGCAGTGCAGTGGCATCTGTGTAGAATAGAAGATAGTGTTTTAGGGTTTAGGGTAGTGCAGTGGTGTTTTGGTAGTTTAGAGGTCGTGCTGGGGGTAGATTTAGGGTTTAGGGTAGTGCAGTGGTGTTTGGGTAGTGTAGGGTTCATGCTGGGGGTAGTGTTTTAGGGTTTACGGTAGTGCAGTGGTGTTTGGGTAGTGTAGGGGGTAGTGTTTTAGGGTTTAGGGTAGTACAGAGGTGCCTGGGTAGAGTAGGGGGTCGTGCTGGGGGTAGATATAGGGTTTAGGGTAGTGCAGTGGTGTTTGGATAATGTTGGGAGTGGTGCTGGGGGAGTGTTTTAGGGTTTAGGGTAGTGCAGTGGAGTTTGGTAGTGTAGGGGGTCTTGTTGGGAGTAGTGTTCTTGGGTTTAGGGTAGTGCAGTGGTGTTTCTGTAGTGTAGAGGATAGTGTTTTAGGGTATAGGTTAGTGCACTGGTGTTTGTGTAGTGTAGGGGGTCGTGTTTTAGGGGTTAGGATAGTGCAGTGGTCTTTGGGAAGTATAGGGGGTCATGAGGGGGTAGTGTTTTAGGGTTTTGGGTAGTGCAGTGTTTGTTGGGTAATGTAGGGGGTCGTGCTGGGGGTAGTGTTTTAGGGTTTAGGGTAGTGCAGTGGTGTTTTGGTAGTATAGGGGGTCGTGCTGTGTGTATTGTTTTTGGTTTACGGGAGTAGAGTGGTGTTAGGGTAGTGTAGGGGGTCGTGCTGGGGGTAGTGTTTTAGGTTTTAGGGTAGTGCAGTGGTGTTAGGGTAGTTTAGGGGGTCGTGCTGGGGGGAGATTTAGGGTTTAAGGCAGTGCAGTGGTGTTTGGGTAGTGTAGGGGGTAGTGCTGGGTGTAGTGTTTTAGGGTTTATGGTAGTGCAGTGGTGTTTGGGTAGTGTAGGGGGGCGTGCTGGTGGTAGTGTTAAATGGTTTAGGGCAGCGCAGTGGTGTTTATTTAGTGTAGGCGGTTCTGCTGGGGAAGTGTTTTAGGGTTTAGGGTAGTGTAGTGGTGTTTGTGTAGTGTAGGGGGTCATGCTGGGGGTAGTGTTTTAGGGTTTAGGGTAGAGCAGTGGTGTTTGGGTAGTGTAGGGGGACGTGCGGGGGCAGTGTTTTAGGGTTAAGGGTAGTGCAGTGGTGTTTTGGTAGTGTAGGGGGTCGTGCTGGGGGTAGATTTAGGGTTTGGGTAGTGCAGTGGTGTTTGAGAAGTGTAGGGGGTCGTGCTGGTGGTAGTGTTAAATGGTTTAGGGCAGCGCAGTGGTGTTTATTTAGTGTAGGGGTCCTGCTGGGGAAGTGTTTTAGGGTTTAGGGCAGTGTAGTGGTGTTTGTGTAGTGTAGGGGGTCATGCTGGGGGTAGTGTTTTAGGGTTTAGGATAGAGCAGTGGTGTTTGGGTAGTGTAGGGGGACGTGCTGGGGGCAGTGTTTTAGGGTTAAGGGTAGTGCAGTGGTGTTTTAGTAGTGTAGGGGTTTATACTGGGGGTCAATTTAGGTTTAGGGTAGTGCAGTGGTGTATGGGTAATGTAGGGGGTCGAGCTGGGGGTTGTGTTTTACTATTTAGGGTAGTGCAGTGGTGTTTGGGTAATGCAGGGGGTCGTGTTAGTGGTAGTGTTTATGGTTTAGGGCAGTGCAGTGGTGTTTATTTAGAGTAGGGGACGTGCTGGGGAAGTGTTTTAGGGTTTAGGGCAGTGCAGTGGTGTTTGTGTAGTGTAGGGGTCATGCTGGAGGTAGTGTTTTAGGGTTTAGGGTAGAGCAATGGTGTTTGGGTAGTGTAGGGGTTCGTGCTGGGGCAGTGTTTTAGGGTTAAGGGTAGTGCAGTGGTGTTTTGGTGGTGTAGGGTGTAATGCTGGGGTTAGATTTAGGGTTTAGGGCAGTGCAGTTGTGTTTGGGTAATGTGGGGAGTGGTGCTGGGGGGAGTGTTTTAGGGTTTAGGGCAGTGCCGTGGTGTTTGTGTATTGTATGGGGTCGTGCTCGGGGTAGATTTAGGGTTTAGGGTAGTGCAGTGGTGTTTGGGTAGTGTAGGGGGTCATGCTGGGGGTTGTGTTTTAGGATTTAGGGTGGTGCAGTTGTGTTTGGGTAGTGTAGGGGGTCGTGCTGGTGGTAGTGTTTTATGGTTTAGGGCAGAGCAGTGTTATTTATTTAGAGTAGGGGGACGTGCTGGGGAAGTGTTTTAGGGTTTAGGGCAGCGCAGTGGTGTTTGTATATGGTAGGGGGTCATGCTGGGGTAGTGTTTTAGGGTTTAGGGTAGAGCAATTGTGTTTGGGTAGTGTAGGGGGTCGTGCTGGGGGTTGTGTTTTACTATTTAGGGTGGTGCAGTGGTGTTTGGGTAGTGTAGGGGGTTGTGCTGGTGGTAGTGTTTTATGGTTTAGGGCAGTGCAGTGGTGTTTGTGTATGGTAGGGGGTCATGCTGGGGTAGTGTTTTACGGTTTAGGGCAGAGCAATGGTGTTTGGGTAGTGAAGGGGGTCGTGCTGGGGGTTGTGCTTTACTATTTAGGGTAGTGCAGTGGTGTTTGGGTAGTGTGGGGGTTGTGCTGGTGGTAGTGTTTTATGGTTTAGGGCAGTGCAGTGGTGTTTATTTAGAGTAGGGGATGTGCTGGGGAAGTGCTTTAGGGTTAAGGGTAGTGCAGTGGTGTTTTGGTGGTGTAGGGGGTCATGCTGGGGTAGTGTTTTAGGGTTTAGGGTAGTGCAGTGGTGGTTGGGTAATGTAGGGGGTCATGCTGGGGGTTGTGTTTTACTATTTAAGGTAGTGCAGTGGTGTTTGGGTAGTGTAGGGGGTTGTGCTGGTGGTAGTGTTTTATGGTTTAGGGCAGTGCAGTGGTGTTTATTTAGAGTAGGGGGACGTGCTGGGGAAGTGTTTTAGGGTTTAGGGCAGTGCAGTGGTGTTTGTGTATGGTAGGGGGTCATGCTGGGGTAGTGTTTTACGGTTTAGGGTAGAGCAATGGTGTTTGGGTAGTGTAGGGGGTCGTGCTGGGGGCAGTGTTTTAGGGTTAAGGTGTTTTGGTGGTATAGGAGGTCATGCTGGGGTTAGATTTAGGGTTTAGGGTAGTGCAGTGGTGTTTGGGTAATGTTGGGAGTGGTGCGGGGGGAGTGTTTTAGGGTTCAGGGTATTGCAGTAGTGTTTCGGTGGTGTATGGGGTCATGCTGGGGTAGTGTTTTACTATTTAGGGTAGTGCAGTGGTGTTTGGGTAGTGTAGGTGGTTGTGCTGGTGGTAGTGTTTTATGGTTTAGGGCAGTGCAGTGGTGTTTATTTAGAGTAGGGGGACTTGCTGGGGAAGTGTTTTAGGGTTTACGGCAGTGCAGTGGTGTTTATTTAGAGTAGGGGGACGTGCTGGGGAAGTGTTTTAGGGTTAAGGGTAGTGCAGTGGTGTTTTGGTGGTGTAGGGGGTCATGCTGGGGTAGTGTTTTAGGGTTTAGGGTAGTGCAGTGGTGGTTGGGTAATGTAGGGGGTCATGCTGGGTGTTGTGTTTTACTATTTAGAGTAGTGCAGTGGTGTTTGGGTAGTGTAGGGCATCGTGCTGGGGGTAGATTTAGGGTTTAGGGTAGTGCAGTGGTGTTTGGGTAGTATAGGGGGTCATGCTTGGGTTGTGTTTTAGGATTTAGGGTACTGCAGTGGTGTTTGGGTAGTGTAGGGGGTCGTGCTGGTGGTGGTGTTTCATGGTTTAGGGCAGTGCAGTGGTATTTTATTTAGAGTAGGGGGATGTGCTGGGGGTAGTGTTTTAGGGTTTAGGGTAGAGCAGTGGTGTTTGGGTAGTGTAGGGGGTCATGCTGGGGATCGTGTTTTAGGGTTAAGGGTAGTGCAGTGGTGTTTTGGTAGTGTAGGGGGTCATGCTGGGGTTAGATTAAGGGTTTAGGGTAGTGCAGGGGTGTTTGGGTAGTGTAGGGGTCGTGCTGGGGCAGTGTTTTAGGGTTAAGGGTAGTGCAGTGGTGTTTTGGTGGTGTAGGGGGTCATTCTGGGGTAGTGTTTTAGGGTTTAGGGTAGTGCAGTGGTGTCTGTGTAGTATAGAGGATAGTGTTTTAGGGTTTAGAGTAGTGCAGTAGTGTTTGGGTAGTGTAGGGGGTCGTGCTGGGGGTAGTGTTTTAGTGTTTACGTTAGTGCAGTGGTGTTTGGGTAGTGTAGGGGGTCATGCTGGGGGTTGTGTTTTAGGATTTAGGGTAGTGCAGTGGTGTTTGGGTAGTGTAGGGGGTTGTGCTGGTGGTAGTGTGTTATGGTTTAGGGCAGTGCAGTGGTGGTTGTGTAGTGTAGGGGGTCATGCTGGGGGTAGTGTTTTAGGGTTTAGGGGAGAGCAGTGGTGTTTGGGTAGTGTAGGGGGTCATGCTGGGCGTTGTGTTTTAGGGTTTAGGGTAGTGCAGTGGTGTTTTGGTAGTATAGGGGGTCGTGCTGTGGGTAGTGTTTTAGGATTTACGGTAGTAGAGTGGTGTCAGGGTAGTGTAGGGCGTGGTGCTGGGGGTAGTGTTTTAGGGTTAAGGGCAGTGCAGTGGTGTTTGGGTAGTGTAGGGGGTCGTGCTGGGGGTAGATTTAGGGTTTAGGGTAGTGCAGTGGTGTTTGGGTAATGTACGGGGTCGGGCTGGGGGTTGTGTTTTACTATTTAGGGTAGTGCAGCGGTGTTTAGGTAATTTTGGGAGTGGTGCTGGGGGAGTGTTTTAGGGTTTAGGGTAGTGCAGTGGTGGTTGGGTAATGTAGGGGGTCATGCTGGGTGTTGTGTTTTACTATTTAGAGTAGTGCAGTGGTGTTTGGGTAGTGTAGGGCGTCGTGCTGGGGGTAGATTTAGGGTTTTGGGTACTGCAGTGGTGTTTGGGTAGTGTAGGGGGTCATGCTCGGGTTGTGTTTTAGGATTTAGGGTACTGCAGTGGTGTTTGGGTAGTGTAGGGGGTCGTGCTGGTGGTAGTGTTTTATGGTTTAGGGCAGTGCAGTGGTGTTTATTTAGAGTAGGGGGATGTGCTGGGGAAGTGTTTTAGGGTTTAGGGCAGTGCAGTGGTGTTTGTGTAGTGTAGGGGTTCATGCTGGGGGTAGTGTTTTAGGGTTTAGGGTAGAGCAATGGTGTTTGGGTAGTGTAGGGGGTCGTGCTGGGGGAGTGTTTTACGGTTAAGGGTAGTTCAGTGGTGTTTTGGTGGCTTAGGAGGTCATGTTGGGGTTAGATTTAGGGTTTAGGTTAGTGCAGTGGTGTTTGGGTCATGTTGGGAGTGGTGCTGGGGGAGTGTTGTAGGGTTTAGGGTATTGCAGTGGGGTTTGTGTAGTGTAGGGGGTCGTGCTGGGGGTAGATTTAGGGCTTAGGGTAGTGCAGTGGTGTTTGGGTAGTGTAGGGGGTCATGCTGGGGGCTGTGTTGTAGGAATTAGGATAGTGCAGTGGTGCTTGGATAGTGTAGGGGGTTGTGCTGGTGGTGGTGTTTTAAGGTTTAGGGCAGCGCAGTGGTATTTATTTAGAGTAGTGGGGCGTGCTGGGCAAGTGTTTTAGGGTTTAGGGCAGTGCAGTGGTGTTTGTGTAGTTTAGGGGGTCATGCTGGGGGTAGTGTTTTAGGGGTTAGGGTAGAGCAGTCGTGTTTGGGTAGTGTAGGGGGTCATGCTGGGGGTCGTGTTTTAGGGTTTAGGCTAGTTCAGTGGTGTTTTGGTAGTGTAGGGGGTCATGCTGGGGTTAGATTAAGGGTTTAGGGTAGTGCAGTGGTGTTTGGGTAATGTTGGGAGTGGTGCTGGGGGTAGTGTTTAAGGGTTTAGTGTAGTGCAGTGGCGTCTGTGTAGAATAGAGGATAGTGTTTTAGGGCTTAGGGTAGTGCAGTGGTGTTTGGGTTGTGTAGGGGTTGTGCTGGGGGTAGTGTTTTAGGGTTTACAGTAGTGCAGTGGTGTTTGGGTAGTATAGGGGGTCATGCTGGGGGTAGTGTTTTAGGGTTTAGGGTAGTAAAGAGGTGCTTGGGTAGAGTAGGGGGTCATGATGGGGTAGATTTAGGAATTAGCGTAGTGCAGTGGTGTTTGTGTAATGTTGGGAGTGGTGCTGGGGGAAGTGTATTAAGGTTTAGGGTATTGCAGTGGTGCTTGAGTAGTGTAGGGGGGTCATGCTGGGGGTACTGTTTTAGGGTTTAGGGTAGTACAGTGGTCTTTGGGTAGTGTAGCGGATTGTGCTGGGGTAGTGTTTTAGGGATAAGGGTAGTGCAGTGGTGCTAGGGTAGTGTAGTGGGTTGTGCTGGGGATAGTGTTTTAGGGTTAAGGGTAGTGCAGTGGTGTTTGGGTAGTGTAGGGGGTCATACTGGGGGTAGATTTAGGGTTTTGAGTAGTGCAGTGGTGTATGGGTAGTATAGGGGGTCATGCTGAGGGTAGTGTTTTAGGGTTTAGGGTTGTGCAGCGGTGTTTGTGTAGTGTAGTGGGTCGTGTTTTATGGTTTAGGATAGTGCAGTGGTCTTTGGGTAGTGTAGGGGGTCATGTGGGGGGTAGTGTTTTAGGGTTTTGGGTAGTGCAGTGGTCGTTGGGTAGTGTAGGGTGTCATGCTGGGGGTAGTGTTTTAGGGTTTAGGGTAGTGCAGTGTTGTTTTATAGTATAGGGGGTCGTGCTGTGGGTAGTGTTTTAGGATTTACGGTAGTAGAGTGGTGTTAGGGTAGTGTAGGGTATCGTGCTGGGGTAGTGTTTTAGGGTTTAGGGCAGTGCAGTGGTGTTTGGGTAGTGTAGGGGTCGTGCTCGCGGTAGATTTAGGGTTTAGGGTAGTGCAGTGGTGTTTCGGTAATGTAGGGGGTCGAGCTGGGGGTTGTGTTTTACTATTTAGGGTAGTGCAGTGGTGTTTGGGTAGTGTAGGGGGTCGTGCTGGGGTAGTGTTTTAGGGTTTAGGGCAGTGCAGTGGTGTTTGGGTAGTGTAGGGGTCGTGCTCGCGGTAGATTTAGGGTTTAGGGTAGTGCAGTGGTGTTTCGGTAATGTAGGGGGTCGTGCTGGGGAAGTGTTTTAGGATTTAGGGCAGTGCAGTGGTGTTTGTGTGGTATAGGGGGTCATGCTGGGGGTAGTGTTTTAGGGTTTAGGGTAGAGCAATTGTGTTTGGGTAGTGTAGAGGGTCGTGCTGGGGCAGTGTTTTAGGGTTAAGGGTAGTGCAGTGGTGTTTTGGTGGTATAGGAGGTCATGCTGGGGTTAGATTTAGGGTTTAGGGTAGTGCAGTGGTGTTTGGGTAATGTTGGGAGTGGTGCGGGTGGAGTGTTTTAGGGTTCAGGGTATTGCAGTGGTGTTTGGGTGGTGTAGGGGGTCATGCTGGGGTAGTGTTTTAGTGTTTAGGGTAGTGCAGTGGTAGTTGTGTAATGTAGGGGTCATGCTGGGGGTTGTGTTTTACTATTTAGGGTAGTGCAGTGGTGTTTGGGTAGTGTAAGAGGTTGTGCTGGTGGTAGTGTTTTATGGTTTAGGGCAGTGCAGTGGTGTTTATTTAGAGTAGGGGGACATGCTGGGGAAGTGTTTTAGGGTTAAGGGTAATGCAGTGGTGTTTTGGTGGTGTAGGGGGTCATGCTGGGGTAGTGTTTTAGGGTTTAGGGTAGTGCAGTGGTGGTTGGGTAATGTAGGGGGCCATGCTGGGGGTTGTGTTTTAGGATTTAGGGTAGTGCAGTGGTGTTTGGGTAGTGCAGGGGGTCTTGCTGGTGGTAGTGTTTTATGGTTAAGGGCAGAGCAGTGGTATTTATTTAGAGTAGGGGGACGTGCTGGGGAAGTGTTTTAGGGTTTAGGGGAGTGCAGTGGTGCTTATGTGGTGTAGGGGGTCATGCTGGGGATAGTGTTTTAGGGTTTAGGGTAGAGCAGTGGTGTTTGGGTAGTGTAGGGGGTCATGATGGGGGTCATGTTTTAGGGCTTAGGGTAGTGCAGTGGTGTTTGGGTAGTGTAGGGGGTCATACTGGGATAGATATAGGGTTTTGAGTAGTGCAGTAGTGTTGGGGAAATATAGGGAGTGGTGCTGGGGGGAGTTTTTTAGGGTTTAGGGTAGTGCAGTGGTGTTTGTGTAGTGTAGTGGGTCGTGTTTTATGGTTTAGGATAGTGCAGTGGTCTTTGGGTAGTGTAGGGGGTCATGTGGGGGTAGTGTTTTAGGGTTTTGGGTAGTGCAGTGGTCGTTGGGTAGTGTAGGGTGTCATGCTGCGGGTAGTGTTTTAGGGTTTAGGGTAGTGCAGTGTTGTTTTGGTAGTATAGGGGGTCGTGCTGTGGGTAGTGTTTTAAGATTTACGGTAGTAGAGTGGTGTCAGGGTAGTGTAGGGCGTGGTGCTGGGGGTAGTGTTTTAGGGTTTAGGGCAGTGCAGTGGTGTTTGGGTAGTGTAGGGGGTCGTGCTCGGGATAGATTTAGGGTTTAGGGTAGTGCAGTGCTGTTTGGGTAATGTAGGGGGTCGAGCTGGGGGTTTTGTTTTACTATTTAGGGTAGTGCAGCGGTGTTTGGGTAATGTTGGGAGTGGTGCTGGGGGAGTGTTTTAGGGTTTAGGGTATTGCAGTGGTGTTTGGGTAGTGTAGGGCGTCGTGCTGGGAGTAGATTTAGGGTTTAGGATAGTGCAGTGGTGTTTGGGTAGTGTAGGGGGTCATGCTCGGGTTGTGTTTTAGGATTTAGGGTACTGCAGTGGTGTTTGGGTAGTGTAGGCGGTCGTGCTGGTGGTTGTGTTTTATGGTTTAGGGCAGTGCAGTGGTATTTATTTAGAGTAGGGGGACATGCTGGGGGTAGTGTTTTAGGGTTTAGGGTAGAGCAGTAGTGTTTGGGTAGTGTAGGGGGTCATGCTGGGGATCGTGTTTTAGGGTTTAGGGTAGTGCAGTGGTGTTTTGGTAGTTAAGGGGGTCATGCTGGGGTTAGATTAAGGGTTTAGGGTAGTGCAGGGGTGTTTGGGTAGTGTAGGGGTCGTGCTGGGGGCAGTGTTTTAGGGTTAAGGGTAGTGAAGTGGTGTTTTGGTGGTGTAGGGGGTCATTCTGGGGTAGTGTTTTAGGGTTTAGGGTAGTGCAGTGGTGTCTGTGTAGTATAGGGGATAGTGTTTTAGGGTTTAGAGTAGTGCAGTGGTGTTTGGGTAGTGTAGGGGGCCGTGCTAGGGGTAGATTTAGGGTTTAGGGTAGTACAGTGGTATTGGGGTAGTGTAGGGGGTCGTGCTGGGGGTAGTGTTTTAGTGTTTACATTAGTGCAGTGGTGTTTGGGTAGTGTAGAGGGTCATGCTGGGGGTAGTGTTTTAGGGTTTAGTGCAGTGCAGTGGTGTTTGGGTAATGCTGAGAGTGGTGCTTTGGGAGTGTTTTAGCGTTTAGGGTAGTGCAGTGGTGTTTTGGTAGTATAGGGGGTCTTGCTGGGTGTAGTGTTTTAGGGTTTAGGGTAGTGCAGTGGTGTTTGTATAGTGTAGAGGATTGTGTTTTAGGGTTTAGGTTAGTGCACTGGTGTTTGTGTAGTGAAGGGGGTCGTGTTTTAGGGTTTATGGTAGTGCAGTGGTCTTTGGGTAGTGTAGTGGGTCATGTGCGGGGTAGTGTTTAGGGTTTAGGGTAGTAAAGTGGTCTTTGGGTAGTGTAGGGGGTCGTGCGGGGGTAGTGTTTTAGGGTTTAGGGTAGTGCAGTGGTGTTTGGGTAGTGTAGGGGGTCATGCTGGGGGTAGTGTTTTAGGGTTGTGCAGCGTTGTTTGCGTAGTGTAGGGAGTCGTGTTTTAGGGTTTAGGGTAGTGCAGTGGTGTTTGGGTAGTGTAGGGGGTCATGATGGGGGTCATGTTTTAGGGCTTAGGGTAGTGCAGTGGTGTTTGGGTAGTGTAGGGGGTCATACTGGGATAGATATAGGGTTTTGAGTAGTGCAGTAGTGTTGGGGAAATATAGGGAGTGGTGCTGGGGGAGTTTTTTAGGGTTTAGGGTAGTGCAGTGGTGTTTGGGTAGTGCAGGGGGTCTTGCTGGTGGTAGTGTTTTATGGTTAAGGGCAGAGCAGTGGTATTTATTTAGAGTAGGGGGACGTGCTGGGGAAGTGTTTTAGGGTTTAGGGGAGTGCAGTGGTGCTTATGTGGTGTAGGGGGTCATGCTGGGGATAGTGTTTTAGGGTTTAGGGTAGAGCAGTGGTGTTTGGGTAGTGTAGGGGGTCATGATGGGGGTCATGTTTTAGGGCTTAGGGTAGTGCAGTGGTGTTTGGGTAGTGTAGGGGGTCATACTGGGATAGATATAGGGTTTTGAGTAGTGCAGTAGTGTTGGGGAAATATAGGGAGTGGTGCTGGGGGGAGTTTTTTAGGGTTTAGGGTAGTGCAGTGGTGTTTGTGTAGTGTAGTGGGTCGTGTTTTATGGTTTAGGATAGTGCAGTGGTCTTTGGGTAGTGTAGGGGGTCATGTGGGGGTAGTGTTTTAGGGTTTTGGGTAGTGCAGTGGTCGTTGGGTAGTGTAGGGTGTCATGCTGCGGGTAGTGTTTTAGGGTTTAGGGTAGTGCAGTGTTGTTTTGGTAGTATAGGGGGTCGTGCTGTGGGTAGTGTTTTAAGATTTACGGTAGTAGAGTGGTGTCAGGGTAGTGTAGGGCGTGGTGCTGGGGGTAGTGTTTTAGGGTTTAGGGCAGTGCAGTGGTGTTTGGGTAGTGTAGGGGGTCGTGCTCGGGATAGATTTAGGGTTTAGGGTAGTGCAGTGCTGTTTGGGTAATGTAGGGGGTCGAGCTGGGGGTTGTGTTTTACTATTTAGGGTAGTGCAGCGGTGTTTGGGTAATGTTGGGAGTGGTGCTGGGGGAGTGTTTTAGGGTTTAGGGTATTGCAGTGGTGTTTGGGTAGTGTAGGGCGTCGTGCTGGGAGTAGATTTAGGGTTTAGGATAGTGCAGTGGTGTTTGGGTAGTGTAGGGGGTCATGCTCGGGTTGTGTTTTAGGATTTAGGGTACTGCAGTGGTGTTTGGGTAGTGTAGGCGGTCGTGCTGGTGGTTGTGTTTTATGGTTTAGGGCAGTGCAGTGGTATTTATTTAGAGTAGGGGGACATGCTGGGGGTAGTGTTTTAGGGTTTAGGGTAGAGCAGTAGTGTTTGGGTAGTGTAGGGGGTCATGCTGGGGATCGTGTTTTAGGGTTTAGGGTAGTGCAGTGGTGTTTTGGTAGTTAAGGGGGTCATGCTGGGGTTAGATTAAGGGATTAGGGTAGTGCAGGGGTGTTTGGGTAGTGTAGGGGTCGTGCTGGGGGCAGTGTTTTAGGGTTAAGGGTAGTGAAGTGGTGTTTTGGTGGTGTAGGGGGTCATTCTGGGGTAGTGTTTTAGGGTTTAGGGTAGTGCAGTGGTGTCTGTGTAGTATAGGGGATAGTGTTTTAGGGTTTAGAGTAGTGCAGTGGTGTTTGGGTAGTGTAGGGGGCCGTGCTAGGGGTAGATTTAGGGTTTAGGGTAGTACAGTGGTATTGGGGTAGTGTAGGGGGTCGTGCTGGGGGTAGTGTTTTAGTGTTTACATTAGTGCAGTGGTGTTTGGGTAGTGTAGAGGGTCATGCTGGGGGTAGTGTTTTAGGGTTTAGTGCAGTGCAGTGGTGTTTGGGTAATGCTGGGAGTGGTGCTTTGGGAGTGTTTTAGCGTTTAGGGTAGTGCAGTGGTGTTTTGGTAGTATAGGGGGTCTTGCTGGGTGTAGTGTTTTAGGGTTTAGGGTAGTGCAGTGGTGTTTGTATAGTGTAGAGGATTGTGTTTTAGGGTTTAGGTTAGTGCACTGGTGTTTGTGTAGTGAAGGGGGTCGTGTTTTAGGGTTTATGGTAGTGCAGTGGTCTTTGGGTAGTGTAGTGGGTCATGTGCGGGGTAGTGTTTAGGGTTTAGGGTAGTAAAGTGGTCTTTGGGTAGTGTAGGGGGTCGTGCGGGGGTAGTGTTTTAGGGTTTAGGGTAGTGCAGTGGTGTTTGGGTAGTGTAGGGGGTCATGCTGGGGGTAGTGTTTTAGGGTTGTGCACCGTTGTTTGCGTAGTGTAGGGAGTCGTGTTTTAGGGTTTAGGGTAGTGCAGTGGTGTTTGGGTAGTGTAGGGGGTCATGATGGGGTCATGTTTTAGGGCTTAGGGTAGTGCAGTGGTGTTTGGGTAGTGTAGGGGGTCATACTGGGATAGATTTAGGGTTTAGGGTAGTGCAGTGGTGTTTGGGTAGTATAGGGGGTCATGCTTGGGTTGTGTTTTAGGATTTAGGGTACTGCAGTGGTGTTTGGGTAGTGTAGGGGGTCGTGCTGGTGGTGGTGTTTCATGGTTTAGGGCAGTGCAGTGGTATTTTATTTAGAGTAGGGGGATGTGCTGGGGGTAGTGTTTTAGGGTTTAGGGTAGAGCAGTGATGTTTGGGTAGTGTAGGGGGTCATGCTGGGGATCGTGTTTTAGGGTTTAGGGTAGTGCAGTGGTGTTTTGGTAGTGTAGGGGGTCATGCTGGGGTTAGATTAAGGGTTTAGGGTAGTGCAGGGGTGTTTGGGTAGTGTAGGGGTCGTGCTGGGGCAGTGTTTTAGGGTTAAGGGTAGTGCAGTGGTGTTTTGGTGGTGTAGGGGGTCATTCTGGGGTAGTGTTTTAGGGTTTAGGGTAGTGCAGTGGTGTCTGTGTAGTATAGAGGATAGTGTTTTAGGGTTTAGAGTAGTGCAGTAGTGTTTGGGTAGTGTAGGGGGTCGTGCTGGGGGTAGTGTTTTAGTGTTTACGTTAGTGCAGTGGTGTTTGGGTAGTGTAGGGGGTCATGCTGGGGGTTGTGTTTTAGGATTTAGGGTAGTGCAGTGGTGTTTGGGTAGTGTAGGGGGTTGTGCTGGTGGTAGTGTGTTATGGTTTAGGGCAGTGCAGTGGTGGTTGTGTAGTGTAGGGGGTCATGCTGGGGGTAGTGTTTTAGGGTTTAGGGGAGAGCAGTGGTGTTTGGGTAGTGTAGGGGGTCATGCTGGGCGTTGTGTTTTAGGGTTTAGGGTAGTGCAGTGGTGTTTTGGTAGTATAGGGGGTCGTGCTGTGGGTAGTGTTTTAGGATTTACGGTAGTAGAGTGGTGTCAGGGTAGTGTAGGGCGTGGTGCTGGGGGTAGTGTTTTAGGGTTAAGGGCAGTGCAGTGGTGTTTGGGTAGTGTAGGGGGTCGTGCTGGGGGTAGATTTAGGGTTTAGGGTAGTGCAGTGGTGTTTGGGTAATGTACGGGGTCGAGCTGGGGGTTGTGTTTTACTATTTAGGGTAGTGCAGCGGTGTTTAGGTAATTTTGGGAGTGGTGCTGGGGGAGTGTTTTAGGGTTTAGGGTAGTGCAGTGGTGGTTGGGTAATGTAGGGGGTCATGCTGGGTGTTGTGTTTTACTATTTAGAGTAGTGCAGTGGTGTTTGGGTAGTGTAGGGCGTCGTGCTGTGGGTAGATTTAGGGTTTTGGGTACTGCAGTGGTGTTTGGGTAGTGTAGGGGGTCATGCTCGGGTTGTGTTTTAGGATTTAGGGTACTGCAGTGGTGTTTGGGTAGTGTAGGGGGTCGTGCTGGTGGTAGTGTTTTATGGTTTAGGGCAGTGCAGTGGTGTTTATTTAGAGTAGGGGGATGTGCTGGGGAAGTGTTTTAGGGTTTAGGGCAGTGCAGTGGTGTTTGTGTAGTGTAGGGGTTCATGCTGGGGGTAGTGTTTTAGGGTTTAGGGTAGAGCAATGGTGTTTGGGTAGTGTAGGGGGTCGTGCTGGGGGAGTGTTTTACGGTTAAGGGTAGTTCAGTGGTGTTTTGGTGGCTTAGGAGGTCATGTTGGGGTTAGATTTAGGGTTTAGGTTAGTGCAGTGGTGTTTGGGTCATGTTGGGAGTGGTGCTGGGGGAGTGTTGTAGGGTTTAGGGTATTGCAGTGGGGTTTGTGTAGTGTAGGGGGTCGTGCTGGGGGTAGATTTAGGGCTTAGGGTAGTGCAGTGGTGTTTGGGTAGTGTAGGGGGTCATGCTGGGGGCTGTGTTGTAGGAATTAGGATAGTGCAGTGGTGCTTGGATAGTGTAGGGGGTTGTGCTGGTGGTGGTGTTTTAAGGTTTAGGGCAGCGCAGTGGTATTTATTTAGAGTAGTGGGGCGTGCTGGGCAAGTGTTTTAGGGTTTAGGGCAGTGCAGTGGTGTTTGTGTAGTTTAGGGGGTCATGCTGGGGGTAGTGTTTTAGGGGTTAGGGTAGAGCAGTCGTGTTTGGGTAGTGTAGGGGGTCATGCTGGGGGTCGTGTTTTAGGGTTTAGGCTAGTTCAGTGGTGTTTTGGTAGTGTAGGGGGTCATGCTGGGGTTAGATTAAGGGTTTAGGGTAGTGCAGTGGTGTTTGGGTAATGTTGGGAGTGGTGCTGGGGGTAGTGTTTAAGGGTTTAGTGTAGTGCAGTGGCGTCTGTGTAGAATAGAGGATAGTGTTTTAGGGCTTAGGGTAGTGCAGTGGTGTTTGGGTTGTGTAGGGGTTGTGCTGGGGGTAGTGTTTTAGGGTTTACAGTAGTGCAGTGGTGTTTGGGTAGTATAGGGGGTCATGCTGGGGGTAGTGTTTTAGGGTTTAGGGTAGTAAAGAGGTGCTTGGGTAGAGTAGGGGGTCATGATGGGGTAGATTTAGGAATTAGCGTAGTGCAGTGGTGTTTGTGTAATGTTGGGAGTGGTGCTGGGGGAAGTGTATTAAGGTTTAGGGTATTGCAGTGGTGCTTGAGTAGTGTAGGGGGGTCATGCTGGGGGTACTGTTTTAGGGTTTAGGGTAGTACAGTGGTCTTTGGGTAGTGTAGCGGATTGTGCTGGGGTAGTGTTTTAGGGATAAGGGTAGTGCAGTGGTGCTAGGGTAGTGTAGTGGGTTGTGCTGGGGATAGTGTTTTAGGGTTAAGGGTAGTGCAGTGGTGTTTGGGTAGTGTAGGGGGTCATACTGGGGGTAGATTTAGGGTTTTGAGTAGTGCAGTGGTGTATGGGTAGTATAGGGGGTCATGCTGAGGGTAGTGTTTTAGGGTTTAGGGTTGTGCAGCGGTGTTTGTGTAGTGTAGTGGGTCGTGTTTTATGGTTTAGGATAGTGCAGTGGTCTTTGGGTAGTGTAGGGGGTCATGTGGGGGGTAGTGTTTTAGGGTTTTGGGTAGTGCAGTGGTCGTTGGGTAGTGTAGGGTGTCATGCTGGGGGTAGTGTTTTAGGGTTTAGGGTAGTGCAGTGTTGTTTTATAGTATAGGGGGTCGTGCTGTGGGTAGTGTTTTAGGATTTACGGTAGTAGAGTGGTGTTAGGGTAGTGTAGGGTATCGTGCTGGGGTAGTGTTTTAGGGTTTAGGGCAGTGCAGTGGTGTTTGGGTAGTGTAGGGGTCGTGCTCGCGGTAGATTTAGGGTTTAGGGTAGTGCAGTGGTGTTTCGGTAATGTAGGGGGTCGAGCTGGGGGTTGTGTTTTACTATTTAGGGTAGTGCAGTGGTGTTTGGGTAGTGTAGGGGGTCGTGCTGGGGTAGTGTTTTAGGGTTTAGGGCAGTGCAGTGGTGTTTGGGTAGTGTAGGGGTCGTGCTCGCGGTAGATTTAGGGTTTAGGGTAGTGCAGTGGTGTTTCGGTAATGTAGGGGGTCGTGCTGGGGAAGTGTTTTAGGATTTAGGGCAGTGCAGTGGTGTTTGTGTGGTATAGGGGGTCATGCTGGGGGTAGTGTTTTAGGGTTTAGGGTAGAGCAATTGTGTTTGGGTAGTGTAGAGGGTCGTGCTGGGGCAGTGTTTTAGGGTTAAGGGTAGTGCAGTGGTGTTTTGGTGGTATAGGAGGTCATGCTGGGGTTAGATTTAGGGTTTAGGGTAGTGCAGTGGTGTTTGGGTAATGTTGGGAGTGGTGCGGGTGGAGTGTTTTAGGGTTCAGGGTATTGCAGTGGTGTTTGGGTGGTGTAGGGGGTCATGCTGGGGTAGTGTTTTAGTGTTTAGGGTAGTGCAGTGGTGGTTGTGTAATGTAGGGGTCATGCTGGGGGTTGTGTTTTACTATTTAGGGTAGTGCAGTGGTGTTTGGGTAGTGTAAGAGGTTGTGCTGGTGGTAGTGTTTTATGGTTTAGGGCAGTGCAGTGGTGTTTATTTAGAGTAGGGGGACATGCTGGGGAAGTGTTTTAGGGTTAAGGGTAATGCAGTGGTGTTTTGGTGGTGTAGGGGGTCATGCTGGGGTAGTGTTTTAGGGTTTAGGGTAGTGCAGTGGTGGTTGGGTAATGTAGGGGGCCATGCTGGGGGTTGTGTTTTAGGATTTAGGGTAGTGCAGTGGTGTTTGGGTAGTGCAGGGGGTCTTGCTGGTGGTAGTGTTTTATGGTTAAGGGCAGAGCAGTGGTATTTATTTAGAGTAGGGGGACGTGCTGGGGAAGTGTTTTAGGGTTTAGGGGAGTGCAGTGGTGCTTATGTGGTGTAGGGGGTCATGCTGGGGATAGTGTTTTAGGGTTTAGGGTAGAGCAGTGGTGTTTGGGTAGTGTAGGGGGTCATGATGGGGGTCATGTTTTAGGGCTTAGGGTAGTGCAGTGGTGTTTGGGTAGTGTAGGGGGTCATACTGGGATAGATATAGGGTTTTGAGTAGTGCAGTAGTGTTGGGGAAATATAGGGAGTGGTGCTGGGGGGAGTTTTTTAGGGTTTAGGGTAGTGCAGTGGTGTTTGTGTAGTGTAGTGGGTCGTGTTTTATGGTTTAGGATAGTGCAGTGGTCTTTGGGTAGTGTAGGGGGTCATGTGGGGGTAGTGTTTTAGGGTTTTGGGTAGTGCAGTGGTCGTTGGGTAGTGTAGGGTGTCATGCTGCGGGTAGTGTTTTAGGGTTTAGGGTAGTGCAGTGTTGTTTTGGTAGTATAGGGGGTCGTGCTGTGGGTAGTGTTTTAAGATTTACGGTAGTAGAGTGGTGTCAGGGTAGTGTAGGGCGTGGTGCTGGGGGTAGTGTTTTAGGGTTTAGGGCAGTGCAGTGGTGTTTGGGTAGTGTAGGGGGTCGTGCTCGGGATAGATTTAGGGTTTAGGGTAGTGCAGTGCTGTTTGGGTAATGTAGGGGGTCGAGCTGGGGGTTGTGTTTTACTATTTAGGGTAGTGCAGCGGTGTTTGGGTAATGTTGGGAGTGGTGCTGGGGGAGTGTTTTAGGGTTTAGGGTATTGCAGTGGTGTTTGGGTAGTGTAGGGCGTCGTGCTGGGAGTAGATTTAGGGTTTAGGATAGTGCAGTGGTGTTTGGGTAGTGTAGGGGGTCATGCTCGGGTTGTGTTTTAGGATTTAGGGTACTGCAGTGGTGTTTGGGTAGTGTAGGCGGTCGTGCTGGTGGTTGTGTTTTATGGTTTAGGGCAGTGCAGTGGTATTTATTTAGAGTAGGGGGACATGCTGGGGGTAGTGTTTTAGGGTTTAGGGTAGAGCAGTAGTGTTTGGGTAGTGTAGGGGGTCATGCTGGGGATCGTGTTTTAGGGTTTAGGGTAGTGCAGTGGTGTTTTGGTAGTTAAGGGGGTCATGCTGGGGTTAGATTAAGGGTTTAGGGTAGTGCAGGGGTGTTTGGGTAGTGTAGGGGTCGTGCTGGGGGCAGTGTTTTAGGGTTAAGGGTAGTGAAGTGGTGTTTTGGTGGTGTAGGGGGTCATTCTGGGGTAGTGTTTTAGGGTTTAGGGTAGTGCAGTGGTGTCTGTGTAGTATAGGGGATAGTGTTTTAGGGTTTAGAGTAGTGCAGTGGTGTTTGGGTAGTGTAGGGGGCCGTGCTAGGGGTAGATTTAGGGTTTAGGGTAGTACAGTGGTATTGGGGTAGTGTAGGGGGTCGTGCTGGGGGTAGTGTTTTAGTGTTTACATTAGTGCAGTGGTGTTTGGGTAGTGTAGAGGGTCATGCTGGGGGTAGTGTTTTAGGGTTTAGTGCAGTGCAGTGGTGTTTGGGTAATGCTGAGAGTGGTGCTTTGGGAGTGTTTTAGCGTTTAGGGTAGTGCAGTGGTGTTTTGGTAGTATAGGGGGTCTTGCTGGGTGTAGTGTTTTAGGGTTTAGGGTAGTGCAGTGGTGTTTGTATAGTGTAGAGGATTGTGTTTTAGGGTTTAGGTTAGTGCACTGGTGTTTGTGTAGTGAAGGGGGTCGTGTTTTAGGGTTTATGGTAGTGCAGTGGTCTTTGGGTAGTGTAGTGGGTCATGTGCGGGGTAGTGTTTAGGGTTTAGGGTAGTAAAGTGGTCTTTGGGTAGTGTAGGGGGTCGTGCGGGGGTAGTGTTTTAGGGTTTAGGGTAGTGCAGTGGTGTTTGGGTAGTGTAGGGGGTCATGCTGGGGGTAGTGTTTTAGGGTTGTGCAGCGTTGTTTGCGTAGTGTAGGGAGTCGTGTTTTAGGGTTTAGGGTAGTGCAGTGGTGTTTGGGTAGTGTAGGGGGTCATGATGGGGGTCATGTTTTAGGGCTTAGGGTAGTGCAGTGGTGTTTGGGTAGTGTAGGGGGTCATACTGGGATAGATATAGGGTTTTGAGTAGTGCAGTAGTGTTGGGGAAATATAGGGAGTGGTGCTGGGGGAGTTTTTTAGGGTTTAGGGTAGTGCAGTGGTGTTTGGGTAGTGCAGGGGGTCTTGCTGGTGGTAGTGTTTTATGGTTAAGGGCAGAGCAGTGGTATTTATTTAGAGTAGGGGGACGTGCTGGGGAAGTGTTTTAGGGTTTAGGGGAGTGCAGTGGTGCTTATGTGGTGTAGGGGGTCATGCTGGGGATAGTGTTTTAGGGTTTAGGGTAGAGCAGTGGTGTTTGGGTAGTGTAGGGGGTCATGATGGGGGTCATGTTTTAGGGCTTAGGGTAGTGCAGTGGTGTTTGGGTAGTGTAGGGGGTCATACTGGGATAGATATAGGGTTTTGAGTAGTGCAGTAGTGTTGGGGAAATATAGGGAGTGGTGCTGGGGGGAGTTTTTTAGGGTTTAGGGTAGTGCAGTGGTGTTTGTGTAGTGTAGTGGGTCGTGTTTTATGGTTTAGGATAGTGCAGTGGTCTTTGGGTAGTGTAGGGGGTCATGTGGGGGTAGTGTTTTAGGGTTTTGGGTAGTGCAGTGGTCGTTGGGTAGTGTAGGGTGTCATGCTGCGGGTAGTGTTTTAGGGTTTAGGGTAGTGCAGTGTTGTTTTGGTAGTATAGGGGGTCGTGCTGTGGGTAGTGTTTTAAGATTTACGGTAGTAGAGTGGTGTCAGGGTAGTGTAGGGCGTGGTGCTGGGGGTAGTGTTTTAGGGTTTAGGGCAGTGCAGTGGTGTTTGGGTAGTGTAGGGGGTCGTGCTCGGGATAGATTTAGGGTTTAGGGTAGTGCAGTGCTGTTTGGGTAATGTAGGGGGTCGAGCTGGGGGTTGTGTTTTACTATTTAGGGTAGTGCAGCGGTGTTTGGGTAATGTTGGGAGTGGTGCTGGGGGAGTGTTTTAGGGTTTAGGGTATTGCAGTGGTGTTTGGGTAGTGTAGGGCGTCGTGCTGGGAGTAGATTTAGGGTTTAGGATAGTGCAGTGGTGTTTGGGTAGTGTAGGGGGTCATGCTCGGGTTGTGTTTTAGGATTTAGGGTACTGCAGTGGTGTTTGGGTAGTGTAGGCGGTCGTGCTGGTGGTTGTGTTTTATGGTTTAGGGCAGTGCAGTGGTATTTATTTAGAGTAGGGGGACATACTGGGGGTAGTGTTTTAGGGTTTAGGGTAGAGCAGTAGTGTTTGGGTAGTGTAGGGGGTCATGCTGGGGATCGTGTTTTAGGGTTTAGGGTAGTGCAGTGGTGTTTTGGTAGTTAAGGGGGTCATGCTGGGGTTAGATTAAGGGATTAGGGTAGTGCAGGGGTGTTTGGGTAGTGTAGGGGTCGTGCTGGGGGCAGTGTTTTAGGGTTAAGGGTAGTGAAGTGGTGTTTTGGTTGTGTAGGGGGTCATTCTGGGGTAGTGTTTTAGGGTTTAGGGTAGTGCAGTGGTGTCTGTGTAGTATAGGGGATAGTGTTTTAGGGTTTAGAGTAGTGCAGTGGTGTTTGGGTAGTGTAGGGGGCCGTGCTAGGGGTAGATTTAGGGTTTAGGGTAGTACAGTGGTATTGGGGTAGTGTAGGGGGTCGTGCTGGGGGTAGTGTTTTAGTGTTTACATTAGTGCAGTGGTGTTTGGGTAGTGTAGAGGGTCATGCTGGGGGTAGTGTTTTAGGGTTTAGTGCAGTGCAGTGGTGTTTGGGTAATGCTGGGAGTGGTGCTTTGGGAGTGTTTTAGCGTTTAGGGTAGTGCAGTGGTGTTTTGGTAGTATAGGGGGTCTTGCTGGGTGTAGTGTTTTAGGGTTTAGGGTAGTGCAGTGGTGTTTGTATAGTGTAGAGGATTGTGTTTTAGGGTTTAGGTTAGTGCACTGGTGTTTGTGTAGTGAAGGGGGTCGTGTTTTAGGGTTTATGGTAGTGCAGTGGTCTTTGGGTAGTGTAGTGGGTCATGTGCGGGGTAGTGTTTAGGGTTTAGGGTAGTAAAGTGGTCTTTGGGTAGTGTAGGGGGTCGTGCGGGGGTAGTGTTTTAGGGTTTAGGGTAGTGCAGTGGTGTTTGGGTAGTGTAGGGGGTCATGCTGGGGGTAGTGTTTTAGGGTTGTGCAGCGTTGTTTGCGTAGTGTAGGGAGTCGTGTTTTAGGGTTTAGGGTAGTGCAGTGGTGTTTGGGTAGTGTAGGGGGTCATGATGGGGTCATGTTTTAGGGCTTAGGGTAGTGCAGTGGTGTTTGGGTAGTGTAGGGGGTCATACTGGGATAGATATAGGGTTTTGAGTAGTGCAGTAGTGTTGGGGAAATATAGGGAGTGGTGCTGGGGGAGTTTTTTAGGGTTTAGGGTAGTGCAGTGGTGTTTGTGTAGTGTAGTGGGTCGTGTTTTATGGTTTAGGATAGTGCAGTGGTCTTTGGGTAGTGTAGGGGGTCATGTGGGGGTAGTGTTTTAGGGTTTTGGGTAGTGCAGTGGTCGTTGGGTAGTGTAGGGTGTCATGCTGGGGGTAGTGTTTTAGGGTTTAGGGTAGTGCAGTGTTGTTTTGGTAGTATAGGGGGTAGTGCTGTGGGTAGTGTTTTAGGATTTACGGTAGTAGAGTGGTGTCAGGGTGGTGTAGGGCGTGGTGCTGGGGGTAGTGTTTTAGGGTTTAGGGCAGTGCAGTGGTGTTTGGGTAGTGTAGGGGGTCGTGCTCGGGGTAGATTTAGGGTTTAGGGTAGTGCAGTGCTGTTTGGGTAATGTAGGGGGTCGAGCTGGGGGTTGTGTTTTACTATTTAGGGTAGTGCAGCGGTGTTTGGGTAATGTTGGGAGTGGTGCTGGGGGAGTGTTTTAGGGTTTAGGGTATTGCAGTGGTGTTTGGGTAGTGTAGGGCGTCGTGCTGGGAGTAGATTTAGGGTTTAGGATAGTGCAGTGGTGTTTGGGTAGTGTAGGGGGTCATGCTCGGGTTGTGTTTTAGGATTTAGGGTACTGCAGTGGTGTTTGGGTAGTGTAGGGGGTCGTGCTGGTGGTTGTGTTTTATGGTTTAGGGCAGTGCAGTGGTATTTATTTAGAGTAGGGGGACATGCTGGGGGTAGTGTTTTAGGGTTTAGGGTAGAGCACTAGTGTTTGGGTAGTGTAGGGGGTCATGCTGGGGATCGTGTTTTAGGGTTTAGGGTAGTGCAGTGGTGTTTTGGTAGTTAAGGGGGTCATGCTGGGGTTAGATTAAGGGTTTAGGGTAGTGCAGGGGTGTTTGGGTAGTGTATGGGTCGTGCTGGGGGCAGTGTTTTAGGGTTAAGGGTAGTGCAGTGGTGTTTTGGTGGTGTAGGGGGTCATTCTGGGGTAGTGTTTTAGGGTTTAGGGTAGTGCAGTGGTGTCTGTGTAGTATAGGGGATAGTGTTTTAGGGTTTAGAGTAGTGCAGTGGTGTTTGTGTAGTGTAGGGGGCCGTGCTAGGGGTAGATTTAGGGTTTACGGTAGTACAGTGGTATTGGGGTAGTGTAGGGGGTCGTGCTGGGGGTAGTGTTTTAGTGTTTACATTAGTGCAGTGGTGTTTGGGTAGTGTAGAGGGTCATGCTGGGGGTAGTGTTTTAGGGTTTAGTGCAGTGCAGTGGTGTTTGGGTAATGCTGGGAGTGGTGCTTTGGGAGTGTTTTAGCGTTTAGGGTAGTGCAGTGGTGTTTTGGTAGTATAGGGGGTCTTGCTGGGTGTAGTGTTTTAGGGTTTAGGGTAGTGCAGTGGTGTTTGTATAGTGTAGAGGATTGTGTTTTAGGGTTTAGGTTAGTGCACTGGTGTTTGTGTAGTGAAGGGGGTCGTGTTTTAGGGTTTATGGTAGTGCAGTGGTCTTTGGGTAGTGTAGTGGGTCATGTGCAGGGTAGTGTTTAGGGTTTAGGGTAGTAAAGTGGTCTTTGGGTAGTGTAGGGGGTCGTGCGGGGGTAGTGTTTTAGGGTTTAGGGTAGTGCAGTGGTGTTTGGGTAGTGTAGGGGGTCATGCTGGGGGTAGTGTTTTAGGGTTGTGCAGCGTTGTTTGCGTAGTGTAGGGAGTCGTGTTTTAGGGTTTAGGGTAGTGCAGTGGTCTTTGGGTAGTGTAGGTGGTCATTCTGGGCGTAGTCTTTTAGGGTTTAGGGTTGTGCAGCGGTGTTTGTGGAGGGTAGTGGGTCGTGTTTTACGGTTTAGGATAGTGCAGTGGTCTTTGGGTAGTATAGGAGGTCATGTGGGGTGTAGTGTTTTAGGGTTTTGGGTAGTGCAGTGGTGTTTGGGTAGTGTAGGGGGTCATGCTGGGGGTGTGTTTTAGGATTTAGGGTAGTGCAGTGGTGTTTGGGTAGTGTAGGGGGTCTTGCTGGTGGTAGTGTTTTATGGTTTAGAGCAGAGCAGTGGTATTTATTTAGAGTAGGGGGACGTGCTGGGGAAGTGTTTTAGGGTTTAGGGCAGTGCAGTGGTGCTTATGTGGTGTAGGGGGTCATGCGGGGGGTAGTGTTGTGGGGTTTAGGGTAGAGCAGTGGTGTTTGGGTAGTATAGGGGGTCATGCTGGGGGTCGTGTTTTAGGGCTTAGGGTAGTGCAGTGGTGTTTGGGTAGTGTAGGGGGTCATACTGGGGTAGATATAGGGTTTTGAGTAGTGCAGTAGTGTTGTTGAAATATAGGGAGTGGTGCTGGGTGGAGTTTTTTAGGGTTTAGGGTAGTGCAGTGGTGTTTGTGTAGTGTAGTGGGTCGTGTTTTATGGTTTAGGATAGTGCAGTGGTCTTTGGGTAGTGTAGGGGGTCATGTGGGGGTAGTGTTTTAGGGTTTTGGGTAGTGCAGTGGTCGTTGGGGAGTGTAGGGTGTCATGCTGGGGGTAGTGTTTTAAGGTTTAGGGTAGAGCAATTGTGTTTTTGTAGTGTAGGGGGTCGTGCTGGGGATAGTGTTTTAGGATTTACGGTAGTAGAGTGGTGTCAGGGTAGTGTAGGGCGTGGTGCTGGGGGTAGTGTTTTAGGGTTTAGGGCAGTGCAGTGGTGTTTGGGTAGTGTAGGGGGTCGTGCTCGGGGTAGATTTAGGGTTTAGGGTAGTGCAGTGCTGTTTGGGTAATGTAGGGGGTCGAGCTGGGGGTTGTGTTTTACTATTTAGGGTAGTGCAGCGGTGTTTGGGTAATGTTGGGAGTGGTGCTGGGGGAGTGTTTTAGGGTTTAGGGTATTGCAGTGGTGCTTGGGTAGTGTAGGGCGTCGTGCTGGGAGTAGATTTAGGGTTTAGGATAGTGCAGTGGTGTTTGGGTAGTGTAGGGGGTCATGCTCGGGTTGTGTTTTAGGATTTAGGGTACTGCAGTGGTGTTTGGGTAGTGTAGGGGGTCGTGCTGGTGGTTGTGTTTTATGGTTTAGGGCAGTGCAGTGGTATTTATTTAGAGTAGGGGACATGCTGGGGGTAGTGTTTTAGGGTTTAGGGTAGAGCAGTAGTGTTTGGGTAGTGTAGGGGGTCATGCTGGGGATCGTGTTTTAGGGTTTAGGGTAGTGCAGTGGTGTTTTGGTAGTTAAGGGGGTCATGCTGGGGTTAGATTAAGGGTTTAGGGTAGTGCAGGGGTGTTTGGGTAGTGTAGGGGTCGTGCTGGGGGCAGTGTTTTAGGGTTAAGGGTAGTGCAGTGGTGTTTTGGTGGTGTAGGGGGTCATTCTGGGGTAGTGTTTTAGGGTTTAGGGTAGTGCAGTGGTGTCTGTGTAGTATAGGGGATAGTGTTTTAGGGTTTAGAGTAGTGCAGTGGTGTTTGGGTAGTGTAGGGGGCCGTGCTAGGGGTAGATTTAGGGTTTAGGGTAGTACAGTGGTATTGGGGTAGTGTAGGGGGTCGTGCTGGGGGTAGTGTTTTAGTGTTTACATTAGTGCAGTGGTGTTTGGGTAGTGTAGAGAGTCATGCTGGGGGTAGTGTTTTAGGGTTTAGTGCAGTGCAGTGGTGTTTGGGTAATGCTGGGAGTGGTGCTTTGGGAGTGTTTTAGCGTTTAGGGTAGTGCAGTGGTGTTTTGGTAGTATAGGGGGTCTTGCTGGGTGTAGTGTTTTAGGGTTTAGGGTAGTGCAGTGGTGTTTGTATAGTGTAGAGGATTGTGTTTTAGGGTTTAGGTTAGTGCACTGGTGTTTGTGTAGTGAAGGGGGTCGTGTTTTAGGGTTTATGGTAGTGCAGTGGTCTTTGGGTAGTGTAGTGGGTCATGTGCGGGGTAGTGTTTAGGGTTTAGGGTAGTAAAGTGGTCTTTGGGTAGTGTAGGGGGTCGTGCGGGGGTAGTGTTTTAGGGTTTAGGGTAGTGCAGTGGTGTTTGGGTAGTGTAGGGGGTCATGCTGGGGGTAGTGTTTTAGGGTTGTGCAGCGTTGTTTGCGTAGTGTAGGGAGTCGTGTTTTAGGGTTTAGGGTAGTGCAGTGGTCTTTGGGTAGTGTAGGTGGTCGTTCTGGGCGTAGTCTTTTAGGGTTTAGGGTTGTGCAGCGGTGTTTGTGGAGGGTATTGGGTCGTGTTTTACGGTTTAGGATAGTGCAGTGGTCTTTGGGTAGTATAGGGGGTCATGTGGGGTGTAGTGTTTTAGGGTTTTGGGTAGTGCAGTGGTGTTTGGGTAGTGTAGGGGGTCATGCTGGGGGTGTGTTTTAGGATTTAGGGTAGTGCAGTGGTGTTTGGGTAGTGTAGGGGGTCTTGCTGGTGGTAGTGTTTTATGGTTTAGAGCAGAGCAGTGGTATTTATTTAGAGTAGGGGGACGTGCTGGGGAACTATTTTAGGGTTTAGGGCAGTGCAGTGGTGCTTATGTGGTGTAGGGGGTCATGCGGGGGGTAGTGTTTTGGGGTTTAGGGTAGAGCAGTGGTGTTTGGGTAGTATAGGGGGTCATGCTGGGGGTCGTGTTTTAGGGCTTAGGGTAGTGCAGTGGTGTTTGGGTAGTGTAGGGGGTCATACTGGGGTAGATATAGGGTTTTGAGTAGTGCAGTAGTGTTGTTGTGTTAGACGGCGACCTCAGAGGAGCCCGGAAAGGGGTCCTGACTACCCTGAGACCCACCCTCAAAGTATCGTAGCCGGGCACTGGCGGGAGATTCCCCAGAGGGAGGACTCTCGCAACTAGGATCGTACTTCTGGCACCACACGACACAGAGGGACCACACTGGGTATTCTCAGAACAAGCTTTATCAAACAGATATCACTGCAAATATGTACAAGGTGAGCACGGGCTCAAGAGTCTCGGAAAGGTAGGGGGTAGCGGGACTGTCTCTGGTAACGGTTCAAAGCAGGGACGTACCCGGCGCACAGCTCACAATCCTCGAGCTGGGGGATACGTGGTCGGAGTTGGGGTCCGGCGGGACCGTGAGAGTCTGGGGGAGCCGCGAGTCACTCAGCAGGGCTCAGGTACAAGTTCGGAGGTCTTACGATCTTCAGGGAGCCGCGAGTCACTCAGCAGGGCTCAGGTACAAGTTCGGAGGTCTTACGATTTTCAGGGAGCCGCGAGTCACTCAGCAGGGCTCAGGTACAAGTTCGGAGGTCTTACGATCTTCAGGGAGCCGCGAGTCACTCAGCAGGGCTCAGGTGAGTTCCAGTTCCAGGAGCCGCGACCACGTCAGCAGGCTCTCGTTGTTCCAGCGTCGAATCTGCCGGACAGTCTCAGAGCACCCCTTGTTATAGGTCGACCCTGCTTTGATGTCCGGAGTCTGCGCAGGCAGGGGTCTTGTCACCTGGGGGCCGCTTGTCGGGGTTTCCTGCTATTGTCTTTTGATCCTTTCAGGGCCGGGTCGGGAGGAGTCCCAGACACCCAGCAGGCACGGAGCCAGCCCGCAGGGAGGCCGGAGGGCCGATCGAAACCCATCGTCCCAGGGGAGTTCAGAGGTGCGATAGAAACTGCTCCTCCCTCTCTCATCCCCTGGAAGCGTGATGTCCTCCAGCCGGAGTGGCGCCTCTAGGCCCGGGTCGCGCTGGGGCCGGGCGGCCATCTTGTTGCAGGGAGTGGGCACGCGGGCCCGGGGTGGCCGAAGGGAGAGAGGCCATGGACGGGGATGTCCGGAGTTGGCGCAGGTGTCCTGGTGGGAAAGGTCGGCTGGGCCGCGTGCTAGGGCTGCAGGCACCAGGTTTCGGTGGTGCGGGGGCCCGGAGGGCCATTCTACGAGGCCGGGTCCAACACGCGTCCCCCCCAGCTGAAAGCCGGAGAGAACTGCCCATCAGCTTGGGGGGTTCTCTTCGCTGAGGCGGAAGAACCGGGAGAGGCCGTCAGCATTGGCGTGGTCCGTACCAGGGCGGTGTTCCACGGTGAAATCCATCCCCTGGAGGGAGATTGACCACCGCAGTAGCTTGGGGTTTTCTCCTCGCATCTGCATGAGCCAACGTAAGGGCCGATGGTCAGTTTGGACTCTGAAATGGTTGCCAAACAGGTAGGGTCGTAGCTTTTTGAGTGCCCAGACCACAGCAAAGGCTTCGCGCTCTATGGTGCTCCATCTTTGTTCTCGGGGCAACAGCCGCCGACTGAGGAAGGCGACGGGCTGGTCTAGGCCTTGGTCATTTACTTGGGACAGGACGGCCCCAATGCCATGCTCGGAGGCATCGGTTTGGACGATGAACTCCTTGGCGTAGTCGGGAGCCTGGAGGACGGGGGCAGTACACATGGCCCTTTTTAGGGCATCGAACGCTTCCTGGCAGGCAGCCGTCCACTGCACTTTCTTTGGCTGTTTTTTAGACGTGAGTTCTGTGAGAGGGCCGACAAGGCTGCCATACCCCCGAATGAATCTTCGGTAGTAGCCCGTGAGTCCCAGGAAGGCTCGGACCTCCGTCTGGGTGATGGGTGGTTCCCAGGCCAGGATGGCGTCGATCTTTAGCTGTAGCGGGGCGACCTGGCCACTCCCGACCTGGTGCCCCAAGTAGACCACGGATCCTTGCCCGATCTGGCACTTGCTGGCTTTTACTGTGAGGCCTGCCTGGCGCAGGGCGATTAGCACCCTTCGGAGGTGCTGGAGGTGCTCACTCCACTCTGAACTGAAGACAGCGATGTCGTCCAGGTATGCCGCGCTGAACTGTTCTAGCCCGGCCAGGACCCTATTCACCAGTCGCTGGAAAGTGGCCGGGGCATTTTTCATCCCGAAGGGCATTACGCGGAAGCGGTAGTGCCCATCGGGGGTGGAGAACGCTGACCGCTCTTTGGCCCCTTCGGTGAGCGCAATCTGCCAGTATCCGCAGGTGAGGTCGAATGTGCTGAGGAACCGGGCTGCCCCTAGTCGGTCAATGAGTTCGTCGGCTCGTGGAATGGGGTGGGCATCGGCTCGGGTAACGTCATTGAGCCCCCGGTAGTCCACGCAGAATCGGAGCTCGGCGGCGACACCGGGGGCCGCTGCCTTCGGGACCAGGACCACGGGGCTGGCCCAGGGACTGTCAGAGGGCTCGATCACCCCCAGGGTCAACATCTTCGAGACTTCCGCTTGAATGCAGGACCGGACCCGGTCAGGAACCCGGTAGGCTCGGTGTCTCACCGGCGGGCTGTCCCCGGTGTCCACATCATGAACACACCAGTTGGTGACCCGGGGGGTCAGGGAGAAGAGGTCAGAAAATTGTCTTAGGAGCTGGCGGCAGTCCGCTTGTTGCTGGGCAGTGAGGGCTGGGGAGAGGTTCACTCCTTCCACGGAGCCATCCTGCGCCTTGATACACAGGAGGTCCGGGAGGGGATCCGACTCATCTTCGGCCCCGTCATCGGTGGCCAGCAGGAGGCTCAGTTCTGTCCGCTGGAAGTGAGGCTTGAGGCGGTTCACGTGCAGGACCCGGAGGGGATCCCGAGGCGACTGGACGTCCACCAAGTAGGTGACTTGGCTCTTCTTCTCGACCACTTTGTAGGGCCCAGTCCATCGGTCCTGGAGAGCGCCAGGCTTCACGGGGGCCATGACCCACACCTGCTGGCCCGGCTGGAACTCGACCAGAGTAGCATTCTGGTCGTACCAGCGCTTCATTTCTTCTTGACTCGCCTCCAGGTTGGCCTCGGCCAGTTCTCGGAACCTCCTGGTCTGGTTCCGGAGGGCCAGGACATATTGGAACACATCTCGGGGGGTGGTCTGGGGTGCTGCCTCCCACCCTTCCTTAACTAAACTGAGGGGACCTCGGACGGGGTGCCCATAGAGTAATTCAAACGGGCTGAACCCTAAGGACTTCTGGGGGACCTCCCGGTAAGCGAACAAGAGGCAGGGGAGCAGGACGTCCCACTTACGCCGGAGGGGCTCTTCTAGGCCAGCGATCATCCCTTTCAAAGTCCTATTAAACCTCTCTACTAGGCCGTTCCCTTGGGGATGGTACGGGGTGGTGAACTTATAGGACACCCCACATTGTTGCCACAGGGACGTCATATACCTGGATATAAAATTAGTGCCGCGATCGCTCACGACCTCGCGGGGGAAACCCACCCTGGAGAAGATCCCCATCAGGGCCCGGCCCACCACGGGGGCCGTAATGGTGCATAGGGGAATAGCCTCTGGGTAGCGGGTGGCGTGGTCCACAAGGACCAAGATGAAACGGTGACCTTGGGAGGTGGGGGGGTCCAGTGGCCCCACGATGTCGATCCCGACTCGTTCGAAGGGGGTACTGACGACCGGGAAGGGTTGGAGGGGAGCCTTGCGCTTCCCCCCACTCTTCCCACTGGCTTGGCACGTGGGGCAGGACTTGCAGTGGGCCTCTACCGCTGCCTTCATCTTAGGCCAATAAAAATGGGTCACGAGACGGCTGTAGGTCTTGTCCTGACCCAGGTGACCGGCGAGGGGGACATCGTGGGCTAAGCCCAGGAGGAAATCCCGGAAGCGGAGAGGTACCACCAGTACCCGTCCGGATCCCAGCTCCACTGATTTCTGCTCACTATACAGGACGTTATTCTCCCAATAGATTCGGTGCGTTCCGGTCTGGTCACCTGCGGCTTGGCCCTCGGCCTGGCGCCGCAGCCCGACCAGGGAAGGACAGGTGGCTTGCTCCCGGCAAAATTCTTCTCGGGTGGGCCCGCCCTCGTGGCGCCAATGGGCCAACTCGGGTAGATCCCCCAACTCGGGAACCGGGGCGGGGTCGGATGGTGTGGGTTCGTCGCTGGCGACGGACCCTTCCGATGGGGGAACGGGAGGACCCTCGGCGGGGACGGTGCTGGCTACTTCGACCGGGGTGCTCTCGATTTCTCTCCGGGGAGTGAGTCGGGCTGTCATAGATCGGGTGGTGGCACACACCCACTCGGGGAGTCCCATCATTCCTAGGTGGGCCTTGCGCTCTACGTGCTTCCAGGGAGAACTCTCCAGGTCGTTCCCTAAGAGGCAGTCGACCGGCTGGGAGGTTCTTACGGCCACCTTGAGTTTGCCTATCACCCCTCCCCACTCAAATGGCACCAGGGCCACCTGACACATACTTTCCCTATTGTCTGCAGATATTACGGGGCAAAAGACATTGGGGAGGATCTGCTCCTCGGGAACTAGGTGCCTGAGGACACCGGTGATACTGGCCCCGGTGTCCCGCAGGGCCTCTACCTGGTGGCCATTGATCTTGACGAGCTGCCCATATTTCTGTGTGTTGGACGGTAGGAGGCTACCAGGGATCATTTCCCTATCTCCCAGGGATACTAGGGCCATCGCGGCTGGTTCCCACTCCTCGGCTCCCTCAACCTCCTCCCCTAGGGCTACGTTGGCTATCTGTCTCGCAGGGGTGACTTGGGTGGCCATGGGGCACTCTGGGTCATTGGCGTAGTGCCCGGGTTTCTGGCAGCGGAAACATGTGACGGTCACCCGGTGTCCCCGTCTCCCAGGGGGCCCTGTTACTGGTGGGGGGGGCGCCGGGAAAGGTGGAGGTGGTGTCTTCGGGGGGCTAGGCTGGGACTCCCTCGGCCCTCCCTGGTTCCCTCCCCCTCTCTGGCGGGGTGGTCCCTGACTGGTTCGGGGGTACTCTCCTACCATGCCCCGGGAGACCCGGGTGTTGGTCCAGCGGTCGGCCTCCACGGCCAGCTGCCGGGGATCTGTGAGCTTGCTATCCAGCAGATGTTGACGTAGCTCTACGAAGCAGTTCGCAGCCAGATGTTCCCATAACATGAGGTCAGTGAGTTCGGCAAGGGTGGTGACTTTGCTGCCCTTGACCCACCCATCGAAGGCCCGGCTAAAAAAGTTTACATACTCCACCCAGGTGGTGCCCGGGATCTTCCTGCAGTCCCGGAACCGTTTGCGGTACATTTCTGGGGTGAGGCCGTATCTTGTGAGGAGAGCCTCTTTCATGTGGCTGTAGGAGGTCTGCAGGGAGAGGGGTAGGTCGAGCAGGGTGTCCCTTCCTTCGCTCAGAAACCGTCCCCACAACCCCGCCCCCCAGTCCTTCTGTGGAATCCGATGGGAGGTCATGGCGACCTCGTAGGCCCGAAACCATTGCTGAATGTCATCGTTTTTATAATATTCTTTGACCACATCCTTGGGGATGTGGACCTTCTGTTCCGCTGGGGGGGCCGTCTCTCGGTTCCCCGAGGGCCTCCCGTCCTCATTTCGGGCCTTGAGCTCGAGTTCCTTTAAGCTCCGTTCGTGCTCCAGTTGGAGCTTTCTTCCTTCGTGCTCCCGTTGGAGCTTCTTTTCTTCCAGTTCGCCTTGTACACGCATTTGCTCTACTGCTAGCTTCTTCTCCGCTAACTTCAATTCGCCCTCGATTTTGAGTTTGGCTAACTCGAGTTCATGACTGCGGCTTCTCTCTCTGTCCGCGAGCTCTTCCGGGGATAGGCCCCCGTCTGGTACGATGCCTCGCACCTGATTGCTACTGCTTTCATTTTGGGGGGGTTCGGCTTCGTCGGGGCGCTCCCCCGTGCCTTCCGGGCGGGAGGCCCCGGTCTCCACCCAAGTTTTCAGTGCTTTCTGCAAGTCTTCCTTAGTGTTGAGGCCAGTGGTAGCGATTTTAAGTTCTTTGCAAAATTGTTTTAGCTCTTTGTGTGTGTATTCTTCCAGATGCTCCACCTGGAACACTCTGTTGGCGTTGGTTTCTGCGGAGCTCGTGGCGCTTCCTTCTGCCATCTTTGTTGGTCGTGCGTCCGTCGTTTACTGTACGATCTCTAGGTGATGGGCCCGAATCCCGTCGCTTGCCACCAATGTTAGACGGCGACCTCAGAGGAGCCCGGAAAGGGGTCCTGACTACCCTGAGACCCACCCTCAAAGTATCGTAGCCGGGCACTGGCGGGAGATTCCCCAGAGGGAGGACTCTCGCAACTAGGATCGTACGTCTGGCACCACACGACACAGAGGGACCACACTGGGTATTCTCAGAACAAGCTTTATCAAACAGATATCACTGCAAATATGTACAAGGTGAGCACGGGCTCAAGAGTCTCGGAAAGGTAGGGGGTAGCGGGACTGTCTCTGGTAACGGTTCAAAGCAGGGACGTACCCGGCGCACAGCTCACAATCCTCGAGCTGGGGGATACGTGGTCGGAGTTGGGGTCCGGCGGGACCGTGAGAGTCTGGGGGAGCCGCGAGTCACTCAGCAGGGCTCAGGTACAAGTTCGGAGGTCTTACGATCTTCAGGGAGCCGCGAGTCACTCAGCAGGGCTCAGGTACAAGTTCAGAGGTCTTACGATTTTCAGGGAGCCGCGAGTCACTCAGCAGGGCTCAGGTACAAGTTCGGAGGTCTTACGATCTTCAGGGAGCCGCGAGTCACTCAGCAGGGCTCAGGTGAGTTCCAGTTCCAGGAGCCGCGACCACGTCAGCAGGCTCTCGTTGTTCCAGCGTCGAATCTGCCGGACAGTCTCAGAGCACCCCTTGTTATAGGTCGACCCTGCTTTGATGTCCGGAGTCTGCGCAGGCAGGGGTCTTGTCACCTGGGGGCCGCTTGTCGGGGTTTCCTGCTATTGTCTTTTGATCCTTTCAGGGCCGGGTCGGGAGGAGTCCCAGACACCCAGCAGGCACGGAGCCAGCCCGCAGGGAGGCCGGAGGGCCGATCGAAACCCATCGTCCCAGGGGAGTTCAGAGGTGCGATAGAAACTGCTCCTCCCTCTCTCATCCCCTGGAAGCGTGATGTCCTCCAGCCGGAGTGGCGCCTCTAGGCCCGGGTCGCGCTGGGGCCGGGCGGCCATCTTGTTGCAGGGAGTGGGCACGCGGGCCCGGGGTGGCCGAAGGGAGAGAGGCCATGGACGGGGATGTCCGGAGTTGGCGCAGGTGTCCTGGTGGGAAAGGTCGGCTGGGCCGCGTGCTAGGGCTGCAGGCACCAGGTTTCGGTGGTGCGGGGGCCCGGAGGGCCATTCTACGAGGCCGGGTCCAACATGTTGAAATATAGGGAGTGGTGCTGGGTGGAGTTTTTTAGGGTTTAGGGTAGTGCAGTGGTGTTTGTGTAGTGTAGTGGGTCGTGTTTTATGGTTTAGGATAGTGCAGTGGTCTTTGGGTAGTGTAGGGGGTCATGTGGGGGTAGTGTTTTAGGGTTTTGGGTAGTGCAGTGGTCGTTGGGGAGTGTAGGGTGTCATGCTGGGGGTAGTGTTTTAAGGTTTAGGGTAGAGCAATTGTGTTTTTGTAGTGTAGGGGGTCGTGCTGGGGGCAGTGTTTTAGGGTTAAGGGTAGTGCAGTGGTGTTTTGGTGGTGTAGGGGGTCATGCTGGGATTAGATTTAGGGTTTAGGGTAGTGCAGTTGTGTTTGGGTAATGTTAAGAGTGGTGCTGGGGGTAGTGTTTTAGGGTTTAGGGCAGTGCCGTGGTGTTTGGGTAGTGTAGGGGGTCGTGCTGGGGGTAGATTTAGGGTTTAGGGCAGTGTAGTGGTGTTTGGGAAATGTAGGGGGTCGAGCTGGGGGTTGTGTTTTACTATTTAGGGTAGTGCAGTGGTGCTTGGGTAGTGTAGGGGGGCGTGTTGGTGGTAGTGTTTTATGGTTTAGGGCAGTGCAGTGGTGTTTATTTAGAGTAGGTGACGTGCTGGGGAAGTGTTTTAGGGTTTAGGGCAGTGCAGTGGTGTTTGTGTAGTGTAGGGGGTCATGCTGGAGGTAGTATTTTAGGGTTTAGGGTAGAGCAATGGTGTTTGGGTAGTGTAGGGGTTCGTGCTGGGGCAGTGTTTTAGGGTTAAGGGTAGTGCAGTGGTCTTTTGGTGGTGTAGGGTGTAATGCTGGGGTTAGATTTAGGGTTTAGGGCAGTGCAGTTGTGTTTGGGTAATGTTGGGAGTGGTGCTGGGGGGAGTGTTTTAGGGTTTAGGGTATTGCAGTGGTGTTTGGGTAGTGTAGGGGTCGTGCTGGGGGTAGATTTAGGGTTTAGGGTAGTGCAGTGGTGTTTGGGTAGTGTAGGGGGTCATGCTGGGGGTTGTGTTTTAGTATTTAGGGTAGTGCAGTGGTGTTTGGGTAGTGTAGGGGGTCCTGCTGGTGGTAGTGTTTTATGGTTTAGGGCAGAGCAGTGGTATTTATTTAGAGTAGGGGGACGTGCTGGGGAAGTGTTTTAGGGTTTAGGGCAGCGCAGTGGTGTTTGTGTATGGTAGGGGGTCATGCTGGGGTAGTGTTTTAGGGTTTAGGGTAAAGCAATGGTGTTTGGGTAGTGTAGGGGGTCGTGCTGGGGGTTGTGTTTTACTATTTAGGGTAGTGCAGTGGTGTTTGGGTAGTGTAGGGGGTTGTGCTGGTGGTAGTGTTTTATGGTTTAGGGCAGTGTAGTGGTGTTTATTTAGAGTAGGGGAACATGCTGGGGAAGTGTTTTAGGGTTAAGGGTAGTGCAGTGGTGTTTTGGTGGTGTAGGGGGTCATGCTGGGGGTTGTGTTTTACTATTTAGGGTAGTGCGGTGGTGTTTGGGTAGTGTAGGGGGTCGTGCTGGGGGCAGTGTTTTAGGGTTAAGGGTAGTGCAGTGGTGTTTTGGTGGTATAGGAGGTCATGCTGGGGTTAGATTTAGGGTTTAGGGTAGTGCAGTGGTGTTTGCTAATGTTGGGAGTGGTGCGGGGTGGAGTGTTTTAGGGTTCAGGGTATTGCAGTGGTGTTTGGGTGGTGTAGGGGGTCATGCTGGGGTAGTGTTTTAGTGTTTAGGGTAGTGCAGTGGTGGTTGGGTAATGTAGGGGTCATGCTGGGGGTTGTGTTTTACTATTTAGGGTAGTGCAGTGGTGTTTGGGTAGTGTAGGAGGTTGTGCTGGTGGTAGTGTTTTATGGTTTAGGGCAGTGCAGTGGTGTTTATTTAGAGTAGGGGGACATGCTGGGGAAGTGTTTTAGGGTTTAGGGCAGTGCAGTGGTGTTTATTTAGAGTAGGGGGACGTGCTGGGGAAGTGTTTTAGGGTTAAGGGTAATGCAGTGGTGTTTTGGTGGTGTAGGGGGTCATGCTGGGGTAGTGTTTTAGGGTTTAGGGTAGTGCAGTGGTGGTTGGGTAATGTAGGGGGCCATGCTGGGGGTTGTGTTTTACTATTTAGGGTAGTGCAGTGGTGTTTGGGTAGTGTAGGGGGTTGTGCTGGTGGTAGTGTTTTGTGGTTTAGGGCAGTGCAGTGGTGTTTATTTAGAGTAGGGGGGACGTGCTGGGGAAGTGTTTTAGGGTTTAGGGCAGTGCAGTGGTGTTTGTGTATTGTAGGGGGTCATGCTGGGGTAGTGTTTTACGGTTTAGGGTAGAGCAATGGTGTTTGGGTAGTGTAGGGGGTCGTGCTGGGGGCAGTGATTTAGGGTTAAGGGTAGTGCAGTGGTGTTTTGGTGGTATAGGAGGTCATGCTGGGGTTAGATTTAGGGTTTAGGGTAGTGCAGTGGTGTTTGGGTAATGTTGGGAGTGGTGCGGGAGGAGTGTTTTAGGGTTCAGGGTATTGCAGTGGTGTTTGGGTAGTGTAGGGGTTCGTGCTGGGGTAGATTTAGGGTTCAGGGTAGTGCAGTGGTGTTTGGGTAGTGTAGGGGGTCATGCTGGGGGGTGTGTTTTAGGATTTAGGGTAGTGCAGTGGTGTTTGGGTAGTGCAGGGGGTCTTGCTGGTGGTAGTGTTTTATGGTTAAGGGCAGAGCAGTGGTATTTATTTAGAGTAGGGGGACGTGCTGGGGAAGTGTTTTAGGGTAGTGCAGTGGTGCCTATGTGGTGTAGGGGGTCATGCTGGGGATAGTGTTTTAGGGTTTAGGTTAGAGCAGTGGTGTTTGGGTAGTGTAGGGGGTCATGATGGGGGTCATGTTTTAGGGCTTAGGGTAGTGCAGTGGTGTTTGGGTAGTGTAGGGGGTCATACTGGGATAGATATAGGGTTTTGAGTAGTGCAGTAGTGTTGGGGAAATATAGGGAGTGGTGCTGGGCGGAGTTTTTTAGGGTTTAGAGTAGTGCAGTGGTGTTTGTGTAGTGTAGTGGGTCGTGTTTTATGGTTTAGGATAGTGCTGTGGTCTTTGGGTAGTGTAGGGGGTCATGTGGGGATAGTGTTTTAGGGTTTTGGGTAGTGCAGTGGTCGTTGGGTAGTGTAGGGTGTCATGCTGGGGGTAGTGTTTTAGGGTTTAGGGTAGTGCAGTGTTGTTTTGGTAGTATAGGGGGTCGTGCTGTGGGTAGTGTTTTAGGATTTACGGTAGTAGAGTGGTGTCAGGGTAGTGTAGGGCGTGGTGCTGGGGGTAGTGTTTTAGGGTTTAGGGCAGTGCAGTGGTGTTTGGGTAGTGTAGGGGGTCGTGCTGGGGGTAGATTTAGGGTTTAGGGTAGTGCAGTGCTGTTTGGGTAATGTAGGGGGTCGAGCTGGGGGTTGTGTTTTACTATTTAGGGTAGTGCAGCGGTGTTTGGGTAATGTTGGGAGTGGTGCTGGGGGAGTGTTTTAGGGTTTAGGGTATTGCAGTGGTGTTTGGGTAGTGTAGGGCGTCGTGCTGGGGGCAGTGATTTAGGGTTAAGGGTAGTGCAGTGGTGTTTTGGTGGTATAGGAGGTCATGCTGGGGTTAGATTTAGGGTTTAGGGTAGTGCAGTGGTGTTTGGGTAATGTTGGGAGTGGTGCGGGAGGAGTGTTTTAGGGTTCAGGGTATTGCAGTGGTGTTTGGGTAGTGTAGGGGTTCGTGCTGGGGTAGATTTAGGGTTCAGGGTAGTGCAGTGGTGTTTGGGTAGTGTAGGGGGTCATGCTGGGGGGTGTGTTTTAGGATTTAGGGTAGTGCAGTGGTGTTTGGGTAGTGCAGGGGGTCTTGCTGGTGGTAGTGTTTTATGGTTAAGGGCAGAGCAGTGGTATTTATTTAGAGTAGGGGGACGTGCTGGGGAAGTGTTTTAGGGTAGTGCAGTGGTGCCTATGTGGTGTAGGGGGTCATGCTGGGGATAGTGTTTTAGGGTTTAGGTTAGAGCAGTGGTGTTTGGGTAGTGTAGGGGGTCATGATGGGGGTCATGTTTTAGGGCTTAGGGTAGTGCAGTGGTGTTTGGGTAGTGTAGGGGGTCATACTGGGATAGATATAGGGTTTTGAGTAGTGCAGTGGTCTTTGGGTAGTGTAGTGGGTCATGTGCGGGGTAGTGTTTAGGGTTTAGGGTAGTAAAGTGGTCTTTGGGTAGTGTAGGGGGTTGTGCGGGGGTAGTGTTTTAGGGTTTAGGGTAGTGCAGTGGTGTTTGGGTAGTGTAGGGGGTCATGCTGGGGGTAGTGTTTTAGGGTTGTGCAGCGTTGTTTGCGTAGTGTAGGGAGTCGTGTTTTAGGGTTTAGGGTAGTGCAGTGGTCTTTGGGTAGTGTAGGTGGTCGTTCTGGGCGTAGTCTTTTAGGGTTTAGGGTTGTGCAGCGGTGTTTGTGGAGGGTAGTGGGTCGTGTTTTACGGTTTAGGATAGTGCAGTGGTCTTTGGGTAGTATAGGGGGTCATGTGGGGTGTAGTGTTTTAGGGTTTAGGTTAGAGCAGTGGTGTTTGGGTAGTGTAGGGGGTCATGATGGGGGTCATGTTTTAGGGCTTAGGGTAGTGCAGTGCTGTTTGGGTAATGTAGGGGGTCGAGCTGGGGGTTGTGTTTTACTATTTAGGGTAGTGCAGCGGTGTTTGGGTAATGTTGGGAGTGGTGCTGGGGGAGTGTTTTAGGGTTTAGGGTATTGCAGTGGTGTTTGGGTAGTGTAGGGCGTCGTGCTGGGTGTAGATTTAGGGTTTAGGATAGTGCAGTGGTGTATGGGTAGTGTAGGGGGTCATGCTCGGGTTGTGTTGTGTTTTAGGATTTAGGGTACTGCAGTGGTGTTTGGGTAGTGTAGGGGGTCGTGCTGGTGTTAGTGTTTTATGGTTTAGGGCAGTGCAGTGGTATTTATTTAGAGTAGGGGGACGTGCTGGGGGTAGTGTTTTAGGGTTTAGGGTAGAGCAGTAGTGTTTGGGTAGTGTAGGGGGTCATGCTGGGGATCGTGTTTTAGGGTTTAGGGTAGTGCAGTGGTGTTTTGGTAGTGTAGGGGGTCATGCTGGGGTTAGATTAAGGGTTTAGGGTAGTGCAGGGGTGTTTGGGTAGTGTAGGGGTCGTGCTGGGGGCAGTGTTTTAGGGTTAAGGGTAGTGCAGTGGTGTTTTGGTGGTGTAGGGGGTCATTCTGGGGTAGTGTTTTAGGGTTTAGGGTAGTGCAGTGGTGTCTGTGTAGTATAGGGGATAGTGTTTTAGGGTTTAGAGTAGTGCAGTGGTGTTGGGGTAGTGTAGGGGGCTGTGCTAGGGGTATATTTAGGGTTTAGGGTAGTACAGTGGTATTGGGGTAGTGTAGGGGGTCGTGCTGGGGTTAGTGTTTTAGTGTTTACATTAGTGCAGTTGTGTTTGGGTAGTGTAGGGGGTCATGCTGGGGGTAGTGTTTTAGGGTTTAGTGTAGTGCAGTGGTGTTTGGGTAATGCTGGGAGTGGTGCTTTGGGAGTGTTTTAGGGTTTAGGGTAGTGCAGTGGTGTTTTGGTAGTATAGGGGGTCTTGCTGGGGGTAGTGTTTTAGGGTTTAGGGTAGTGCAGTGGTGTTTGTATAGTGTAGAGGATTGTGTTTTAGGGTTTAGGTTAGTGCACTAGTGTTTGTGTAGTGTAGGGGGTCGTGTTTTAGGGTTTAGGGTAGTGCAGTGGTCTTTGGGTAGTGTAGTGGGTCATGTGCGGGGTAGTGTTTAGGGTTTAGGGTAGTACAGTGGTCTTTGGGTAGTGTAGGGGGTCATGCGGGGGTAGTGTTTTAGGGTTTAGGGTAGTGCAGTGGTGTTTGGGTAGTGTAGGGGGTCATGCTGAGGGGTAGTGTTTTAGGGTTGTGCAGCGGTGTTTGCGTAGTGTAGGGAGTCGTGTTTTAGGGTTTAGGGTAGTGCAGTGGTCTTTGGGTAGTGTAGGTGGTCGTTCTGGGGGTAGTCTTTTAGGGTTTAGGGTTGTGCAGCGGTGTTTGTGGAGTGTAGTGGGTCGTGTTTTACGGTTTAGGATAGTGCAGTGGTCTTTGGGTAGTATAGGGGGTCATGTGGGGTGTAGTGTTTTAGGGTTTTGGGTAGTGCAGTGGTCGTTGGGTAGTGTAGGGTGTTGTGCTGGGCGTAGTGTTTTAGGGTTTAGGGTAGTGCAGTGTTGTTTTGGTAGTATAGGGGGTCGTGCTGTGGGTAGTGTTTTAGGATTTACGGTAGTAGAGTTGTGTTAGGGTAGTGTAGGGTATTGTGCTGGGGATAGTGTTTTAGGGTTTAGGGTAGTGCAGTGGTGTTTGGGTAGTGTAGGGGGTCGTGCTGGGGATAGATTTAGGGTTTAGGGTAGTGCAGTGGTGTTTGGGCAATGTAGACGGTCGAGCTGGGGGTTGTGTTTTACTATTTAGGGTAGTGCAGTGGTGTTTGGGTAGTGTAGGGGGTCATGCTGGTGGTAGTGTTTTATGGTTTAGGGCAGTGCAGTGGTGTTTATTTAGAGTAGGGGACGTGCTGGGGAAGTGTTTTAGGGTATAGGGCAGTGCAGTGGTGTTTGTGTAGTGTAGGGGGTCATGCTGCGGATAGTGTTTTAGAGTTTAGGGTAGAGCAATGGTGTTTGGGTAGTGTAGGGGGTCGTGCTGGGGGCAGTCATTTGGGGTTAATGGATAGTACAGTGGTGTTTTGGTAGTGTAGGGTGTCATGCTGGGGGTAGATTTAGGCTTAGGGTAGTGCAGTAGTGTTTGGGTAATGTTGGGAGTCTTGCTGGGGGTAGTGTTTTAGGGTTTAGGGTAGTGCAGTGGTGTATGTGTAGTATAGAGGATAGTGTTTGAGGGTTTAGGGTAGTGCAGTGGTGTTTGGGTAGAGTAGGGGGTCGTGCTAGGGTTAGATTTAGGGTTTAGGGTAGTGCAGTGGTGTTGGGGTAGTGTAGGGGGTCATGCTGGGGGTAGTGTTTTAGTGTTTACGGTAGTGCAGTGGTGTTTTGGTAGTGTAGGGGGTCTTGCTGGGGGTAGTGTTTTAGGGTTTAGGGTAGTGCAGTGGTGTTTGTGTAGTATAGAGGGTAGTGTTTTAGGGTTTAGGTTAGTGCACTGGTGTTTGTGTAGTGTAGGGGGTTGTGTTTTAGGGTTTAGGGTAGTGCAGTGGTCTTTGGGTACTGTAGTGGGTCATGTGGGGGGTAGTGTTTAGGGTTTAGGGTAGCACAGTGGTCTTTGGGTAGTGTAGGGGTCGTGCGGGGGTAGTGTTTTTGGGTTTAGTGTAGTGCAATGGTGTTTGGGTAGTGTAGGGGGTCATGCTGGGGGAAGTGTTTTAGGGTTTAGGGTTGTGCATCGGTGTTTGTGTAGTGTAGGGAGTCGTGTTTTAGGGTTTAGGGTAGTGCAGTGCTCTTTGGGTAGTGTAGTGGGTCGTGTGGGGGTAGTGTTTTAGGGATTAGGGTTTAGGGTAGTGCAGTTGTCTTTGGGTAGTGTCGGGTGTCGTGCTGGTGTAGTGTTTTAGGGTTTAGGGTAGTGCAGTGGTGTTTGGGTAGTGTAGGGGGTCGTGCTGGGGTAGTGTTTTAGGGTTTAGGGTAGTGCAGTGGTGTTTTTGTAGTATAGGGGGTGTGTGGGGGGAGTGTTTTATGGTTTAGGGTAGTGCAGTAGTCTTTGGGTAGTGTAGGGGTAGTGATGGGGGTAGAGTTTTATGGTGTAGGGTAGTGCAGTGGTGTTTGGGTAGTGTAGGGGGTCATGCTGAGGTAGTGTTTTAGGGTTTAGGATAGTGCAGAGGTGTTTGTGAAGTGTTGGGGATAGTGTTTTAGGGTTTAGGTTAGTGCACAGGTGTTTGTGTAGTGTAGGGAGTCGTGCTGGGGGTAGTGTTTTAGGGTGTAGGGTTGTGCAGCGGTGTTTGTGTAGTGTAGGGGTTCATGTTTTAGGGTTTAGGGTAGTGCAGTAGACTTTGGGTAGTGTAAGGGTCGTGTGGGGTTAGTGTTTTAGGGTTTAGGGTAGTACAGTGGTATTTCGGTAGTATAGGGGTAGTGCTGGGGGTAGTGTTTTAGGGTTTAGGGTAGTGTAGTGTTGTTTGGGTAGTATACGGGGTCGTGTATGGGATCGTGCTGGGTGTAGAGTTTTAGGGTTTAGGGTAGTGCAGTGGGGTTTGGGTAGTGTAGGGGGTCATGCTGGGGTAGTATTTTAGTGTTTAGGGTAGTGCAGTGGTGTTTGGATAGTGTAGAGAGTCTTGCTGGGGGTAGTGTTTTAATGTTTAATTAGTGCTGTGGTGTTTGTTTAGTGAAGGGGGTCATACTGGGGGTAGATTTAGGGTTTTGGGTAGTGCAGTGGTGTTTGGGTAATGTTGGGAGTGGTGCTGGGGGAGTGTTTTAGGGTTTAGGGTATTGCAGTGGTGTTTGGGTAGTGTATGGCGTCGTGCTGGGGGTAGATTTAGGGTTTAGGGTAGTGCACTGGTGTTTGGGTAGTGTAGGGGGTCATGCTCGAGTTGTGTTTTAGGATTTAGGGTACTGCAGTCGTGTTTGGGTAGTGTAGGGGGTCGTGCTGGTGGTAGTGTTTTATGGTTTAGGGCAGTGCAGTGGTGTTTATTTAGAGTAGGGGGACGTGCTGGGGAAGTGTTTTAGGGTTTAGGGCAGTGCTGTGGTGTTTGTGTAGTGTAGGGGGTCATGCTGGGGGCAGTATTTTAGGGTTTAGGGTAGAGCAATAGTGTTTGGGTAGTGTAGGGGGTCATTCTGGGGGCAGTGTTTTAGGGTCAAGGGTAGTGCAGTGGTGTTTTGGTAGTGTAGGAAACATGCTGGGGTTAGATTTATAGTTTAGGGTAGTGCAGTGGTGTTTGGGTAATGTTGGGAGTGGTGCTGGGGGAGTGTTTTAGGATTTAGGGTATTGCAGTGGTGTTTGGGTAGTGTATGGCGTCGTGCTGGGGGTAGATTTAGGGTTTAGGGTAGTGCACTGGTGTTTGGGTAGTGTAGGGGGTCATGCTCGAGTTGTGTTTTAGGATTTAGGGTACTGCAGTCGTGTTTGGGTAGTGTAGGGGGTCGTGCTGGTGGTAGTGTTTTATGGTTTAGGGCAGTGCAGTGGTGTTTATTTAGAGTAGGGGGACGTGCTGGGGAAGTGTTTTAGGGTTTAGGGCAGTGCTGTGGTGTTTGTGTAGTGTAGGGGGTCATGCTGGGGGCAGTATTTTAGGGTTTAGGGTAGAGCAATAGTGTTTGGGTAGTGTAGGGGGTCATTCTGGGGGCAGTGTTTTAGGGTCAAGGGTAGTGCAGTGGTGTTTTGGTAGTGTAGGAAACATGCTGGGGTTAGATTTATAGTTTAGGGTAGTGCAGTGGTGTTTGTGAAGTGTTGGGGATAGTGTTTTAGGGTTTAGGTTAGTGCACAGGTGTTTGTGTAGTGTAGGGAGTCGTGCTGGGGGTAGTGTTTTAGGGTGTAGGGTTGTGCAGCGGTGTTTGTGTAGTGTAGGGGGTCATGTTTTAGGGTTTAGGTTAGTGCAGTAGACTTTGGGTAGTGTAAGGGTCGTGTGGGGTTAGTGTTTTAGGGTTTAGGGTAGTACAGTGGTATTTCGGTAGTATAGGGGTAGTGCTGGGGGTAGTGTTTTAGGGTTTAGGGTAGTGTAGTGTTGTTTGGGTAGTATACGGGGTCGTGTATGGGATCGTGCTGGGTGTAGAGTTTTAGGGTTTAGGGTAGTGCAGTGGGGTTTGGGTAGTGTAGGGGGTCATGCTGGGGTAGTATTTTAGTGTTTAGGGTAGTGCAGTGGTGTTTGGATAGTGTAGAGAGTGTTGCTGGGGGTAGTGTTTTAATGTTTAATTAGTGCTGTGGTGTTTGTTTAGTGAAGGGGGTCATACTGGGGGTAGATTTAGGGTTTTGGGTAGTGCAGTGGTGTTTGGGTAATGTTGGGAGTGGTGCTGGGGGAGTGTTTTAGGGTTTAGGGTATTGCAGTGGTGTTTGGGTAGTGTATGGCGTCGTGCTGGGGGTAGATTTAGGGTTTAGGGTAGTGCACTGGTGTTTGGGTAGTGTAGGGGGTCATGCTCGAGTTGTGTTTTAGGATTTAGGGTACTGCAGTCGTGTTTGGGTAGTGTAGGGGGTCGTGCTGGTGGTAGTGTTTTATGGTTTAGGGCAGTGCAGTGGTGTTTATTTAGAGTAGGGGGACGTGCTGGGGAAGTGTTTTAGGGTTTAGGGCAGTGCTGTGGTGTTTGTGTAGTGTAGGGGGTCATGCTGGGGGCAGTATTTTAGGGTTTAGGGTAGAGCAATAGTGTTTGGGTAGTGTAGGGGGTCATTCTGGGGGCAGTGTTTTAGGGTCAAGGGTAGTGCAGTGGTGTTTTGGTAGTGTAGGAAACATGCTGGGGTTAGATTTATAGTTTAGGGTAGTGCAGTGGTGTTTGGGTAATGTTGGGAGTGGTGCTGGGGGAGTGTTTTAGGATTTAGGGTATTGCAGTGGTGTAGGGGTGGTGTAGGGGGTTGTGCTGGGGGTAGATTTAGGGTTTAGGGTAGTGCAGTGGTGTTTTGGTAGTGTAGGGGGTCATGCTGGGGGTTGTGTTTTAGGATTTAGGGTAGTGCAGTGGGGTTTGGGTAGTGTATGGGGTCGTGCTGGTGGTAGTGTTTTATGGTTAAGGGCAGTGCAGTGGTATTTATTTAGAGTAGGGGGACGTGCTGGGGGTAGTGTTTTAGGGTTAAGGGTAGAGCAGTGGTGTTTTGGTAGTGTAGGGGGTCATGCTGGGGGTTGTGTTTTAGGATTTAGGGAAGTGCAGTGGGGTTTGGGTAGTGTATGGGGTCGTGCTGGTGGCAGTGTTTTATGGTTTAGGGCAGTGCAGTGGTATTTATTTAGAGTAGGGGGACGTGCTGGGGAAGTGTTTTAGGGTTTAGGGCAGTGCAGTGGCATCTGTGTAGAATAGAAGATAGTGTTTTAGGGTTTAGGGTAGTGCAGTGTTGTTTTGGTAGTTTAGAGGTCGTGCTGGGGGTAGATTTAGGGTTTAGGGTAGTGCAGTGGTGTTTGGGTAGTGTAGGGTTCATGCTGGGGGTAGTGTTTTAGGGTTTACGGTAGTGCAGTGGTGTTTGGGTAGTGTAGGGGGTAGTGTTTTAGGGTTTAGGGTAGTACAGAGGTGCCTGGGTAGAGTAGGGGGTCGTGCTGGGGGTAGATATAGGGTTTAGGGTAGTGCAGTGGTGTTTGGATAATGTTGGGAGTGGTGCTGGGGTAGTGTTTTAGGGTTTAGGGTAGTGCAGTGGAGTTTGTGTAGTGTAGGGGGTCGTGTTTTAGGGTTTAGGGTAGTGCAGTGGTCTTTGGGTAGTGTAGTGGGTCATGTGCGGGGTAGTGTTTAGGGTTTAGGGTAGTACAGTGGTCTTTGGGTAGTGTAGGGGGTCATGTGGGGGTAGTGTTTTAGGGTTCAGGGTAGTGCAGTGGTGTTTGGGTAGTGTAGGGGGTCATGCTGAGGGGTAGTGTTTTAGGGTTGTGCAGCGGTGTTTGCGTAGTGTAGGGAGTCGTGTTTTAGGGTTTAGGGTAGTGCAGTGGTCTTTGGGTAGTGTAGGTGGTCGTTCTGGGGGTAGTCTTTTAGGGTTTAGGGTTGTGCAGCGGTGTTTGTGGAGTGTAGTGGGTCGTGTTTTACGGTTTAGGATAGTGCAGTGGTCTTTGGGTAGTATAGGGGGTCATGTGGGGTGTAGTGTTTTAGGGTTTTGGGTAGTGCAGTGGTCGTTGGGTAGTGTAGGGTGTTGTGCTGGGCGTAGTGTTTTAGGGTTTAGGGTAGTGCAGTGTTGTTTTGGTAGTATAGGGGGTCGTGCTGTGGGTAGTGTTTTAGGATTTACGGTAGTAGAGTTGTGTTAGGGTAGTGTAGGGTATTGTGCTGGGGGTAGTGTTTTAGGGTTTAGGGTAGTGCAGTGGTGTTTGGGTAGTGTAGGGGGTCGTGCTGGGGATAGATTTAGGGTTTAGGGTAGTGCAGTGGTGTTTGGGCAATGTAGACGGTCGAGCTGGGGGTTGTGTTTTACTATTTAGGGTAGTGCAGTGGTGTTTGGGTAGTGTAGGGGGTCATGCTGGTGGTAGTGTTTTATGGTTTAGGGCAGTGCAGTGGTGTTTATTTAGAGTAGGGGACGTGCTGGGGAAGTGTTTTAGGGTATAGGGCAGTGCAGTGGTGTTTGTGTAGTGTAGGGGGTCATGCTGCGGATAGTGTTTTAGAGTTTAGGGTAGAGCAATGGTGTTTGGGTAGTGTAGGGTGTCATGCTGGGGGTAGATTTAGGCTTAGGGTAGTGCAGTAGTGTTTGGGTAATGTTGGGAGTCTTGCTGGGGGTAGTGTTTTAGGGTTTAGGGTAGTGCAGTGGTGTATGTGTAGTATAGAGGATAGTGTTTGAGGGTTTAGGGTAGTGCAGTGGTGTTTGGGTAGAGTAGGGGGTCGTGCTAGGGTTAGATTTAGGGTTTAGGGTAGTGCAGTGGTGTTGGGGTAGTGTAGGGGGTCGTGCTGGGGATAGTGTTTTAGTGTTTACGGTAGTGCAGTGGTGTTTTGGTAGTGTAGGGGGTCTTGCTGGGGGTAGTGTTTTAGGGTTTAGGGTAGTGCAGTGGTGTTTGTGTAGTATAGAGGGTAGTGTTTTAGGGTTTAGGTTAGTGCACTGGTGTTTGTGTAGTGTAGGGGGTTGTGTTTTAGGGTTTAGGGTAGTGCAGTGGTCTTTGGGTACTGTAGTGGGTCATGTGGGGGGTAGTGTTTAGGGTTTAGGGTAGCACAGTGGTCTTTGGGTAGTGTAGGGGTCGTGCGGGGGTAGTGTTTTTGGGTTTAGTGTAGTGCAGTGGTGTTTGGGTAGTGTAGGGGGTCATGCTGGGGGAAGTGTTTTAGGGTTTAGGGTTGTGCATCGGTGTTTGTGTAGTGTAGGGAGTCGTGTTTTAGGGTTTAGGGTAGTGCAGTGGTCTTTGGGTAGTGTAGTGGGTCGTGTGGGGGTAGTGTTTTAGGGATTAGGGTTTAGGGTAGTGCAGTTGTCTTTGGGTAGTGTCGGGTGTCGTGCTGGTGTAGTGTTTTAGGGTTTAGGGTAGTGCAGTGGTGTTTGGGTAGTGTAGGGGGTCGTGCTGGGGTAGTGTTTTAGGGTTTAGGGTAGTGCAGTGGTGTTTTTGTAGTATAGGGGGGCGTGTGGGGGGAGTGTTTTATGGTTTAGGGTAGTGCAGTAGTCTTTGGGTAGTGTAGGGGTAGTGATGGGGGTAGAGTTTTATGGTGTAGGGTAGTGCAGTGGTCTTTAGGTAGTGTAGGGGTAGTGCTGGAGGTAGTGTTTTAGCGTTTAGGGTAGTGCAGTTGTGTTTGGGTAGTGTAGGGAGTGGTTCTGGGGGAGAGTTTTAGGGTTTAGGGTAGTGCAGTGGTGTTTGGGTAGTGTAGGGGGTCATGCTGGGGTAGATTTTGAGTTTAGGGTAGTGCAGTGGTGTGTGGGTAGTGTAGGGAGTGGTGCTGGGGGAGTGTTTTAGGGTTTAGGGTAGTGCAGTGGTGTTTGTGTAGTATAGGGGTCATGCTGGGGGTGGATTTAGGGTTTAGGGTAGTGCAGTGGTGTTTGGGTAGTGTAGGGGGGTCATGCTGCGGGTAGATTTAGGGTTTAGGGTAGTGAAATGTTGTGTGGGTATTGTAGGGAGTTGTGCTGCAGGGAGTTTGTTAGGGTTTAGAGTAGTGCAGTGGTGTTCGGGTAGTGTAGGGGGTCATGCTGGGGGTAGAATTTTATGGTGTAGGTTAGTGCAGTGGTGTTTAGGTAGTGTAGGGGGTACTGCTGGGGTAGTGTTTTAGGGTTTAGGATAGTGCAGTGGTGTTTTGGTAGTGTAGGGGGTACAGCTGAGGGTAGTGTTTTAGAGTTTAGGGTAGTGCAGTGGTGTTTGGGTAGTGTAGGAGGTCATGCTGAGGTAGTGTTTTAGGGTTTAGGATAGTGCAGAGGTGTTTGTGAAGTGTTGGGGATAGTGTTTTAGGGTTTAGGTTAGTGCACAGGTGTTTGTGTAGTGTAGGGAGTCGTGCTGGGGGTAGTGTTTTAGGGTGTAGGGTTGTGCAGCGGTGTTTGTGTAGTGTAGGGGGTCATGTTTTAGGGTTTAGGGTAGTGCAGTAGACTTTGGGTAGTGTAAGGGTCGTGTGGGGTTAGTGTTTTAGGGTTTAGGGTAGTACAGTGGTATTTCGGTAGTATAGGGGTAGTGCTGGGGGTAGTGTTTTAGGGTTTAGGGTAGTGTAGTGTTGTTTGGGTAGTATACGGGGTCGTGTATGGGATCGTGCTGGGTGTAGAGTTTTAGGGTTTAGGGTAGTGCAGTGGTGTTTGGGTAGTGTAGGGGGTCATGCTGGGGTAGTATTTTAGTGTTTAGGGTAGTGCAGTGGTGTTTGGATAGTGTAGAGAGTCTTGCTGGGGGTAGTGTTTTAGTGTTTAATTAGTGCTGTGGTGTTTGTTTAGTGAAGGGGGTCATACTGGGGGTAGATTTAGGGTTTTGGGTAGTGCAGTGGTGTTTGGGTAATGTTGGGAGTGGTGCTGGGGGAGTGTTTTAGGGTTTAGGGTATTGCAGTGGTGTTTGGGTAGTGTATGGCGTCGTGCTGGGGTAGATTTAGGGTTTAGGGTAGTGCACTGGTGTTTGGGTAGTGTAGGGGGTCATGCTCGAGTTGTGTTTTAGGATTTAGGGTACTGCAGTCGTGTTTGGGTAGTGTAGGGGGTCGTGCTGGTGGTAGTGTTTTATGGTTTAGGGCAGTGCAGTGGTGTTTATTTAGAGTAGGGGGACGTGCTGGGGAAGTGTTTTAGGGTTTAGGGCAGTGCTGTGGTGTTTGTGTAGTGTAGGGGGTCATGCTGGGGGCAGTATTTTAGGGTTTAGGGTAGAGCAATAGTGTTTGGGTAGTGTAGGGGGTCATTCTGGGGGCAGTGTTTTAGGGTCAAGGGTAGTGCAGTGGTGTTTTGGTAGTGTAGGAAACATGCTGGGGTTAGATTTATAGTTTAGGGTAGTGCAGTGGTGTTTGGGTAATGTTGGGAGTGGTGCTGGGGGAGTGTTTTAGGATTTAGGGTATTGCAGTGGTGTTTGGGTGGTGTAGGGGGTTGTGCTGGGGGTAGATTTAGGGTTTAGGGTAGTGCAGTGGTGTTTTGGTAGTGTAGGGGGTCATGCTGGGGGTTGTGTTTTAGGATTTAGGGTAGTGCAGTGGGGTTTGGGTAGTGTATGGGGTCGTGCTGGTGGTAGTGTTTTATGGTTTAGGGCAGTGCAGTGGTATTTATTTAGAGTAGGGGGACGTGCTGGGGGTAGTGTTTTAGGGTTAAGGGTAGAGCAGTGGTGTTTTGGTAGTGTAGGGGGTCATGCTGGGGGTTGTGTTTTAGGATTTAGGGTAGTGCAGTGGGGTTTGGGTAGTGTATGGGGTCGTGCTGGTGGTAGTGTTTTATGGTTTAGGGCAGTGCAGTGGTATTTATTTAGAGTAGGGGGACGTGCTGGGGAAGTGTTTTAGGGTTTAGGGCAGTGCAGTGGCATCTGTGTAGAATAGAAGATAGTGTTTTAGGGTTTAGGGTAGTGCAGTGTTGTTTTGGTAGTTTAGAGGTCGTGCTGGGGGTAGAATTAGGGTTTAGGGTAGTGCAGTGGTGTTTGGGTAGTGTAGGGTTCATGCTGGGGGTAGTGTTTTAGGGTTTACGGTAGTGCAGTGGTGTTTGGGTAGTGTAGGGGGTAGTGTTTTAGGGTTTAGGGTAGTACAGAGGTGCCTGGGTAGAGTAGGGGGTCGTGCTGGGGGTAGATATAGGGTTTAGGGTAGTGCAGTGGTGTTTGGATAATGTTGGGAGTGGTGCTGGGGTAGTGTTTTAGGGTTTAGGGTAGTGCAGTGGAGTTTGTGTAGTGTAGGGGGTCGTGTTTTAGGGTTTAGGGTAGTGCAGTGGTCTTTGGGTAGTGTAGTGGGTCATGTGCGGGGTAGTGTTTAGGGTTTAGGGTAGTACAGTGGTCTTTGGGTAGTGTAGGGGGTCATGCGGGGGTAGTGTTTTAGGGTTCAGGGTAGTGCAGTGGTGTTTGGGTAGTGTAGGGGGTCATGCTGAGGGGTAGTGTTTTAGGGTTGTGCAGCGGTGTTTGCGTAGTGTAGGGAGTCGTGTTTTAGGGTTTAGGGTAGTGCAGTGGTCTTTGGGTAGTGTAGGTGGTCGTTCTGGGGGTAGTCTTTTAGGGTTTAGGGTTGTGCAGTGGTGTTTGTGGAGTGTAGTGGGTCGTGTTTTACGGTTTAGGATAGTGCAGTGGTCTTTGGGTAGTATAGGGGGTCATGTGGGGTGTAGTGTTTTAGGGTTTTGGGTAGTGCAGTGGTCGTTGGGTAGTGTAGGGTGTTGTGCTGGGCGTAGTGTTTTAGGGTTTAGGGTAGTGCAGTGTTGTTTTGGTAGTATAGGGGGTCGTGCTGTGGGTAGTGTTTTAGGATTTACGGTAGTAGAGTTGTGTTAGGGTAGTGTAGGGTATTGTGCTGGGGGTAGTGTTTTAGGGTTTAGGGTAGTGCAGTGGTGTTTGGGTAGTGTAGGGGGTCGTGCTGGGGATAGATTTAGGGTTTAGGGTAGTGCAGTGGTGTTTGGGCAATGTAGACGGTCGAGCTGGGGGTTGTGTTTTACTATTTAGGGTAGTGCAGTGGTGTTTGGGTAGTGTAGGGGGTCATGCTGGTGGTAGTGTTTTATGGTTTAGGGCAGTGCAGTGGTGTTTATTTAGAGTAGGGGACGTGCTGGGGAAATGTTTTAGGGTATAGGGCAGTGCAGTGGTGTTTGTGTAGTGTAGGGGGTCATGCTGCGGATAGTGTTTTAGAGTTTAGGGTAGAGCAATGGTGTTTGGGTAGTGTAGGGGGTCGTGCTGGGGTTAGTCTTTTGGGGTTAATGGATAGTACAGTGGTGTTTTGGTAGTGTAGGGTGTCATGCTGGGGGTAGATTTAGGCTTAGGGTAGTGCAGTAGTGTTTGGGTAATGTTGGGAGTCTTGCTGGGGGTATTGTTTTAGGGTTTAGGGTAGTGCAGTGGTGTATGTGTAGTATAGAGGATAGTGTTTGAGGGTTTAGGGTAGTGCAGTGGTGTTTGGGTAGAGTAGGGGGTCGTGCTAGGGTTAGATTTAGGGTTTAGGGTAGTGCAGTGGTGTTGGGGTAGTGTAGGGGGTCGTGCTGGGGATAGTGTTTTAGTGTTTACGGTAGTGCAGTGGTGTTTTGGTAGTGTAGGGGGTCTTGCTGGGGGTAGTGTTTTAGGGTTTAGGGTAGTGCAGTGGTGTTTGTGTAGTATAGAGGGTAGTGTTTTAGGGTTTAGGTTAGTGCACTGGTGTTTGTGTAGTGTAGGGGGTTGTGTTTTAGGGTTTAGGGTAGTGCAGTGGTCTTTGGGTACTGTAGTGGGTCATGTGGGGGGTAGTGTTTAGGGTTTAGGGTAGCACAGTGGTCTTTGGGTAGTGTAGGGGTCGTGCGGGGGTAGTGTTTTTGGGTTTAGTGTAGTGCAGTGGTGTTTGGGTAGTGTAGGGGGTCATGCTGGGGGAAGTGTTTTAGGGTTTAGGGTTGTGCATCGGTGTTTGTGTGGTGTAGGGAGTCGTGTTTTAGGGTTTAGGGTAGTGCAGTGCTCTTTGGGTAGTGTAGTGGGTCGTGTGGGGGTAGTGTTTTAGGGATTAGGGTTTAGGGTAGTGCAGTTGTCTTTGGGTAGTGTCGGGTGTCGTGCTGGTGTAGTGTTTTAGGGTTTAGGGTAGTGCAGTGGTGTTTGGGTAGTGTAGGGGGTCGTGCTGGGGTAGTGTTTTAGGGTTTAGGGTAGTGCAGTGGTGTTTTTGTAGTATAGGGGGGCGTGTGGGGGGAGTGTTTTATGGTTTAGGGTAGTGCAGTAGTCTTTGGGTAGTGTAGGGGTAGTGATGGGGGTAGAGTTTTATGGTGTAGGGTAGTGCAGTGGTCTTTAGGTAGTGTAGGGGTAGTGCTGGAGGTAGTGTTTTAGCGTTTAGGGTAGTGCAGTTGTGTTTGGGTAGTGTAGGGAGTGGTTCTGGGGGAGAGTTTTAGGGTTTAGGGTAGTGCAGTGGTGTTTGGGTAGTGTAGGGGGTCATGCTGGGGTAGATTTTGAGTTTAGGGTAGTGCAGTGGTGTGTGGGTAGTGTAGGGAGTGGTGCTGGGGGAGTGTTTTAGGGTTTAGGGTAGTGCAGTGGTGTTTGTGTAGTATAGGGATCATGCTGGGGGTGGATTTAGGGTTTAGGGTAGTGCAGTGGTGTTTGGGTAGTGTAGGGGGGTCATGCTGCGGGTAGATTTAGGGTTTAGGGTAGTGAAATGTTGTGTGGGTATTGTAGGGAGTTGTGCTGCAGGGAGTTTGTTAGGGTTTAGAGTAGTGCAGTGGTGTTCGGGTAGTGTAGGGGGTCATGCTGGGGGTAGAATTTTATGGTGTAGGTTAGTGCAGTGGTGTTTAGGTAGTGTAGGGGGTACTGCTGGGGTAGTGTTTTAGGGTTTAGGATAGTGCAGTGGTGTTTTGGTAGTGTAGGGGGTACAGCTGAGGGTAGTGTTTTAGAGTTTAGGGTAGTGCAGTGGTGTTTGGGTAGTGTAGGAGGTCATGCTGAGGTAGTGTTTTAGGGTTTAGGATAGTGCAGAGGTGTTTGTGAAGTGTTGGGGATAGTGTTTTAGGGTTTAGGTTAGTGCACAGGTGTTTGTGTAGTGTAGGGAGTCGTGCTGGGGGTAGTGTTTTAGGGTGTAGGGTTGTGCAGCGGTGTTTGTGTAGTGTAGGGGGTCATGTTTTAGGGTTTAGGGTAGTGCAGTAGACTTTGGGTAGTGTAAGGGTCGTGTGGGGTTAGTGTTTTAGGGTTTAGGGTAGTACAGTGGTATTTCGGTAGTATAGGGGTAGTGCTGGGGGTAGTGTTTTAGGGTTTAGGGTAGTGCAGTGTTGTTTGGGTAGTATACGGGGTCGTGTATGGGATCGTGCTGGGTGTAGAGTTTTAGGGTTTAGGGTAGTGCAGTGGTGTTTGGGTAGTGTAGGGGGTCATGCTGGGGTAGTATTTTAGTGTTTAGGGTAGTGCAGTGGTGTTTGGATAGTGTAGAGAGTCTTGCTGGGGGTAGTGTTTTAGTGTTTAATTAGTGCTGTGGTGTTTGTTTAGTGAAGGGGGTCATACTGGGGGTAGATTTAGGGTTTTGGGTAGTGCAGTGGTGTTTGGGTAATGTTGGGAGTGGTGCTGGGGGAGTGTTTTAGGGTTTAGGGTATTGCAGTGGTGTTTGGGTAGTGTATGGCGTCGTGCTGGGGGTAGATTTAGGGTTTAGGGTAGTGCACTGGTGTTTGGGTAGTGTAGGGGGTCATGCTCGAGTTGTGTTTTAGGATTTAGGGTACTGCAGTCGTGTTTGGGTAGTGTAGGGGGTCGTGCTGGTGGTAGTGTTTTATGGTTTAGGGCAGTGCAGTGGTGTTTATTTAGAGTAGGGGGACGTGCTGGGGAAGTGTTTTAGGGTTTAGGGCAGTGCTGTGGTGTTTGTGTAGTGTAGGGGGTCATGCTGGGGGCAGTATTTTAAGGTTTAGGGTAGAGCAATAGTGTTTGGGTAGTGTAGGGGGTCATTCTGGGGGCAGTGTTTTAGGGTCAAGGGTAGTGCAGTGGTGTTTTGGTAGTGTAGGAAACATGCTGGGGTTAGATTTATAGTTTAGGGTAGTGCAGTGGTGTTTGGGTAATGTTGGGAGTGGTGCTGGGGGAGTGTTTTAGGATTTAGGGTATTGCAGTGGTGTTTGGGTGGTGTAGGGGGTTGTGCTGGGGGTAGATTTAGGGTTTAGGGTAGTGCAGTGGTGTTTTGGTAGTGTAGGGGGTCATGCTGGGGGTTGTGTTTTAGGATTTAGGGTAGTGCAGTGGGGTTTGGGTAGTGTATGGGGTCGTGCTGGTGGTAGTGTTTTATGGTTTAGGGCAGTGCAGTGGTATTTATTTAGAGTAGGGGGACATGCTGGGGGTAGTGTTTTAGGGTTAAGGGTAGAGCAGTGGTGTTTTGGTAGTGTAGGGGGTCATGCTGGGGGTTGTGTTTTAGGATTTAGGGTAGTGCAGTGGGGTTTGGGTAGTGTATGGGGTCGTGCTGGTGGTAGTGTTTTATGGTTTAGGGCAGTGCAGTGGTATTTATTTAGAGTAGGGGGACGTGCTGGGGAAGTGTTTTAGGGTTTAGGGCAGTGCAGTGGCATCTGTGTAGAATAGAAGATAGTGTTTTAGGGTTTAGGGTAGTGCAGTGGTGTTTTGGTAGTTTAGAGGTCGTGCTGGGGGTAGATTTAGGGTTTAGGGTAGTGCAGTGGTGTTTGGGTAGAATAGGGTTTATGCTGGGGGTAGTGTTTTAGGGTTTACGGTAGTGCAGTGGTGTTTGGGTAGTGTAGGGGGTAGTGTTTTAGGGTTTAGGGTAGTACAGAGGTGCCTGGGTAGAGTAGGGGGTCGTGCTGGGGGTAGATATACGGTTTAGGGTAGTGCAGTGGTGTTTGGATAATGTTGGGAGTGGTGCTGGGGTAGTGTTTTAGGGTTTAGGGTAGTGCAGTGGAGTTTGGTAGTGTAGGGGTTCTTGTTGGGAGTTGTGTTTTTGCGTTTAGGGTAGTGCAGTGGTGTTTCTGTAGTGTAGAGGATAGTGTTTTAGGGTATAGGTTAGTGCACTGGTGTTTGTGTAGTGTAGGGGGTCATGTTTTAGGGGTTAGGATAGTGCAGTGGTCTTTGGGAAGTGTAGGGGGTCATGAGGGGGTAGTGTTTTAGGGTTTTGGGTAGTGCAGTGTTTGTTGGGTAATGTAGGGGGTCGTGCTGGGGGTAGTGTTTTAGGGTTTAGGGTAGTGCAGTGGTGTTTTGGTAGTATAGGGGGTCGTGCTGTGTGTATTGTTTTTGGTTTACGGGAGTAGAGTGGTGTTAGGGTAGTGTAGGGGGTTGTGCTGGGGGTAGTGTTTTAGGTTTTAGGGTAGTACAGTGGTGTTAGGGTAGTGTAGGGGGTCGTGCTGGGGGAGATTTAGGGTTTAAGGCAGTGCAGTGGTGTTTGGGTAGTGTAGGGGGTAGTGCTGGGTGTAGTGTTTTAGGGTTTAGGGTAGTGCAGTGGTGTTTGGGTAGTGTAGGGGGGCGTTCTTGTGGTAGTGTTTTATGGTTTAGGACACTGCAGTGGTGTTTATTTAGTGTAGGCGGTCCTGCTGGGGAAGTGTTTTAGGGTTTAGGGTAGTGCAGTGGTGTTTGTGTAGTGTAGGGGGTCATGCTGGGGGTAGTGTTTTAGGGTTTAGGGTAGAGCAGTGGTGTTTGGTTAGTGTAGGGGGATGTGCGGGGGGCAGTGTTTTAGGGTTAAGGGTAGTGCAGTGGTGTTTTTGTAGTGTAGGGGGTCATGCTGGGGGTAGATTTAGGTTTAGGGTAGTGCAGTGGTGTTTGGGTGGTGTAGGGGGTCGTGCTGGTGGTAGTGTTTTATGGTTTAGGGCACTGCAGTGGTGTTTATATAGTGTAGGCGATCCTGCTTGGGAAGTGTTTTAGGGTTTAGGGTAGTGCAGTGGTGTTTGTGTAGTGTAGGGGGTCATGCTGGGGGTAGTGTTTTAGGGTTTAGGGTAGAGCAGTGGTGTTTGGGTAGTGTAGGGGGACGTGCGGGGGCAGTGTTTTAGGGTTAAGGGTAGTGCAGTGGTGTTTTGGTAGTGTAGGGGGTCATGCTGGGGGTAGATTTTGGTTTAGGGTAGTGCAGTGGTGTTTTGGTAGTGTAGGGGGTCGTGATGGGGGTAGATTTAGGGTTTGGGTAGTGCAGTGGTGTTTGGGTAGTGTAGGGGGTCGTGCTGGTGGTAGTGTTAAATAGTTTAGGGCAGTGCAGTGGTGTTTTTATTTAGTGTAGGGGTCCTGCTGGGGAAGTGTTTTAGGGTTTAGGGCAGTGTAGTGGTGTTTGTGTAGTGTAGGGGGTCATGCTGGGGGTAGAGTTTTAGGGTTTAGGGTAGAGCAGTGGTGTTTGGGTAGTGTAGGGGGAAGTGCTGGGGCAGTGTTTTAGGGTTAAGGGTAGTGCAGTGGTGTTTTAGTAGTGTAGGGGGTCATACTGGGGGTAGATTTAGGTTTAGGGTAGTGCAGTCGTGTTTGGGTAATGTTGGGAGTGGTGCTGGGGGAGTGTTTTAGAGTTTAGGGTAGTGCAGTGGTGTTTGGGTAGTATAGGGAGTCGTGCTGGGGTAGTGTTTAAGGGTTTAGGGTAGTGCAGTGATGTCTGTGTAGAATAGAGGATAGTGTTTTAGGGTTTAGGGTAGTGCAGTGGTGTTTTGGTAGTGTAGGGGGTCATGCTGGGGGTTGTGTTTTAGGATTTAGGGTAGTGCAGTGGGGTTTGGGTAGTGTATGGGGTCGTGCTGGTGGTAGTGTTTTATGGTTTAGGGCAGTGCAGTGGTATTTATTTAGAGTAGGGGGACGTGCTGGGGAAGTGTTTTAGGGTTTAGGGCAGTGCAGTGGCATCTGTGTAGAATAGAAGATAGTGTTTTAGGGTTTAGGGTAGTGCAGTGGTGTTTTGGTAGTTTAGAGGTCGTGCTGGGGGTAGATTTAGGGTTTAGGGTAGTGCAGTGGTGTTTGGGTAGTGTAGGGGGTCATGCTGAGGGGTAGTGTTTTAGGGTTGTGCAGCGGTGTTTGCGTAGTGTAGGGAGTCGTGTTTTAGGGTTTAGGGTAGTGCAGTGGTCTTTGGGTAGTGTAGGTGGTCGTTCTGGGGGTAGTCTTTTAGGGTTTAGGGTTGTGCAGCGGTGTTTGTGGAGTGTAGTGGGTCGTGTTTTACGGTTTAGGATAGTGCAGTGGTCTTTGGGTAGTATAGGGGGTCATGTGGGGTGTAGTGTTTTAGGGTTTTGGGTAGTGCAGTGGTCGTTGGGTAGTGTAGGGTGTTGTGCTGGGCGTAGTGTTTTAGGGTTTAGGGTAGTGCAGTGTTGTTTTGGTAGTATAGGGGGTCGTGCTGTGGGTAGTGTTTTAGGATTTACGGTAGTAGAGTTGTGTTAGGGTAGTGTAGGGTATTGTGCTGGGGGTAGTGTTTTAGGGTTTAGGGTAGTGCAGTGGTGTTTGGGTAGTGTAGGGGGTCGTGCTGGGGATAGATTTAGGGTTTAGGGTAGTGCAGTGGTGTTTGGGCAATGTAGACGGTCGAGCTGGGGGTTGTGTTTTACTATTTAGGGTAGTGCAGTGGTGTTTGGGTAGTGTAGGGGGTCATGCTGGTGGTAGTGTTTTATGGTTTAGGGCAGTGCAGTGGTGTTTATTTAGAGTAGGGGACGTGCTGGGGAAGTGTTTTAGGGTATAGGGCAGTGCAGTGGTGTTTGTGTAGTGTAGGGGGTCATGCTGCGGATAGTGTTTTAGAGTTTAGGGTAGAGCAATGGTGTTTGGGTAGTGTAGGGGGTCGTGCTGGGGTTAGTCTTTTGGGGTTAATGGATAGTACAGTGGTGTTTTGGTAGTGTAGGGTGTCATGCTGGGGGTAGATTTAGGCTTAGGGTAGTGCAGTAGTGTTTGGGTAATGTTGGGAGTCTTGCTGGGGGTAGTGTTTTAGGGTTTAGGGTAGTGCAGTGGTGTATGTGTAGTATAGAGGATAGTGTTTGAGGGTTTAGGGTAGTGCAGTGGTGTTTGGGTAGAGTAGGGGGTCGTGCTAGGGTTAGATTTAGGGTTTAGGGTAGTGCAGTGGTGTTGGGGTAGTGTAGGGGGTCGTGCTGGGGATAGTGTTTTAGTGTTTACGGTAGTGCAGTGGTGTTTTGGTAGTGTAGGGGGTCTTGCTGGGGGTAGTGTTTTAGGGTTTAGGGTAGTGCAGTGGTGTTTGTGTAGTATAGAGGGTAGTGTTTTAGGGTTTAGGTTAGTGCACTGGTGTTTGTGTAGTGTAGGGGGTTGTGTTTTAGGGTTTAGGGTAGTGCAGTGGTCTTTGGGTACTGTAGTGGGTCATGTGGGGGGTAGTGTTTAGGGTTTAGGGTAGCACAGTGGTCTTTGGGTAGTGTAGGGGTCGTGCGGGGGTAGTGTTTTTGGGTTTAGTGTAGTGCAGTGGTGTTTGGGTAGTGTAGGGGGTCATGCGGGGGGAAGTGTTTTAGGGTTTAGGGTTGTGCATCGGTGTTTGTGTAGTGTAGGGAGTCGTGTTTTAGGGTTTAGGGTAGTGCAGTGCTCTTTGGGTAGTGTAGTGGGTCGTGTGGGGGTATTGTTTTAGGGATTAGGGTTTAGGGTAGTGCAGTTGTCTTTGGGTAGTGTCGGGTGTCGTGCTGGTGTAGTGTTTTAGGGTTTAGGGTAGTGCAGTGGTGTTTGGGTAGTGTAGGGGGTCGTGCTGGGGTAGTGTTTTAGGGTTTAGGGTAGTGCAGTGGTGTTTTTGTAATATAGGGGGGCGTGTGGGGGGAGTGTTTTATGGTTTAGGGTAGTGCAGTAGTCTTTGGGTAGTGTAGGGGTAGTGATGGGGGTAGAGTTTTATGGTGTAGGGTAGTGCAGTGGTCTTTAGGTAGTGTAGGGGTAGTGCTGGAGGTAGTGTTTTAGCATTTAGGGTAGTGCAGTTGTGTTTGGGTAGTGTAGGGAGTGGTTCTGGGGGAGAGTTTTAGGGTTTAGGGTAGTGCAGTGGTGTTTGGGTAGTGTAGGGGGTCATGCTGGGGTAGATTTTGAGTTTAGGGTAGTGCAGTGGTGTGTGGGTAGTGTAGGGAGTGGTGCTGGGGGAGTGTTTTAGGGTTTAGGGTAGTGCAGTGGTGTTTGTGTAGTATAGGGATCATGCTGGGGGTGGATTTAGGGTTTAGGGTAGTGCAGTGGTGTTTGGGTAGTGTAGGGGGGTCATGCTGCGGGTAGATTTAGGGTTTAGGGTAGTGAAATGTTGTGTGGGTATTGTAGGGAGTTGTGCTGCAGGGAGTTTGTTAGGGTTTAGAGTAGTGCAGTGGTGTTCGGGTAGTGTAGGGGGTCATGCTGGGGGTAGAATTTTATGGTGTAGGTTAGTGCAGTGGTGTTTAGGTAGTGTAGGGGGTACTGCTGGGGTAGTGTTTTAGGGTTTAGGATAGTGCAGTGGTGTTTTGGTAGTGTAGGGGGTACAGCTGAGGGTAGTGTTTTAGAGTTTAGGGTAGTGCAGTGGTGTTTGGGTAGTGTAGGAGGTCATGCTGAGGTAGTGTTTTAGGGTTTAGGATAGTGCAGAGGTGTTTGTGAAGTGTTGGGGATAGTGTTTTAGGGTTTAGGTTAGTGCACAGGTGTTTGTGTAGTGTAGGGAGTCGTGCTGGGGGTAGTGTTTTAGGGTGTAGGGTTGTGCAGCGGTGTTTGTGTAGTGTAGGGGGTCATGTTTTAGGGTTTAGGGTAGTGCAGTAGACTTTGGGTAGTGTAAGGGTCGTGTGGGGTTAGTGTTTTAGGGTTTAGGGTAGTACAGTGGTATTTCGGTAGTATAGGGGTAGTGCTGGGGGTAGTGTTTTAGGGTTTAGGGTAGTGCAGTGTTGTTTGGGTAGTATACGGGGTCGTGTATGGGATCGTGCTGGGTGTAGAGTTTTAGGGTTTAGGGTAGTGCAGTGGTGTTTGGGTAGTGTAGGGGGTCATGCTGGGGTAGTATTTTAGTGTTTAGGGTAGTGCAGTGGTGTTTGGATAGTGTAGAGAGTCTTGCTGGGGGTAGTGTTTTAGTGTTTAATTAGTGCTGTGGTGTTTGTTTAGTGAAGGGGGTCATACTGGGGGTAGATTTAGGGTTTTGGGTAGTGCAGTGGTGTTTGGGTAATGTTGGGAGTGGTGCTGGGGGAGTGTTTTAGGGTTTAGGGTATTGCAGTGGTGTTTGGGTAGTGTATGGCGTCGTGCTGGGGGTAGATTTAGGGTTTAGGGTAGTGCACTGGTGTTTGGGTAGTGTAGGGGGTCATGCTCGAGTTGTGTTTTAGGATTTAGGGTACTGCAGTCGTGTTTGGGTAGTGTAGGGGGTCGTGCTGGTGGTAGTGTTTTATGGTTTAGGGCAGTGCAGTGGTGTTTATTTAGAGTAGGGGGACGTGCTGGGGAAGTGTTTTAGGGTTTAGGGCAGTGCTGTGGTGTTTGTGTAGTGTAGGGGGTCATGCTGGGGGCAGTATTTTAAGGTTTAGGGTAGAGCAATAGTGTTTGGGTAGTGTAGGGGGTCATTCTGGGGGCAGTGTTTTAGGGTCAAGGGTAGTGCAGTGGTGTTTTGGTAGTGTAGGAAACATGCTGGGGTTAGATTTATAGTTTAGGGTAGTGCAGTGGTGTTTGGGTAATGTTGGGAGTGGTGCTGGGGGAGTGTTTTAGGATTTAGGGTATTGCAGTGGTGTTTGGGTGGTGTAGGGGGTTGTGCTGGGGGTAGATTTAGGGTTTAGGGTAGTGCAGTGGTGTTTTGGTAGTGTAGGGGGTCATGCTGGGGGTTGTGTTTTAGGATTTAGGGTAGTGCAGTGGGGTTTGGGTAGTGTATGGGGTCGTGCTGGTGGTAGTGTTTTATGGTTTAGGGCAGTGCAGTGGTATTTATTTAGAGTAGGGGGACGTGCTGGGGTAGTGTTTTAGGGTTAAGGGTAGAGCAGTGGTGTTTTGGTAGTGTAGGGGGTCATGCTGGGGGTTGTGTTTTAGGATTTAGGGTAGTGCAGTGGGGTTTGGATAGTGTATGGGGTCGTGCTGGTGGTAGTGTTTTATGGTTTAGGGCAGTGCAGTGGTATTTATTTAGAGTAGGGGGACGTGCTGGGGAAGTGTTTTAGGGTTTAGGGCAGTGCAGTGGCATCTGTGTAGAATAGAAGATAGTGTTTTAGGGTTTAGGGTAGTGCAGTGGTGTTTTGGTAGTTTAGAGGTCGTGCTGGGGGTAGATTTAGGGTTTAGGGTAGTGCAGTGGTGTTTGGGTAGAATAGGGTTCATGCTGGGGGTAGTGTTTTAGGGTTTACGGTAGTGCAGTGGTGTTTGGGTAGTGTAGGGGGTAGTGTTTTAGGGTTTAGGGTAGTACAGAGGTGCCTGGGTAGAGTAGGGGGTCGTGCTGGGGGTAGATATACGGTTTAGGGTAGTGCAGTGGTGTTTGGATAATGTTGGGAGTGGTGCTGGGGTAGTGTTTTAGGGTTTAGGGTAGTGCAGTGGAGTTTGGTAGTGTAGGGGTTCTTGTTGGGAGTTGTGTTTTTGCGTTTAGGGTAGTGCAGTGGTGTTTCTGTAGTGTAGAGGATAGTGTTTTAGGGTATAGGTTAGTGCACTGGTGTTTGTGTAGTGTAGGGGGTCATGTTTTAGGGGTTAGGATAGTGCAGTGGTCTTTGGGAAGTGTAGGGGGTCATGAGGGGGTAGTGTTTTAGGGTTTTGGGTAGTGCAGTGTTTGTTGGGTAATGTAGGGGGTCGTGCTGGGGGTAGTGTTTTAGGGTTTAGGGTAGTGCAGTGGTGTTTTGGTAGTATAGGGGGTCGTGCTGTGTGTATTGTTTTTGGTTTACGGGAGTAGAGTGGTGTTAGGGTAGTGTAGGGGGTTGTGCTGGGGGTAGTGTTTTAGGTTTTAGGGTAGTACAGTGGTGTTAGGGTAGTGTAGGGGGTCGTGCTGGGGGAGATTTAGGGTTTAAGGCAGTGCAGTGGTGTTTGGGTAGTGTAGGGGGTAGTGCTGGGTGTAGTGTTTTAGGGTTTAGGGTAGTGCAGTGGTGTTTGGGTAGTGTAGGGGGGCGTTCTTGTGGTAGTGTTTTATGGTTTAGGGCACTGCAGTGGTGTTTATTTAGTGTAGGCGGTCCTGCTGGGGAAGTGTTTTAGGGTTTAGGGTAGTGCAGTGGTGTTTGTGTAGTGTAGGGGGTCATGCTGGGGGTAGTGTTTTAGGGTTTAGGGTAGAGCAGTGGTGTTTGGTTAGTGTAGGGGGATGTGCGGGGGGCAGTGTTTTAGGGTTAAGGGTAGTGCAGTGGTGTTTTTGTAGTGTAGGGGGTCATGCTGGGGGTAGATTTAGGTTTAGGGTAGTGCAGTGGTGTTTGGGTGGTGTAGGGGGTCGTGCTGGTGGTAGTGTTTTATGGTTTAGGGCACTGCAGTGGTGTTTATATAGTGTAGGCGATCCTGCTTGGGAAGTGTTTTAGGGTTTAGGGTAGTGCAGTGGTGTTTGTGTAGTGTAGGGGGTCATGCTGGGGGTAGTGTTTTAGGGTTTAGGGTAGAGCAGTGGTGTTTGGGTAGTGTAGGGGGACGTGCGGGGGCAGTGTTTTAGGGTTAAGGGTAGTGCAGTGGTGTTTTGGTAGTGTAGGGGGTCATGCTGGGGGTAGATTTTGGTTTAGGGTAGTGCAGTGGTGTTTTGGTAGTGTAGGGGGTCGTGATGGGGGTAGATTTAGGGTTTGGGTAGTGCAGTGGTGTTTGGGTAGTGTAGGGGGTCGTGCTGGTGGTAGTGTTAAATAGTTTAGGGCAGTGCAGTGGTGTTTTTATTTAGTGTAGGGGTCCTGCTGGGGAAGTGTTTTAGGGTTTAGGGCAGTGTAGTGGTGTTTGTGTAGTGTAGGGGGTCATGCTGGGGGTAGAGTTTTAGGGTTTAGGGTAGAGCAGTGGTGTTTGGGTAGTGTAGGGGGAAGTGCTGGGGCAGTGTTTTAGGGTTAAGGGTAGTGCAGTGGTGTTTTAGTAGTGTAGGGGGTCATACTGGGGGTAGATTTAGGTTTAGGGTAGTGCAGTCGTGTTTGGGTAATGTTGGGAGTGGTGCTGGGGGAGTGTTTTAGAGTTTAGGGTAGTGCAGTGGTGTTTGGGTAGTATAGGGAGTCGTGCTGGGGTAGTGTTTAAGGGTTTAGGGTAGTGCAGTGATGTCTGTGTAGAATAGAGGATAGTGTTTTAGGGTTTAGGGTAGTGCAGTGGTGTTTTGGTAGTGTAGGGGGTCATGCTGGGGGTTGTGTTTTAGGATTTAGGGTAGTGCAGTGGGGTTTGGGTAGTGTATGGGGTCGTGCTGGTGGTAGTGTTTTATGGTTTAGGGCAGTGCAGTGGTATTTATTTAGAGTAGGGGGACGTGCTGGGGAAGTGTTTTAGGGTTTAGGGCAGTGCAGTGGCATCTGTGTAGAATAGAAGATATTGTTTTAGGGTTTAGGGTAGTGCAGTGGTGTTTTGGTAGTTTAGAGGTCGTGCTGGGGGTAGATTTAGGGTTTAGGGTAGTGCAGTGGTGTTTGGGTAGTGTAGGGTTCATGCTGGGGGTAGTGTTTTAGGGTTTACGGTAGTGCAGTGGTGTTTGGGTAGTGTAGGGGGTAGTGTTTTAGGGTTTAGGGTAGTACAGAGGTGCCTGGGTAGAGTAGGGGGTCGTGCTGGGGGTAGATATAGGGTTTAGGGTAGTGCAGTGGTGTTTGGATAATGTTGGGAGTGGTGCTGGGGTAGTGTTTTAGGGTTTAGGGTAGTGCAGTGGAGTTTGGTAGTGTAGGGGGTCTTGTTGGGAGTTGTGTTTTTGGGTTTAGGGTAGTGCAGTGGTGTTTCTGTAGTGTAGAGGATAGTGTTTTAGGGTATAGGTTAGTGCACTGGTGTTTGTGTAGTGTAGGGGGTCATGTTTTAGGGGTTAGGATAGTGCAGTGGTCTTTGGGAAGTGTAGGGGGTCATGAGGGGGTAGTGTTTTAGGGTTTTGGGTAGTGCAGTGTTTGTTGGGTAATGTAGGGGGTCGTGCTGGGGGTAGTGTTTTAGGGTTTAGGGTAGTGCAGTGGTGTTTTGGTAGTATAGGGGGTCGTGCTGTGTGTATTGTTTTTGGTTTACGGGAGTAGAGTGGTGTTAGGGTAGTGTAGGGGGTTGTGCTGGGGGTAGTGTTTTAGGTTTTAGGGTAGTGCAGTGGTGTTAGGGTAGTGTAGGGGGTCGTGCTGGGGGAGATTTAGGGTTTAAGGCAGTGCAGTGGTGTTTGGGTAGTGTAGGGGGTAGTGCTGGGTGTAGTGTTTTAGGGTTTAGGGTAGTGCAGTGGTGTTTAGGTAGTGTAGGGGGGTGTGCTTGTGGTAGTGTTTTATGGTTTAGGGCACTGCAGTGGTGTTTATTTAGTGTAGGCGGTCCTGCTGGGGAAGTGTTTTAGGGTTTAGGGTAGTGCATTGGTGTTTGTGTAGTGTAGGGGGTCATGCTGGGGGTAGTGTTTTAGGGTTTAGGGTAGAGCAGTGGTGTTTGGGTAGTGTAGGGGGATGTGCAGGGGGCAGTGTTTTAGGGTTAAGGGTAGTGCAGTGGTGTTTTTGTAGTGTAGGGGGTCATGCTGGGGGTAGATTTAGGTTTAGGGTAGTGCAGTGGTGTTTGGGTAGTGTAGGGGGTCGTGCTGGTGGTAGTGTTTTATGGTTTAGGGCACTGCAGTGGTGTTTATATAGTGTAGGCGGTCCTGCTGGGGAAGTGTTTTAGGGTTTAGGGTAGTGCAGTGGTGTTTGTGTAGTGTAGGGGGTCATGCTGGGGGCAGTGTTTTAGGGTTTAGGGTAGAGCAGTGGTGTTTGGGTAGTGTAGGGGGACGTGCTGGGGCAGTGTTTTAGGGTTAAGGGTAGTGCAGTGGTGTTTTGGTAGTGTAGGGGGTCATGCTGGGGGTAGATTTTGGTTTAGGGTAGTGCAGTGGTGTTTTGGTAGTGTAGGGGGTCGTGATCGGGGTAGATTTAGGGTTTGGGTAGTGCAGTGGTGTTTGGGTAGTGTAGGGGGTCGTGCTGGTGGTAGTGTTAAATAGTTTAGGGCAGTGCAGTGGTGTTTTTATTTAGTGTAGGGGTCCTGCTGGGGAAGTGTTTTAGGGTTTAGGGCAGTGTAGTGGTGTTTGTGTAGTGTAGGGGGTCATGCTGGGGGTAGAGTTTTAGGGTTTAGGGTAGAGCAGTGGTGTTTGGGTAGTGTAGGGGGAAGTGCTGGGGCAGTGTTTTAGGGTTAAGGGTAGTGCAGTGGTGTTTTAGTAGTGTAGGGGGTCATACTAGGGGTAGATTTAGGTTTAGGGTAGTGCAGTCGTGTTTGGGTAATGTTGGGAGTGGTGCTGGGGGAGTGTTTTAGAGTTTAGGGTAGTGCAGTGGTGTTTGGGTAGTATAGGGAGTCGTGCTGGGGTAGTGTTTAAGGGTTTAGGGTAGTGCAGTGGTGTCTGTGTAGAATAGAGGATAGTGTTTTAGGGTTTAGGGTAGTGCAGTGGTGTTTTGGTAGTGTAGGGGGTCATGCTGGGGGTTGTGTTTTAGGATTTAGGGTAGTGCAGTGGGGTTTGGGTAGTGTATGGGGTCGTGCTGGTGGTAGTGTTTTATGGTTTAGGGCAGTGCAGTGGTATTTATTTAGAGTAGGGGGACGTGCTGGGGAAGTGTTTTAGGGTTTAGGGCAGTGCAGTGGCATCTGTGTAGAATAGAAGATAGTGTTTTAGGGTTTAGGGTAGTGCAGTGGTGTTTTGGTAGTTTAGAGGTCGTGCTGGGGGTAGATTTAGGGTTTAGGGTAGTGCAGTGGTGTTTGGGTAGTGTAGGGTTCATGCTGGGGGTAGTGTTTTAGGGTTTACGGTAGTGCAGTGGTGTTTGGGTAGTGTAGGGGGTAGTGTTTTAGGGTTTAGGGTAGTACAGAGGTGCCTGGGTAGAGTAGGGGGTCGTGCTGGGGGTAGATATAGGGTTTAGGGTAGTGCAGTGGTGTTTGGATAATGTTGGGAGTGGTGCTGGGGTAGTGTTTTAGGGTTTAGGGTAGTGCAGTGGAGTTTGGTAGTGTAGGGGGTCTTGTTGGGAGTTGTGTTTTTGGGTTTAGGGTAGTGCAGTGGTGTTTCTGTAGTGTAGAGGATAGTGTTTTAGGGTATAGGTTAGTGCACTGGTGTTTGTGTAGTGTAGGGGGTCATGTTTTAGGGGTTAGGATAGTGCAGTGGTCTTTGGGAAGTGTAGGGGGTCATGAGGGGGTAGTGTTTTAGGGTTTTGGGTAGTGCAGTGTTTGTTGGGTAATGTAGGGGGTCGTGCTGGGGGTAGTGTTTTAGGGTTTAGGGTAGTGCAGTGGTGTTTTGTTAGTATAGGGGGTCGTGCTGTGTGTATTGTTTTTGGTTTACGGGAGTAGAGTGGTGTTAGGGTAGTGTAGGGGGTTGTGCTGGGGGTAGTGTTTTAGGTTTTAGGGTAGTGCAGTGGTGTTAGGGTAGTGTAGGGGGTCGTGCTGGGGGAGATTTAGGGTTTAAGGCAGTGCAGTGGTGTTTGGGTAGTGTAGGGGGTAGTGCTGGGTGTAGTGTCTTAGGGTTTAGGGTAGTGCAGTGGTGTTTAGGTAGTGTAGGGGGGCGTGCTTGTGGTAGTGTTTTATGGTTTAGGGCACTGCAGTGGTGTTTATTTAGTGTAGGCGGTCCTGCTGGGGAAGTGTTTTAGGGTTTAGGGTAGTGCATTGGTGTTTGTGTAGTGTAGGGGGTCATGCTGGGGGTAGTGTTTTAGGGTTTAGGGTAGAGCAGTGGTGTTTGGGTAGTGTAGGGGGATGTGCAGGGGGCAGTGTTTTAGGGTTAAGGGTAGTGCAGTGGTGTTTTTGTAGTGTAGGGGGTCATGCTGGGGGTAGATTTAGGTTTAGGGTAGTGCAGTGGTGTTTGGGTAGTGTAGGGGGTCATGCTGGTGGTAGTGTTTTATGGTTTAGGGCACTGCAGTGGTGTTTATATAGTGTAGGCGGTCCTGCTGGGGAAGTGTTTTAGGGTTTAGGGTAGTGCAGTGGTGTTTGTGTAGTGTAGGGGGTCATGCTGGGGGCAGTGTTTTAGGGTTTAGGGTAGAGCAGTGGTGTTTGGGTAGTGTAGGGGGACGTGCTGGGGCAGTGTTTTAGGGTTAAGGGTAGTGCAGTGGTGTTTTGGTAGTGTAGGGGGTCATGCTGGGGGTAGATTTTGGTTTAGGGTAGTGCAGTGGTGTTTTGGTAGTGTAGGGGGTCGTGATGGGGGTAGATTTAGGGTTTGGGTAGTGCAGTGGTGTTTGGGTAGTGTAGGGGGTCGTGCTGGTGGTAGTGTTAAATAGTTTAGGGCAGTGCAGTGGTGTTTTTATTTAGTGTAGGGGTCCTGCTGGGGAAGTGTTTTAGGGTTTAGGGCAGTGTAGTGGTGTTTGTGTAGTGTAGGGGGTCATGCTGGGGGTAGAGTTTTAGGGTTTAGGGTAGAGCAGTGGTGTTTGGGTAGTGTAGGGGACGTGCTGGGGCAGTGTTTTAGGTTTAAGGGTAGTGCAGTGGTGTTTTAGTAGTGTAGGGGGTCATACTGGGGGTAGATTTAGGTTTAGGGTAGTGCAGTGGTGTTTGGGTAATGTTGGGAGTGGTGCTGGGGGAGTGTTTTAGAGTTTAGGGTAGTGCAGTGGTGTTTGGGTAGTATAGGGAGTCGTGCTGGGGGTAGTGTTTAAGGGTTTAGGGTAGTGCAGTGGTGTCTGTGTAGAATAGAGGACAGTGTTTTAGGGTTTAGGGTAGTGCAGTGGTGTTTGGGTAGTGTAGGGGGTCGTGCTAGGGGTAGATGTAGGGTTTAAGGTAGTGCAGTGGTGTTGAGGTAGTGTAGGGGGTCGTGCTGGGGGTAGTGTTTTAGTGTTTACGGTAGTGCAGTGGTGTTTGGGTAATGTAGGGGGTCATGCTGGGGGTAGTGTTTTAGGGTTTAGGGTAGTGCAGTGGTGTTTGGCTAATGTTGGGAGTGGTGTAGGGGGGAGTGTTTTAGGGTTTAGGTTAGTGCAGTGGTGTTTGGGTAGTGTAGGGGTCTTGCTGGGAGTAGTGTTTTAGGGTTTAGGGTAGTGCAGTGGTGTTTGTGTAGTGTAGAGGATAGTGTTTTAGTGTTTAGGTTAGTGCACTGGTGTTTGTGTATTGTAGGGGGTTGTGTTTTAGGGTTTAGGGTAGTGCAGTGTTCTTTGGGTAGTGTAGTGGGTCGAGTGGGGGGTAGTGTTTTAGGGTTTAGGGCAGTACAGTGGTCTTTGTGCAGTGTAGGGGGTCGTGCTGGGGATAGTTTTTTAGGGTTTAGGGTAGTGCAGTCGTGTTTGGGTAATGTAGGGGGTCATGCTGGGGGTAGTGTTTTAGGGTGCAGGGTTGTGCAGCGGTGTTTGTGTAGTGTAGGGTGTCGTGTTTTAGGGTTTAGGGTAGTGCAGTGGTCTTTGGGTAGTGTAGTGGGTCATGTGGGTAGTAGTGTTTTAGGGTTTAGGGTTTAAGGCAGTGCAGTTGTCTTTGGGTAGTGTAGGGTGTCATGCTGGTGTAGTGTTTTAGTGTTTAGGGTAGTGCAGTGGTATTTGGGTAGTGTAGGGGGTCGTGCTGGGAGTAGTGTTTTAGGGTTTAGGGTAGTGCATTGGTGTTTTTGTAGTATAGGGGGTTGTGTGGGGGTAGTGTTTTATGGTTTAGGGTAGTGCAGTGGTCTTTAGGTAGTGTAGGGGTAGTGTTTTAGGGTTTAGGGTAGTGCAGTGGTGTTTGGGTAGTGTAGAGGGTACTACTGAGGATAGTGTTTTAGGGTTTCGGGTAGCACAGAGGTGTTTGGGTAGTGTAGGGGGCCGTGCTGGGTATAGTGTATTAGGGTTTAGGGTAGTGCAGTGGTGTTTGGGTAGTGTAGGGGGTCGTGCTGGGGGTAGTGTTTTAGGGTTTAGCGTAGTGCAGTGGTGTTTGTGTAGTGTAGGGGGTCGTGTGGGGGCAGTGTTTTATGGTTTAGGGTAGTGCAGTGGTCTTTGGGTAGTGTATGGATAGTGCTGGTGACGGTGTTTTATTGTTTAGGGTAGTGCAGTGGTCTTTAGGTAGTGTAGGGGTAGTGCTGGGGGTAGTGTTTTATGGTTTAGGGTAGTGCATTGGTCTTTGGGTAGGTTACAGGGTCGTGCTGGGGGTAGTGTTTTAGGGTTTAGGGTAGAGCAGTTGTGTTTGGGTAGTGAAGGGGGTCGTGCTGGGGGCAGTCGTTTGGGGTTAAGGGTAGTGCAGTGGTGTTTTGGTAGTGTAGGGGGTCATGCAGGGGTAGATTTAGGGTTTAGGGTAGTGCAGTGGTGTTTGGGTAATGTTGGGAGTGGTGCTGGGGGGAGGGTTTTAGGGTTTAGGGTAGTGCAGTTGTATTTGGGTAGTATAGGGAGTCGTGCTAGGGGTAGTGTTTTAGGGTTTAGGGTAGTGCAGTGGTGTTTGTGTAGTGTAGAGGATAGTGTTTTAGGGTTACGGTAGTGCACTTGTGTTTTGGTAGTATAGGGGGTCGTGCTGTGGGTAGTTGTTAGAAATGGGATTTCTGGTTGGCTAGGGCTTGCGCCAAAGCCAGGCAGAAACCACCACTCTAGTCAGGGCTGGGGAGGTTCATGCCAAAGATAACCCCTGCTCACCCCCTTGGTAGCTTGGCACGAGCAGTCAGGCTTATCCCAGAGGCAATGTGTAAAGCGTTTGCGCGCGCACCCAGTAACAACACCCAAGGCCCACCACAAAGGAAACTCCACACAAGGTATTATATAAAAATAGCCTTTGTATTATACCAAACACGTTAGATAATATTCACACAATTTACACTGTGCCAACTGGCACTGGGCAGAATTTTACAAGGGATTATATGTACAGGGGACAGGGCCACATGGACCACTGTCAGGAATTATTACAAATCACCAATAGTAAATGTAGAACATATACCAGTGGAAAAACAAAGTATACTGTAGAGCACAACCAGTAACTACTGGCGCAATAATGACCTCAGCGTCATCACACTAGCATCGGGTATAAAACCTATCCTGCATCCATCACAGGGGCATAAACACATTATGCAATTCCTCATTGGTCTAACGCATTAGACCTAACCACCTAAGTATACCTACACTCGGGGCGTATATCGCACAGGGAAGTACCATCTCCCTAACATCAACCTAAACAGGTAAAACAACCTCCTAGGCAGAAATGACCACATTTAGAGGTATAAGACACAGGGTGCGCAAAACATGCTATACACAGTACATTTCCTAACACCCAATCACATTAGCATGAATCGCAATAACACCTCAATCGCATTAGGGTCCAGGTCGCACCAGAACCTAAACGTAGCAGCTGCCCACTACTTGCTGGGCACTTGGGGACAAGCACAGGGCCTAAACGCTGCAGCTGGCACTAAGTGCTGCGCAGCTGTGGAAGGCAAATAGTATCCAAGAATGTTGGAGCCACCTAGGCTCTACACCCACCATGTCCCCTGGAGCACACTGGCTCCCGAAAGCCATATGCGCCAACCGTTGGAGACATCTAGGCTCAGAGAACGAACTGGCACACGTGCTGGAGCCACTCAGGGCTCTGAAATAACAATATTGGCCGGCGTTGGAGTCCCCTCTGAACTCTAAATAAAGAATGATCGCCTCGTTGGAGCCTCACTGGGCTCTAAACAAATATGTGCCCTTCGTGGGAGCCACGCAGGCTCAGATATACATTATGCCCTCGTAGCGTTGGAGCCTCTAGGCTCTAGAACAATTGGTCCCCAAGTCCCCCTGGGACTTCTAAATATCAAATGGCCCCCAGGTTGGAGCCTTCCGGCTCTTAATAAAACAAACACTGCACGTAGCAGAGGAGGGGGACGCCTGCACTCACAGTCTGCCTGGGAGGCGGCGTCTCCCCTCTGCGGTGTCTTCTACTTCACCCGGGCCCCCTCCTGGGACCCCGGACTCTGCAGGGGCACTCGGGGAGGCGGGGTAGGCTCCCGTCCTCTCCGTCTTCTTCCTTACTGCCGGCACGGACTCTCCTCTCGCGGGGCTTCCCTCGACCCGGAAGTCCCACCCACGGAGTCCCTGCCTTCCGGGTCGCGCTGGGCAGCGGCCCGGAGGGAATCCAATGCGCGGCTCAGGCCGCGGCGGTGACTCCTTCATCACGGCTCAGATGCGGGGTGGGCACCCGCGATGGCACAAGTAAGCGGGGTGGGCTCCCGCAATGGAGACAAGGCAATAAGCGGGGTGGGCACCCGCAATGGAACCAATAAAGCGGCAGGAGGCGAGGTGGGCACCCGCTTCCGAGGGGCTGATGCGGGGTGGGCTCCCGCTCGGTTTTCCTAGCGTTGAGATGCAGGGTGGGCACCTGCTCGCTAATTAAATAAAAACGAAGATGCAGGGTGGGCAACCAAATAAGCAAGGCCGGCATCATGGGGGAATCCCTAGTCTGGGGACTCCCTCTCTCTCGCTAGCAGCAGCGCGACGCTGCACAGCCCCAGCTCCTCTCTCTGGGGGAAATTAGGATAAAGCGCTCTCCAGACGCTATGTTCAGGACCACACAAAGTCCTTGATAGATGCAGGAAACAGAACAAAAGGTCCCACAAAGTCCTGGAGGCATCAGGGGGGCAAGGTAGGGCCCAGGGGCCAGCACACAGGGCCCTCCAGCAGGGAGGTAGCCCCCATGGCGGTCCCTCCTGGGCCCCACCAGCAGCAAGCCCCCCTCTGTCAGGATCCAAAAGAGAACCAGGCGCTAGAAACAAAGTCCCTGAAGTCCATCAGGAATCCAGGGGCTGGGCAGGGCCCAGGGAGGCAAGCCTTCCCCTGGGCCCCAGCAGCAGCACGCCCCTGGCAGATTCAAGTCAGAACAAGAACCTTTTCATGGGGTCACAGCCCCTCTTTTATACACCAAATCCCTTTGTCTCAAAGGTGCAGGGAAGGGGCGAACCAGATACAACTGGTTCCTGAGCACTTTGTTTTGCTCAGCCCCTCTCCCTATTCACAGAGCAGGCCAGGGTCATCAGTCGCACCACAGGGGGCGGAGCCAGCATTGTGTGGGGAAAGCCCAGCCCTATTCAGGTCCCAGGTATACTCCTCCCACTCATCAACATGCAGCTCTCTCCACCCACCACTGGGGCAGACCCATCCTGACTCCTGGGGCCAGGCACACCAGCCAATCACACGCCAGGCAGTCACTGCACATTTATGCCAGCGTCTAGAAGTGGCACTTCGACACTAGCTACATTGATGCCGCACACATCATCGCGCAGCATTTCATCACACGAGTCCGCACATACCAAACTCGCACCTGGACTCCCCGCGCATCAGGAACTACCAGGGACACATACATTCCCCCATGCATTCCTATGGGAGGGCAGGTCAGTCTCACTCAATGTAACCCAGAGCGCACGCACTTTACACTGAGACACAGTGTTAAGGCGCCTAGAGGCCTAAAACCACTAGTACAACACAGGAAAAAGGCTAGGATAATGCAAAAAGTTCTGGGGGTGAACTTGCCGGAAGGGCCAAGTCCAACAGTAGTGTTTTAGGGTTTACGGTAGTACAGTGGTGTTAGGGTAGTGTAGGGCGTCTTGCTGGGGTTTGTGTTTTAGCGTTTAGGGTAGAGCAGTGGTGCTTGGGTAGTGTAGGGGGTCATACTGGGGGTAGGTTTAGGGTTTAGGTAGTGCAGTAGTGTTTGGGTAATGTAGGGAGTGGTGCTGGGGGAGTGTTTTAGGGTTTAGGGTAATGCAGTGGTGTTTGGGTGGTATAGGGGGTCATGCTGGGGGTAGTGTTTCAGGGTTTAGGGTTGTGCAGCGGTGTTTGTGTAGTGTAGGGGGTCGTGTTTTAGGGTTTAGGATAGTGCAGTGGTCTTTGGGTAGTGTAGGGGATCATCTGTGGGATAGTGTTTTAGGGTTTAGGGTTTAGGGTAGTACAGTGGTCATTTGGTAGTGTAGGGGGTCATGCTGGGGGTAGTGTTTTGGGGTTTAGGGTAGTGCATTGGTGTTTTGGTAGTATAGGGGGTCGGGCTGTGGGTAGTGTTTTAGGTTTTACAGTAGTACAGTGGTGTTAGGGAAGTGTAGGGTGTCGTGCTGGGGTTAGTGTTTTAGGGTTTAGGGTAGTGCAGTGGTGTTTGGGTGGTGTAGGGGGTCATGCTGGGGGTAGTGTTTTAGCGTTTAGGGAAGTGCAGTGGTGTTTGGGTAGTGTAGGGGGTAGTGCTGGGGTTAGATTTAGGGATTAGGGTAGTGCAGTGCTGTTTGGGTAATGTAGGGAGTGGTGCTGGGGGAATATTTTCGGGTTTAAGGTAGTGCAGTGGTGTTTGTGTAGTGTAGGGGGTCATGCTGGGGGTAGTGTTTTAGGGATTAGGGTAGTGCAGTGCTGTTTGTGTAGTGTAGGGGGTCGTGTTTTAGGGTAGTGCAGTGGTCTTTGGGTAGTGTAGCGGGTCATGCTGGGGCTAGAGTTTTAAGGTTTAGCGTAGTGCAGTGGTGTTTGGGTAGTGTAGGGGGGTCATGCTGGGGTAGGTTTAGGGTTTAGGTAGAGCAGTTGTGTTTGGGTAATGTAGGGAGTGGTGCTGGGGTAGTGTTTTAGTGTTTACGGTAGTGCAGTGGTGTTTGGGTAGTGTATGGGGTCATGCTGGGGGTAGTGTTTTAGGGTTTAGGTTAGTGCAGTGGTGTTTGGGTAATGTTGGGAGTGGTGCTGGGGGAGTGTTTTAGTGTTTAGGGTAGTGCAGTGGTGCTTGGGTAGTGTAGGGGGTCTTGCTGGGGGTAATGTTTTAGGGTTTAGGGTAGTGCAGTGGTGTTTGTGTAGTGTAGAGGATAGTGTTTTAGGGTTTAGGTTAGTGCACTGGTGTTTGTGTAGTGTAGGGGTCGTGTTTTAGGGTTTAGCGTAGTACAGTGGTCTTTGGGTAGTGTAGTGGGTCGTGTGGGGGGTAGGGGTGGGCGGAATTTGCGGAATTAACCTTCGCAAATTATCGCGAGAATGTTTAAAATTATCGCAAACAAGCAGAAATATCGCGAAGATGCAGAAGTTTTTTTCCGGCATGTTCGCGAGATTTTCTGCATGGTTGCGGGTCGCCAACTTACCCATGTGGTTGCTTGCGGGCGCGGCCATCTTGTTTTGAGTTGTTCTCGCGGTGCATGATCGCGAGAAGAAAGACGTGATCGCGCGACGCATGACGTCACTGCGGGCGCGAACTGTCGCGAGACAGCGCAAATGGCTAAAAACAATACAACATCTCATGGAGAACGCGACCGGATCAAGAAAACTTGTCGGCGAACGCAGGGATTCAGGTAAGGCGATCGCGCGCGCGCGAGAATGTATCATTTTACAGCGCGAGCAAGAAACAAATTATCGCCAAGCTGCGGAAACCGGAATTTTTGACATTTTCGCGCTCTCCGCGGAACGCAAAAATGTCAAATTATCGCAATTTCCGCGAACGGAACGAAATTTTTGCCCAGGCCTAGTGGGGGGTAGTGTTTTAGGGTTTAGGAGAGTACAGTGGTCTTTGGGTAGTGTAGGGGGTTGTGCTGGGGATAGTGTTTTAGGGTTTAGGGTAGTGCAGTGGTGTTTGGGTAGTGTAGGGGGTCATACTGGGGGTAGTGTTTTAGGGTTTAGGGTTGTGCAGCGGTGTTTGTGTAGTGTAGGGAGTCATGTTTTAGGGTTTAGGGTAGTACAGTGGTCTTTGGGTAGTGTAGTGGATCGTGTGGGTAGTAGTGTTTTAGGGTTTAGGGTTTAGGGTAGTGCAGTTGTCTTTGGGTAGTGTAGTGTGTCATGCTGGTGTAGTGTTTTAGGGATTAGGGTAGTGCAGTGGTGTTTGGGTAGTGTAGGAGGTTGTGCTGGGGGTAGTGTTTTAGGGTTTAGGGTAGTGCAGTGGTGTTTTTGTAGTGTAGGGGGTCGAGTGGGGGGTAGTGTTTTATGGTTTAGGGTAGTGCAGTGGTCTTTGGGTAGTGTAGGGGTAGTGCTGGGGGTAGTGTTTTAGGGTTTAGGGTAGTGCAGTGGTGTTTGGGTAGTGTAGAGGGTACTGCTGGGGGTAGAGTTTTAGAGTTTTGGGTAGCACTGTGGTATTTGGGTAGTGTAGGGGGTCGTACTGGGCGTAGTGTTTTAGGGTTTAGGGTAGTGCAGTGGTGTTTGTGAAGTGTAGGGGGTCATGCTGGGGGAGTGTTTTAGGGTTTAGGGTAGTACAGTGGTGTGTGGGTAATGTAGGGGGCAAGCTGGGGGTAGTGTTTTAGGGTCTCGGGTAGCACTGTGGTGTTTGGGTAGTGTAGGGGGTTGTACTGGGCGTAGTGTTTTAGGGTTTAGGGTAGTGCAGTGGTGTTTGTGTAGTGTAGGGGGTCGTGCTGGGGGAGTGTTTTAGGGTTTAGGGTAGTGCAGCAGTGTTTGTGAAGTGCAGGGGGTCGCAATTTAGGGTTTAGGGTAGTGCAGTGGTCTTTGGGTAGTGTAGTGGGTCGTGTGGGGGGTAGTGTTTTAGGGTTTAGGGTAGTGCAGTGGTGTTTGGGTAGGTTACGGGGTCGTGCTGGGGGTAGTGTTTTAGGGTTTAGGGTAGTGCAGTGGTGTTTGGGTAGTGTAGAGGGTACTGCTGGGGGTAGTGTCTTAGGGTTACGGGTAGCCCTCTGGTATTTGGATACTGTAGGGGGTCGTGCTGGGCGTAGTGTTTTAGGTTTTAGGGTAGTGCAGTGGCGTTTGTGTGGTGTAGGGGTTCGTGCTGGGGGAGAGTATTAGGGTTTAGGGTAGTGCAGCAGTGTTTGTGTAGTGTAGGGGGTCGCAATTTAGGGTTTAGGGTAGTGCAGTGGTCTTTGGGTAGTGTAGTGGGTCATGTGGGGGGTAGTGTTTTAGGGTTTAGGGTAGTACAGTGGTCTTTGGGTAGTGTAGGGGGTCGTGCTGGGGGTAGTGTTTTAGGGTTTAGGGTAGTTCAGTGGTGTGTGGGTAGTGTAGGGGGTCAAGCTGGGGGTAGTGTTTTGGGGTTTAGGATTGTGCAGTGGTGTTTGTGTAGTGTAGGGGTCGTGTTTTAGGGTTTAGGGTAGGGCAGTCGTCTTTGAGTAGTGTAGAGGGTCGTGTGGGGGTAGTGTTTTGGGGTTTAGGGTTTAGGGTAGTGCAGTTGTCTTTGGGTAGTGTAGGGTGTCGTGCTGGGTGTAGGGTTTTACGGTTTAGGGTAGTGCAGTGGTGTTTGGGTAGTGTAGGGGGTCGTGCTGGCGGTAGTGTTTTAGGGTTTAGCGTAGTGCAGTGGTCTTTGGGTAGTGTAGGCATAGTGCTGGTGGTAGTGTTTTATTGTTTAGGGTAGTGCAGTGGTCTTTAGGTAGTGTAGGGGTAGTGCTGGGAGTAGTGTTTTATGGTTTAGGGTAGTGCAGTGGTCTTTAATAGTGTAGGGGTAGTGCTGGGGGTAGTGTTTTAGGGTTTAGGGTAGTGCAGTGGTTTTTGGGTAGGTTACGGAGTCGTGCTGGGGGTAATGTTTTAGGGTTTAGGGTAGTGCAGTGGTGTTTGGGTAGTGTAGAGGGTACTGCTGAGGATAGTGTTTTAGGGTTTTGGGTAGTACAGTGGTGTTTGGGTAGTGTAGGGGGTCGTGCTGGGTGTAGTGTTTTAGGATTTAGGGTAGTGCAGTGGTGTTTGGGTAGTGTAGGGGGTCGTGCTGGGGGTAGTGTTATAGGGTTTAGCGTAGTGCAGTGGTGTTTGTGTAGTGTAGGGGGTCGTGTGGGGGCAGTGTTTTATGGTTTAGGGTAGTGCAGTGGTCTTTGGGTAGTGTATGGATAGTGCTGGTGGTAGTGTTTTATTGTTTAGGGTAGTGCAGTGGTCTTTAGGTAGTGTAGGGGTAGTGCTGGGGGTAGTGTTTTATGGTTTAGGGTAGTGCAGTGGTCTTTGGGTAGGTTACAGGGTCGTGCTGGGGGTAGTGTTTTAGGGTTTAGGGTAGAGCACTTGTGTTTGGGTAGTGAAGGGGGTCGTGCTGGGGGCAGTCTTTTTGGGTTAAGGGTAGTGCAGTGGTGTTTTGGTGGTGTAGGGGGTCATGCAGGGGTAGATTTAGGGTTTAGGGTAGTGCAGTGGTGTTTGGGTAATGTTGGGAGTGGTGCTGGGGGAGTGTTTTAGGATTTAGGGTAGTGCACTGGTGTTTTGGCAGTATAGGGGGTCGTGCTGTGGGTAGTGTTTTAGGGTTTACGGTAGTACAGTGGTGTTAGGGTAGTGTAGGGCATCATGCTGGGGTTAGTGTTTTAGGGTTTAGGGTAGAGCAGTGGTGCTTGGGTAGTGTAGGGGGTCGTGCTGGGGGAGTGTTTTAGGGTTTAGGGTAATGCAGTGGTGTTTGGGTAGTGTAGGGGGTCATCTGTGGCATAATGTTTTAGAGTTTAGGGTTTAGGGTAGTGCAGTGGTCGTTTGGTAGTGTAGGGGGTCATGCTGGGGGTAGTGTTTTGGGGTTTAGGGTAGTGCATTAGTGTTTTGGTAGTATAGGGGGTCGTGCTGTGGGTAGTGTTTTAGGTTTTACAGTAGTACAGTGGTGTTAGGGTAGTGTAGGGTGTCGTGCTGGGGTTAGTGTTTTAGGGTTTAGGATAGTGCAGTGGTGTTTGGGTGGTGTAGGGGGTCGTGCTGGGGGTAGTGTTTTAGGGTTTAGGGTAGTGCAGTGGTGTTTGAGTAGTGTAGGGGGTCATGCAGGGGTAGATTTAGGGTTTAGGGTAGTGCAGTAGTATTTGGATAGTATAGGGGGTCATGCTGGGGGTAGTGTTTTAGGGTTTAGGGTAGTGCAGTGGTGTTTGGGTAGGTTACGGGGTCATGCAGGGGGTAGTGTTTTAGCATTTAGGGTAGTGCAGTGGTGTTTGGATAGTGTAGGGGGTAGTGCTGGGGTTAGATTTAGGGATTAGGGTAGTGCAGTGCTGTTTAGGTAATGTAGGGAGTGGTGCTGGGGGAATATTTTCGGGTTTAAGGTAGTGCAGTGGTGTTTGGGTAGAGTAGGGGGGTCATGCTGGAGGTAGGTTTAGGGTTTAGGTAGAGCAGTTGTGTTTGGGTAATGTAGGGAGTGGTGCTGGGGTAGTGTTTTAGTGTTTACGGTAGTGCAGTGGTGTTTGGGTAGTGTATGGGCTCATTCCTGGGGTAGTGTTTTAGGGTTTACGGTAGTGCAGTGGTGTTTGGGTAATGTTGGGAGTGGTGCTGGGGGGAGTGTTTTAGGTTTTAGGGTAGTGCAGTGGTGTTTGGGTAGTGTAGGGGGTCTTGCTGGGCGTAGCGTTTTAGGGTTTAGGGTAGTGCAGTGGTGTTTGTGTAGTGTAGAGGATAGTGTTTTAGGGTTTAGGTTAGTGCACTGGTGTTTGTGTAGTGTAGGGGTCGTGTATTAGGGTTTAGGGTAGTGCAGTGGTCTTTGGGTAGTGTAGTGGGTCGTGTGGGGGTAGTGTTTTAGGGTTTAGGAGAGTACAGTAGTCTTTGGGTAGTGTAGGGGGTTGTGCTGGGGATAGTGTTTTAGGGTTTAGGGTAGTGCAGTGGTGTTTGGGTAGTGTAGGGGGTCGTGCTGGGGGTAGTGATTTAGGGTTTAGGGTAGTGCAGTGGTGTTTTTGTAGTGTAGGGGGTCGAGTGGGGGTAGTGTTTTATGGTTTAGGGTAGTGCAGTGGTCTTTGGGTAGTGTAGGGGTAGTGCTTGGGGTAGTGTTTTATGGTTTAGGGAAGTGCAGTGGTCTTTTGGTAGTGTAGGGGTAGTGCTGGGGTAGTGTTTTAGGGTTTAGGGTAGTGCAGTGGTGTTTGGGTAGTGTAGAGGGTACTGCTGGGGGTAGTGTTTTAGAGTTTTGGGTAGCACTGTGGTATTTGGGTAGTGTAGGGGGTCATACCAGGCGTAGTGTTTTAGGGTTTAGGGCAGTGTAGTGGTGTTTGTGTAGTGTAGGGGGTCATGCTGGGGGTAGAGTTTTAGGGTTTAGGGTAGAGCAGTGGTGTTTGGGTAGTGTAGGGGGAAGTGCTGGGGCAGTGTTTTAGGGTTAAGGGTAGTGCAGTGGTGTTTTAGTAGTGTAGGGGGTCATACTGGGGGTAGATTTAGGTTTAGGGTAGTGCAGTCGTGTTTGGGTAATGTTGGGAGTGGTGCTGGGGGAGTGTTTTAGAGTTTAGGGTAGTGCAGTGGTGTTTGGGTAGTATAGGGAGTCGTGCTGGGGTAGTGTTTAAGGGTTTAGGGTAGTGCAGTGATGTCTGTGTAGAATAGAGGATAGTGTTTTAGGGTTTAGGGTAGTGCAGTGGTGTTTTGGTAGTGTAGGGGGTCATGCTGGGGGTTGTGTTTTAGGATTTAGGGTAGTGCAGTGGGGTTTGGGTAGTGTATGGGGTCGTGCTGGTGGTAGTGTTTTATGGTTTAGGGCAGTGCAGTGGTATTTATTTAGAGTAGGGGGACGTGCTGGGGAAGTGTTTTAGGGTTTAGGGCAGTGCAGTGGCATCTGTGTAGAATAGAAGATATTGTTTTAGGGTTTAGGGTAGTGCAGTGGTGTTTTGGTAGTTTAGAGGTCGTGCTGGGGGTAGATTTAGGGTTTAGGGTAGTGCAGTGGTGTTTGGGTAGTGTAGGGTTCATGCTGGGGGTAGTGTTTTAGGGTTTACGGTAGTGCAGTGGTGTTTGGGTAGTGTAGGGGGTAGTGTTTTAGGGTTTAGGGTAGTACAGAGGTGCCTGGGTAGAGTAGGGGGTCGTGCTGGGGGTAGATATAGGGTTTAGGGTAGTGCAGTGGTGTTTGGATAATGTTGGGAGTGGTGCTGGGGTAGTGTTTTAGGGTTTAGGGTAGTGCAGTGGAGTTTGGTAGTGTAGGGGGTCTTGTTGGGAGTTGTGTTTTTGGGTTTAGGGTAGTGCAGTGGTGTTTCTGTAGTGTAGAGGATAGTGTTTTAGGGTATAGGTTAGTGCACTGGTGTTTGTGTAGTGTAGGGGGTCATGTTTTAGGGGTTAGGATAGTGCAGTGGTCTTTGGGAAGTGTAGGGGGTCATGAGGGGGTAGTGTTTTAGGGTTTTGGGTAGTGCAGTGTTTGTTGGGTAATGTAGGGGGTCGTGCTGGGGGTAGTGTTTTAGGGTTTAGGGTAGTGCAGTGGTGTTTTGGTAGTATAGGGGGTCGTGCTGTGTGTATTGTTTTTGGTTTACGGGAGTAGAGTGGTGTTAGGGTAGTGTAGGGGGTTGTGCTGGGGGTAGTGTTTTAGGTTTTAGGGTAGTGCAGTGGTGTTAGGGTAGTGTAGGGGGTCGTGCTGGGGGAGATTTAGGGTTTAAGGCAGTGCAGTGGTGTTTGGGTAGTGTAGGGGGTAGTGCTGGGTGTAGTGTTTTAGGGTTTAGGGTAGTGCAGTGGTGTTTAGGTAGTGTAGGGGGGTGTGCTTGTGGTAGTGTTTTATGGTTTAGGGCACTGCAGTGGTGTTTATTTAGTGTAGGCGGTCCTGCTGGGGAAGTGTTTTAGGGTTTAGGGTAGTGCATTGGTGTTTGTGTAGTGTAGGGGGTCATGCTGGGGGTAGTGTTTTAGGGTTTAGGGTAGAGCAGTGGTGTTTGGGTAGTGTAGGGGGATGTGCAGGGGGCAGTGTTTTAGGGTTAAGGGTAGTGCAGTGGTGTTTTTGTAGTGTAGGGGGTCATGCTGGGGGTAGATTTAGGTTTAGGGTAGTGCAGTGGTGTTTGGGTAGTGTAGGGGGTCGTGCTGGTGGTAGTGTTTTATGGTTTAGGGCACTGCAGTGGTGTTTATATAGTGTAGGCGGTCCTGCTGGGGAAGTGTTTTAGGGTTTAGGGTAGTGCAGTGGTGTTTGTGTAGTGTAGGGGGTCATGCTGGGGGCAGTGTTTTAGGGTTTAGGGTAGAGCAGTGGTGTTTGGGTAGTGTAGGGGGACGTGCTGGGGCAGTGTTTTAGGGTTAAGGGTAGTGCAGTGGTGTTTTGGTAGTGTAGGGGGTCATGCTGGGGGTAGATTTTGGTTTAGGGTAGTGCAGTGGTGTTTTGGTAGTGTAGGGGGTCGTGATCGGGGTAGATTTAGGGTTTGGGTAGTGCAGTGGTGTTTGGGTAGTGTAGGGGGTCGTGCTGGTGGTAGTGTTAAATAGTTTAGGGCAGTGCAGTGGTGTTTTTATTTAGTGTAGGGGTCCTGCTGGGGAAGTGTTTTAGGGTTTAGGGCAGTGTAGTGGTGTTTGTGTAGTGTAGGGGGTCATGCTGGGGGTAGAGTTTTAGGGTTTAGGGTAGAGCAGTGGTGTTTGGGTAGTGTAGGGGGAAGTGCTGGGGCAGTGTTTTAGGGTTAAGGGTAGTGCAGTGGTGTTTTAGTAGTGTAGGGGGTCATACTGGGGGTAGATTTAGGTTTAGGGTAGTGCAGTCGTGTTTGGGTAATGTTGGGAGTGGTGCTGGGGGAGTGTTTTAGAGTTTAGGGTAGTGCAGTGGTGTTTGGGTAGTATAGGGAGTCGTGCTGGGGTAGTGTTTAAGGGTTTAGGGTAGTGCAGTGGTGTCTGTGTAGAATAGAGGATAGTGTTTTAGGGTTTAGGGTAGTGCAGTGGTGTTTTGGTAGTGTAGGGGGTCATGCTGGGGGTTGTGTTTTAGGATTTAGGGTAGTGCAGTGGGGTTTGGGTAGTGTATGGGGTCGTGCTGGTGGTAGTGTTTTATGGTTTAGGGCAGTGCAGTGGTATTTATTTAGAGTAGGGGGACGTGCTGGGGAAGTGTTTTAGGGTTTAGGGCAGTGCAGTGGCATCTGTGTAGAATAGAAGATAGTGTTTTAGGGTTTAGGGTAGTGCAGTGGTGTTTTGGTAGTTTAGAGGTCGTGCTGGGGGTAGATTTAGGGTTTAGGGTAGTGCAGTGGTGTTTGGGTAGTGTAGGGTTCATGCTGGGGGTAGTGTTTTAGGGTTTACGGTAGTGCAGTGGTGTTTGGGTAGTGTAGGGGGTAGTGTTTTAGGGTTTAGGGTAGTACAGAGGTGCCTGGGTAGAGTAGGGGGTCGTGCTGGGGGTAGATATAGGGTTTAGGGTAGTGCAGTGGTGTTTGGATAATGTTGGGAGTGGTGCTGGGGTAGTGTTTTAGGGTTTAGGGTAGTGCAGTGGAGTTTGGTAGTGTAGGGGGTCTTGTTGGGAGTTGTGTTTTTGGGTTTAGGGTAGTGCAGTGGTGTTTCTGTAGTGTAGAGGATAGTGTTTTAGGGTATAGGTTAGTGCACTGGTGTTTGTGTAGTGTAGGGGGTCATGTTTTAGGGGTTAGGATAGTGCAGTGGTCTTTGGGAAGTGTAGGGGGTCATGAGGGGGTAGTGTTTTAGGGTTTTGGGTAGTGCAGTGTTTGTTGGGTAATGTAGGGGGTCGTGCTGGGGGTAGTGTTTTAGGGTTTAGGGTAGTGCAGTGGTGTTTTGTTAGTATAGGGGGTCGTGCTGTGTGTATTGTTTTTGGTTTACGGGAGTAGAGTGGTGTTAGGGTAGTGTAGGGGGTTGTGCTGGGGTAGTGTTTTAGGTTTTAGGGTAGTGCAGTGGTGTTAGGGTAGTGTAGGGGGTCGTGCTGGGGGAGATTTAGGGTTTAAGGCAGTGCAGTGGTGTTTGGGTAGTGTAGGGGGTAGTGCTGGGTGTAGTGTCTTAGGGTTTAGGGTAGTGCAGTGGTGTTTAGGTAGTGTAGGGGGGCGTGCTTGTGGTAGTGTTTTATGGTTTAGGGCACTGCAGTGGTGTTTATTTAGTGTAGGCGGTCCTGCTGGGGAAGTGTTTTAGGGTTTAGGGTAGTGCATTGGTGTTTGTGTAGTGTAGGGGGTCATGCTGGGGGTAGTGTTTTAGGGTTTAGGGTAGAGCAGTGGTGTTTGGGTAGTGTAGGGGGATGTGCAGGGGGCAGTGTTTTAGGGTTAAGGGTAGTGCAGTGGTGTTTTTGTAGTGTAGGGGGTCATGCTGGGGGTAGATTTAGGTTTAGGGTAGTGCAGTGGTGTTTGGGTAGTGTAGGGGGTCATGCTGGTGGTAGTGTTTTATGGTTTAGGGCACTGCAGTGGTGTTTATATAGTGTAGGCGGTCCTGCTGGGGAAGTGTTTTAGGGTTTAGGGTAGTGCAGTGGTGTTTGTGTAGTGTAGGGGGTCATGCTGGGGGCAGTGTTTTAGGGTTTAGGGTAGAGCAGTGGTGTTTGGGTAGTGTAGGGGGACGTGCTGGGGCAGTGTTTTAGGGTTAAGGGTAGTGCAGTGGTGTTTTGGTAGTGTAGGGGGTCATGCTGGGGGTAGATTTTGGTTTAGGGTAGTGCAGTGGTGTTTTGGTAGTGTAGGGGGTCGTGATGGGGGTAGATTTAGGGTTTGGGTAGTGCAGTGGTGTTTGGGTAGTGTAGGGGGTCGTGCTGGTGGTAGTGTTAAATAGTTTAGGGCAGTGCAGTGGTGTTTTTATTTAGTGTAGGGGTCCTGCTGGGGAAGTGTTTTAGGGTTTAGGGCAGTGTAGTGGTGTTTGTGTAGTGTAGGGGGTCATGCTGGGGGTAGAGTTTTAGGGTTTAGGGTAGAGCAGTGGTGTTTGGGTAGTGTAGGGGACGTGCTGGGGCAGTGTTTTAGGTTTAAGGGTAGTGCAGTGGTGTTTTAGTAGTGTAGGGGGTCATACTGGGGGTAGATTTAGGTTTAGGGTAGTGCAGTGGTGTTTGGGTAATGTTGGGAGTGGTGCTGGGGGAGTGTTTTAGAGTTTAGGGTAGTGCAGTGGTGTTTGGGTAGTATAGGGAGTCGTGCTGGGGGTAGTGTTTAAGGGTTTAGGGTAGTGCAGTGGTGTCTGTGTAGAATAGAGGACAGTGTTTTAGGGTTTAGGGTAGTGCAGTGGTGTTTGGGTAGTGTAGGGGGTCGTGCTAGGGGTAGATGTAGGGTTTAAGGTAGTGCAGTGGTGTTGAGGTAGTGTAGGGGGTCGTGCTGGGGGTAGTGTTTTAGTGTTTACGGTAGTGCAGTGGTGTGTGGGTAATGTAGGGGGTCATGCTGGGGGTAGTGTTTTAGGGTTTAGGGTAGTGCAGTGGTGTTTGGCTAATGTTGGGAGTGGTGTAGGGGGGAGTGTTTTAGGGTTTAGGTTAGTGCAGTGGTGTTTGGGTAGTGTAGGGGTCTTGCTGGGAGTAGTGTTTTAGGGTTTAGGGTAGTGCAGTGGTGTTTGTGTAGTGTAGAGGATAGTGTTTTAGTGTTTAGGTTAGTGCACTGGTGTTTGTGTATTGTAGGGGGTTGTGTTTTAGGGTTTAGGGTAGTGCAGTGTTCTTTGGGTAGTGTAGTGGGTCGAGTGGGGGGTAGTGTTTTAGGGTTTAGGGCAGTACAGTGGTCTTTGTGCAGTGTAGGGGGTCGTGCTGGGGATAGTTTTTTAGGGTTTAGGGTAGTGCAGTCGTGTTTGGGTAATGTAGGGGGTCATGCTGGGGGTAGTGTTTTAGGGTGCAGGGTTGTGCAGCGGTGTTTGTGTAGTGTAGGGTGTCGTGTTTTAGGGTTTAGGGTAGTGCAGTGGTCTTTGGGTAGTGTAGTGGGTCATGTGGGTAGTAGTGTTTTAGGGTTTAGGGTTTAAGGCAGTGCAGTTGTCTTTGGGTAGTGTAGGGTGTCATGCTGGTGTAGTGTTTTAGTGTTTAGGGTAGTGCAGTGGTATTTGGGTAGTGTAGGGGGTCGTGCTGGGAGTAGTGTTTTAGGGTTTAGGGTAGTGCATTGGTGTTTTTGTAGTATAGGGGGTTGTGTGGGGGTAGTGTTTTATGGTTTAGGGTAGTGCAGTGGTCTTTAGGTAGTGTAGGGGTAGTGTTTTAGGGTTTAGGGTAGTGCAGTGGTGTTTGGGTAGTGTAGAGGGTACTACTGAGGATAGTGTTTTAGGGTTTCGGGTAGCACAGAGGTGTTTGGGTAGTGTAGGGGGCCGTGCTGGGTATAGTGTATTAGGGTTTAGGGTAGTGCAGTGGTGTTTGGGTAGTGTAGGGGGTCGTGCTGGGGGTAGTGTTTTAGGGTTTAGCGTAGTGCAGTGGTGTTTGTGTAGTGTAGGGGGTCGTGTGGGGGCAGTGTTTTATGGTTTAGGGTAGTGCAGTGGTCTTTGGGTAGTGTATGGATAGTGCTGGTGACGGTGTTTTATTGTTTAGGGTAGTGCAGTGGTCTTTAGGTAGTATAGGGGTAGTGCTGGGGGTAGTGTTTTATGGTTTAGGGTAGTGCATTGGTCTTTGGGTAGGTTACAGGGTCGTGCTGGGGGTAGTGTTTTAGGGTTTAGGGTAGAGCAGTTGTGTTTGGGTAGTGAAGGGGGTCGTGCTGGGGGCAGTCGTTTGGGGTTAAGGGTAGTGCAGTGGTGTTTTGGTAGTGTAGGGGGTCATGCAGGGGTAGATTTAGGGTTTAGGGTAGTGCAGTGGTGTTTGGGTAATGTTGGGAGTGGTGCTGGGGGGAGGGTTTTAGGGTTTAGGGTAGTGCAGTTGTATTTGGGTAGTATAGGGAGTCGTGCTAGGGGTAGTGTTTTAGGGTTTAGGGTAGTGCAGTGGTGTTTGTGTAGTGTAGAGGATAGTGTTTTAGGGTTACGGTAGTGCACTTGTGTTTTGGTAGTATAGGGGGTCGTGCTGTGGGTAGTTGTTAGAAATGGGATTTCTGGTTGGCTAGGGCTTGCGCCAAAGCCAGGCAGAAACCACCACTCTAGTCAGGGCTGGGAAGGTTCATGCCAAAGATAACCCCTGCTCACCCCCTTGGTAGCTTGGCACGAGCAGTCAGGCTTATCCCAGAGGCAATGTGTAAAGCGTTTGCGCGCGCACCCAGTAACAACACCCAAGGCCCACCACAAAGGAAACTCCACACAAGGTATTATATAAAAATAGCCTTTGTATTATACCAAACACGTTAGATAATATTCACACAATTTACACTGTGCCAACTGGCACTGGGCAGAATTTTACAAGGGATTATATGTACAGGGGACAGGGCCACATGGACCACTGTCAGGAATTATTACAAATCACCAATAGTAAATGTAGAACATATACCAGTGGAAAAACAAAGTATACTGTAGAGCACAACCAGTAACTACTGGCGCAATAATGACCTCAGCGTCATCACACTAGCATCGGGTATAAAACCTATCCTGCATCCATCACAGGGGCATAAACACATTATGCAATTCCTCATTGGTCTAACGCATTAGACCTAACCACCTAAGTATACCTACACTCGGGGCGTATATCGCACAGGGAAGTACCATCTCCCTAACATCAACCTAAACAGGTAAAACAACCTCCTAGGCAGAAATGACCACATTTAGAGGTATAAGACACAGGGTGCGCAAAACATGCTATACACAGTACATTTCCTAACACCCAATCACATTAGCATGAATCGCAATAACACCTCAATCGCATTAGGGTCCAGGTCGCACCAGAACCTAAACGTAGCAGCTGCCCACTACTTGCTGGGCACTTGGGGACAAGCACAGGGCCTAAACGCTGCAGCTGGCACTAAGTGCTGCGCAGCTGTGGAAGGCAAATAGTATCCAAGAATGTTGGAGCCACCTAGGCTCTACACCCACCATGTCCCCTGGAGCACACTGGCTCCCGAAAGCCATATGCGCCAACCGTTGGAGACATCTAGGCTCAGAGAACGAACTGGCACACGTGCTGGAGCCACTCAGGGCTCTGAAATAACAATATTGGCCGGCGTTGGAGTCCCCTCTGAACTCTAAATAAAGAATGATCGCCTCGTTGGAGCCTCACTGGGCTCTAAACAAATATGTGCCCTTCGTGGGAGCCACGCAGGCTCAGATATACATTATGCCCTCGTAGCGTTGGAGCCTCTAGGCTCTAGAACAATTGGTCCCCAAGTCCCCCTGGGACTTCTAAATATCAAATGGCCCCCAGGTTGGAGCCTTCCGGCTCTTAATAAAACAAACACTGCACGTAGCAGAGGAGGGGGACGCCTGCACTCACAGTCTGCCTGGGAGGCGGCGTCTCCCCTCTGCGGTGTCTTCTACTTCACCCGGGCCCCCTCCTGGGACCCCGGACTCTGCAGGGGCACTCGGGGAGGCGGGGTAGGCTCCCGTCCTCTCCGTCTTCTTCCTTACTGCCGGCGCGGACTCTCCTCTCGCGGGGCTTCCCTCGACCCGGAAGTCCCACCCACGGAGTCCCTGCCTTCCGGGTCGCGCTGGGCAGCGGCCCGGAGGGAATCCAATGCGCGGCTCAGGCCGCGGCGGTGACTCCTTCATCACGGCTCAGATGCGGGGTGGGCACCCGCGATGGCACAAGTAAGCGGGGTGGGCTCCCGCAATGGAGACAAGGCAATAAGCGGGGTGGGCACCCGCAATGGAACCAATAAAGCGGCAGGAGGCGAGGTGGGCACCCGCTTCCGAGGGGCTGATGCGGGGTGGGCTCCCGCTCGGTTTTCCTAGCGTTGAGATGCAGGGTGGGCACCTGCTCGCTAATTAAATAAAAACGAAGATGCAGGGTGGGCAACCAAATAAGCAAGGCCGGCATCATGGGGGAATCCCTAGTCTGGGGACTCCCTCTCTCTCGCTAGCAGCAGCGCGACGCTGCACAGCCCCAGCTCCTCTCTCTGGGGGAAATTAGGATAAAGCGCTCTCCAGACGCTATGTTCAGGACCACACAAAGTCCTTGATAGATGCAGGAAACAGAACAAAAGGTCCCACAAAGTCCTGGAGGCATCAGGGGGGCAAGGTAGGGCCCAGGGGCCAGCACACAGGGCCCTCCAGCAGGGAGGTAGCCCCCATGGCGGTCCCTCCTGGGCCCCACCAGCAGCAAGCCCCCCTCTGTCAGGATCCAAAAGAGAACCAGGCGCTAGAAACAAAGTCCCTGAAGTCCATCAGGAATCCAGGGGCTGGGCAGGGCCCAGGGAGGCAAGCCTTCCCCTGGGCCCCAGCAGCAGCACGCCCCTGGCAGATTCAAGTCAGAACAAGAACCTTTTCATGGGGTCACAGCCCCTCTTTTATACACCAAATCCCTTTGTCTCAAAGGTGCAGGGAAGGGGCGAACCAGATACAACTGGTTCCTGAGCACTTTGTTTTGCTCAGCCCCTCTCCCTATTCACAGAGCAGGCCAGGGTCATCAGTCGCACCACAGGGGGCGGAGCCAGCATTGTGTGGGGAAAGCCCAGCCCTATTCAGGTCCCAGGTATACTCCTCCCACTCATCAACATGCAGCTCTCTCCACCCACCACTGGGGCAGACCCATCCTGACTCCTGGGGCCAGGCACACCAGCCAATCACACGCCAGGCAGTCACTGCACATTTATGCCAGCGTCTAGAAGTGGCACTTCGACACTAGCTACATTGATGCCGCACACATCATCGCGCAGCATTTCATCACACGAGTCCGCACATACCAAACTCGCACCTGGACTCCCCGCGCATCAGGAACTACCAGGGACACATACATTCCCCCATGCATTCCTATGGGAGGGCAGGTCAGTCTCACTCAATGTAACCCAGAGCGCACGCACTTTACACTGAGACACAGTGTTAAGGCGCCTAGAGGCCTAAAACCACTAGTACAACACAGGAAAAAGGCTAGGATAATGCAAAAAGTTCTGGGGGTGAACTTGCCGGAAGGGCCAAGTCCAACAGTAGTGTTTTAGGGTTTACGGTAGTACAGTGGTGTTAGGGTAGTGTAGGGCGTCTTGCTGGGGTTTGTGTTTTAGCGTTTAGGGTAGAGCAGTGGTGCTTGGGTAGTGTAGGGGGTCATACTGGGGGTAGGTTTAGGGTTTAGGTAGTGCAGTAGTGTTTGGGTAATGTAGGGAGTGGTGCTGGGGGAGTGTTTTAGGGTTTAGGGTAATGCAGTGGTGTTTGGGTGGTATAGGGGGTCATGCTGGGGGTAGTGTTTCAGGGTTTAGGGTTGTGCAGCGGTGTTTGTGTAGTGTAGGGGGTCGTGTTTTAGGGTTTAGGATAGTGCAGTGGTCTTTGGGTAGTGTAGGGGATCATCTGTGGGATAGTGTTTTAGGGTTTAGGGTTTAGGGTAGTACAGTGGTCATTTGGTAGTGTAGGGGGTCATGCTGGGGGTAGTGTTTTGGGGTTTAGGGTAGTGCATTGGTGTTTTGGTAGTATAGGGGGTCGGGCTGTGGGTAGTGTTTTAGGTTTTACAGTAGTACAGTGGTGTTAGGGAAGTGTAGGGTGTCGTGCTGGGGTTAGTGTTTTAGGGTTTAGGGTAGTGCAGTGGTGTTTGGGTGGTGTAGGGGGTCATGCTGGGGGTAGTGTTTTAGCGTTTAGGGAAGTGCAGTGGTGTTTGGGTAGTGTAGGGGGTAGTGCTGGGGTTAGATTTAGGGATTAGGGTAGTGCAGTGCTGTTTGGGTAATGTAGGGAGTGGTGCTGGGGGAATATTTTCGGGTTTAAGGTAGTGCAGTGGTGTTTGTGTAGTGTAGGGGGTCATGCTGGGGGTAGTGTTTTAGGGATTAGGGTAGTGCAGTGCTGTTTGTGTAGTGTAGGGGGTCGTGTTTTAGGGTAGTGCAGTGGTCTTTGGGTAGTGTAGCGGGTCATGCTGGGGCTAGAGTTTTAAGGTTTAGCGTAGTGCAGTGGTGTTTGGGTAGTGTAGGGGGGTCATGCTGGGGTAGGTTTAGGGTTTAGGTAGAGCAGTTGTGTTTGGGTAATGTAGGGAGTGGTGCTGGGGTAGTGTTTTAGTGTTTACGGTAGTGCAGTGGTGTTTGGGTAGTGTATGGGGTCATGCTGGGGGTAGTGTTTTAGGGTTTAGGTTAGTGCAGTGGTGTTTGGGTAATGTTGGGAGTGGTGCTGGGGGAGTGTTTTAGTGTTTAGGGTAGTGCAGTGGTGCTTGGGTAGTGTAGGGGGTCTTGCTGGGGGTAATGTTTTAGGGTTTAGGGTAGTGCAGTGGTGTTTGTGTAGTGTAGAGGATAGTGTTTTAGGGTTTAGGTTAGTGCACTGGTGTTTGTGTAGTGTAGGGGTCGTGTTTTAGGGTTTAGCGTAGTACAGTGGTCTTTGGGTAGTGTAGTGGGTCGTGTGGGGGGTAGGGGTGGGCGGAATTTGCGGAATTAACCTTCGCAAATTATCGCGAGAATGTTTAAAATTATCGCAAACAAGCAGAAATATCGCGAAGATGCAGAAGTTTTTTTCCGGCATGTTCGCGAGATTTTCTGCATGGTTGCGGGTCGCCAACTTACCCATGTGGTTGCTTGCGGGCGCGGCCATCTTGTTTTGAGTTGTTCTCGCGGTGCATGATCGCGAGAAGAAAGACGTGATCGCGCGACGCATGACGTCACTGCGGGCGCGAACTGTCGCGAGACAGCGCAAATGGCTAAAAACAATACAACATCTCATGGAGAACGCGACCGGATCAAGAAAACTTGTCGGCGAACGCAGGGATTCAGGTAAGGCGATCGCGCGCGCGCGAGAATGTATCATTTTACAGCGCGAGCAAGAAACAAATTATCGCCAAGCTGCGGAAACCGGAATTTTTGACATTTTCGCGCTCTCCGCGGAACGCAAAAATGTCAAATTATCGCAATTTCCGCGAACGGAACGAAATTTTTGCCCAGGCCTAGTGGGGGGTAGTGTTTTAGGGTTTAGGAGAGTACAGTGGTCTTTGGGTAGTGTAGGGGGTTGTGCTGGGGATAGTGTTTTAGGGTTTAGGGTAGTGCAGTGGTGTTTGGGTAGTGTAGGGGGTCATACTGGGGGTAGTGTTTTAGGGTTTAGGGTTGTGCAGCGGTGTTTGTGTAGTGTAGGGAGTCATGTTTTAGGGTTTAGGGTAGTACAGTGGTCTTTGGGTAGTGTAGTGGATCGTGTGGGTAGTAGTGTTTTAGGGTTTAGGGTTTAGGGTAGTGCAGTTGTCTTTGGGTAGTGTAGTGTGTCATGCTGGTGTAGTGTTTTAGGGATTAGGGTAGTGCAGTGGTGTTTGGGTAGTGTAGGAGGTTGTGCTGGGGGTAGTGTTTTAGGGTTTAGGGTAGTGCAGTGGTGTTTTTGTAGTGTAGGGGGTCGAGTGGGGGGTAGTGTTTTATGGTTTAGGGTAGTGCAGTGGTCTTTGGGTAGTGTAGGGGTAGTGCTGGGGGTAGTGTTTTAGGGTTTAGGGTAGTGCAGTGGTGTTTGGGTAGTGTAGAGGGTACTGCTGGGGGTAGAGTTTTAGAGTTTTGGGTAGCACTGTGGTATTTGGGTAGTGTAGGGGGTCGTACTGGGCGTAGTGTTTTAGGGTTTAGGGTAGTGCAGTGGTGTTTGTGAAGTGTAGGGGGTCATGCTGGGGGAGTGTTTTAGGGTTTAGGGTAGTACAGTGGTGTGTGGGTAATGTAGGGGGCAAGCTGGGGGTAGTGTTTTAGGGTCTCGGGTAGCACTGTGGTGTTTGGGTAGTGTAGGGGGTTGTACTGGGCGTAGTGTTTTAGGGTTTAGGGTAGTGCAGTGGTGTTTGTGTAGTGTAGGGGGTCGTGCTGGGGGAGTGTTTTAGGGTTTAGGGTAGTGCAGCAGTGTTTGTGAAGTGCAGGGGGTCGCAATTTAGGGTTTAGGGTAGTGCAGTGGTCTTTGGGTAGTGTAGTGGGTCGTGTGGGGGGTAGTGTTTTAGGGTTTAGGGTAGTGCAGTGGTGTTTGGGTAGGTTACGGGGTCGTGCTGGGGGTAGTGTTTTAGGGTTTAGGGTAGTGCAGTGGTGTTTGGGTAGTGTAGAGGGTACTGCTGGGGGTAGTGTCTTAGGGTTACGGGTAGCCCTGTGGTATTTGGATACTGTAGGGGGTCGTGCTGGGCGTAGTGTTTTAGGTTTTAGGGTAGTGCAGTGGCGTTTGTGTGGTGTAGGGGTTCGTGCTGGGGGAGAGTATTAGGGTTTAGGGTAGTGCAGCAGTGTTTGTGTAGTGTAGGGGGTCGCAATTTAGGGTTTAGGGTAGTGCAGTGGTCTATGGGTAGTGTAGTGGGTCATGTGGGGGGTAGTGTTTTAGGGTTTAGGGTAGTACAGTGGTCTTTGGGTAGTGTAGGGGGTCGTGCTGGGGGTAGTGTTTTAGGGTTTAGGGTAGTTCAGTGGTGTGTGGGTAGTGTAGGGGGTCAAGCTGGGGGTAGTGTTTTGGGATTTAGGATTGTGCAGTGGTGTTTGTGTAGTGTAGGGGACGTGTTTTAGGGTTTAGGGTAGGGCAGTCGTCTTTGAGTAGTGTAGAGGGTCGTGTGGGGGTAGTGTTTTGGGGTTTAGGGTTTAGGGTAGTGCAGTTGTCTTTGGGTAGTGTAGGGTGTCGTGCTGGGTGTAGGGTTTTACGGTTTAGGGTAGTGCAGTGGTGTTTGGGTAGTGTAGGGGGTCGTGCTGGTGGTAGTGTTTTAGGGTTTAGCGTAGTGCAGTGGTCTTTGGGTAGTGTAGGCATAGTGCTGGTGGTAGTGTTTTATTGTTTAGGGTAGTGCAGTGGTCTTTAGGTAGTGTAGGGGTAGTGCTGGGAGTAGTGTTTTATGGTTTAGGGTAGTGCAGTGGTCTTTAATAGTGTAGGGGTAGTGCTGGGGGTAGTGTTTTAGGGTTTAGGGTAGTGCAGTGGTTTTTGGGTAGGTTACGGAGTCGTGCTGGGGGTAATGTTTTAGGGTTTAGGGTAGTGCAGTGGTGTTTGGGTAGTGTAGAGGGTACTGCTGAGGATAGTGTTTTAGGGTTTTGGGTAGTACAGTGGTGTTTGGGTAGTGTAGGGGGTCGTGCTGGGTGTAGTGTTTTAGGATTTAGGGTAGTGCAGTGGTGTTTGGGTAGTGTAGGGGGTCGTGCTGGGGGTAGTGTTATAGGGTTTAGCGTAGTGCAGTGGTGTTTGTGTAGTGTAGGGGGTCGTGTGGGGGCAGTGTTTTATGGTTTAGGGTAGTGCAGTGGTCTTTGGGTAGTGTATGGATAGTGCTGGTGGTAGTGTTTTATTGTTTAGGGTAGTGCAGTGGTCTTTAGGTAGTGTAGGGGTAGTGCTGGGGGTAGTGTTTTATGGTTTAGGGTAGTGCAGTGGTCTTTGGGTAGGTTACAGGGTCGTGCTGGGGGTAGTGTTTTAGGGTTTAGGGTAGAGCACTTGTGTTTGGGTAGTGAAGGGGGTCGTGCTGGGGGCAGTCTTTTTGGGTTAAGGGTAGTGCAGTGGTGTTTTGGTGGTGTAGGGGGTCATGCAGGGGTAGATTTAGGGTTTAGGGTAGTGCAGTGGTGTTTGGGTAATGTTGGGAGTGGTGCTGGGGGAGTGTTTTAGGATTTAGGGTAGTGCACTGGTGTTTTGGCAGTATAGGGGGTCGTGCTGTGGGTAGTGTTTTAGGGTTTACGGTAGTACAGTGGTGTTAGGGTAGTGTAGGGCATCATGCTGGGGTTAGTGTTTTAGGGTTTAGGGTAGAGCAGTGGTGCTTGGGTAGTGTAGGGGGTCGTGCTGGGGGAGTGTTTTAGGGTTTAGGGTAATGCAGTGGTGTTTGGGTAGTGTAGGGGGTCATCTGTGGCATAATGTTTTAGAGTTTAGGGTTTAGGGTAGTGCAGTGGTCGTTTGGTAGTGTAGGGGGTCATGCTGGGGGTAGTGTTTTGGGGTTTAGGGTAGTGCATTAGTGTTTTGGTAGTATAGGGGGTCGTGCTGTGGGTAGTGTTTTAGGTTTTACAGTAGTACAGTGGTGTTAGGGTAGTGTAGGGTGTCGTGCTGGGGTTAGTGTTTTAGGGTTTAGGATAGTGCAGTGGTGTTTGGGTGGTGTAGGGGGTCGTGCTGGGGGTAGTGTTTTAGGGTTTAGGGTAGTGCAGTGGTGTTTGAGTAGTGTAGGGGGTCATGCAGGGGTAGATTTAGGGTTTAGGGTAGTGCAGTAGTATTTGGATAGTATAGGGGGTCATGCTGGGGGTAGTGTTTTAGGGTTTAGGGTAGTGCAGTGGTGTTTGGGTAGGTTACGGGGTCATGCAGGGGGTAGTGTTTTAGCATTTAGGGTAGTGCAGTGGTGTTTGGATAGTGTAGGGGGTAGAGCTGGGGTTAGATTTAGGGATTAGGGTAGTGCAGTGCTGTTTAGGTAATGTAGGGAGTGGTGCTGGGGGAATATTTTCGGGTTTAAGGTAGTGCAGTGGTGTTTGGGTAGAGTAGGGGGGTCATGCTGGAGGTAGGTTTAGGGTTTAGGTAGAGCAGTTGTGTTTGGGTAATGTAGGGAGTGGTGCTGGGGTAGTGTTTTAGTGTTTACGGTAGTGCAGTGGTGTTTGGGTAGTGTATGGGCTCATTCCTGGGGTAGTGTTTTAGGGTTTACGGTAGTGCAGTGGTGTTTGGGTAATGTTGGGAGTGGTGCTGGGGGGAGTGTTTTAGGTTTTAGGGTAGTGCAGTGGTGTTTGGGTAGTGTAGGGGGTCTTGCTGGGCGTAGCGTTTTAGGGTTTAGGGTAGTGCAGTGGTGTTTGTGTAGTGTAGAGGATAGTGTTTTAGGGTTTAGGTTAGTGCACTGGTGTTTGTGTAGTGTAGGGGTCGTGTATTAGGGTTTAGGGTAGTGCAGTGGTCTTTGGGTAGTGTAGTGGGTCGTGTGGGGGTAGTGTTTTAGGGTTTAGGAGAGTACAGTAGTCTTTGGGTAGTGTAGGGGGTTGTGCTGGGGATAGTGTTTTAGGGTTTAGGGTAGTGCAGTGGTGTTTGGGTAGTGTAGGGGGTCGTGCTGGGGGTAGTGATTTAGGGTTTAGGGTAGTGCAGTGGTGTTTTTGTAGTGTAGGGGGTCGAGTGGGGGTAGTGTTTTATGGTTTAGGGTAGTGCAGTGGTCTTTGGGTAGTGTAGGGGTAGTGCTGGGGGTAGTGTTTTAGGGTTTAGGGTAGTGCAGTGGTGTTTGGGTAGTGTAGAGGGTACTGCTGGGGGTAGTGTTTTAGAGTTTTGGGTAGCACTGTGGTATTTGGGTAGTGTAGGGGGTCATACCAGGCGTAGTGTTTTAGGGTTTAGGGTAGTGCAGTGGTGTTTGTGTAGTATAGGGGGTCATGCTGGGGGAGTGTTTTAGGGTTTAGGGTAGTGCAGCAGTGTTTGTGTAGTGTAGGGGGTTGCAATTTAGGGTTTAGGGTAGTGCAGTGGTCTGTGGGTAGTGTAGGGGGTCGTACCGGGCGTAGTGTTTTAGGGTTTAGGATAGTGCAGTGGTCTTTGGGTAGTGTAGGGGATCATCTGTGGGATAGTGTTTTAGGGTTTAGGGTTTAGGGTAGTACAGTGGTCATTTGGTAGTGTAGGGGGTCATGCTGGGGGTAGTGTTTTGGGGTTTAGGGTAGTGCATTGGTGTTTTGGTAGTATAGGGGGTCGGGCTGTGGGTAGTGTTTTAGGTTTTACAGTAGTACAGTGGTGTTAGGGAAGTGTAGGGTGTCGTGCTGGGGTTAGTGTTTTAGGGTTTAGGGTAGTGCAGTGGTGTTTGGGTGGTGTAGGGGGTCATGCTGGGGGTAGTGTTTTAGCGTTTAGGGAAGTGCAGTGGTGTTTGGGTAGTGTAGGGGGTAGTGCTGGGGTTAGATTTAGGGATTAGGGTAGTGCAGTGCTGTTTGGGTAATGTAGGGAGTGGTGCTGGGGGAATATTTTCGGGTTTAAGGTAGTGCAGTGGTGTTTGTGTAGTGTAGGGGGTCATGCTGGGGGTAGTGTTTTAGGGATTAGGGTAGTGCAGTGCTGTTTGTGTAGTGTAGGGGGTCGTGTTTTAGGGTAGTGCAGTGGTCTTTGGGTAGTGTAGCGGGTCATGCTGGGGCTAGAGTTTTAAGGTTTAGCGTAGTGCAGTGGTGTTTGGGTAGTGTAGGGGGGTCATGCTGGGGTAGGTTTAGGGTTTAGGTAGAGCAGTTGTGTTTGGGTAATGTAGGGAGTGGTGCTGGGGTAGTGTTTTAGTGTTTACGGTAGTGCAGTGGTGTTTGGGTAGTGTATGGGGTCATGCTGGGGGTAGTGTTTTAGGGTTTAGGTTAGTGCAGTGGTGTTTGGGTAATGTTGGTAGTGGTGCTGGGGGAGTGTTTTAGTGTTTAGGGTAGTGCAGTAGTGCTTGGGTAGTGTAGGGGGTCTTGCTGGGGGTAATGATTTAGGGTTTAGGGTAGTGCAGTGGTGTTTGTGTAGTGTAGAGGATAGTGTTTTAGGGTTTAGGTTAGTGCACTGGTGTTTGTGTAGTGTAGGGGTCATGTTTTAGGGTTTAGGGTAGTACAGTGGTCTTTGGGTAGTGTAGTGGGTCGTGTGGGGGGTAGTGTTTTAGGGTTTAGGAGAGTACAGTGGTCTTTGGGTAGTGTAGGGGGTTGTGCTGGGGATAGTGTTTTAGGGTTTAGGGTAGTGCAGTGGTATTTGGGTAGTGTAGGGGGTCATACTGGGGGTAGTGTTTTAGGGTTTAGGGTTGTGCAGCGGTGTTTGTGTAGTGTAGGGAGTCATGTTTTAGGGTTTAGGGTAGTACAGTGGTCTTTGGGAAGTGTAGTGGATCGTGTGGGTAGTAGTGTTTTAGGGTTTAGGGTTTAGGGTAGTGCAGTTGTCTTTGGGTAGTGTAGTGTGTCATGCTGGTGTAGTGTTGTAGGGATTAGGGTAGTGCAGTGGTGTTTGGGTAGTGTAGGAGGTTGTGCTGGGGGTAGTGTTTTAGGGTTTAGGGTAGTGCAGTGGTGTTTTTGTAGTGTAGGGGGTCGAATGGGGGGTAGTGTTTTATGGTTTAGGGTAGTGCAGTGGTCTTTGGGTAGTGTAGGGGTAGTGCTGGGGGTAGTGTTTTAGGGTTTAGGGTAGTGCAGTGGTGTTTGGGTAGTGTAGAGGGTACTGCTGGGGGTAGAGTTTTAGAGTTTTGGGTAGCACTGTGGTATTTGGGTAGTGTAGGGGGTCGTACTGGGCGTAGTGTTTTAGGGTTTAGGGTAGTGCAGTGGTGTTTGTGAAGTGTAGGGGGTCATGCTGGGGGAGTGTTTTAGGGTTTAGGGTAGTACAGTGGTGTGTGGGTAATGTAGGGGCAAGCTGGGGGTAGTGTTTTAGGGTCTCGGGTAGCACTGTGGTGTTTGGGTAGTGTAGGGGGTTGTACTGGGCGTAGTGTTTTAGGGTTTAGGGTAGTGCAGTGGTGTTTGTGTAGTGTAGGGGGTCGTGCTGGGGGAGTGTTTTAGGGTTTAGGGTAGTGCAGCAGTGTTTGTGAAGTGCAGGGGGTCGCAATTTAGGGTTTAGGGTAGTGCAGTGGTCTTTGGGTAGTGTAGTGGGTCGTGTGGGGGGTAGTGTTTTAGGGTTTAGGGTAGTGCAGTGGTGTTTGGGTAGGTTACGGGGTCGTGCTGGGGGTAGTGTTTTAGGGTTTAGGGTAGTGCAGTGGTGTTTGGGTAGTGTAGAGGGTACTGCTGGGGGTAGTGTCTTAGGGTTACGGGTAGCCCTGTGGTATTTGGATACTGTAGGGGGTCGTGCTGGGCGTAGTGTTTTAGGGTTTAGGGTAGTGCAGTGGCGTTTGTGTGGTGTAGGGGTTCGTGCTGGGGGAGAGTATTAGGGTTTAGGGTAGTGCAGCAGTGTTTGTGTAGTGTAGGGGGTCGCAATTTATGGTTTAGGGTAGTGCAGTGGTCTTTGGGTAGTGTAGTGGGTCATGTGGGGGGTAGTGTTTTAGGGTTTAGGGTAGTACAGTGGTCTTTGGGTAGTGTAGGGGGTCGTGCTGGGGGTAGTGTTTTAGGGTTTAGGGTAGTTCAGTGGTGTGTGGGTAGTGTAGGGGGTCAAGCTGGGGGTAGTGTTTTGGGGTTTAGGATTGTGCAGTGGTGTTTGTGTAGTGTAGGGGTCGTGTTTTAGGGTTTAGGGTAGGGCAGTCGTCTTTGGGTAGTGTAGAGGGTCGTGTGGGGGTAGTGTTTTGGGGTTTAGGGTTTAGGGTAGTGCAGTTGTCTTTGGGTAGTGTAGGGTGTCGTGCTGGGTGTAGGGTTTTATGGTTTAGGGTAGTGCAGTGGTGTTTGGGTAGTGTAGGGGGTCGTGCTGGCGGTAGTGTTTTAGGGTTTAGCGTAGTGCAGTGGTCTTTGGGTAGTGTAGGCATAGTGCTGGTGGTAGTGTTTTATTGTTTAGGGTAGTGCAGTGGCCTTTAGGTAGTGTAGGGGTAGTGCTGGGAGTAGTGTTTTATGGTTTAGGGTAGTGCAGTGGTCTTTAATAGTGTCGGGGTAGTGTTTTAGGGTTTAGGGTAGTGCAGTGGTTTTTGGGTAGGTTACGGAGTCGTGCTGGGGTAATGTTTTAGGGTTTAGGGTAGTGCAGTGGTGTTTGGGTAGTGTAGAGGGTACTGCTGAGGATAGTGTTTTAGGGTTTTGGGTAGTACAGTGGTGTTTGGGTAGTGTAGGGGGTCGTGCTGGGTGTAGTGTTTTAGGATTTAGGGTAGTGCAGTGGTGTTTGGGTAGTGTAGGGGGTCGTGCTGGGGGTAGTGTTATAGGGTTTAGCGTAGTGCAGTGGTGTTTGTGTAGTGTAGGGGGTCGTGTGGGGGCAGTGTTTTATGGTTTAGGGTAGTTCAGTGGTCTTTGGGTAGTGTATGGATAGTGCTGGTGGTAGTGTTTTATTGTTTAGGGTAGTGCAGTGGTCTTTAGGTAGTGTAGGGGTAGTGCTGGGGGTAGTGTTTTATGGTTTAGGGTAGTGCAGTGGTCTTTGGGTAGGTTACAGGGTCGTGCTGGGGGTAGTGTTTTAGGGTTTAGGGTAGAGCACTTGTGTTTGGGTAGTGAAGGGGGTCGTGCTGGGGGCAGTCTTTTTGGGTTAAGGGTAGTGCAGTGGTGTTTTGGTGGTGTAGGGGGTCATGCAGGGGTAGATTTAGGGTTTAGGGTAGTGCAGTGGTGTTTGGGTAATGTTGGGAGTGGTGCTGGGGGGAGTGTTTTAGGATTTAGGGTAGTGCACTGGTGTTTTGGCAGTATAGGGGGTCGTGCTGTGGGTAGTGTTTTAGGGTTTACGGTAGTACAGTGGTGTTAGGGTAGTGTAGGGCATCATGCTGGGGTTAGTGTTTTAGGGTTTAGGGTAGAGCAGTGGTGCTTGGGTAGTGTAGGGGGTCATACTGGGGGTAGGTCTAGGGTTTGGGTAGTGCAGTAGTGTTTGGGTAATGTAGGGAGTGGTGCTGGCGGAGTGTTTTAGGGTTTAGGGTAGTGCAGTGGTGTTTGGTTCGTGTAGGTGGTCGTGCTGGGGTAGTGTTTTAGGGTTTGGGGTTGTGCAGCTGTGTTTGTGTAGTGTAGGGAGTAGTGTTTTAGGGTTTAGGGGTAGTGCAGTGGTCTTTGGGTAGTGTAGGGTCTCGTGCTGGTGTAGTGTTTTAGGGTTTAGGGTAGTGCAGTGGTGTTTGGGTAGTGTAGGGGGTCATACTGGGGGTAGTGTTTTAGGGTTTAGGGTTGTGCAGCGGTGTTTGTGTAGTGTAGGGAGTCATGTTTTAGGGTTTAGGGTAATACAGTGGTCTTTGGGTAGTGTAGTGGATCGTGTGGGTAGTAGTGTTTTAGGGTTTAGGGTTTAGGGTAGTGCAGTTGTCTTTGGGTAGTGTAGTGTGTCATGCTGGTGTAGTGTTTTAGGGATTAGGGTAGTGCAGTGGTGTTTGGGTAGTGTAGGAGGTTGTGCTGGGGGTAGTGTTTTAGGGTTTAGGGTAGTGCAGTGGTGTTTTTGTAGTGTAGGGGGTCGAGTGGGGGGTAGTGTTTTATGGTTTAGGGTAGTGCAGTGGTCTTTGGGTAGTGTAGGGGGTCGTACCAGGCGTAGTGTTTTAGGGTTTAGGGTAGTGCAGTGGTGTTTGTGTAGTATAGGGGGTCATGCTGGGGGAGTGTTTTAGGGTTTAGGGTAGTGCAGCAGTGTTTGTGTAGTGTAGGGGGTTGCAATTTAGGGTTTAGGGTAGTGCAGTGGTCTGTGGGTAGTGTAGGGGGTCGTACCGGGCATAGTGTTTTAGGGTTTAGGGTAGTGCAGTGGTGTTTGTGTAGTATAGGGGGTCATGCTGGGGGAGTGTTTTAGGGTTTAGGGTAGTGCAGCAATGTTTGTGTAGTGTAGGGGGTTGCAATTTAGGGTTTAGGGTAGTGCAGTGGTCTTTGGGTAGTGTAGTGTGTCATGTGGGGGGTAGTGTTTTAGGGTTTAGGGTAGTACAGTGGCCTTTGGGTAGTGTAGGGGGTCGTGCTGGGGATAGTCTTTTAGGGTTTAGGGTAGTTCAGTGGTGTGTGGGTAATGTAGGGGCAAGCTGGGGGTAGTGTTTTAGGGTCTCGGGTAGCACTGTGGTGTTTGGGTAGTGTAGGGGGTTGTACTGGGCGTAGTGTTTTAGGGTTTAGGGTAGTGCAGTGGTGTTTGTGTAGTGTAGGGGGTCGTGCTGGGGGAGTGTTTTAGGGTTTAGGGTAGTGCAGCAGTGTTTGTGTAGTGTAGGGGGTCGCAATTTAGGGTTTAGGGTAGTGCAGTGGTCTTTGGGTAGTGTAGTGGGTCGTGTGGGGGTAGTGTTTTAGGGATTAGGGTAGTGCAGTGGTGTTTGAGTAGGTTACGGGGTCGTACTGGGCGTAGTGTTTTAGGGTTTACGGTAGTGCAGTGGTGTTTGTGAAGTGTAGGGGGTCATGCTGGGGGAGTGTTTTAGGGTTTAGGGTAGTACAGTGGTGTGTGGGTAATGTAGGGGGCAAGCTGGGGGTAGTGTTTTAGGGTCTCGGGTAGCACTGTGGTGTTTGGGTAGTGTAGGGGGTTGTACTGGGCGTAGTGTTTTAGGGTTTAGGGTAGTGCAGTGGTGTTTGTGTAGTGTAGGGGGTCGCGCTGGGGGAGTGTTTTAGGGTTTAGGGTAGTGCAGCAGTGTTTGTGAAGTATAGGGGGTCGCAATTTAGGGTTTAGGGTAGTGCAGTGGTCTTTGGGTAGTGTAGTGGGTCGTGTGGGGGGTAGTGTTTTAGGGTTTAGGGTAGTGCAGTGGTGTTTGGGTAGGTTACGAGGTCGTGCTGGGGGTAGTGTTTTAGGGTTTAGGGTAGTGCAGTGGTGTTTGGGTAGCGTAGAGGGTACTGCTGGGGGTAGTGTCTTAGGGTTACGGGTAGCCCTGTGGTATTTGGATAGTGTAGGGGGTCATACTGGGCATAGTGTTTTAGGGTTTAGGGTAGTGCAGTGGAGTTTGTGTGGTGTAGGGGGTCGCAATTTAGGGTTTAGGGTAGTGCAGTGGTCTTTGGGTAGTGTAGTGGGTCATGTGGGGTGTAGTGTTTTTGGGTTTAGGGTTTAGGGTAGTGCAGTTGTCTTTGGTTAGTGTAGGGTGTCGTGCTGGGTGTAGTGTTTTAGGGTTTAGGGTAGTGCAGTGGTGTTTGGGTAGTGTAGGGGGTCGTGCTGGCGGTAGTGTTTTAGGGTTTAGCGTAGTGCAGTGGTCTTTGGGTAGTGTAGGGATAGTGCTGGTGGTAGTGTTTTATTGTTTAGGGTAGTGCAGTGGTCTTTAGGTAATGTAGGGGTAGTGCTGGGGGTAGTGTTTTATGGTTTAGGGTAGTGCAGCAATGTTTGTGTAGTGTAGGGGGTTGCAATTTAGGGTTTAGGGTAGTGCAGTGGTCTTTGGGTAGTGTAGTGTGTCACGTGGGGGGTAGTGTTTTAGGGTTTAGGGTAGTACAGTGGCCTTTGGGTAGTGTAGGGGGTCGTGCTGGGGGTAGTCTTTTAGGGTTTAGGGTAGTTCAGTGGTGTGTGGGTAATGTAGGGGCAAGCTGGGGGTAGTGTTTTAGGGTCTCGGGTAGCACTGTGGTGTTTGGGTAGTGTAGGGGGTCGTACTGGGCGTAGTGTTTTAGGGTTTAGGGTAGTGCAGTAGTGTTTGTGTAGTGTAGGGGGTCGTGCTGGGGGAGTGTTTTAGGGTTTAGGGTAGTGCAGCAGTGTTTGTGTAGTGTAGGGGGTCGCAATTTAGGGTTTAGGGTAGTGCAGTGGTCTTTGGGTAGTGTAGTGGGTCGTGTGGGGGTAGTGTTTTAGGGATTAGGGTAGTGCAGTGGGGTTTGAGTAGGTTACGGGGTCGTACTGGGCGTAGTGTTTTAGGGTTTACGGTAGTGCAGTGGTGTTTGTGAAGTGTAGGGGGTCATGCTGGGGGAGTGTTTTAGGGTTTAGGGTAGTACAGTGGTGTGTGGGTAATGTAGGGGGCAAGCTGGGGGTAGTGTTTTAGGGTCTCGGGTAGCACTGTGGTGTTTGGGTAGTGTAGGGGGTTGTACTGGGCGTAGTGTTTTAGGGTTTAGGGTAGTGCAGTGGTGTTTGTGTAGTGTAGGGGGTCGCGCTGGGGGAGTGTTTTAGGGTTTAGGGTAGTGCAGCAGTGTTTGTGAAGTATAGGGGGTCGCAATTTAGGGTTTAGGGTAGTGCAGTGGTCTTTGGGTAGTGTAGTGGGTCGTGTGGGGGGTAGTGTTTTAGGGTTTAGGGTAGTGCAGTGGTGTTTGGGTAGGTTACGAGGTCGTGCTGGGGGTAGTGTTTTAGGGTTTAGGGTAGTGCAGTGGTGTTTGGGTAGCGTAGAGGGTACTGCTGGGGGTAGTGTCTTAGGGTTACGGGTAGCCCTGTGGTATTTGGATAGTGTAGGGGGTCATACTGGGCATAGTGTTTTAGGGTTTAGGGTAGTGCAGTGGAGTTTGTGTGGTGTAGGGGGTCGCAATTTAGGGTTTAGGGTAGTGCAGTGGTCTTTGGGTAGTGTAGTGGGTCATGTGGGGTGTAGTGTTTTTGGGTTTAGGGTTTAGGGTAGTGCAGTTGTCTTTGGTTAGTGTAGGGTGTCGTGCTGGGTGTAGTGTTTTAGGGTTTAGGGTAGTGCAGTGGTGTTTGGGTAGTGTAGGGGGTCGTGCTGGCGGTAGTGTTTTAGGGTTTAGCGTAGTGCAGTGGTCTTTGGGTAGTGTAGGGATAGTGCTGGTGGTAGTGTTTTATTGTTTAGGGTAGTGCAGTGGTCTTTAGGTAATGTAGGGGTAGTGCTGGGGGTAGTGTTTTATGGTTTAGGGTAGTGCAGTGGTCTTTAGGTAGTGTAGGGGTAGTGCTGGGGGTAGTGTTTTAGGTTTTAGGGTAGTGCAGTGGTGTTTGGGTAGGTTACTCAGTCGTGCTGGGGGTAATGTTTTAGGGTTTCGGGTAGTACAGTGGTGTTTGGGTAGTGTAGGGGGTCGTGCTGGGTGTAGTGTTTTAGGATTTAGGGTAGTGCAGTGGTGTTTGGGTAGTGTACGGTGGTGCTGGGGGTAGTGTTTTAGGGTTTAGCGTAGTGCAGTGGTGTTTGTGTAGTGTAGGGGGTCGTGTGGGGGCAGTGTTTAATGGTTTAGGGTAGTGCAGTGGTCTTTGGGTAGTGTATGGATAGTGCTGGTGGTAGTGTTTTATTGTTTAGGGTAGTGCAGTGGTCTTTAGGTAGTGTAGGGGTAGTGCTGGGGGTAGTGTTTTATGGTTTAGGGTAGTGCAGTGGTCTTTGGGTAGGTTACAGGGTCGTGCTGGGGGTAGTGTTTTAGGGTTTAGGGTAGAGCAGTTGTGTTTGGGTAGTGAAGGGGGTCGTGCTGGGGGCGGTCTTTTTGGGTTAAGGGTAGTGCAGTGGTGTTTTCGTGGTGTAGGGGGTCATGCAGGGGTAGATTTAGGGTTTAGGGTAGTGCAGTGGTGTTTGGGTAATGTTGGGAGTGGTGCTGGGGGGAGTGTTTTAGGATTTAGGGTAGTGCACTGGTGTTTTGGTAGTATAAGGGGTCGTGCTGTGGGTAGTGTTTTAGGGTTTACGGTAGTACAGTGGTGTTAGGGTAGTGTAGGGCATCATGCTGGGGTTAGTGTTTTAGGGTTTAGGGTAGAGCAGTGGTGCTTGGGTAGTGTAGGGGGTCATACTGGGGGTAGGTTTAGGGTTTAGGTAGTGCAGTAGTGTTTGGGTAATGTAGGGAGTGGTGCTGGGGGAGTGTTTTAGGGTTAAGGGTAATGCAGTGGTGTTTGGGTAGTATAGGGGGTCGTGCTGGGGTAGTGTTTTAGGGTTTAGGGTTGTGTAGCGGTGTTTGTGTAGTGTAAGGGGTCGTGTTTTAGGGTTTAGGATAGAGCAGTGGTCTTTGGGTAGTGTAGGGGGTCATCTGTGGCATAATGTTTTAGAGTTTAGGGTTTAGGGTAGTGCAGTGGTCGTTTGGTAGTGTAGGGGGTCATGCTGTGGGTAGTATTTTGGGGTTTAGGGTAGTGCATTAGTGTTTTGGTAGTATAGGGGGTCGTGCTGTGGGTAGTGTTTTAGGTTTTACAGTAGTACAGTGGTGTTAGGGTAGGTTACGGGGTCATGCAGGGGGTAGTGTTTTAGCATTTAGGGTAGTGCAGTGGTGTTTGGGTGGTGTAGGGGATCGTGCTGGGGGTAGTGTTTTAGGATTTAGGGTAGTGCAGTGGTGTTTGGGTAGTGTAGGGGGTCATGCAGGGGTAGATTTAGGGTTTAGGGTAGTGCAGTAGTATTTGGATAGTGTAGGGGGTCATGCTGGGGGTAGTGTTTTAGGGTTTAGGGTAGTGCAGTGGTGTTTGGGTAGTGTAGGGGGTAGTGCTGGGGTTTGATTTAGGGATTAGGGTAGTGCAGTGCTGTTTAAGTAATGTAGGGAGTGGTGCTGGGGGAATATTTTCGGGTTTAAGGTAGTACAGTGGTGTTTGGGTAGAGTAGGGGGGTCATGCTGGGTGTAGGTTTAGGGTTTAGGTAGAGCAGTTGTGTTTGGGTAATGTAGGGAGTGGTGCTGGGGTAGTGTTTTAGTGTTTACGGTAGTGCAGTGGTGTTTGGGTAGTGTACGGGTTCATTCCTGGGGTAGTGTTTTAGGGTTTAGGGTAGTGCAGTGGTGTTTGGGTAGTGTAGGGGGTCTTGCTGGGGGTAGTGTTTTAGGGTTTAGGGTAGTGCAGTGGTGTTTGTGTAGTGTAGAGGATAGTGTTTTAGGGTTTAGGTTAGTGCACTGGTGTTTGTGTAGTGTAGGGGTCGTGTTTTAGGGTAGTGCAGTGGTCTTTGGGTAGTGTAGTGGGTCGTGTGGGGGTAGTGTTTAGGGTTTAGGAGAGTACAGTAGTCTTTGGGTAGTGTAGGGGGTTGTGCTGGGGATAGTGTTTTAGGGTTTAGGGTAGTGCAGTGGTGTTTGGTTAGTGTAGGTGGTCGTGCTGGGGCTAGTGTTTTAGGGTTTGGGGTTGTGCAGCTGTGTTTGTGTAGTGTAGGGAGTAGTGTTTTAGGGTTTAGGGGTAGTGCAGTGGTCTTTGGGTAGTGTAGGGTGTCATGCTGGTGTAGTGTTTTAGGGATTAGTGTAATGCAGTGGTGTTTGTGTAGTGTAGGGGGTCGTGCTGGGGGTAGTGTTTTACGGTTTAGGGTAGTGCAGTGGTGTTTTTGTAGTGTAGGGGGTTGAGTGGGGGGTAGTGTTTTATGGTTTAGGGTAGTGCAGTGGTGTTTGGGTAGTGTAGGGGTAGTGCTTGGGGTAGTGTTTTATGGTTTAGGGAAGTGCAGTGGTCTTTTGGTAGTGTAGGGGTAGTGTTTTAGGGTTTAGGGTAGTGCAGTGGTGTTTGGGTAGTGTAGAGGGTACTGCTGGGGGTAGTGTTTTAGAGTTTTGGGTAGCACTGTGGTATTTGGGTAGTGTAGGGGTTCGTACCGGGTATAGTGTTTTAGGGTTCAGGGTAGTGCAGTGGTGTTTGTGTAGTATAGGGGGTCATGCTGGGGGAGTGTTTTAGGGTTTAGGGTAGTGCAGCAGTGTTTGTGTAGTGTAGGGGGTTGCAATTTAGGGTTTAGGGTAGTGCAGTGGTCTTTGGGTAGTGTAGTGGGTCATGTGGGGGGTAGTGTTTTAGGGTTTAGGGTAGTACAGTGGCCTTTGGGTAGTGTAGGGGGTCGTGCTGGGGTTAGTCTTTTAGGGTTTAGGGTAGTTCAGTGGTGTGTGGGTAATGTAGGGGGCAAGCTGGCGGTAGTGTTTTAGGGACTCGGGTAGCACTGTGGTGTTTAGGTAGTATAGGGGGTCGTACTGGGCGTAGTGTTTTAGAGTTTAGGGTAGTGCAGTGGTGTTTGTGTAGTGTAGAGGGTCGTGCTGGGGGAGTGTTTTAGGGTTTACAGTAGTGCAGCAGTGTTTGTGTAGTGTAGGGGGTCGCAATTTAGGGTTTAGGGTAGTGCAGTGGTCTTTGGGTAGTGTCGTGGGTCGTGTGGGGTTAGTGTTTTACGGTTTAGGGTAGTGCAGGGGTGTTTGAGTAGGTTACGGGGTCATGCTGGGGGTAGTGTTTTAGGGTTTAGGGTAGTGCAGTGATGTTTGGGTAGTGTAGGGGGTCGTGCTGGCGGTAGTGTTTTAGGGTTTAGCGTAGTGCAGTGGTCTTTGGGTAGTGTAGGGATAGTGCTGGTGGTAGTGTTTTATTGTGTAGGGTAGTGCAGTGGTCTTTAGGTAGTGTAGGGGTAGTGCTGGGGGTAGTGTTTTATGGTTTAGGGTAGTGCAGTGGTCTTTAGGTAGTGTAGGGGTAGTGCTGGGGGTAGTGTTTCAGGGTTTAGGGTAGTGCAGTGGTGTTTGGGTAGGTTACGGAGTCGTGCTGGGGGTAATGTTTTAGGGTTTAGGGTAGTGCAGTGGTGTTTGGGTACTGTAGAGGGTACTGCTGAGGATAGTGTTTTAGGGTTTCGGGTAGCACAGTGGTGTTTGGGTAGTGTAGGGGGTCATGCTGGTTGTAGTGTTTTAGGGTTTAGGGTAGTGCAGTGGTGTTTGGGTAGTGTAGGGGGTCGTGCTGGGGGTAGTGTTTTAGGGTTTAGAGTAGTGCAGTGGTGTTTGTGTAGTGTAGGGGGTCGTGTGGGGGCAGTGTTTTATGGTTTAGGGTAGTGCAGTGGTCTTTGGGTAGTGTATGGATAGTGCTGGTGGTAGTGTTTTATTGTTTAGGGTAGTGCAGTGGTCTTTAGGTAGTGTAGGGGTAGTGCTAAGGGTAGTGTTTTATGGTTTAGGGTAGTGCAGTGGTCTTTGGGTAGGTTACAGGGTCGTGCTGGGGGTAGTGTTTTAGAGTTTAGGGTAGAGCAGTTTTGTTTGGGTATTGTAGGGGTCGTGCTGGGGGTAGTGTTTTTGGGTTTAGGGTAGTGCAGTGATGTTTTGGCAGTATAGGGGGTCGTGCTGTGGGTAGTGTTTTAGGGTTTACGGTAGTACAGTGGTGTTAGGGTAGTGAAGGGGGTCGTGCTGGGGGCAGTCTTTTTGGGTTAAGGGTAGTGCAGTGGTGTTTTGGTGGTATAGGGGGTCATGCAGGGGTAGATTTAGGGTTTAGGGTAGTGCAGTGGTGTTTGGGTAATGTTGGGAGTGGTGCTGGGGGGAGTGTTTTAGGATTTAGGGTAGTGCACTGGTGTTTTGGTAGTATAGGGGGTCGTGCTGTGGGTAGTGTTTTAGGGTTTACGGTAGTACATTGGTGTTAGGGTAGTGTAGGGCATCATGCTGGGGTTAGTGTTTTAGGGTTTAGGGTAGAGCAGTGGTGCTTGGGTAGTGTAGGGGGTCATACTGGGGGTAGGTTTATGGTTTAGGTAGTGCAGTAGTGTTTGGGTAATGTAGGGAGTGGTGCTGGGGGAGTGTTTTAGGGTTTAGGGTAATGCAGTGGTGTTTGGGTAGTATAGGGGGTCGTGCTGGGGGTAGTGTTTTAGGGTTTAGGGTTGTGCAGCAGTGTTTGTGTAGTGTAGGGGGTCGTGTTTTAGGGTTTAGGATAGTGCAGTGGTCTTTGGGTGGTGTAGTGGGTTGTGCTGGGGATAGTGTTTTAGGGTTTAGGGTAGTGCAGTGTTGTTTGGTTAGTGTAGGTGGTCATACTGGGGGTAGTGTTTTAGGTTTTGGGGTTGTGCAGCGGTGTTTGTGCAGTGTAGGGAGTAGTGTTTTAGGGTTTAGGGTAGTGCAGTGGTCTTTTGGTAGTGTAGGGTGTCGTGCTGGTGTAGGGTTTTAGGGATTAGGGTAGTGCAGTGGTCTTTGGGTAGTGTAGGGGGTCGTGCTGGGGGTAGTGATTTAGGGTTTAGGGTAGTGCAGTGGTGTTTTTGTAGAGTAGGGGGTCGAGTGGGGGGTAGTGTTTTATGGTTTAGGGTAGTGCAGTGGTCTTTGGGTAGTGTAGGGGTAGTGCTTGGGGTAGTGTTTTATGGTTTAGGGAAGTGCAGTGGTCTTTTGGTAGTGTAGGGGTAGTGCTGGGGTAGTGTTTTAGGGTTTAGGATAGTGCAGTGGTCTTTTGGTAGTGTAGGGTGAGTGCTGCTGTAGTGTTTTAGGGATTAGGGTAGTGCAGTGGTGTTTGGGTAGTGTAGGGGGTCGTGCTGGGGGTAGTGAGTTAGGGTTTAGGGTAGTGCAGTGGTGTTTTTGTAGTGTAGGGGTCGAGTGGGGGGTAGTGTTTTATGGTTTAGGGTAGTGCAGTGGTCTTTGGGTAGTGTAGGGGTAGTGCTTGGGGTAGTGTTTTATGGTTTAGGGAAGTGCAGTGGTCTTTTGGTAGTGTAGGGGTAGTGCTGGGGTAGTGTTTTAGGGTTTAGGGTAGTGCAGTGGTGTTTGGGTAGTGTAGAGGGTACTGCTGGGGGTAGTGTTTTAGAGTTTTGGGTAGCACTGTGGTATTTGGGTAGTGTAGGGGGTCGTACCAGGTGTAGTGTTTTAGGATTTAGGGTAGTGCAGTGGTGTTTGTGTAGTATAGGGGGTCATGCTGGGGGAGTGTTTTAGGGTTTAGGGTAGTGCAGCAGTGTTTGTGTAGTGTAGGGGGTTGCAATTTAGGGTTTAGGGTAGTGCAGTGGTCTGTGGGTAGTGTAGGGGGTCGTACCGGGCGTAGTGTTTTAGGGTTTAGGGTAGTGCAGTGGTGTTTGTGTAGTATAGGGGGTCATGCTGGGGGAGCGTTTTAGGGTTTAGGGTAGTGCAGCAATGTTTGTGTAGTGTAGGGGGTTGCAATTTAGGGTTTAGGGTAGTGCAGTGGTCTTTGGGTAGTGTAGTGTGTCATGTGGGGGGTAGTGTTTTAGGGTTTAGGGTAGTACAGTGGCCTTTGGGTAGTGTAGGGGGTCGTGCTGGGGGTAGTCTTTTAGGGTTTAGGGTAGTTCAGTGGTGTGTGGGTAATGTAGGGGCAAGCTGGGGGTAGTGTTTTAGGGTCTCGGGTAGCACTGTGGTGTTTGGGTAGTGTAGGGGGTCGTACTGGGCGTAGTGTTTTAGGGTTTAGGGTAGTGCAGTGGTTTTTGTGTAGTGTAGGGGGTCGTGCTGGGGGAGTGTTTTAGGGTTTAGGGTAGTGCAGCAGTGTTTGTGTAGTATAGGGGTCGCAATTTAGGGTTTAGGGTAGTGCAGTGGTCTTTGGGTAGTGTAGTGGGTCGTGTGGGGGTAGTGTTTTAGGGTTTACGGTAGCGCAGTGGTGTTTGGGTAGTGTATGGGTTAATTCCTGGGGTAGTGTTTTAGGGTTTAAGGTAGTACAGTGGTGTTTGTGTAGTGTAGGGGGTCATGCTGGGGGTAGTGTTTTGAGAATTAGGGTAGTGTAGTGCTGTTTGTGTAGTGTAGGGGGTCGTGTTTTAGGGTAGTGCAGTGGTCTTTGGGTAGTGTTGCGGGTCATGCTGGGGTAGTGTTTTAGTGTTTACGGTAGCGCAGTGGTGTTTGGGTAGTGTATGGGTTAATTCCTGGGGTAGTGTTTTAGGGTTTAGGGTAGTGCAGTGGTGTTTGGGTAATGTGGGGGGTGGTGCTGGGGGGAGTGTTTTAGGGTTTAGGGTAGTGCAGTGGTGTTTGGGTAGTGTAGGGGGTCTTGCTGGGGGTAGTGTTTTAGGGTTTAGGGTAGTGCAGCAGTGTTTGTGTAGTGTAGGGGGTCGCAATTTAGGGTTTACGGTAGTGCAGTGGTCTTTGGGTAGTGGGTCGTGTAGGGGTAGTGTTTTAGGGTTTAGGGTAGTGCAGTGGTGTTTGAGTAGGTTACGGGGTCGTGCTGGGGGTAGTGTTTTAGGGTTTAGGGTAGTGCAGTGGTGTTTGGGTAGTGTAGGGGGTCGTGCTGGCGGTAGTGTTTTAGGGTTTATCGTAGTGCAGTGGTCTTTGGGTAGTGTAGGGATAGTGCTGGTGGTAGTGTTTTATTGTTTAGGGTAGTGCAGTGGTCTTTAGGTAGTGTAGGGGTTGTGCTGGGGGTAGTGTTTTATGGTTTAGAGTAGTGCAGTGGTCTTTAGGAAGTGTAGGGGTAGTGCTGGGGGCAGTGTTTTAGGGTTTAGGGTAGTGCAGTGGTGTTTGGGTAGGTTACGGAGTCATGCTGGGAGTAATGTTTTAGGGTTTAGGGCAGTGCAGTGGTGTTTGGGTAGTGTAGAGGGTACTGCTGAGGATAGTGTTTTAGGGTTTCGGGTAGCACAGTGGTGTTTGGGTATTGTAGGGGGTCGTGCTCGGTGTAGTGTTTTAGGGTTTAGGGTAGTGCAGTGGTGTTTGGGTAGTGTAGGGGGTCGTTCTGGGGTAGAGTTTTAGGGTTTAGCATAGTGCAGTGGTGTTTGTGTAGTGTAGGGGGTCGTGTGGTGGTAGTGTTTTATTGTTTAGAGTAGTGCAGTGGTCTTTAGGTAGTGTAGGGGTAGTGCTGGGGGTAGTGTTTTATGGTTTAGGGTAGTGAAGTGGTCTTTGGGTAGGTTACAGGGTCATGCTGGGGGGGTGTTTTAGGGTTTAGGGTAGAGCAGTTGTGTTTGGGTAGTGAAGGGGGTCATGCTGGGGGCAGTCTTTTTGGGTTAAGGGTAGTGCAGTGGTGTTTTGATAGTGTAGGGGGTCATGCAGGGGTAGATTTAGGGTTTAGGGTAGTGCAGTGGTGTTTGGGTAATGTTGGGAGTGGTGCTGGGGGGAGTGTTTTAGGATTTAGGGTAGTGCACTGGTGTTTTGGTAGTATAGGGGTCGTGCTGTGGGTAGTGTTTTAGGGTTTACGGTAGTACAGTGGTGTTAGGGTAGTGTAGGGCATCATGCTGTGGGTAGTGTTTTAGGGTTTACGGTAGTACAGTGGTGTTAGGGTAGTGTAGGGCATCATGCTGGGGTTAGTGTTTTAGGGTTTAGGGTAGAGCAGTGGTGCTTGGGCAGTGTAGGGGGTCATACTGGGGGTAGGTTTAGGGTTTAGGTAGTGCAGTAGTGTTTGGGTAATGTAGGGAGTGGTGCTGGGGGAGTGTTTTAGGGTTTAGGGTAATGCAGTGGTGTTTGGGTAGTATAGGGGGTCGTGCTGGGGGTAGTCTTTTAGGGTTTAGGGTTGTGCAGAGGTGTTTGTGTAGTGTAGGGGGTCATGTTTTAGGGTTTAGGATAGTGCAGTGGTCTTTGGGTAGTGTAGGGGGTCATCTGTGGCATAATGTTTTAGAGTTTAGGGTTTAGGGTAGTGCAGTGGTCGTTTGGTAGTGTAGGGGGTCATGCTGGAGGTAGTGTTTTGGGGTTTAGGGTAGTTCATTGGTGTTTTGGTAGTATAGGGGGTCGTGCTGTGGGTAGTGTTTTAGGTTTTACAGTAGTACAGTGGAGTGAGGGTAGTGTAGGGTGTCGTGCTGGGGTTAGTGTTTTAGGGTTTAGGGTAGTGCAGTGGTGTTTGGGTGGTGTAGGGGGTCGTGCTGGGGGTAGTGTTTTAGGGTAGTGCAGTGGTGTTTGGGTAGTGTAGGGGGTCATGCAGGGGTAGATTTAGGGTTTAGGGCAGTGCAGTAGTATTTGGATAGTGTAGGGGGTCATGCTGGGGGTAGTGTTTTAGGGTTTAGGGTAGTTCAGTGGTGTTTGGGTAGGTTACGGGGTCATGCTGGGGGTAGTGTGTTAGCGTTTAGGGTAGTGCAGTGGTGTTTGGGTAGTATAGGGGGTAGTGCTGGGGTTAGATTTAGGGTTTAGGGTAGTGCAGTGGTGTTTGGGTAGAGTAGGGGGTCATGCTGGGGGTCGGTTTAGGGTTTAGGTAGAGCAGTTGTGTTTGGGTAATGTAGGGAGTGGTGCTGGGGTAGTGTTTTAGTGTTTACGGTAGTGCAGTGGTGTTTGGGTAGTGTATGGGGTCATGCTGGGGGTAGTGTTTTAGGGTTTAGGGTAGTGCAGTGGTGTTTGGGTAATATTGGGAGTGGTGCTGGGGGTAGTGTTTTAGGGTATAGGAGAGTACAGTGGTATTTGGGTATTGTAGAGGCTTGTGCTGGGGATAGTGTTTTAGGGTTTAGGGTAGTGCAGTGGTGTTTGGTTAGTGTAGGTGGTCATACTGGGGGTAGTGTTTTAGGGTTTAGGGTTGTGCAGCGGTGTTTGTGTAGTGTAGGGAGTAGTGTTTTAGGGTTTAGGGCAGTGCAGTGGTCTTTGGGTAGTGTAGTGGATCGTGTGGGTAGTAGTGTTTTAGGGTTTAGGGTCTAGGGTAGTGCAGTTGTCTTTGGGTAGTGTAGGGTGTTGTGCTGGTGTAGTGTTTTAGGGATTAGGGTAGTGCAGTGGTGTTTGGGTAGTGTAGGGGTAGTGCTGGGGGTAGTGTTTTAGGGTTTAGGGTAGTGCAGTGGTGTTTTTGTAGTGTAGGGTGTCGAGTGGGGGGTAGTGTTTTATGGTTTAGGGTAGTGCAGTGGTCTTTTGGTAGTGTAGGGGTAGTGCTGGGGGTAGTGTTTTAGGGTTTAGGGTAGTGCAGAGGTGTTTGGGTAGTGTAGAGGGTACTGCTGGGGGTAGTGTTTTAGAGTTTTGGGTAGCACTGTGGTATTTGGGTAGTGTAGGGGGTCGTACCGGGAGTAGTGTTTTAGGGTTTCGGGTAGTGCAGTGGTGTTTGTGTAGTATAGGGGGTCATGCTGGGGGAGTGTTTTAGGGTTTAGGGTAGTGCAGCAGTGTTTGTGTAGTGTAGGGGGTCGCAATATAGGGTTTAGGGTAGTGCAGTGGTCTTTGGGTAGTGTAGTGGGTCGTGTGGGTGTAGTGTTTTAGGGTTTAGGGTAGTACAGTGGCCTTTGGGTAGTGTAGGGGGTCGTGCTGGGGGTAGTGTTTTAGGGTTTAGGGTAGTTCAGTAGTGTGTGGGTAATGTAGGGGGCAAGCTGGGGGTAGTGTTTTAGGGTCTCGGGTAGCACTGTGGTGTTTGGGTAGTGTAGGGGGTCGTACTGGGTGTAGTGTTTTAGGGTTTAGGGTAGTGCAGTGGTGTTTGTGTAGTGTAGGGGGTCGTGCTGGGGGAGTGTTTTATGGTTTAGGGTAGTGCAGCAGTGTTTGTGTAGTGTAGGGGGTCACAATTTAGGGTTTAGGGTAGTGCAGTTGTCTTTGGGTAGTGTAGTGGGTCGTGTGGGGGTAGTGTTTTAGGGTTTAGGGTAGTGCAGTGGTGTTTGAGTAGGTTACGGGGTCATGCTGGGGGTATTGTTTTAGGGTTTAGGGTAGTGCAGTGGTGTATGGGTAGTGTAGAGGGTACTGCTGGGGGTAGTGTCTTAGGGTTACGGGTAGCACTGTGTTATTTGGATAGTGTAGGGGGTCGTACTGGGCGTAGTGTTTTAGCGTTTAGGGTAGTGCAGTGGTTTTTGTGTAGTGTAGGGGGTCGTGCTGGGGGAAAGTATTAGGGTTTAGGGTAGTGCAGCAGTGTTTGTGTAGTGTAGGGGGTCGCAATTTAGGGTTTAGGATAGTGCAGTGGTCTTTGAGTAGTGTAGTGGGTCGTCTGGGGTAGTGTTTTAGGGTTTAGGGTAGTTCAGTGGTGTGTGGATAGTGTAGAGGGTCAAGCTGGGGGTAGTGTTTTATGGTTTGGGACTGTGCAGCGGTGTTTGTGTAGTGTAGGGGTCGTGTTTTAGGGTTGAGGGTAGTGCAGTGGTCTTTGGGTCGTGTGGGGGTAGTGTTTTTGGGTTTATGGTTTAGGGTAGTGCAGTTGTCTTTGGATAGTGTAGGGTGTCGTGCTGGGTGTAGTGTTTTAGGGTTTAGGGTAGTGCAGTGGTGTTTGGGTAGTGTAGGGAGTCATGCTGGCGGTAGTATTTTAGGGTTTAGCGTAGTGCAGTGGTGTTTGTGTGGTATAGGGGGTCATGTGGGGACAGTGTTTTATGGTTTAGTGTAGTGTAGTGGTCTTTGGGTAGTGTAGGGATAGTGCTGGTGGTAGTGTTTTATTGTTTAGGGTAGTGCAGTGGTCTTTAGATAGTGTAGGGGTAGTGCTGGGGGTAGTGTTTTAGGGTTTAGGGTAGTGCAGTGGTGTTTGGGTAGGTTACAGGGTCGTGCTGGGGATAGTGTTTTAGGGTTTAGGGTAGTGCAGTGGTGTTTTGGGTATTGTAAAGGGTACTGCTGGGGGTAGTGTTTTAGGGTTGTGGGAAGTGCTGTGGTGTTTTGGTAGTGTAGGGGTCATACTGGGCGTAGTGTTTCAAATTTTAGGGTTTAGGGTAGTACAGTCGTGTTTGTGTAGTGTAGGGGGTCGTGCTGGGGGAGTGTTTTATGGTTTAGGGTAGTGCAGCAGTGTTTGTGTAGTGTAGGGGGTCACGATTTAGGGTTTAGGGTAGTGCAGTGGTCTTTGGGTAGTGTAGGTGGTCGTGTGGAGCGTAGTGTTTTAGGGTTTAGTGTAGTACAGTGGTCTTTGGGTAGTGTAGGGGGTCGTTCTGGGGTAGTGTATTAGGGTTTAGGTTAGTGCAATGGTGTTTGGGTAGTGTAGGGGGTTGTGCTGGGGGTAGTGTTTTAGGGTTTAGGGTTTAGGGTAGTGCAGTGGTGTTTGGGTAGTGTAGGGGGTCGTGCTGGTGGTAGTGTTTTATGGTTTAGGGCAGTGCAGTGGTGTTTATTCAGTGTAGGGGGACATGCTAGGGAAGTGATTTAGGGTTTAGGGCAATGCAGTTGTGTTTGTGTAGTGTAGGGGGTCATGCTGGGGGTAGTGTTTTAGGATTTAGGGTAGTGAAGTGGTGTTAGGGTAGTGTAGTTGGTCGTGCTAGGGTAGTGTGTTAGGGTTTAGGGTAGTGCAGTGGTGTTTGGGTAGTGCAGGGGGTCGTGCTGGGGATAGATTTAGGGTTTAGGGTAGTGCAGTGGTGTTTGGGTAGTGTAGGGGGTCATGCTAGGGGTAGTGTTTTGGGGTTCACGGTAGTGCAGTGGTGTTTGGGCAGTGTAGGGGGTCATGCTGGGATTAGTGTTTTAGGGTTTAGGGTTGTGCAGCGGTGTTTGTGTAGTGTAGGGAGTCGTGATTTAGGGTTTAGGGTAGTGCAAAGGTCTTTGGGTAGTGTAGTGGATCGTGTGGGTAGTAGTGTTTTAGGGTTTAGGGTTTAGGGTAGTGCAGTTGTCTTTGGGTAGTGTAGGGTGTCGTGCTGGTGTAGTGTTTTAGGGATTAGGGTAGTGCAGTGGTGTTTGGGTAGTGTAGGGGGCCGTGCTGGGGGTAGTGTTTTAGGGTTTAGGGTAGTGCAGTGGTGTTTTTGTAGTGTAGGGGGTCGAGTGAGGGGTAGTGTTTTATGGTTTAGGGTAGTGCAGTGGTCTTTGGGTAGTGTAGGGGTAGTGCTGGGGGTAGTGTTTTATTGTTTAGGGAAGTGCAATGCTCTTTTGGTTGTGTAGGGGTAGTGCTGGGGTAGTGTTTTAGGGTTTTGGGTAGTGCAGTGGTGTTTGGGTAGTGTAGAGGGTACTGCTGGGGGTAGTGTTTTAGAGTTTTGGGTAACACTGTGGTATTTGGGTAGTGTAGGGGGTCGTACTGGGCGTAGTGTTTTAGGGTTTAGGGTAGTGCAGTGGTGTTTGTGTAGTGTAGGGGGTCATGCTGGGGGAGTGTTTTAGGGTTTAGGGTAGTGCAGCAGTGTTTGTGTAGTGTAGGGGGTCGCAATTTAGGGTTTAGGGTAGTGCAGTGGTCTTTGGGTAGTGTAGTGGGTCATGTGGGGGGTAGTGTTTTAGGGTTTAGGGTAGTACAGTGGCCTTTGGGTATTGTAGGGGGTCGTGCTGGGGGTAGTGTTTTAGGGTTTAGGGTAGTGCAGTGGTGATTTTGTAGTGTAGGGGGTCGAGTGAGGGGTAGTGTTTTATGGTTTAGGGTAGTGCAGTGGTCTTTGGGTAGTGTAGGGGTAGTGCTGGGGGTAGTGCTTTATTGTTTAGGGAAGTGCAGTGCTCTTTTGGTTGTGTAGGGGTAGTGCTTGGGTAGTGTTTTAGGGTTTAGGGTAGTGCAGTGGTGTATGGGTAGTGTAGAGGGTACTGCTGGGGGTAGTGTTTTAGAGTTTTGGGTAGCACTGTGGTATTTGGGTAGTGTAGGGGGTCGTACTGGGCGTAGTGTTTTAGGGTTTAGGGTAGTGCAGTGGTGTTTGTGTCGTGTAGGGGGTCATGCTGGGGGAGTGTTTTAGGGTTTAGGGTAGTGCAGCAGTGTTTGTGTAGTGTAGGGGGTCGCAATTTAGGGTTTAGGGTAGTGCAGTGGTCTTTGGGTAGTGTAGTGGGTCGTGTGGGGGGTAGTGTTTTAGGGTTTAGGGTAGTACAGTGGCCTTTGGGTATTGTAGGGGGTCGTGCTGGGGATAGTGTTTTAGGGTTTAGGGTAGTTCAGTGGTGTGTGGGTAATTTAGGGGGCAAGCTGGGGGTAGTGTTTTAGGGTCTTGGGTAGCACTGTGGTGTTTGGGTAGTGTAGGGGGTTTAGGGTAGTGCATCAGTGTTTGTATAGTGTAGGGGGTCGCAATTTAGGGTTTAGGGTAGTGCAGTGGTCTTTGGGTAGTGTTGTGGGTCATGTCGGGTGTAGTGTTTTAGGGTTTAGGGTAGTGCCGTCGTGTTTGGTTAGGTTACGGGGTCGTGCTGGGGGTAGTGTTTTATTGTTTAGGGTAGTGCAGGGGTGTTTGGGTAGTGTAGAGGGTACTGCTGGGGGTAGTGTCTTAGGGTTACGGGTAGCACTGTGGTATTTGGATAGTGTAGGGGGTCGTACTGGGTGTAGTGTTTTAGGGTTTAGGGTAGTGCAGTGGTGTTTGTGTAGTGCAGGGGGTCGTGCTGGGGGAGAGTATTAGGGTTTAGGGTAGTGCAGCAGTGTTTGTGTAGTGTAGGGGGTCGCAATTTAGGGTTAAGGGTAGTGCAGTGGTCTTTGGGTTGTGTGGTGGGTCGTGTGGGGGGTAGTGTTTTAGGGTTTAGGGTAGTACAGTGGTCTTTGGGTAGTGTAGGGGGTCGTGCTGGGGGTAGTGTTTTAGGGTTTAGGGTAGTTCAGTGGCGTGTGGGTAGTGTAGGGGGTCAAGGTGGGGGTAGTGTTTTAGGGTTTAGGATTGTGCAGCGGTGTTTGTGAAGTGTAGGGGTCGTTTTTTAGGGTTTAGGGTAGTGCAGTGGTCTTTGGGTAGTGTAGAGGGTTGTGTGGGGGTAGTGTTTTTGGGTTTATGGTAGTGCAGTTGTCTTTGGGTAGTGTATGGTGTCGTGCTGGGTGTAGTGTTTTAGGGTTTAGGGTAGTGCAGTGGTGTTTGGGTAGTGTAGGGGGTCGTGCTGGTGGTAGTGTTTTAGGGGTTAGCGTAGTGCAGTGGTGTTTGTGTGGTGTAGGGGGTCATGTGGGGACAGCGTTTTATGGTTTAGGGTAGTGCAGTGGTCTTTGGGTAGTGTAGGGATAGAGCTGGTGGTAGTGTTTTATTGTTTAGGGTAGTGCAGTGGTCTTTAGATAGTGTAGGGGTAGTGCTGGGGGTAGTGTTTTAGGGTTTAGGGTAGTGCAGTGGTGTTTGGGTAGGTTACAGGGTCGTGCTGGGGATAGTGTTTTAGGGTTTAGGGTAGTGCAGTGGTGTTTGGGTAGTGTAAAGGGTACTGCTGGTGGTAGTGTTTTAGGGTTTTGGGAAGCGCTGTGGTGTTTGGGTAGTGTAGGGGTCGTACTGGGCGTAGTGTTTTAGATTTTAGGGTTTAGAGTAGTGCAGTGGTGTTTGTGTAGTGTAGGGGGGTCATGATTTAGGCTTTAGGGTAGTGCACTGGTCTTTGGGTAGTGTAGGTGGTCAAGTGGAGGGTAGTGTTTTAGGGTTTAGTATAGTACAATGGTCTACAGTGGGTAGTGTTGGGAGTCGTTCTGGGGTAGTGTATTAGGGTTTAGGTTAGTGAAATGGTGTTTGGGTAGTGTAGGGGGTCGTGCTGGGGGTAGTGTTTTAGGGTTTAGGGTTTAGGGTAGTGCAGTGGTGTTTGGGTAGTGTAGGGGGTCGTGCTGGTGGTAGTGTTTTATGGTTTAGGGCAGTGCAGTGGTGTTTATTTAGTGTAGGGGGACGTGCTAGGGAAGTTATTTAGGGTTTAGGGCAGTGCAGTTGTGTTTGTGTAGTGTAGGGGGTCATGCTGGGGGTAGTGTTTTAGGGTTTAGGGTAGAACAGTTTTGTTTGGGTATTGTAGGGGGCCGTGCTGGGGGTAGTGTTTTAGGATTTAGGGTAGTGCAGTGGTGTTAGAGTAGTGTAGTGGATCGTGCTAGGCTAGTGTTTTAGGGTTTAGGGTAGTGCAGTAGTGTTTAGGTAGTGCAGGGGGTCGTGCTGGGGATAGATTTAGGGTTTAGGGTAGTGCAGTGGTGTTTGGGTAGTGTAGGGGGTCATGCTAGGGGTAGTGTTTTGGGGTTCACAGTAGTACAGTGGTGTTTGGGCAGTGTAGGGGGTCATGCTGGGATTAGTGTTTTAGGGTTTAGGGTTGTGCAGCAGTGTTTGTGTAGTGTAGGGGGTCGCAATTTAGGGTTTAGGGTAGTGCAGTGGTCTTTGGGTAGTGTAGTGGGTCATGTGGGGGGTAGTGTTTTAGGGTTTAGGGTAGTACAGTGGCCTTTGGGTATTGTAGGGGGTCGTGCTGGGGGTAGTGTTTTAGGGTTTAGGGTAGTGCAGTGGTGTTTTTGTAGTGTAGGGGGTCGAGTGAGGGGTAGTGTTTTATGGTTTAGGGTAGTGCAGTGGTCTTTGGGTAGTGTAGGGGTAGTGCTGGGGGTAGTGCTTTATTGTTTAGGGAAGTGCAGTGCTCTTTTGGTTGTGTAGGGGTAGTGCTTGGGTAGTGTTTTAGGGTTTAGGGTAGTGCAGTGGTGTTTGGGTAGTGTAGAGGGTACTGCTGGGGGTAGTGTTTTAGAGTTTTGGGTAGCACTGTGGTATTTGGGTAGTGTAGGGGGTCGTACTGGGCGTAGTGTTTTAGGGTTTAGGGTAGTGCAGTGGTGTTTGTGTCGTGTAGGGGGTCATGCTGGGGGAGTGTTTTAGGGTTTAGGGTAGTGCAGCAGTGTTTGTGTAGTGTAGGGGGTCGCAATTTAGGGTTTAGGGTAGTGCAGTGGTCTTTGGGTAGTGTAGTGGGTCGTGTGGGGGGTAGTGTTTTAGGGTTTAGGGTAGTACAGTGGCCTTTGGGTATTGTAGGGGGTCGTGCTGGGGATAGTGTTTTAGGGTTTAGGGTAGTTCAGTGGTGTGTGGGTAATGTAGGGGGCAAGCTGGGGGTAGTGTTTTAGGGTCTTGGGTAGCACTGTGGTGTTTGGGTAGTGTAGGGGGTTTAGGGTAGTGCATCAGTGTTTGTATAGTGTAGGGGGTCGCAATTTAGGGTTTAGGGTAGTGCAGTGGTCTTTGGGTAGTGTTGTGGGTCATGTCGGGTGTAGTGTTTTAGGGTTTAGGGTAGTGCAGTCGTGTTTGGTTAGGTTACGGGGTCGTGCTGGGGGTAGTGTTTTATTGTTTAGGGTAGTGCAGGGGTATTTGGGTAGTGTAGAGGGTACTGCTGGGGGTAGTGTCTTAGGGTTACGGGTAGCACTGTGGTATTTGGATAGTGTAGGGGGTCGTACTGGGTGTAGTGTTTTAGGGTTTAGGGTAGTGCAGTCGTGTTTGTGTAGTGCAGGGGGTCGTGCTGGGGGAGAGTATTAGGGTTTAGGGTAGTGCAGCAGTGTTTGTGTAGTGTAGGGGGTCGCAATTTAGGGTTAAGGGTAGTGCAGTGGTCTTTGGGTTGTGTGGTGGGTCGTGTGGGGGGTAGTGTTTTAGGGTTTAGGGTAGTACAGTGGTCTTTGGGTAGTGTAGGGGGTCGTGCTGGGGGTAGTGTTTTAGGGTTTAGGGTAGTTCAGTGGCGTGTGGGTAGTGTAGGGGGTCAAGGTGGGGGTAGTGTTTTAGGGTTTAGGATTGTGCAGCGGTGTTTGTGAAGTGTAGGGGTCGTTTTTTAGGGTTTAGGGTAGTGCAGTGGTCTTTGGGTAGTGTAGAGGGTTGTGTGGGGGTAGTGTTTTTTTGGTTTATGGTAGTGCAGTTGTCTTTGGGTAGTGTATGGTGTCGTGCTGGGTGTAGTGTTTTAGGGTTTAGGGTAGTGCAGTGGTGTTTGGGTAGTGTAGGGGGTCGTGCTGGTGGTAGTGTTTTAGGGTTTAGCGTAGTGCAGTGGTGTTTGTGTGGTGTAGGGGGTCATGTGGGGACAGTGTTTTATGGTTTAGGGTAGTGCAGTGGTCTTTGGGTAGTGTAGGGATAGAGCTGGTGGTAGTGTTTTATTGTTTAGGGTAGTGCAGTGGTCTTTAGATAGTGTAGGGGTAGTGCTGGGGGTAGTGTTTTAGGGTTTAGGGTAGTGCAGTGGTGTTTGGGTAGGTTACAGGGTCGTGCTGGGGATAGTGTTTTAGGGTTTAGGGTAGTGCAGTGGTGTTTGGGTAGTGTAAAGGGTACTGCTGGTGGTAGTGTTTTAGGGTTTTGGGAAGCGCTGTGGTGTTTGGGTAGTGTAGGGGTCGTACTGGGCGTAGTGTTTTAGATTTTAGGGTTTAGAGTAGTGCAGTGGTGTTTGTGTAGTGTAGGGGGTCATGATTTAGGCTTTAGGGTAGTGCACTGGTCTTTGGGTAGTGTAGGTGGTCAAGTGGAGGGTAGTGTTTTAGGGTTTAGTATAGTACAATGGTCTACAGTGGGTAGTGTTGGGAGTCGTTCTGGGGTAGTGTATTAGGGTTTAGGTTAGTGAAATGGTGTTTGGGTAGTGTAGGGGGTCGTGCTGGGGGTAGTGTTTTAGGGTTTAGGGTTTAGGGTAGTGCAGTGGTGTTTGGGTAGTGTAGGGGGTCGTGCTGGTGGTAGTGTTTTATGGTTTAGGGCAGTGCAGTGGTGTTTATTTAGTGTAGGGGGACGTGCTAGGGAAGTGATTTAGGGTTTAGGGCAGTGCAGTTGAGTTTGTGTAGTGTAGGGGGTCATGCTGGGGGTAGTGTTTTAGGGTTTAGGGTAGAACAGTTTTGTTTGGGTATTGTAGGGGGCCGTGCTGGGGGTAGTGTTTTAGGATTTAGGGTAGTGCAGTGGTGTTAGAGTAGTGTAGTGGATCGTGCTAGGCTAGTGTTTTAGGGTTTAGGGTAGTGCAGTAGTGTTTGGGTAGTGCAGGGGGTCGTGCTGGGGATAGATTTAGGGTTTAGGGTAGTGCAGTGGTGTTTGGGTAGTGTAGGGGGTCATGCTAGGGGTAGTGTTTTGGGGTTCACAGTAGTACAGTGGTGTTTGGGCAGTGTAGGGGGTCATGCTGGGATTAGTGTTTTAGGGTTTAGGGTTGTGCAGCGGTGTTTGTGTAGTGTAGGGAGTCGTGATTTAGGGTTTAGGGTAGTGCAGTGGTCTTTGGGTAGTGTAGTGGATCGTGTGGGTAGTAGTGTTTTAGGGTTTAGGGTTTAGGGTAGTGCAGTTGTCTTTGGGTAGTGTAGGGTGTCGTGCTGGTGTAGTGATTTAGGGATTTGGGTTGTGCAGTGGTGTTTGGGTAGTGTAGGGGGTCGTGCTGGGGGTGGTGTTGTAGGGTTTAGGGTAGTGCAGTGGTGTTTTTGTAGTGTAGGGGGTCGAGTGAGGGGTAGTGTTTTATGGTTTAGGGTAGTGCAGTGGTCTTTGGGTAGTGTAGGGGTAGTGCTGGGGGTATTGTTTTATGGTTTAGGGAAGTGCAGTGCTCTTTTTGTAGTGTAGGGGTAGTGCTGGGGGTAGTGTTTTAGGGTTTAGTGTAGTGCAGTGGTGTTTGGGTAGTGTAGAGGGTACTGCTGGGGGTAGTGTTTTATAGATTTGGGTAGCACTGTGGTATTTGGGTAGTGTAGGGGGTCGTACTGGGTGTAGTGTTTTAGGGTTTAGGGTTGTGCAGTGGTGTTTGTGTAGAGTTGGGGGTCATGCTGGGGGAGTGTTTTAGGGTTTAGGGTAGTGCAGCATTGTTTGTGTAGTGTAGGGGGTCGCAATTTAGGGTTTAGGGTAGTGCAGTGGTCTTTGGGTAGTGTAGTGGGTCATGTGGGGGGTAGTGTTTTAGGGTTTAGGGTAGTACAGTGGCCTTTGGGTAGTGTAGGGGGTCGTGCTGGGGGTAGTGTTTTAGGGTTTAAGGTAGTTCAGTGGTGTGTGGGTAATGTAGGGGGCAAGCTGGGGGTAGTGTTTTAGGGTCTCGGGTAGCACTGTGGTGTTTGGGTAGTGTAGGGGGTCGTACTGGGCGTAGTGTTTTAGGGTTTAGGGTAGTGCAGTGGTGTTTGTGTAGTGTAGGGGGTCGTGCTGGGGGAGTGTTTTAGGGTTTAGGGTAGTGCAGCAGTGTTTGTGTAGTGTAGGGGGTCGCAATTTAGGGTTTAGGGTAGTGCAGTGGTCTTTGGGTAGTGTAGTGGGTCATGTGGGGGGTAGTGTTTTAGGGTTTAGGGTAGTGCAGTGGTGTTTGGGTAGGTTACAGGGTCGTGCTGGGGATAGTGTTTTAGGGTTTAGGGTAGTGCAGGTGTTTGGGTAGGTTACGGGGTCGTGCTGGGGATAGTGTTTTAGGGTTTAGGGTAGTGCAGTGGTGTTTGTGTAGTGCAGGGGGTCATGCTGGGGGAGAGTATTAGGGTTTAGGGTAGTGCAGCAGTGTTTGTGTAGTGTAGGTGGTCGCAATTTAGTGTTAAGGAAAGTGCAGTGGTCTTTGAGTATTGTAGTGGGTCGTGTGGGTGGTAGTGTTTTAGGGTTTAGGGTAGTACAGTGGTCTTTGGGTAGTGTAGGGGGTCGTGCTGGGGGTAGTGTTTTAGGGTTTAGGGTAGTTCAGTGGCGTGTGGGTAGTGTAGGGGTCAAGCTGGGGGTAGTGTTTTAGGGTTTAGGATTGTGCAGCGGTGTTTGTGTAGTGTAGGGGTCATGTTTTAGGGTTTAGGGTAGTGCAGTGGTCTTTGGGTAGTGTAGAGGGTTGTGTGGGGGTAGTGTTTTTGTGTTTAGGGTAGTGCAGTTGTCTTTGGGTAGTGTAGGGTGTCGTGCTGGGTGTAGTTTTTTAGGGTTTAGGGTAGTGCAGTGGTGTTTGGGTAGTGTAGGGGGTTGTGCTGGCGGTAGTGTTTTAGGGTTTAGCGTAGTGCATTGGTATTTGTGTGGTGTAGGGGGTCATGTGGGGACAGTGTTTTATGGTTTAGGGTAGTGCAGTGGTCTTTGGGTAGTGTAGGGATAGTGCTGGTGGTATTGTTTTATTGTTTAGGGTAGTGCAGTGGTCTTTAGGTAGTGTAGGGGTAGTGCTGGGGGTAGTGTTTTAGGGTTTAGGGTAGTGCAGTGGTGTTTGGGTAGGTTACAGGGTCGTGCTGGGGATAGTGTTTTAGGGTTTAGGGTAGTGCAGTGGTGTTTGGGTAGTGTAAAGGGTACTGCTGGTGGTAGTGTTTTAGGGTTTTGGGAAGCGCTGTGGTGTTTGGATAGTATAGGGGTCGTACTGGGCGTAGTGTTTTAGATTTTAGGGTTTAGCGTAGTGCAGTGGTGTTTGTGCAGTGTAGGGGGTCTCGATTTAGGGTTTAGGGTAGTGCACTGGTCTTTGGGTAGTGTAGGTGGTCAAGTGGAGGGTAGTGTTTTAGGGTTTAGTGTAGTACAGTGGTCTTTGGGTAGTGTAGGGAGTCGTTCTGGGGTAGTTTATTAGGGTTTAGGTTAGTGCAATGGTGTTTGGGTAGTGTAGGGGGTCGTGCTGGGGGTAGTGTTTTAGGGTTTAGGGTTTAGGGTAGTGCAGTGGTGTTTTGGTAGTGTAGGGGGTCGTGCTGGTGGTAGTGTTTTATGGTTTAGGGCAGTGCAGTGGTGTTAACTTAGTGCAGGGGGACGTGCTAGGGAAGTGATTTAGGGTTTAGGGCAGTGCAGTGGTGTTTGTTTAGTGTAGGGGGTCATGCTGGGGGTAGTATTTTAGGGTTTAGGGTAGAGCAGTTTTGTTTGGGTATTGTAGGGGACTGTGCTGGGGGTAGTGTTTTAGGATTTAGGGTAGTGCAGTGGTGTTAGGGTAGTGTAGTGGGTCGTGCTGGGGTAGTGTTTTAGCGTTTAGGGTAGTGCAGTGGTGTTTGGGTAGTGCAGGGGGTCGTGCTGGGGATAGATTTAGGGTTTAGGGTAGTGCAGTGGTGTTTGGGTAGTGTAGGGGGTCATGCTGGGGGTAGTGTTTTGGGGTTCACGGTAGTGCAGTGGTGTTTGGGCAGTGTAGGGGGTCATGCTGGGATTAGTGTTTTAGGGTTTAGGGTAGTGCAGTGGTGCTTGGGTAGTGTAAGGGGTCTTACTGGGGGTAGGTTTAGGGTTTAGGTAGTGCAGTAGTGTTTGGGTAATGTAGGGAGTGGTGCTGGGGAGTGTTTTAAGGTTTAGGGTAGTGCAGTGGTGTTTGTGTAGTGTAGGGGGTCGTGTTTTAGGGTTTAGGATAGTGCAGTGGTCTTTGGGTAGTGTAGGGGGTCATCTGTGGGATAGTGTTTTAGGGTTTAGGGTAGTGCAATGGTCGTTTGGTAGTGTAGGGGGTCGTGCTGGGGGTAGTGTTTTGGGGTTTAGGATAGTGCAGTGGTGTTCTGGTAGTATAGGGGGTCGTGCTGTGGGTAGTGTTTTAGGTTTTACAGTAGTACAGTGGTGTTAGGGTCATATAGGGGGTCGTGCGGGGGTTAGTGTTTTAGGGTTTAGGGTAGTGCAGTGGTGTTTGGGTAGTGTAGGGGGTCATGCGGAGGGTAGATTTAGGGTTTAGGGTAGTGCAGTGGTATTTGGATAGTGGGGGGTCATGCTGGGGTAGTGTTTTAGGGCTTAGGGTAGTGCAGTGGTGTTTGGGTAGGTTACAGGGTCGTTCTGGGGGTAGTGTTTTAGCGTTTAGGGTAGTGCAGTGGTGTTTGCGTAGTGTAGGGGTAGTGCTGGGTTAGATTTAGGGATTAGGGTAGTGCAGTGGTGTTTGGGTAATGTAGGGAGTGGTGCTGGGGTAATATTTTCGGGTTTAGGGTAGTGCAGTGGTGTTTGTGTAGTGTAGGGTGTCATGCTGGGGGTAGTGTTTTAGGGATTAGGGTAGTGCAGTGCTATTTGTGTAGTGTAGGGGGTCGTGTTTTAGGGTAGTGCAGTGGTCTTTGGGTAGTGTAGCGGGTCATGCTGGGGGTAGTTTTTTAGGGTTTAGGATAGTGCAGTGGTCTTTGGATAGTGTAGGGGGTCATGTGGGGGGTAGTGTTTTAGGGTTTAGGGTAGTGCAGCGGTGTTTTTGTATTATAGGGGGTTGTGCTGTGGGTAGTGTTTTAGGGTTTACGGTAGTACAGTGGTGTTAGGGTAGTGTAGGCGGTCGTGCTGGGGTTAGTGTTTTAGGGTTTAGGGTAGTGCAGTGGTGTTTGGGTAGTGTAGGGGTTCGTGCTGGGAGTAGTGTTTTAGGGTTTAGGGTAGTGTAGTGGTGTTTGGGTAGTGTAGGTGGTCGTGCGGGGGGAGATTTACGGTTTAGGGTAGTGCAGTGGTATTTGGATAGTGTATGGGTCGTGCTGGGGGTAGTGTTTTAGGGTTTAGGGTAGTGCAGTGGTGTTTGTGTAGTGTAGGGCGTCACGATTTAGGGTTTAGGATAGTGCAGTGGTCTTTGGGTAGTGTGGGTGGTTGTGTGGAGGGTACTGTTTTAGGGTTTAGTGTAGTACAGTGGTCTTTGGGTAGTGTAGGGAGTCGTTCTGGGGTAGTGTATTAGGGTTTAGGTTAGTGCAATGGTGTTTGGGTAGTGTAGGGGGTCGTGCTGGGGTAGTGTTTTAGGGTTTAGGGTTTAGGGTTTAGGGTAGTGCAGTGGTGTTTTGGTAGTGTAGGGGGTCGTGCTGGTGGTTGTGTTTTATGGTTTAGGGCAGTGCAGTGGTGTTTTTTAGTGTAGGGGGACGTGCTAGGGAAGTGATTTAGGGTTTAGGGCAGTGCAGTGGTGTTTGTGTAGTGTAGGGGGTCATGCTGGGTGTAGTGATTTAGGGTTTAGGGTAGAGCAGTTTTGTTTGGGTATTGTAGGGGACTGTGCTGTGGGTAGTGTTTTAGGATTTAGGGTAGTGCAGTGGTGTTAGGGTAGTGTAGTGGGTCGTGCTGGGGTAGTGTTTTAGGGTTTAGGTTAGTGCAATGGTGTTTGGGTAGTGTAGGGGGTCGTGCTGGGGTAGTGTTTTAGGGTTTAGGGTTTAGGGTAGTGCAGTGGTGTTTGTGTAGTATAGGGCGTCACGATTTAGGGTTTAGGGTAGTGCAGTGGTCTTTGGGTAGTGTGGGTGGTCGTGTGGAGGGTACTGTTTTAGGGTTTAGTGTAGTACAGTGGTCTTTGGGTAGTGTATGGAGTCGTTCTGGGGTAGTGTATTAGGGTTTAGGTTAGTGCAATGGTGTTTATTTAGTGTAGGGGAACGTGCTAGGGAAGTGATTTAGGGTTTAGGGCAGTGCAGTGGTGTTTGTGTAGTGTAGGGGGTCATGCTGGGGGTAGTATTTTAGGGTTTAGGGTAGAGCAGTTTTGTTTGGGTATTGTAGGGGACCGTGCTGGGGGTAGTGTTTTAGGAATTAGGTTAGTGCAGTGGTGTTATGGTAGTGTAGTGGGTCGTGCTGGGGTAGTGTTTTAGGGTTTTGGGTAGTGCAGTGGTGTTTGTGTAGTGTAGGGGGTCATGATGGGGGTAGTGTTTTACGGTTTAGGGTAGAGCAGTTTTGTTTGGGTATTGAAGGGGATCGTGCTGGGGTAGTGTTTTAGGATTTAGGGTAGTGCAGTGGTGTTAGGGTAGTGTAGTGGGTCGTGCTGGGGTAGTGTTTTAGGGTTTAGGGTAGTGCAGTGGTGTTTGGGTAGTGCAGGGGGTCGTGCTGGGGATAGATTTAGGGTTTAGGGTAGTGCAGTGGTGTTTGTGTAGTGTAGGGGGTCGTGTTTTAGGGTTTAGGATAGTGCAGTGGTCTTTGGGTAGTGTAGGGGGTCATCTGTGGGATAGTGTTTTAGGGTTTAGGGTAGTGCAATAGTCGTTTGGTAGTGTAGGGGGTCGTGCTGGGGTTAGTGTTTTAGGGTTTAGGGTAGTGCAGTGGTGTTTGGGTAGTGTAGGGGGTCATGCGGAGGGTAGATTTAGGGTTTAGGGTAGTGCAGTTGTATTTGGATAGTGTGGGGGGTCATGCTGGGGGTAGTGCTTTAGGGCTTAGGGTAGTGCAGTGGTGTTTGGGTAGGTTACGGGGTCGTGCTGGGGGTAGTGTTTTAGTGTTTAGGGTAGTGCAGTGGTGTTTGGGTAGTGTAGGGGTAGTGCTGGGGTTAGATTTAGGGATTATGGTAGTGCAGTGGTGTTTGGGTAATGTAGGGAGTGGTGCTGGGGTAATATTTTCGGGTTTAGGGTAGTGCAGTGGTGTTTGTGTAGTGTAGGGTGTCATGCTGGGGGTAGTGTTTTAGGGATTAGGGTAGTGCAGTGCTATTTGTGTAGTGTAGGGGGTCGTGTTTTAGGGTAGTGCAGTGGTCTTTGGGTAGTGTAGCGGGTCATGCTGGGGGTAGTTTTTTAGGGTTTAGGATAGTGCAGTGGTCTTTGGATAGTGTAGGGGGTCGTGCTGGGGTTAGTGTTTTAGGGTTTAGGGTAGTACAGCGGTGTTTTGGTAGTATAGGGGGTCGTGCTGTGGGTAGTGTTTTAGGGTTTACGGTAGTACAGTAGTGTTAGGGTAGTGTAGGCGGTCGTGCTGGGGTTAGTGTTTTAGGGTTTAGGGTAGTGCAGTGGTGTTTGGGTAGTGTAGGGGTTCGTGCTGGGAGTAGTGTTTTAGGGTTTAGGGTAGTGTAGTGGTGTTTGGGTAGTGTAGGTGGTCGTGCGGGGGGAGATTTACGGTTTAGGGTAGTGCAGTGGTATTTGGATAGTGTATGGGTCGTGCTGGGGGTAGTGTTTTAGGGTTTAGGGTAGTGCAGTGGTGTTTGTGTAGTGTAGGGCGTCACGATTTAGGGTTTAGGGTAGTGCAGTGGTCTTTGGGTAGTGTGGGTGGTCATGTGGAGGGTAGTGTTTTAGGGTTTAGTGTAGTACAGTGGTCTTTGGGTAGTGTAGGGAGTCGTTCTGGGGTAGTGTATTAGGGTTTAGGTTAGTGCAATGGTGTTTGGGTAGTGTAGGGGGTCGTGCTGGGGTAGTGTTTTAGGGTTTAGGGTTTAGGGTAGTGCAGTGGTGTTTTGGTAGTGTAGGGGGTCGTGCTGGTGGTCGTGTTTTATGGTTTAGGGCAGTGCAGTGGTGTTTATTTAGTGTAGGGGGACGTGCTAGGGAAGTGATTTAGGGTTTAGGGCAGTGCAGTGGTGTTTGTGTAGTGTAGGGGGTCATGCTGGGGGTAGTGTTTTAGGGTTTAGGGTAGAGCATGTTTGTTTGGGTATTGTAGGGGACCGTGCTGTGGGCAGTGTTTTAGGATTTAGGGTAGTGCAGTGGTATTAAGGTAGTGTAGTGGGTCGTGCTGGGGTAGTGTTTTAGGGTTTAGGGTAGTGTAGTGGTGTTTGGGTAGGGCAGGGGGTCGTGCTGGGGATAGATTTAGGGTTTAGGGTAGTGCCGTGGTGTTTGGGTAGTGTAGGGGGTCATGCTGGGGGTAGTGTTTTGGGGTTCACGGTAGTGCAGTGGTGGTTGGGCAGTGTAGGGGGTCATGCTGGGATTAGTGTTTTCGGGTTTAGGGTAGTGCAGTGGTGCTTGGGTAGTATAGGGGGTCATACTGGTGGTAGGTTTAGGGTTTAGGTAGTGCAGTAGTGTTTGGGTTATGTAGAGAGTGGTGCTGGGGAGTGTTCTAGGGTTTACGGTAGTGCAGTGGTGTTTGTTTAGTGTAGGGGGTCGTGTTTTAGGGTTTAGGATAGTGCAGTGGTCTTTGGGTAGTGTAGGGGGTCATCTGTGGGATAGTGTTTTAGGGTTTAGGGTAGTACAGTTGTCGTTTGGTTGTGTAGGGGGTCGTGCTGGGGGTAGTGTTTTGGGGTTTAGGATAGTGCAGTGGTGTTCTGGTAGTATAGGGGGTCGTTCTGTGGGTAGTATTTTAGGTTTTACAGTAGTGCAGTGGTGTTATGGTCATGTAGGGGGTCATGCTGGGGTTAGTGTTTTAGGGTTTAGGGTAGTTCAGTGATGTTTGGGTAGTGTAGGGGGTCGTGCTGGGGTAGTGTTTTAGGGTTTAGGGTTGTGCAGCGGTGTTTGGGTAGTGTAGGGGGTCATGCAGGGGTAGATTTAGGGTTTAGGGTAGTGCAGTAGTATTTGGATAGTGTAGGGGGTCATGCTGGGGGTGGTGTTTTAGGGTTTAGGGTAGTGCAGTGGTGTTTGGGTAGGTTACGGGGTCATGCTGGGGGTAGTGTTTTAGCGTTTAGGGTAGGGTCTTTGGGTAGTGTAGGGATAGTGCTGGTGGTAGTGTTTTATTGTTTAGGGTAGTGCAGTGGTCTTTAGGAAGCGTAGGGGTAGTGCTGGGGGTAGTGTTTTATGGTTTAGGGTAGTGCAGTGGTCTTTAGGTAGTGTAGGGGTAGTACTGGGGGTAGTGTTTTAGGGTTTAGGGTAGTGCAGTGGTGTTTGGGTAGGTTACGGAGTCGTGCTGGGGGTAATGTTTTATGGTTTAGGGTAGTGCAGTGGTGCTTGGGTAGTGTAGAGGGTACTGCTGAGGATAGTGTTTTAGGGTATCGGGTAGCACAGTGGTGTTTAGGTAGTGTAGGGGGTCGTGCTGGGTGTAGTGTTTTAGTGTTTAGAGTAGTGCAGTGGTGTTTGGGTAGTGTAGGGGTTCGTGCTGTGGGTAGTGTTTTACTGTTTAGCGTAGTGCAGTGGTGTTTGTGTAGTACAGGGGGTCGTGTGGGGGCAGTGTTTTATGGTTTAGGGTAGTGCAGTGGTCTTTGGGTAGTGTATGGATAGTGCTGGTGGTAGTGTTTTATTGTTTAGGGTAGTGCAGTGGTCTTTAGGTAGTGTAGGGGTAGTGCTGGGGGTAGTGTTTTATGGTTTAGGGTAGTGCAGTGGTCTTTGGGTAGGTTACAGGGTCGTGCTGGGGGTAGTGTTTTAGGGTTTAGGGTAGAGCAGTGGTCTTTGGGTAGTGTAGGGGGTCGTGCTGGGGGTAGTGTTTTAGGGTTTAGGGTAGTTTAGTGGTGTTTGGGTAGTGAAGGGGGTCGTGCTGGGGGCATTTTTTTGGGGTTAAGGGTAGTGCAGTGGTGTTTTGGTAGTGTAGGGGGTCATGCAGGGGTAGATTTAGGGTTTAGGGTAGTGCAGTGGTGTTTGGGTAATGTTGGGAGTGGTGCTGGGGGAGTGTTTTAGGGTTTAGGGTAGTGCACTGGTGTTTTGGTAGTATAGGGGATCGTGCTGTGGGTAGTGTTTCAGGGTTTATGGTAGTACAGTGGTGTTAGGGTAGTGTAGGGCGTCATGCTGGGGTTAGTGTTTTAGGGTTTAGGGTAGAGCAGTGGTGCTTGGGTAGTGTAGGGGGTCATAGTGGGGGTAGGTTTAGGATTTAGGTAGTGCAGTAGTGTTTGGGTAATGTTCTGGTAGTATAGGGGGTCGTTCTGTGGGTAGTGTTTTAGGTTTTACAGTAGTACAGTGGTGTTAGGGTCATGTAGGGGGTCGTGTTGGGTTAGTGTTTTAGGGTTTAGGGTAGTTCAGTGATGTTTGGGTAGTGTAGGGGGTCGTGCTGGGGTAGTGTTTTAGGGTTTAGGGTTGTGCAGCGGTGTTTGTGTAGTGTTGGGGGTCGTGTTTTAGGGTTTAGGATAGTGCAGTGGTCTTTGGGAAGTGTAGGGGGTCATCTCTGGGATAGTGTTTTAGGGTTTAGGGTAGTGCAGTGGTGTTTGGGTAGTGTAGGGGGTCCTGCTGGCGGTAGTGTTTTAGGGTTTAGCATAATGCAGTGGTCTTTGGGTAGTGTAGGGATAGTGCTGGTGGTAGTGTTTTATTGTTTAGGGTAGTGCAGTGGTCTTTAGGTAGTGTAGGGGTAGTGCTGGGGGTAGTTTTTTACGGTTTAGGGTAGTGCAGTGGTCTTTAGGTAGTGTAGGGGTAGTGCTGGGGGTAGTGTTTTAGGGTTTAGGGTAGTGCAGTGGTGTTTGGGTAGGTTACGGAGTCGTGCTGGGGGTAATGTTTTAGGGTTTAGGGTAGTGCAGTAGTGTCTGGGTAGTGTAGAGGGTACTGCTGAGGATAGTGTTTTAGGGTTTCGGGTAGCACAGTGGTGTTTGGGTAGTGTAGGGGGTCGTGCTGGGTGTAGTGTTTTAGTGTTTAGGGTAGTGTAGTGGTGTTTGGGTAGTGTAGGGGGTCGTGCTGGGGGTAGTGTTTTACTGTTTAGCGTAGTGCAGTTGTGTTTGTGTAGTGTAGGGGGTCGTGTGGGGGCAGTGTTTTATGGTTTAGGGTAGTGCAGTGGTCTTTGGGTAGTGAATGGATAGTGCTGGTGGTAGTGTTTTATTGTTTAGGGTAGTGCAGTGGTCTTTAGGTAGTGTAGGGGTAGTGCTGGGGTAGTGTTTTGTGGTTTAGGGTAGTGCAGTGGTCTTTGGGTAGGTTACAGGGTCGTGCTGGGGGTAGTGTTTTAGGGTTTAGGGTAGAGCAGTTGTGTTTGGGTAGTGAAGGGGGTCATGCTGGGGGCAGTCTTTTTGGGTTAAGGGTAGTGCCGTGGTGTTTTGGTAGTGTAGGGGGTCATGCAGGTGTAGATTTAGAGTTTAGGGTAGTGCAGTGGTGTTTGGGTAATGTTGGGAGTGGTGCTGGGGGGAGTGTTTTAGGGTTTAGGGTAGTGCACTGGTGTTTTGGTAGTGTAGGGGGTCGTGCTGTGGGTAGTGTTTTAGGGTTTACGGTAGTACAGTGGTGTTAGGGTAGCATAGGGCGTCATTCTGGGGTTAGTGTTTTAGGGTTTAGAGTAGAGCAGTGGTGCTTAGGTAGTGTAGGGGGTCATACAGGGGGTAGGTTTGGGTTTAGGTAGTGCAGTAGTGTTTGGGTAATGTTCTGGTAGTATAGGGGTTTTTTCTGTGGGTAGTGTTTTAGGTTTCACAGTAGTACAGTGGTGTTAGGGTCATGTAGGGGGTCGTGCTGGGGTTAGTGTTTTAGGGTTTAGGGTAGTTCAGTGATATTTGGGTAGTGTAGGGGGTCGTGCTGGGGTAGTGTTTTAGGGTTTAGGGTTGTGCAGCGGTGTTTGTGTAGTGTAGGGGGTCGTGTTTTAGGGTTTAGGATAGTGCAGTGGTCTTTGGGAAATGTAGGTAGTGGTGCTGGGGGAGTGTTTTAGGGTTTAGGGTAATGCAGTGGTGTTTGGGTAGTATAGGGGGTCGTGCTGGGGGTAGTGTTTTAGGGTTTAGGGTTGTGCAGCGGTGTTTGTGTAGTGTAGGGGGTCGTGTTTTAGGGTTTAGGATAGTGCAGTGGTCTTTGGGTAGTGTAGGGGGTTCATCTGTGGCATAGTGTTTTAGAGTTTAGGGTTTAGAGTAGTGCATTGGTCGTTTGGTAGTGTAGGGGGTCATGCTGGGGATAGTGTATTGGGGTTTATTGTAGTGCATTAGTGTTTTGGTAGTATAGGGGGTCGTGCTGTGGGTAGTGTTTTAGGTTTTACAGTAGTACAGTGGTGTTAGGGTAGTGTAGGGTATCATGCTGGGGTTAGTGTTTTAGGGTTTAGGGTAGTGCAGTGGTGTTTGGGTGGTGTAGGGGGTCGTGCTGGGGGTAGTGTTTTAGGGTTTAGGGTAGTGCAGTGGTGTTTGGGTAGTGTAGGGAGTCATGCAGGGGTAGATTTAGGGTTTAGGGTAGTTCAGTAGTATTTGGATAGTGTAGGGGTCATGCTGGGGGTAGTGTTTTAGGGTTTAGGGTAGTGCAGTGGTGTTTGGGTACTGTAGGGGGTAGTGCTGGGGTTAGATTTAGGGATTAGGGTAGTGCAGTGCTGTTTAGGTAATGTAGGGAGTGGCGGGGGGAATATTTTCGGGTTTAAGGTAGTGCAGTGGTGTTTAGGTAAGATAGGGAGTTGTGCTGGGGGAATTTTTTCAGGTTTAAGGTAGTGCAGTGGTGTTTGTGTAGTGTAGGGGGTCATGCTGGGGGTAGTGTTTCAGGGATTAGGGTAGTGCAGTGCTGTTTGTGTAGTGTAGGGGGTCATGTTTTAGGGTAGTGCAGTAGTCTTTGGGTAGTGTAGCGGGTCATGCTGGGGGTAGTGTTTTAGGGTTTAGGGTAGTGCAGTGGTGTTTGTGTAGTGTAGGGGGGTCATGCTGTGGGTAGGTTTAGGGTTTAGGTAGAGCAGTTGTGTTTGGGTAATGTGGGGAATGGTGCTGGGGTAGTGTTTTAGTGTTTACGGTAGTGCAGTGGTGTTTGGGTAGTGTAGGGGTCATGCTGGGGGTAGTGTTTTAGGGTTTAGGGTAGTGCAGTGGTGTTTGGGTAATGTAGGGAGTGGTGCTGGGGGTAGTGTTTTGGGGTTCACGGTAGTGCAGTGGTGTTTGGGCAGTGTAGGGGGTCATGCTGGGATTAGTGTTTTAGGGTTTATGGTAGTGCAGTGGTGTTTGTGTAGTGTAGAGGACAGTGTTTTAGGGTTTAGGTTAGTGCACTGGTGTTTGTTTATTGTAGGGGTCGTGTTTTCGGGTCTATGGTGGTGCAGTGGTCTTTGGGTAGTGTAGTGGGTCATGTGGGGTAGTGTTTTAGGGTTTGGGAGAGTACAGTGGTCTTTGGGTAGTGTAGGGGGTTGTGCTGGGGATAGTGTTTTAGGGTTTAGGGTAGTGCAGTGGTCTTTGGGTAGTGTAGGTGGTCATACTGGGGGTAGTGTTTTAGGGTTTAGGGTTGTGCAGTGGTGTTTGTGTAGTGTAGGGAATAGTGTTTTAGGGTTTAGGGTAGTGCAGTGGTCTTTGGGTAGTGTAGTGAATCGTGTGGGTAGTAGTGTTTTAGGGATTAGGGTTTAGGGTAGTGCAGTTGTCTTTGGGTAGTGTAGGGTGTCGTGCTGGTGTAGTGTTTTAGGGATTAGGGTAGTGCAGTGGTGTTTGGGTAGTGTAGGGGGTTGTGCTGGGGGTAGTGTTTTAGGGTTTAGGTTAATGCAGTGGTGTTTTTGTAGTGTAGGGGGTCGAGTGGGGGGTGGTGTTTTATGGTTTAGGGTAGTGCAGTGGTCTTTGGGTAGTGCTGGGGGCAGTGTTTTATGGTTTAGGGAAGTGCAGTGGTCTTTTGGTGGTATAGGGGAAGTGCTGGGGGTAGTGTTTTAGGGTTTAGGGTAGTGCAGTGGTGTTTGGGTAGTGTAGAGTGTACTGCTGTGGGTAGTGTTTTAGAGTTTTGGGTAGCACTGTGGTATTTGGGTAGTGTATTGGGTCGTACCGGGCGTAGTGTTTTAGGGTTTAGGGTAGTGCAGTGGTGTTTGTGTAGTGTAGGGGGTCATGCTGGGGGAGTGTTTTAGGGTTTAGGGTAGTGCAGCAGTGTTTGTGTAGTGTAGGAGGTCGCAATTTAGGGTTTAGGGTAGTGCAGTGGTCTTTGGGTAGTGTAGTGGGTCGTGTGGGGGGTAGTGTTTTAGGGTTTAGGGTAGTACAGTGGCCTTTGGGTAGTGTAGGGGTCGTCTTGGGGGTAGTGTTTTAGGGTTTAGGGTAGTTCAGTGGTGTGTGGGTAATGTAGGGGGCAAGCTGGGGGTAGTGTTTTAGGGTCTCGGGTAGCACTGTGGTGTTTGGGTAGTGTAGGGGGTTGTACTGGGCGTAGTGTTTTAGGGTTTAGGGTAGTGCAGTGGTGTTTATGTAGTGTAGGGGGTCATGCTGGGGAAGTGTTTTAGGCTTTAGGGTAGTGCAGCAGAGTTTGTGTAGTGTAGGGGGTCGCAATTTAGGGTTTAGGGTAGTGCAGTGGTCTTTGGGTAGTGTAGTGGGTCGTGTGGGGGTAGTGTTTTAGGGTTTAGAGTAGTGCAGTGGTGTTTGAGTAGGTTACGGGGTCGTGCTGGGGTAGTGTTTTAGGGTTTAGGGTAGTGCAGTGGTGTTTGGGTAGTGTAGAGGGTACTGCTGGGGGTAGTGTCTTAGGGTTACGGATAGCACTGTGGTATTTGGATAGTGTAGGGGGTCATACTGGGCATAGTGTTTTAGGGTTTAGGGTAGTGCAGTGGTGTTTGTGTCATGTAGGGGGTCGTGCTGAGGAGAGTATTAGAGTTTAGGGTAGTGCAGCAGTGTTTGTGCAGTGTAGGGGGTCGCAATTTAGGGTTTAGGGTAGTGCAGTGGTCTTTGGGTAGTGTAGTGGGTCGTGCTGGGGGTAGTGTTTTAGGGTTTAGGATTGTGCAGCGGTGTTTGTGTAGTGTAGGGGTCGTGTTTTAGGGGTTAGGGTAATGCAGTGGTCTTTGAGTAGTGTAGAGGGTCATGTAGGGGTAGTGTTTTTGGGTTTAGGGTTTAGGGTAGTGCAGTTGTCTTTGGGTAGTGTAGGGTGTTGTGCTGGGTGTAGTGTTTTAGGGTTTAGGGTAGTGCCGTGGTGATTGGGTAGTGTAGGGGGTCATGCTGGCGGTAGTGTTTTAGGGTTTAGCGTAGTGAAGTGGTGTTTGTGTGGTGTAGGGGGTCATGTGGGGACAGTGTTTTATGGTTTAGGGTAGTGCAGTGGTCTTTGGGTAGTGTAGGGATAGTGCTGGTGGTAGTGTTTTATTGATTAGGGTAGTGCAGTGGTCTTTAGGTTGTGTAGGGGTAGTGCTGGGGGTAGTGTTTTAGGGTTTAGGGTAGTGCAGTGGTGTTTGGGTAGGTTACAGGGTCGTGCTGGGGATAGTGTTTTAGGGTTTAGGGTAGTGCAGTGGTGTTTGGGTAGTGTAAAGGGTACTGCTGGGGGTAGTGTTTTAGGGTTTTGGGAAGTGCTGTGGTGTTTGGGTAGTGTAGGGGTCGTACTGGGCGTAGTGTTTTAGATTTTAGGGTTTAGGGTAGTGCAGTGGTGTTTGTGTAGTGTAGGGGGTCACGATTTAGGGTTTAGGGTAGTGCAGTGGTCTTTGAGTAGTGTAGGTGGTCGTGTGGAGGGTAGTGTTTTAGGGTTTAGTGTAGTACAGTGGTCTTTGGGTAGTGTAGGGAGTCGTTCTGGGGTAGTGTATTAGGGTTTAGGTTAGTGCAATGGTGTTTGGGTAGTGTAGGGGGTCGTGCTGGGGGTAGTGTTTTAGGGTTTAGGATTTAGGGTAGTGCAGTCACAGTGGTGTTTGGGTAGTGTAGGGGGTCGTGCTGGTGGTAGTGTTTTATGGTTTAGGGCAGAGCAGTGGTGTTTATTTAGTGTAGGGGGACGTGCTAGGGAAGTGATTTAGGGTTTAGGGCAGTGCAGTGGTGTTTGCGTAGTGTAGGGGGTCATGCTGGGGGTAGTGTTTTAGGGTTTAGGGTAGAGCAGTTTTGTTTGGGTATTGTAGGGGACCGTGCTAGGGGTAGTGTTTTAGGATTTAGGGTAGTGCAGTGGTGTTAGGGTAGTGTAGTGGGTCGTGCTGGGGTAGTGTTTTAGGGTTTAGGGTAGTGCAGTGGTGTTTGGGTAGTGCAGGGGGTCGTGCTGGGGATAGATTTAGGGTTTAGGGTAGTGCAGTGGTGTTTGGGTAGTGTAGAGGGTCATGCTGGGGGTAGTGTTTTGGGGTTCACAGTAGTGCAGTGGTGTTTGGGCAGTGTAGGGGGTCATGCTGGGATTAGTGTTTTAGGGTTTAGGGTTGTGCAGCGGTGTTTGTGTAGTGTAGGGAGTCGTGTTTTAGGGTTTAGTGTTGTGCAGTGGTCTTTGGGTAGTGTAGTGGATCGTGTGGGTAGTAGTGTTTTAGGGTTTAGGGTTTAGGGTAGTGCAGTTGTCATTGGGTAGTGTAGGGTGTCGTGCTGGTGTAGTATTTTAGGGATTAGGGTAGTGCAGTGGTGTTTGGGTAGTGTAGGGGGTCGTGCTGGGGGTAGTGTTTTAGGTTTTAGGATAGTGCAGTGGTGTTTTTGTAGTGTAGGGGGTCGAGTGGGGGTAGTGTTTTATGGTTTAGGGTAGTGCAGTGGTCTTTGGGTAGTGTAGGGGTAGTGCTGGGGGTAGTGTTTTATGGTTTAGGGAAGTGCAGTGCTCTTTTGGTAGTGTAGGGGTAGTGCTGGGGGTAGTGTTTTAGGGTTTAGGGTAGTGCAGTGGTGTTTGGGTAGTGTAGAGGGTACTGCTTGGGGTAGTGTTTTAGAGTTTTGGGTAGCACTGTGGTATTTGGATAGTGTAGGGGGTCGATCTGGGGTAGTGTATTAGGGTTTAGGTTAGTGCAATGGTGTTTGGGTAGTGTAGGGGGTCGTGCTGGGGGTAGTGTTTTAGGGTTTAGGGTTTAGGGTAGTGCAGTGGTGTTTGGGTAGTGTAGGGGGTCGTGCTGGTGGTAGTGTTTTATGGTTTAGGGCAGAGCAGTGGTGTTTATTTAGTATAGGGGGACGTGCTAGGGAAGTGATTTAGGGTTTAGGGCAGTGCAGTGGTGTTTGTGTAGTGTAGGGGGTCATGCTTGGGGTAGTGTTTTAGGGTTTAGGGTAGAGCAGTTTTGTTTGGGTATTGTAGGGGACCATGCTAGGGGTAGTGTTTTAGGATTTAGGGTAGTGCAGTGGTGTTAGGGTAGTGTAGTGGGTCGTGCTGGGGTAGTGTTTTAGGGTTTAGGGTAGTGCAGTGGAGTTTGGGTAGTGCAGGGGGTCGTGCTGGGGATAGATTTAGGGTTTAGGGTAGTGCAGTGGTGTTTGGGTAGTGTAGGGGGTCATGCTGGGGGTAGTGTTTTGGGGTTCACAGTAGTGCAGTGGTGTTTGGGCAGTTTAGGGGGTCATGCTGGGATTAGTGTTTTAGGGTTTAGGGTTGTGCAGCGGTGTTTGTGTAGTGTAGGGAGTCGTGTTTTAGGGTTTAGTGTTGTGCAGTGGTCTTTGGGTAGTGTAGTGGATCTTGTGGGTAGTAGTGTTTTAGGGTTTAGGGTTTAGGGTAGTGCAGTTGTCATTGGGTAGTGTAGGGTGTCGTGCTGGTGTAGTGTTTTAGGGATTAGGGTAGTGCAGTGGTGTTTGGGTAGTGTAGGGGGTCGTGCTGGGGGTAGTGTTTTAGGTTTTAGGATAGTGCAGTGGTGTTTTTGTAGTGTAGGGGGTCGAGTGGGGGTAGTGTTTTACGGTTTAGGGTAGTGCAGTGGTCTTTGGGTAGTGTAGGGGTAGTGCTGGGGGTAGTGTTTTATGGTTTAGGGAAGTGCAGTGCTCTTTTGGTAGTGTAGGGGTAGTGCTGGGGGTAGTGTTTTAGGGTTTAGGGTAGTGCAGTGGTGTTTGGGTAGTGTAGAGGGTACTGCTTGGGGTAGTGTTTTAGAGTTTTGGGTAGCACTGTGGTATTTGGGTAGTGTAGGGGGTCGTTCTGGGGTAGTGTATTAGGGTTTAGGTTAGTGCAATGGTGTTTGGGTAGTGTAGGGGGTCGTGCTGGGGGTAGTGTTTTAGGGTTTAGGGTTTAGGGTAGTGCAGTGGTGTTTGGGTAGTGTAGGGGGTCGTGCTGGTGTTAGTGTTTTATGGTTTAGAGCAGAGCAGTGGTGTTTATTTAGTGTAGGGGGACGTGCTAGGGAAGTGATTTAGGGTTTAGGGCAGTGCAGTGGTGTTTGTGTAGTGTAGGGGGTCATGCTTGGGGTAGTGTTTTAGGGTTTAGGGTAGAGCAGTTTTGTTTGGGTATTGTAGGGGACCGTGCTAGGGGTAGTGTTTTAGGATTTAGGGTTGTGCAGTGGTGTTAGGGTAGTGTAGTGGGTCGTGCTGGGGTAGTGTTTTAGGGTTTAGGGTAGTGCAGTGGTGTTTGGGTAGTGCAGGGGGTCGTGCTGGGGATAGATTTAGGGTTTAGGGTAGTGCAGTGGTGTTTGGGTAGTGTAGGGGGTCATGCTGGGGGTAGTGTTTTGGGGTTCACAGTAGTGCAGTGGTGTTTGGGCAGTGTAGGGGGTCATGCTGGGATTAGTGTTTTAGGGTTTAGGGTTGTGCAGCGGTGTTTGTGTAGTGTAGGGAGTCGTGTTTTAGGGTTTAGTGTTGTGCAGTGGTCTTTGGGTAGTGTAGTGGATCGTGTGGGTAGTAGTGTTTTAGGGTTTAGGGTTTAGGGTAGTGCAGTTGTCATTGGGTAGTGTAGGGTGTCGTGCTGGGGTAGTGTCTTAGGGATTAGGGTAGTGCAGTGGTGTTTGGGTAGTGTAGGGGGTCGTGCTGGGGGTAGTGTTTTAGGTTTTAGGATAGTGCAGTGGTGTTTTTGTAGTGTAGGGGGTCGAGTGGGGGTAGTGTTTTACGGTTTAGGGTAGTGCAGTGGTCTTTGGGTAGTGTAGGGGTAGTGCTGGGGGTAGTGTTTTATGGTTTAGGGAAGTGCAGTGCTCTTTTGGTAGTGTAGGGGTAGTGCTGGGGGTAGTGTTTTAGGGTTTAGGGTAGTGCAGTGGTGTTTGGGTAGTATAGAGGGTACTGCTTGGGGTAGTGTTTTAGAGTTTTGGGTAGCACTGTGGTATTTGGGTAGTGTAGGGGGTCGTACTAGGCATAGTGTTTTAGGGTTAAGGGTAGTGCAGTGGTGTTTGTGTAGTGTAGGGGGTCATGCTGGGGGAGTGTTTTAGGGTTTAGGGTAGTGCAACAGTGTTTGTGTAGTATAGGGGGTCGCAATTTAGGGTTTAGGGTAGTGCAGTGGTCTTTGGGTAGTGTAGTGGGTCATGTGGGGAGTAGTGTTTTAGGGTTTAGGGTAGTACAGTGGCCTTTGGGTAGTGTATGGGGTAGTGCTGGGGTAGTGTTTTAGTGTTTAGGGTAGTTCAGTGGTGTGTGGGTAATGTAGGGGGCAAGCTGGGGGTAGTGTTTTAGGGTCTCGGGTAGCACTGTGGTGTTTGGGTAGTGTAGGGGGTCATACTGGGCGTAGTGTTTTAGGGTTTAGGGTAGTGCAGTGGTGTTTGTGTAGTGTAGGGGGTCGTGCTGAGGAAGTGTTTTAGGGTTTAGGGTAGTGCAGAAGTGTTTGTGTAGTATAGGGGGTCGCAATTTAGGGTTTAGGGTAGTGCAGTGGTCTTTGGGTAGTGTAGTGGGTCGTGTGGGGGGTAGTGTTTTAGGGTTTAGGGTGGTGCAATGGTGTTTGGGTAGGTTACGGGGTCGTGCTGGGGGTAGTGTTTTAGGGTTTAGGGTAGTGCAGGGGTGTTTGGGTAGTGTAGAGGGTACTGCTGGGGGTAGTGTCTTAGGGTTACGGGTAGCACTGTGGTATTTGGATAGTGTAGGGGGTCGTACTGGGCATAGTGTTTTAGGGTTTAGGGTAGTGCAGTGGTGTTTGTGTAGTGTAGGGGGTCGCAATTTAGGGTTTAGGGTAGTGCAGTGGTCTTTGGGTAGTGTAGTGGGTTGTTTGGGGGGTAGTGTTTTAGGGTAGTACAGTGGTCTTTGGGTAGTGTAGGGGGTCGTGCTGGGGGTAGTGTTTTAGGGTTTAGAGTAGTTCAGTGGTGTGTGGGTAGTCTAGGGGGCCAAGCTGGGGGTAGTGTTATAGGGTTTAGGATTGTGCAGCGGTGTTTGTGTAGTGTAGGGGTCGTGTTTTAGGGTTTAGAGTAGTGCAGTGGTCTTTGGGTAGTGTAGAGGGTCGTGTGGGGGTAGTGTTTTTGGGTTTAGGGTTTAGGGTAGTGCAGTTGTCTTTGGGTAGTGTAGGGTGTTGTGCTGGGTGTAGTGTTTTAGGGTTTAGGGTAGCGCAGCAGTGTTTGTGTAGTGTAGGGGGTCACGATTTAGGGTTTAGGGTAGTGCAGTGGTCTTTGGGTAGTGTAGGTTGTCATGTGGAGGCTAGTGTTTTAGGGTTTAGTGTAGTACAGTGGTCTTTGGGTAGTGTAGGGAGTCGTTCTGGGGTAGTTTATTAGGGTTTAGGTTAGTGCAATGGTGTTTGGGTAGTGTAGGGGGTCGTGCTGGGGGTAGTGTTTTAGGGTTTAGGGTAGTGCAGTGGTGTTTGGGTGGTGTAGGGGGTCGTGCTGGTGGTAGTGTTTTATGGTTTTGGGCAGTGCAGTGGTGTTTATTTAGTGTAGGGGGACGTGCTAGGGAAGTGATTTAGGGTTTAGGGTAGAGCAGTTTTGTTTGGGTATTGTAGGGGGTCGTGCTGGGGGTAGTGTTTTAGGGTTTAGGGTAGTGCAGTGGTGTTTGGGTGGTGTAGGGGGTCGTGCTGGTGGTAGTGTTTTATGGTTTTGGGCAGTGCAGTGGTGTTTATTTAGTGTAGGGGGACGTGCTAGGGTAGTATTTTAGGGTTTAGGGTAGAGCAGTTTTGTTTGGGTATTGTAGGGGACCGTGCTGGGGGTAGTGTTTTAGGATTTAGGGTAGTGCAGTGGTGTTAGGGTAGTGTAGTGGGTCGTGCAGGGGTAGTGTTTTAGGGTTTAGGGTAGTGCAGTGGTGTTTGTGTAGTGTAGGGGGTCATGCTGGGGATAGTGTTTTAGGGTTTAGGGTAGTGCAGTGGTGTTTGGGTAGTGCAGGGGGTCGTGCTGGGGATAGATTTAGGGTTTAGGGTAGAGCAGTGGTGTTTGGGTAGTGTAGGGGGTCATGCTGGGGGTAGTGTTTTGGGGTTCACAGTAGTGCAGTGGTGTTTGGGCAGTGAAGTTGTCATGCTGGGATTAGTGTTTTAGGGTTTAGGGTTGTGCAGCGGTGTTTGTGTAGTATAGGGAGTCGTGTTTTAGGGTTTAGGTTAGTGCAGTGGTCTTTGGGTAGTGTAGTGGATTGTGTGGGTAGTAGTGTTTTAGGGTTTAGGGTCTAGGGTAGTGCAGTTGTCTTTGGGTAGTGTAGGGGGTCGTGCTGGGGGTAGTGTTTTAGGGTTTCGGATAGTGCAGTGGTGTTTTTGTAGTGTAGGGGGTCGAGTGGGGGGTAGTGTTTTATGGTTTAGGGAAGTGCAGTGCTCTTTTGGTAGTGTAGGGGTAGTGCTGGGGGTAGTGTTTTAGGGTTTAGGGTAGTGCAGTGGTGTTTGGGTAGTGTAGAGGGTACTGCTGGGGGTAGTGTTTTAGAGTTTTGGGTAGCACTGTGGTATTTGGGTAGTGTAGGGGGTCGTACTAGGCGTAGTGTTTTAGGGTTTAGGGTAGTGCAGTGGTGTTTGTGTAGTGTAGGGGGTCATGCTGGGGGAGTGTTTTAGGGTTTAGGGTAGTGCAGCAGTGTTTGTGTAGTGTAGGGGGTCGTAATTTAGGGTTTAGGGTAGTGCAGTGGTCTTTGGGTAGCGTAGTGGGTCGTGTGGGGGGTAGTGTTTTAGGGTTTAGGGTAGTTCAGTGGTGTGTGGGTAATGTAGGGGGCAAGCTGGGGGTAGTGTTTTAGGGTCTCGGGTAGCACTGTGGTATTTGGGTAGTGTAGGGGGTCGTACTAGGCGTAGTGTTTTCGGGATTAGGGTAGTGCAGTGGTGTTTGTGTAGTGTAGGGGGTCATGCTGGGGGAGTGTTTTAGGGTTTAGGGTAGTGCAGCAGTGTTTGTGTAGGGTAGGGGGTCGCAATTTAGGGTTTAGGGTAGTACAGTGGCCATTGGGTAGTGTAGGGGGTCGTGCTGGGGGTAGTGTTTTAGGGTTTAGGGTAGTTCAGTGGTGTGTGGGTAATGTAGGGGGCAAGCTGGGGGTAGTGTTTTAGGGTCTCGGGTAGCACTGTGGTGTTTGGGTAGTGTAGGGGGTCATACTGGGCGTAGTGTTTTAGGGTTTAGGGCAGTGCAGTGTTGTTTGTGTAGTGTAGGGGGTCGTGCTGGGGGAGTGTTTTAGGGTTTAGGGTAGTGCAGCAATGTTTGTGTAGTGTAGGGGGTCGCAATTTAGGGTTTAGGGTAGTGCAGTGGGCTTTGGGTAGTGTAGTGGGTCATGTGGGGGGTAGTGTTTTAGGGTTTAGGGTAGTGCAATGGTGTATGGGTAGGTTACGGGGTCGTGCTGGGGATAGTGTTTTAGGGTTTAGGGTAGTGCAGTGGTGTTTGGGTACTGTAGGGGGTAGTGCTGGGGTTAGATTTAGGGATTAGGGTAGTGCAGTGCTGTTTAGGTAATGTAGGGAGTGGCGGTGGAATATTTTCGGGTTTAAGGTAGTGCAGTGTTGTTTAGGTAAGATAGGGAGTGGTGCTGGGGGAATTTTTTCAGGTTTAAGGTAGTGCAGTGGTGTTTGTGTAGTGTAGGGGGTCATGCTGGGGGTAGTGTTTCAGGGATTATGGTAGTGCAGTGCTGTTTGTGTAGTGTAGGGGGTCATGTTTTAGGGTAGTGCAGTAGTCTTTGGGTAGTGTAGCGGGTCATGCTGGGGGTAGTGTTTCAGGGTTTAGGGTAGTGCAGTGGTGTTTGTGTAGTGTAGGGGGGTCATGCTGTGGGTAGGTTTAGGGTTTAGGTAGAGCAGTTGTGTTTGGGTAATGTGGGGAATGGTGCTGGGGTAGTGTTTTAGTGTTTACGGTAGTGCAGTGGTGTTTGGGTAGTGTATGGGGTCATGCTGGGGGTAGTGTTTTAGGGTTTAGGGTAGTGCAGTGGTGTTTGGGTAATGTAGGGAGTGGTGCTGGGGGTAGTGTTTTGGGGTTCACGGTAGTGCAGTGGTGTTTGGGCAGTGTAGGGGGTCATGCTGGGATTAGTGTTTTAGGGTTTATGGTAGTGCAGTGGTGTTTGTGTAGTGTAGAGGACAGTGTTTTAGGGTTTAGGTTAGTGCACTGGTGTTTGTTTATTGTAGGGGTCGTGTTTTCGGGTCTATGGTGGTGCAGTGGTCTTTGGGTAGTGTAGTGGGTCATGTGGGGTAGTGTTTTAGGGTTTGGGAGAGTACAGTGGTCTTTGGGTAGTGTAGGGGGTTGTGCTGGGGATAGTGTTTTAGGGTTTAGGGTAGTGCAGTGGTCTTTGGGTAGTGTAGGTGGTCATACTGGGGGTAGTGTTTTAGGGTTTAGGGTTGTGCAGTGGTGTTTGTGTAGTGTAGGGAATAGTGTTTTAGGGTTTAGGGTAGTGCAGTGGTCTTTGGGTAGTGTAGTGAATCGTGTGGGTAGTAGTGTTTTAGGGATTAGGGTTTAGGGTAGTGCAGTTGTCTTTGGGTAGTGTAGGGTGTCGTGCTGGTGTAGTGTTTTAGGGATTAGGGTAGTGCAGTGGTGTTTGGGTAGTGTAGGGGGTTGTGCTGGGGGTAGTGTTTTAGGGTTTAGGTTAATGCAGTGGTGTTTTTGTAGTGTAGGGGGTCGAGTGGGGGGTGGTGTTTTATGGTTTAGGGAAGTGCAGTGGTCTTTTGGTGGTGTAGGGGAAGTGCTGGGGGTAGTGTTTTAGGGTTTAGGGTAGTGCAGTGGTGTTTGGGTAGTGTAGAGTGTACTGCTGTGGGTAGTGTTTTAGAGTTTTGGGTAGCACTGTGGTATTTGGGTAGTGTATTGGGTCGTACCGGGCGTAGTGTTTTAGGGTTTAGGGTAGTGCAGTGGTGTTTGTGTAGTGTAGGGGGTCATGCTGGGGGAGTGTTTTAGGGTTTAGGGTAGTGCAGCAGTGTTTGTGTAGTGTAGGAGGTCGCAATTTAGGGTTTAGGGTAGTGCAGTGGTCTTTGGGTAGTGTAGTGGGTCGTGTGGGGGGTAGTGTTTTAGGGTTTAGGGTAGTACAGTGGCCTTTGGGTAGTGTAGGGGTCGTCTTGGGGGTAGTGTTTTAGGGTTTAGGGTAGTTCAGTGGTTTGTGGGTAATGTAGGGGGCAAGCTGGGGGTAGTGTTTTAGGGTCTCGGGTAGCACTGTGGTGTTTGGGTAGTGTAGGGGGTTGTACTGGGCGTAGTGTTTTAGGGTTTAGGGTAGTGCAGTGGTGTTTATGTAGTGTAGGGGGTCATGCTGGGGAAGTGTTTTAGGCTTTAGGGTAGTGCAGCAGAGTTTGTGTAGTGTAGGGGGTCGCAATTTAGGGTTTAGGGTAGTGCAGTGGTCTTTGGGTAGTGTAGTGGGTCGTGTGGGGGTAGTGTTTTAGGGTTTAGAGTAGTGCAGTGGTGTTTGAGCAGGTTATGGGGTCGTGCTGGGGTAGTGTTTTAGGGTTTAGGGTAGTGCAGTGGTGTTTGGGTAGTGTAGAGGGTACTGCTGGGGGTAGTGTCTTAGGGTTACGGATAACACTGTGGTATTTGGATAGTGTAGGGGGTCATACTGGGCATAGTGTTTTAGGGTTTAGGGTAGTGCAGTGGTGTTTGTGTCATGTAGGGGGTCGTGCTGAGGAGAGTATTAGAGTTTAGGGTAGTGCAGCAGTGTTTGTGTAGTGTAGGGGGTCGCAATTTAGGGTTTAGGGTAGTGCAGTGGTCTTTGGGTAGTGTAGTGGGTCGTGCTGGGGGTAGTGTTTTAGGGTTTAGGATTGTGCAGCGGTGTTTGTGTAGTGTAGAGGTCGTGTTTTAGGGGTTAGGGTAATGCAGTGGTCTTTGAGTAGTGTAGAGGGTCATGTAGGGGTAGTGTTTTTGGGTTTAGGGTTTAGGGTAGTGCAGTTGTCTTTGGGTAGTGTAGGGTGTTGTGCTGGGTGTAGTGTTTTAGGGTTTAGGGTAGTGCAGTGGTGATTGGGTAGTGTAGGGGGTCATGCTGGCGGTAGTGTTTTAGGGTTTAGCGTAGTGAAGTGGTGTTTGTGTGGTGTAGGGGGTCATGTGGGGACAGTGTTTTATGGTTTAGGGTAGTGCAGTGGTCTTTGGGTAGTGTAGGGATAGTGCTGGTGGTAGTGTTTTATTGATTAGGGTAGTGCAGTGGTCTTTAGGTTGTGTAGGGGTAGTGCTGGGGGTAGTGTTTTAGGGTTTAGGGTAGTGCAGTGGTGTTTGGGTAGGTTACAGGGTCGTGCTGGGGATAGTGTTTTAGGGTTTAGGGTAGTGCAGTGGTGTTTGGGTAGTGTAAAGGGTACTGCTGGGGGTAGTGTTTTAGGGTTTTGGGAAGTGCTGTGGTGTTTGGGTAGTGTAGGGGTCGTACTGGGCGTAGTGTTTTAGATTTTAGGGTTTAGGGTAGTGCAGTGGTGTTTGTGTAGTGTAGGGGGTCACGATTTAGGGTTTAGGGTAGTGCAGTGGTCTTTGAGTAGTGTAGGTGGTCGTGTGGAGGGTAGTGTTTTAGGGTTTAGTGTAGTACAGTGGTCTTTGGGTAGTGTAGGGAGTCGTTCTGGGGTAGTGTATTAGGGTTTAGGTTAGTGCAATGGTGTTTGGGTAGTGTAGGGGGTCGTGCTGGGGGTAGTGTTTTAGGGTTTAGGGTTTAGGGTAGTGCAGTCACAGTGGTGTTTGGGTAGTGTAGGGGGTCGTGCTGGTGGTAGTGTTTTATGGTTTAGGGCAGAGCAGTGGTGTTTATTTAGTGTAGGGGGACGTGCTAGGGAAGTGATTTAGGGTTTAGGGCAGTGCAGTGGTGTTTGCGTAGTGTAGGGGGTCATGCTGGGGGTAGTGTTTTAGGGTTTAGGGTAGAGCAGTTTTGTTTGGGTATTGTAGGGGACCGTGCTAGGGGTAGTGTTTTAGGATTTAGGGTAGTGCAGTGGTGTTAGGGTAGTGTAGTGGGTCGTGCTGGGGTAGTGTTTTAGGGTTTAGGGTAGTGCAGTGGTGTTTGGGTAGTGCAGGGGGTCGTGCTGGGGATAGATTTAGGGTTTAGGGTAGTGCAGTGGTGTTTGGGTAGTGTAGAGGGTCATGCTGGGGGTAGTGTTTTGGGGTTCACAGTAGTGCAGTGGTGTTTGGGCAGTGTAGGGGGTCATGCTGGGATTAGTGTTTTAGGGTTTAGGGTTGTGCAGCGGTGTTTATGTAGTGTAGGGAGTCGTGTTTTAGGGTTTAGTGTTGTGCAGTGGTCTTTGGGTAGTGTAGTGGATCGTGTGGGTAGTAGTGTTTTAGGGTTTAGGGTTTAGGGTAGTGCAGTTGTCATTGGGTAGTGTAGGGTGTCGTGCTGGTGTAGTATTTTAGGGATTAGGGTAGTGCAGTGGTGTTTGGGTAGTGTAGGGGGTCGTGCTGGGGGTAGTGTTTTAGGTTTTAGGATAGTGCAGTGGTGTTTTTGTAGTGTAGGGGGTCGAGTGGGGGTAGTGTTTTATGGTTTAGGGTAGTGCAGTGGTCTTTGGGTAGTGTAGGGGTAGTGCTGGGGGTAGTGTTTTATGGTTTAGGGAAGTGCAGTGCTCTTTTGGTAGTGTAGGGGTAGTGCTGGGGGTAGTGTTTTAGGGTTTAGGGTAGTGCAGTGGTGTTTGGGTAGTGTAGAGGGTACTGCTTGGGGTAGTGTTTTAGAGTTTTGGGTATCACTGTGGTATTTGGATAGTGTAGGGGGTCGTTCTGGGGTAGTGTATTAGGGTTTAGGTTAGTGCAATGGTGTTTGGGTAGTGTAGGGGGTCGTGCTGGGGGTAGTGTTTTAGGGTTTAGGGTTTAGGGTAGTGCAGTGGTGTTTGGGTAGTGTAGGGGGTCGTGCTGGTGGTAGTGTTTTATGGTTTAGGGCAGAGCAGTGGTGTTTATTTAGTGTAGGGGGACGTGCTAGGGAAGTGATTTAGGGTTTAGGGCAGTGCAGTGGTGTTTGTGTAGTGTAGGGGGTCATGCTTGGGGTAGTGTTTTAGGGTTTAGGGTAGAGCAGTTTTGTTTGGGTATTGTAGGGGACCATGCTAGGGGTAGTGTTTTAGGATTTAGGGTAGTGCAGTGGTGTTAGGGTAGTGTAGTGGGTCGTGCTGGGGTAGTGTTTTAGGGTTTAGGGTAGTGCAGTGGTGTTTGGGTAGTGCAGGGGTCGTGCTGGGGATAGATTTAGGGTTTAGGGTAGTGCAGTGGTGTTTGGGTAGTGTAGGGGGTCATGCTGGGGGTAGTGTTTTGGGGTTCACAGTAGTGCAGTGGTGTTTGGGCAGTTTAGGGGGTCATGCTGGGATTAGTGTTTTAGGGTTTAGGGTTGTGCAGCGGTGTTTGTGTAGTGTAGGGAGTCGTGTTTTAGGGTTTAGTGTTGTGCAGTGGTCTTTGGGTAGTGTAGTGGATCTTGTGGGTAGTAGTGTTTTAGGGTTTAGGGTTTAGGGTAGTGCAGTTGTCATTGGGTAGTGTAGGGTGTCGTGCTGGTGTAGTGTTTTAGGGATTAGGGTAGTGCAGTGGTGTTTGGGTAGTGTAGGGGGTCGTGCTGGGGGTAGTGTTTTAGGTTTTAGGATAGTGCAGTGGTGTTTTTGTAGTGTAGGGGGTCGAGTGGGGGTAGTGTTTTACGGTTTAGGGTAGTGCAGTGGTCTTTGGGTAGTGTAGGGGTAGTGCTGGGGGTAGTGTTTTATGGTTTAGGGAAGTGCAGTGCTCTTTTGGTAGTGTAGGGGTAGTGCTGGGGGTAGTGTTTATGGTTTAGGGTATTGCAGTGGTGTTTGGGTAGTGTAGAGGGTACTGCTTGGGGTAGTGTTTTAGAGTTTTGGGTAGCACTGTGGTATTTGGGTAGTGTAGGGGGTCGTTCTGGGGTAGTGTATTAGGGTTTAGGTTAGTGCAATGGTGTTTGGGTAGTGTAGGGGGTCGTGCTGGGGGTAGTGTTTTAGGGTTTAGGGTTTAGGGTAGTGCAGTGGTGTTTGGGTAGTGTAGGGGGTCGTGCTGGTGTTAGTGTTTTATGGTTTAGAGCAGAGCAGTGGTGTTTATTTAGTGTAGGGGGACGTGCTAGGGAAGTGATTTAGGGTTTAGGGCAGTGCAGTGGTGTTTGTGTAGTGTAGGGGGTCATGCTTGGGGTAGTGTTTTAGGGTTTAGGGTAGAGCAGTTTTGTTTGGGTATTGTAGGGGACCGTGCTAGGGGTAGTGTTTTAGGATTTAGGGTTGTGCAGTGGTGTTAGGGTAGTGTAGTGGGTCGTGCTGGGGTAGTGTTTTAGGGTTTAGGGTAGTGCAGTGGTGTTTGGGTAGTGCAGGGGGTCGTGCTGGGGATAGATTTAGGGTTTAGGGTAGTGCAGTGGTGTTTGGGTAGTGTAGGGGGTCATGCTGGGGGTAGTGTTTTGGGGTTCACAGTAGTGCAGTGGTGTTTGGGCAGTGTAGGGGGTCATGCTGGGATTAGTGTTTTAGGGTTTAGGGTTGTGCAGCGGTGTTTGTGTAGTGTAGGGAGTCGTGTTTTAGGGTTTAGTGTTGTGCAGTGGTCTTTGGGTAGTGTAGTGGATCGTGTGGGTAGTAGTGTTTTAGGGTTTAGGGTTTAGGGTAGTGCAGTTGTCATTGGGTAGTGTAGGGTGTCGTGCTGGGGTAGTGTCTTAGGGATTAGGGTAGTGCAGTGGTGTTTGGGTAGTGTAGGGGGTCGTGCTGGGGGTAGTGTTTTAGGTTTTAGGATAGTGCAGTGGTGTTTTTGTAGTGTAGGGGGTCGAGTGGGGGTAGTGTTTTACGGTTTAGGGTAGTGCAGTGGTCTTTGGGTAGTGTAGGGGTAGTGCTGGGGGTAGTGTTTTATGGTTTAGGGAAGTGCAGTGCTCTTTTGGTAGTGTAGGGGTAGTGCTGGGGTAGTGTTTTAGGGTTTAGGGTAGTGCAGTGGTGTTTGGGTAGTATAGAGGGTACTGCTTGGGGTAGTGTTTTAGAGTTTTGGGTAGCACTGTGGTATTTGGGTAGTGTAGGGGGTCGTACTAGGCATAGTGTTTTAGGGTTAAGGGTAGTGCAGTGGTGTTTGTGTAGTGTAGGGGGTCATGCTGGGGGAGTGTTTTAGGGTTTAGGGTAGTGCAACAGTGTTTGTGTAGTATAGGGGGTCGCAATTTAGGGTTTAGGGTAGTGCAGTGGTCTTTGGGTAGTGTAGTGGGTCATGTGGGGAGTAGTGTTTTAGGGTTTAGGGTAGTACAGTGGCCTTTGGGTAGTGTATGGGGTCGTGCTGGGGTAGTGTTTTAGTGTTTAGGGTAGTTCAGTGGTGTGTGGGTAATGTAGGGGGCAAGCTGGGGGTAGTGTTTTAGGGTCTCGGGTAGCACTGTTGTGTTTGGGTAGTGTAGGGGGTCATACTGGGCGTAGTGTTTTAGGGTTTAGGGTAGTGCAGTGGTGTTTGTGTAGTGTAGGGGGTCGTGCTGAGGAAGTGTTTTAGGGTTTAGGGTAGTGCAGAAGTGTTTGTGTAGTATAGGGGGTCGCAATTTAGGGTTTAGGGTAGTGCAGTGGTCTTTGGGTAGTGTAGTGGGTCGTGTGGGGGGTAGTGTTTTAGGGTTTAGGGTGGTGCAATGGTGTTTGGGTAGGTTACGGGGTCGTGCTGGGGGTAGTGTTTTAGGGTTTAGGGTAGTGCAGGGGTGTTTGGGTAGTGTAGAGGGTACTGCTGGGGGTAGTGTCTTAGGGTTACGGGTAGCACTGTGGTATTTGGATAGTGTAGGGGGTCGTACTGGGCATAGTGTTTTAGGGTTTAGGGTAGTGCAGTGGTGTTTGTGTAGTGTAGGGGGGTCGTGCTGGGGGAGAGTATTAGGGTTTAGGGTAGTGCAGCAGTGTTTTTGTAGTGTAGGGGGTCGCAATTTAGGGTTTAGGGTAGTGCAGTGGTCTTTGGGTAGTGTAGTGGGTTGTTTGGGGGGTAGTGTTTTAGGGTAGTACAGTGGTCTTTGGGTAGTGTAGGGGGTCGTGCTGGGGGTAGTGTTTTAGGGTTTAGGGTAGTTCAGTGGTGTGTGGGTAGTCTAGGGGGCCAAGCTGGGGGTAGTGTTATAGGGTTTAGGATTGTGCAGCGGTGTTTGTGTAGTGTAGGGGTCGTGTTTTAGGGTTTAGAGTAGTGCAGTGGTCTTTGGGTAGTGTAGAGGGTCGTGTGGGGGTAGTGTTTTTGGGTTTAGGGTTTAGGGTAGTGCAGTTGTCTTTGGGTAGTGTAGGGTGTCGTGCTGGGTGTAGTGTTTTAGGGTTTAGGGTAGCGCAGCAGTGTTTGTGTAGTGTAGGGGGTCACGATTTAGGGTTTAGGGTAGTGCAGTGGTCTTTGGGTAGTGTAGGTTGTCATGTGGAGGCTAGTGTTTTAGGGTTTAGTGTAGTACAGTGGTGTTTGGGTAGTGTAGGGAGTCGTTCTGGGGTAGTTTATTAGGGTTTAGGTTAGTGCAATGGTGTTTGGGTAGTGTAGGGGGTCGTGCTGGGGGTAGCGTTTTAGGGTTTAGGGTAGTGCAGTGGTGTTTGGGTGGTGTAGGGGGTCGTCCTGGTGGTAGTGTTTTATGGTTTTGGGCAGTGCAGTGGTGTTTATTTGGTGTAGGGGGACGTGCTAGGGAAGTGATTTAGGGTTTAGGGCAGTGCACTGGTGTTTGTGTAGTGTAGGGGGTCATGCTGGGGGTAGTATTTTAGGGTTTAGGGTAGAGCAGTTTTGTTTGGGTATTGTAGGGGACCGTGCTGGGGGTAGTGTTTTAGGATTTAGGGTAGTGCAGTGGTGTTAGGGTAGTGTAGTGGGTCGTGCAGGGGTAGTGTTTTAGGGTTTAGGGTAGTGCAGTGGTGTTTGTGTAGTGTAGGGGGTCATGCTGGGGATAGTGTTTTAGGGTTTAGGGTAGTGCAGTGGTGTTTGGGTAGTGCAGGGGGTCGTGCTGGGGATAGATTTAGGGTTTAGGGTAGAGCAGTGGTGTTTGGGTAGTGTAGGGGGTCATGCTGGGGGTAGTGTTTTGGGGTTCACAGTAGTGCAGTGGTGTTTGAGCAGTGAAGTTGTCATGCTGGGATTAGTGTTTTAGGGTTTAGGGTTGTGCAGCGGTGTTTGTGTAGTATAGGGAGTCGTGTTTTAGGGTTTAGGTTAGTGCAGTGGTCTTTGGGTAGTGTAGTGGATCGTGTGGGTAGTAGTGTTTTAGGGTTTAGGGTCTAGGGTAGTGCAGTTGTCTTTGGGTAGTGTAGGGGGTCGTGCTGGGGGTAGTGTTTTAGGGTTTCGGATAGTGCAGTGGTGTTTTTGTAGTGTAGGGGGTCGAGTGGGGGGTAGTGTTTTATGGTTTAGGGAAGTGCAGTGCTCTTTTGGTAGTGTAGGGGTAGAGCTGGGGGTAGTGTTTTAGGGTTTAGGGTAGTGCAGTGGTGTTTGGGTAGTGTAGAGGGTACTGCTGGGGGTAGTGTTTTAGAGTTTTGGGTAGCACTGTGGTATTTGGGTAGTGTAGGGGGTCGTACTAGGCGTAGTGTTTTAGGGTTTAGGGTAGTGCAGTGGTGTTTGTTTAGTGTAGGGGGTCATGCTGGGGGAGTGTTTTAGGGTTTAGGGTAGTGCAGCAGTGTTTGTGTAGGGTAGGGGGTCGCAATTTAGGGTTTAGGGTAGTGCAGTGGGCTTTGGGTAGTGTAGGGGGTCGTGCTGGGGGTAGTGTTTTAGGGTTTAGGGTAGTTCAGTGGTGTGTGGGTAATGTAGGGGGCAAGCTGGGGGTAGTGTTTTAGGGTCTCGGGTAGCACTGTGGTGTTTGGGTAGTGTAGGGGGTCATACTGGGCGTAGTGTTTTAGGGTTTAGGGCAGTGCAGTGTTGTTTGTGTAGTGTAGGGGGTCGTGCTGGGGGAGTGTTTTAGGGTTTAGGGTAGTGCAGCAGTGTTTGTGTAGTGTAGGGGGTCGCAATTTAGGGTTTAGGGTAGTGCAGTGGGCTTTGGGTAGTGTAGTGGGTCATGTGGGGGGTAGTGTTTTAGGGTTTAGGGTAGTGCAATGGTGTATGGGTAGGTTACGGGGTCGTGCTGGGGATAGTGTTTTAGGGTTTAGGGTAATGCAGGGGTGTTTGGGTATTGTAGAGGGTACTGCTGGGGGTAGTGTCTTAGGGTTACGGGTAGCACTGTGGTATTCGGATAGTGTAGGGGGTCGTACTGGGCGTAGTGTTTTAGGGTTTAGGGTAGTGCAGTGGTGTTTGTGTAGTGTAGGGGGTCGTGCTGGGGAGAGTATTAGGGTTTAGGGTAGTGCAGCAGTGTTTGTGTAGTATAGAGGGTTGCAATTTAGGGTTTAGGGTAGTGCAGTGGTCTTTGGGTAGTGTAGTGGGTCGTATGGGGGGTAGTGTTTTAGGGTTTAGGGTAGTACAGTGGTCTTTGGGTAGTGTAGGGGGTCGTGCTGGGGGTAGTGTTTTAGGGTTTAGGGTAGTTCAGTGGTGTGTGGGTAGTGTAGGGGGTAAAGCTGGGGGTAGTGTTTTAGGGTTTAGGATTGTGCAGCGGTGTTTGTGTAGTGTAGGGGTCGTGTTTTAGGGTTTAGGGCAGTGCAGTGGTCTTTGGGTAGTGTAGAGGGTCATGTGGGTGTAGTGTTTTGGGTTTAGGGGTAGTGCAGTTGTCTTTGGGTAGTGTAGGGTGTCGTGCTGGGTGTAGTGTTTTAGGGTTCAGCGTAGTGCAGTGGTGTTTGTGTGGTGTAGGGGGTCATGTGGGGACAGTGTTTTATGGTTTAGGGTAGTGCAGTGGTCTTTGGGTAGTGTAGGGATAGTGCTGGTGGTAGTGTTTTATTGTTTAGGGTAGTGCAGTGGTCTTTAGGTAGTGTAGGGGTAGTGCTCGGGGTAGTGTTTTAGGGTTTAGGGTAGTGCAGTGGTGTTTGGGTAGGTTACAGGGTCGTGCTGGGGATAGTGTTTTAGGGTTTAGGGTAGTGCAGTGGTGTTTGGGTAGTGTAAAGGGTACTGCTGGGGGTAGTGTTTTAGGGTTTTGGGAAGCGCTGTGGTGTTTGTTTAGTGTAGGGGGTCGTGCTGGGGGAGTGTTTTAGGGTTTAGGGTAGTGCTGCAGGGTTTGTGTAGTGTAGGAGGTCACGATTTAGGGTTTAGGGTAGTGCAGTGGTCTTTGGGTAGTGTAGGTTGTCATGTGGAGGCTAGTGTTTTAGGGTTTAGTGTAGTACAGTGGTCTTTGGGTAGTGTAGGGAGTCGTTCTGGGGTAGTGTATTAGGGTTTAGGTTAGTGCAATGGTGTTTATTTAGTGTAGGGGAACGTGCTAGGGAAGTGATTTAGGGTTTAGGGCAGTGCAGTGGTGTTTGTGTAGTGTAGGGGGTCATGCTGGGGGTAGTATTTTAGGGTTTAGGGTAGAGCAGTTTTGTTTGGGTATTGTAGGGGACCTTGCTGGGGGTAGTGTTTTAGGATTTAGGTTAGTGCAGTGGTGTTATGGTAGTGTAGTGGGTCGTGCTGGGGTAGTGTTTTAGGGTTTCGGGTAGTGCAGTGGTGTTTGTGTAGTGTAGGGGGTCATGATGGGGGTAGTGTTTTAGGGTTTAGGGTAGAGCAGTTTTGTTTGGGTATTGAAGGGGATCGTGCTGGGGTAGTGTTTTAGGATTTAGGGTAGTGCAGTGGTGTTAGGGTAGTGTAGTGGGTCGTGCTGGGGTAGTGTTTTAGGGTTTAGGGTAGTGCAGTGGTGTTTGGGTAGTGCAGGGGATCGTGCTGGGGATAGATTTAGGGTTTAGGGTAGTGCAGTGGTGTTTGTGTAGTGTAGGGGGTCGTGATTTAGGGTTTAGGATAGTGCAGTGGTCTTTGGGTAGTGTAGGGGGTCATCTGTGGGATAGTGTTTTAGGGTTTAGGGTAGTGCAATGGTCGTTTGGTAGTGTAGGGGGTTGTGCTGGGGGTAGTGTTTTGGGGTTTAGGATAGTGCAGTGGTGTTCTGGTAGTATAGGGGGTCGTGCTGTGGGTAGTGTTTTAGGTTTTACAGTAGTACATTGGTGTTAGGGTCATGTAGGGGGTCGTGCTGGGGTTAGTGTTTTAGGGTTTAGGGTAGTGCAGTGGTGTTTGGGTAGTGTAGGGGGTCATGCGGAGGGTAGATTTAGGGTTTAGGGTAGTGCAGTGGTATTTGGATAGTGTGGGGGGTCATGCTGGGGGTAGTGTTTTAGGGCTTAGGGTAGTGCAGTGGTGTTTGGGTAGGTTACGGGGTCGTGCTGGGGGTAGTGTTTTAGTGTTTAGGGTAGTGCAGTGGTGTTTGGGTAGTGTAGGGGTAGTGCTGGGGTTAGATTTAGGGATTAGGGTAGTGCAGTGGTGTTTGGGTAATGTAGGGAGTGGTGCTGGGGTAATATTTTCGGGTTTAGGTTAGTGCAGTGGTGTTTGTGTAGTGTAGGGTGTCATGCTGGGGGTAGTGTTTTAGGGATTAGGGTAGTGCAGTGCTATTTGTGTAGTGTAGGGGGTCGTGTTTTAGGGTAGTGCAGTGGTCTTTGGGTAGTGTAGCGGGTCATGCTGGGGGTAGTTTTTTAGGGTTTAGGATAGTGCAGTGGTCTTTGGATAGTGTAGGGGGTCATGTGGGGGGTAGTGTTTTAGAGTTTAGGGTAGTGCAGCGGTGTTTTGGTAGTATAGGGGGTCGTGCTGTGGGTAGTGTTTTAGGGTTTACGGTAGTACAGTGGTGTTAGGGTAGTGTAGGCGGTCGTGCTGGGGTTAGTGTTTTAGGGTTTAGGGTAGTGCAGTGGTGTTTGGGTAGTGTAGGGGTTCGTGCTGGGAGTAGTGTTTTAGGGTTTAGGGTAGTGTAGTGGTCTTTGGGTAGTGTAGGTGGTCGTGCGGTGGGGAGATTTACAGTTTAGGGTAGAGCAGTGGTATTTGGATAGTGTATGGGTCGTGCTAGGGGTAGTGTTTTAGGGTTTAGGGTAGTGCAGTGGTGTTTGTGTAGTGTAGTGCGTCACGATTTAGGGTTTAGGTTAGTGCAATGGTGTTTGGGTAGTGTAGGGGGTTGTGCTGGGGTAGTGTGTTAGGGTTTAGGGTTTAGGGTAGTGCAGTGGTGTTTTGGTAGTGTAGGGGGTTGTGCTGGTGGTCGTGTTTTATGGTTTAGGGCAGTGCAGTGGTGTTTATTTAGTGTAGGGGGACGTGCTAGGGAAGTGATTTATGGTTTAGGGCAGTGCAGTGGTGTTTGTGTAGTGTAGGGGGTCATGCTGGGGGTAGTGTTTTAGGGTTTAGGGTAGAGCAGTTTTGTTTGGGTATTGTAGGGGACCGTGCTGTAGGTAGTGTTTTAGGATTTAGGGTAGTGCAGTGGTGTTAGGGTAGTGTAGTGGGTCGTGCTGGGGTAGTGTTTTAGGGTTTAGGGTAGTGTAGTGGTGTTTGGGTAGGGCAGGGGGTCGTGCTGGGGATAGATTTAGGGTTTAGGGTAGTGCAGTGGTGTTTGGGTAGTATAGGGGGTCATGCTGGGGGTAGTGTTTTGGGGTTCACGGTAGTGCAGTGGTGGTTGGGCAGTGTAGGGGGTCATGCTGGGATTAGTGTTTTAGGGTTTAGGGTAGTGCAGCGGTGCTTGGGTAGTATAGGGGGTCATACTGGGGGTAGGTTTAGGGTTTAGGTAGTGCAGTAGTGTTTGGGTAATGTAGGGAGTGGTGCTGGGGAGTGTTCTAGGGTTTAGGGTAGTGCAGTGGTGTTTGTTTAGTGTAGGGGGTCGTATTTTAGGGTTTAGGATCATGCAGTGGTCTTTGGGTAGTGTAGGGGGTCATCTGTGGGATAGTGTTTTAGGGTTTAGGGTAGTACAGTGGTCGTTTGGTAGTGTAGGGGGTCGTGCTGGGGGTAGTGTTTTGGGGTTTAGGATAGTGCAGTGGTGTTCTGGTAGTATAGGGGGTCGTTCTGTGGGTAGTATTTTAGGTTTTACAGTAGTACAGTGGTGTTAGGGTCATGTAGGGGGTCGTGCTGGGGTTAGTGTTTTAGGGTTTAGGGTAGTTCAGTGATGTTTGGGTAGTGTAGGGGGTCGTGCTGGGGTAGTGTTTTAGGGTTTAGGGTTGTGCAGCGGTGTTTGTGTAGTGTAGGGGGTCGTGTTTTAGGGTTTAGGATAGTGCAGTGGTGTTTGTGTAGTGTAGGGGGTCGTGCTGGGGAGAGTATTAGGGTTTAGGGTAGTGCAGCAGTGTTTGTGTAGTATAGAGGGTTGCAATTTAGGGTTTAGGGTAGTGCAGTGGTCTTTGGGTAGTGTAGTGGGTCGTGTGGGGGGTAGTGTTTTAGGGTTTAGGGTAGTACAGTGGTCTTTGGGTAGTGTAGGGGGTCGTGCTGGGGGTAGTGTTTTAGGGTTTAGGGTAGTTCAGTGGTGTGTGGGTAGTGTAGGGGGTAAAGCTGGGGGTAGTGTTTTAGGGTTTAGGATTGTGCAGCGGTGTTTGTGTAGTGTAGGGGTCGTGTTTTAGGGTTTAGGGTAGTGCAGTGGTCTTTGGGTAGTGTAGAGGGTCATGTGGGTGTAGTGTTTTGGGTTTAGGGGTAGTGCAGTTGTCTTTGGGTAGTGTAGGGTGTCGTGCTGGGTGTAGTGTTTTAGGGTTTAGGGTAGTGCAGTGGTGTTTGGGTAGTGTAGGGGGTCGTGCTGGCGGTAGTGTTTTAGGGTTCAGCGTAGTGCAGTGGTGTTTGTGTGGTGTAGGGGGTCATGTGGGGACAGTGTTTTATGGTTTAGGGTAGTGCAGTGGTCTTTGGGTAGTGTAGGGATAGTGCTGGTGGTAGTGTTTTATTGTTTAGGGTAGTGCAGTGGTCTTTAGGTAGTGTAGGGGTAGTGCTGGGGGTAGTGTTTTAGGGTTTAGGGTAGTGCAGTGGTGTTTGGGTAGGTTACAGGGTCGTGCTGGGGATAGTGTTTTAGGGTTTAGGGTAGGGCAGTGGTGTTTGGGTAGTGTAAAGGGTACTGCTGGGGGTAGTGTTTTAGGGTTTTGGGAAGCGCTGTGGTGTTTGGATAGTGTAGGGGTCGTACTGAGCATAGTGTTTTAGGTTTTAGGGTTTAGGGTAGTGCAGTGGTGTTTGTTTAGTGTAGGGGGTCGTGCTGGGGGAGTGTTTTAGGGTTTAGGGTAGTGCAGCAGGGTTTGTGTAGTGTAGGAGGTCACGATTTAGGGTTTAGGGTAGTGCAGTGGTCTTTGGGTAGTGTAGGTTGTCATGTGGAGGCTAGTGTTTTAGGGTTTAGTGTAGTACAGTGGTCTTTGGGTAGTGTAGGGAGTCGTTCTGGGGTAGTGTATTAGGGTTTAGGTTAGTGCAATGGTGTTTATTTAGTGTAGGGGAACGTGCTAGGGAAGTGATTTAGGGTTTAGGGCAGTGCAGTGGTGTTTGTGTAGTGTAGGGGGTCATGCTGGGGGTAGTATTTTAGGGTTTAGGGTAGAGCAGTTTTGTTTGGGTATTGTAGGGGACCGTGCTGGGGGTAGTGTTTTAGGATTTAGGTTAGTGCAGTGGTGTTATGGTAGTGTAGTGGGTCGTGCTGGGGTAGTGTTTTAGGGTTTTGGGTAGTGCAGTGGTGTTTGTGTAGTGTAGGGGGTCATGATGGGGGTAGTGTTTTAGGGTTTAGGGTAGAGCAGTTTTGTTTGGGTATTGAAGGGGATCGTGCTGGGGTAGTGTTTTAGGATTTAGGGTAGTGCAGTGGTGTTAGGATAGTGTAGTGGGTCATGCTGGGGTAGTGTTTTAGGGTTTAGGGTAGTGCAGTGGTGTTTGGGTAGTGCAGGGGGTCGTGCTGGGGATAGATTTAGGGTTTAGGGTAGTGCAGTGGTGTTTGTGTAGTGTAGGGGGTCGTGTTTTAGGGTTTAGGATAGTGCAGTGGTCTTTGGGTAGTGTAGGGGGTCATCTGTGGGATAGTGTTTTAGGGTTTAGGGTAGTGCAATGGTCGTTTGGTAGTGTAGGGGGTTGTGCTGGGGGTAGTGTTTTGGGGTTTAGGATAGTGCAGTGGTGTTCTGGTAGTATAGGGGGTCGTGCTGTGGGTAGTGTTTTAGGTTTTACAGTAGTACATTGGTGTTAGGGTCATGTAGGGGGTCGTGCTGGGGTTAGTGTTTTAGGGTTTAGGGTAGTGCAGTGGTGTTTGGGTAGTGTAGGGGGTCATGCGGAGGGTAGATTTAGGGTTTAGGGTAGTGCAGTGGTATTTGGATAGTGTGGGGGGTCATGCTGGGGGTAGTGTTTTAGGGCTTAGGGTAGTGCAGTGGTGTTTGGGTAGGTTACGGGGTCGTGCTGGGGGTAGTGTTTTAGTGTTTAGGGTAGTGCAGTGGTGTTTGGGTAGTGTAGGGGTAGTGCTGGGGTTAGATTTAGGGATTAGGGTAGTGCAGTGGTGTTTGGGTAATGTAGGGAGTGGTGCTGGGGTAATATTTTCGGGTTTAGGTTAGTGCAGTGGTGTTTGTGTAGTGTAGGGTGTCATGCTGGGGGTAGTGTTTTAGGGATTAGGGTAGTGCAGTGCTATTTGTGTAGTGTAGGGGGTCGTGTTTTAGGGTAGTGCAGTGGTCTTTGGGTAGTGTAGCGGGTCATGCTGGGGGTAGTTTTTTAGGGTTTAGGATAGTGCAGTGGTCTTTGGATAGTGTAGGGGGTCATGTGGGGGGTAGTGTTTTAGAGTTTAGGGTAGTGCAGCGGTGTTTTGGTAGTATAGGGGGTCGTGCTGTGGGTAGTGTTTTAGGGTTTACGGTAGTACAGTGGTGTTAGGGTAGTGTAGGCGGTCGTGCTGGGGTTAGTGTTTTAGGGTTTAGGGTAGTGCAGTGGTGTTTGGGTAGTGTAGGGGTTCGTGCTGGGAGTAGTGTTTTAGGGTTTAGGGTAGTGTAGTGGTCTTTGGGTAGTGTAGGTGGTCGTGCGGTGGGGAGATTTACAGTTTAGGGTAGAGCAGTGGTATTTGGATAGTGTATGGGTCGTGCTGGGGGTAGTGTTTTAGGGTTTAGGGTAGTGCAGTGGTGTTTGTGTAGTGTAGTGCGTCACGATTTAGGGTTTAGGGTAGTGCACTGGTCTTTGGGTAGTGTGGGTGGTCGTGTGGAGGGTAGTGTTTTGGGGTTTAGTGTATACAGTGGTCTTTGGGTAGTGTAGGGAGTCATTCTGGGGTAGTGTATTAGGGTTTAGGTTAGTGCAATGGTGTTTGGGTAGTGTAGGGGGTTGTGCTGGGGTAGTGTGTTAGGGTTTAGGGTTTAGGGTAGTGCAGTGGTGTTTTGGTAGTGTAGGGGGTTGTGCTGGTGGTCGTGTTTTATGGTTTAGGGCAGTGCAGTGGTGTTTATTTAGTGTAGGGGGACGTGCTAGGGAAGTGATTTAGGGTTTAGGGCAGTGCAGTGGTGTTTGTGTAGTGTAGGGGGTCATGCTGGGGGTAGTGTTTTAGGGTTTAGGGTAGAGCAGTTTTGTTTGGGTATTGTAGGGGACCGTGCTGTGGGTAGTGTTTTAGGATTTAGGGTAGTGCAGTGGTGTTAGGGTAGTGTAGTGGGTCGTGCTGGGGTAGTGTTTTAGGGTTTAGGGTAGTGTAGTGGTGTTTGGGTAGGGCAGGGGGTCGTGCTGGGGATAGATTTAGGGTTTAGGGTAGTGCAGTGGTGTTTGGGTAGTATAGGGGGTCATGCTGGGGGTAGTGTTTTGGTGTTCACGGTAGTGCAGTGGTGGTTGGGCAGTGTAGGGGGTCATGCTGGGATTAGTGTTTTAGGGTTTAGGGTAGTGCAGCGGTGCTTGGGTAGTATAGGGGGTCATACTGGGGGTAGGTTTAGGGTTTAGGTAGTGCAGTAGTGTTTGGGTAATGTAGGGAGTGGTGCTGGGGAGTGTTCTAGGGTTTAGGGTAGTGCAGTGGTGTTTGTTTAGTGTAGGGGGTCGTGTTTTAGGGTTTAGGATCATGCAGTGGTCTTTGGGTAGTGTAGGGGGTCATCTGTGGGATAGTGTTTTAGGGTTTAGGGTAGTACAGTGGTCGTTTGGTAGTGTAGGGGGTCATGCTGGGGGTAGTGTTTTGGGGTTTAGGATAGTGCAGTGGTGTTCTGGTAGTATAGGGGGTCGTTCTGTGGGTAGTATTTTAGGTTTTACAGTAGTACAGTGGTGTTAGGGTCATGTAGGGGGTCGTGCTGGGGTTAGTGTTTTAGGGTTTAGGGTAGTTCAGTGATGTTTGGGTAGTGTAGGGGGTCGTGCTGGGGTAGTGTTTTAGGGTTTAGGGTTGTGCAGCGGTGTTTGTGTAGTGTAGGGGGTCGTGTTTTAGGGTTTAGGATAGTGCAGTGGTCTTTGGGAAGTGTAGTGGGTCATCTGTGGGATAGTGTTTTAGGGTTTAGGGTAGTGCAGTGGTGTTTGGGTAGTGTAGGGGGTCGTGCTGGCGGTAGTGTTTTAGGGTTTAGCGTAGTGCAGTAGTCTTTGGGTAGTGTAGGGATAATGCTGGTGGTAGTGTTTTATTGTTTAGGGTAGTGCAGTGGTCTTTAGGTAGTGTAGGGGTAGTGTTGGGGGTAGTGTTTTACTGTTTAGCGTAGTGCAGTGGTGTTTGTGTAGTATAGGGGGTCGTGTGGGGGCAGTGTTTTATGGTTTAGGGTAGTGCAGTGGTCTTTGGGTAGTGTATGGATAGTGCTGGGGGTAGTGTTTTATGGTTTAGGGTAGTGCAGTGGTCTTTGGGTAGGTTACAGGGTCGTGCTGGGGGTAGTGTTTTGGGGTTTAGGGTAGAGCAGTCATCTTTGGGTAGTGTAGGGGGTCGTGCTGGGGGTAGTGTTTTAGGGTTTAGGGTAGTTCAGTGGTGTTTGGGTAGTGAAGGGGGTCGTGCTGGGGCAGTTTTTTTGGGTAAGGGTAGTGCTGTGGTGTTTTGGTAGTGTAGGGGGTCATGCAGGGGTAGATTTAGGGTTTAGGGTAATGCAGTGGTGTTTGGGTAATGTTGGGAGTGGTGCTGGGGGAGTGTTTTAGGGTTTAGGGTAGTGCACTGGTGTTTTGGTAGTATAGGGGGTTGTGCTGTGGGTAGTGTTTTAGGGTTTACGGTAGTACAGTGGTGTTAGGGTAGTGTATGGCGTCATGCTGGGGTTCGTGTTTTAGGGTTTAGGGTAGAGCAGTGGTGCTTGGGTAGTGTAGGGGGTCATACTGGGGGTAGGTTTAGGGTTTAGGTAGTGCAGTAGTGTTTGGGTAATGTTCTGGTAGTATAGGGGGTCGTTCTGTGGGTAGTGTTTTAAGTTTTACAGTAGTACAGTGGTGTTAGGGTCATGTAGGGGGTCGTGCTGGGGTTAGTATTTTAGGGTTTAGGGTAGTTCAGTGATGTTTGGGTAGTGTAGGGGGTCGTGCTGGGGTAGTGTTTTAGGGTTTAGGGTTGTGCAGCGGTGTTTGTGTAGTGTTGGGGGTCGTGTTTTAGGGTTTAGGATAGTGCAGTGGTCTTTGGGAAGTGTAGGGGGTCATCTGTGGGATAGTGTTTTAGGGTTTAGGGTAGTGCAGTGGTGTTTGGGTAGTGTAGGGGGTCGTGCTGGCGGTAGTGTTTTAGGGTTTAGCATAGTGCAGTGGTCTTTGGGTAGTGTAGGGATAGTGCTGGTGGTAGTGTTTTATTGTTTAGGGTAGTGCAGTGGTCTTTAGGTACTGTAGGGGTAGTGCTGGGGGTAGTTTTTTATGGTTTAGGGTAGTGCAGTGGTCTTTACGTAGTGTAGGGGTAGTGCTGGGGGTAGTGTTTTATGGTTTAGGGAAGTGCAGTGCTCTTTTGGTAGTGTAGGGGTAGTGCTGGGGGTAGTGTTTTAGGGTTTAGGGTAGTGCAGTGGTGTTTGGGTAGTGTAGAGGGTACTGCTGGGGGTAGTGTTTTAGAGTTTTGGGTAGCACTTTGGTATTTGGGTAGTGTAGGGGGTCGTACTAGGTGTAGTGTTTTAGGGTTTAGGGTAGTGCAGTGGTGTTTGTGTAGTGTAGGGGGTCATGCTGGGGGAGTGTTTTAGGGTTTAGGGTAGTGCCGCAGTGTTTGTGTAGTGTAGGGGGTCGCAATTTAGGGTTGAGGGTAGTGCAGTGGTCTTTGGGTAGCGTAGTGGGTCGTGTGGGGGGTAGTGGTTTAGGGTTTAGGGTAGTACAGTGGCCATTGGGTAGTGTAGGGGGTCGTGCTGGGGGTAGTGTTTTAGGGTTTAGGGTAGTTCAGTGGTGTGTGGGTAATGTAGGGGGCAAGCTGGGGGTAGTGTTTTAGGGTCTCGGGTAGCACTGTGGTGTTTGGGTAGTGTAGGGGGTCATACTGGGCGTAGTGTTTTAGGGTTTAGGGCAGTGCAGTGGTGTTTGTGTAGTGTAGGGGGTCGTGCTGGTGGAGTGTTTTAGGGTTTAGGGTAGTGCAGCAGTGTTTGTGTAGTGTAGTGGGTCGCAATTTAGGGTTTAGGGTAGTGCAGTGGTCTTTGGGTAGTGTAGTGGGTCGTGTGGGGGGTAGTGTTTTAGGGTTTAGGGTAGTGCAATGGTGATTGGGTAGGTTACGGGGTCGTGCTGGGGATAGTGTTTTAGGGTTTAGGGTAGTGCAGGGGTGTTTGGGTGTTGTAGAGGGTACTGCTGGGGGTAGTGTCTTAGGGTTACGGGTAGCACTGTGGTATTTGGATAGTGTAGGGGGTCGTACTGGGGGTAGTGTTTTAGGATTTAGGGTAGTGCAGTGGTGTTTGTGTAGTGTAGGGGGTCGTGCTGGGGAGAGTATTAGGGTTTAGGGTAGTGCAGCAGTGTTTGTGTAGTATAGAGGGTCGCAATTTAGGGTTTAGGGTAGTGCAGTGGTCTTTGGGTAGTGTAGTGGGTCGTGTGGGGGGTAGTGTTTTAGGGTTTAGGGTAGTACGGTGGTCTTTGTGTAGTGTAGGGGGTCGTGCTGGGGGTAGTGTTTTAGGGTTTAGGGTAGTTCAGTGGTGTGTGGGTAGTGTAGTGGGTCAAGCTGGGGGTAGTGTTTTAGGGTTTAGGATTGTGCAGCGGTGTTTGTGTAGTGTAGGGATCGTGTTTTAGGGTTTAGGGTAGTGCAGTGGTCTTTGGGTAGTGTAGAGGGTCATGTGGGGGTAGTGTTTTGGGTTTAGGGTTTAGGGTAGTGCAGTTGTCTTTGGGTAGTGTAGGGTGTCGTGCTGGGTGTAGTGTTTTAGGGTTTAGGATAGTGCAGTGGTGTTTGGGTAGTGTAGGGGGTCGTGCTGGCGGTAGTGTTTTAGGGTTCAGCGTAGTGCAGTGGTGTTTGTGTGGTGTAGGGGGTCATGTGGGGACAGTGTTTTATGGTTTAGGGTAGTGCAGTGGTCTTTGGGTAGTTTATGGATAGTGCTGGTGGTAGTGTTTTATTGTTTAGGGTAGTGCAGTGGTCTTTAGGTAGTGTAGGGGTAGTGCTGGGGGTAGTGTTTTAGGGTTTAGGGTAGTGCAGTGGTGTTTGGGTAGGTTACAGGGTCGTGCTGGGGATAGTGTTTTAGGGTTTAGGGTAGTGCAGTGGTGTTTGGGTAGTGTAAAGGGTACTGCTGGGGGTAGTGTTTTAGGGTTTAGGGTAGTGCAGCACTGTTTGTGTAGTGTAGGGGATCACGATTTAGGGTTTAGGGTAGTGCAGTGGTCTTTGGGTAGTGTAGGTTGTCATGTGGAGGCTAGTGTTTTAGGGTTTAGTGTAGTACAGTGGTCTTTGGGTAGTGTAGTGGGTCGTGCTGGGGTAGTGTTTTAGGGTTTAGGGTAGTGCAGTGATGTTTGGGTAGTGTAGGGGGTCGTGCTGGGGGAGTGTTTTAGGGTTTAGGGTTTAGGGTAGTGCAGTGGTGTTTGTGTAGTGTAGGGGGTCGTGCTGGGGGAGTGTTTTAGGGTTTAGGGTAGTGCAGCACTGTTTGTGTAGTGTAGGGGGTCACGATTTAGGGTTTAGGGTAGTGCAGTGGTCTTTGGGTAGTGTAGGTTGTCATGTGGAGGCTAGTGTTTTAGGGTTTAGTGTAGTACAGTGGTCTTTGGGTAGTGTAGTGGGTCGTGCTGGGGTAGTGTTTTAGGGTTTAGGGTAGTGCAGTGATGTTTGGGTAGTGCAGGGGGTCGTGCTGGGGATAGATTTAGGGTTTAGGGTAGTGCAGTGGTGTTTGGGTAGTGAAGGGGGTCATGCTGGGGGTAGTGTTTTGGGGTTCACAGTAGTGCAGTGGTGTTTGGGCAGTGTAGGGGGTCATGCTGGGATTAGTGTTTTAGGGTTTAGGGTTGTGCAGCGGTGTTTGTGTAGTGTAGGGAGTCGTGTTTTAGGGTTTAGTGTTGTGCAGTGGTCTTTGGGTAGTGTAGTGGATCGTGTGGGTAGTAGTGTTTTAGGGTTTAGGGTTTAGGGTAGTGCAGTTGTCATTGGGTAGTGTAGGGTGTCGTGCTGGTGTAGTGTTTTAGGGATTAGGGTAGTGCAGTGGTGTTTGGGTAGTGTAGGGGGTCGTGCTGGGGGTAGTGTTTTCGGTTTTAGGATAGTGCAGTGGTGTTTTTGTAGTGTAGGGGGTCGAGTGGGGGTAGTGTTTTACGGTTTAGGGTAGTGCAGTGGTCTTTGGGTAGTGTAGGGGTAGTGCTGGGGGTAGTGTTTTATGGTTTAGGGAAGTGCAGTGCTCTTTTGGTAGTGTAGGGGTAGTGCTGGGGGTAGTGTTTTAGGGTTTAGGGTAGTGCAGTGGTGTTTGGGTAGTGTAGAGGGTACTGCTTGGGGTAGTGTTTTAGAGTTTTGGGTAGCACTGTGGTATTTGGGTAGTGTAGGGGGTCATACTAGGCGTAGTGTTTTAGGGTTAAGGGTAGTGCAGTGGTGTTTGTGTAGTGTAGGGGGTCGCAATTTAGGGTTTAGGGTAGTGCAGTGGTCTTTGGGTAGTGTAGTGGGTTGTGTGGGGAGTAGTATTTTAGGGTTTAGGGTAGTACAGTGGCCTTTGGGTAGTGTATGGGGTCGTGCTGGGGGTAGTGTTTTAGGGTCTCGGGTAGCACTGTGGTGTTTGGGTAGTGTAGGGGGTCATACTGGGCGTAGTGTTTTAGGGTTTAGGGTAGTGCAGTGGTGTTTGTGTAGTGTAGGGGGTCATGCTGAGGGAGTGTTTTAGGGTTTAGGGTAGTACAGCCGTGTTTGTGTAGTATAGGGGGTCGCAATTTAGGGTTTAGGGTAGTGCAGTGGTCTTTGGGTAGTGTAGTGGGTCGTGTGGGGGGTAGTGTTTTAGGGTTTAGGGTGGTGCAATGGTGTTTGGGTAGGTTACGGGGTCATGCTGGGGGTAGTGTTTTAGGGTTTAGGGTAGTGCAGGGGTGTTTGGGTAGTGTAGAGGGTACTGCTGGGGGTAGTGTCTCAGGGTTACGGGTAGCACTGTGGTATTTGGATAGTGTAGGGGGTCGTACTGGGCATAGTGTTTTAGGGTTTAGGGTAGTGCAGTGGTGTTTGTGTAGTGTAGGGGGGTCGTGCTGGGGGAGAGTATTAGGGTTTAGGGTAGTGCAGCAGTGTTTTTGTAGTGTAGGGGGTCGCAATTTAGGGTTTAGGGTAGTGCAGTGGTCTTTGGGTAGTGTAGTGGGTCGTTTGGGGGTAGTGTTTTAGGGTAGTACAGTGGTCTTTGGGTAGTGTAGGGGGTCGTGCTGGGGGTAGTGTTTTAGGGTTTAGGGTAGTTCAGTGGTGTGTGGGTAGTCTAGGGGGTCAAGCTGGGGGTAGTGTTATAGGGTTTAGGATTGTGCATCGGTGTTTGTGTAGTGTAGGTGTGAGAAGTTGGCCTGGTATATGCTGTTCACTAGTTCTAGTGACCACCTTGTACCATGCCAAGCAACCCTTATGGTGTGGTTGTAAGTCAACCTTTTTGGACTAGCTGCCCTAGTGGTAGCGTAGGCTAAGCAGTCTTTGAGGCTAAACTCGTGATGCGTGTTAAGCAAGCTGTTTTACCAATAGTAACCCCCTTTTATACCAATGAAAGGACACCACACAGATATATATTCAAAATATATATGTATTTATTTCTCAAAGTAACCCCTAGTCTCTTTATGAGCACAGGAGCACAAATCGTCAAACAAGATTATCACAGAATACACAGAAGTTGCACTTTATATGGATAGGCCCTGGTGGCCACTCGAACCATATACTAAAATAGTGGTATAAGTACCACGAACAGAAAAGGGAAAAGGCCTAGGGCCTCTAGAATCGCTGGGCCTACAAGGAGCTAACGTCAGTTAGTGACCAGGAGGTCCACGGGTGGCGTGTGCAGAGCAAATAGTCACACGCGGGCTCCCATAGGTTTCAATGGGTGCGTAAAAAGTACAAAGTTACTGCAAAAGGAATCTTCCGGATGACCTAGGAACTTAAGATTTGGAACACAGGCACTAGAGATGTATTACTACACATGGGCACCGGAGTGCCAGCTTTACCTCACCCACAGGAAGCGGGTGCATAGGCCTCAAAGTGCGTCGGGTTTCTTCTATCTGTTCCGTTGAGCCTGGGACAAAGATGCTGCAGGCGGTCGGTCGGGAAGAGATGCAGTGGGTCCAAGAGTGGATCGGAGATGTTGAAGACCTGTAAGCAGAGGGGACAGTGTTCACAGTCACTAGCCAGTGACCAGCGTGGCACCAGGTGGGTACCAGGCGATGTCGGGTGCAAACAGGTGATGAGGGGTAGCTTGTCTCCGCAGCCACGTGGTCCCTGAAGGTCGACGACGTCCAGGAGTCGGCTCACGAGCTGTCCCACGCAGGCTCTCGCTGTCGGCGGTGTCGGCGACTTGATCGAAGCAAACAAGCCTTGGCAAAAGCAATTGCAGGAGGATTCGGAAATCAGCTGTTGGTTCTGACCAGCAAGGTCAGAGGGATTGCTCCTTTGGAGGGGAGCAAGGGCCAGTCTGGAGCAACCAGACCAGCGGTGTTTGTCGTAGATTTCGTCGCCAAGATGGCCACTAGCCAGCGGGCCAGCAACCGGTTAGGCGCGTCGAGTGGCAAAATGCAGAAGGGCCCCACGCAGATCGTGGAGATGCTGGAGGGCTCACCTTTGGTGCAGATGCTGCTCGAGGGTTGGGCTTCTCAGGACCCAAAGCACAACTTGGAGGGAGCCTCGGTTGTTGCACTGGTCAGCTTGTCGTAGTCGTTCCAAGATGGCTGGCTCCACGTGTCTCGGTGCCTCCACGGGTCTCCTCTTTTCAGGGACTGTGGATCGGGCGGTGAGAGGTCTGGAGGTCCAGGTCTTGTCAGTCTCTGGGCTCGGGCTCCGGCGGGAGGCGGCGGCAAAGCAGACGGTGATTCGCTGGATGGTGCTTGCGTTAGCAAGGTGGTCACTCCCTGACCACAGGGGAGATTTTCTTCAGTCTTCTGTGCAGCAGAATGTCGAAGTTCCCGTCTTCTTCTTAGTTTCAAGTTGATTCCAGGATGTCTGAAGTCTTAGGACACAGCTCCTACCTTTAAGCGGATTCTAGGGGCCGGACTACCTGCTAGGTCCCTCCCTATGGGTGGGACCAGGAAGGGGGGTGGTTACACCCCCAATCCTTTGTCCAGCTCGCCCCAGGCCCGGGACTGGTGTGCCCCAGGACCGGTTTGAACTGGCATATGCACCGAGGCTCCTTGTGAGCCACAGGCATGTCTGGTTTCTTTCAAGCCCTACCTGACCAATACACAAAATCCTGTCTGGGGTGGTGCATGCACCTCCCCTGGCAGGAAACCCTTTGTCCACACCTCCCAAGCTGGAAGGACTCCCAGCAGCAGGAGGGCAGACTTGTGTCTGTGGTGGCAGCATCCATTTTGTGGAGCTGAGGCTATGTCTGATTTTACCCGGGTTTCAGGTACTGTACATGTCGTGTCCCTCTAGAAGGGTGGAATGCTAACCCCGTCGCCAGAATTGGCGAGGGGTTAGTATTCCAATTCGTATGACACCTTACTCGACATGTTTTGATAAAGCCAAACCAAAGATAGCATTTAACCGCGAGGTTCATAATGCACTTAAGAGTATATGGTATGACGATATCTGGAAACAGTAGAAGGAAGTTGTTCCGACCACTGCAGACAGGCTCAGCTCATGCCAGAGCACCATCTCACATGGAACCAAGCACTCTGCCTTCAGGATTGTTAAGGCCTGCCATAGGAGTGACTTATAGGTTACCAGGTGTCCCATTTAAGGTTAGGTATAGGTATACTACACCTAAGTAAGAGGTGATTACACCAACTTACCCCAGCTGAGTGATCAGCCAGTTGTGTCAAATCGTTAGGCCAAGCCTGGGGTGGCATAATACATGCTGCAGCCCTTGGCAGGCCTTGGGTACACCAATGCCCTGGGTACCTAGTGTACACTGGTACAGGGGCTGACAGGGTGATCCACTTCCAATTGGTTATGCACCTAGGGTGCATAGTTTTAATTTAGTAGAGAGAACAGCAGGCTGGGGGTCTGATTGGCAGGCCCACAGCCTCAATATGTCAAAAACCAGTGAAGCAAAAAGCAAAAATTTGAGGTGACCATAGGATAGCAGACCCTACTCTCCTACACAACCCCCCCCCAAACGCTGGGACATTAAACTAGCCTTGACCAGTCTCGTCTTCATGTCCTAAGTGGAAGTACCTGGAGAGACCATCTGCATTCCCATGGTCAGTACCTGGCCGGTGCTCCACTGTAAAGTCCATCCCCTGTAGGGAAATGGACCACCTAAGCAGTTTGGGGTTTTCACCCTTCATCTGATTTAGCCACAAGAGGGGCTTATGGTCGGTCTGAATCTTGAAGTGAGTGCCAAACAAGTATGGCCTCAGCTTCTTCAGGGCCCACACCACAGCAAAGGCCTCCCTCTCAATAGCTGACCAATTCTTCTCTCTGGGGGTCAACCTTCTGCTAATAAAAGCAATGGGTTGGTCTTGACCATCTACATTAAGTTGTGACAGCACAGCTCCCACACCCAACTCAGAAGCATCTGTTTGGACAATAAACTCTTTGGAGTAGTCAGGACTTTTCAGGATAGGTGCAGAGCACATGGCCTCCTTCAGGTCATCAAATGCCTTTTGACAGCTTACTGTCCACTGAACCTTTTTGGGCATCTTCTTGGATGTCAGATCATTAAGAGGAGTCACAATGGACCCATAGTTCTTAACAAACTTCCTGTAATACCCAGTCAAGCCCAAGAAAGCTCGAACTTGAGTCTGGGTGGTTGGAGGGGACCAATCCTTGATGGACTGTATCTTACTCTCCAGTGGTTGAACTTGGCCCCCACCTACAAGGTGGCCCAAATACACAACCTTACTCTGCCCTATCTGGCACTTAGTAGCCTTGATAGTGAGGCCTGCCCTTTGCAGAGCCTCAAGAGCCTTCTTCAGGTGGATCAGGTGATCCTCCCAGGTGGAACTAAAGACAGCAATGTCATCAAGATATGCTGCGCAAAAGTCATCCAACCCAGTAAGGACTTGGTTCACCAGCCTTTGGAAGGTGGCAGGTGCATTCTTCAGACCAAAGGGCATCACCACAAACTGATAATGCCCACCTGGGGTTGAGAATGCTGTTTTGGCCTTAGACTCCTCAGCTAACCTGATTTGCCAATAGCCAGCTGTCAAGTCAAATGTGCTCAAAAACTTTGCAGAAGCTAGTTTGTCTATGAGCTCATCTGCCCTTGGAATAGGGTGTGCATCTGTCCTGGTGACAGCATTGAGTCCTCTGTAATCCACACAGAACCTCATCTCTCTCTTGCCATCTTTGGTGTGAGGTTTGGGGACCAGAACCACTGGGCTAGCCCAGGGGCTCTCTGAGGGTTCAATGACACCTAATTCCAGCATTTTATGTACCTCAGCCTTTATACAGTCCCTGACGTGGTCAGGTTGTCTGTAAAGTTTGTTCTTTACAGGCAGACTGTCACCAGTGTCCACAACATGGGTACACCAGTCAGTTTGACTAGGTATCAAGGAAAACATATGTGAAAATGATTGTAGAACCTGTCTACATTCAGTCTGCTGATGGGCAGTGAGGTTGCCTCCAAGGGTCACTCCTTCAACTGAGCCATCTTCAGGGTTCTGAGACAACAGGTCTGGGAGAGGGTCACTCTCTTCCTCCTGTCCCTCATCTGTAGCCATGAGCAAGCCCATGTCTGCCCTGTCAACATATGCTTTAAGCCTGTTAACATGGAGTACCCTGTGGGGACTCCTGGGAGTTCCTAGGTCGACCAAGTAGGTGACCTCTCCCTTCTTTTCCAGGATTGTATGGGGTCCAGACCATTTGTCTTGGAGTGCTGCTGGGGCCACCGGCTCCAACACCCATACCTTCTGTCCTGGCTGATACTCAACCAAGACAGCCTTTTGGTCATGCCAAGCTTTCTGTAAGGCCTGGCTTGCCTCAAGGTTTTTAGATGCCTTCTCCATATACTCAGCCATCCTGGAGCGGAGACCAAGTACATAGTCCACTATGTCTAGCTTAGGCTTTTTGAGAGGTAACTCCCATCCTTCCTTCACCAAACACAGTGGGCCTCTCACAGGGTGCCCAAACAACAATTCAAAGGGGCTGTAGCCAACTCCTTTTTGTGGGACCTCTCTGTAAGCAAACAGAAGGCAGGGTAGAAGGATATCCCATCTTCGCCTGAGCTTTTCAGGTAATCCTTTGATCATACCCTTTAGGGTCTTGTTGAATCTCTCAACAAGCCCATTGCATTGGGGGTGATAAGGGGTGGTGAACTTGTAGTTGACACCACATTCCTTCCACATAGCTGTCAAGTATCCTGACATAAAGTTGGTACCTCTGTCAGATACTACCTCCTTAGGAAACCCCACTCTGGAGAATACTCCCAGCAGGGCCCTGGCCACAACAGGAGCTGTAGTGGTCCTAAGGGGAATTGCCTCTGGATACCTGGTGGCATGATCCACTACCACCAGTATAAATCTGTGTCCAGATGCAGTGGGAGGATCCATGGGACCCACTATGTCTATTCCCACTCTTTCAAAGGGGACCCCCACCACAGGTAGTGGTATTAGGGGGGCCTTTGTTGTGCCACCTGATTTGCCACTGGCTTGGCAGGTAACACAGGAGCGACAAAACTCCTTTGTATCTTCATTCATATGAGGCCAGTGAAAGTGAGGGACAAGCCTGTCCCAAGTCTTGTTCTGGCCTAAGTGTCCTGCTAAAGGAATGTCATGGGCCAAGGTAAGAAGGAAGCCCCTAAATTGCAGAGGTATGACCAACCTCCTGGTTGCACCAGGCTTGGGGTCTCTAGCCTCTGAATAAAGGAGCCCTTCATCCCAATACACTTTATGGGTACCTTGAGCATTCCCAGCAGCCTCAGCAGCAGCCAGCTGTCTGAGGGGTTCAAGAGAGGGACAGGATAACTGAGCCTGCCTCAAGTCAGCCCTTGAAGGTCCCCCTGTCCCCAGAAACTCAACCTGATCAGGTTCAAGCTCTTCAGGGACAGTTCCTTCAGGGTCCTCTAGATCAGCTTCCTGGGAAGGCTGATCATCACTCTGAGGCAGGGGGGAAGGCACAGCCTTGACCCTCCTGTTCTTCTTCTTGGTAGGTGCTTGGTCCATTGTTCCAGGATCCAAGACCTGTGGTTCAGTGAGGCACTTTTTGGCCTGTGACCTGGTCACAGCAAGGACATGTGATGATATACCTAACATCTCTGCATGAGTCCTGTACTCCACTTCTGACCATAGAGAACTCTCTAGGTCATTGCCCAACAAACATTCTACTGGGAGGTCTGCACTAACCACAACCCTTTTGAGGCCAGTTACCCCTCCCCATGAGAAGTTAACAACTGCCACACTATGTGAAGTAGTGGCATTGCTGGCATTGGTCACCAGGTAGTTCTCACCTGGTATGTACTGTCCAGGATCCACAAAGCCTGGTGTCACCATAGTGACACTGGCACATGTGTCCCTGTAGGCTTGAGCCACTTTGTCATTAATTAAAGGAGTCTGTCTGTACTTGCCCAGGTTACTGGGGCTCACAGTCAGGGACAAATCAATGTCCCCATCACAGATCAAGACTGCCTGTGTAAGGGTTCTGTCTAAGTCAGAATCTCCTTCAGTTCCCATAGTGATTCCCACTACACCCTTTGTCTGGGGACCAACACTGCTAACAGTAGTACTGGGAGCAGGTGCCTTAGGGGCAACAGTGTTGGGGGCTCCACCCTTTTTGCAATCACTAGTCCAGTGAGTTGTATTTTTACAATGATTGCACCAGGGTTTCTTCTGACCTTCTTTCTTCTTTTTGGACTGTTGGGACCCACCCTCCTTAGTAGTAGTTTGGGGCCCTGTTGAAGACTTCTGGTCTTTAGGTTTCTGATCTCCACCCTTTTGGTCTGTTTTCTTCTGATCACCCCCTTGGCCCTGGTTCTGGTTCTTTTGCTTAACCCTGGTTCTGACCCATTTGTCTGCCTTCTTTCCCAATTCTTGGGGAGAGGTCAGATCAGAGTCAACCAAGTGTTGATGCAGTTGCTGGTTTTGACAGTTATTTAAAATCTGCTCTCTCATCATCAAATTATACAATCCTGTAAAATCAGATACCTTACTTCCCAGCAACCAACCCTCCAAAGCCTTAGTGGCACATTCAATGTATTCAGACCAGTCCTGAGTCTGTGTCTTTTGGGTGTCTCTGAACATTAACCTGTACTGTTCAGTGGTTAAGCCTAACCCATCTACCAGAACACTCTTCAGGACTCTGTAGTTTCTGACATCCTCTTCTCTAACAGTGAGGAGTCTGTCTCTGCCTCTTCCTTCAAAGGAGAGCCAGAGGATTGCTGCCCACTGGTCTTCAGGAACCTGCTGTACTTTGCAGGCTCTCTCAAGAGCAGTTATCCATTTGTGGATGTCATCCCCACTTTTGTAGGGGGGCACAACCTTAGACAGGTTCCTATTGTCAAAGACCCTATCTTTGTCCTTAGGGACAATGCTGCCACCAGTGGGTATAGACCCACTCTCTTTATGCTGTCTAGCCTTGCTAAGTTTCTCTTCCATCAGGGCTACTTCTAGCTCCTGCTTCCTGATCCTCAGCTGGGCCTCTTGCATCTTGGCCTCATGTTCCCTCCTCTGAGGGGTGGTCATCCTTCTCCTGGAGTGACCTTGAGAGCCTCTAGAGCCATGGGAAGCATTGGAGTCACCTGAGCGATTCCTTTGCCTTCCCAGCCCTGTGTTAAGTCCACTGGGGAGATCCAGTGGGTTGAACCCACTGTCAGTCCCCAATAGCCTTGGTTTAGCTGGGCCAAGTATAACACTTGGCACTGGGCTAGTTCTCCCTTCATCCTCACTACTGTCAGTGTCCTTTTCACTCTCATCCTCTGTGGTAGGCATCCCATCTAAGGGGTGACTATTGGGAAGGGGTACTTCAGTGGCATCTTTAGAAGGGGGGCCTCCTGTTCCTGACCCTAAGGGGGCTAACTGGGAAGCTTTCTTGAGTGCTCTCTGATTCTCATCATTCTGTAAGAGCTCTCTGAGCTCAGCAGAGTTTGGGTTCTTGGGCTGTTTAAGGCCTCTAAGAGTTGCCAAATGCCTGAGCTCATTCTGATTAAGGGTAGCAAAGCTGGATGGTGCCCTCTGGGGGTCACTCTCAACAGAGATGGGTACAGTGGACCCCTCTGCCCCGGCCATTGCTCTTAAGTGTGGGTGGATGTGTTGCAATCTACCTACACTTGGGTTTACCTACTAAACCTATCTAGTAGTTGTAGTCAGGGTGTGCTACTCCCTTTGCTCTACAACAACTAAGTTCAGTAGAACTTAGGTATATCTAATCTTGTTTTATATGTACCTACAGGTACCTATGTGATCTTTCAATTGGTAACCAAGAGATTACAATGGTAAAACACAGCAAGCTCAAATCCAACCGCTGCTCACCAATGTGAGAAGTTGGCCTGGTATATGCTGTTCACTAGTTCTAGTGACCACCTTGTACCATGCCAAGCAACCCTTATGGTGTGGTTGTAAGTCAACCTTTTTGGACTAGCTGCCCTAGTGGTAGCGTAGGCTAAGCAGTCTTTGAGGCTAAACTCGTGATGCGTGTTAAGCAAGCTGTTTTACCAATAGTAACCCCCTTTTATACCAATGAAAGGACACCACACAGATATATATTCAAAATATATATGTATTTATTTCTCAAAGTAACCCCTAGTCTCTTTATGAGCACAGGAGCACAAATCGTCAAACAAGATTATCACAGAATACACAGAAGTTGCACTTTATATGGATAGGCCCTGGTGGCCACTCGAACCATATACTAAAATAGTGGTATAAGTACCACGAACAGAAAAGGGAAAAGGCCTAGGGCCTCTAGAATCGCTGGGCCTACAAGGAGCTAACGTCAGTTAGTGACCAGGAGGTCCACGGGTGGCGTGTGCAGAGCAAATAGTCACACGCGGGCTCCCATAGGTTTCAATGGGTGCGTAAAAAGTACAAAGTTACTGCAAAAGGAATCTTCCGGATGACCTAGGAACTTAAGATTTGGAACACAGGCACTAGAGATGTATTACTACACATGGGCACCGGAGTGCCAGCTTTACCTCACCCACAGGAAGCGGGTGCATAGGCCTCAAAGTGCGTCGGGTTTCTTCTATCTGTTCCGTTGAGCCTGGGACAAAGATGCTGCAGGCGGTCGGTCGGGAAGAGATGCAGTGGGTCCAAGAGTGGATCGGAGATGTTGAAGACCTGTAAGCAGAGGGGACAGTGTTCACAGTCACTAGCCAGTGACCAGCGTGGCACCAGGTGGGTACCAGGCGATGTCGGGTGCAAACAGGTGATGAGGGGTAGCTTGTCTCCGCAGCCACGTGGTCCCTGAAGGTCGACGACGTCCAGGAGTCGGCTCACGAGCTGTCCCACGCAGGCTCTCGCTGTCGGCGGTGTCGGCGACTTGATCGAAGCAAACAAGCCTTGGCAAAAGCAATTGCAGGAGGATTCGGAAATCAGCTGTTGGTTCTGACCAGCAAGGTCAGAGGGATTGCTCCTTTGGAGGGGAGCAAGGGCCAGTCTGGAGCAACCAGACCAGCGGTGTTTGTCGTAGATTTCGTCGCCAAGATGGCCACTAGCCAGCGGGCCAGCAACCGGTTAGGCGCGTCGAGTGGCAAAATGCAGAAGGGCCCCACGCAGATCGTGGAGATGCTGGAGGGCTCACCTTTGGTGCAGATGCTGCTCGAGGGTTGGGCTTCTCAGGACCCAAAGCACAACTTGGAGGGAGCCTCGGTTGTTGCACTGGTCAGCTTGTCGTAGTCGTTCCAAGATGGCTGGCTCCACGTGTCTCGGTGCCTCCACGGGTCTCCTCTTTTCAGGGACTGTGGATCGGGCGGTGAGAGGTCTGGAGGTCCAGGTCTTGTCAGTCTCTGGGCTCGGGCTCCGGCGGGAGGCGGCGGCAAAGCAGACGGTGATTCGCTGGATGGTGCTTGCGTTAGCAAGGTGGTCACTCCCTGACCACAGGGGAGATTTTCTTCAGTCTTCTGTGCAGCAGAATGTCGAAGTTCCCGTCTTCTTCTTAGTTTCAAGTTGATTCCAGGATGTCTGAAGTCTTAGGACACAGCTCCTACCTTTAAGCGGATTCTAGGGGCCGGACTACCTGCTAGGTCCCTCCCTATGGGTGGGACCAGGAAGGGGGGTGGTTACACCCCCAATCCTTTGTCCAGCTCGCCCCAGGCCCGGGACTGGTGTGCCCCAGGACCGGTTTGAACTGGCATATGCACCGAGGCTCCTTGTGAGCCACAGGCATGTCTGGTTTCTTTCAAGCCCTACCTGACCAATACACAAAATCCTGTCTGGGGTGGTGCATGCACCTCCCCTGGCAGGAAACCCTTTGTCCACACCTCCCAAGCTGGAAGGACTCCCAGCAGCAGGAGGGCAGACTTGTGTCTGTGGTGGCAGCATCCATTTTGTGGAGCTGAGGCTATGTCTGATTTTACCCGGGTTTCAGGTACTGTACATGTCGTGTCCCTCTAGAAGGGTGGAATGCTAACCCCGTCGCCAGAATTGGCGAGGGGTTAGTATTCCAATTCGTATGACACCTTACTCGACATGTTTTGATAAAGCCAAACCAAAGATAGCATTTAACCGCGAGGTTCATAATGCACTTAAGAGTATATGGTATGACGATATCTGGAAACAGTAGAAGGAAGTTGTTCCGACCACTGCAGACAGGCTCAGCTCATGCCAGAGCACCATCTCACATGGAACCAAGCACTCTGCCTTCAGGATTGTTAAGGCCTGCCATAGGAGTGACTTATAGGTTACCAGGTGTCCCATTTAAGGTTAGGTATAGGTATACTACACCTAAGTAAGAGGTGATTACACCAACTTACCCCAGCTGAGTGATCAGCCAGTTGTGTCAAATCGTTAGGCCAAGCCTGGGGTGGCATAATACATGCTGCAGCCCTTGGCAGGCCTTGGGTACACCAATGCCCTGGGTACCTAGTGTACACTGGTACAGGGGCTGACAGGGTGATCCACTTCCAATTGGTTATGCACCTAGGGTGCATAGTTTTAATTTAGTAGAGAGAACAGCAGGCTGGGGGTCTGATTGGCAGGCCCACAGCCTCAATATGTCAAAAACCAGTGAAGCAAAAAGCAAAAATTTGGGGTGACCATAGGATAGCAGACCCTACTCTCCTACAGTAGGGGTCGTGTTTTAGGGTTTAGAGTAGTGCAGTGGTCTTTGGGTAGTGTAGAGGGTCGTGTGGGGGTAGTGTTTTTGGGTTTAGGGTTTAGGGTAGTGCAGTTGTCTTTGGGTAATGTAGGGTGTCGTGCTGGGTGTAGTGTTTTAGGGTTTAGGGTAGTGCAGTGGTGTTTGGGTAGTGTAGGGGGTCGTGCTGGCGGTAGTGTTTTAGGGTTTAGCGTAGTGCAGTGGTGTTTGTGTGGTGTAGGGGGTCATGTGGGGACAGTGTTTTATGGTTTAGGGTAGTGCAGTGGTCTTTGGGTAGTGTAGGGATAGTGCTGGTGGTAGTGTTTTATTGTTTAGAGTAGTGCAGTTGTCTTTAGGTAGTGTAGGGGTAGAGCTGGGGGTAGTGGTTTAGGGTTTAGGGTAGTGCAGTGGTGTTTGGGTAGGTTACAGGGTCGTGCTGGGGATAGTGTTTTAGGGTTTAGGGTAGTGCAGTGGTGTTTGGGTAGTGTAAAGGGTACTGCTGGGGGTAGTTTTTTAGGGTTTTGGGAAGCGCTGTGGTGTTTGGATAGTGTAGGGGTCGTACTGGGCGTAGTGTTTTAGATTTTAGGGTTTAGGGTAGTGCAGTGGTGTTTGTGTAGTGTAGGGGGTCGTGCTGGGGGAGTGTTTTAGTGTTTAGGGTAGTGCAGCAGTGTTTGTGTAGTGTAGGGGGTCACGATTTAGGGTTTAGGGTAGTGCAGTGGTCTTTGGGTAGTGTAGGTTGTCATGTGGAGGCTAGTGTTTTAGGGTTTAGTGTAGTACAGTGGTCTTTGGGTAGTGTAGGGAGTCGTTCTGGGGTAGTGTATTAGGGTTTAGGTTAGTGCAATGGTGTTTGGGTAGTGTAGGGGGTCGTGCTGGGGGTAGTGTTTTAGGGTTTAGGGTAGTGCAGTGGTGTTTGGGTAGTGTAGGGGGTCGTGCTGGTGGTAGTGTTTTATGGTTTAGGGCAGTGCAGTGGTGTTTATTTAGTGTAGGGGGACATGCTAGGGAAGTGATTTAGGGTTTAGGGCAGTGCAGTGGTGTTTGTGTAGTGTAGGGGGTCATGCTGGGGGTAGTATTTTAGGGTTTAGGGTAGAGCAGTTTTGTTTGGGTATTATAGGGGACCGTGCTGGGGGTAGTGTTTTAGGATTTAGGGTAGTGCAGTGGTGTTAGGGTAGTGTAGTGGGTCGTGCAGGGGTAGTGTTTTAGGGTTTAGGGTAGTGCAGTGGTGTTTGTGTAGTGTAGGGGGTCATGCTGGGGGTAGTGTTTTAGGGTTTAGGGTAGAGCAGTTTTGTTTGGGTATTGTAGGGGATCGTAATTGGGGTAGTGTTTTAGGATTGAGGGCAGTGCAGTGGTGTTAGGGTAGTGTAGTGGGTCGTGCTGGGGTAGTGTTTTAGGCTTTAGGGTAGTGCAGTGGTGTTTGGGTAGTGCAGGGGGTTGTGCTGGGGATAGATTTAGGGTTTAGGGTAGTGCAGTGGTGTTTGGGTAGTGTAGGAGGTCATGCTGGGGGTAGTGTTTTGGGGTTCACGGTAGTGCAGTGGTGTTTGGGCAGTGTAGGGGTCATGCTGGGATTAGTGTTTTAGTGTTTAGGGTTGTGCAGCGGTGTTTGTGTAGTATAGGGAGTCGTGTTTTAGGGTTTAGGGTAGTGCAGTGGTCTTTGGGTAGTGTAGTGGATCGTGTGGGTAGTAGTGTTTTAGGGTTTAGGGTCTAGGGTAGTGCAGTTGTCTTTGGGTAGTGTAGGGTGTCGTGCTGGTGTAGGGTTTTAGGGATTAGGGTAGTGCAGTGGTGTTTGCGTAGTGTAGGGGGTCGTGCTGGGGGTAGTGTTTTAGGGTTTAGGATTGTGCAGTGGTGTTTTTGTATTGTAGGGGGTCGAGTGGGGGTAGTGTTTTATGGTTTAGGGTACTGCTGGGGGTAGTGTTTTGGGGTTTAGGATAGTGCAGTGGTGTTCTGGTAGTATAGGGGGTCGTTCTGTGGGTAGTGTTTTAGGTTTTACAGTAGTACAGTGGTGTTAGGGTCATGTAGGGGGTCGTGCTGGGGTTAGTGTTTTAGGGTTTAGGGTAGTTCAGTGATGTTTGGGTAGTGAAGGGGGTCGTGCTGGGGTAGTGTTTTAGGGTTTAGGGTTGTGCAGCGGTGTTTGTGTAGTGTAGGGGGTCGTGTTTTAGGGTTTAGGATAGAGCAGTGGTCTTTGGGAAGTGTAGGGGGTCATCTGTGGGATAGTGTTTTAGGGTTTAGGGTTATGCAGTGGTGTTTGGGTAGTGTAGGGGGTCGTGCTGGCGGTAGTGTTTTAGGGTTTAGCGTAGTGCAGTGGTCTTTGGGTAGTGTAGGGATAGTGCTGGTGGTAGTGTTTTATTGTTTAGGGTAGTGCAGTGGTCTTTAGGTAGTGTAGGGGTAGTGCTGGGGGTAGTGTTTTATGGTTTAGGGTAGTGCAGTGGTCTTTAGGTAGTGTAGGGGTAGTGCTGGGGGTAGTGTTTTAGGGTTTAGGGTAGTGCAGTGGTGTTTGGGTAGGTTACAGAGTCGTGCTGGGGTAATGTTTTAGGGTTTAGGGTAGTGCAGTGGTGGTTGGGTAGTGTAGAGGGTACTGCTGAGGATAGTGTTTTAGGGTTTCGGGTAGCACAGTGGTGTTTGGGTAGTGTAGGGGGTCGTGCTGGGGGTAGTGTTTTACTGTTTAGCGTAGTGCAGTGGTGTTTGTGTAGTATAGGGGGTCGTGTGGGGGCAGTGTTTTATGGTTTAGGGTAGTGCAGTGGTCTTTGGGTAGTGTATGGATAGTGCTGGTAGTAGTGTTTTATTGTTTAGGGTAGTGCAGTGGTCTTTAGGTAGTGTAGGGGTAGTGCTGGGGGTAGTGTTTTATGGTTTAGGGTAGTGCAGTGGTCTTTGGGTAGGTTACAGGGTCGTGCTGGGGGTAGTGTTTTAGGGTTTAGGGTAGAGCAGTGGTCTTTGGGTAGTGTAGGGGGTCATGCTGGGGGTAGTGTTTTAGGGTTTAGGGTAGTTCAGTGGTGTTTGGGTATTGAAGGGGGTCGTGCTGGGGCAGTTTTTTGGGTTAAGGGTAGTGCAGTGGTGTTTTGGTAGTGTAGGGGGTCATGCAGGGGTAGATTTAGGGTTTAGGGTAGTGCAGTGGTGTTTGGGTAATGTTGGGAGTGGTGCTGGGGGAGTGTTTTAGGGTTTAGGGTAGTGCACTGGTGTTTTGGTAGTATAGGGGGTCGTGCTGTGGGTAGTGTTTTAGGGTTTACGGTAGAGCAGTGGTGCTTGGGTAGTGTAGGGGGTCATACTGGGGGTCGGTTTAGGGTTTAGGTAGTGCAGTAGTGTTTGGGTAATGTTCTGGTAGTATAGGGGGTCGTTCTGTGGGTAGTGTTTTAGGTTTTACAGTAGTACAGTGGTGTTAGGGTCATGTAGGGGGTCGTGCTGGGGTTAGTGTTTTAGGGTTTAGGGTAGTTCAGTGATGTTTGGGTAGTGTAAGGGGTCGTGCTGGGGTAGTGTTTTAGGGTTTAGGGTTGTGCAGCGGTGTTTGTGTAGTGTTGGGGGTCGTGTTTTAGGGTTTAGGATAGTGCAGTGGTCTTTGGGAAGTGTAGGGGGTCATCTGTGGGATAGTGTTTTAGGGTTTAGGGTAGTGCAGTGGTGTTTGGGTAGTGTAGGGGGTCGTGCTGGCGGTAGTGTTTTAGGGTTTAGCATAGTGCAGTGGTCTTTGGGTAGTGTAGGGATAGTGCTGGTGGTAGTGTTTTATTGTTTAGGGTTGTGCAGTGGTCTTTAGGTACTGTAGGGGTAGTGCTGGGGGTAGTTTTTTATGGTTTAGGGTAGTGCAGTGGTCTTTAGGTAGTGTAGGGGTAGTGCTGGGGGTAGTGTTTTATGGTTTAGGGAAGTGCAGTGCTCTTTTGGTAGTGTAGGGGTAGTGCTGGGGGTAGTGTTTTAGGGTTTAGGGTAGTGCAGTGGTGTTTGGGTAGTGTAGAGGGTACTGCTGGGGGTAGTGTTTTAGAGTTTTGGGTAGCACTGTGGTATTTGGGTAGTGTAGGGGGTCGTACTAGGTGTAGTGTTTTAGGGTTTAGGGTAGTGCAGTGGTGTTTGTGTAGTGTAGGGGGGTCATGCTGGGGGAGTGTTTTAGGGTTTAGGGTAGTGCGGCAGTGTTTGTGTAGTGTAGGGGGTCGCAATTTAGGGTTTAGGGTAGTGCAGTGGTCTTTGGGTAGCGTAGTGGGTCGTGTGGGGGGTAGTGTTTTAGGGTTTAGGGTAGTACAGTGGCCATTGGGTAGTGTAGGGGGTCGTGCTGGGGGTAGTGTTTTAGGGTTTAGGGTAGTTCAGTGGTGTGTGGGTAATGTAGGGGGCAAGCTGGGGGTAGTGTTTTAGGGTCTCGGGTAGCACTGTGGTGTTTGGGTAGTGTAGGGGGTCATACTGGGCGTAGTGTTTTAGGGTTTAGGGCAGTGCAGTGGTGTTTGTGTAGTGTAGGGGGTCGTGCTGGGGGAGTGTTTTAGGGTTTAGGGTAGTGCAGCAGTGTTTGTGTAGTGTAGGGGGTCGCAATTTAGGGTTTAGGGTAGTGCAGTGGTCTTTGGGTAGTGTAGTGGGTCGTGTGGGGGGTAGTGTTTTAGGGTTTAGGGTAGTGCAATGGTGTTTGGGTAGGTTACGGGGTCGTGCTGGGGATAGTGTTTTAGGGTTTAGGGTAGTGCAGGGGTGTTTGGGTATTGTAGAGGGTACTGCTGGGGGTAGTGTCTTAGGGTTACGGATAGCACTGTGGTATTTGGATAGTGTAGGGGGTCGTACTGGGGATAGTGTTTTAGGGTTTAGGGTAGTGCAGTGGTGTTTGTGTAGTGTAGGGGGTCGTACTGGGGAGAGTATTAGGGTTTAGGGTAGTGCAGCAGTGTTTGTGTAGTATAGAGGGTCGCAATTTAGGGTTTAGGTAGTGCAGTGGTCTTTGGGTAGTGTAGTGGGTCGTGTGGGGGGTAGTGTTTTAGGGTTTAGGGTAGTACAGTGGTCTTTGGGTAGTGTAGGGGATCGTGCTGGGGGTAGTGTTTTAGGGTTTAGGGTAGTTCAGTGGTGTGTGGGTAGTGTAGGGGGTCAAGCTGGGGGTAGTGTTTTAGGGTTTAGGATTGTGCAGCGGTGTTTGTGTAGTGTAGCGGTCGTGTTTTAGGGTTTAGGGTAGTGCAGTGGTCTTTGGGTAGTGTAGAGGGTCATGTGGGGGTAGTGTTTTGGGTTTAGGGTTTAGGGTAGTGCAGTTGTCTTTGGGTAGTGTAGGGTGTCGTGCTGGGTGTAGTGTTTTAGGGTTTAGGGTAGTGCAGTGGTGTTTGGGTAGTGTAGGGGGTCGTGCTGGCGGTAGTGTTTTAGGGTTCAGTGTAGTGCAGTGGTGTTTGTGTGGTGTAGGGGGTCATGTGGGGACAGTGTTTTATGGTTTAGGGTAGTGCAGTGGTCTTTGGGTAGTTTAGGGATAGTGCTGGTGGTAGTGTTTTATTGTTTAGGGTAGTGCAGTGGTCTTTAGGTAGTGTAGGGGTAGTGCTGGGGGTAGTGTTTTAGGGTTTAGGGTAGTGCAGTGGTGTTTGGGTAGGTTACAGGGTCGTGCTGGGGATAGTGTTTTAGGGTTTAGGGTAGTGCAGTGGTGTTTGGGTAGTGTAAAGGGTACTGCTGGGGGTAGTGTTTTAGGGTTTTGGGAAGCGCTGTGGTGTTTGGATAGTGTAGGGGTCGTACTGGGCATATTGTTTTAGGTTTTAGGGTTTAGGGTAGTGCAGTGGTGTTTGTGTAGTGTAGGGGGTCGTGCTGGGGGAGTGTTTTAGGGTTTAGGGTAGTGCAGCAGTGTTTGTGTAGTGTAGGGGGTCACGATTTAGGGTTTAGGGTAGTGCAGTGGTCTTTGGGTAGTGTAGGTTGTCATGTGGAGGCTAGTGTTTTAGGGTTTAGTGTAGTACAGTGGTCTTTGGGTAGTGTATGGAGTCGTTCTGGGGTAGTGTATTAGGGTTTAGGTTAGTGCAATGGTGTTTATTTAGTGTAGGGGAACGTGCTAGGGAAGTGATTTAGGGTTTAGGGCAGTGCAGTGGTGTTTGTGTAGTGTAGGGGGTCATGCTGGGGGTAGTATTTTAGGGTTTAGGGTAGAGCAGTTTTGTTTGGGTATTGTAGGGGACCGTGCTGGGGGTAGTGTTTTAGGATTTAGGTTAGTGCAGTGGTGTTATGGTAGTGTAGTGGGTCGTGCTGGGGTAGTGTTTTAGGGTTTTGGGTAGTGCAGTGGTGTTTGTGTAGTGTAGGGGGTCATGATGGGGGTAGTGTTTTACGGTTTAGGGTAGAGCAGTTTTGTTTGGGTATTGAAGGGGATCGTGCTGGGGTAGTGTTTTAGGATTTAGGGTAGTGCAGTGGTGTTAGGGTAGTGTAGTGGGTCGTGCTGGGGTAGTGTTTTAGGGTTTAGGGTAGTGCAGTGGTGTTTGGGTAGTGCAGGGGGTCGTGCTGGGGATAGATTTAGGGTTTAGGGTAGTGCAGTGGTGTTTGTGTAGTGTAGGGGGTCGTGTTTTAGGGTTTAGGATAGTGCAGTGGTCTTTGGGTAGTGCAGGGGGTCATCTGTGGGATAGTGTTTTAGGGTTTAGGGTAGTGCAATGGTCGTTTGGTAGTGTAGGGGGTCGTGCTGGGGTTAGTGTTTTAGGGTTTAGGGTAGTGCAGTGGTGTTTGGGTAGTGTAGGGGGTCATGCGGAGGGTAGATTTAGGGTTTAGGGTAGTGCAGTGGTATTTGGATAGTGTGGGGGGTCATGCTGGGGGTAGTGCTTTAGGGCTTAGGGTAGTGCAGTGGTGTTTGGGTAGGTTACGGGGTCGTGCTGGGGGTAGTGTTTTAGTGTTTAGGGTAGTGCAGTGGTGTTTGGGTAGTGTAGGGGTAGTGCTGGGGTTAGATTTAGGGATTATGGTAGTGCAGTGGTGTTTGGGTAATGTAGGGAGTGGTGCTGGGGTAATATTTTCGGGTTTAGGGTAGTGCAGTGGTGTTTGTGTAGTGTAGGGTGTAATGCTGGGGGTAGTGTTTTAGGGATTAGGGTAGTGCAGTGCTATTTGTGTAGTGTAGGGGGTCGTGTTTTAGGGTAGTGCAGTGGTCTTTGGGTAGTGTAGCGTGTCATGCTGGGGGTAGTTTTTTAGGGTTTAGGATAGTGCAGTGGTCTTTGGATAGTGTAGGGGGTCGTGCTGGGGTTAGTGTTTTAGGGTTTAGGGTAGTGCAGCGGTGTTTTGGTAGTATAGGGGGTCGTGCTGTGGGTAGTGTTTTAGGGTTTACGGTAGTACAGTGGTGTTAGGGTAGTGTAGGCGGTTGTGCTGGGGTTAGTGTTTTAGGGTTTAGGGTAGTGCAGTGGTGTTTGGGTAGTGTAGGGGTTCGTGCTGGGAGTAGTGTTTTAGGGTTTAGGGTAGTGTAGTGGTGTTTGGGTAGTGTAGGTGGTCGTGCGGGGGGAGATTTATGGTTTAGGGTAGTGCAGTGGTATTTGGATAGTGTATGGGTCGTGCTGGGGGTAGTGTTTTAGGTTTTAGGGTAGTGCAGTGGTGTTTGTGTAGTGTAGGGCGTCACGATTTAGGGTTTAGGGTAGTGCAGTGGTCTTTGGGTAGTGTGGGTGGTCGTGTGGAGGGTAGTGTTTTAGGGTTTAGTGTAGTACAGTGGTCTTTGGGTAGTGTAGGGAGTCGTTCTGGGGTAGTGTATTAGGGTTTAGGTTAGTGCAATGGTGTTTGGGTAGTGTAGGGGGTCGTGCTGGGGTAGTGTTTTAGGGTTTAGGGTTTAGGGTAGTGCAGTTGTGTTTTGGTAGTGTAGGGGGTCGTGCTGGTGGTCGTGTTTTATGGTTTAGGGCAGTGCAGTGGTGTTTATTTAGTGTAGGGGGACGTGCTAGGGAAGTGATTTAGGGTTTAGGGCAGTGCAGTGGTGTTTGTGTAGTGTAGGGGGTCATGCTGGGGGTAGTGTTTTAGGGTTTAGGGTAGGACAGTTTTGTTTGGGTATTGTAGGGGACCGTGCTGTGGGTAGTGTTTTAGGATTTAGGGTAGTGCAGTGGTGTTAGGGTAGTGTAGTGGGTCGTGCTGGGGTAGTGTTTTAGGGTTTAGGGTAGTGTAGTGGTGTTTGGGTAGGGCAGGGGGTCGTGCTGGGGATAGATTTAGGGTTTAGGGTAGTGCAGTGGTGTTTGGGTAGTATAGGGGGTCATGCTGGTGGTAGTGTTTTGGGGTTCACGGTAGTGCAGTGGTGGTTGGGCAGTGTAGGGGGTCATGCTGGGATTAGTGTTTTAGGGTTTAGGGTAGTTCAGTGGTGCTTGGGTAGTATAGGGGGTCATACTGGGGGTAGGTTTAGGGTTTAGGTAGTGCAGTAGTGTTTGGGTAATGTAGGGAGTGGTGCTGGGGAATGTTCTAGGGTTTAGGGTAGTGCAGTGGTGTTTGTTTAGTGTAGGGGGTCGTGTTTTAGGGTTTAGGATCATGCAGTGGTCTTTGGGTAGTGTAGGGGGTCATCTGTGGGATAGTGTTTTAGGGTTTAGGGTAGTACAGTGGTCGTTTGGTAGTGTAGGGGGTCGTGCTGGGGGTAGTGTTTTGGGGTTTAGGATAGTGCAGTGGTATTCTGGTATTATAGGGGGTCGTTCTGTGGGTAGTATTTTAGGTTTTACAGTAGTACAGTGGTGTTAGGGTCATGTAGGGGGTCGTGCTGGGGTTAGTGTTTTAGGGTTTAGGGTAGTTCAGTGATGTTTGGGTAGTGTAGGGGGTCGTGCTGGGGTAGTGTTTTAGGGTTTAGGGTTGTGCAGCGGTGTTTGTGTAGTGTAGGGGGTCGTGTTTTAGGGTTTAGGATAGTGCAGTGGTCTTTGGGAAGTGTAGGGGGTCATCTGTGGGATAGTGTTTTAGGGTTTAGGGTAGTGCAGTGGTGTTTGGGTAGTGTAGGGGGTCGTGCTGGCGGTAGTGTTTTAGGGTTTAGCGTAGTGCAGTGGTCTTTGGGTAGTGTAGGGGTAGTGCTGGGGTAGTGTTTTATGGTTTAGGGTAGTGCAGTGGTCTTAGGTAGTGTAGGGGTAGTGCTGGGGGTAGTGTTTTAGGGTTTAGGGTAGTGCAGTCGTGTTTGGGTAGGTTACGGAGTCGTGCTGGGGGTAATGTTTTAGGGTTTAGGGTAGTGCAGTGGTGTTTGGGTAGTGTAGAGGGTACTGCTGAGGATAGTGTTTTAGGGTTTCGGGTAGCACAGTGGTGTTTAGGTAGTGTAGGGGGTCGTGCTGGGTGTAGTGTTTTAGTGTTTAGGGTAGTGCAGTGGTGTTTGGGTAGTGTAGGGGGTCGTGCTGGGGGTAGTGTTTTACTGTTTAGCATAGTGCAGTGGTGTTTGTGTGGTATAGGGGGTGGTGTGGGGGCAGTGTTTTATGGTTTAGGGTAGTGCAGTGGTCTTTGGGTAGTGTATGGATAGTGCTGGTAGTAGTGTTTTATTGTTTAGGGTAGTGCAGTGGTCTTTAGGTAGTGTAGGGGTAGTGCTAGGGGTAGTGTTTTATGGTTTAGGGTAGTGCAGTGGTCTTTGGGTAGGTTACAGGGTCGTGCTGGGGGTAGTGTTTTAGGGTTTAGGGTAGAGCAGTGGTCTTTGGGTAGTGTAGGGGGTCGTGCTGGGGGTAGTGTTTTAGGGTTTAGGGTAGTTCAGTGGTGTTTGGGTAGTAAAGGGGGTCATGCTGGGGGCAGTTTTTTTGGGTTAAGGGTAGTGCAGTGGTGTTTTGGTAGTGTAGGGGGTCATGCAGGGGTAGATTTAGGGTTTAGGGTAGTGCAGTGGTGTTTGGGTAATGTTGGGAGTGTTGCTGGGGGAGTGTTTTAGGGTTTAGGGTAGTGCACTGGTGTTTTGGTAGTATAGGGGGTCGTGCTGTGGGTAGTGTTTTAGGGTTTACGGTAGTACAGTGGTGTTAGGGTAGTGTATGGCGTCATGCTGGGGTTAGTGTTTTAGGGTTTAGGGTAGAGCAGTGGTGCTTGGGTAGTGTAGGGGGTCATACTGGGGGTAGGTTTAGGGTTTAGGTAGTGCAGTAGTGTTTGGGTAATGTTCTGGTAGTATAGGGGGTCGTTCTGTGGGTAGTGTTTTAGGTTTTGCGGCGGTACAGTGGTGTTAGGGTCATGTAGGGAGTCGTGCTGGGGTTAGTGTTTTAGGGTTTAGGGTAGTTCAGTGATGTTGGGTAGTGTAGGGGGTCGTGCTGGGGTAGTGTTTTAGGGTTTAGGGTTGTGCAGCGGTGTTTGTGTAGTGTTGGGGGTCGTGTTTTAGGGTTTAGGATAGTGCAGTGGTCTTTGGGAAGTGTAGGGGGTCATCTGTGGGATAGTGTTTTAGGGTTTAGGGTAGTGCAGTGGTGTTTGGGTAGTGTAGGGGGTCGTGCTGGTGGTAGTGTTTTAGGGTTTAGCGTAGTGCAGTGGTCTTTGGGTAGTGTAGGGATAGTTCTGGTGGTAGTGTTTTATTGTTTAGGGTAGTGCAGTGGTCTTTAGGTAGTGTAGGGGTAGTGCTGGGGGTAGTTTTTTTATGGTTTAGGGTAGTGCAGTGGTCTTTAGGTAGTGTAGGGGTAGTGCTGGGGGTAGTGTTTTAGGGTTTAGGGTAGTGCAGTGTTGTTTGGGTAGGTTACGGAGTCGTGCTGGGGTAATGTTTTAGGGTTTAGGGTAGTGCAGTGGTGTTTGGGTAGTGTAGAGGGTACTGCTGAGGATAGTGTTTTAGGGTTTCGGGTAGCACAGTGGTGTTTGGGTAGTGTAGGGGGTCATGCTGGGTGTAGTGTTTTAGTGTTTAGCGTAGTGCAGTGGTGTTTGTGTAGTGTAGGGGGTCGTGTGGGGGCAGTGTTTTATGGTTTAGGGTAGTGCAGTGGTCTTTGGGTAGTGAATGGATAGTGCTGGTGGTAGTGTTTTATTGTTTAGGGTAGTGTAGTGGTGTTTGGGTAGTGTAGGGGGTCGTGCTGGGGGTAGTGTTTTAGGGTTTAGGTTAGTGCAGTGGTGTTTTTGTAGTGTAGGGGGTCGAGTGGGGGGTAGTGTTTTATGGTTTAGGGTAGTGCAGTGGTCTTTGGATAGTGTAGGGGTAGTGCTGGGGGTAGTGTTTTATGGTTTAGGGAAGTGCAGTGGTCTTTTGGTAGTGTAGGGGAAGTGCTGGGGGTAGTGTTTTAGGGTTTAGGGTAGTGCAGTGGTGTTTGGGTAGTGTAGAGGGTACTGCTGGGGGTAGTGTTTTAGAGATTTTGGTAGCACTGTGGTATTTGGGTAGTGTAGTGGGTCGTACTGGGCGTAGTGTTTTAGGGTTTAGGGTAGTGCAGTGGTGTTTGTGTAGTGTAGGGGGTCATGCTGGGGGAGTGTTTTAGGGTTTAGGGTAGTTCAGCAGTGTTTGTGTAGTGTAGGAGGTCGCAATTTAGGGTTTAGGGTAGTGCAGTGATCTTTGGGTAGTGTAGTGGGTCGTGTGGGGGGTAGTGTTTTAGGGTTTAGGGTAGTACAGTGGCCTTTGGCTAGTGTAGGGGTCGTCTTGGGGGTAGTGTTTTAGGGTTTAGGGTAGTTCAGTGGTGTGTGGGTAATGTAGGGGGCAAGCTTGGGGTAGTGTTTTAGGGTCTCGGGTAGCACTGTGGTGTTTGGGTAGTGTAGGGGGTTGTCATGGGCGTAGTGTTTTAGGGTTTAGGGTAGTGCAGTGGTGTTTGTGTAGTGTAGGGGGTCATGCTGGGGAAGTGTTTTAGGCTTTAGGGTAGTGTAGCAGAGTTTGTGTAGTGTAGGGGGTCGCAATTTAGGGTTTAGGGTAGTGCAGTGGTCTTTGGGTAGTGTAGTGGGTCATGTGGGGGTAGTGTTTTAGGGTTTAGGGTAGTGCAGTGGTGTTTGAGTAGGTTACGGGGTCGTGCTGGGGGTAGTGTTTTAGGGTTTAGGGTAGTGCAGTGGTGTTTGGGTAGTGTAGAGGGTACTGCTGGGGGTAGTGTCTTAGGGTTATGGATAGCACTGTGGTATTTGGATAGTGTAGGGGGTCGTACTGGGCGTAGTGTTTTAGGGTTTAGGGTAGTGCAGTGGTGTTTGTGTAGTGTAGGGGGTCGTGGTGAGGAGAGTATTAGAGTTTAGGGTAGTGCAGCAGTGTTTGTGTAGTGTAGGGGGTCGCAATTTAGGGTTTAGGGTAGTGCAGTGGTCTTTGGGTAGTGTAGTGGGTCGTGCTGTGGGTAGTGTTTTAGGGTTTAGGATTGTACAGCGGTGTTTGTGTAGTGTAGGGGTCGTGTTTTAGGGTTTAGGGTAATGCAGTGGTCTTTGGGAAGTGTAGAGGGTCGTGTGGGGGTAGTGTTTTTGGGTTTAGGGTTTAGGGTAGTGCAGTTGTCTTTGGGTAGTGTAGGGTGTTGTCATGGGCGTAGTGTTTTAGGGTTTAGGGTAGTGCAGTGGTGTTTGTGTAGTGTAGGGGGTCATGCTGGGGAAGTGTTTTAGGCTTTAGGGTAGTGTAGCAGAGTTTGTGTAGTGTAGGGGGTCGCAATTTAGGGTTTAGGGTAGTGCAGTGGTCTTTGGGTAGTGTAGTGGGTCATGTGGGGGTAGTGTTTTAGGGTTTAGCGTAGTACAGTGGTGTTTGTGTGGTGTAGGGGGTCATGTGGGGATAGTGTTTTATGGTTTAGGGTAGTGCAGTGGTCTTTGGGTAGTGTAGGGATAGTGCTGGTGGTAGTGTTTTATTGATTAGGGTAGTGCAGTGGTCTTTAGGTTGTGTAGGGGTAGTGCTGGGGGTAGTGTTTTAGGGTTTAGGGTAGTGCAGTGGTGTTTGGGTAGGTTACAGGGTCGTGCTGGGGATAGTGTTTTAGGGTTTAGGGTAGAGAAGTGGTGTTTGGGTAGTGTAAAGGGTACTGCTGGGGGTAGTATTTTAGGGTTTTGGGAAGTGCTGTGGTGTTTGGGTAGTGTAGGGGTCGTACTGGGCGTAGTGTTTTAGATTTTAAGGTTTAGGGTAGTGCAGTGGTGTTTGTGTAGTGTAGGGAGTCGTTCTGGGGTAGTGTATTAGGGTTTAGGTTAGTGCAATGGTGTTTGGGTAGTGTAGGGGTCGTGCTAGGGGTAGTGTTTTAGGGTTTAGGGTTTAGGGTAGTGCAGTGGTGTTTGGGTAGTGTAGGGGGTCGTGCTGGTGGTAGTGTTTTATGGTTTAGGGCAGAGCAGTGGTGTTTATTTAGTGTAGGGGGACGTGCTAGGGAAGTGATTTAAGGTTTAGGGCAGTGCAGTGGTGTTTGTGTAGTGTAAGGGGTCATGCTGGGGGTAGTGTTTTAGGGTTTAGGGTAGAGCAGTTTTGTTTGGGTATTGTAGGGGACCGTGCTATTGGTAGTGTTTTAGGGTTTAGGGTAGTGCAGTGGTGTTAGGGTAGTGTAGTGGGTCGTGCTGGGGTAGTGTTTTAGGGTTTAGGGTAGTGCAGTGGTGTTTGGGTAGTGCAGGGGGTCGTGCTGGGGATAGATTTAGGGTTTAGGGTAGTGCAGTGGTGTTTGGGTAGTGTAGGGGGTCATGCTGGGGGTAGTGTTTTGGGGTTCACAGTAGTGCAGTGGTGTTTGGGCAGTGGGGGGGTCATGCTGGGATTAGTGTTTTAGGGTTTAGGGTTGTGCAGCGGTGTTTGTGTAGTGTAGGGAGTCGTGTTTTAGGGTTTAGTGTAGTGCAGTGGTCTTTGGGTAGTGTAGTGGAACGTGTGGGTAGTAGTGTTTTAGGGTTTAGGGTTTAGGGTAGTGCAGTTGTCATTGGGTAGTGTAGGGTGTCGTGCTGGTGTAGTGTTTTAGGGATTAGGGTAGTGCAGTTGTGTTTGGGTAATGTAGGGGGTCGTGCTGGGGATAGTGTTTTGGGTTTTAGGATAGTGCAGTGGTGTTTTTGTAGTGTAGGGGGTCGAGTGGGGGGTAGTGTTTTACAGTTTAGGGTAGTGCAGTGGTCTTTGGGTAGTGTAGGGGTAGTGCTGGGGGTAGTGTTTTATGGTTTAGGGAAGTGCAGTGCTCTTTTGGTAGTGTAGGGGTAGTGCTGAGGGTAGTGTTTTAGGGGTTAGGGTAGTGCAGTGGTGTTTGGGTAGTGTAGAGGGTACTGCTGGGGGTTGTGTTTTAGAGTTTTGGGTAGCACTGTGGTATTTGGGTAGTGTAGGGGGTCGTACTAGGCGTAGTGTTTTAGGGTTAAGGGTAGTGCAGTGGTGTTTGTGTAGTATAGGGGGTCATGCTGGGGGAGTGTTTTAGGGTTTAGGGTAGTGCAACAGTGTTTGTGTAGTGTATGGGGTCGCAATTTAGGGTTTAGCGTAGTGCAGTGGTCTTTGGGCAGTGTAGTGGGTCGTGTGGGGAGTAGTGTTTTAGGGTTTAGGGTTGTACAGTGGCCTTTGGGTAGTGTATGGGGTTGTGCTGGGGGTAGTGTTTTAGAGTTTAGGGTAGTTCAGTGGTGTGTGGGTAATGTAGGGGGCAAGCTGGGGGTAGTGTTTTAGGGTCTCGGGTAGCACTGTGGTGTTTGGGTAGTGTAGGGGGTCATACTGGGCGTAGTGTTTTAGGGTTTAGGGTAGTGCAGTGGTGTTTGTGTAGTGTAGGGGGTCGTGCTGAGGGAGTGTTTTAGGGTTTAGGGTAGTGCAGCAGTGTTTGTGTAGTATAGGGGGTCGCAATTTAGGGTTTAGGGTAGTGCAGTGGTCTTTGGGTAGTGTAGTGGGTCGTGTGGGGGGTAGTGTTTTAGGGTTTAGGGTAGTGCAATGGTGTTTGGGTAGGTTACGGTGTCGTGCTGGGGGTAGTGTTTTAGGGTTTAGGGTAGTGCAGGGGTGTTTGGGTAGTGTAGGGTGTCGTGCTGGGTGTAGTGTTTTAGGGTTTAGGGTAGTGCAGTGGTGTTTGGGTAGTGTAGGGGGTCATGCTGGCGGTAGTGTTTTAGGGTTTAGCGAAGTGCAGTGGTGTTTGTGTGGTGTAGGGGGTCATGTGGGGACAATGTTTTATGGTTTAGGGTAGTGCAGTGGTCTTTGGGTAGTGTAGGGGTAGTGCTGGTGGTAGTGTTTTATTGTTTAGGGTAGTGCAGTTGTCTTTAGGTAGTGTAGGGGTAGTGCTGGGGGTAGTGTTTTAGGGTTTAGGGTAGTGCAGTGGTTTTTGGGTAGGTTACAGGGTCGTGCTGGGGATAGTGTTTTAGGGTTTAGGGTAGTGCAGTGGTGTTTGGGTAGTGTAGGGGTCGTACTGGGAGTAGTGTTTTAGATTTTAGGGTTTAGGGTAGTGCAGTGGTGTTTGTGTAGTGTAGGGGGTCATGCTGGGGGAGTGTTTTAGGGTTTAGGGTGGTGCAGCAGTGTTTGTGTAGTATAGGGGGTCACGATTTAGGGTTTAGGGTAGTGCAGTGGTCTTTGGGTAGTGTAGGTTGTCATGTGGAGGCTAGTGTTTTAGGGTTTAGTGTAGTACAGTGGTCTTTGGGTAGTGTAGGGAGACGTTCTGGGGTAGTGTATTAGGGTTTAGGTTAGTGCAATGGTGTTTGGGTAGTGTAGGGGGTCGTGCTGGGGTAGTGTTTTAGGGTTTAGGGTAGTGCAGTGGTGTTTGGGTAGTGTAGGGGGTCGTGCTGGTGGTAGTGTTTTATGGTTTAGGGCAGTGCAGTGGTGTTTATTTAGTGTAGGGGGACGTGCTAGGGAAGTGATTTAGGGTTTAGGGCAGTGCAGTAGTGTTTGTGTAGTGTAGGGGGTCATGCTGGGGGCAGTATTTTAGGGTTTAGGGTAGAGCAGTTTTGTTTGGGTATTGTAGGGGACCGTGCTGGGGGTAGTGTTTTCGGTGTTAGGGTTGTGCAGTGGTGTTAGGGTAGTGTAGTGGGTCGTGCTGGGGTAGTGTTTTAGGGTTTAGGGTAGTGCAGTGGTGTTTGTGTACTGTAGGGGGTCATGCTGGGGGTAGAGTTTTAGGGTTTAGGGTAGAGCAGTTTTGTTTGGGTACTGTAGGGGATCATGCTGGGGGTAGTGTTTTAGGATTTAGGGTAGTGCAGTGGTGTTAGGGTAGTGTAGTGGGTCGTGCTGGGGTAGTGTTTTAGGCTTTAGGGTAGTGCAGTGGTGTTTGTGTAGTATAGGGAGTCGTGTTTTAGGGTATAGGGTAGTGCAGTGGTCTTTGGGTAGTGTAGTGGATCGTGTGGGTAGTAGTGTTTTAGGGTTTAGGGTCTAGGGTAGTGCAGTTGTCTTTGGGTAGTGTAGGGTGTCGTGCTGGTGTAGTGTTTTAGGGATTAGGGTAGTGCAGTGGTGTTTGGGTAGTGCAGGGGGTCGTGCTGGGGATAGATTTAGGGTTTAGGGTAGTGCAGTGGTGTTTGGGTAGTGTAGGGGGTCATGCTGAGGGTAGTGTTTTGGGGTTCACGGTAGTGCAGTGGTGTTTGGGCAGTGTAGGGGTCATGCTGGGATTAGTGTTTTAGGGTTTAGGGTTGTGCAGCGGTGTTTGTGTAGTATAGGGAGTCGTGTTTTAGGGTTTAGGGTAGTGCAGTGGTCTTTGGGTAGTGTAGTGGATCGTGTGGGTAGTAGTGTTTTAGGGTTTAGGGTCTAGGGTAGTGCAGTTGTCTTTGGGTAGTGTAGGGTGTTGTGCTGGTGTAGTGTTTTAGAGATTAGGGTAGTGCAGTGGTGTTTGGGTAGTGTAGGGGGTCGTGCTGGGGTAGTGTTTTAGGGTTTAGGATAGTGCAGTGGTGTTTTTGTAGTGTAGGGGGTCGAGTGGGGGGTAGTGTTTTATGGTTTAGGGTAGTGCAGTGGTCTTTGGGTAGTGTAGGGGTAGTGCTGGGGGTAGTGTTTTATTGTTTAGGGAAGTGCATTGCTCTTTTGGTAGTGAAGGGGTAGTGCTGGGGGTAGTGTTTTAGGGTTTACGGTAGTGCAGTGGTGTTTGGGTAGTGTAGAGGGTACTGCTGGGGGTAGTGTTTTAGAGTTTTGGGTAGCACTGTGGTATTTGGGTAGTGTAGGGGGTCGTACTAGGCGTAGTGTTTTAGGGTTTAGGGTAGTGCAGGGGTGTTTGGGTATTGTAGAGGGTACTGCTGGGGGTAGTGTCTTAGGGTTACGGGTAGCACTGTGGTATTTGGATAGTATAGGGGGTCGTACTGGGCGTAGTGTTTTAGGGTTTAGGGTAGTGCAGTGGTGTTTGTGTAGTGTAGGGGGTCGTGCTGGGGAGAGTATTAGGGTTTAGGGTAGTGCAGCAGTGTTTGTGTAGTATAGAGGGTCGCAATTTAGGGTTTAGGGTAGTGCAGTGGTCTTAGGGTAGTGTAGTGGGTCGTATGGGGGGTAGTGTTTTAGGGTTTAGGGTAGTACAGTGGTCTTTGGGTAGTGTAGGGGGTCGTTCTGGGGGTAGTGTTTTAGGGTTTAGGGTAGTTCAGTGGTGTGTGGGTAGTGTAGGGGGTCAAGCTGGGGGTAGTGTTTTAGGGTTTAGGATTGTGCAGCGGTGTTTGTGTAGTGTAGGGGTCGTGTTTTAGGGTTTAGGGTAGTGCAGTGGTCTTTGGGTAGTGTAGAGGGTCATGTGGGGGTAGTGTTTTGGGTTTAGGGTTTAGGGTAGTGCAGTTGTCTTTGGGTAGTGTAGGGTGTTGTGCTGGGTGTAGTGTTTTAGGGTTTATGGTAGTGCAGTGGTGTTTGGGTAGTGTAGGGGGTCGTGCTGGCGGTAGTGTTTTAGGGTTCAGCGTAGTGCAGTCGTGTTTGTGTGGTGTAGGGGGTCATGTGGGGACAGTGTTTTATGGTTTAGGGTAGTGCAGTGGTCTTTGGGTAGTGTAGGGATAGTGCTGGTGGTAGTGTTTTATTGTTTAGGGTAGTGCAGTGGTCTTTAGGTAGTGTAGGGGTAGTGCTGGAGGTAGTGTTTTAGGGTTTATGGTAGTGCAGTGGTGTTTCGGTAGGTTACAGGGTCGTGCTGGGGATTGTGTTTTAGGGTTTAGGGTAGTGCAGTGGTATTTGGGTAGTGTAAAGGGTACTGCTGGGGGTAGTGTTTTAGGGTTTTGGGAAGTGCTGTGGTGTTTGGATAGTGTAGGGGTCGTACTGGGCATAGTGTTTTAGATTGTAGGGTTTAGGTTAGTGCAGTGGTGTTTGTGTAGTGTAGGGGGTCGTGCTGGGGGAGTGTTTTAGGGTTTAGGGTAGTGCAGCAGTGTTTGTGTAGTGTAGGGGGTCACGATTTAGGGTTTAGGGTAGTGTAGTGGTCTTTGGGTAGTGTAGGTTGTCATGTGGAGGCTAGTGTTTTAGGGTTTAGTGTAGTACAGTGGTCTTTGGGTAGTGTAGGGAGTCGTTCTGGGGTAGTGTATTAGGGTTTAGGTTAGTGCAATGGTGTTTGGGTAGTGTAGGGGGTCGTGCTGGGGGTAGTGTTTTAGGGTTTAGGGTAGTGCAGTGGTGTTTGGGTAGTGTAGGGGGTCATGCTGGTGGTAGTGTTTTATGGTTTAGGGCAGTGCAGTGGTGTTTATTTAGTGTAGGGGAACGTGCTAGGGAAGTGATTTAGGGTTTAGGGCAGTGCAGTGGTGTTTGTGTAGTGTAGTGGGTCATGCTGGGGGTAGTATTTTAGGGTTTAGGGTAGAGCAGTTTTGTTTGGGTATTGTAGGGGACCGTGCTGGGGGTAGTGTTTTAGGATTTAGGTTAGTGCAGTGGTGTTATGGTAGTGTAGTGGGTCGTGCTGGGGTAGTGTTTTAGGGTTTTGGGTAGTGCAGTGGTGTTTGTGTAGTGTAGGGGGTCATGATGGGGGTAGTGTTTTAGGGTTTAGGGTAGAGCAGTTTTGTTTGGGTATTGTAGGGGATCGTGTTGGGGTAGTGTTTTAGGATTTAGGGTAGTGCAGTGGTGTTAGGGTAGTGTAGTGGGTCGTGCTGGGGTAGTGTTTTAGGGTTTAGGGTAGTGCAGTGGTGTTTGGGTAGTGCAGGTGGTTGTGCTGGGGATAGATTTAGGGTTTAGGGTAGTGCAGTGGTGTTTGGGTAGTGTAGTGGGTCGTTTGGGGGGTAGTGTTTTAGGGTTTAGGGTAGTAAAGTGGTCTTTGGGTAGTGTAGGGGGTCGTGCTGGGGGTAGTGTTTTAGGGTTTAGGATAGTTCAGTGGTGTGTGGGTAGTCTAAGGGGTCAAGCTGGGGGTAGTGTTATAGGGTTTAGGATTGTGCAGCGGTGTTTGTGTAGTGTAGGGGTCGTGTTTTAGGGTTTAGAGTAGTGCAGTGGTCTTTGGGTAGTGTAGAGGGTCGTGTGGGGGTAGTGTTTTTGGGTTTAGGGTTTAGGGTAGTGCAGTTGTCTTTGGGTAGTGTAGGGTGTTGTGCTGGGTGTAGTGTTTTAGGGTTTAGGGTAGTGCAGTGGTGTTTGGGTAGTGTAGGGGGTCGTGTTTTAGGGTTTAAAGTAGTGCAGTGGTCTTTGGGTAGTGTAGGGGGTCATGCTGGGGGTAGTGTTTTAGGGTTTAGGGTAGTTCAGTGGTGTGTGGGTAGTCTAGGGGGTCAAGCTGGGGGTAGTGTTATAGGGTTTAGGATTGTGCAGCGTTGTTTGTGTAGTGTAGGGGTCGTGTTTTAGGGTTTATAGTAGTGCAGTGGTCTTTGGGTAGTGTAGAGGGTCGTGTGGGGGTAGTGTTTTTGGGTTTAGGGTTTAGGGTAGTGCAGTTGTCTTTGGGTAGTGTAGGGTGTCGTGCTGGGTGTAGTGTTTTAGGGTTTAGCGTAGTGCAGTGGTGTTTGTGTGGTGTAGGGTGTCATGTGGGGACAGTGTTTTATGGTTTAGGGTAGTGCAGTGGTCTTTGGGTAGTGTAGGGATAGTGCTGGTGGTAGTCTTTTATTGTTTAGGGTAGTGCAGTAGTCTTTAGGTAGTGTAGGGGTAGTGCTGGGGGTAGTGTTTTAGGGTTTAGGGTAGTGCAGTGGTGTTTGGGTAGGTTACAGGGTCATGCTGGGGATAGTGTTTTAGGGTTTAGGGTAGTGCAGTGGTGTTTGGGTAGTGTAAAGGGTACTGCTGGGGGTAGTGTTTTAGGGTTTTGGGAAGCGCTGTTGTGTTTGTATAGTGTAGGGGTCGTACTGGGCGTAGTGTTTTAGATTTAAGGGTTTAGGGTAGTGCAGTGGTGTTTGTGTAGTGTAGGGGGTCGTGCTGGGGGAGTGTTTTAGGGGTTAGGGTAGTGCAGTGGTGTTTGGGTAGTGCAGGGGGTCGTGCTGGGGATAGATTTAGGGTTTAGGGTAGTGCAGTGGTGTTTGGGTAGTGTAGGGGGTCATGCTGGAGGTAGTGTTTTGGGGTTCACGGTAGTGCAGTGGTGTTTGGACAGTGTAGGGGGTCATGCTGGGATTAGTGTTTTAGAGTTTAGGGTTGTGCAGCGGTGTTTGTATAGTGTAGGGAGTCGTGTTTTAGGGTTTAAGGTAGTGCAGTGGTCTTTGGGTAGTGTAGTGGATCGTGTGGGTAGTAGTGTTTTAGGGTTTAGGGTTTAGGGTAGTGCAGTTGTCTTTGGGTAGTGTAGGGTGTCGTGCTGGTGTAGTGTTTTAGGGAATAGGGTAGTGCAGTGGTGTTTGGGTAGTGTAGGGGGTCGTGCTGGGGGTAGTGTTTAAGGGTAGTGCAGTGGTGTTTTTGTAGTGTAGGGGGTCGATTGAGGGGTAGTGTTTTATGGTTTAGGGTAGTGCAGCAGTGTTTGTGTAGTGCAGGGGGTCGCAATTCAGGGTTTAGGGTAGTTCAGTGGTCTTTGGGTAGTGTAGTGGGTCGTGTGGGGGGTAGTGTTTTACGGTTTAGGGTAGTATAGTGGCCTTTGGGTAGTGTAGGGGGTCGTGCTGGGCGTAGTGTTTTAGGGTTTAGGGTAGTTCAGTGGTGTGTGGGTAATGTAGGGGGCAAGCTGGGGGTAGTGTTTTAGGGTCTAGGGTAGCACTGTGGTGTTTGGGTAGTGTAGGGGTCGTACTGGGCGTAGTGTTTTAGGGTTTAGGGTAGTGTAGTGGTGTTTGTGTAGTGTAGGGGGTCGTGCTGGGGGAGTGTTTTAGGGTTTAGGGTAGTGCAGCAGTGTTTGTGTAGTGTAGGGCGTCGCAATTTAGAGTTTAGGGTAGTGCAGTGGTCTTTGGGTAGTGTAGTGGGTCGTGTGGGGGGTAGTGTTTTATGGTTTAGGGTAGTGCAGTGGTGTTTGGGTAGGTTACGGGGTCGTGCTGGGGGTAGTGTTTTAGGGTTTAGGGTAGTGCAGGGGTTTTTGGGTAGTGTAGAGGGTACTGCTGGGGGTAGTGTCTTAGGGTTACAAGTAGCACTGTGGTATTTGGATAGTGTAGGGGGTGGTGTTGGGGATAGATTTAGGGTTTAGGGTAGTGCAGTGGTGTTGGGGTAGTGTAGGGGGTCATGCTGGGGGTAGTGTTTTGGGGTTCACGGTAGTGCAGTGGTGTTTGGACAGTGTAGGGGGTCATGCTGGGATTAGTGTTTTAGGGTTTAGGGTTGTGCAGCGGTGTTTGTGTAGTGTAGGGAGTCGTGTTTTAGGGTTTAAGGTAGTGCAGTGGTCTTTCGGTAGTGTAGTGGATCCTGTGGGTAGTAGTGTTTTAGGGTTTAAGGTTTAGGGTAGTGCAGTTGTCTTTGGGTAGTGTAGGGTGTCGTGCTGGTGTAGTGTTTTAGGGATTAGGGTAGTGCAGTGGTGTTTGGGTAGTGTAGGGGGTCGTGCTGGGGGTAGTGTTTTAGGGTTTAGGGTAGTGCAGTGGTGTTTTTGAAGTGTAGGGGGTCGAGTGAGGGGTAGTGTTTTATGGTTTAGGGTAGTGCAGCAGTGTTTGTGTAGTGTAGGGGGTCGCAATTTAGGGTTTAGGGTAGTGCAGTGGTCTTTGGGTAGTGTAGTGGGTCGTGTGGGGGGTAGTGTTTTATGGTTTAGGGTAGTGCAGTGGTGTTTGGGTAGGTTACGGGGTCGTGCTGGGGGTAGTGTTTTAGGGTTTAGGGTAGTGCAGGGGTGTTTGGGTAGTGTAGAGGGTACTGCTGGGGTTAGATTTAGGGATTAGGGTAGTGCAGTGCTGTTTAGGTAATGTAGGGAGTGGTGCTGGGGGAATATTTTCGGATATAAGGTAGTGCAGTGGTGTTTAGGTAATGTAGGGAGTGGTGCTGGGGGAATATTTTCGGGTTTAAGGTAGTGCAGTGGTGTTTGTGTAGTGTAGGGGGTCATGCTGGGGGTAGTGTTTTAGGGATAAGGGTAGTGCAGTGCTGTTTGTGTAGTGTAGGGGATCGTGTTTTAGGGTAGTGCAGTGGTCTTTGGGTAGTGTAGCGGGTCATGCTGGGGGTAGTGTTTTAGGGTTTAGGGTAGTGCAGTGGTGTTTTGGTAGTGTAGGGGGGTCATGCTGGGGGTAGGTTTAGGGTTTAGGTAGAGCAGTTGTGTTTGGGTAATGTAGGGAGTGGTGCTGGGATAGTGTTTTAGTGTTTACGGTAGTGCAGTGGTGTTTGGCTAGTTTATGGGGTCATGCTGGGGGTAGTGTTTTAGGGTCTAGGGTAGTGCAGTGGTGTTTGGGTAATGTAGGGAGTGGTGCTGGGGGAGTGTTTTAGGGTTTACGGTAGTGCAGTGGTGTTTGGGTAGTGTAGGGGGTCTGGCTGGGGGTAGTGTTTTGGGGTTTAGGGTTTAGGGTAGTGCAGTTGTCTTTGGGTAGTATAGGGTGTTGTGCTGGGTGTAGTATTTTAGGGTTTAGGGTATTGCAGTGGTGTTTGGGTAGTGTAGGGGGTCGTGCTGGCTGTAGTGTTTTAGGGTTTAGCGTAGTGCAGTGGTGTTTGTGTGGTGTAGGGGGTCATGTGGGGACAGTGTTTTATGGTTTAGGGTAGTGCAGTGGTCTTTAGGTAGTGTAGGGGTAGTGCTGGGGGTAGTGTTTTAGGGTTTAGGGTAGTGCAGTGGTGTTTGGGTAGGTTACAGGGTCGTGCTGGGGATAGTGTTTTAGGGTTTAGGGTAGTGCAGTGGTGTTTAGGTAGTGTATATGGTACTGCTGGGGGTAGTGTTTTAGGGTTTTGGGAAGTGCTGTGGTGTTTGGGTAGTGTAGGGGTCGTACTGGGCTCAGTGTTTTAGATTTTAGGGTTTAGGGTAGTTCAGCAGTGTTTGTGTAGTGTAGGGAGTCACGATTTAGGGTTTAGGGTAGTGCAGTGGTCTTTGGGTAGTGTAGGTGGTCGTGTGGAGGGTAGTGTTTTAGGGTTTAGTGTAGTACAGTGGTCTTTGGGTAGTGTAGGGAGTCGTTCTGGGGTAGTGTATTAGGGTGTAGGTTAGTGCAATGGTGTTTGGGTAGTGTAGGGGGTCGTGCTGGGGGTAGTGTTTTAGGGTTTAGGGTAGTGCAGTGGTGTTTGGGTAGTGTAGGGGGTCGTGCTGGTGGTAGTGTTTTATGGTTTAGGGCAGAGCAGTGGTGTTTATTTAGTGTAGGGGGACGTGCTAGGGAAGTGATTTAGGGTTTAGGGCAGTACAGTGGTGTTTGTGTAGTGTAGGGGGTCATGCTGGGGGTAGTGTTTTAGGGTTTAGGGTAGAGCAGTTTTGTTTGGGTATTGTAGGGGACCGTGCTAGGGGTAGTGGTTTAGGATTTAGGGTAGTGCAGTGGTGTTAGGGTAGTGTAGTGGGTCGTGCTGGGGTAGTGTTTTAGGGATTAGGGTAGTGCAGTGGTGTTTGGGTAGTGTAGGGGGTCGTGCTGGGGGTAGTGTTTTAGGGTTCAGGATAGTGCAGTGGTGTTTTTGTAGTGTAGGGGGTCGAGTGGGGGGTAGTGTTTTATGGTTTAGGGTAGTGCAGTGGTCTTTGGGTAGTGTAGGGGTAGTGCTGGGCGTAGTGTTTTATGGTTTAGGGAAGTGCTGTGGTCTTTTGGTAGTGTAGGGGTAGTGCTGGGGGTAGTGTTTTAGGGTTTAGGGTAGTGCAGTGGTGTTTGGGTAGTATAGAGGGTACTGCTGGGGGTCGTGTTTTAGAGTTTTGGGTAGCACTGTGGTATTTGGGTAGTGTAGGGGGTCGTACTAGGCGTAGTGTTTTAGGGTTTAGGGTAGTGCAGTGGTGTTTGTGTAGTGTAGGGGGTCATGCTGGGGGAGTGTTTTAGGGTTTAGGGTAGTGCAGCAGTGTTTGTGTAATGTAGGGGGTCGCAATTTAGGGTTTAGGGTAGTGCAGTGGTCTTTGGGTAGTGTAGTGGGTCGTGTGGGGGTAGTGTTTTAGGGTTTTGGGTAGTACAGTGGCCTTTGGGTAGTGTAGGGGTCGTGGTGGGGGTAGTGGTTTAGGGTCTCGGGTAGCACTGTGGTGTGTGAGTAGTGTAGGGGGTCATACTGGGCATAGTGTTTTAGGGTTTAGGGTAGTGCAGTGGTGTTTGTGTAGTGTAGGGGGTCATGCTGGGGGAGTGTTTTAGGGTTTAGGGTAGTGCAGCAGTGTTTGTGTAGTGTAGGGGGTCGCAATTTAGGGTTTAGGGTAGTGCAGTGGTCTTTGGGTTGAGGAAAATAAAAATCTATGAGGCCTATGTGTCCCCATGTGCCCCCCCCAACGCTTATGTGCACATACATGTAACCTATGTATTTCCCCTCCATGACCTTTCTATCATGATGCTTATGCTATAACGTGGCCTGCCATCATCCAGTCTCCCATGAGAGAAACGACAAATCTGTATTGAGGCCTACACGTTTTTCATCATGTTTTCCTGCATTTTCATGAAGCCCATGTTTATGGCTCAGCCAGAGCCGAAAAGAGGTTTCATGCCTCAGAACGCTCTGAAAGCTGCAGCTACGTATCCTTGGCCTCGCACACTTGGGCCTCAGCCAAAGGGGCCCTGTCACAAGGTACCGAGACAGTATTGAGCACGGTTATCTGCTTACTCCTACAGAGCCGCATTCTTGCCTGGTGAAGGAGGAATGAACGCGACCCATCTGCAAGGAGGGAGCCCAGCCTTACTGTCTCTCTTTGTGAGATTGCAAAGCTCACGTCAGTAAAAAGCCCATAGCCCCCATGTAAGGCCTCTGCAGTAAATGAAGTAAATGAAGAAATAGATGCCACATCGGCTCTTGGTGATGAGCAACCTATGTCACAAATCAGTCCCTGCTCCAGACATCGGATATCAGATAATACAAGATGTGCTGGTCGTTCTGACACTGAAGGCCTCACTCACTGAAGGCCTCACTTCCAGACTTGTCCGGTTGCATAGCAACCCTCCCCACGTCAGTTACACGTCATGCTTGAGTTGAGCACAAGTAAGGCAAAGTTCCAGTACAATTCCAGCAGATCACGCAACCCCCTCCAGGTATCCACCCACACATGACAAATTACCCATTATCATCAAGTGGACGCCCACATGGACGCCCACCTTCACGCCTACTTACACGCCCACATGCTTTTATCTCATTCTCTCTTGCTCTTTTGCTTACGTACAATTGAGAGATGTATATATACTGTACTCTGTGAATAATGTTTTGAGAATATTGAGAATACTTTTGAGTCCCCTTCCAGATCCTTTTTGGTGATGGTAATATTCTCCCTTTGACTCGAGTTATTGGAATAAAGCCCTTTATGAACCTGATACCACAGACTCAGCCTCTTGCTTTATGCATGATCTTATTTATATACTAAAAATTCTGAGAGCGTAATATTTTATTTACCACATAATGGCGCCCGAACAGTTTAATCTCTTTCCCCACACGCCGGAGATGAAGGTCCAGTTTTGCCCCCTTCCATAGCCGTGACGGACTTCAAGCGCGCACGTCGCGGGTCTTCCCGCCAACTCCCTCAGGCCAACGAAGGGGACAGACTGCGACCAGGCATCCATACGAGGCGGTGAGGAACGCAGATTGTCCTACCCAGAGCCCACCTGCGAGAGAGCTGTGTCCGAGGTATACAGAGGCCCACCAGATTCCGAAGTTCCGAAGTATCCAGGTCACGAGTCGAGTCCAGTCCAGTCCAGTTTGGTCTAGTCCAGTTCAGTTCCGAGGCCTTCCGTTCCGTGCTACCCGGTGAGTACCGTTGCTGGGGAGGCAGTTAGACGTGCACATTAGGTTGTGCCGGTCAAGACGGGTTTGGGTACACAAATCCGGTCTGCACTGTTTCAGCAGTGTATCTGTACTGTTTAGCAGTATATCTAGTATGTCTTGCATATAATTCAGTATTCTCTAGTGTTAGTATTATGTCAGTAACTAGTTTCCTGTTAGTTATCATCGTTCGTTAACTGTTAAATGTTAAATGTTTTAATACGTTCTACATATTGTGGTGTGAATGATTGTTCATTATTGTGTTTATTGTATTAAGTGTGTTCAAGTAATAAGGTCTAAAAATGCCGCTCTTTTCAAAATTAAGACAGATCAAAACCAGAAAAGGGGTACTCGAAGAAGCTGTTCCCATTCCACCAGGGTACTTTATGTATCATAAGCATGGCCTAGATGCCGTATTATTTCTTGATTTATGGGTGGACTACACCAAGGATTTACCAGAAAGTCAGAGGTGGCCCGCAGCTGGGACCTGGGATGCAGATTGCATCATGAGAGTAGAAGAAGAGTTATGGAAAAAGACAGCCAGACAGTCACAGAAATATGCCATTGAATTATGGCGTAAAGAATTGCATAGACGCACAGAGAAAGCGCTCAGAAAAGAAGAGAAAAGTAGGGAGGATTCAGACAAAGCCCGAGAAAACGTATTAGTTGAGGAAGGTATCCGAGTAAAAGCAGAACAAGTAGACAGACAACGAAACACTCTCATGAAAGAGAAAATGTAGACCAGCTCGGAAGGATGCCATTGAGTTTTGGCGCAAGGAGTCACATAGGAGGACAGAGTAAGTGTTTCACGAAGCAGAGAGAAGTAGACAGGAGTCTGGAAAAGCCAAGGAAAAGATGTTACAGGAGGAAGTGGAGCTGGTAAAATGAGCGCAGGCTGACAGAAAAAGAAATACTGACGTTGCTGGAATTTATCCCGTCCTTTCAGAGGACCTAGCAAGAGTGGCCCCAGTAGAAAGACCAGTTAGAGTGCCACCGCAAGTACCACGATACATATAATAATGATATAGTAGCCCAAAGGTTCTTGAGCCACCCACCAAATGAACAGCGCATAGCTGGTGTTTACATGGTCCAACATTTGACTACGTTGTCAATAGGAAATTGAGAGGGGTGTAGCTAGAGAAGGAGCAACACCTGTGATTTGATGACACCCCTAATGTACAAAGTGTTAACGAAAAAATAATTAGTGAAAAGTTTAGCTTGAAAAAAGAATTGTGGGTATTTCGAATTTGCAAATTGTTCAAGAATACAGGTTTGTGTTCTTGGTGGTCCAGTGAGCCAATGTGCTGGGTCAAGTCGGTAAGATTATGACCCCCTGAGTGCAAATTGTATGTAAAAATAATTTTTCAATTGGGCGAATTATTGCAGTTTTTATGGAATTGAGTAGTCTTTTTGTCTTTGACAGCTTCAGAGTGAGGAGAAGGTGGGGGCTGTGTAGAGCAGAATGTGATACAGAAATCGGAGACAGATTCTGACCTTGTAGCCAGTGTAGGTGGGGGCCGGTGAGAGGAGCAGAACAGAGGCACTGCTTAGAAAGCTTCTCTGACATCGCATCTGTGTAATGCCTGCAGCCGGAGAGCCTTGGGGGCCAGGAGTAGGAAAAACAAAAAAAGATGGCTGGCAGCCCAGGCTCAGGCCGCGCTGAGGGGCTATTTTTAGCTTCTCTGATAAGACAAGGGAGCTGAGAAATGTAAGTCGAGAAAGATTCCCTTGTTCTATTCTATGCAAAACCAGTGCCCCGAGGAAATGTCTATGGAGAAGATTTGTTTTATTTTTTAGCAAATGTTATATTGCTTCTGGCCAGAAAGTAAAATGTTGCTCTTGCTTGGAATTTTAAGGGCTATATGCCTATATAAAAACGATTTTCAAATTCAGACATTTTTGAATTGTGGCCACAAGCTGCCACCAGTTGCATTGGATAAATGATCCAGTGGTTACGGGTCTGTGAGGAAAGATGGGAGATGCATCTTCGACTAGGACATGAGGGTACATTGTGTACAAAGATGCATAGCTCATTTTTATAAAAAAAAAAGACAGGTTCGTGTGTTCTTCATTTTTGATTATTGTTGCTGATCCTGTGTGTCAGACTTGACACGGTGATTTCAGCTGCCAGCTGGTCATCATTGGGATGACCCACTGTCAGTTGGGGGTGTATAGGGCAGGTAAATCAATTATTGGTTATAAGCCTGACAAATTAAGCAGGCCAGAATGTTCGCCTCTGAGCTGTAGGTACTGTAATTGCGCATCGCTGCTCATTTATATATGTTCGTGTAATTGTCTATGCTTTCTGTGCTTGGTATACTGATGGCTTGGCATATGTATTTTATATATGTTTTGTTTTTGTGTTGTATTGACCAGTATGTTTGGCATTGATACAAGTTCTCCTGGGCGTTACAGAGATGGACGTGACGACGTAAATCTTTGCGCAGCGCTTGGCTGGAACTTGTTCACAATTACTAAATTTCACAGACATGATATTTCCTTTATCATGCTGTCAAAATAGCAGACAACACGTTATCAGTGTATGTCTAATTGGTATTGGAGATGAATGAAAGAAGAAAAAAGTTATGCAAGACTAAAATATGTATCACATGCCTGCCTTTCTCTTATAGACAGGCAGCCTCGGTCATATGTTTCCAGATTGGACATTAAGGAACCATTATGATCTATGCACTCGCATCTTAACTCTTGAAAGGCCTGTTTTAAATAAGGACTGCCACCCCAGAGTGACAAATGAGGCTCGGTATTTAGGGTAATGAGAAAATATCTGACAGGATTTCCTTTTTAAAGTTTGCTTTAGTAAGCTCATTCTTGTAAGTGGTGGCCCCAAAAGTTGACTTGTTTTTAAATTAGGCTATTTATTGTATAGGTGGAAATTATTGCAAAATGACTGATTTCTTTAGCAGATAAATTATTAATTATCAACATTAACAACTGTTCTTAAACTTGGTTTTCCGAATATTTAGGTAATTTAGCATTCCTATTAGGGCCTCCTAGCATTAATATTGACTTCAGGTTGGTGTAGGTTCATGTAATAGGGACATTTGCATATGAGATGTCATTTGGCCAGCTTATGAGCTAACACAATGAGGTTTGTACATTAATTTGAAGGATTTCTCGCCGTTTCAAATACGCTGTGTATCTCCTATAATTTTGCTTACGCCCAGTAGCTACACACAGGGATTAATAGTGTTGACAAGACACAGGGTTTGATAGTGTTTGACAGCAGTGAAATCTGTTTCAGATTTCCTCCTGTCAAAAAGGGGGGAAGGAGGAGAATATTGGCTTTCTGCTGGCCCCTGAGGAGGTTCGCTTCCCGCTAGCCCCTTAAGAAATTAAGCCCCTTAGAAATTAGCCCCCTTAGAAATTAAGCAGAGGAAATAGGTATGGTGCTTTCCCCTTTTTCTCATGTTTTATTGTGATCTTTCAGGGGAATTAGTTGTGGGCACCGGAACGTATTCAATTGATTTCTGGTTTTTCACAGCCCAAGACACAAAAGGAGGTACGTGCATTCATTGGCCTCACTTCATATTGCAGGGAGTGGATTCCCCAGTATGCTTACATAGCCAAGCCCCTAATACAGTTGACGACACAGGAGGCAGTTTCTACTAAAGTCCTCTCTTGGAAACAAGAACACACTGTGGCATTTGAAGAATTAAAGAGAGCTTTATGTCAAGCACCAGTTTTAGCAAACCCTGATTACAACAAATCGTTTATGATTTTTGTGACAGAGCGGGATGGAACAGCACTATCTGTCCTAACACAAGATCATGCAGGAAAACACAAGCCCTGTGCTTATTTTTCTAGTACATTAGACCCAGTAGCACAGGCTTTGCCTGCGTGCCTAAAATCAGTTGCAGCAACGGCCTTAGCCATAAGACAAAGTGACTCGATAGTGCTGGGCCACCCTCTGACAGTACAAGTACCACACGCAGTAGAGGTTCTCTTGAACCGGACACAAACACAACACCTGACTGTAGCTAGACTGACAGGTTATGAGTTAACGTTATTTCAAACACACATAAAGATCAGACGATGCAACATACTGAATCCCGCTACCCTTTTGCCCTCCAGTACAGAAAGCGTTTCACCACACGACTGTGTTGAAGTAATACATACCGTGACTAAACCAAGACAAGACTTGACAGACGTTGCACTCCCAGACCCCGACCTAACACTATAAGTTGACGGCTCATGCATGAGGACAGGGGCGGGAGAATTAGTGGCAGCATATGCAGTGACTACTGATACTGTAATAATAGAGACTAAAAGAATAGACATATTGTCAGCACAAGCAGCAGAGCTCATCGCCCTGACACAAGCGTGCATAAGAGCTAAGCACCTGAGAGTAAACATTTACACCGATTCTGTGGCGAGAAAGAGGTTTCTTGACCTCTCATGGGGCCCAGATACAGCATGGCCCCCTTATTCAAGCCCTACTGGAAGCAATACATTTACCAACAGCCATAGCTATCCTAAAATGTAAAGCACATACTAGAGCCACAGATACCATTTCCCAAGGCAATGATCTGGCAGACCGAACAGCTAAACAGACAGCTCAGACCCCACTAGACATGACAAAATCACAGATACTATCACTGTCCAAAGCCATGACAGTTAGGGATCCTTCCAGGGATGTATAAGACATTCAGACACATGCTACTCTAGACGAATTAAAGAAATGGTCGGAACAAGGAGGGGTACTGACTGATCAGGGTTGGATGAATAAGGGCAAATCCACATGGTTTCTTCCTGATTCGATGGTACAAGTGATTATAAATACCGCACATAGTCCTGCACACTTAGGAGAGAAAGCAATGATAGATAGCTTACAGAATATATGGTTCAACAAGCACCTGCGTGCAGCAGCGAAACAAAAGGTCAGAACATGTATGATCTGTTGCCAATTCAATCCAGGTAAAGGCATTCCGATGGAACAAGGTGGATTCCATCCACCTGACCACCCTTTTGAAGTGCTCCAAATGGATTATATCCAAATAAACAGATGTAGAGGTTACAAATATGTCCTGGTACTAATGAAGCAGGTGTCCCTTGTGTTAGGGTATACCTGGAAATTCCATTGTGTGCGACATCCTGAAGCAGCAGGCCTTGTAGAAAGACATAATCAGACATTAAAAATTTGCGCAGACAAAGGTGTAGATTGGATGGTAGCCCTGCCGGTTGCCCTCTTTTACATGCGAATGGTAGCCCATTCTAGAACAGGCTTATCTCCCTATGAAGTGGTCTTTGGTAGACTACCAAATTTGTGGGGCACTCCAATGCCTAAAAGATTACTGATGTTGATAGTAACATGCTGACAGATTACCTGGCTTCCTTGATGTCTGCACTACTCTCTTGTTGTTCGCAGGTTGCTGCCGCCTTCCCTGACAACACCCAGGTCAAGGGACACTCCATCGCTGATCCGGAACTTTGATAGATCAAGCCCTATTAAGCCGAGGTGGGACGGAAAGGATGGATACATCATTGCAAACGTTACTTTGGGAATAACTGTACTTTCCAAAAGAACACTGACTGCTTGGACTTTGAGCCCCCTTTTCTAGAGGAGACTCCCCAGCAGGAGTTAAACTCAGATCTAAAAAGTCAGAACCCGTTTGATCAATTAAGTCCACTAGGTGGTGAAGCGGTTGAACATGTATTCTGGCTTGCATAAGATCTTGGACAATAACATTGATAAAAAGAGCAAGATAAAAAGCAAATACTGTAAAATATTACGTGGTAGATGTATAGTGACTGTAATTTTTCTATCTCTTCTGTGCATCACGATAATATGTATCAGCTTAATACTACATGCTATTTTTCCTCCTATTGCCTCACTCTTATGCTCCTCCACTAATGATACCATAAAGCACACATTTAGTGATCTGCCATCCCATGAGCTATCATATCGACTTGCCTTACGCAACAATACCTTTATTCAGATGCTGCACCATTCACATCAGACTAGCAATGCTACAGACTGCTGGGTCTGTGGCCGATTTCCCCCGTATCAGAAGGTAAAGGGAGTGTTGCCTCTTTTTCCTTTTCCGTTCTCCCATAATGGTTCTTGCGGAGCATGGTTTGCCTTAATGACATCCATCAACGGTGATACCATCTGTATACAAAGCAATAACAAGGCTCCACAAAGCATTGAAAATGGAAAAATAATGCTGCAAGAACAGATCGACTGTCTCATGAAAATAGACGTTACATAGGGGGTTCACTAGGGTACAAGGAGGGAATGAGGAAAATAAAAATCTATGAGGCCTATGTGTCCCCATGTGCCCCCCCCCAACGCTTATGTGCACATACATGTAACCTATGTATTTCCCCTCCATGGCCTTTCTATCATGATGCCTATGCTATAACGTGGCCTGCCATCATCCAGTCTCCCATGAGAGAAACGACAAATCTGTATTGAGGCCTACACGTTTTTCATCATGTTTTCCTGCATTTTCATGAAGCCCATGTTTATGGCTCAGCCAGAGCCGAAAAGAGGTTTCATGCCTCAGAACGCTCTGAAAGCTGCAGCTACGTATCCTTGGCCTCGCACACTTGGGCCTCAGCCAAAGGGGCCCTGTCACAAGGTACCGAGACAGTATTGAGCACGGTTATCTGCTTACTCCTACAGAGCCGCATTCTTGCCTGGTGAAGGAGGAATGAACGCGACCCATCTGCAAGGAGGGAGCCCAGCCTTACTGTCTCTCTTTGTGAGATTGCAAAGCTCACGTCAGTAAAAAGCCCATAGCCCCCATGTAAGGCCTCTGCAGTAAATGAAGTAAATGAAGAAATAGATGCCACATCGGCTCTTGGTGATGAGCAACCTATGTCACAAATCAGTCCCTGCTCCAGACATCGGATATCAGATAATACAAGATGTGCTGGTCGTTCTGACACTGAAGGCCTCACTCACTGAAGGCCTCACTTCCAGACTTGTCCGGTTGCATAGCAACCCTCCCCACGTCAGTTACACGTCATGCTTGAGTTGAGCACAAGTAAGGCAAAGTTCCAGTACAATTCCAGCAGATCACGCAACCCCCTCCAGGTATCCACCCACACATGGCAAATTACCCATTATCATCAAGTGGACGCCCACATGGACGCCCACCTTCACGCCTACTTACACGCCCACATGCTCTTATCTCATTCTCTCTTGCTCTTTTGCTTACGTACAATTGAGAGATGTATATATACTGTACTCTGTGAATAATGTTTTGAGAATATTGAGAATACTTTTGAGTCCCCTTCCAGATCCTTTTTGGTGATGGTAATATTCTCCCTTTGACTCGAGTTATTGGAATAAAGCCCTTTATGAACCTGATACCACAGACTCAGCCTCTTGCTTTATGCATGATCTTATTTATATACTAAAAATTCTGAGAGCGTAATATTTTATTTACCACAGGGTAGTGTAGTGGGTCATGTGGGGGGTAGTGTTTTAGGGTTTAGGGTAGCGCTGTGGTGTTTGGGTAGGTTACGGGGTCGTGCTGGGGGTAGTGTTTTAGGGTTTAGGGTAGTGCAGGGGTGTTTGGGTAGTGTAGAGGGTACTGCTGGGGGTAGGGTCTTAGGGTTACGGGTAGCACTGTGGTATTTGGATAGTGTAGGGGGTCGTACTGGGCATAGTGTTTTAGGGTTTAGGGTAGTGCAGTGGTGTTTGTGTAGTGTAGTGGGTCGAGCTGGGGGAGAGTTTTAGGGTTTAGGGTAGTGCAGCAGTGTTTGTGTAGTATAGGGGGTCGCAATTTAGGGTTTAGGGTAGTGCAGTGGTCTTTGGGTAGTGTAGTGGGTCGTGTGGGGGGTAGTGTTTTAGGGTTTAGGGTAGTACAGTGGTCTTTGGGTAGTGTAGGGGGTCGTGCTGGGGGTAGTGTTTTAGGGTTTAGGGTAGTTCAGTGGTGTGTGGGTAGTGTAGGGGGTCAAGCTGGGGGTAGTGTTTTAGGGTTTAGGATTGTGCAGCAGTGTTTGTGTAGTGTAGGGGTCGTGTTTTAGGGTTTAGGGTAGTGCAGTGGTCTTTGGGTAGTGTAGAGGGTCGTGTGGGGGTAGCGTTTTTGGGTTTAGGGTTTAGGGTAGTGCAGTTGTCTTTGGGTAGTGTAGGGTGTCGTGCTGGGTGTAGTGTTTTAGGGTTTAGGGTAGTGCAGTGGTGTTTGGGTAGTGTAGGGGTCGTGCTGGCGGTAGTGTTTTAGGGTTTAGCGTAGTGCAGCTGTGTTTGTGTGGTGTAGGGGGTCATGTGGGGACAGTGTTTTATGGTTTAGGGTAGGGGAGTGGTCTTTGGGTAGTGTAGGGATAGTGCTGGTGGTAGTGTTTTATTGTTTAGGGTAGTGCAGTGGTCCTTAGGTAGTGTAGGGGTAGTGCTGGGGGTAGTGTTTTAGGGTTTAGGGTAGTGCAGTGGTGTTTGGGTAGGTTACAGGGTCGTGCTGGGGATAGTGTTTTAGGGTTTAGGGTAGTGCAGTGGTGTTTGGGTAGTGTAAAGGGTACTGCTGGGGGTAGTGTTTTAGGGTTTTGGGAAGCGCTGTGGTGTTTGAATAGTGTAGGGGTCGTACTGGGCGTAGTGTTTTAGATGTTAGGGTTTAGGGTCGTGCAGTGGTGTTTGTGTAGTGTAGGGGGTCGTGCTGGGGAAGTGTTTTAGGGTTTAGGGTAGTGCAGCAGTGTTTGTGTAGTGTAGGGGGTCACGATTTAGGGTTTAGGGTAGTGCAGTGGTCTTTGGGTAGTGTAGGTTGTCATATGGAGGGTAGTGCTTTAGGGTTTAGTGTAGTACAGTGGTCTGTGGGTAGTGTAGGGAGTCGTTCTGGGGTAGTGTATTAGGGTTTAGGTTAGTGCAATGGTGTTTGGGTAGTGTAGGGGGTCGTGCTGGGGGTAGTGTTTTAGGGTTTAGGGTAGTGCAGTGATGTTTGGGTAGTGTAGGGGGTCGTGCTGGTGGTAGTGTTTTATGGTTTAGGGCAGTGCAGTGGTGTTTATTTAGTGTAGGGGGACGTGCTAGGGAAGTGATTTCGGGTTTAGGGCAGTGCAGTGGTGTTTGTGTAGTGTAGGGGGTCATGCTGGGGGTAGAATTTTAGGGTTTAGGGTAGAGCAGTTTTGTTTGGGTATTGTAGGGACCGTGCTGGGGGTAGTGTTTTAGGATTTAGGGTAGTGCAGTGGTGTTAGGGTAGTGTAGTGGGTCGTGCTGGGGTAGTGTTTTAGGGTTTAGGGTAGTGCAGTGGTGTTTGGGTAGTGCAGGGGGTCATGCTGGGGATAGATTTAGGGTTTAGGGTAGTGCAGTGGTGTTTGGGTAGTGTAGGGGGTCATGCTGGGAGTAGTGTTTTGGGGTTCACGGTAGTGCAGTGGTGTTTGGGCAGTGTAGGGGGTCATGCTGGGATTAGTGTTTTAGGGTTTAGGGTAGTGCAGTGGTGTTTGGGTAGTGTAGGGGGTCATACTGGGGGTAGGTTTAGGGTTTAGGTAGTGCAGTAGTGTTTGGGTAATGTAGGGAGTGGTGCTGGGGAGTGTTTTAGGGTTTAGGGTAGTGCAGTGGTGTTTGTGTAGTGTAGGGGGTCGTGTTTTAGGGTTTAGGATAGTGCAGTGGTCTCTGGGTAGTGTAGGGGGTCATCTGTGGGATAGTGTTTTAGGTTTTATAGTAGTGCAGTGGTCGTTTGGTAGTGTAGGGGGTCATGCTGGGGGTAGTGTTTTGGGGTTTAGGATAGTGCAGTGGTGTTCTGGTAGTATAGGGGGTCGTGCTGTGGGTAGTGTTTTAGGTTTTGCAGTAGTACAGTGGTGTTAGGGTCATGTAGGGGGTCGTGCTGGGGTTAGTGTTTTAGGGTGTAGGGTAGTGCATTGGTGTTTGGGTAGTGTAGGGGGTCATGCGGGGGGTAGATTTAGGGTTTAGGGTAGTGCAGTGGTATTTGGATAGTGTAGGGGGTCATTCTGGGGATAGTGTTTTAGGGCTTAGGGTAGTGCAGTGGTGTTTGGGTAGTGTAGGGGTAGTGCTGGGGTTAGATTTAGGGATTAGGGTAGTGCAGTGGTGTTTGGGAAATGTAGGGAGTGGTGCTGGGGTAATATATTTGGGTTTAGGGTAGTGCAGTGGTGTTTGTGTAGTGTAGGGGGTCATGCTGGGGGTAGTGTTTTAGAGATTAGGGTAGTGCAGTGCTATTTGTGTAGTGTAGCGGGTCGTGTTTTAGGGTAGTGCAGTGGTCTTTGGGTAGTGTAGAGGGTCATGCTGGGGGTAGTGTTCTAGGGTTTAGGGTAGTCCAGTGGTGTTTGGGTAGTGTAGGGGGTCATGCTGGGGTAGTGTTTTAGGGTTTAGGTTTGTGCAGCAGTGTTTGTGTAGTATAGGGGGTCGTGTTTTAGGGTTTAGGATAGTGCAGTGGTCTTTGGATAGTGTAGGGGTCATGTGGAGGTAGTGTTTTAGGGTTTAGGGTAGTGCAGTGGTGTTTTGGTAGTATACGGGGTCGTGCTGTGGGTAGTGTTTTAGGGTTTACGGTAGTACAGTGGTGTTAGGGTAGTGTAGGGGTTCGTGCTGGGGGTAGTGTTTTAGGGTTTAGGGTAGTGTAGTGGTGTTTGGGTAGTGTAGGCGTTCGTGCGGGGGGAGATTTACGGTTTAGGGTAGTGCAGTGGTATTTGGATAGTGTACGGGTCGTGCTGGGGGTAGTGTTTTAGGGTTTAGGGTAGTGCAGTGGTGTTTGTGTAGTGTAGGGGGTCACGATTTAGGGTTTAGGGTTGTGCAGTGGTCTTTGGGTAGTGTAGGTGGTCGTGTGGAGGGTAGTGTTTTAGGGTTTAGTGTAGTACAGTGGTCTTTGGGTAGTGTAGGGAGTCGTTCTGGGAAAGTGTATTAGGGTTTAGGTTAGTGCAATGGTGTTTGGGTAGTGTAGGGGGTCGTGCTGGGGGTAGTGTTTTAGGGTTTAGGGCAGAGGTCTTCAATCTATGGGGCGCGACCCCCAGGGGGGCCGTGGAGTCATGGGATGGGGGTCGCGCTCTTCCTTTGCTAAAAGAGAACGTTCCAGACAGGGTCGTTAAAATGCCTTCCCTGGAGCGGTATTCAGGGACTCTGCCATGCTGGGAAACAGAAACCAGGCAGACAGTTAAACTCACCTTTCTGCCAGTGTACTGCTGGCCTGAAAGAAATGCAAATGTGCACAACGAGTTAATCTGCAAATCCTTTACATTTGCAGATTAACTCGTTGTGCACATTTGCATTTCTTTCAGGCCAGCAGTACACTGGCAGAAAGCTGTGTTTAACTGTCTGCCTGGCTTTGATTTCTCAGAAAAGGAGAGTGCTGTTGAAGTTCATTTATTGAATCACGTGAAACTTTTTGAGTGGTGGTGCACAGAGTTAACTGAGCTGTGAAGTGCTTGCTTTTAATTGTCATTGTATTTAGATAGCTTTTACTATCCCTGAGAATGTGTTGAAGGGACAGTTATGTTAAAAAAAAAATGCATTACATAGGGTCTAGATGTTACTAAAATCTATGGGCCTCATTTACAATGAAATGGTGTAGGGCAGTTCCACAAGTATTTTTGCTGCGCTGCCCTATGCCAATTCAAAAGGGCAGGATTGGACTGTATTTATAAAATACAGTGCATACCTTTCCTTTCTGGCTGCACACAATTTGGTGCCTAGCGCCAACGCAGGCAGCCTTGCACCATGGTGCAAGGGTGTCTGCATTGTTTGCAGGATTGTTTTTGCCTTTCTGCGCAAAATAAACTCATGGAGGCTTTTTCCTCTTTCTATATGGTCCACACAAAGAAAGAGGAAACAATTGAGGAGAAATAGATATTTCTCCTCATTACGCATCTTCGGGGGCAGCGTACAGTTTTGATGCATCCTCAGGTGTACAGATGCTTGTAAATGTAGGAATGTGTCAAAACCCATGGGAAAACACCGCAACGCCCATGGAACGCCCCCACCCCCCTGTAAGGCAACACATCAACTTGCGCAGCATTGCCTTACACCATATGTAGGAGTCCATGAAATGCCACACAAAATGACTTTGCGTGGCCTCATAGATATGGGTCTGCGAAACCAGAGCGACATAAAAAATTATTCATCGCAAGGGGCTCATAAATAAGCCCCTATATTTTGAAAGCAGCCCATATATTTTGGAAGCACCATTTTATCAAAAAACATTTTGCGCATTTTGTAGCAGTCTATCTTATACTGTGTGCAATGCAAGTATAAAATAAAGGCATTTCCCACTGAGTAACAATTTTTTAAAATGTATCTATTATTCATTGAAGCTGCCTGTTATTTTATATGTAGCTACCGGATGGTGAAAGACCTGAAAAATATATGTATGTTTTAAATATGATGAATGATGTTCAGCCACCTCCAGTTACATGCAGCTGTAAATGCCAAGCTGTCAGCATCCCATGAAATATAATATGCTTTTCCTCTAATGCCGTGCAATAAAGTTGCAGCCCATGCATTACAGCTATTATACCAAGGGCCACTGGAATTATGTGATTGTGAGGCCGCAGAGATTTTAGCATGATTATAGATTTGTCGCATTTGCCATATAATCCATCATCTGCCACATAATCTGCTGATTTTAACCAAAAAAAACGTATTTATTCAAAAGGTTCAAAAGTTAATAACAAGCAGCAACAGGTGTTGACGCTTAGTAGAAGGCCATTTGTAGAGCTGTGCTGGTCACCTTTTTGTTGCTTATTGCTATATTTGGGTGATAAACTGGTACTAAAGAGGTGAAACCATAGATTGACTGTTTCTCTGGTAAACATTTATGGTTATCAATGATACAGAGTACCAGGTTTTAGAAATTTTTGTTGGGTCCTTATGCCTAAAAAATGTTGATGGGGGGTCTCGGCATTAAAAAGTTTGAAGACCACTGGTTTAGGGTTTAGGGTAGTGCAGTGGTGTTTGGGTAGTGTAGGGGGTCGTGCTGGTGGTAGTGTTTTATGGTTTAGGGCAGTGCAGTGGTGTTTATTTAGTGTAGGGGGACGTGCTAGGGAAGTGATTTAGGGTTTAGGGCAGTGCAGTGGTGTTTGTGTAGTGTAGGGGGTCATGCTGGGGGTAGTGTTTTAGGGTAGAGCTGTTTTGTTTGGGTATTGTAAGGGACCATGCTGGGGGTAGTGTTTTAGGATTTAGGGTAGTGCAGTGGTGTTAGGGTAGTGTAGTGGGTCGTGCTGGGGTAGTGTTTTAGGGTTTAGGGTAGTGCAGTGGTGTTTGGGTAGTGCAGGGGGTCATGCTGGGGATAGATTTAGGGTTTAGGGTAGTGCAGTGGTGTTTGGGTAGTGTAGGGGGTCATGCTGGGGGTAGTGTTTTGGGGTTCACGGTAGTGCAGTGGTGTTTGGGGAGTGTAGGGGGTCATGCTGGGATTAGTGTTTTAGTGTTTAGGGTAGTGCAGTGGTGCTTGGGTAGTGTAAGGGGTCATACTGGGTGTAGGTTTAGGGTTTAGGTAGTGCAGTAGTGTTTGGGTAATGTACGGAGTGGTGCTGGGGAGTGTTTTAGGGTTTAGGGTAGTGCAGTGGTGTTTGTGTAGTGTAGGGGGTCGTGTTTTAGGGTTTAGGATAGTGCAGTGGTCTTTGGGTAGTGTAGGGGGTCATCTGTGGGATAGTGTTTTAGGGTTTAGGGTAGTGCAGTGGTCTTTAGGTAGTGTAGGGGTAGTGCTGGGGGTAGTGTTTTATGGTTTAGGGTAGTGCAGTGGTCTTTAGGTAGTGTAGGGGTAGTGCTGGGGGTAGTGTTTTAGGGTTTAGGGTAGTGCAGTGGTGTTTGGGTAGGTTACGGAGTCGGGCTGCGGGTAATGTTTTAGGGTTTAGGGTAGTGCAGTGGTGTTTGGGTAGTGTAGAGGGTACTGCTGAGGATAGTGTTTTAGGGTTTCGGGTAGCACAGTGGTGTTTGGGTAGTGTAGGGGGTCGTGCTGGGTGTAGTGTTTTAGGGTTTAGGGTAGTGCTGTGGTGTTTGGGTAGTGTAGGGGGTCGTGCTGGGGGTAGTGTTTTAGGGTTTAGCGTAGTGCAGTGGTGTTTGTGTAGTGTAGGGGGTCATGTGGGGGCAGTGTTTTATGGTTTAGGGTAGTGCAGTTGTCTTTGGGTAGTGTATGGATAGTGCTGGTGGTAGTGTTTTATTGTTTAGGGTAGTGCAGTTGTCTTTAGATAGTGTACGGGTAGTGCTGGGGGTAGTGTTTTATGGTTTAGGGTAGTGCAGTGGTCTTTGGGTAGGTTACATGGTCGTGCTGGGGGTAGTGTTTTAGGGTTTAGGGTATAGCAGTTGTGTTTGGGTAGTGAAGGGGGTCGTACTGGGGGCATTCTTTTTGGGTTTAGGGTAGTGCAGTGGTGTTTTGGTAGTGTATGGGGTCATGCAGGGGTAGATTTAGGGTTTAGGGTAGTGCAGTGGTGTTTGGGTAATGTTGGGAGTGGTGCTGGGGGGAGTGTTTTGGGGTTTAGGGTAGTGCACTGGTGTTTTGGCAGTATAGGGGGTCGTGCTGTGGGTAGTGTTTTAGGGTTTACGGTAGTATAGTGGTGTTAGGGTAGTGTAGGGCGTCATGCTGGGGTTAGTGTTTTAGGGTTTAGGGTAGAGCAGTGGTGCTTGGGTAGTGTAGGGGGTCATACTGGGGGTAGGTTTAGGGTTTAGGTAGTGCAGTAGTGTTTGGGTAATGTAGGGAGTGGTGCTGGGGGAGTGTTTTAGGGTTTAGAGTAATGCAGTGGTGTTTGGGTAGTATAGGGGATCGTGCTGGGGGTAGTGTTTTAGGGTTTAGGGTTGTGCAACAATGTTTGTGTAGTGTAGGGGGTTGTGTTTTAGGGTTTAGGATAGTGCAGTGGTCTTTGGGTAGTGTAGGGGGTCATCTGTGGCATAGTGTTTTAGAGTTTAGGGTAGTGCAGTGGTCATTTGGTAGTGTAGGGGGTCATGCTGGGGGTAGTGTTTTGGGGTTTAGGGTAGTGAATTAGTGTTTTGGTTGTATAGGGGGTCGTGCTGTGGGTAGTGTTTTAGGTTTTACAGTAGTACAGTGGTGTTAGGGTAGTGTAGGGTGTCGTGCTGGGGTTAGTGTTTTAGGGTTTAGGGTAGTGCAGTGGTGTTTGGGTGGTGTAGGGGGTCGTGCTGGGGGTAGTGTTTTAGGGTTTAGGGTAGTGCAGTGGTGTTTGGGTAGTGTAGGGGGTCATGCAGGGGTAGATTTAGGGTTTAGGGTAGTGCAGTAGTATTTGGATAGTGTAGGGGGTCATGCTGGGGGTGGTGTTTTAGGGTTTAGGGTAGTGCAGTGGTGTTTGGGTAGGTTACGGGGTCTTGCTGGGGGTAGTGTTTTAGCGTTTAGGGTAGTGCAGTGGTGTTTGGGTAGTGTAGGGGGTAATGCTGGGGTTAGATTTAGGGATTGGGGTAGTGCAGTGCTGTTTAGGTAATGGGGAGTGGTGCAGGGGGAAAATTTTCGGTTTTAAGGTAGTGCAGTGGTGTTTGTGTAGTGTAGGGGGGTCTCGCTGGGGGTAGTGTTTTAGGGATTAGGGTAGTGCAGTGCTGTTTGTGTAGTGTAGGGGGTCGTGTTTTAGGGTAGCGCAGTGGTCTTTGTGTAGTGTAGAGGGTCATGCTGGGGGTAGTGTTTTAGGGTTTAGGGTAGTGCAGTGGTGTTTGGGTAGTGTAGGGGGGTCATGCTGGGGGTAGTGTTTTAGGGTTTAGGGTAGTGCAGTGGTGTTTGTGTAGTGTAGAGGATAGTGTTTTAGGGTTTAGGTTAGTGCACTGGTGTTTGTGTAGTGTAGGGGTTGTGTTTTAGGGTAGTGCAGTGGTCTTTGGGTAGTGTAGTGTGTTGTGTGGGGGTAGTGTTTTAGGGTTTAGGAGAGTACAGTGGTCTTTGGGTAGTGTAGAGGGTTGTGCTGGGGATAGTGTTTTAGGGTTTAGGGTAGTGCAGTGGTGTTTGGGTAATGGAGGGAGTGGTGCTGGGGTAGTGTTTTAGTGTTTACGGTAGTGCAGTGGTGTTTGGGTAGTGTATGGGGTCATGCTGGGGGTAGTGTTTTAGGGTTTAGGGTAGTGCAGTGGTGTTTGTGTAGTGTAGAGGATAGTGTTTTAGGGTTTAGGTTAGTGCACTGGTGTTTGTGTAGTGTAGGGGTTGTGTTTTAGGGTAGTGGAGTGGTCTTTGGGTAGTGTAGTGTGTCGTGTGGGGGTAGTGTTTTAGGGTTTAGGAGAGTACAGTGGTCTTTGGGTAGTGTAGAGGGTTGTGCTGGGGATAGTGTTTTAGGGTTTAGGGTAGTGCAGTGGTGTTTGGGTAGTGTAGGTGGTCATACTGGGGGTAGTGTTTTAGGGTTTAGGGTTGTGCAGCGGTGTTTGTGTAGTGTAGGGAGTAGTGTTTTACGGTTTAGGGTAGTGCAGTGGTCTTTGGGTAGTGTAGTGGATCGTGTGGGTAGTAGTGTTTTAGGGTTTAGGGTTTAGGGTAGTGCAGTTGTCTTTGGGTAGTGTAGGGTGTCGTGCTGGTGTAGTGTTTTAGAGATTAGGGTAGTGCAGTGGTGTTTGGGTAGTGTAGGGGGGCATGCTGGGGGTAGTGTTTTAGGGTTTAGGGTAGTGCAGTGGTGTTTTTGTAGTGTAGGGGTCGAGTGGGGGGTAGTGTTTTATGGTTTAGGGTAGTGCAGTGGTCTTTGGGTCGTGTAGGGGTAGTGCTGGGGGTGGTGTTTTATGGTTTAGGGAAGTGCAGTGGTCTTTTGGAAGTGTAGGGGTAGTGCTGGGAGTAGTGTTTTAGGGTTTAGGGTAGTGCAGTGGTGTTTGGGTAGTGTAGAGGGTACTGCTGGGGGTAGTGTTTTAGAGTTTTGGGGAGCACTGTGGTATTTGGGTAGTGTAGGGGGTCGTACTGGGCATAGTGTTTTAGGGTTTAGGGTAGTGCAGTGGTGTTTGTGTAGTGTAGGGGGTCATGCTGGGGGAGTGTTTTAGGGTTTAGGGTAGTGCAGCAGTGTTTGTGTAGTGTAGGGGGTTGCAATTAAGGGTTTAGGGTAGTGCAGTGGTCTTTGGGTAGTGTAGTGGGTCGTGTGGGGGGTAGTGTTTTAGGGTTTAGGGTAGTACAGTGACCTTTGGGTAGTGTAGGGGTCGTGCTGGGGGTAGTGTTTTAGGGATTAGGGTAGTTCAGTGGTGTGTGGGTAATGTAGGGGTCAAGCTGGGGGTAGTGTTTTAGGGTCTCGGGTAGCACTGTGGTGTTTGGGTAGTGTAAGGGGTCGTACTGGGTGTAGTGTTTTAGGGTTTAGGGTAGTACAGTGGTGTTTGTGTAGTGTGGGGGGTCATGCTGGGGGAGTGTTTTAGGGTTTAGGGTAGTGCAGCAGTGTTTGTGTAGTGTAGGGGGTCGCAATTTAGGGTTTAGGGTAGTGCAGTGCTCTGTGGGTAGTGTAGTGGGTCGTGTGGGAGTAGTGTTTTAGGGTTTAGGGTTGTGCAGTGGTGTTTGAGTAGGTTACGGGGTCATGCTGGGGGTAGTGTTAAAGGGTTTAGGGTAGTGCAGTGGTGTTTGGGTAGTGTAGAGGGTACTGCTGGGGGTAGTGTCTTAGGGTAACGGGTAGCACTGTGGTATTTGGATAGTGTAGGGGGTCGTACTGGGTGTAGTGTTTTAGGGTTTAGGGTAGTGCAGTGGTGTTTGTGTAGTGTAGGGGGTTGTGCTGGAGGAGAGTATTAGGGTTTAGGGTAGTGCAGCAGTGTTTGTGTAGTGTAGGGGGTCGCAATTTAGGGTTTAGGGTAGTGCAGTGGTCTTTGGGTAGTGTAGTGGGTCGTGCTGAGGGTAGTGTTTTAGGGTTTAGGATTTTGCAGCGGTGTTTGTGTAGTGTAGGGGTCGTGTTTTAGGGTTTAGGGTAGTGCACTGGTCTTTGGGTAGTGTAGAGGGTCGTGTGGGGGTAGTGTTGTTGGGTTTAGGGTTTAGGGTAGTGCAGTTGTCTTTGGGTAGTGTAGGGTATTGTGCTGGGTGTAGTGTTTTAGGGTTTAGGGTAGTGCAGTGGTGTTTGGGTAGTGTAGGGGGTTGTGCTGGCGGTAGTGTTTTAGGGTTTAGCGTAGTGCAGTAGTGTTTGTGTGGTGTAGGGGGTCATGTGGGGACAGTGTTTTATGGTTTAGGGTAGTGCAGTGGTCTTTGGGTAGTGTAGGGATAGTGCTGGTGGTAGTGTTTTATTGTTTAGGGTAGTGCAGTGGTCTTTAGGTAGTGTAGGGGTAGTGCTGGGGGTAGTGTTTTAGGGTTTAGGGTAGTGCAGTGGTGTTTGGGTAGTGTAGGGGGACGTGCTAGGGAAGTGATTTAGGGTTTAGGGCAGTGCAGTGGTGTTTGTGTAGTGTAGGGGGTCATGCTGGGGGTAGTGTTTTAGGGTTTAGGGTAGAGCAGTTTTGTTTGGGTATTGTAGGGGACCGTGCTGGGGGGGTAGTGTTTTAGGATTTAGGGTAGTGCAGTGGTGTTTGTGTAGTGTAGGAGGTCGTGCTGGAGGAGAGTATTAGGGTTTAGGGTAGTGCAGCAGTGTTTGTGTAGTGTAGGGGGTCGCAATTTGGGGTTTAGGGTAGTGCAGTGGTCTTTGGGTAGTGTAGTGGGTCGTGCTGGGGGTAGTGTTTTAGGGTTTAGGATTGTGCAGCGGTTTTTGTGTAGTGTAGGGGTCGTGTTTTAGGGTTTACGGTAGTGCAGTGGTCTTTGGGTAGTGTAGAGGGTCGTGTGGGGGTAGTGTTTTGGGGTTTAGGGTTTAGGGTAGTGCAGTTGTCTTTGGGTAGTGTAGGGTGTTGTGCTGGGTGTAGTGTTTTAGGGTTTAGGGTAGTGCAGTGGTGTTTGGGTAGTGTAGGGTGTCGTGCTGGCGGTAGTGTTTTAGGGTTTAGCGTAGTGCAGTGGTGTTTGTGTGGTGTAGGGGGTCATGTGGGGACAGTGTTTTAGGGTTTAGGGTAGTGCAGTGGTCTTTGGGTAGTGTAGTGATAGTGCTGGTGGTAGTGTTTTATTGTTTAGGGTAGTGCAGTGGTCTTTAGGTAGTGTAGGGGTAGTGCTGGGGGTAGTGTTTTAGGGTTTAGGGTAGTGCAGTGGTGTTTGGGTAGGTTACAGGGTTGTGCTGGGGATAGTGTTTTAGGGTTTAGGGTGGTGCAGTGGTGTTTGGGTAGTGTAAAGGGTACTGCTGGGAGGAGTGTTTTAGGGTTTTGGGAAGTGCTGTGGTGTTTGGGTAGTGTAGGGGTCGTACTGGGCGTAGTGTTTTAGATTTTAGGGTTTAGGGTAGTGCAGTGGTGTTTGTGTAGTGTAGGGGGTCGTGCTGGGGGAGTGTTTTATGGTTTAGGGTAGTGCAGCAGTGTTTGTGTAGTGTAGGGGGTCACGATTTAGGGTTTAGAGTAGTGCAGTGGTCTTTGGGTAGTGTAGGTGGTCGTGTGGAGGGTAGTGTTTTAGGGTTTACTGTAGTACAGTGGTCTTTGGGTAGTGTAGGGAGTCGTTCTAGGGTAGTGTATTAGGGATTAGGTCAGTGCAATGGTGTTTGGGTAGTGTAGGGGGTCGTGCTGGGGTAGTGTTTTAGGGTTTAGGGATTAGGGTAGTGCAGTGGTGTTTGGGTAGTGTAGGGGGTTGTGCTGGTGGTAGTGTTTTATGGTTTAGGGTAGTACAGTGGTGTTTATTTAGTGTAGGGGGACGTGCTAGGGAAGTGATTTAGGGTTTAGGGCAATGCAGTGGTGTTTTGTGTAGTATAGGGGGTCATGCTGGGGGTAGTGTTTTAGGGTTTATGGTAGAACAGTTTTTTTTGGGTATTGTAGGGGACCGTGCTGGGGGTAGTGTTTTAGGATTTAGGGTAGTGCAGTGGTGTTAGGGTAGTATAGTGGGTCATGCTGGGGTAGTGTTTTAGGGTTTAGGGTACTGCAGTGGTGTTTGGGTAGTGCAGGGGGTCGTGCTGGGGATAGATTTAGGGTTTAGGGTAGTGCAGTGATGTGTGGGTAGTGTAGGGGGTCATGCTGGGATTAGTGTTTTAGGGTTTAGGGTTGTGCAGCGGTGTTTGTGTAGTGTAGGGAGTCGTGTTTTAGGGTTTAGGGTAGTGCAGTGGTCTTTGGGTAGTGTAGTGGATCGTGTGGGTAATATTGTTTTAGGGTTTAGGGTTTAGGGTAGTGCAGTTGTCTTTGGGTAGTGTAGGGTATCGTGCTGGTGTAGTGTTTTAGGGATTAGGGTAGTGCAGTGGTGTTTGGGTAGTATAGGGGGTCATGCAGGGGGTAGTGTTTTAGGGTTTAGGGTGGTGCAGTGGTGTTTTTGTAGTGTAGGGGGTCGAGTGGGGGGGTAGTGTTTTATGGTTTAGGGTAGTGCACTGGTCTTTGGGTAGTATAGGGGTAGTGCTGGGGGTAGTGTTTTATGGTTTAGGGAAGTGCAGTGCTCTTTTGGTAGTGATGGGGTAGTGCTGGGGGTAGTGTTTTAGGGTTTAGGGTAGTGCAGTGGTGTTTGGGTAGTGTAGGGGGTCATCTGTGGGATAGTGTTTTAGGGTTTAGGGTAGTGCAGTGGTCTTTAGGTAGTGTAGGGGTAGTGCTGGGGGTAGTGTTTTATGGTTTAGGGTAGTGCAGTGGTCTTTAGGTAGTGTAGGGGTAGTGCTGGGGGTAGTGTTTTAGGGTTTAGGGTAGTGCAGTGGTGTTTGGGCAGGTTACGGAGTCGGGCTGCGGGTAATGTTTTAGGGTTTAGGGTAGTGCAGTGGTGTTTGGGTAGTGTAGAGGGTACTGCTGAGGATAGTGTTTTAGGGTTTCGGGTAGCACAGTGGTGTTTGGGTAGTGTAGGGGGTCGTGCTGGGTGTAGTGTTTTAGGGTTTAGGGTAGTGCTGTGGTGTTTGGGTAGTGTAGGTGGTCGTGCTGGGGGTAGTGTCTTAGGGTTTAGCGTAGTGCAGTGGTGTTTGTGTAGTGTAGGGGGTCATGTGGGGGCAGTGTTTTATGGTTTAGGGTAGTGCAGTTGTCTTTGGGTAGTGTATGGATAGTGCTGGTGGAAGTGTTTTATTGTTTATGGTAGTGCAGTTGTCTTTAGGTAGTGTACGGGTAGTGCTGGGGGTAGTGTTTTATGGTTTAGGGTAGTGCAGTGGTCTTTGGGTAGGTTACAGGGTCGTGCTGGGGGTAGTGTTTTAGGGTTTAGGGTATAGCAGTTGTGTTTGGGTAGTGAAGGGGGTCGTGCTGGGGGCATTCTTTTTGGGTTTAGGGTAGTGCAGTGGTGTTTTGGTAGTGTATGGGGTCATGCAGGGGTAGATTTAGGGTTTAGGGTAGTGCAGTGGTGTTTGGGTAATGTTGGGAGTGGTGCTGGGGGGAGTGTTTTGGGGTTTAGGGTAGTGCACTGGTGTTTTGACAGTATAGGGGGTCGTGCTGTGGGTAGTGTTTTAGGGTTTACGGTAGTATAGTGGTGTTAGGGTAGTGTAGGGCGTCATGCTGGGGTTAGTGTTTTAGGGTTTAGGGTAGAGCAGTGGTGCTTGGGTAGTGTAGGGGGTCATACTGGGGGTAGGTTTAGGGTTTAGGTAGTGCAGTAGTGTTTGGGTAATGTAGGGAGTGGTGCTGGGGGAGTGTTTTAGGGTTTAGAGTAATGCAGTGGTGTTTGGGTAGTATAGGGGATCGTGCTGGGGGTAGTGTTTTAGGGTTTAGGGTTGTACAACAGTGTTTGTGTAGTGTAGGGGGTTGTGTTTTAGGGTTTAGGATAGTGCAGTGGTCTTGGGTAGTGTAGGGGGTCATCTGTGGCATAGTGTTTTAGAGTTTAGGGTTTAGGGTAGTGCAGTGGTCATTTGGTAGTGTAGGGGGTGTGAGAAGTTGGCCTGGTATATGCTGTTCACTAGTTCTAGTGACCACCTTGTACCATGCCAAGCAACCCTTATGGTGTGGTTGTAAGTCAACCTTTTCGGACTAGCTGCCCTAGTGGTAGCGTAGGCTAAGCAGTCTTTGAGGCTAAACTCGTGATGCGTGTTAAGCAAGCTGTTTTACCAATAGTAACCCCCTTTTATACCAATGAAAGGACACCACACAGATATATATTCAAAATATATATGTATTTATTTCTCAAAGTAACCCCTAGTCTCTTTATGAGCACAGGAGCACAAATCGTCAAACAAGATTACAGTAGAATACACAGAAGTTGCACTTTATATGGATAGGCCCTGGTGGCCACTCAAACCATATACTAAAATAGTGGTATAAGTACCACGAACAGAAAAGGGAAAAGGCCTAGGGCCTCTAGAATCGCTGGGCCTACAAGGAGCTAACGTCAGTTAGTGACCAGGAGGTCCACGGGTGGCGTGTGCAGAGCAAATAGTCACACGCGGGCTCCCATAGGTTTCAATGGGTGCGTAAAAAGTACAAAGTTACTGCAAAAGGAATCTTCCGGATGACCTAGGAACTTAAGATTTGGAACACAGGCACTAGAGATGTATTACTACACATGGGCACCGGAGTACCAGCTTTACCTCACCCACAGGAAGCGGGTGCATAGGCCTCAAAGTGCGTCGGGTTTCTTCTATCTGTTCCGTTGAGCCTGGGACAAAGATGCTGCAGGCGGTCGGTCGGGAAGAGATGCAGTGGATCCAAGAGTGGATCGGAGATGTTGAAGACCTGTAAGCAGAGGGGACAGTGTTCACAGTCACTAGCCAGTGACCAGCGTGGCACCAGGTGGGTACCAGGCGATGTCGGGTGCAAACAGGTGATGAGGGGTAGCTTGTCTCCGCAGCCACGTGGTCCCTGAAGGTCGACGACGTCCAGGAGTCGGCTCACGAGCTGTCCCACGCAGGCTCTCGCTGTCGGCGGTGTCGGCGACTTGATCGAAGCAAACAAGCCTTGGCAAAAGCAATTGCAGGAGGATTCGGAAATCAGCTGTTGGTTCTGACCAGCAAGGTCAGAGGGATTGCTCCTTTGGAGGGGAGCAAGGGCCAGTCTGGAGCAACCAGACCAGCGGTGTTTGTCGTAGATTTCGTCGCCAAGATGGCCACTAGCCAGCGGGCCAGCAACCGGTTAGGCGCGTCGAGTGGCAAAATGCAGAAGGGCCCCACGCAGATCGTGGAGATGCTGGAGGGCTCACCTTTGGTGCAGATGCTGCTCGAGGGTTGGGCTTCTCAGGACCCAAAGCACAACTTGGAGGGAGCCTCGGTTGTTGCACTGGTCAGCTTGTCGTAGTCGTTCCAAGATGGCTGGCTCCACGTGTCTCGGTGCCTCCACGGGTCTCCTCTTTTCAGGGACTGTGGATCGGGCAGTGAGAGGTCTGGAGGTCCAGGTCTTGTCAGTCTCTGGGCTCGGGCTCCGGCGGGAGGCGGCGGCAAAGCAGACGGTGATTCGCTGGATGGTGCTTGCGTTAGCAAGGTGGTCACTCCCTGACCACAGGGGAGATTTTCTTCAGTCTTCTGTGCAGCAGAATGTCGAAGTTCCCGTCTTCTTCTTAGTTTCAAGTTGATTCCAGGATGTCTGAAGTCTTAGGACACAGCTCCTACCTTTAAGCGGATTCTAGGGGCCGGACTACCTGCTAGGTCCCTCCCTATGGGTGGGACCAGGAAGGGGGGTGGTTACACCCCCAATCCTTTGTCCAGCTCGCCCCAGGCCCGGGACTGGTGTGCCCCAGGACCGGTTTGAACTGGCATATGCACCGAGGCTCCTTGTGAGCCACAGGCATGTCTGGTTTCTTTCAAGCCCTACCTGACCAATACACAAAATCCTGTCTGGGGTGGTGCACGCCCCTCCCCTGGCAGGAAACCCTTTGTCCACACCTCCCAAGCGGGAAGGACTCCCAGCAGCAGGAGGGCAGACTTGTGTCTGTGGTGGCAGCATCCATTTTGTGGAGCTGAGGCTATGTCTGATTTTACCCGGGTTTCAGGTACTGTACATGTCGTGTCCCTCTAGAAGGGTGGAATGCTAACCCCGTCGCCAGAATTGGCGAGGGGTTAGTATTCCAATTCGTATGACACCTTACTCGACATGTTTTGATAAAGCCAAACCAAAGATAGCATTTAACCGCGAGGTTCATAATGCACTTAAGAGTATATGGTATGACGATATCTGGAAACAGTAGAAGGAAGTTGTTCCGACCACTGCAGACAGGCTCAGCTCATGCCAGAGCACCATCTCACATGGAACCAAGCACTCTGCCTTCAGGATTGTTAAGGCCTGCCATAGGAGTGACTCATAGGTTACCAGGTGTCCCATTTAAGGTTAGGTATAGGTATACTACACCTAAGTAAGAGGTGATTACACCAACTTACCCCAGCTGAGTGATCAGCCAGTTGTGTCAGATTGTTAGGCCAAGCCTGGGGTGGCATAATACATGCTGCAGCCCCTGGCAGGCCTTGGGTACACCAATGCCCTGGGTACCTAGTGTACACTGGTACAGGGGCTGACAGGGTGATCCACTTCCAATTGGTTATGCACCTAGGGTGCATAGTTTTAATTTAGTAGAGAGAACAGCAGGCTGGGGGTCTGATTGGCAGGCCCACAGCCTCAATATGTCAAAAACCAGTGAAGCAAAAAGCAAAAATTTGGGGTGACCATAGGATAGCAGACCCTACTCTCCTACACAACCCCCCCCCAAACGCTGGGACATTAAACTAGCCTTGACCAGTCTCGTCTTCATGTCCTAAGTGGAAGTACCTGGAGAGACCATCTGCATTCCCATGGTCAGTACCTGGCCGGTGCTCCACTGTAAAGTCCATCCCCTGTAGGGAAATGGACCACCTAAGCAGTTTGGGGTTTTCACCCTTCATCTGATTTAGCCACAAGAGGGGCTTATGGTCGGTCTGAATCTTGAAGTGAGTGCCAAACAAGTATGGCCTCAGCTTCTTCAGGGCCCACACCACAGCAAAGGCCTCCCTCTCAATAGCTGACCAATTCTTCTCTCTGGGGGTCAACCTTCTGCTAATAAAAGCAATGGGTTGGTCTTGACCATCTACATTAAGTTGTGACAGCACAGCTCCCACACCCAACTCAGAAGCATCTGTTTGGACAATAAACTCTTTGGAGTAGTCAGGACTTTTCAGGATAGGTGCAGAGCACATGGCCTCCTTCAGGTCATCAAATGCCTTTTGACAGCTTACTGTCCACTGAACCTTTTTGGGCATCTTCTTGGATGTCAGATCATTAAGAGGAGTCACAATGGACCCATAGTTCTTAACAAACTTCCTGTAATACCCAGTCAAGCCCAAGAAAGCTCGAACTTGAGTCTGGGTGGTTGGAGGGGACCAATCCTTGATGGACTGTATCTTACTCTCCAGTGGTTGAACTTGGCCCCCACCTACAAGGTGGCCCAAATACACAACCTTACTCTGCCCTATCTGGCACTTAGTAGCCTTGATAGTGAGGCCTGCCCTTTGCAGAGCCTCAAGAGCCTTCTTCAGGTGGATCAGGTGATCCTCCCAGGTGGAACTAAAGACAGCAATGTCATCAAGATATGCTGCGCAAAAGTCATCCAACCCAGTAAGGACTTGGTTCACCAGCCTTTGGAAGGTGGCAGGTGCATTCTTCAGACCAAAGGGCATCACCACAAACTGATAATGCCCACCTGGGGTTGAGAATGCTGTTTTGGCCTTAGACTCCTCAGCTAACCTGATTTGCCAATAGCCAGCTGTCAAATCAAATGTGCTCAAAAACTTTGCAGAAGCTAGTTTGTCTATGAGCTCATCTGCCCTTGGAATAGGGTGTGCATCTGTCCTGGTGACAGCATTGAGTCCTCTGTAGTCCACACAGAACCTCATCTCTCTCTTGCCATCTTTGGTGTGAGGTTTGGGGACCAGAACCACGGGGCTAGCCCAGGGGCTCTCTGAGGGTTCAATGACACCTAATTCCAGCATTTTATGTACCTCAGCCTTTATACAGTCCCTGACGTGGTCAGGTTGTCTGTAAAGTTTGTTCTTTACAGGCAGACTGTCACCAGTGTCCACAACATGGGTACACCAGTCAGTTTGACTAGGTATCAAGGAAAACATATGTGAAAATGATTGTAGAACCTGTCTACATTCAGTCTGCTGATGGGCAGTGAGGTTGCCTCCAAGGGTCACTCCTTCAACTGAGCCATCTTCAGGGTTCTGAGACAACAGGTCTGGGAGAGGGTCACTCTCTTCCTCCTGTCCCTCATCTGTAGCCATGAGCAAGCCCATGTCTGCCCTGTCAACATATGCTTTAAGCCTGTTAACATGGAGTACCCTGTGGGGACTCCTGGGAGTTCCTAGATCCACCAAGTAGGTGACCTCTCCCTTCTTTTCCAGGATAGTATGGGGTCCAGACCATTTGTCTTGGAGTGCTGCTGGGGCCACTGGCTCCAACACCCATACCTTCTGTCCTGGCTGATACTCAACCAAGACAGCCTTTTGGTCATGCCAAGCTTTCTGTAAGGCCTGGCTTGCCTCAAGGTTTTTAGATGCCTTCTCCATATACTCAGCCATCCTGGAGCGGAGACCAAGTACATAGTCCACTATGTCTAGCTTAGGCTTTCTGAGAGGTAACTCCCATCCTTCCTTCACCAAACACAGTGGGCCTCTCACAGGGTGCCCAAACAACAATTCAAAGGGGCTGTAGCCAACTCCTTTTTGTGGGACCTCTCTGTAAGCAAACAGAAGGCAGGGTAGAAGGATATCCCATCTTCGCCTGAGCTTTTCAGGTAATCCTTTGATCATACCCTTTAGGGTCTTGTTGAATCTCTCAACAAGCCCATTGCATTGTGGGTGATAAGGGGTGGTGAACTTGTAGTTGACACCACATTCCTTCCACATAGCTGTTAAGTATCCTGACATAAAGTTGGTACCTCTGTCAGATACTACCTCCTTAGGAAACCCCACTCTGGAGAATACTCCCAGCAGGGCCCTGGCCACAACAGGAGCTGTAGTGGTCCTAAGGGGAATTGCCTCTGGATACCTGGTGGCATGATCCACTACCACCAGTATAAATCTGTGCCCAGATGCAGTGGGAGGATCCATGGGACCCACTATGTCTATTCCCACTCTTTCAAAGGGAACCCCCACCACAGGTAGTGGTATCAGGGGGGCCTTTGTTGTGCCACCTGATTTGCCACTGGCTTGGCAGGTAACACAGGAGCGACAAAACTCCTTTGTATCTTCATTCATATGGGGCCAGTGAAAGTGAGGGACAAGCCTGTCCCAAGTCTTGTTCTGGCCTAAGTGTCCTGCTAAAGGAATGTCATGGGCCAAGGTAAGAAGGAAGCCCCTAAATTGCAGAGGTATGACCAACCTCCTGGTTGCACCAGGCTTGGGGTCTCTAGCCTCTGAATAAAGGAGCCCTTCATCCCAATACACTTTATGGGTACCTTGAGCATTCCCAGCAGCCTCAGCAGCAGCCAGCTGTCTGAGGGGTTCAAGAGAGGGACAGGATAACTGAGCCTGCCTCAAGTCAGCCCTTGAAGGTCCCCCTGTCCCCAGAAACTCAACCTGATCAGGTTCAAGCTCTTCAGGGACAGTTCCTTCAGGGTCCTCTAGATCAGCTTCCTGGGAAGGCTGATCATCACTCTGAGGCAGGGGGGAAGGCACAGCCTTGACCCTCCTGTTCTTCTTCTTGGTAGGTGCTTGGTCCATTGTTCCAGGATCCAAGACCTGTGGTTCAGTGAGGCACTTTTTGGCCTGTGACCTGGTCACAGCAAGGACATGTGATGATATACCTAACATCTCTGCATGAGTCCTGTACTCCACTTCTGACCATAGAGAACTCTCTAGGTCATTGCCCAACAAACATTCTACTGGGAGGTCTGCACTAACCACAACCCTTTTGAGGCCAGTTACCCCTCCCCATGAGAAGTTAACAACTGCCACACTATGTGAAGTAGTGGCATTGCTGGCATTGGTCACCAGGTAGTTCTCACCTGGTATGTACTGTCCAGGATCCACAAAGCCTGGTGTCACCATAGTGACACTGGCACATGTGTCCCTGTAGGCTTGAGCCACTTTGTCATTAATTAAAGGAGTCTGTCTGTACTTGCCCAGGTTACTGGGGCTCACAGTCAGGGACAAATCAATGTCCCCATCACAGATCAAGACTGCCTGTGTAAGGGTTCTGTCTAAGTCAGAATCTCCTTCAGTTCCCATAGTGATTCCCACTACACCCTTTGTCTGGGGACCAACACTGCTAACAGTAGTACTGGGAGCAGGTGCCTTAGGGGCAACAGTGTTGGGGGCTCCACCCTTTTTGCAATCACTAGTCCAGTGAGTTGTATTTTTACAATGATTGCACCAGGGTTTCTTCTGACCTTCTTTCTTCTTTTTGGACTGTTGGGACCCACCCTCCTTAGTAGTAGTTTGGGGCCCTGTTGAAGACTTCTGGTCTTTAGGTTTCTGATCTCCACCCTTTTGGTCTGTTTTCTTCTGATCACCCCCTTGGCCCTGGTTCTGGTTCTTTTGCTTAACCCTGGTTCTGACCCATTTGTCTGCCTTCTTTCCCAATTCTTGGGGAGAGGTCAGATCAGAGTCAACCAAGTGTTGATGCAGTTGCTGGTTTTGACAGTTATTTAAAATCTGCTCTCTCATCATCAAATTATACAATCCTGTAAAATCAGATACCTTACTTCCCAGCAACCAACCCTCCAAAGCCTTAGTGGCACATTCAATGTATTCAGACCAGTCCTGAGTCTGTGTCTTTTGGGTGTCTCTGAACATTAACCTGTACTGTTCAGTGGTTAAGCCTAACCCATCTACCAGAACACTCTTCAGGACTCTGTAGTTTCTGACATCCTCTTCTCTAACAGTGAGGAGTCTGTCTCTGCCTCTTCCTTCAAAGGAGAGCCAGAGGATTGCTGCCCACTGATCTTCAGGAACCTGCTGTACTTTGCAGGCTCTCTCAAGAGCAGTTATCCACTTGTGGATGTCATCCCCACTTTTGTAGGGGGGCACAACCTTAGACAGGTTTCTATTGTCGAAAACCCTATCTTTGTCCTTAGGGACAATGCTGCCACCAGTGGGTATAGACCCACTCTCTTTATGCTGTCTAGCCTTGCTAAGTTTCTCTTCCATCAGGGCTACTTCTAGCTCCTGCTTCCTGATCCTCAGCTGGGCCTCTTGCATCTTGGCCTCATGTTCCCTCCTCTGAGGGGTGGTCATCCTTCTCCTGGAGTGACCTTGAGAGCCTCTAGAGCCATGGGAAGCATTGGAGTCACCTGAGCGATTCCTTTGCCTTCCAAGCCCTGTGTTAAGTCCACTGGGGAGATCCAGTGGGTTGAACCCACTGTCAGTCCCCAATAGCCTTGGTTTAGCTGGGCCAAGTATAATACTTGGCACTGGGCTAGTTCTCCCTTCATCCTCACTACTGTCAGTATCCTTTTCACTCTCATCCTCTGTGGTAGGCATCCCATCTAAGGGGTGACTATTGGGAAGGGGTACTTCAGTGGCATCTTTAGAAGGGGGGCCTCCTGTTCCTGTCCCTAAGGGGGCTAACTGGGAAGCTTTCTTGAGTGCTCTCTGATTCTCATCATTCTGTAAGAGCTCTCTGAGCTCAGCAGAGTTTGGGTTCTTGGGCTGTTTAAGGCCTCTAAGAGTTGCCAAATGCCTGAGCTCATTCTGATTAAGGGTAGCAAAGCTGGATGGTGCCCTCTGGGGGTCACTCTCAACAGAGATGGGTACAGTGGACCCCTCTGCCCCGGCCATTGCTCTTAAGTGTGGGTGGATGTGTTGCAATCTACCTACACTTGGGTTTACCTACTAAACCTATCTAGTAGTTGTAGTCAGGGTGTGCTACTCCCTTTGCTCTACAACAACTAAGTTCAGTAGAACTTAAGTATATCTAATCTTGTTTTATATGTACCTACAGGTACCTATGTGATCTTTCAATTGGTAACCAAGAGATTACAATGGTAAAACACAGCAAGCTCAAATCCAACCGCTGCTCACCAATGTGAGAAGTTGGCCTGGTATATGCTGTTCACTAGTTCTAGTGACCACCTTGTACCATGCCAAGCAACCCTTATGGTGTGGTTGTAAGTCAACCTTTTCGGACTAGCTGCCCTAGTGGTAGCGTAGGCTAAGCAGTCTTTGAGGCTAAACTCGTGATGCGTGTTAAGCAAGCTGTTTTACCAATAGTAACCCCCTTTTATACCAATGAAAGGACACCACACAGATATATATTCAAAATATATATGTATTTATTTCTCAAAGTAACCCCTAGTCTCTTTATGAGCACAGGAGCACAAATCGTCAAACAAGATTACAGTAGAATACACAGAAGTTGCACTTTATATGGATAGGCCCTGGTGGCCACTCAAACCATATACTAAAATAGTGGTATAAGTACCACGAACAGAAAAGGGAAAAGGCCTAGGGCCTCTAGAATCGCTGGGCCTACAAGGAGCTAACGTCAGTTAGTGACCAGGAGGTCCACGGGTGGCGTGTGCAGAGCAAATAGTCACACGCGGGCTCCCATAGGTTTCAATGGGTGCGTAAAAAGTACAAAGTTACTGCAAAAGGAATCTTCCGGATGACCTAGGAACTTAAGATTTGGAACACAGGCACTAGAGATGTATTACTACACATGGGCACCGGAGTACCAGCTTTACCTCACCCACAGGAAGCGGGTGCATAGGCCTCAAAGTGCGTCGGGTTTCTTCTATCTGTTCCGTTGAGCCTGGGACAAAGATGCTGCAGGCGGTCGGTCGGGAAGAGATGCAGTGGATCCAAGAGTGGATCGGAGATGTTGAAGACCTGTAAGCAGAGGGGACAGTGTTCACAGTCACTAGCCAGTGACCAGCGTGGCACCAGGTGGGTACCAGGCGATGTCGGGTGCAAACAGGTGATGAGGGGTAGCTTGTCTCCGCAGCCACGTGGTCCCTGAAGGTCGACGACGTCCAGGAGTCGGCTCACGAGCTGTCCCACGCAGGCTCTCGCTGTCGGCGGTGTCGGCGACTTGATCGAAGCAAACAAGCCTTGGCAAAAGCAATTGCAGGAGGATTCGGAAATCAGCTGTTGGTTCTGACCAGCAAGGTCAGAGGGATTGCTCCTTTGGAGGGGAGCAAGGGCCAGTCTGGAGCAACCAGACCAGCGGTGTTTGTCGTAGATTTCGTCGCCAAGATGGCCACTAGCCAGCGGGCCAGCAACCGGTTAGGCGCGTCGAGTGGCAAAATGCAGAAGGGCCCCACGCAGATCGTGGAGATGCTGGAGGGCTCACCTTTGGTGCAGATGCTGCTCGAGGGTTGGGCTTCTCAGGACCCAAAGCACAACTTGGAGGGAGCCTCGGTTGTTGCACTGGTCAGCTTGTCGTAGTCGTTCCAAGATGGCTGGCTCCACGTGTCTCGGTGCCTCCACGGGTCTCCTCTTTTCAGGGACTGTGGATCGGGCAGTGAGAGGTCTGGAGGTCCAGGTCTTGTCAGTCTCTGGGCTCGGGCTCCGGCGGGAGGCGGCGGCAAAGCAGACGGTGATTCGCTGGATGGTGCTTGCGTTAGCAAGGTGGTCACTCCCTGACCACAGGGGAGATTTTCTTCAGTCTTCTGTGCAGCAGAATGTCGAAGTTCCCGTCTTCTTCTTAGTTTCAAGTTGATTCCAGGATGTCTGAAGTCTTAGGACACAGCTCCTACCTTTAAGCGGATTCTAGGGGCCGGACTACCTGCTAGGTCCCTCCCTATGGGTGGGACCAGGAAGGGGGGTGGTTACACCCCCAATCCTTTGTCCAGCTCGCCCCAGGCCCGGGACTGGTGTGCCCCAGGACCGGTTTGAACTGGCATATGCACCGAGGCTCCTTGTGAGCCACAGGCATGTCTGGTTTCTTTCAAGCCCTACCTGACCAATACACAAAATCCTGTCTGGGGTGGTGCACGCCCCTCCCCTGGCAGGAAACCCTTTGTCCACACCTCCCAAGCGGGAAGGACTCCCAGCAGCAGGAGGGCAGACTTGTGTCTGTGGTGGCAGCATCCATTTTGTGGAGCTGAGGCTATGTCTGATTTTACCCGGGTTTCAGGTACTGTACATGTCGTGTCCCTCTAGAAGGGTGGAATGCTAACCCCGTCGCCAGAATTGGCGAGGGGTTAGTATTCCAATTCGTATGACACCTTACTCGACATGTTTTGATAAAGCCAAACCAAAGATAGCATTTAACCGCGAGGTTCATAATGCACTTAAGAGTATATGGTATGACGATATCTGGAAACAGTAGAAGGAAGTTGTTCCGACCACTGCAGACAGGCTCAGCTCATGCCAGAGCACCATCTCACATGGAACCAAGCACTCTGCCTTCAGGATTGTTAAGGCCTGCCATAGGAGTGACTCATAGGTTACCAGGTGTCCCATTTAAGGTTAGGTATAGGTATACTACACCTAAGTAAGAGGTGATTACACCAACTTACCCCAGCTGAGTGATCAGCCAGTTGTGTCAGATTGTTAGGCCAAGCCTGGGGTGGCATAATACATGCTGCAGCCCCTGGCAGGCCTTGGGTACACCAATGCCCTGGGTACCTAGTGTACACTGGTACAGGGGCTGACAGGGTGATCCACTTCCAATTGGTTATGCACCTAGGGTGCATAGTTTTAATTTAGTAGAGAGAACAGCAGGCTGGGGGTCTGATTGGCAGGCCCACAGCCTCAATATGTCAAAAACCAGTGAAGCAAAAAGCAAAAATTTGGGGTGACCATAGGATAGCAGACCCTACTCTCCTACAGGGGGTCATGCTGGGGGTAGTGTTTTGGGGTTTAGGGTAGTGAATTAGTGTTTTGGTTGTATAGGGGGTCGTGCTGTGGGTAGTGTTTTAGGTTTTACAGTAGTACAGTGGTGTTAGGGTAGTGTAGGGTGTCGTGCTGGGGTTAGTGTTTTAGGGTTTAGGGTAGTGCAGTGGTGTTTGGGTGGTGTAGGGGGTCGTGCTGGGGGTAGTGTTTTAGGGTTTAGGGTAGTGCAGTGGTGTTTGGGTAGTGTAGGGGGTCATGCAGGGGTAGATTTAGGGTTTAGGGTAGTGCAGTAGTATTTGGATAGTGTAGGGGGTCATGCTGGGGGTGGTGTTTTAGGGTTTAGGGTAGTGCAGTGGTGTTTGGGTAGGTTACGGGGTCATGCTGGGGGTAGTGTTTTAGCGTTTAGGGTGCAGTGGTGTTTGGGTAGTGTAGGGGGTAATGCTGGGGTTAGATTTAGGGATTAGGGTAGTGCAGTGCTGTTTAGGTAATGTAGGGAGTGGTGCTGGGGGAATATTTTCGGTTTTAAGGTAGTGCAGTGGTGTTTGTGTAGTGTAGGGGGTCATGCTGGGGGTAGTGTTTTAGGGATTAGGGTAGTGCAGTGCTGTTTGTGTAGTGTAGGGGGTCGTGTTTTAGGGTAGCGCAGTGGTCTTTGTGTAGTGTAGAGGGTCATGCTAGGGGTAGTGTTTTAGGGTTTAGGGTAGTGCAGTGGTGTTTGGGTAGTGTAGGGGGGTCATGCTGGGGGTAGTATTTTAGGGTTTAGGGTAGTGCAGTGGTGTTTGTGTAGTGTAGAGGATAGTGTTTTAGGGTTTAGGTTAGTGCACTGGTGTTTGTGTAGTGTAGGGGTTCTGTTTTAGGGTAGTGCAGTGGTCTTTGGGTAGTGTAGTGTGTCGTGTGGGGGTAGTGTTTTAGGGTTTAGGAGAGTACAGTGGTGTTTGTGTAGTGTGGGGGGTCATGCTGGGGGAGTGTTTTAGGGTTTAGGGTAGTGCAGCAGTGTTTGTGTAGTGTAGGGGGTCGCAATTTAGGGTTTAGGGTAGTGCAGTGCTCTGTGGGTAGTGTAGTGGGTCGTGTGGGGGTAGTGTTTTAGGGTTTAGGGTTGTGCAGTGGTGTTTGAGTAGGTTACGGGGTCATGCTGGGGGTAGTGTTAAAGGGTTTAAGGTAGTGCAGTGGTGTTTGGGTAGTGTAGAGGGTACTGCTGGGGGTAGTGTTTCAGGGTAACGGGTAGCACTGTGGTATTTGGATAGGGTAGGGGGTCGTACTGGGTGTAGTGTTTTAGGGTTTAGGGTAGTGCAGTGGTGTTTGTGTAGTGTAGGGGGTCGTGCTGGAGGAGAGTATTAGGGTTTAGGGTAGTGCAGCAGTGTTTGTGTAGTGTAGGGGGTCGCAATTTAGGGTTTAGGGTAGTGCAGTGGTATTTGGGTAGTGTAGTGGGTCGTGCTGAGGGTAGTGTTTTAGGGTTTAGGATTGTGCAGCGGTGTTTGTGTAGTGTAGGGGTCGTGTTTTAGGGTTTAGGGTAGTGCACTGGTCTTTGGGTAGTGTAGAGGGTCGTGTGGGGGTAGTGTTTTTGGGTTTAGGGTTTAGGGTAGTGCAGTTGTCTTTGGGTAGTGTAGGGTATTGTGCTGGGTGTAGTGTTTTAGGGTTTAGGGTAGTGCAGTGGTGTTTGGGTAGTGTAGGGGGTTGTGCTGGCGGTAGTGTTTTAGGGTTTAGCGTAGTGCAGTAGTGTTTGTGTGGTGTAGGGGGTCATGTGGGGACAGTGTTTTATGGTTTAGGGTAGTGCAGTGGTCTTTGGGTAGTGTAGGGATAGTGCTGGTGGTAGTGTTTTATTGTTTAGGGTAGTGCAGTGGTCTTTAGGTAGTGTAGGGGTAGTGCTGGGGGTAGTGTTTTAGGGTTTAGGGTAGTGCAGTGGTGTTTGGGTAGGTTACAGGGTCGTGCTGGGGATAGTGTTTTAGGGTTTAGGGTAGTGCAGTGGTGTTTGGGTAGTCTAAAGGGTACTGCTGGGAGTAGTGTTTTAGGGTTTTGGGAAGTGCTGTGGTGTTTGGGTAGTGTAGGGGTCGTACTGGGCGTAGTGTTTTAGATTTTAGGGTTTAGTGTAGTGCAGTGGTGTTTGTGTAGTGTAGGGGGTCGTGCTGGGGGAGTGTTTTATGGTTTAGGGTAGTGCAGCAGTGTTTGTGTAGTGTAGGGGGTCACGATTTAGGGTTTAGAGTAGTGCAGTGGTCTTTGGGTAGTGTAGGTGGTCGTGTGGAGGGTAGTGTTTTAGGGTTTAGTGTAGTACAGTGGTCTTTGGGTAGTGTAGGGAGTCGTTCTAGGGTAGTGTATTAGGGATTAGGTTAGTGCAATGGTGTTTGGGTAGTGTAGGGGGTCGTGCTGGGGTAGTGTTTTAGGGTTTAGGGATTAGGGTAGTGCAGTGGTGTTTGGGTAGTGTAGGGGGTTGTGCTGGTGGTAGTGTTTTATGGTTTAGGGTAGTACAGTGGTGTTTATTTAGTGTAGGGGGACGTGCTAGGGAAGTGATTTAGGGTTTAGGGCAATGCAGTGGTGTTTGTGTAGTATAGGGGGTCATGCTGGGGGTAGTGTTTTAGGGTTTAGGGTAGAACAGTTTTGTTTGGGTATTGTAGGGGACCGTGCTGGGGGTAGTGTTTTAGGATTTAGGGTAGTGCAGTGGTGTTAGGGTAGTATAGTGGGTCATGCTGGGGTAGTGTTTTAGGGTTTAGGGTACTGCAGTGGTGTTTGGGTAGTGCAGGGGGTCGTGCTGGGGATAGATTTAGGGTTTAGGGTAGTGCAGTGGTGTTTTTGTAGTGTAGGGGGTCGAGTGGGCGGTAGTGTTTTATGGTTTAGGGTAGTGCAGTGGTCTTTGGGTGATGTGTGGGTAGTGTAGGGGGTCATGCTGGGATTAGTGTTTTAGGGTTTAGGGTTGTGCAGCGGTGTTTGTGTAGTGTAGGGAGTCGTGTTTTAGGGTTTAGGGTAGTGCAGTGGTCTTTGGGTAGTGTAGTGGATCGTGTGGGTAATATTGTTTTAGGGTTTAGGGTTTAGGGTAGTGCAGTTGTCTTTGGGTAGTGTAGGGTAACGTGCAGGTGTAGTGTTTTAGGGATTAGGGTAGTGCAGTGGTGTTTGGGTAGTATAGGGGGTCATGCAGGGGGTAGTGTTTTAGGGTTTAGGGTGGTGCAGTGGTGTTTTTGTAGTGTAGGGGGTCGAGTGGGGGGGTAGTGTTTTATGGTTTAGGGTAGTGCACTGGTCTTTGGGTAGTATAGGGGTAGTGCTGGGGGTAGTGTTTTATGGTTTAGGGAAGTGCAGTGCTCTTTTGGTAGTGTAGGGGTAGTGCTGGGGGTAGTGTTTTAGGGTTTAGGGTAGTGCAGTGGTGTTTGGGTAGTATAGGGGGTCATCTGTGGGATAGTGTTTTAGGGTTTAGGGTAGTGCAGTGGTCTTTAGGTAGTGTAGGGGTAGTGCTGGGGGTAGTGTTTTATGGTTTAGGGTAGTGCAGTGGTCTTTAGGTAGTGTAGGGGTAGTGCTGGGGGTAGTGTTTTAGGGTTTAGGGTAGTGCAGTGGTGTTTGGGCAGGTTACGGAGTCGGGCTGCGGGTAATGTTTTAGGGTTTAGGGTAGTGCAGTGGTGTTTGGGTAGTGTAGAGGGTACTGCTGAGGATAGTGTTTTAGGGTTTCGGGTAGCACAGTGGTGTTTGGGTAGTGTAGGGGGTCGTGCTGGGTGTAGTGTTTTAGGGTTTAGGGTAGTGCTGTGGTGTTTGGGTAGTGTAGGGGGTCGTGCTGGGGGTAGTGTCTTAGGGTTTAGCGTAGTGCAGTGGTGTTTGTGTAGTGTAGGGGGTCATGTGGGGGCAGTGTTTTATGGTTTAGGGTAGTGCAGTTGTCTTTGGGTAGTGTATGGATAGTGCTGGTGGTAGTGTTTTATTGTTTAGGGTAGTGCAGTTGTCTTTAGGTAGTGTACGGGTAGTGCTGGGGGTAGTGTTTTATGGTTTAGGGTAGTGCAGTGGTCTTTGGGTAGGTTACAGGGTCGTGCTGGGGGTAGTGTTTTAGGGTTTAGGGTATAGCAGTTGTGTTTGGGTAGTGAAGGGGGTCGTGCTGGGGGCATTCTTTTTGGGTTTAGGGTAGTGCAGTGGTGTTTTGGTAGTGTATGGGGTCATGCAGGGGTAGATTTAGGGTTTAGGGTAGTGCAGTGGTGTTTGGGTAATGTTGGGAGTGGTGCTGGGGGGAGTGTTTTGGGGTTTAGGGTAGTGCACTGGTGTTTTGACAGTATAGGGGGTCGTGCTGTGGGTAGTGTTTTAGGGTTTACGGTAGTATAGTGGTGTTAGGGTAGTGTAGGGCGTCATGCTGGGGTTAGTGTTTTAGGGTTTAGGGTAGAGCAGTGGTGCTTGGGTAGTGTAGGGGGTCATACTGGGGGTAGGTTTAGGGTTTAGGTAGTGCAGTAGTGTTTGGGTAATGTAGGGAGTGGTGCTGGGGGAGTGTTTTAGGGTTTAGAGTAATGCAGTGGTGTTTGGGTAGTATAGGGGATCGTGCTGGGGGGTAGTGTTTTAGGGTTTAGGGTTGTGCAACAGTGTTTGTGTAGTGTAGGGGGTTGTGTTTTAGGGTTTAGGATAGTGCAGTGGTCTTTGGGTAGTGTAGGGGGTCATCTGTGGCATAGTGTTTTAGAGTTTAGGGTTTAGGGTAGTGCAGTGGTCATTTGGTAGTGTAGGGGGTCATGCTGGGGGTAGTGTTTTGGGGTTTAGGGTAGTGAATTAGTGTTTTGGTTGTATAGGGGGTCGTGCTGTGGGTAGTGTTTTAGGTTTTACAGTAGTACAGTGGTGTTAGGGTAGTGTAGGGTGTCGTGCTGGGGTTAGTGTTTTAGGGTTTAGGGTAGTGCAGTGGTGTTTGGGTGGTGTAGGGGGTCGTGCTGGGGGTAGTGTTTTAGGGTTTAGGGTAGTGCAGTGGTGTTTGGGTAGTGTAGGGGGTCATGCAGGGGTAGATTTAGGGTTTAGGTTAGTGCAGTAGTATTTGGATAGTGTAGGGGGTCATGCTGGGGGTGGTGTTTTAGGGTTTAGGGTAGTGCAGTGGTGTATGGGTAGGTTACGGGGTCATGCTGGGGGTAGTGTTTTAGCGTTTAGGGTAGTGCAGTGGTGTTTGGGTAGTGTAGGGGGTAATGCTGGGGTTAGATTTAGGGATTAGTGTAGTGCAGTGCTGTTTAGGTAATGTAGGGAGTGGTGCTGGGGGAATATTTTCGGTTTTAAGGTAGTGCAGTGGTGTTTGTGTAGTGTAGGGGGTCATGCTGGGGGTAGTGTTTTAGGGATTAGGGTAGTGCAGTGCTGTTTGTGTAGTGTAGGGGGTCGTGTTTTAGGGTAGCGCAGTGGTCTTTGTGTAGTGTAGAGGGTCATGCTAGGGGTAGTGTTTTAGGGTTTAGGGTAGTGCAGTGGTGTTTGGGTAGTGTAGGGGGGTCATGCTGGGGGTAGTATTTTAGGGTTTAGGGTAGTGCAGTGGTGTTTGTGTAGTGTAGAGGATAGTGTTTTAGGGTTTAGGTTAGTGCACTGGTGTTTGTGTAGTGTAGGGGTTGTGTTTTAGGGTAGTGCAGTGGTCTTTGGGTAGTGTAGTGTGTCGTGTAGGGGTAGTGTTTTAGGGTTTAGGAGAGTACAGTGGTCTTTGGGTAGTGTAGAGGGTTGTGCTGGGGATAGTATTTTAGGGTTTAGGGTAGTGCAGTGGTGTTTGGGTAATGTAGGGAGTGGTGCTGGGGTAGTGTTTTAGTGTTTACGGTAGTGCAGTGGTGTTTGGGTAGTGTATGGGGTCATGCTGGGGGTAGTGTTTTAGGGTTTAGGGTAGTGCAGTGGTGTTTGTGTAGTGTAGAGGATAGTGTTTTAGGGTTTAGGTTAGTGCACTGGTGTTTGTGTGGTGTAGGGGTTGTGTTTTAGGGTAGTGCAGTGGTCTTTGGGTAGTGTAGTGTGTCGTGTGGGGGTAGTGTTTTAGGGTTTAGGAGAGTACAGTGGTCTTTGGGTAGTGTAGAGGGTTGTGCTGGGGATAGTGTTTTAAGGTTTAGGGTAGTGCAGTGGTGTTTGGGTAGTGTAGGTGGTCATACTGGGGGTAGTGTTTTAGGGTTTAGGGTTGTGCAGCGGTGTTTGTGTAGTGTAGGGAGTAGTGTTTTACGGTTTAGGGTAGTGCAGTGGTCTCTGGGTAGTGTAGTGGATCGTGTGGGTAGTAGTGTTTTAGGGTTTAGGGTTTAGGGTAGTGCAGTTGTCTTTGGGTAGTGTAGGGTGTCGTGCTGGTGTAGTGTTTTAGAGATTAGGGTAGTGCAGTGGTGTTTGGGTAGTGTAGGGGGTCATGCTGGGGGTAGTGTTTTAGGGTTTAGGGTATTGCAGTGGTGTTTTTGTAGTGTAGGGGGTCGAGTGGGGGGTAGTGTATTATGGTTTAGGGTAGTGCAGTGGTCTTTGGGTAGTGTAGGGGTAGTGCTGGGGGTAGTGTTTTATGGTTTAGGGAAGTGCAGTGGTCTTTTGGAGGTGTCGGGCTAGTGCTGGGAGTAGTGTTTTAGGGTTTAGGGTAGTGCAGTGGTGTTTGGGTAGTGTAGAGGGTACTGCTGGGGGTAGTGTTTTAGAGTTTTGGGTAGCACTGTGGTATTTGGGTAGTGTAGGGGGTCGTACTGGGCGTAGTGTTTTAGGGTTTAGGATAGTGCAGTGGTGTTTGTGTAGTGTAGGGGGTCATGCTGGGGGAGTGTTTTAGGGTTTAGGGTAGTGCAGCAGTGTTTGTGTAGTGTAGGGGGTGGCAATTTAGGGTTTAGGGTAGTGCAGTGGTCTTTGGGTAGTGTAGTGGGTCGTGTGGGGGGTAGTGTTTTAGGGTTTAGGGTAGTACAGTGACCTTTGGGTAGTGTAGGGGTCGTGCTGGGGGTAGTGTTTTGGGGATTAGGGTAGTTCAGTGGTGTGTGGGTAATGTAGGGGTCAAGCTGGGGGTAGTGTTTTAGGGTCTCGGGTAGCACTGTGGTGTTTGGGTAGTGTAGGGGGTCGTACTGGGCGTAGTGTTTTAGGGTTTAGGGTAGTACAGTGGTGTTTGTGTAGTGTGGGGGGTCATGCTGGGGGAGTGTTTTAGGGTTTAGGGTAGTGCAGCAGTGTTTGTGTAGTGTAGGGGGTCGCAATTTAGGGTTTAGGGTAGTGCAGTGCTCTGTGGGTAGTGTAGTGGGTCTTGTGGGGGTAGTGTTTTAGGGTTTAGGGTTGTGCAGTGGTGTTTGAGTAGGTTACGGGGTCATGCTGGGGGTAGTGTTAAAGGGTTTAGGGTAGTGCAGTGGTGTTTGGGTAGTGTAGAGGGTACTGCTGGGGGTAGTGTCTTAGGGTAACGGGTAGCACTGTGGTATTTGGATAGTGTAGGGGGTCGTACTGGGTGTAGTGTTTTAGGGTTTAGGGTAGTGCAGTGGTGTTTGTGTAGTGTAGGGGGTCGTGCTGGAGGAGAGTATGAGGGTTTAGGGTAGTGCAGCAGTGTTTGTGTAGTGTAGGGGGTCGCAATTTAGGGTTTAGGGTAGTGCAGTGGTCTTTGGGTAGTGTAGTGGGTCGTGCTGAGGGTAGTGTTTTAGGGTTTAGGATTGTGCAGCGGTGTTTGTGTAGTGTAGGGGTCGCGTTTTAGGGTTTAGGGTAGTGCACTGGTCTTTGGGTAGTGTAGAGGGTCGAGTGGGGGTAGTGTTTTTGGGTTTAGGGTTTAGGGTAGTGCAGTTGTCTTTGGGTAGTGTAGGGTATTGTGCCGGGTGTAGTGTTTTAGGGTTTAGGGTAGTGCAGTGGTGTTTGGGTAGTGTAGGGGGTTGTGCTGGCGGTAGTGTTTTAGGGTTTAGCATAGTGCAGTAGTGTTTGTGTGGTGTAGGGGGTCATGTGGGGACAGTGTTTTATGGTTTAGGGTAGAGCAGTGGTCTTTGGGTAGTGTAGGGATAGTGCTGGTGGTAGTGTTTTATTGTTTAGGGTAGTGCAGTGGTCTTTAGGTAGTGTAGGGGTAGTGCTGGGGGTAGTGTTTTAGGGTTTAGGGTAGTGCAGTGGTGTTTGGGTAGTGTAGGGGGACGTGCTAGGGAAGTGATTTAGGGTTTAGGGCAGTGCAGTGGTGTTTGTGTAGTGTAGGGGGTCATGCTGGGGGTAGTGTTTTAGGGTTTAGGGTAGAGCAGTTTTGTTTGGGTATTGTAGGGGACCGTGCTGGGGGGTAGTGTTTTAGGATTTAGGGTAGTGCAGTGGTGTTTGTGTAGTGTAGGAGGTCGTGCTGGAGGAGAGTATTAGGGTTTAGGGTAGTGCAGCAGTGTTTGTGTAGTGTAGGGGGTCGCAATTTGGGGTTTAGGGTAGTGCAGTGGTCTTTGGGTAGTGTAGTGGGTCGTGCTGGGGGTAGTGTTTTAGGGTTTAGGATTGTGCAGCGGTTTTTGTGTAGTGTAGGGGTCGTGTTTTAGGGTTTAGGGTAGTGCAGTGGTCTTTGGGTAGTGTAGAGGGTCGTGTGGGGGTAGTGTTTTGGGGTTTAGGGTTTAGGGTAGTGCAGTTGTCTTTGGGTAGTGTAGGGTGTTGTGCTGGGTGTAGTGTTTTAGGGTTTAGGGTAGTGCAGTGGTGTTTGGGTAGTGTAGGGTGTCGTGCTGGCGGTAGTGTTTTAGGGTTTAGCGTAGTGCAGGGGTGTTTGTGTGGTGTAGGGGGTCATGTGGGGACAGTGTTTTAGGGTTTAGGGTAGTGCAGTGGTCTTTGGGTAGTGTAGTGATAGTGCTGGTGGTAGTGTTTTATTGTTTAGGGTAGTGCAGTTGTCTTTAGGTAGTGTAGGGGTAGTGCTGGGGGTAGTGTTTTAGGGTTTAGGGTAGTGCAGTGATGTTTGGGTAGGTTACAGGGTCGTGCTGGGGATAGTGTTTTAGGGTTTAGGGTAGTGCAGTGGTGTTTGGGTAGTGTAAAGGGTACTGCTGGGAGTAGTGTTTTAGGGTTTTGGGAAGTGCTGTGGTGTTTGGGTAGTGTAGGGGTCGTACTGGGCGTAGTGTTTTAGATTTTAGGGTTTAGGGTAGTGCAGTGGTGTTTGTGTAGTGTAGTGGGTCGTGCTGGGGGAGTGTTTTATGGTTTAGGGTAGTGCAGCAGTGTTTGTGTAGTGTAGGGGGTCACGATTTAGGGTTTAGAGTAGTGCAGTGGTCTTTGGGTAGTGTAGGTGGTCGTGTGGAGGGTAGTGTTTTAGGGTTTAGTGTAGTACAGTGGTCTTTGGGTAGTGTAGGGAGTCGTTCTAGGGTTGTGTATTAGGGATTAGGTTAGTGCAATGGTGTTTGGGTAGTGTAGGGGGTCGTGCTGGGGGTAGTGTTTTAGGGTTTAGGGATTAGGGTAGTGCAGTGGTGTTTGGGTAGTGTAGGGGGTTGTGCTGGTGGTAGTGTTTTATGGTTTAGGGCAGTACAGTGGTGTTTATTTAGTGTAGGGGGACGTGCTAGGGAAGTGATTTAGGGTTTAGGGCAATGCAGTGGTGTTTGTGTAGTATAGGGGGTCATGCTGGGGGTAGTGTTTTAGGGTTTAGGGTAGAACAGTTTTGTTTGGGTATTGTAGGGGACCGTGCTGGGGGTAGTGTTTTAGGATTTAGGGTAGTGCAGTGGTGTTAGGGTAGTATAGTGGGTCATGCTGGGGTAGTGTTTTAGGGTTTAGGGTACTGCAGTGGTGTTTGGGTAGTGCAGGGGGTCGTGCTGGGGATAGATTTAGGGTTTAGGGTAGTGCAGTGATGTGTGGGTAGTGTAGGGGGTCATGCTGGGATTAGTGTTTTAGGGTTTAGGGTTGTGCAGCGGTGTTTGTGTAGTGTAGGGAGTCGTGTTTTAGGGTTTAGGGTAGTGCAGTGGTCTTTGGGTAGTATAGTGGATCGTGTGGGTAGTATTGTTTTAAGGTTTAGGGTTTAGGGTAGTGCAGTTGTCTTTGGGTAGTGTAGGGTATCGTGCTGGTGTAGTGTTTTAGGGATTAGGGTAGTGCAGTGGTGTTTGGGTAGTATAGGGTGTCATGCAGGGGGTAGTGTTTTAGGGTTTAGGGTAGTGCAGTGGTGTTTTTGTAGTGTAGGGGGTCGAGTGGGGGGGTAGTGTTTTATGGTTTAGGGTAGTGCACTGGTCTTTCGGTAGTATAGGGGTAGTGCTGGGGGTAGTGTTTTATGGTTTAGGGAAGTGCAGTGCTCTTTTGGTAGTGTAGGGGTAGTGCTGGGGGTAGTGTTTTAGGGTTTAGGGTAGTGCAGTGGTGTTTGGGTAGTGTAGAGGGTACTGCTGGGGGTAGTGTTTTAGAGTTTTGGGTAGCACTGTGGTATTTGGGTAGTGTAGGGGGTCGTACTGGGCATAGTGTTTTAGGGTTTAGGGTAGTGCAGTGGTGTTTGTGTAGTGTAGGGGGTAATGCTGGGGGAGTGTTTTAGGGTTTAGGGTAGTGCAGCAGTGTTTGTGTAGTGTAGAGGGTTGCAATTTAGGGTTTAGGGTAGTGCAATGGTGTAGGAAGGTGGATATCTGACTATGGTTACCCCCAAATTTTTGCCTAGTGTCTAGCTGGTTTTTCGACTTAGTTGGCCTGAGATCCTGCTATTCAGGATCTCAGCCTGGCTGTTCTCTCTTTAAAATGGACTCCATGTACCCTAGGTACATACCCAATTGGTTGGATCACCCTGTCAGCCCCTGTACCAGTGTACACTAGGTACCCAGGGCATTGGTGTACCCAAGGCCTGCCAGGGGCTGAAGCATGTATTGTGCCACCCCAGGCTTGGCCTAACAATTTGACACAACTGGCTGATCACTCAGCTGGGGTAATTTGGTGTAATCACCTCTTACTAAGGTGTAGTATACCTATACCTAACCTTAAATGGGACACCTGGTAACCTATAAGTCACTCCTATGGCAGGCCTTAACAATCCTGAAGGCAGAGTGCTTGGTTCCATGTGAGATGGTGCTCTGGCATGAGCTGAGCCTGTCTGCAGTGGTCGGAACAACTTCCTTCTACTGTTTCCAGATATCGTCATACCATATACTCTTAAGTGCATTATGAACCTCGCGGTTAAATGCTATCTTTGGTTTGGCTTTATCAAAACATGTCGAGTAAGGTGTCATACGAATTGGAATACTAACCCCTCGCCAATTCTGGCGACGGGGTTAGCATTCCACCCTTCTAGAGGGACACGACATGTACAGTACCTGAAACCCGGGTAAAATCAGACATAGCCTCAGCTCCACAAAATGGATGCTGCCACCACAGACACAAGTCTGCCCTCCTGCTGCTGGGAGTCCTTCCAGCTTGGGAGGTGTGGACAAAGGGTTTCCTGCCAGGGGAGGTGCATGCACCACCCCAGACAGGATTTTGTGTATTGGTCAGGTAGGGCTTGAAAGAAACCAGATGTGCCTGTGGCTCACAAGGAGCCTCGGTGCATATGCCAGTTCAAACCGGTCCTGGGGCACACCAGTCCCGGGCCTGGGGCGAGCTGGACAAAGGATTGGGGGTGTAACCACCCCCCTTCCTGGTCCCACCCATAGGGAGGGACCTAGCAGGTAGTCCGGCCCCTAGAATCCGCTTAAAGGTAGGAGCTGTGTCCAAAGACTTCAGACATCCTGGAATCAACTTGAAACTAAGAAGAAGACGGGAACTTCGACATTCTGCTGCACAGAAGACTGAAGGAAATCTCCCCTGTGGTCAGGGAGTGACCACCTTGCTAACGCAAGCACCATCCAGCGAATCAACGTCTGCTTTGCCGCCGCCTCCCGCCGGAGCCCGAGCCCAGAGACTGACAAGACCTGGACCTACAGACCTCTCACCGCCCGATCCACAGTCCCTGAAAAGAGGAGACCCGTGGAGGCACCGAGACACGTGGAGCCAGCCATCTTGAAACGACCACGACAAGCTGACAAGTGCAACAACCGAGGCTCCCTCCAAGTTGTGCTTTGGGATCTGAGAAGCCCAACCCTCGAGCAGCATCTGCACCAAAGGTGAGCCCTCCAGCATCTCCATGATCTGCGTGGGGCCCTTCTGCATTTTGCCACTCGACGCGCCTAACCGGTTGCTGGCCCGCTGGCTAGTAGCCATCTTGGCGACGAACTTCACAAAATACACTGCTGGTCTGGTTGCTCCAGACTGGCCCTTGCTCCCCTCCAAAGGAGCAGTTCTTCTGACCTTGCTGGTCAGAACCATCAGCTTATTTCATCTCCTACAACAATTGCTTTTGCCAAGGCTTGTTTGCTTCGATCATGTCACCGACACCGCCGACAGCGAGAGCCTGCGTGGGACAGCTTGTGAACCGACTCCTGGACGTCGTCGACCTCCAGGGACCACGTGGCTGCAGAGACAAGCTACACCTTTCTTCCTGTTTGCACCCGACATTGCCTGGTACCCACCTGGTGCCCCGCTGGTCACTGGCTAGTGACTGTGAACACTGTCCCCTCTGCTTACAGGTCTTCAACATCTCCGATCCACTCTTGGATCCACTGCATCTCTCCCGGACCGACCGCCTGCAGCATCTTTGTCTTCAAGCTCCACGGAACAGATAGAAGAAACCCGACGCACTTCGAGGCCTATGCACCTGCTTCCTGTGGGTGAGGTAAAGCTGGCACACCTGTGCCCAAGTGTAGTATTATATCTCTAGTGCCTGTGTTCCAAATCTTGAGTTCCTAGTCCATCCGGAAGATCCTTTTTGCAGTAACTTTGTACTTTTTACGCACCCATTGAAACCTATGGGAGCACGCGTGTGACTATTTGCTCTGCACACGCCACCCGTGGACCTCCTGGTCACTAGCTGAAGTTAGCTCCTTGTAGGCCCAGCGATTCTAGAGGCCCTAGGCCTTTTTCCTTTTCTGTTCGTGGTACTTATACCACTATTTTAGTATATGGTTTGAGCGGCCACCAGGGCCTATCCATATAAAGTGCAACTTCTGTGTATTCTACTGTAATCTTGTTTGACGATTTGTGCTCCTGTGCTCATAAAGAGACTAGGGGTTACTTTGAGAAATAAATACATATATATTTTGAATATATATCTGTGTGGTGTCCTTTCATTGGTATAAAAGGGGGTTGCATTTGGTAAAACAGCTGGCTTAACACGCTTCACGAGTTTAGCCTCAAAGACTGCTTAGCCTACGCTACCACTAGGGCAGCTAGTCCGAAAAGGTTGACTTACAACCACACCATAAGGGTTGCTTGGCATGGTACAAGGTGATCACTTTAACTAGTGAGCATCATATACCAGGCCAACTTCTCACAAGTGGTCTTTGGGTAGTGTAGTGGGTCGTGTGGGGGATAGTGTTTTAGGGTTTAGGGTAGTACAGTGGCCTTTGGGTAGTGTAGGGGGTCGTGCTGGGGGTACTGTTTTAGGGTTTAGGGTAGTTCAGTGGTGTGTGGGTAATGTAGGGGGCAAGCTGGGGGTAGTGTTTTAGGGTCTCGGGTAGCACTGTGGTGTTTGGGTAGTGTAGGGGGTCGTACTGGGCATAGTGTTTTAGGGTTTAGGGTAGTGCAGTGGTGTTTGTGTAGTGTAGGGGTCGTGCAGGGGGAGTGTTTTAGGGTTTAGGGTAGTGCAGCAGTGTCTGTGTAGTGTAGGGGGTCGCAATTTAGGGTTTAGGGTAGTGCAGTGGTCTTTGGGTAGTGTAGTGGGTCATGTGGGGGGTAGTGCTTTAGGGTTTAGGGTAGTGCAGTCGTGTTTGGGTAGGTTATGGGGTCGTGCTGGGGGTAGTGCTTTAGGGTTTAGGGTAGCGCAGGGGTGTTTGGGTAGTCTAGATGGTACTGCTGGGGGTAGTGTCTTAGGGTTACGGGTAGCACTGTGGTATTTGGATGGTGTAGGGGGTCATACTGGGCGTAGTGTTTTAGGGTTTAGGGTAGTGCAGTGGTGTGTGTGTAGGGTAGAGGTCGTGCTGGGGGAGAGTATTAGGGATTAGGGTAGAGCAGCAGTGTTTGTGTAGTGTAGGGGGTGGCAATTTAGGGTTTAGGGTAGTGCAGTGGTCTTTGGGTAGTGTAGTGGGTCATGTGGGGGGTAGTGTTTTAGGGTTTAGGGTAGTACAGTGGTCTTTGGGTAGTGTAGGGGGTCGTGCTGGGGGTAATGTTTTAGGGTTTAGGGTAGTTCAGTGGTGAGTGGGTAGTGTAGGGGGTCAAGCTGGGGGTAGTGTTTTAGGGTTTAGGATTGTGCAGCGGTGTTTGTGTAGTGTAGGGGTCGTTTTTTAGGGTTTAGGGTAGTGCAGTCGTCTTTGGGTAGTGTAGAGGGTCGTGTGGGGGTAGTGTTTTGGGGTTTAGGATTTAGGGTAATGCAGTTGTCTTTGGGTAGTGTAGGGTGTCGTGCTGGGTATAGTGTTTTTGGGTTTAGGGTAGTGCAGTGGTGTTTGTGTGGTGTAGGGGGTCATGTGGAGACAGTGTTTTTTGGTTTAGGGTAGTGCAGTGGTCTGTGGGTAGTGTAGGGATTGTGCTGGTGGTAGTGTTTTATTGTTTAGGGTAGTGCAGTGGTCTTTAGGTAGTGTAGGGGTAGTGCTGGGGGTAGTGTTTTAGGGTTTAGGGTAGTGCAGTGGTGTTCGGGTAGGTTACAGGGCCTGCTGGGGATAGTGTTTTTAGGGTTTAGGGTAGTGCAGTGGTGTTTGGGTAGTGTAAAGGGTACTGTTGGGGGTTGTGTTTTAGGGTTTTGGGAAGCGCTGTGCTGTTTGGATAGTGTAGGGGTCGTACTGGGCATAGTGTTTTAGATTTTAGGGTTTAGGGTAGTGCAGTGGTGTTTGTGTAGTGTAGGGGGTCATGCTGGAGGAGTGTTTTAGGGTTTAGTGTAGTGCAGCAGTGTTTGTGTAGTGTAGGGGGTCACGATTTATGGTTTAGGGTAGTGCAGTGGTCTTTGGGTAGTGTAGGTGGTCATGTGGAGGGTAGTGTTTTAGGGTTTAGTGTAGTACAGTGGTCTTTGGGTAGTGTAGGGAGTCGTTCTGGGGTAGTGTATTAGGGTTTAGGTTAGTGCAATGGTGTTTGGGTAGTATAGGGGGTCGTGCTGGGGGTAGTGTTTTAGGGTTTAGGGTTTAGGGTAGTGCAGTGGTGTTTGGGTAGTGTAGGGGGTCGTGCTGGTGGTAGTGTTTTATGGTTTAGGGCAGTGCAGTGGTGTTTATTTAGTGTAGGGGGACGTGCTATGGAAGTGATTTAGGGTTTAGGGCAGTGCAGTGGTGTTTGTGTAGTGTAGGGGGTCACAATTTAGGGTTTCGGGTAGTGCAGTGGTCTTTGGGTAGTGTAGGTGGTCATGTGGAGGGTAATGTTTTAGGGTTTAGTGTAGTACAGTGGTCTTTGAGTAGTGTAGGGAGTCGTTCTGGGGTAGTGTATTAGGGTTTAGGTTAGTGCAATGGTGTTTGGGTAGTGTAGGGGTCGTGCTGGGGGTAGTGTTTTAGGGTTTAGGGTTTAGGGTAGTGCAGTGGTGTTTGGATAGTGTAGGGGGTCGTGCTGGTGGTAGTGTTTTATGGTTTAGGGCAGTGCAGTGGTGTTTATTTAATGTAGGGGGACGTGCTAGGGAAGTGATTTAGGGTTTAGGGCAGTGCAGTGGTGTTTGTGTAGTGTAGGGGGTCATGCTGGGGGTAGTGTTTTAGGGTTTAGGGTAGAGCAGTTTTGTTTGGGTATTGTAGGGGACCGTGCTGGGGGTAGTGTTTTAGGCTTTAGGGTAGTGCAGTGGGGTTTGGGCTGTGTAGGGGGTCATGCTGGGATTAGTGTTTTAGGGTTTAGGGTAGTGCAGTGGTGCTTGGGTAGTGTAGGGGGTCATACTGGGGGTAGGTTTAGGGTTTAGGTGGTGCAGTAGTGTTTGGGTAATGTAGGAAGTGGTGCTGGGGAGTGTTTTAGGGTTTAGTGTAGTGCAGTTGTGTTTGTGTAGTGTAGGGGGTCGTGTTTTAGGGTTTAGGATAGTGCAGTGGTCTTTGGGTAGTGTAGGGGGTCATCTGTGGGATAGTGTTTTAGGGTTTAGGGTAGTGCAGTGGTCGATTGGTAGTGTAGGGGGTCGTGCTGAGGGTAGTGTTTTGGGGTTTAGGATAGTGCAGTGGTGTTCTGGTAGTATAGGGGGCTGTGCTGTGGGTAGTGTTTTAGGTTTTACAGTAGTACAGTGGTGTTAGGGTCATGTAGGGGGTCGTGCTGGGGTTAGTGTTTTAGGATTTAGGGTAGTTCAGTGGTGTTTGGGTAGTGTAGGGGGTCATGCTGGGGTAGTGTTTTAGGGTTTAGGGTTGTTCAGCGGTGATTGTGTAGTGTAGGGGGTCGTGTTTTAGGGTTTAGGATAGTGCAGTGGTCTTTGGGTAGTGTAGGGGGTCATCTGTGGGATAGTGTTTTACGGTTTAGGGTAGTGCAGTGGTCGTTTGGTAGTGTAGGGGGTCGTGCTGGGGGTAGTGTTTTGGGGTTTAGGATAGTGCAGTGGTGTTCTGGTAATATAGGGGGTCGTGCTGTGGGTAGTGTTTTAGGTTTTACAGTCGTACAGTGGTGTTAGGGTCATGTAGGGAGTCGTGCTGGGTTAGTGGTTTAGGGTTTATGGTAGTGCAGTGGTTTTTGGGTAGTGTAGGGGGCCATGCGGGGGTAGATTTAGGGTTTAGGGTAGTGAAGTGGTATTTGGATAGTGTAGGGGGTCATGCTGGGTGTATTGTTTTAGGGCTTAGGGTAGTGCAGTAGTGTTTGGGTAGGTTACGGGGTCGTGCTGGGGGTAGTGTTTTAGCGTTTAGGGTAGTGCAGTGGTGTTTGGGTAGTGTAGGGGTAGTGCTGGGGTTAGATTTAGGGATTAGGGTAGTGCAGTGGTATTTGGGTAATGTAGGGAGTGGTGCTGGGGTAATATTTTCGGGTTTAGGGTAGTGCAGTGGTGTTTGTGTAGTGTAGGGGGTCATGCTGGAGGTAGTGTTTTAGGGATTAGGGTAGTGCAGTGCTATTTGTGTAGTGTAGGGGGTCGTGTTTTAGGGTAGTGCAGTGGTCTTTGGGTAGTGTAGCGGGTCATGCTGGGGGTAGTGTTTTAGGTTTTAGGGTAGTCCAGTGGTGTTTGGGTAGTGTAGGGGGTCATGCTGGGGTAGTGTTTTAGGGTTTAGGGTTGTGACGCGGTGTTTGTGTAGTGTAGGGGGTTGTGTTTTAGGGTTTAGGATAGTGCACTGGTCTTTGGATAGTGTAGGGGGTCATGTGGGGGGTAGTGTTTTAGGGTTTAGGGTAGTGCAGTGGTTGTTGGCTAGTGTAGGGGTCGTGCTGGGGGTAGTGTTTTAGGGTTTAGGGTAGTGCAGTGGTGTTTTGGTAGTATAGGGGGTCGTGCTGTGGGTAGTGTTTTACGGTTTACAGTAGTACAGTGGTGTTAGGGTAGTGTAGGTGGTCGTGCTGGGGTTAGTGTTTTAGGGTTTAGGGTAGTGTAGTGGTGTTTGGGTAGTGTATGCGGTCGTGAGGGGGGGAGATTTACGGTTTAGGGTAGTGCAGTGGTGTTTGTGTAGTCTAGGGGGTCACGATTTAGGGTTTTGGGTAGTGCAGTGGTCTTTGGGTAGTGTAGGTGGTCGTGTGGAGGGTAGTGTTTTAGGTTTTAGTGTAGTACAGTGGTCTTTAGGTAGTGTAGGGAGTCGTTCTGGGGTAGTGTATTAGGGTTTAGGTTAGTGCAATGGTGTTTGGGTAGTGTAGGGGGTCGTGCTGGGGGTAGTGTTTTAGGGTTTAGGGTTTAGGGTAGTGCAGTGGTGTTTGGGTAGTGTAGGGGGTCGTGATGGTGGTAGTGTTTTATGGTTTAGGGCAGTGCAGTGGTGTTTATTTAGTGTAGGGGGAAGTGCTAGGGAAGTGATTTAGGGTTTAGGGCAGTGCAGTGGTGTTTGTGTAGTGTAGGGGGTCATGCTGGGGGTAGTGGTTTAGGGTTTAGGGTAGAGCAGTTTTGTTTGGGTATTGTAGGGGACCGTGCTGGGGGTAGTGTTTTAGGATTTAGGGTAGTGCAGTGGTGTTAGGGTAGTGTAGTGTGTCGTGCTGGGGTAGTGTTTTAGGGTTTAGGGTAGTGCAGTGGTGTTTGGGTAGTGCAGGGGGTCGTGCTGGGGATAGATTTAGGGTTTAGGATAGTGCAGTGGCGTTTGGGTAGTGTAGGGGGTCATGCTGGGGGTAGTGTTTTGGGGTTCACGGTAGTGCAGTGGTGTTTGGGCAGTGTAGGGGGTCATGCTGGGATTAGTGTTTTAGGGTTTAGGGTAGTGCAGTAGTGCTTGGGTAGTGTAGGGGGTCACACTGGGGGTAGGTTTAGGGCTTAGGTAGTGCAGTAGTGTTTGGGTAATGTAGGGAGAGGTGTTGGGGAGTGTTTTAGGGTTTAGGGTAGTGCAGTGGTGTTTGTGTAGTGTAGGGGGTCGTGTTTTAGGGTTTAGGATAGTGCAGTGGTCTTTGGGTAGTGTAGGGGGTCATCTGTGGGATAGTGTTTTAGGGTTTAGGGTAGTGCAGTGGTCGTTTGGTAGTGTAGGGGGTCGTGCTGGGGGTAGTGTTTTGTAGGGGTGGGCGGAATTTGCGGAATTAACCTTCGCAAATTATCGCGAGAATGTTTAAAATTATCGCAAACAAGCAGAAATATCGCGAAGATGCGGAAGTTTTTTTCCGGCATGTTCGCGAGATTTTCTGCATGGTTGCGGGTCGCCAACTTACCCATGTGGTTGCTTGCGGGCGCGGCCATCTTGTTTTGAGTTGTTCTCGCGGTGCATGATCGCGAGAAGAAAGACGTGATCGCGCGACGCATGACGTCACTGCGGGCGCGAACTGTCGCGAGACAGCGCAAATAGCTAAAAACAATACAACATCTCATGGAGAACGCGACCGGATCAAGAAAACTTGTCGGCGAACGCAGGGATTCAGGTAAGGCGATCGCGCACGCGCGAGAATGTATTATTTTACAGCGCGAGCAAGAAACAAATTATCGCCAAGCTGCGGAAACCGGAATTTTTGACATTTTCGCGCTCTCCGCGGAACGCAAAAATGTCAAATTATCGCAATTTCCGCGAACGGAACGAGATTTTTGCCCAGGCCTAGTGTTTTGGGGTTTAGGATAGTGCAGTGGTGTTCTGGTAGTATAGGGGGTCGTTCTGTGGGTAGTGTTTTAGGTTTTACAGTAGTACAGTGGTGTTAGGGTCATGTAGGGGGTCGTGCTGGGGTTAGTGTTTTAGGGTTTAGGGCAGTTCAGTGATGTGTGGGTAGTGTAGGGGGTCGGGCTGGGGTAGTGTTTTAGGGTTTAGGGTTGTGCAGCGGTGTTTGTGTAGTGTAGGGGGTCGTGTTTTAGGGTTTAGGATAGTGCAGTGGTCTTTGGGTAGTGTAGGGGGTCATCTGTGGGATAGTGTTTTAGGGTTTAGGGTAGTGCAGTGGTCGTTTGGTAGTGTAGGGGGTCGTGCTGGGGGTAGTGTTTTGGGGTTTAGGATATTGCAGTGGTGTTCTGGTAGTATAGGGGGTCGTGCTGTGGATAGTGTTTTAGGTTTTACAGTAGTACAGTGGTGTTAGGGTCATGTAGGGGGTCGTGCTGGGTTTCGTGTTTTAGGGTTTAGGGTAGTTCAGTGATGTGTGGGTAGTGTAGGGGGTCGGGCTGGGGTAGTGTTTTACGGTTTAGGGTTTGCAGCGGTGTTTGTGTAGTGTAGGGGGTCGTGTTTTAGGGTTTAGGATAGTGCAGTGGTCTTTGGGTAGTGTAGGGGGTCATCTGTGGGATACTGTTTTAGGGTTTAGGGTAGTGCAGTGGTCGTTTGGTAGTGTAGGGGGTCGTGCTGGGGGTAGTGTTTTGGGGTTTAGGATATTGCAGTGGTGTTCTGGTAGTATAGGGGGTCGTGCTGTGGGTAGTGTTTTAGGTTTTACAGTAGTACAGTGGTGTTAGGGTCATGTAGGGGGTCATGCTGGGTTTCGTGTTTTAGGGTTTAGGGTAGTTCAGTGGTGTTTGGGTAGTGTAGGGGGTCATGCTGGGGTAGTGTTTTAGGGTTTAGGGTAGTGCAGTGGTGTTTGGGTAGTGTGGGGGGTCATGCGGGGGTAGATTTAGGGTTTAGGGTAGTGCAGTGGTATTTGGATAGTGTAGGGGGTCATGCTGGGGGTAGTGTTTTAGGGCTTAGGGTAGTGCAGTGGTGTTTGGGTAGGTTAAGGGGTCGTGCTGGGGGTAGTGTTTTAGCGTTTAGGGTAGTGCAGTGGTGTTTTGTAGTGTAGGGGGTCATGCTGGGGGTATTGTTTTAGGGATTAGGGTAGTGCAGTGCTATTTGTGTAGTGTAGGGGGTCGTGTTTTAGGATAGTGCAGTGGTCTTTGGGTAGTGTAGCGGGTCATGCTGGGGGTAGTGTTTTAGGGTTTAGGGTAGTCCAGTGGTGTTTGGGTAGTGTATTGGGTCATGCTGGGGTAGTGTTTTAGGGTTTAGGGTTGTGCAGCAGTGTTTGTGTAGTGTAGGGGGTCGTGTTTTAGGGTTTAGGATAGTGCAGTGGTCTTTGGATAGTGTAGGGATCATGTGGGGGGCAGTGTTTTAGGGTTTAGGGTAGTGCAGTGGTTGTTGGCTAGTGTAGGGGTCATGCTGGGGGTAGTGTTTTAGGGTTTAGGGTAGTACAGTGGTGTTTTGGTAGTATAGGGGGTCATGCTGTGGGTAGTGTTTTAGGGTTGACGATAGTACAGTGGTGTTAGGGTAGTGTAGGGGGTCATGCTGGGGTTAGTGTTTTAGGGTTTAGGGTAGTGCAGTGGTGTTTGGGTAGTGTAGGGGTTCGTGCTGGGGGTAGTGTTTTAGGGTTTAGTGTAGTGTAGTGGTGTTTGGGTAGTGTAGGCGGTCGTGCGGGGGGAGATTTACGGTTTAGGGTAGTGCAGTGGTATTTGGATAGTGTACGGGTCGTGCTGGGGGTGGTGTTATAGGGTTTAGGGTAGTGCAGTGGTGTTTAGGTAGGTTACAGGGTCGTGCTGGGGGAGTGTTTTAGGGTTTAGGGTAGTGCAGTGGTGTTTGGGAAGTGTAGGGGGTCATGCTGGGGGTAGTATTTTAGGGATTAGGGTAGTGCAGTGCTGTTTGTATACTGTAGGGGGTCTTGTTTTAGGGTTTAGGGTAGTGCAGTGGTCTTTGGGTAGTGTAGCGGGTCATGCTGGTGGTAGTGTTTTATGGTTTAGTGTAGTGTAGTGTAGTGTAGTGTAGTGTAGGGGGTTGTGCTGGTAGTAGTGTTTTATGGTTTAAGGCATTGCAGTGGTGTTTATTTAGTGTAGGGGGACTTGCTGGGGGTAGCGTTTTAGGGTTTAGGGTAGAGCAGTGGTGTTTGGGTAGTGTAGGGGGTCGTGTTGGGGGCAGTGTTTTAGGGTTAAGGGTAGTGCAGTGGTGTTTTGGTAGTGTACGGGGTCGTGCTGTGGGTAGTGTTTTAGGGTTTAGGGTAGTGCATTGGTGTTAGGGTAGTGTAGTGGGTCGTGCTGAGGGTAGAGTTTTAGGGTTTAGGGTAGTGCAGTGGTGTTTGGGTAGTGTAGTGGGTCATACTGGGGGTAGGTTTGTTCTTTAGGGTAGTGCAGTGGTGTTTGGGAAATGTAGGGAGTGGTGCTGGGGGGAGTGTTTTAGGGTTTAGGGTAGTGCAGTGGTGTTTGGGTAGTGAAGGGGGTCATGCTGTGGTTAGTATTTTACGGTTTAGGGTTGTGCAGCAGTGTTTGTGTAGTGTAGGGGTCATGTTTTATGGTTTAGGATAGTGCAGTGGTCTTTGGGTAGTGTAGGTGGTCAGGTGGAGGGTAGTGTTTTAGGTAGTGCAGTGGTCTTTGGGTAGTGCAGGGGGTCATGCTGGGGGTAGTGTTTAAGGGTTTAGCGTAGTGCAGTGGTGTTTTGGTAGTATAGGGGGTTGTGCTGTGGGTAGTGTTTTAGGGTTTACAGTAGTAGAGTGGTGTTAGGGTAGTGTAGGGTGTCGTGCTGGGGGTAGTGTTTAAGGGTTTAGGGTAGTGCAGTGGTTTTTTGGTAGTGTAGGGGGTTGTGCAGGGGGTAGATTTAGGGTTTAGAGTAGTGCATTGGTGTTTGTGTAGTGTAGGGGGTCGTGATGGGGTAGTGTTTTAAGGTTTAGGGTAGTGCAGTGGTGTTTGGGTAGTGTAGGGGGTCGTGCTGGTGGTAGTGTTTTATGGTTTAGGACAGTGCATTCGTGTTTATTTAGTGTAGGGGAAGTGTTTTAGGGTTAATGGCAGTGCAGTGGTGTTTGTGGAGTGTAGTGGGTCATGCTGGGGGGTAGTGTTTTAGGGTTTAGGGTTAAAAGTAGTGCAGTGGTGTTTTTGGTAGTGTAGGGGGTCATGCTGGGGTTAGGTTTAGGGTTTAGGGTAGTGCAGTGTTATTTGGGTAATGTTGGGAGTGGTGCTGGGGGGAGTGTTTTAGGGTTTAGGATAGTGCAGTGGTGTTTGGGTAGTGTAGGGGGTCGTGCTGGGGTAGTGTGTTAGGGTTTAGGGTAGTGCAGTGGTGTCTGTGTAGTATAGAGGATAGTCTTTTAGGGTTTAGGGTAGTGCAGTGGTGTTTGGGTAGAATAGGGGTTCGTGCAGGGGCTAGATTTAGGGTTTAGGGTAGTGCAGTGGTGTTTGGGTAGTGTAGGGGGTCGTGCTTGGGGTCGTGTTTTAGGGTTTACAGTAGTGCAGTGGTGTTTGGGTAGTGTAGGGGGGTCATGCTGGGGGTAGTGTTTTAGGGTTTGGGGTAGTACAGAGGTGCTTGGTTAGTGTAGGGAGTCATGCTGGGGGTAGATTTAGGGTCCAGGTTAGTGCAATGGTGCTTGGGTAACGTTGGGAGTGGTGCTGGGGGGAGTGTTTTAGGGTTTAGGGTAGTACAGTGGTGTTTGGGTAGTGAAGGGGTCTTGCTGGGGGGAGTATTTTACGGTTTAGGGTAGTGCAGTTGTGTCTGAGTAGTGTAGGGGGTCGTGCTTGGGGGTAGTGTTATAGGGTTTAGGGTTGTGCAGCGGTGTTTGTGAAGTGTAGGGGGTCATGTTTTAGGGTTTCAGATAGTGCAGTGGTTTTTGGGTAGTGTAGGTTGTCATGTGGGGGGTAGTGTTTTAGGGTTTTGGGTAGTGCAGTGGTCATTGGGTAATGCACAGGGTAGTGCTGGTGGTAGTGTTTTAGAGTTTAGGGTAGTGCAGTGGTGTTTTGGTAGTATAGGGGGTCGTGCTGTGGGTAGTGTTTTAGGTTTTACAGTACTAGAGTGGTGTTAGGGTAGTGTAGGGTGTCGTGCTGGGGTAGTATTTTAGGGTTTAGGGTAGTGCAGTGGTGTTTTGGTAGTTTAGGGGGTTGTGCTGGGGGTAGATTTAGTGTTTAGGGTAGTGCAGTGGTCTTTGGGTAGTGTAGTGGGACATGTGGGGGGTAGTGGTTTAGGGTAGTAAAGTGGTCTTTGGGTAGTGTAGGGGTCGTGCTGGAGGTAGTGTTTTAGGGTTTAGGGTAGTGCAGTGGTGTTTCGGTAGTGTAGGGGGTCATGCTGGGGGCAGTGTTTTAGGGTTGTGCAGCGGTGTTTGTGTAGTGTAGGGGGTCGTGTTTTAGGGTATAGGGTAGTGCAGTGGTCTTTGGGTAGTGTAGTGGGTCGTGTGGGGGGTAGTGTTTTACGGTTTAGGGTTTAGGGTAGTGCAGTTGTCTTAGGGTTGTGTAGGGTGTCGTGCTGGGGTAGTGTTTTAGGGTTTAGGGTAGTGCAGTGGTGTTTGGGTAGTGTAGGAGTCGTGCTGGGGGTAGAGTTTTAGGGTTTAGGGTAGTGCATTGGTGTTTGTGTAGAATAAGGGGGTCGTGTGGGGGGTAGAGTTTTTTGGTTTAGGGTAGTGCAGTGGTCTTTGGGTAGGGAGGGTTAGTGCTGGGGGTAGTGTTTTATGGTTTAAAGGAGTGCAGTGGTATTTAGATAGTGTAGGGGTAGTGCTGGGGGAGAGTTTTAGGGTTTAGGGTAGTGCAGTGGTGTTTGGGTAGTGTAGAGGATACTGCTGGGGGTAGTGTTTAGGGTTTAGGGTAGCGCAGTTGTGTTTGGGTAGTGTACTGGAGGTAGATTTAGTGTTTAGGGTACTGCAGTGGTGTTTGGATAGTGTAGGAGGTCGTGGTGGGGGTAGAGTTTTAGGGTTTAGGGTAGTGCAGTGGTGTTTGGGTATTGTAGGGGGTCGTGCTGGTGTTAGTGTTTTATGGTTTACGGCAGTGCAGTGGTGTTTATTTAGTGTAGGGGGATGTGCTGGGGAAGCATTTTACGGTTTAGGGCAGTGCAGTGGTGTTTGTGTAGTGTAGGGGGTCATGCTGGGGGTAGTGTTTTAGGGTTTAGGTTAGAGCAGTGGTGTTTGGGTAATGTAGGGGGTCGTGCTGGGGGCAGTGTTTTACGGTTAAGACTCAGAGTAGTGCAGTGGTGTTTGTGTAGTGTAGGGGGTCATGCTGGGGTTAGATTTAGGGTTCAGGGTAGTGCAGTGTTGTTTGGGTAATGTCGGGAGTGGTGCTGGGGGTAGTGTTCTAGGGTTTAGGGTAGTGCAGTGGTGTCTGTGTAGTATAGAGGATAGTGTTTTAGGGTTTAGGGTAGTGCAGTGGTGTTTGGGTAGTATCGGGGTTCATGCTGGGGCTAGATTTAGGGTTTAGGGTAGTGCAGTGGTGTTTGGGTAGTGTAGGGGTAGTGCTGGGGGTAGTGTTTTATGGTTTAGGGAAGTGCAATGGTCTTTGGGTAGTGTAGGGGTAGTGCTGGGGGTAGTGTTTTATGGTTTAGGGAAGTGCAGTGGTCTTTTGGAAGTGTAGGGGTAGTGCTGGGGGTAGTGTTTTAGGGTTTAGGGTAGTGCAGTGGTGTTTGGGTAGTGTAGAGGGTACTGCTGGGGGTAGTGTTTTAGAGTTTTGGGTAGCACTGTGGTATTTGGGTAGTGTAGGGTGTCGTACCGGGCGTAGTTTTTTAGGGTTTAGGGTAGTGCAGTGGTGTTTTGGTAGTATAGGGGGTCGTGCTGTGGGTAGTGTTTTAGGTTTTACAGTACTAGAGTGGTGTTAGGGTAGTGTAGGGTGTCGTGCTGGGGTAGTATTTTAGGGTTTAGGGTAGTGCAGTGGTGTTTTGGTAGTGTAGGGGGTTGTGCTGGGGGTAGATTTAGTGTTTAGGGTAGTGCAGTGGTCTTTGGGTAGTGTAGTGGGTCATGTGGGGGGTAGTGGTTTAGGGTAGTAAAGTGGTCTTTGGGTAGTGTAGGGGTCATGCTGGAGGTAGTGTTTTAGGGTTTAGGGTAGTGCAGTGGTGTTTCGGTAGTGTAGGGGGTCATGCTGGGGGCAGTGTTTTAGGGTTGTGCAGCGGTGTTTGTGTAGTGTAGGGGGTCGTGTTTTAGGGTATAGGGTAGTGCAGTGGTCTTTGGGTAGTGTAGTGGGTCGTGTGGGGGGTAGTGTTTTACGGTTTAGGGTTTAGGGTAGAGCAGTTGTCTTAGGGTAGTGTAGGGTGTCGTGCTGGGGTAGTGTTTTAGGGTTTAGGGTAGTGCAGTGGTGTTTGGGTAGTGTAGGAGTCGTGCTGGGGGTAGAGTTTTAGGGTTTAGGGTAGTGCATTGGTGTTTGTGTAGAATAAGGTGGTTGTGTGGGGGGTAGAGTTTTTTGGTTTAGGGTAGTGCAGTGGTCTTTGGGTAGGGTAGGGTTAGTGCTGGGGGTAGTGTTTTATGGTTTAGAGGAGTGCAGTGGTCTTTAGATAGTGTAGGGGTAGTGCTGGGGGGAGAGTTTTAGGGTTTAGGGTAGTGCAGTGGTGTTTAGGTAGTGTAGAGGGTACTGCTGGGGGTAGTGTTTAGGGTTTAGGGTAGCGCAGTTGTGTTTGGGTAGTGTACTGGAGGTAGATTTAGTGTTTAGGGTACTGCAGTGGTGTTTGGATAGTGTAGGAGGTCGTGGTGGGGGTAGAGTTTTAGGGTTTAGGGTAGTGCAGTGGTGTTTGGGTATTGTAGGGGGTCGTGCTGGTGATAGTGTTTTATGGTTTACGGCAGTGCAGTGGTGTTTATTTAGTGTAGGGGGATGTGCTGGGGAAGCATTTTAAGGTTTAGGGCAGTGCAGTGGTGTTTGTGTAGTGTAGGGGGTCATGCTGGGGGTAGTGTTTTAGGGTTTAGGTTAGAGCAGTGGTGTTTGGGTAATGTAGGGGGTCGTGCTGGGGGCAGTGTTTTACGGTTAAGACTCAGAGTAGTGCAGTGGTGTTTGTGTAGTGTAGGGGGTCATGCTGGGGTTAGATTTAGGGTTCAGGGTAGTGCAGTGTTGTTTGGGTAATGTCGGGAGTGGTGCTGGGGGTAGTGTTCTAGGGTTTAGGGTAGTGCAGTGGTGTCTGTGTAGTATAGAGGATAGTGTTTTAGGGTTTAGGGTAGTGCAGTGGTGTTTGGGTAGTATCGGGGTTCATGCTGGGGCTAGATTTAGGGTTTAGGGTAGTGCAGTGGTGTTTGGGTAGTGTAGGGGTAGTGCTGGGGGTAGTGTTTTATGGTTTAGGGAAGTGCAATGGTCTTTGGGTAGTGTAGGGGTAGTGCGGGGGGTAGTGTTTTATGGTTTAGGGAAGTGCAGTGGTCTTTTGGAAGTGTAGGGGTAGTGCTGGGGGTAGTGTTTTAGGGTTTAGGGTAGTGCAGTGGTGTTTGGGTAGTGTAGAGGGTACTGCTGGGGGTAGTGTTTTAGAGTTTTGGGTAGCACTGTGGTATTTGGGTAGTGTAGGGGGTCGTACTAGGCGTAGTGTTTTAGGGTTTAGGGTAGTGCAGTGGTGTTTGTTTAGTGTAGGGGGTCATGCTGGGGGAGTGTTTTAGGGTTTAGGGTAGTGCAGCAGTGTTTGTGTAGGGTAGGGGGTCGCAATTTAGGGTTTAGGGTAGTGCAGTGGTGTTTGGGTAGTGTAGAGGGTACTGCTGGGGGTAGTGTTTTAGAGTTTTGGGTGGCACTGTGGTATTTGGGTATTGTAGGGGGTCGTACCGGGCATAGTGTTTTAGGGTTTAGGGTAGTGCAGTGGTGTTTTTGTAGTGTAGGGGGTCGAGTGGGGGGTAGTGTTTTATGGTTTAGGGTAGTGCAATGGTCTTTGGGTAGTGTAGGGGTAGTGCTGGGGGTAGTGTTTTATATTTTAGGGAAGTGTAGTGGTCTTTTGGAAGAGTACGGGTAGTGCTGGGGGTAGTGTTTTAGGGTTTAGGGTAGTGCAGTGGTGTTGGGTAGTGTAGGGGGTCGTACCGGGCGTAGTGTTTTAGGGTTTAGGGTAGTGCAGTGGTGTTTGTGTAGTGTAGGGGGTCATGCTGGGGGAGTGTATTAGGGTTTAGGGTAGTGCAGCAGTGTTTGTGTAGTGTAGGGGGTCGCAATTTAGGGTTTAGGGTAGTGCAGTGGTCTTTGGGTAGTGTAGTGGGTCGTGTGGGGGGTAGTGTTTTAGGGTTTAAGGTAATACAGTGGCCTTTGGGTAGTGTAGGGGTTGTGCTGGGGGTAGTGTTTTAGGGATTAGGGTAGTTCAGTGGTATGTGGGTAATGTAGGGGGAAAGCTGGGGTAGTGTTTTAGGGTCTCGGGTAGCACTATGGTGTTTGGGTAGTGTAGGGGGTCGTACTGGGCGTAGTGTTTTAGGGTTTAGGGTAGTGAAGTGGTGTTTGTGTAGTGTAGGGGGTCGAGTGGGGGGTAGTGTTTTATGGTTTAGGGTAGTGCAATGGTCTTTGGGTAGTGTAGGGGTAGTGCTGGGGGTAGTGTTTTATGGTTTAGGGAAGTGCAGTGGTCTTTTGGAAGTGTAGGGGTAGTGCTGGGGGTAGTGTTTTAGGGTTTAGGGTAGTGCAGTGGTGTTTGGGTAGTGTAGAGGGTACTGCTGGGGGTAGTGTTTTAGAGTTTTGGGTAGCACTGTGGTATTTGGGTAGTATAGGGGGTCGTACCGGGGGTAGTGTTTTAGGGTTTACAGTAGTACAGTGGTGTTAGGGTCATGTAGGGGGTCGTGCTGGGGTTAGTGTTTTAGGGTTTAGGGTAGTGCAGTGGTGTTTGGGTAGTGTATGGGGTCATGCGGGGGTAGATTTAGGGTTTAGGGTAGTGCAGTGGTATTTGGATAGTGTAGGGGGTCATTCTGGGGGTAGTGTTTTAGGGCTTAGGGTAGTGCAGTGGTGTTTGGGTAGGTTACGGGGTCGTGCTGGGGGTAGTGTTTTAGCGTTTAGGGTTGTGCAGTGGTGTTTGGGTAGTGTAGGGGTAGTGCTGGGGTTAGATTTAGGGATTAGGGTAGTGCAGTGGTGTTTGGGAAATGTAGGGAGTGGTGCTGGGGTAATATTTTTGGGTTTAGGGTAGTGCACTGGTGTTTGTGTAGTGTAGGGGGTCATGCTGGGGGTAGTGTTTTAGAAATTAGGGTAGTGCAGTGCTATTTGTGTAGTGTAGGGGGTCGTGTTTTAGGGTAGTGCAGTGGTCTTTGGGTAGTGTAGAGGGTCATGCTGGGGGTAGTGTTTTAGGGTTTAGGGTAGTGCAGTGGTGTTTGTGTAGTGTAGGGGGTCATGCTGGGGGAGTGTTTTAGGGTTTAGGGTAGTGCAGCAGTGTTTGTGAAGTGTAGGGGGTCGCAATTTAGGGTTTAGGGTAGTGCAGTGGTCTTTGGGGAGTGTAGTGGGTCGTGTGGGGGGTAGTGTTTTATTGTTTAAGGTAGTACAGTGGCCTTTGGGTAGTGTAGGGGTTGTGCTGGGGGTAGTGTTTTAGGGATTAAGGTAGTTCAGTGGTGTGTGGGTAATGTAGGGGGCAAGCTGGGGGTAGTGTTTTAGGGTCTCGGGTAGCACTATGGTGTTTGGGTAGTGTAGGGGGTCGTACTGGGCATAGTGTTTTAGGGTTTAGGGTAGTGCAGTGGTGTTTGTGTAGTGTAGGGGGTCATGCTGGGGGAGTGTTTTAGGGTTTAGGGTAGTGCAGCAGTGTTTGTGTAGTGTAAGGGGTCGCAATTTAGGGTTTAGGGTAGTGCAGTGGTCTTTGGGTAGTGTAGTGGGTCGTGTGGGGGTAGTGTTTTAGGGTTTAGGGTAGTGCAGTGGTGTTTGAGTAGGTTACGGGGTCGTGCTGGGGGTAGTGTTAAAGGGTTTAGGGTAGTGCAGTGGTGTTTGGGTAGTGTAGAGGGTACTGCTGGGGGTAGTTTCTTAGGGTAACGGGTAGCACTGTGGTATTTGGATAGTGTAGGGGGTCATACTGGGCGTAGTGTTTTAGGGTTTAGGGTAGTGCAGTGGTGTTTGTGTAGTGTAGGGGTTCGTGCTGGAGGAGAGTATTAGGGTTTAGGGTAGTGCAGCAGTGTTTGTGTAGTGGGTCGCAATTTAGGGTTTAGGGTAGTGCAGTGGTCTTTGGGTAATGTAGTGGGTCGTGCTGGGGGTAGTGTTTTAGGGTTTAGGATTGTGCAGCGGTGTTTGTGTAGTGTAGTGGTCGTGTTTTAGGGTTTAGGGTAGTGCAGTGGTCTTTGGGTAGTGTAGAGGGTCGTGAGGGGGTAGTGTTTTTGGGTTTAGGGTTTAGGGTAGTGCAGTTGTCTTTGGGTAGTGTAGGGTGTTGTGCTGGGTGTAGTGTTTTAGGGCTTAGGGTAGTGCAGTTGTGTTTGGGTAGTGTAGGGGGTCGTGCTGGCGGTAGTGTTTTAGGGTTTAGCGTAGTGCAGTGATGTTTGTGTGGTGTAGGGGGTCATGTGGGGACAGTGTTTTATGGTTTAGGGTAGTGCAGTGGTCTTTGGGTAGTGTAGTGATAGTGCTGGTGGTAGTGTTTTATTGTTTAGGGTAGTGCAGTGGTCTTTAGGTAGTGTAGGGGTAGTGCTGGGGTAGTCTTTTAGGGTTTAGGGTAGTGCAGTGGTGTTTGGGTAGGTTACAGGGTCGTGCTGGGGATAGTGTTTTAGGGTTTAGGGTAGTGCAGTGGTGTTTGGGTAGTGTAAAGGGTACTGCTGGGGGTAGTGTTTTAGGGTTTTGGGAAGTGCTGTGGTGTTTGGGTAGTGTAGGGGTCGTACTGGGCGTAGTGTTTTAGATTTTAGGGTTTAGGGTAGTGCAGTGGTGTTTGTGTCGTGTAGGGGGTTGTGCTGGGGGAGTGGTTTATGGTTTAGGGTAGTGCAGCAGTGTTTGTGTAGTGTAGGGGGTCACGATTTAGGGTTTAGGGTAGTGCAGTGGTCTTTGGGTAGTGTAGGTGGTTGTGTGGAGGGTAGTGTTTTAGGGTTTAGTGTAGTACAGTGGTCTTTGGGTAGTATAGGGAGTCGTTCTGGGGCAGTGTATTAGGGTTTAGGTTAGTGCAATGGTGTTTGGGTAGTGTAGGGGGTCGTGCTGGGGGTAGTGTTTTAGGGTTTAGGGTTTAGGGTAGTGCAGTGGTGTTTGGGTAGTGTAGGGAGTCGTGCTGGTTGTAGTGTTTTATGGTTTAGGGCAGTGCAGTGGTGTTTATTTAGTGTAGGGGGACGTGCTAGGGAAGTGATTTAGGCTTTGGGGCAGTGCAGTGGTGTTTGTGTAGTGTAGGGGGTCATGCTGGGGGTAGTGTTATAGGGTTTAGGGTAGAGCAGTTTTGTTTGGGTATTGTAGGGGACCGTGCTGGGGTAGTATTTTAGGATTTAGGGTAGTGCGGTGGTGTTAGGGTAGTGTAGTGGGTCGTGCTGGGGTAGTGTTTTAGGGTTTAGGGTAGTGCAGTGGTGTTTGGGTAGTGCAGGGGGTCGTGCTGGGGATAGATTTAGGGTTTAGGGTAGTGCAGTGGTGTGTAGGTAGTGTAGGGGGTCATGCTGGGGGTAGTGTTTTGGGGTTCACGGTAGTGCAGTGGTGTTTGGGCACTGTAGGGGGTCATGCTGGGATTAGTGTTTTAGGGCTTAGGGTTGTGCAGCTGTGTTTGTGTAGTGTAGGGAGTCGTGTTTTAGGGTTTAGGGTAGTGCAGTGGTCTTTGGGTAGTGTAGTGGATCGTGTGGGTAGTAGTGTTTTAGGGTTTAGGGTTTAGGGTAGTGCAGTTGTCTTTGGGTAGTGTAGGGTGTCGTGCTGGTGTAGTGTTTTAGGGATTAGGGTAGTGCAGTGGTGTTTGGGTAGTGTAGGGGGTCATGCTGGGGGTAGTGTTTTAGGGTTTAGGGTAGTGCAGTGGTGTTTTTGTAGTGTCAGGGGTCGAGTGGGGGGTAGTGTTTTATGGTTCAGTGTAGTGCAGTGGTCTTTGGGTAGTGTAGGGGTAGTGCTGGGGGTAGTGTTTTATGGTTTAGGGAAGTGCAGTGCTCTTTTGGTAGTGTAGGGGTAGTGCTGGGGGTCGTGTTTTAGGGTTCAGGGTAGTGCAGTGGTGTTTGGGTAGTGTAGAGGGTACTGCTGGGGTAGTGTTTTGGAGTTTTGGGTAGCACTGTGGTCTTTGGGTAGTGTAGGGGGTCGTACTGGGCGTAGTGTTTTAGGGTTTAGGGTAGTGCAGTGGTGTTTGTGTAGTGTAGGGGGTCATGCTGGGGGAGTGTATTAGGGTTTAGGGTAGTGCAGCAGTGTTTGTGTAGTGTAGGGGGTCGCAATTTAGGGTTTAGGGTAGTGCAGTGGTCTTTGGGTAGTGTAGTGGGTCGTGTGGGGGATAGTGTTTTAGGGTTTAGGGTAGTTCAGTGGTGTGTGGGTAATGTAGGGGGCAAGCTGGGGGTAGTGTTTTAGGGTCTCGGGTAACACTGTGGTGTTTGGGTAGTGTAGGGGGTCATACTGGGCGTAGTGTTTTAGGGTTTAGGGTAGTGCAGTGGTGTTTGTGTAGTGTAGGTGGTCGTGCAGGGCAAGTGTTTTAGGGTTTAGGGTAGTGCAGCAGTGTTTGTGTAGTGTAGGGGGTCGCAATTTAGGGTTTAGGGTAGTGCAGTGGTGTTTGGGTAGTGTAGTGGGTCATGTGGGGGGTGGTGTTTTAGGGTTTAGGGTAGTGCAGTGGTGTTTGGGTAGGTTACGGGGTCGTGCTGGGGGTAGTGTTTTAGGGTTTAGGGTAGTGCAGGGGTGTTTGGGTAGTGTAGAGGGTACTGCTGGGGGTAGTGTCTTAGGGTTACGGGTAGCACTGTGGTATTTGGATAGTGTAGGGGGTCGTACTGGGCGTAGTGTTTTAGGGTTTAGGGTAGTGCAGTGGTGTTTGTGTAGTGTTGGGGGTGGCAATTTAGGGTTTAGGGTAGTGCAGTGGTCTTTGGGTAGTGTAGTGGGTCATGTGGGGGGTAGTGTTTTAGGGTTTAGGGTAGTACAGTGGTCTTTGGGTAGTGTAGGAGGTCGTGCTGGGGGTAATGTTTTAGGGTTTAGGGTAGTTCAGTGGTGTGTGGGTAGTGTAGGGGGTCAAGCTGGGGGTAGTGTTTTAGGGTTTAGGATTGTGCAGCGGTGTTTGTGTAGTGTAGGGGTCGTGTTTTAGGGTTTAGGGTAGTGCAGTGGTCTTTGGGTAGTGTAGAGGGTCGTGTGGTGGTAGTGTTTTTGGGGTTAGGGTAGTGCAGTTGTCTTTGGGCAGTGTAGGGTGTCGTGCTGGGTGTAGTGTTTTAGGGTTAGGGTAGTGCAGTGGTGTTTGGGTAGTGTAGGGGGTCTTGCTGGCGGTAGTGTTTTAGGGTTTATCGTAGTGCAGTGGTGTTTGTGTGGTGTAGGGGGTCATGTGGAGACAGTGTTTTATGGTTTAGGGTAGTGCAGTGGTCTGTGGGTAGTGTAGGAATTGTGCTGGTGGTAGTGTTTTATTGTTTAGGGTAGTGCAGTGGTCTTTAGGTAGTGTAGGGGTAGTGCTGGGGGTAATATTTTAGGGTTTAGGGTAGTTCAGTGGTGTGTAGGTAGTGTAGGGGGTCAAGCTGGGGATAGTGTTTTAGGGTTTAGGATTGTGCAGCGGTGTTTGTGTAGTGTAGGGGTCGTGTTTTAGGGTTTAGGGTAGTGCGGTGGTCTTTGGGTAGTGTAGAGGGTCGTGTGGTGGTAGTGTTTTTGGGTTTAGGGTTTAGGGTAGTGCAGTTGTCTTTGGGCAGTGTAGGGTGTCGTGCTGGGTGTAGTGTTTTAGGGTTAGGGTAGTGCAGTGGTGTTTGGGTAGTGTAGGGGGTCTTGCTGGCGGTAGTGTTTTAGGGTTTAGCGTAGTGCAGTGGTGTTTGTGTGGTGTAGGGGGTCATGTGGAGACAGTGTTTTATGGTTTAGGGTAGTGCAGTGGTCTGTGGGTAGTGTAGGAATTGTGCTGGTGGTAGTGTTTTATTGTTTAGGGTAGTGCAGTGGTCTTTAGGTAGTGTAGGGGTAGTGCTGGGGGTAGTGTTTTAGGGTTTAGGGTAGTGCAGTGGTGTTTGGGTAGGTTACAGGGTCGTGCTGGGGATAGTGTTTTAGGGTTTAGGGTAGTGCAGTGGTGTTTGGGTAGTGTAAAGGGTACTGCTGGGGTAGTGTTTTAGTGTTTTGGGAAGCGCTGTGGTGTTTGGATAGTGTAGGGGTCGTACTGGGCGTAGTGTTTTAGATTTTAGGGTTTAGGGTAGTGCAGTGGTGTTTGTGTAGTGTAGGGGGTCGTGCTGGGGGAGTGTTTTCGGGTTTAGGGTAGTGCAGCAGTGTTTGTGTAGTGTAGGGGGTCACGATTTAGGGTTTAGGGTAGTGCAGTGGTCTTTGGGTAGTGTAGGTTGTCATGTGGAGGGTAGTGCTTTAGGGTTTAGTGTAGTACAGTGGTCTTTGGGTAGTGTAGGGAGTCGTTCTGGGGTAGTGTATTAGGGTTTAGGTTAGTGCAATGGTGTTTGGGTAGTGTAGGGGGTCGTGCTGGGGGTAGTGTTTTAGGGTTTAGGGTAGTGCAGTGGTGTTTGGGTAGTGTAGGGGGTCGTGCTGGTGGTAGTGTTTTATGGTTTAGGGCAGTGCAGTGGTGTTTATTTAGTGTAGGGGGACGTGCTAGGGAAGTTATTTAGGATTTATGGCAGTGCAGTGGTGTTTGTGTAGTGTAGTGGGTCGTGCTGGGGTAGTGTTTTAGGGTTTAGGGTAGTGCAGTGGTGTTTGGGTAGGGCAGGGGGTCATGCTGGGGATAGATTTAGGGTTTAGGGTAGTGCAGTGGTGTTAGGGTAGTGTAGGGGGTCATGCTGGGGGTAGTGTTTTGGGGTTCATGGTAGTGCAGTGGTGTTTGGGCAGTGTAGGGGTCATGCTGGAATTAGTGTTTTAGGGTTTAGGGTAGTGCAGTGGTGCTTGGATAGTGTGGGGGGTCATAGTGGGGGTAGGTTTAGGGTTTAGGTAGTGCAGTAGTGTTTGGGTAATGTAGGGAGTGGTGCTGGGGAGTGTTTTAGGGTTTAGGGTAGTGCAGTGGTGTTTGTGTAGTGTAGGGGGTCGTGTTTTAGGGTTTAGGATAGTGCAGTGGTCTTTGGGTAGTGTAGGGGGTCATCTGTGGGATAGTGTTTTAGGGTTTAGGGTAGTGCAGTGGTCGTTTGGTAGTGTAGGGGATCGTGCTGGGGGTAGTGTTTTGGGGTTTAGGATAGTGCAGTGGTGTTCTGGTAGTATAGGGGGTCGTGCTGTGGATAGTGTTTTAGGTTTTACAGTAGTACAGTGGTGTTAGGGTCATGTAGGGGGTCGTGCTGGGGTTAGTGTTTTAGGGTTTAGGGTAGTGCAGCGGTGTTTGGGTAGTGTATGGGTCGCGCGGGGGGTAGATTTAGGGTTTAGGGTAGTGCAGTGGTATTTGGATAGTGTAGGGGGTCATTCTGGGGGTAGTGTTTTAGGGCTTAGGGTAGTGCAGTGGTGTTTGGGTAGGTTACGGGGTCGTGCTGGGGGTAGTGTTTTAGCGTTTAGGGTTGTGCAGTGGTGTTTGGGTAGTGTAGGGGTAGTGCTGGGGTTAGATTTAGGGATTAGGGTAGTGCAGTGGTGTTTGGGAAATGTAGGGAGTGGTGCTGGGGTAATATTTTTGGGTTTAGGGTAGTGCACTGGTGTTTGTGTAGTGTAGGGGGTCATGCTGGGGGTAGTGTTTTAGAAATTAGGGTAGTGCAGTGCTATTTGTGTAGTGTAGGGGGTCGTGTTTTAGGGTAGTGCAGTGGTCTTTGGGTAGTGTAGAGGGTCATGCTGGGGGTAGTGTTTTAGGGTTTAGGGTAGTCCAGTGGTGTTTGGGTAGGGTAGGGGGTCATGCTGGGGTAGTGTTTTAGGGTTTAGGGTTGTGCAGCAGTGTTTGTGTAGTGTAGGGGGTCGTGTTTTATGGTTTAGGATAGTGCAGTGGTCTTTGGATAGTGTAGGGGTCATGTGGGGGTAGTGTTTTAGAGTTTAGGGTAGTGCAGTGGTGTTTTGGTAGTATAGCGGGTCGTGCTGTGGGAGGGTTTACGGTAGTACAGTGGTGTTAGGGTAGTGTAGGGGGTCGTGCTGGGGTTAGTGTTTTAGGGTTTAGGGTAGTGCAGTGGTGTTTGGGTAGTGTAGGGGTTTGTGCTGGGGGTAGTGTTTTAGGGTTTAGGGTAGTGTAGTGGTGTTTGGGTAGTGTAGGCGGTCGTGCGGGAGGGAGATTTACTGTTTAGGGTAGTGCAGTGGTATTTGGATAGTGTACGGGTCGTGCTGGGGGTAGTGTTTTAGGGTTTAGGGTAGTGCAGTGGTGTTTGTGTAGTGTAGGGGGTCACAATTTAGGGTTTAGGGTAGTGCAGTGGTCTTTGGGTAGTGTAGGTGGTCGTGTGGAGAGTAGTGTTTTAGGGTTTAGGGTAGCACAGTGGTCTTTGGGTAGTGTAGGGAGTCGTTCTGGGAAAGTGTATTAGGGTTTAGGTTAGTGCAGTGGTGTTTGTGCTGGTGGTAGTGTTTTATGGTTTAGGGCAGTGCAGTGGTGTTTATTTAGTGTAGGGGGACGTGCTAGGGAAGTGATTTAGGGTTTAGGGCAGTGCAGTGCTGTTTGTGTAGTGTATGGGGTCATGCTGGGGGTAGTGTTTTAGGGTTTAGGGTAGAGCTGTTTAGTTTGGGTATTGTAGGGGACCATGCTGGGGGTAGGGTTTTAGGATTTAGGGTAGTGCAGTGGTGTTAGGGTAGTGTAGTGGGTCGTGCTGGGATAGTGTTTTAGGGTTTAGGGTAGTGCAGTGGTGTTTGGGTAGTGCAGGGGGTCATGCTGGGGGTAGTGTTTTGGGGTTCACGGTAGTGCAGTGGTGTTTGGGCAGTGTAGGGGGTCATGCTGGGATTAGTGTTTTAGTGTTTAGGGTAGTGCAGTGGTGCTTGGGTAGTGTAGGGGGTCATACTGGGGGTAGGTTTAGGGTTTAGGTAGTGCAGTAGTGTTTGGGTAATGTAGGGAGTGGTGCTGGGGAGTGTTTTAGGGTTTAGGGTAGTGCAGTGGTGTTTGTGTAGTGTAGGGTGTCGTGTTTTAGGGTTTAGGATAGTGCAGTGGTCTTTGGGTAGTGTAGGGGGTCATCTGTGGGATAGTGTTTTAGGGTTTAGGGTAGTGCAGTGGTCGTTTGGTAGTGTAGGGGGTCGTGCTGGGGGTAGTGTTTTGGGGTTTAGGATAGTGCAGTGGTGTTCTGGTAGTATAGGGGGTCGTTCTGTGGGTAGTGTTTTAGGTTTTACAGCAGTACAGTAGTGTTAGGGTCATGTAGGGGGTCATGCTGGGGTTAGTGTTTTAGGGTTTAGGGTAGTTCAGTGATGTTTGGGTAGCTTAGGGGGTCGTGCTGGGGTAGTGTTTTAGGGTTTAGGGTTGTGCAGCGGTGTTTGTGTAGTGTAGGGGGTCGTGTTTTAGGGTTTAGGATAGTGCAGTGGTCTTTGGGTAGTGTAGGGGGTCATCTGTGGTATAGTGTTTTAGGGTTTAGGGTAGTGCAGTGGTGTTTGGGTAGTGTAGGGGGTCATGCTGGGGGTAGTGTTTTAGCGTTTAGGGTAGTGCAGTGGTGTTTGGGTAGTGTAGGGGGTAATGCTGGGGTTAGATTTAGGGATTAGGGTAGTGCAGTGCTGTTTAGGTAATGTAGGGAGTGGTGCCGGGGGCATATTTTCAGGTTTAAGGTAGTGCAGTGGTGTTTGTGTAGTGTAGGGGGTCATGCTGGGGGTAGTGTTTTAGGGATTAGGGTAGTGCAGTGCTGTTTGTGTAGTGTAGGGGGTCGTGTTTTAGGGAAGTGCAGTGGTCTTTGGGTAGTGTAGAGGGTCATGCTGGGGGTAGTGTTTTAGGGTTTAGGGTAGTGCAGTGGTGTTTGGGTAGTGTAGGGGGGTCAGGCTGGGGGTAGGTTTAGGGTTAAGGTAGAGCAGTTGTGTTTGGGTAATGTAGGGAGTGGTGCTGGGGTAGTGTTTTAGGGTTTACGGTAGTGCAGTGGTGTTTGGGTAGTGTATGGGGTCATGCTGGGGGTAGTGTTTTAGGGTTTAGGGTAGTGCAGTGGTGTTTGTGTGGTGTAGAGGATAGTGTTTTAGGGATTAGGTTAGTGCACTGGTGTTTGTGTAGTGTAGGGGTTGTGTTTTAGGGTAGTGCAGTGGTCTTTGGGTAATGTAGTGTGTCGTCTGGGGGTAGTGTTTTAGGGTTTAGGAGAGTACAGTGGTCTTTGGGTAGTGTAGGGGGTTGTGCTGGGATAGTGTTTTAGGGTTTAGGGTAGTACAGTGGTGTTTGGGTAGTGTAGGTGGTCATACTGGGGGTAGTGTTTTAGGGTTTAGGGTTGTGCAGCAGTGTTTGTGTAGTGTAGGGAGTAGTGTTTTACGGTTTAGGGTAGTGCAGTGGTCTTTGGGTAGTGTAGTGTATTGTGTGGGTAGTAGTGTTTTAGGGTTTAGGGTTTAGGGTAGTGCAGTTGTCTTTGGGTAGTGTAGGGTGTCGTGCTGGTGTAGTGTTTTAGGGATTAGGGTAGTGCAGTGGTGTTTGGGTAGTGTAGGGGGTCATGCTGGGGGTAGTGTTTTAGGGTTTAGGGTAGTGCAGTGGTGTTTTTGTAGTGTAGGGGGTCAAGTGGGGGGTAGTGTTTTATGGTTTAGGGTAGTGCAGTGGTCTTTGGGTAGTGTAGGGGTAGTGCTGGGGGTAGTGTTTTATGGTTTAGGGAAGTGCAGTGGTCTTTGGGTAGTGTAGTGGGTCATGTGGGGGGTAGTGGTTTAGGGTAGTAAAGTGGTCTTTGGGTAGTGTAGGGGTCGTGCTGGAGGTAGTGTTTTAGGGTTTAGGGTAGTGCAGTGGTGTTTCGGTAGTGAAGGGGGTCATGCTGGGGGTAGTGTTTTAGGGTTTAGGGTTGTGCAGCGGTGTTTGTGTAGTGTAGGGGGTCGTGTTTTAGGGTATAGGGTAGAGCAGTGGTCTTTGGGTAGTGTAGTGGGTCGTGTGGGGGGTAGTGTTTTACGGTTTAGGGTTTAGGGTAGTGCAGTTGTCTTAGGGCAGTGTAGGGTGTCGTGCTGGGGTAGTGTTTTAGGGTTTAGGGTAGTGCAGTGGTGTTTGGGTAGTGTAGGGGTCGTGCTGGGGGTAGAGTTTTAGGGTTTTGGGTAGTGCATTGGTGTTTGTGTAGTATAGGGGGTCGTGTGGGGGGTAGAGTTTTTTGGTTTAGGGTAGTGCAGTGGTCTTTGGGTAGTGTAGGGTTAGTGTTGGGGGTAGTGTTTTATGGTTTAGAGTAGTGCAGTGGTCTTTAGATAGTGTAGGGGTAGTGCTGGGGGGAGAGTTTTAGGGTTTAGGGTAGTGCAGTGGTGTTTGGGTAGTGTAGAGGGTACTGCTGGGGGTAGTGTTTAGGGTTTAGGGTAGCGCCGTTGTGTTTGGGTAGTGTACTGGAGGTAGATTTAGTGTTTAGGGTACTGCAGTGGTGTTTGGATAGTGTAGGAGGTCGTGGTGGGGGTAGAGTTTTAGGGTTTAGGGTAGTGCAGTGGTGTTTGGGTATTGTAGGGGGTCGTGCTGGTGGTAGTGTTTTATGGTTTACGGCAGTGCAGTGGTGTTTATTTAGTTTAGGGGGATGTGCTGGGGAAGCATTTGAAGGTTTAGGGCAGTGCAGTGGTGTTTGTGTAGTGTAGGGGGTCATGCTGGGGGTAGTGTTGTAGGGTTTAGGTTAGAGCAGTGGTGTTTGGGTAATGTAGGGGGTCGTGCTGGGGGCAGTGTTTTACGGTTAAGACTCAAAGTAGTGCAGTGGTGTTTGTGAAGTGTAGGGGGTCATGCTGGGGTTAGGTTTAGGGTTCAGGGTAGTGCAGTGTTGTTTGGGTAATGTCGGGAGTGGTGCTGGGGGTAGTGTTCTAGGGTTTAGAGTAGTGCAGTGGTGTCTGTGTAGTATAGAGGATAGTGTTTTAGGGTTTAGGGTAGTGCAGTGGTGTTTGGGTAGTATCGGGGTTCATACTGGGGCTAGATTTAGGGTTTAGGGTAGTGCAGTGGTGTTTGGGTAGTGTAGGGGATCGTGCTTGGGGTCATGTTTTAGGGTTTAGGGTAGTGCAGTGGTGTTTTTGTAGTGTAGGGGGTCGAGTGGGGGGTAGTGTTTTATGGTTTAGGGTAGTGCAATGGTCTTTGGGTAGTGTAGGGGTAGTGCTGGGGGTAGTGTTTTATGGTTTAGGGAAGTGCAGTGGTCTTTTGGAAGTGCAGGGGTAGTGCTGGGGGTAGTGTTTTAGGGTTTAGGGTAGTGCAGTGGTGTTTGGGTAGTGTAGAGGGTACTGCTGGGGGTAGTGTTTTAGAGTTTTGGGTAGCACTGTGGTATTTGGGTAGTGTAGGGGGTCGTACCGGGCATAGTGTTTTAGGGTTTAGGGTAGTGCAGTGGTGTTTGTGTAGTGTAGGGGGTCATGCTGGGGGAGTGTTTTAGGGTTTAGGGTAGTGCAGCAGTGTTTGTGTAGTGTAGGGGGGTCGCAATTTAGGGTTTAGGGTAGTGCAGTGGTCTTTGGGTAGTGTAGTGGGTCGTGTGGGGGGTAGTGTTTTAGGGTTTAAGGTAGTACAGTGGCCTTTGGGTAGTGTAGGGGTCGTGCTGGGGGTAGTGTTTTAGGGATTTGGGTAGTTCAGTGGTGTGTGGGTAATATAGGGGGCAAGCTGGGGGTAGTGTTTTAGGGTCTCGGGTAGCACTGTGGTGTTTGGGTAGTGTAGAGGGTCGTACTGGGCATAGTGTTTTAGGGTTTAGGGTAGTGCAGTGGTGTTTGTGTAGTGTAGGGGGTCATGCTGGGGGAGTGTTTTAGGGTTTAGGGTAGTGCAGCAGTGTTTGTGTAGTGTAGGGGGTCGCAATTTAGGGTTTAGGGTAGTGCAGTGGTCTTTGGGTAGTGTAGTGGGTCATGTGGGGTAGTGTTTTAGGGTTTAGGGTAGTGCAGTGGTGTTTGAGTAGGTTACGGGGTCGTGCTGGGGGTAGTGTTTTAGGGTTTAGGGTAGTGCAGTGGTGTTTGGGTAGTGTAGAGGGTACTGCTGGGGGTAGTGTCTTAGGGTAACGGGTAGCACTGTGGTATTTGGATAGTGTAGGGGGTCATACTGGGCGCAGTGTTTTAGGGTTTAGGGTAGTGCAGTGGTGTTTGTGTAGTGTAGGGATTCGTGCTGGAGGAGAGTATTAGGGTTTAGGGTAGTGCAGCAGTGTTTGTGTAGTGTAGGGGGTCGCAATTTAGGGTTTAGGGTAGTGCAGTGGTCTTTGGGTAGTGTAGTGGGTCGTGCTGGGGGTAGTGTTTTAGGGTTTAGGATTGTGCAGCGGTGTTTGTGTAGTGTAGTGGTCGTGTTTTAGGGTTTAGGGTAGTGCAGTGGTCTTTGGGTAGTGTAGAGGGTCGTGTGGGGGTAGTGTTTTAGGGTTTAGGGTTTAGGGTAGTGCAGTTGTCTTTGGGTAGTGTAGGGTGTTGTGCTGGGTGTAGTGTTTTAGGGTTTAGGGTAGTGCAGTGGTGTTTGGGTAGTGTAGGGGTCATGCTGGCGGTAGTGTTTTAGGGTTTAGCGTAGTGCAGTGGTGTTTGTGTGGTGTAGGGGGTCATGTGGGGACAGTGTTTTATGGTTTAGGGTAGTGCAGTGGTCTTTGGGTAGTGTAGGGATAGTGCTGGTGGTAGTGTTTTATTGTTTAGGGTAGTGCAGTGGTCTTTAGGTAGTGTAGGGGTAGTGCTGGGGATAGTGTTTTAGGGTTTAGGGTAGTGCAGTGGTCTTTGGGTAGGTTACAGGGTCGTGCTGGGGATAGTGTTTTAGGGTTTAGGGTAGTGCAGTGGTGTTTGGGTAGTGTAAAGAGTACTGCTGGGGGTAGTGTTTTAGGGTTTTGGGAAGTGCTGTGGTGTTTGGGTAGTGTAGGGGTCGTACTGGGCGTAGTGTTTTAGATTTTAGGGTTTAGGGTAGTGCAGTGGTGTTTGTGTCGTGTAGGGGGTCGTGCTGGAAAAGTGGTTTATGGTTTAGGGTAGTGCAGCAGTGTTTGTGTAGTGTAGGGGGTCACGATTTAGGGTTTAGGGTAGTGCAGTGGTCTTTGGGTAGTATAGGTGGTTGTGTGGAGGGTAGTGTTTTAGGGTTTAGTGTAGTACAGTGGTCTTTGGGTAGTGTAGGGAGTCGTTCTGGGGTAGTGTGTTAGGGTTTAGGTTAGTGCAATGGTGTTTGGGTAGTGTAGGGGGTCGTGCTGGGGGTAGTGTTTTAGGGTTTAGGGTAGTGCAGTGGTGTTTGGGTAATGTAGGGGGTCGTGCTGGTGGTAGTGTTTTATGGTTTAGGGCAGTGCAGTGGTGTTTATTTAGTGTAGGGGGACGTGCTAGGGAAGTGATTTAGGGTTTAGGGCAGTGCAGTGGTGTTTGTGTAGTGTAGGGGGTCATGCTGGGGGTAGTGTTATAGGGTTTAGGGTAGAGCAGTTTTGTTTGGGTATTTTAGGGGACCGTGCTGGGGTAGTGTTTTAGGATTTAGGGTAGTGCAGTGGTGTTAGGGTAGTGTAGTGGGTCGTGCTGGGGTAGTGTTTTAGGATTTAGGGTAGTGCAGTGGTGTTAGGGTAGAGTAGTGGGTCGTGCTGGGGTAGTGTTTTAGGGTTTACGGTAGTGCAGTGGTGTTTGGGTAGTGTAGGGGTCTTGATGGGGGTAGTGTTTTAGGGTTTAGGGTAGTACAGAGGTGCTTGGGTAGAGTAGGGGGTCATGCTGGGGGTAGATTTAGGATTTAGGGTAGTGCAGTGGTGTTTGGGTAATGATAGGAGTGGTTCTGGGAGGAGTGTTTTAGGGTTTAGGGTAGTGCAGTGGTGTTTGGGTAGTGTAGGGGGTCTTGCTGGGGGTAGTGTTTTAGGGTTTTCGGTAGTGCAGTGGTGTTTGGGTAGTGTAGGGGGTCATACTGGGCGTAGTGTTTTAGGGTTTAGGGTAGTGCAGTGGTCTTTGGGTAGTGTAGGGGGTCATGTGGGGGTAGTGTTTTAGGGTTTTGGGTAGTGCAGTGGTCGTTGGTAGTGCAGGGGGTCGTGCTGGGGATAGATTTAGGGTTTAGGGTAGTGCAGCAGTGTGTGGGTAGTATAGGGGGTCATGCTGGGGGTAGTGTTTTGGGGTTCGCAGTAGTGCAGTGGTGTTTGGGCACAGTAGGGGGTCATGCTGGGATTAGTGTTTTAGGGTTTAGAATTGTGCAGCGGTGTTTGTGTAGTGTAGGGAGTCGTGTTTTAGGGTTTAGGGTAGTGCAGTGGTCTTTGGGTAGTGTAGTGGATCGTGTGGGTAGTCGTGTTTTAGCGTTTAGGGTTTAGGGTAGTGCAGTTGTCTTTGGGTAGTGTAGGGTGTCATGCTGGTGTAGTGTTTTAGGGATTAGGGTAGTGCAGTGGTGTTTGGGTAGTGTAGGGGGTCGTGCTGGGGGTAGTGTTTTAGGGTTTAGGGTAGTGCAGTGGTGTTTGTGTAGTGTAGGGGGTCATGCTGGGGGAGTGTTTTAGGGTTTAGGGTAGTGCAGCAGTGTTTGTGTAGTGTAGGGGGGTCGCAATTTAGGGTTTAGGGTAGTGCAGTGGTCTTTGGGTAGTGTAGTGGGTCGTGTGGGGCTAGTGTTTTAGGGTTTAAGGTAGTACAGTGGCCTTTGGGTAGTGTAGGGGTCGTGCTGGGGGTGGTGTTTTAGGGATTTGGGTAGTTCAGTGGTGTGTGGGTAATATAGGGGGCAAGCTGGGGGTGGTGTTTTAGGGTCTCGGGTAGCACTGTGGTGTTTGGGTAGTGTAGGGGGTCGTACTGGGCGTAGTGTTTTAGGGTTTAGGGTAGTGCGGTGGTGTTTGTGTAGTGTAGGGGGTCATGCTGGGGGAGTGTTTTAGGGTTTAGGGTAGTGCAGCAGTGTTTGTGTAGTGTAGGGGGTCGCAATTTAGGGTTTAGGGTAGTGCAGTGGTCTTTGGGTAGTGTAGTGGGTCATGTGGGGTAGTGTTTTACGGTTTAGGGTAGTGCAGTGGTGTTTGAGTAGGTTACGGGGTCGTGCTGGGGGTAGTGTTTTAGGGTTTAGGGTAGTGCAGTGGTGTTTGGGTAGTGTAGAGGATACTGCTGGGGGTAGTATCTTAGGGTAACGGGTAGCACTGTGGTATTTGGATAGTGTAGGGGGTCATACTGGGCGCAGTGTTTTAGGGTTTAGGGTAGTGCAGTGGTGTTTGTGTAGTGTAGGGATTTGTGCTGGAGGAGAGTATTAGGGTTTAGGGTAGTGCAGCAGTGTTTGTGTAGTCTAGGGGGTCGCAATTTAGGGTTTAGGGTAGTGCAGTGGTCTTTGGGTAGTGTAGTGGGTCGTGCTGGGGGTAGTGTTTTAGGGTTTAGGATTGTGCAGCGGTGTTTGTGTAGTGTAGTGGTCGTGTTTTAGGGTTTAGGGTAGTGCAGTGGTCTTTGGGTAGTGTAGAGGGTCGTGTGGGGGTAGTGTTTTTGGGTTTAGGGTTTAGGGTAGTGCAGTTGTCTTTGGGTAGTGTAGGGTGTTGTGCTGGGTGTAGTGTTTTAGGGTTTAGGGTAGTGCAGTGGTGTTTGGGTAGTGTAGGGGTCGTGCTGGCGGTAGTGTTTTAGGGTTTAGCATAGTGCAGTGGTGTTTGTGTGGTGTAGGGGGTCATGTGGGGACAGTGTTTTATGGTTTAGGGTAGTGCAGTGGTCTTTGGGTAGTGTAGGGATAGTGCTGGTGGTAGTGTTTTATTGTTTAGGGTAGTGCAGTGGTCTTTAGGTAGTGTAGGGGTAGTGCTGGGGATAGTGTTTTAGGGTTTAGGGTAGTGCAGTGGTGTTTGGGTAGGTTACAGGGTCGTGCTGGGGATAGTGGTTTAGGGTTTAGGGTAGTGCAGTGGTGTTTGGGTAGTGTAAAGGGTACTGCAGGGGGTAGTGTTTTAGGGTTTTGGGAAGTGCTGTGGTATTTGGGTAGTGTAGGGGTCGTACTGGGCGTAGTGTTTTAGATTTTAGGGTTTAGGGTAGTGCAGTGGTGTTTGTGTCGTGTAGGGGGTCGTGCTGGGAAAGTGGTTTATGGTTTAGGGTAGTGCAGCAGTGTTTGTGTAGTGTAGGGGGTCATGATTTAGGGTTTAGGGTAGTGCAGTGGTCTTTGGGTAGTGTAGGTGGTTGTGTGGAGGGTAGTGTTTTAGGGTTTAGTATAGTACAGTGGTCTTTGGGTAGTGTAGGGAGTCGTTCTGGGGTAGTGTATTAGGGTTTAGGTTAGTGCAATGGTGTTTGGGTAGTGTAGGGGGTCGTGCTGGGGGTAGTGTTTTAGGGTTTAGGGTTTAGGGTAGTGCAGTGGTGTTTGGATAATGTAGGGGGTCGTGCTGGTGGTAGTGTTTTATGGTTTAGGGCAGTGCAGTAGTGTTTATTTAGTGTAGGGGGACGTGCTAGGGAAGTGATTTAGGGTTTAGGGCAGTGCAGTGGTGTTTGTGTAGTGTAGGGGGTCATGCTGGGGGTAGTGTTATAGGGTTTAGGGTAGAGCAGTTTTGTTTGGGTATTTTAGGGGACCGTGCTGGGGTAGTGTTTTAGGATTTAGGGTAGTGCAGTGGTGTTAGGGTAGTGTAGTGGGTCGTGCTGGGGTAGTGTTTTAGGGTTTAGGGTAGTGCAGTGGTGTTTGGGTAGTGCAGGGGGTCGTGCTGGGGATAGATTTAGGGTTTAGGGTAGTGCAGTGGTGTGTGGGTAGTATAGGGGGTCATGCTGGGGGTAGTGTTTTGGGGTTCACGGTAGTGCAGTGGTGTTTGGGCACTGTAGGGGGTCATGCTGGGATTAGTGTTTTAGGGTTTAGAATTGTGCAGCGGTGTTTGTGTAGTGTAGGGAGTCGTGTTTTAGGGTTTAGGGTAGTGCAGTGGTCTTTGGGTAGTGTAGTGGATCGTGTGGGTAGTCGTGTTTTAGCGTTTAGGGTTTAGGGTAGTGCAGTTGTCTTTGGGTAGTGTAGGGTGTCGTGCTGGTGTAGTGTTTTAGGGATTAGGGTAGTGCAGTGGTGTTTGGGTAGTGTAGGGGGTCGTGCTGGGGGTAGTGTTTTAGGGTTTAGGGTAGTGCAGTGGTGTTTTTGTAGTGTAGGGGGTCGAGTGGGGGGTAGTGTTTTATGGTTCAGGGTAGTGCAGTGGTCTTTGGGTAGTGTAGGGGTAGTGCTGGGGGTAGTGTTTTATGGTTTAGGGAAGTGCAGTGCTCTCTTGGTAGTGTAGGGGTAGTGCTGGGGGTAGTGTTTTAGGGTTCAGGGTAGTGCAGTGGTGTTTGGGTAGTGTAGAGTGTACTGCTGGGGGTAGTGTTTTGGAGTTTTGGGTAGCACTGTGGTATTTGGGTAGTGGAGGGGGTCGTACTGGGCGTAGTGTTTTAGGGTTTAGGGTAGTGCAGTGGTGTTTGTGTAGTGTAGGGGGTCATGCTGGGGGAGTGTTTTAGGGTTTAGGGTAGTGCAGCAGTGTTTGTGTAGTGTAGGGGGTCGCAATTTAGAGTTTAGGGTAGTGCAGTGGTCTTTGGGTAGTGTAGTGGGTCGTGTGGGGGATAGTGTTTAGGGTTTAGGGTAGTACAGTGGCCTTTGGGTAGTATAGGGGGTCGTGCTGGGGGTAGTGTTTTAGGGTTTAGGGTAGTTCAGTGGTGTTTGTGTAGTGTAGGGGGTCGTGCAGGGCGAGTGTTTTAGGGTTTAGGGTAGTACAGCAGTGTTTGTGTGGTGTAGGGGGTCGCAATTTTGGGTTTAGGGTAGTGCAGTGGTGTTTGGGTAGTGTAGTGGGTCATGTGGGGGGTAGTGTTTTAGGGTTTAGGGTAGTGCAGTGGTATTTAGGTAGGTTACGGGGTCGTGCTGGGGGTAGTGTTTTAGGGTTTAGGGTAGTGCAGGGGTGTTTGGGTAGTGTAGAGGGTACTGCTGGGGGTAGTGTCTTAGGGTTACGGGTAGCACTGTGGTATTTGGATAGTGTAGGGGGTCGTACTGGGCGTAGTGTTTTAGGGTTTAGGGTAGTGCAGTGGTGTTTGTGTAGTGTAGGGGGTGGCAATTTAGGGTTTAGGGTAGTGCAGTGGTCTTTGGGTAGTGTAGTGGGTCATGCTGGGTGTAGTGTTTTAGGGTTAGGGTAGTGCAGTGGTGTTTGGATAGTGTAGGGGTTCTTGCTGGCGGTAGTGTTTTAGGGTTTAGCGTAGTGCAGTGGTGTTTGTGTGGTGTAGGGGGTCATGTGGAGACAGTGTTTTATGGTTTAGGGTAGTGCAGTGGTCTGTGGGTAGTGTAGGAATTGTGCTGGTGGTAGTGTTTTATTGTTTAGGGTAGTGCACTGGTCTTTAGGTAGTGTAGGGGTAGTGCTGGGGGTAGTGTTTTAGGGTTTAGGGTAGTGCAGTGGTGTTTGGGTAGGTTACCGGGTCGTGCTGGGGATAGTGTTTTACGGTTTAGGGTAGTGCAGTGGTGTTTGGGTAGTGTAAAGGGTACTGCTGGGGGTAGTGTTTTAGGGCTTTGGGAAGCGCTGTGGTGTTTGGATAGTGTAGGGGTCGTACTGGGCGTAGTGTTTTAGATTTTAGGGTTTAGGGTAGTGCAGTGGTGTTTGTGTAGTGTAGGGGGTCGTGCTGGGGGAGTGTTTTAGGGTTTAGGGTAGTGCAGCAGTGTTTGTGTAGTGTAGGGGGTCACGATTTAGGGTTTAGGGTAGTGCAGTGGTCTTTGGGTAGTGTAGGGAGTCGTTCTGGGGTAGTGTATTAGGGTTTAGGTTGGTGCAATGGTGTTTGGGTAGTGTAGGAGGTCGTGCTGGGGGTAGTGTTTTAGGGTTTAGGGTAGTGCAGTGGTGTTTGGGTAGTGTAGGGGGTCGTGCTGGTGGTAGTGTTTTATGGTTTAGGGCAGTGCAGTGGTGTTTATTTAGTGTAGGGGGACGTGCTAGGGAAGTGATTTAGGGTTTATGGCAGTGCAGTGGTGTTTGTGTAGTGTAGGGGGTCATGCTGGGGGTAGTATTTTAGAGTTTAGGGTAGAGCAGTTTTGTTTGGGTATTGTAGGGACTGTGCTGGGGGTAGTGTTTTAGGATTTAGGGTAGTGCAGTGGTGTTAGGGTAGTGTAGTGGGTCGTGCTGGGGTAGTGTTTTAGGGTTTAGGGTAGTGCAGTGGTGTTTGGGTAGTGCAGGGGGTCATGCCGGGGATAGATTTAGGGTTTAGGGTAGTGCAGTGGTGTTTGGGTTGTGTAGGGGGTCATGCTGGGGGTAGTGTTTTGGGGTTCACGGTAGTGCAGTGGTGTTTGGGCAGTGTAGGGGGTCATGCTGGGATTAGTGTTTTAGGGTTTAGGGTAGTGCAGTGGTGCTTGGGTAGTGTGGGGGGTCATACTGGGGGTAGATTTAGGGTTTAGGTAGTGCAGTAGTGTTTGGGTAATGTAGGGAGTGGTGCTGGGGAGTGTTTTAGGGTTTAGGGTAGTGCAGTGGTGTTTGTGTAGTATAGGGGGTCGTGTTTTAGGGTTTAGGATAGTGCAGTGGTCTTTGGGTAGTGTAGGGGGTCATCTGTGGGATAGTGTGTGTCTTAGGGTTTAGGGTAGTGCAGTGGCCGTTTGGTAGTGTAGGGGGTCGTGCTGGGGGTAGTGTTTTGGGGTTTAGGATAGTGCAGTGGTGTTCTGGTAGTATAGGGGGCCGTGCTGTGAATAGTGTTTTAGGTTTTACAGTAGTATAGTGGTGTTAGGGTCATGTAGGGGGTCGTGCTGGGGTTAGTGTTTTAGGGTTTAGGGTAGTGCAGCGGTGTTTGGGTAGTGTAGGGGTCATGCGGGGGTAGATTTAGGGTTTAGGGTAGTGTAGTGGTATTTGGGTAGGTTACGGGGTCGTGCTGGGGGTAGTGTTTTAGCGTTTAGGGTAGTGCAGTGGTGTTTGGGTACTGTAGGGGTAGTGCTGGGGTTAGATTTAGGGATTAGGGTAGTGCAGTGGTGTTTGGGAAATGTAGGGAGTGGTGCTGGGGTAATATTTTTGGGTTTAGGGTAGTGCAGTGGTGTTTGTGTAGTGTAGGGGGTCATGCTGGGGGTAGTGTTTTAGGGATTAGGGTAGTGCAGTGCTATTTGTGTAGTGTAGGGGGTCGTGTTTTAGGGTAGTGCAGTGGTCTTTGGGTAGTGTAGAGGGTCATGCTGGGGGTAGTGTTTTAGGGTTTAGGGTAGTCCAGTGGTGTTTGGGTAGGGTAGGGGGTCATGCTGGGGTAGTGTTTTAGGGTTTAGGGTTGTGCAGCAGTGTTTGTGTAGTGTAGTGGGTCGTGTTTTATGGTTTAGGATAGTGCAGTGGTCTTTGGATAGTGTAGGGGTCATGTGGGGGTAGTGTTTTAGGGTTTAGGGTAGTGCAGTCATGTTTTGGTAGTTTAGGGGGTCGTGCTTTGGGTAGTGTTTTAGGGTTTACGGTAGTACAGTGGTGTTAGGGTAGTGTAGCGGGTCGTGCTGGGGTTAGTGGTTTAGGGTTTAGGGTAGTGCAGTGGTGTTTGGGTAGTGTAGCGGTTCGTGCTGGGGGTAGTGTTTTAGGGTTTAGGGTAGTGTAGTGGTGTTTGGGTAGTGTAGGCGGTCGTTCCGGGGGGGAAATTTACGGTTTAGGGTAGTTCAGTGGTATTTGGATAGTGTACGGGTCGTGCTGGGGGTAGTGTTTTAGGGTTTAGTGTAGTGCAGTGGTGTTTGTGTAGTGTAGGGGGTCACGATTTAGGGTTTAGGGTAGTGCAGTGGTCTTTGGGTAGTGTAGGTGGTCGTGTGGAGGGTAGTGTTTTAGGGTTTAGTGTAGTACAGTGGTCTTTGGGTAGTGTAGGGAGTCGTTCTGGGAAAGTGTATTAGGGTTTAGGTTAGTGCAATGGTGTTTGGGTAGTGTAGGGGGTTGTGCTGGGGGTAGTGTTTTAGGGTTTAGGGTTTAGGTTAGTGCAGTGGTGTTTGGGTAGTGTAGGGGGTCGTGCTGGTGGTAGTGTTTTATGGTTTAGGGCTGTGCAGTGGTGTTTATTTAGTGTAGGGGAACGTGCTAGGGAAGTGATTTAGGGTTTAGGGCAGTGCAGTGCTCTTTGTGCAGTGTAGGGGGTCATGCTGGGGGTAGTGTTTTAGGGTTTAGGGTAGAGCTGTTTTGTTTGGGTATTGTAGGGGACCATGCTGGGGGTAGTGTTTTAGGATTTAGGGTAGTGCAGTGGTGTTAGGGTAGTGTAGTGGGTCGTGCTGGGATAGTGTTTTAGGGTTTAGGGTAGTGCAGTGGTGTTTGGGTAGTGCAGGGGGTCGTGCTGGGGATAGATTTAGGGTTTAGGGTAGTGCAGTGGTGTTTGTGTAGTGTAGGGGGTCATGCTGGGGGTAGTGTTTTGGGGTTCACGGTAGTGCAGTGGTGTTTGGGCAGTGTAGGGGGTCATGCTGGGATTAGTGTTTTAGTGTTTAGGGTAGTGCAGTTGTGCTTGGGTAGTGTAGGGGGTCATACTGGGGGTAGGTTTAGGGTTTAGGTAGTGCAGTAGTGTTTGGGTAATGTAGGGAGTGGTGCTGGGGAGTGTTTTAGGTTTTAGGGTAGTGCAGTGGTGTTTGTGTAGTGTAGGGGGTCGTGTTTTAGAGTTTAGGATAGTGCAGTGGTCTTTGGGTAGTGTAGGGGGTCATCTGTGGGATAGTGTTTTAGGGTTTAGGGTAGTGCAGTGATGTTTGGGTAGTTTAGGGGGTTGTGCTGGGGTAGTGTTTTAGGGTTTAGGGTTGAGCAGCGGTGTTTGTGTAGTGTAGGGGGTCGTGTTTTAGGGTTTAGGATAGTGCAGTGGTCTTTGGGCAGTGTAGGGGGTCATCTGTGGTATAGTGTTTTAGGGTTTAGGGTAGTGCAGTGGTGTTTGGGTAGTGTAGGGGGTCGTGCTGGCGGTAGTGTTTTAGGGTTTAGCGTACTGCAGTGGCCTTTGGGTAGTGTAGGGATAGTGCTGGTGGTAGTGATTTAGGGTTTAGCGTAGTGCAGGGGTTTTTGGGTAGGTTACGGAGTCGTGCTGCAGGTAATGTTTTAGGGTTTAGGGTAGTGCAGTGGTGTTTGGGTAGTGTAGAGGGTACTGCTGAGGATAGTGTTTTAAGGTTTCGGGTAGCACAGTGGTGTTTGGGTAGTGTAGGGGGTCGTGCTGGGTGTAGTGTTTTAGGGTTTAGGGTAGTGCAGTGGTGTTTGGGTAGTGTAGGGGGTCGTGCTGGGGGTAGTGTTTTAGGGTTTAGCGTAGTGCAGTGGTGTTTGTGTAGTGTAGGGGGTTGTGTGGGGGCAGTGTTTTATGGTTTAGGGTAGTGCAGTGGTCTTTGGCAAGTGTATGGATAGTGCTGGTGGTAGTGTTTTATTGTTTAGGGTAGTGCAGTGGTCCTTAGGTAGTATAGGGGTAGTGCTGTGGGTAGTGTTTTACGGTTTAGGCTAGTGCAGTGGTTTTTGGGTAGGTTACGGAGTCGTGCTGCGGGTAATGTTTTAGGGTTTAGGGTAGTGCAGTGGTGTTTGGGTAGTGTAGAGGGTACTGCTGAGGATAGTGTTTTAAGGTTTCGGGTAGCACAGTGGTGTTTGGGTAGTGTAGGGGGTCGTGCTGGGTGTAGTGTTTTAGGGTTTAGGGTAGTGCAGTGGTGTTTGGGTAGTGTAGGGGGTCGTGCTGGGGGTAGTGTTTTAGAGTTTAGCGTAGTGCAGTGGTGTTTGTGTAGTGTAGGGGGTTGTGTGGGGGCAGTGTTTTATGGTTTAGGGTAGTGCAGTGGTCTTTGGGAAGTGTATGGATAGTGCTGGTGGTAGTGTTTTATTGTTTAGGGTAGTGCAGTGGTCTTTAGGTAGTATAGGGGTAGTGCTGGGGGTAGTGTTTTATGGTTTAGGGTAGTGCAGTGGTCTTTGGGTAGGTTACAGGGTCGTGCTGGGGTAGTGTTTTAGGGTTTAGGGTAGAGCAGTTGTGTTTGGGTAGTGAAGGGGGTCGTGCTGGGGGCAGTTTTTTGGGATAAGGGTAGTGCAGTGGTGTTTTGGTAGTGTAGGGGGTCATGCAGGGGTAGATTTAGGGTTTAGGATAGTGCAGTGGTGTTTGGGTAACGTTGGGAGTGGTGCTGGGGGGAGTGTTTTAGGGTTTAGGGTAGTGCAGTGGTGTTTGGGTGGTGTAGGGGGTCGTGCTGGGGGTAGTGTTTTAGGGTATAGGGTAGTGCAGTGGTGTTTGGGTAGTGTAGGGGGTCATGCAGGGGTATATTTAGGGTTTGGGGGAGTGCAGTAGTATTTGGATAGTGTAGGGGGTCATGCTGGGGGTAGTGTGTTAGGGTTTAAGGTAGTGCAGTGGTGTTTGGGTAGGGTACGGGGTCATGCTGGGGGTAGTGTTTTAGCGTTTAGGGTAGTGCAGTGGTGTTTGGGTAGTGTAGGGGGTAATGCTGGGGTTAGATTTAGGGATTAGGGTAGTGCAGTGCTGTTTAGGTAATGTAGGGAGTGGTGCTGGGTGCATATTTTCGGGTTTAAGGTAGTGCAGTGGTGTTTGTGTAGTGTAGGGGGCTATGCTGGGGGTAGTGTTTTAGGGATTAGGGTAGTGCAGTGCTGTTTGTGTAGTGTAGGGGGTCGTGTTTTAGGGCAGTGCAGTGGTCTTTGGGTAGTGTAGAGGGTCATGCTGGGGGTAGTGTTTTAGGGTTTAGGGTAGTGCAGTGGTGTTTGGGTAGTGTAGGGGAGTCATGCTGGGTGTAGGTTTAGAGTTTAGGTAGAGCAGTTGTGTTTGGGTAATGTAGGAAGTGGTGCTGGGGTAGTGTTTTAGTGTTTACGGTAGTGCAGTGGTGTTTGGGTAGTGTATGGGGTCATGCTGGGGGTAGTGTTTTAGGGTTTAGGGTAGTGCAGTGGTGTTTGTGTAGTGTAGAGGATAGTGTTTTAGGGTTTAGGTTAGTGCACTGGTGTTTGTGTAGTGTAGGGGTTGTGTTTTAGGGTAGTGCTGTGGTCTTTGGGTAGTGTAGTGTGTCGTGTGGGGGTAGTGTTTTAGGGTTTAGGAGAGTACAGTGGTCTTTGGGTAGTGTAGGGGTTTGTGCTGGGGATAGTGTTTTAGGGTTTAGGGTAGTGCAGTGGTGTTTGGGTAGTGTAGGTGGTCATACTGGGGGTAGTGTTTTAGGGTTTAGGGTTGTGCAGCGGTGTTTGTGTAGTGTAGGGAGTAGTGTTTTACGGTTTAGGGTAGTGCAGTGGTCTTTGGGTAGTGTAGTGGATCGTGTGGGTAGTAGTGTTTTAGGGTTTAGGGTTTAGGGTAGTGCAGTGGTGTTTGGGTAGTGTAGGGGGTCATGCTGGGGGTAGTGTTTTAGGGTTTAGGGTAGTGCAGGGGTGTTTTTGTAGTGTAGGGGGTCGAGTGGGGGTAGTGTTTTATGGTTTAGGGTAGTGCAGTGGTCTTTGGGTAGTGTAGGGGTAGTGCTGGGGGTAGTGTTTTATGGTTTAGGGAAGTGCAGTGGTATTTTGGAAGTGTAGGGGTAGTGCTGGGGGTAGTGTTTTAGGGTTTAGGGTAGTGCAGTGGTGTTTGGGTAGTGTAGAGGGTACTGCTGGGGGTAGTGTTTTAGAGTTTTGGGTAGCACTGTGGTATTTGGGTAGTGTAGGGGGTCGTACTGGGCGTAGTGTTTTAGGGTTTAGGGTAGTGCAGTGGTGTTTGTGTAGTGTAGGGGGTCGAGTGGGGGTAGTGTTTTATGGTTTAGGGTAGTGCAGTGGTCTTTGGGTAGTGTAGGGGTAGTGCTGGGGGTAGTGTTTTATGGTTTAGGGAAGTGCAGTGGTATTTTGGAAGTGTAGGGGTAGTGCTGGGGGTAGTGTTTTAGGGTTTAGGGTAGTGCAGTGGTGTTTGGGTAGTGTAGAGGGTACTGCTGGGGGTAGTGTTTTAGAGTTTTGGGTAGCACTGTGGTATTTGGGTAGTGTAGGGGGTCGTACTGGGCGTAGTGTTTTAGGGTTTAGGGTAGTGCAGTGGTGTTTGTGTAGTGTAGGGGTCATGCTGGGGGAGTGTTTTAGGGTTTAGGGTAGTGCAGCAGTGTTTGTGTAGTGTAGGGGGTTGCAATTTAGGGTTTAGGGTAGTGCAGTGGTCTTTGGGTAGTGTAGTGGGTCGTGTGGGGGGTAGTGTTTTAGGGTTTAGAGTAGTACAGTGGCCTTTGGGTAGTGTAGGGGTCATGCTGGGGGTAGTGTTTTAGGGATTAGGGTAGTTCAGTGCTGTGTGGGGACACGTGTTAGACCTGGCACCATTGGCGTGGGTCACCCTTCCATTTTTGTCAGTGCCTCAAAGTGTTTTGTGTTGGTGTTAGCTGCTCAGGGCACTGTGCCACTGCCATCCAGTGCCACAGTGCAAGTGCTCCCTATGGTAAAATGTATTATGTGAATTGACTTCCACGTTTGGGTTATTTGGTTTACTATCAGTCCCTAGTAGAGTGCACCAGGGGTGCCAAGGGCTTGTATATCCAAATGCTGCTAGTGGGCTTGCAGCACTGGTTGTGCCACCCACCGAAGCAGCGGGGTAAAATGTGTCTAGGGTCTGCCACTGCAGAACCTGCGCGCGGTCTGGTACCGTCGCGCTGACTGAGCAAGTGTCCCCACTTGCCAGTCCCTAAACCTTCCCTTAACTACATGTTAGTCACCCCTCTGGTAGGCCTAAGCGCAGGGTGCATTGTAGGCATAAGGTAGGACATGCCCTGATGTGTGTGGCATGTCTTAATAGTGAATTACAGCCATTTTCGTTTTTCACTATTGAAGGCTACCTGCTCTCCATAGGCCAGAATGGGCTGCGGGGATCGCTACACGCTGTGACCCCAGTGGACTCAGAGAGCATGGTAGAAAGTCATGTTTAGTATGCCTGAACTCGGGATAATAAAATACATCTTTTAGTAAAGGTTATTTTAATATCCTGGGTTTGCAAATGCTGCTTTTAGAAAGTTAGCCTTTGCGTGCCTGACCATCTCAGTCCGCCTCTGCTGTGGGTGTGTGTTCTGCCTAGCAACCGTACAGGAGCAGGGCTGGGGGATTCCAGGAGACAGGTTGGCTGCCAGGTGGTGGGTAGAGAGATTACACCAGGATGGGTGGGAGGAGTACACCTTGACTCTTGAATAGACCTGTGCTCTGCTACCACAAAGCCGGCTCCGCCCCCCTGTGGAGCGGCTGATGTCTCTGCCCTGCTGCTGAAAGGAAAGAGCAGAGTCACCAAAACAAAGTACTCTAGAACTGGACTGAGCCAGGCCCAGGACCCCTGTCGCTAAAGAACAAAAGAATCACTGTATAAAAGTAGGAGCCTGGCTCCTAAGAAATCAGATCCAGATTGAACCACGAAGGAACTCTGCCCGACTAGAAGGACCTGGAAGAAGCTGAAGGAGGAGTAACTTTCCCTGACCTGAGGGATTGGCCTGCAGTAGGTGCCTTGCTGAGGAAGGAGAGGAAAAAGACTGAAAGAGACTTTTGCACTTTGTTCTTCAACTATCTCCAAGGGCTTGGAAGAAGAGCTTGCCCCCTGAACTGAACCCCAGGACCAGTGGGTTCACCGTGTCTCCGCTCGTCTGAGAACTCGAGCCGTGTGCTTTCTCCCGCCGGAGTGCCCTGCGCACCTTGCCACCCCTCCTAGGGCCGTGACACCCAGAAGCCTGGCCGCCTCCCCTCGCCGAGAGCCCCGCTCTACCTGAGTCGCTCTGGACCCATCGAGGCTGGCCGCCCCGCTTCCCTGTCACCTGCCTGCCACTGGAGCGTGCCTGGTGCCCTCTCGCCCTCCCGCCGGATTTCTACTTGGGAAGTGAAATCAAGCCTCGGACGGCCGCCCGTACGTCGTAACGTATCCGGCCGCCTCGCTTCACCTCCCAGCCTGAGTCTGACCGTGCCGCCCTCCGCAGTGACCTCCCGCACAGTCCGTGTCGGAGGCCCTGGGCCGCACCTGTCTACCGAGAGCCGCCCGCTGAATTCTTGATCCGGAGACCCGCGAGGTGCAGAACCTGCATCTCCCCCGAAGACTCGTCCCAGCACACCGCACGTTCCCAGGTACAGTGAACTCTCTATCGGACTCGGGGTCCGGATTTCCCCGTATCACTGTACCCCGGGTGCACTGCGCATCATCGTGACTGGACCGACTCAACCGAGCCCTGTGAAGCGCTCGTGATCGAATAAGTTACCAAAGAAAAGAACAGTGCCTAATTATCATCTTGTGGCTTCCATTTCGCAACCGTTATTGATGGTCTTGTACATGCCTGCGTAACAAAGAATCTTTTATATAAAGCATCCGTATTTTTGATACAACTTACGCCTGGTGTCCATTTGTGGGGGATCGTTGTGGTTTACTGTGTGTGATCATAAATGCTTAACTGAGTAGCGCCCTGAAGTTTAGCCCTGACTGCTCGCGCCACACTACCTATAGGGTGAGCAGGGGTTGTTCTGAAGGGGTAATTCTCTCGCCCTGAATAGAAGAAGGGACCACTGCTTGTCACAAGTACCTACCTGTGCCAACCAGAGGTTCCCCATTCTAACAGTGGGTAATGTATGAGGCAAGATGGGGGTAGTGTTTTAGGGTCTCGGGTAGCACGGTGGTGTTTGGGTAGTATAGAGGGTCGTACTGGGCATTGTGTTTTAGGGTTTAGGGTAGTGCAGTGGTGTTTGTGTAGTGTAGGGGGTCATGCTCGGGGAGTGTTTTAGGGTTTAGGGAACTGCAGCAGTGTTTGTGTAGTGTAGGGGGTCGCAATTTAGGATTTAGGGTAGTGCAGTGGTCTTTGGGTAGTGTAGTGGGTCGTGTGGGGGTAGTATTTTAGGGTTTAGGGTAGTGCAGTGGTGTTTGAGTAGGTTACGGGGTCGTGCTGGGGGTAGTGTTTTAGGGTTTAGGGTAGTGCAGTGGTGTTTGGGTAGTGTAGAGGGTACTGCTGGGGTAGTGTCTTAGGGTAACGGGTAGCACTGTGGTATTTGGATAGTGTAGGGGTTCGTACTGGGTGTAGTGTTTTAGGGTTTAGGGTAGTGCAGTGGTGTTTGTGTAGTGTAGGGGGTCGTGCTGGAGGAGAGTATTAGGGTTTAGGGTAGTGCAGCAGTGTTTGTGTAGTGTAGGGGGTCGCAATTTAGGGTTTAGGGTAGTGCAGTGGTCTTTGGGTAGTGTAGTGGGTCATGCTGGGGGTAGTGTTTTAGGGTTTAGGATTGTGCAGCGGTGTTTGTGTAGTATAGGGGTCGCGCTTTAGGGTTTAGGGTCGTGCACTGGTCTTTGGGTAGTGTAGAGGGTCGTGTGGGGGTAGTGTTTTTGGGTTTAGGGTTTAGGGTAGTGCAGTTGTCTTTGGGTAGTGTAGGGTGTTGTGCTGGGTGTAGTGTTTTAGGGTTTAGGGTAGTGCAGTGGTGTTTGGGTAGTGTAGGGGGTTGTGCTGGCGGTAGTGTTTTAGGGTTTAGCGTAGTGCAGTGGTGTTTGTGTGGTATAGGGGGTCATGTGGGGACAATGTTTTATGGTTTAGGGTAGTGCAGTGGTCTTTGGGTAGTGTAGGGATAGTGCTGGTGGTAGTGTTTTATTGTTTAGGGTAGTGCAGTGGTCTTTAGGTAGTGTAGGGGTAGTGCTGGGGGTAGTGTTTTAGGGTTTAGGGTAGTGCAGTGGTGTTTGTGTAGAGTAGGGGGTCGTGCTGGGGGAGTGTTTTATGGTTTAGGGTAGTGCAGCAGTGTTTGTGTAGTGTAGGGGGTCACGATTTAGGGTTTGGGGTAGTGCAGTGGTCTTTGGGTAGTGTAGGTGGTCGTGTGGAGGGTAGTGTTTTAGGGTTTAGTGTAGTACAGTGGTCTTTGGGTAGTGTAGGGAGTCATTCTGGGGTAGTGTATTAGGGTTTAGGTTAGTGCAATGGTGTTTGGGTAGTGTAGGGGGTCGTGCTGGTGGTAGTGTTTTATGGTTTAGGGCAGTGCAGTGGTGTTTACTTAGTGTAGGGGGATGTGCTAGGGAAGTGATTTAGGGTTTAGGGCAGTGCAGTGGTGTTTGTGTAGTGTAGGGGGTCATGCTGGGGGTAGTGTTTTAGGGTTTAGGGTAGAGCAGTTTTGTTTGGGTATTGTAGGGGACCGTGCTGGGGGTAGTGTTTTAGGATTTAGGGTAGTGCAGTGGTGTTTGTGTAGTGTAGGGGGTCATGCAGGGCGAGTGTTTTAGGGTTTAGGGTAGTGCAGCAGTGTTTGTGTAGTGTAGGGGGTCGCAATTTAGAGTTTAGGGTAGTGCAGTGGTCTTTGGGTAGTGTAGTGGGTCGTGCTGGGGGTAGTGTTTTAGGGTTTAGGATTGTGCAGCGGTGTTTGTGTAGTGTAGGGGTCGTGTTTTAGGGTTTAGGGTAGTGCAGTGGTCTTTGGGTAGTGTAGAGGGTCATATGGGGGTAGTGTTTTGGGGTTTAGGGTTTAGGGTAGTGCAGTTGTCTTTGGGTAGTGTAGGGTGTTGTGCTGGGTGTAGTGTTTTAGGGTTTAGGGTAGTGCAGTGGTGTTTGGGTGGTGTAGGGGGTCATGCTGGGGGTAGTGTTTTAGGGTTTAGCTTAGTGCAGTGGTGTTTGTGTGGTGTAGGGGGTCATGTGGGGACAGTGTTTTAGGGTTTAGGGTAGTGCTGTGGTCTTTGGGTAGTGTAGTGATAGTGCTGGTGGTAGTGTTTTATTGTTTAGGGTAGTGCAGTGGTGTTTGGGTAGGTTACAGGGTCATGCTGGGGATAGTGTTTTAGGGTTTAGGGTAGTGCAGTGGTGTTTGGGTAGTGTAAAGGGTACTGCTGGGAGTAGTGTTTTAGGGATTTGGGAAGTGCTGTGGTGTTTGGGTAGTGTAGGGGTCGTACTGGGCGTAGTGTTTTAGATTTTAGGGTTTAGGGCAGTGCAGTGGTGTTTGTGTAGTGTAGGGGGTCGTGCTGGGGGAGTGTTTTATGATTTAGGGTAGTGCAGCAGTGTTTGTGTAGTGTAGGGGGTCACGATTTAGGGTTTAGGGTAGTGCAGTGGTCTTTGGGTAGTGTAGGTGGTCGTGTGGAGGGTAGTGTTTTAGGGTTTAGAGTAGTACAGTGGTCTTTGGGTAGTGTAGGGAGTCGTTCTGGGGTAGTGTATTAGGGTTTAGGTTAGTGCAATGTTGTTTGGGTAGTGTAGGGGGTCTTGCTGGGGGTAGTGTTTTAGGGTTTAGGGATCAGGGTAGTGCAGTGGTGTTTGGGTACTGTAGGGGGTCGTGCTGGTGGTAGTGTTTTTTGGTTTAGGGCAGTGCAGTGGTGTTTATTTAGTGTAGGGGGACGTGCTAGGGAAGTGATTTAGGGTTTAGGGCAGTGCAGTGGTGTTTGTGTAGTATAGGGGGTCATGCTGGGGGTAGTGTTTTAGGGTTTAGGGTAGAACAGTTTTGTTTGGGTATTGTAGGGGACCGTGCTGGGGGTAGTGTTTTAGAATTTAGGGTAGTGCAGTGGTGTTAGGGTAGTGTAGTGGGTCGTGCTGGGGTAGTGTTTTAGGGTTTAGGGTAGAGCAGTGGTGTTTGGGTAGTGCAGGGGGTCGTGCTGGGGATAGGTTTAGGGTTTAGGGTAGTGCAGTGGTATGTGGGTAGTGTAGGGGGTCATGCTGGGGGTAGTGTTTTGGGGTTCACGGTAGTGCAGTGTTGTTTGGGCAGTGTAGGGGGTCATGCTGGGATTAGTGTTTTAGGGTTTAGGGTTGTGCAGCGGTGTTTGTGTAGTGTAGGGAGTCGTGTTTTAGGGTTTAGGGTAGTGCAGTGGTCTTTGGGTAGTGTAGTGGATCGTGTGGGTAGTAGTGGTTTAGGGTTTAGGGTAGTGCAGTTGTCTTTGGGTAGTGTAGGGTGACGTGCTGGTGTAGTGTTTTAGGGATTAGGGTAGTGCAGTGGTGTTTGGGTAGTATAGGGGGTCATGCTGGGGGTAGTGTTTTAGGGTTTAGGGTAGTGCAGTGGTGTTTTTGTAGTGTAGGGGGTCGAGTGGGGGTAGTGTTTTATGGTTTAGGGTAGTGCAGTGGTCTTTGGGTAGTGTAGGGGTAGTGCTGGTGGTAGTGTTTTATGGTTTAGGGAAGTGCAGTGCTCTTTTGGTAGTGTAGGGGTAGTGCTGGGGGTAGTGTTTTAGGGTTTAGGGTAGTGCAGTGGTATTTGGGTAGTGTAGAGGGTACTGCTGGGGATAGTGTTTTAGAGTTTTGGGTAGCACTGTGGTATTTGGGTAGTGTAGGGGGTCGTACTGGGCGTAGTGTTTTAGGGTTTAGGGTAGTGCAGTGGTGTTTGTGTAGTGTAGGGGGTCATGCTGGGGGAGTGTTTTAGGGTTTAGGGTAGTGCAGCAGTGTTTGTGTAGTGTAGTGGGTTGCAATTTAGGGTTTAGGGTAGTGCAGTGGTCTTTGGGTAGTGTAGTGGGTCGTGTGGGGGATAGTGTTTTAGGGTTTAGGGTAGTACAGTGGCCTTTGGGTAGTGTAGGGGGTCGTGCTGGGGGTAGTGTTTTAGGGTTTAGGGTAGTTCAGTGGTGTGTGGGTAATGTAGGGGGCAAGCTGGGGGTAGTGTTTTAGGGTCTCAGGTAGCACTGTGGTGTTTGGGTAGTATAGGGGGTCGTACTGGGCATAGTGTTTTAGGGTTTAGTGTAGTGCAGTGGTGTTTGTGTAGGGTAGGGGGTCGTGCAGGGGGAGTGTTTTAGGGTTTAGGGTAGTGCAGCAGTGTTTGTGTAGTGTAGGGGGTCGCAATTTAGGGTTTAGGGTAGTGCAGTGGTCTTTGGGTAGTGTAGTGGGTCATGTGGGGGGTAGTGTTTTAGGGTTTAGGGTAGTGCAGTGGTGTTTGGGTAGGTTACGGGGTCGTGCTGGGGGTAGTGTTTTAGGGTGTCGGGTAGTGCAGGGGTGTTTGGGTAGTGTAGATGGTACTGCTGGGGGTAGTGTCTTAGGGTCACGGGTAGCACTGTGGTATTTGGATAGTGTAGGGGGTTGTACTGGGAGTAGAGTTTTAGGGCTTAGGGTAGTGCAGTGGTGTTTGTGTAGTGTAGGGGTCGTGCTGGGGGAGAGTATTAGGGTTTACGGTAGTGCAGCAGTGTTTGTGTAGAGTAGGGGGTGGCAATTTAGGGTTTAGGGTAGTGCAGTGGTCTTTGGGTAGTGTAGTGGGTCATGTGGGGGCTAGTGTTTTAGGGTTTAGGGTAGTACAGTGGTCTTTCGGTAGTGTAGGGGGTCGTGCTGGGGGTAATGTTTTAGGGTTTAGGGTAGTTCAGTGGTGAGTTGGTTGTGTAGGGGGTCAAGCTGTGGGTAGTGTTTTAGGGTTTAGGATTGTGCAGCGGTGTTTGTGTAGTGTAGGGGTCGTTTTTTAGGGTTTAGGGTAGTGCAGTCGTCTTTGGGTAGTGTATAGGGTCGTGTGAGGGTAGTGTTTTTGGGTTTAGGGTTTAGGGTAGTGCAGTTGTCTTTGGGTAGTGTAGGGTGTTGTGCTGGGTATAGTGTTTTTGGGTTTAGGGTAGTGCAGTGGTGTTTGGGTAGTGTAGGGGGTCGTGCTGGCGGTAGTGTTTTAGGGTTTAGCGTACAGCAGTTGTGTTTGTGTGGTGTAGGGGGTTATGTGGAGACAGTGTTTTATGGTTTAGGGTAGTGCAGTGGTCTGTGGGTAGTGTAGAGATTGTGCTGGTTGTAGTGTTTTATTGTTTAGGGTAGTGCAGTGGTCTTTAGGTAGTATAGGGGTAGTGCTGGGGGTAGTGTTTTAGGGTTTAGGGTAGTGCAGTGGTGTTTGGGTAGGTTACAGGGTCGTGCTGGGGATAGTGTTTTAGGGATTAGGGTAGTGCAGTGGTGTTTGGGTAGTGTAAAGGGTACTGCTGGGGGTTGTGTTTTAGGGTTTTGGGAAGCGCTGTGGTGTTTGGATAGCGTAGGGGTCGTACTGGGCGTAGTGTTTTAGATTTTAGGGTTTAGGGTAGTGCAGTGGTGTTTGTGTAGTGTAGGGGGTCGTGCTGGGGGAGTGTTTTAGGGTTTAGTGTAGTGCAGCAGTGTTTGTGTAGTGTAGGGGGTCACGATTTAGGGTTTAGGGTAGTGCAGTGGTCTTTGGGTAGTGTAGGTGGTCATGTGGAGGGTGGTGTTTTAGGGTAGTGTAGGGAGTCGTTCTGGGGTAGTGTATTAGGGTTTAGGTTAGTGCAATGGTGTTTGGGTAGTGTAGGGGGTCGTGCTGGGGGTAGTGTTTTAGGGTTTAGGGTTTAGGGTAGTGCAGTGGTGTTTGGGTAGTGTAGGGGGTCGTTCTGGTGGTAGTGTTTTATGGTTTAGGGCAGTGCAGTGGTGTTTATTTAGTGTAGGGGGACGTGCTAGGGAAGTGATTTAGGGTTTTGGGCAGTGCAGTGGTGTTTGTGGAGTGTAGGGGGTCATGCTGGGGGTAGTGTTTTAGAGTTTAGGGTAGAGCAGTTTTGTTTGGGTATTGTAGGGGACCGTGCTGGGGGTAGTGTTTTAGGATTTAGGGTAGCGCAGCGGTGTTAGGGTAGTGTAGTAGGTTGTGCTGGGGTAGTGTTTTAGGGTTTAGGGTAGTGCAGTGGTGTTTGGGTAGTGCAGGGGATCGTGCTGGGGATAGATTTAGGGTTTAGGGTAGTGCAGTGGTGTTTGGGTAGAGTAGGGGGTCATGCTGGGGGTAGTGTTTTGGGGTTCACGGTAGTGCAGTGGGGTTTGGGCAGTGTAGGGGGTCATGCTGGGATTAGTGTTTTAGGGTTTAGGGTAGTGCAGTGGTGCTTGGGTAGTGTAGGGGGTCATACTGGGGGTAGGTTTAGGGTTTAGGTGGTGCAGTAGTGTTTGGGTAATGTAGGGAGTGGTGCTGGGGAGTGTTTTAGGGTTTAGGGTAGTGCAGTGGTCTTTGGGTAGTGTAGGGGGTCATCTGTGGGATAGTGTTTTAGGGTTTAGGGTAATGCAGTGGTCGATTGGTAGTGTAGGGGGTCGTGCTGGAGGTAGTGTTTTGGGGTTTAGCATAGTGCAGTGGTGTTCTGGTAGTATAGGGGGTCGTGCTGTGGGTAGTGTTTTAGGTTTTACAGTAGTACAGTGGTGTTAGGGTCATGTAGGGGGTAGTGCTGGGGTTCGTGTTTTAGGGTTTAGGGTAGTTCAGTGATGTTTGGGTAGTGTAGGGGGTCATGCTGGAGTAGTGTTTTAGGGTTTAGGGTTCTGCAGCGGTGATTGTGTAGTGTAGGGGTCGTGTTTTAGGGTTTAGGATAGTGCAGTGGTCTTTGGGTAGTGTAGGGGGTCATCTGTGGGATAGTGTTTTACGGTTTAGGGTAGTGCAGTGGTCGTTTGGTAGTGTAGGGGATCGTGCTGGGGGTAGTGTTTTGGGGTTTAGGATAGTGCAGTGGTGTTCTGGTAGTATAGGGGGTCGTGCTGTGGGTAGTGTTTTAGGTTTTACAGTCGTACAGTGGTGTTAGGGTCATGTAGGGAGTCGTGCTGGGGTTAGTGTTTTAGGGTTTAGGGCAGTGCAGTGGTTTTTGGGTAGTGTAGGGGGTCATGCGGGGGGTAGATTTAGGGTTTAGGGTAGTGCAGTGGTATTTGGATAGTGTAGGGGGTCATGCTGGGCGTATTGTTTTAGGGCTTAGGGTAGTGCAGTAGTGTTTGGGTAGGTTACGGGGTCGTGCTGGGGGTAGTGTTTTAGCGTTTAGGGTAGTGCAGTGGTGTTTGGGTAGTGTAGGGGTAGTGCTGGGGTTAGATTTAGGGATTAGGGTAGTGCAGTGGTGTTTGGGTAATGTAGGGAGTGGTGCTGGGGTAATATTTTCGGGTTTAGGGTAGTGCAGTGGTGTTTGTGTAGTGTAGGGGGTCATGCTGGGGGTAGTGTTTTATGGATTAGGGTAGTGCAGTGCTATTTGTGTAGTGTAGGGTGTCGTGTTTTAGGGTAGTGCAGTGGTCTTTGGGTAGTGTAGCGGGTCATTCTGGGGGTAGTGTTTTAGGTTTTAGGGTAGTCCAGTGGTGTTTGGGTAGTGTAGGGGGTCATGCTGGGGTAGTGTTTTAGGGTTTAGGGTTTAGGGTTTAGGGTTGTGCAGCGGTGTTTGTGTAGTGTAGGGGGTCGTGTTTTAGGGTTTAGGATAGTGCAGTGGTCTTTGGATAGTGTAGGGGGTCATGTGGGGGGTAGTGTTTTAGGGTTTAGGGTAGTGCAGTGGTTGTTGGCTAGTGTAGGGGTCATGCTGGGGGTAGCGTTTTAGGGTTTAGGGTAGTGCAGTGGTGTTTTGGTAGTATAGGGGGTCGTGCTGTGGGTAGTGTTTTAGGGTTTACGATAGTACAGTGGTGTTAGGGTAGTGTAGGGGGTCGTGCTGGGGTTAGTGTTTTAGGGTTTAGGGTAGTGCAGTGGTGTTTGGGTAGTGTAGGGGTTCGTGCTGGGTGTAGTGTTTTAGGGTTTAGCGTAGTGTAGTAGTGTTTGGGTAGTGTAGGCTGTCGTGCGGGGGGGAGATTTACGGTTTAGGCTAGTGCAGTGGTATTTGGATAGTGTACGGGTCGTGCTGGGGGTAGTGTTTTAGGGTTTAGGGTAGTGCAGTGGTGTTTAGGTAGGTTACGGGGTCGTGCTGGGGGGAGTGTTTTAGGGTTTAGGGTAGTGCAGTGGTGTTTGGGTAGAGTAGCGGGTCATGCTGGGGGTAGTTTTTTAGGGTGTAGGGTAGTCCAGTGGTGTTTGGGTAGTGTAGGGGGTCATGCTGGGGTAGTGTTTTAGTGTTTAGGGTTGTGCAGCGGTGTTTGTGTAGTGTAGGGGGTCGTGTTTTAGGGTTTAGGATAGTGCAGTGGTCTTTGGATAGTGTAGTGGGTCATGTGGGGGTAGTGTTTTAGGGTTTAGGGTAGTGCAGTGGTTGTTGGCTAGTGTAGGGGTCATGCTGGGGGTAGCGTTTTAGGGTTTAGGGTAGTGCAGTGGTGTTTTGGTAGTATAGGGGGTCATGCTGTGGGTAGTGTTTTAGGGTTTACGATAGTACAGTGGTGTTAGGGTAGTGTAGGGGGTCGTGCTGGGGTTAGTGTTTTAGGGTTTAGGGTAGTGCAGTGGTGTTTGGGTAGTGTAGGGGTTCGTGCTGGGGGTAGTTTTTTAGGGTTTAGCGTAGTGTAGTGGTGTTTGGGTAGTGTAGGCGGTCGTGCGGGGGGAGATTTACGGTTTAGGGTAGTGCAGTGGTATTTGGATAGTGTACGGGTCGTGCTGGGGGTAGTATTTTAGGGATTAGGGTAGTGCAGTGCTGTTTGTATACTGTAGGGGGTCTTGTTTTAGGGTTTAGGGTAGTGCAGTGGTCTTTGGGTAGTGTAGCGGGTTGTGCTGGTGGTAGTGTTTTATGGTTTAGGGTAGTGTAGGGTAGTGTAGGGGGTTGTGCTGGTGGTAGTGTTTTATGGTTTAAGGCATTGCAGTGGTGTTTATTTAGTGTAGGGGGACATGCTGGGGGTAGCGTTTTAGGGTTTAGGGTAGAGCAGTGGTGTTTGGGTAGTGTAGGGGGTCGTGCTGGGGGCAGTGTTTTAGGGTTAAGGGTAGTGCAGTGGTGTTTTGGTAGTGTACGGGGTCGTGCTGTGGGTAGTGTTTTAGGGTTTAGGGTAGTGCATTGGTGTTAGGGTAGTGTAGTGGGTCGTGCTGGGGGTAGAGTTTTAGGGATTAGGGTAGTGCAGTGGTGTTTGGGTAGTGTAGTGGGTCATACTGGGGGTAGGTTTGTTCTTTAGGGTAGTGCAGTGGTGTTTGGGAAATGTAGGGAGTGGTGCTGGGGGGAGTGTTTTAGGGTCTAGGGTAGTGCAGTGGTGTTTGGGTAGTGAAGGGGGTCATGCTGTGGTTAGTATTTTAGGGTTTAGGGTTGTGCAGCAGTGTTTGTGTAGTGTAGGGGGTCATGTTTTATGGTTTAGGATAGTGCAGTGGTCTTTGGGTTTTAGGGTTTAGCGTAGTGCAGTGGTGTTTTGGTAGTATAGGGGGTTATGCTGTGGGTAGTGTTTTAGGGTTTACAGTAGTAGAGTGGTGTTAGGGTAGTGTAGGGTGTCGTGCTGGGGTAGTGTTTAAGGGTTTAGGGTAGTGCAGTTGTTTTTTGGTAGTGTAGGGGGTTGTGCTGGGGGTAGATTTAGGGTTTAGGGTAGTGCATTGGTGTTTGTGTAGTGTAGGGAGTCGTGATGGGGTGGTGTTTTAGGGTTAGGGTAGTGCAGTGGTGTTTGGGTAGTGTAGGGGGTCGTGCTGGTGGTAGTGTTTTATGGTTTAGGACAGTGCATTCATGTTTATTTAGTGTAGGGGGCGTGCTGCGGAAGTGTTTTAGGGTTAATGGCCGTGCAGTGGTGTTTGTGGAGTGTAGTGGGTCATGCTGGGGGTAGTGTTTTAGGGTTAAGGGTAGTGCAGTGGTGTTTTTTGGTAGTGTAGGGGGTCATGCTGGGGTTAGATTTAGGGTTTAGGGTAGTGCAGTGTTATTTGGGTAATGTTGGGAGTGGTGCTGGGGGAGTGTTTTAGGGTTTAGGGTAGTGCAGTGGTGTTTGGGTAGTGTAGGGGGTCGTGCTGGGGTAGTGTGTTAGGGTTTAGGGTAGTGCAGTGGTGTCTGTGTAGTATAGAGGATAGTCTTTTAGGGTTTAGGGCAGTGCAGTGGTGTTTGGGTAGAATAGGGGTTCGTGCAGGGGCTAGATTTAGGGTTTAGGGTAGTGCAGTGGTGTTTGGGTAGTGTAGGGGGTTATGCTGGGGGTAGTATTTTAGGGTTTGGGGTAGTACAGAGGTGCTTGGTTAGTGTAGGGAGTCATGCTGGGGGTAGATTTAGGGTCCAGGTTAGTGCAATGGTGCTTGGGTAATGTTGGGAGTGGTGCTGGGGGGAATGTTTTAGGGTTTAGGTTAGTGCAGTGGAGTTTGGGTAGTGAAGGGGTCTTGCTGGGGGGAGTATTTTAGGGTTTAGGGTAGTGCAGTTGTGTCTGAGTAGTATAGGGGGTCGTGCTGGGGGTAGTGTTTTAGGGTTCAGGGTTGTGCAGCGGTGTTTGTGAAGTGTGGGGGGTCATGTTTTAGGGTTTCAGATAGTGCAGTGGTTTTTGGGTAGTGTAGGTTGTCATGTGGGGGGTAGTGTTTTAGGGTTTTGGGTAGTGCAGTGGTCATTGGGTAATGCACGGGGTGGTGCTGGTGGTAGTGTTTTAGAGTTTAGGGTAGTGCAGTGGTGTTTTGGTAGTATAGGGGGTCGTGCTGTGGGTAGTGTTTTAGGTTTTACAGTGCTAGAGTGGTGTTAGGGTAGTGTAGGGTGTCGTGCTGGGGTAGTATTTTAGGGTTTAGGGTAGTGCAGTGGTGTTTTGGTAGTGTAGGGGGTTGTGCTTGGAGTAGATTTAGTGTTTAGGGTAGTGCAGTGGTCTTTGGGTAGTGTAGTGGGTCATGTGTGGGGTAGTGGTTTAGGGTAGTAAAGTGGTCTTTGGGTAGTGTAGGAGTCGTGCTGGAGGTAGTGTTTTATGGTTTAGGGTAGTGCAGTGGTGTATCGGTAGTGTAGGGGGTCATGCTGGGGGTAGTGTTTTAGGGTTTAGGGTTGTGCAGCGGTGTTTGTGTAGTGTAGGGGGTTGTGTTTTAGGGTATAGGGTAGTGCAGTGGTCTTTGGGTAGTGTAGTGGGTCGTGTGGGGGGTAGTGTTTTATGGTTTAGGGTATAGGGTAGTGCAGTTGTCTTAGGGTAGTGGAGGGTGTCGTGCTGGGGGTAGTGTTTTAGGGTTTAGGGTAGTGCAGTGGTGTTTGGGTAGTGTAAGGGTCGTGCTGGGGGTAGAGTTTTAGGGTTTAGGGTAGTGCATTGGTGTTTGTGTAGTATAGGGGGTCGTGTGGGGGGTAGAGTTTTTTGGTTTAGGGTAGTGCAGTGGTCTTTGGGTAGTGTAGGGTTAGTGCTGGGGGTAGTGTTTATGGTTTAGAGTAGTGCAGTGGTCTTTAGATAGTGTTGGGGTAGTGCTGGGGGGAGAGTTTTAGGGTTTAGGGTAGTGCAGTGGTGTTTGGGTAGTGTAGAGGGTACTGCTGGGGGTAGTGTTTAGGGTTTAGGGTAGCGCAGTTGTGTTTGGGTAGTGTACTGGAGGTAGATTTAGTGTTTAGGGTACTGCAGTGGTGTTTGGATAGTGTAGGAGGTCGTGGTGGGGGTAGAGTTTTAGGGTTTAGGGTAGTGCAGTGGTCTTTGGGTAGTGTAGTGGGTCGTGTGGGGGGTAGTGTTTTACGGTTTAGGGTTTAGGGTAGTGCAGTTGTCTTAGGGTAGTGTAGGGTGTCGTGCTGGGGGTAGTGTTTTAGGGTTTAGGGTAGTGCAGTGGTGTTTGGGTAGTGTAGGGGTTGTGCTGGGGGTAGAGTTTTAGGGTTTAGGGTAGTGCATTGGTGTTTGTGTAGTATAGGGGGTCGTGTGGGGGGTAGAGTTTTTTGGTTTAGGGTAGTGCAGTGGTCTTTGGGTAGTGTAGGGTTAGTGCTGGGGGTAGTGTTTTATGGTTTAGAGTAGTGCAGTGGTCTTTAGATAGTGTTGGGGTAGTGCTGGGGGGAGAGTTTTAGGGTTTAGGGTAGTGCAGTGGTGTTTGGGTAGTGTAGAGGGTACTGCTGGGGGTAGTGTTTAGGGTTTAGGGTAGCACAGTTGTGTTTGGGTAGTGTACTGGAGGTAGATTTAGTGTTTAGGGTACTGCAGTGGTGTTTGGATAGTGTAGGAGGTCGTGGTGGGGGTAGAGTTTTAGGGTTTAGGGTAGTGCAGTGGTGTTTGGGTATTGTAGGGGGTCGTGCTGGTGGTGGTGTTTTATGGTTTACGGCAGTGCAGTGGTGTTTATTTAGTGTAGGGGGATGTGCTGGGGAAGCATTTTACGGTTTAGGGCAGTGCAGTGGTGTTTGTGTAGTGTAGGGGGTCATGCTGGGGGGTAGTGTTTTAGGGTTTAGGTTAGAGCAGTGGTGTTTGGGTAATGTAGGGGGTCGTGCTGGGGGCAGTGTTTTACGGTTAAGACTCAGAGTAGTGCAGTGGTGTTTTGGTAGTGTAGGGGGTCATGCTGGGGTTAGATTTAGGGTTCAGGGTAGTGCAGTGTTGTTTGGGTAATGTCGGGAGTGGTGCTGGGGGTAGTGTTCTAGGGTTTAGGGTAGTGCAGTGGTGTCTGTGTAGTATAGAGGATAGTGTTTTAGGGTTTAGGGTAGTGCAGTAGTGTTTGGGTAGTATCGGGGTTCGTGCTGGGGCTAGATTTAGGGTTTTGGATAGTGTAGGGGATCGTGCTGTGGGTAGTGTTTTAGGTTTTACAGTAGTACAGTGGTGTTAGGGTCATGTGTGGGGGTCGTGCTGGGTTTCGTGTTTTAGGGTTTAGGGTAGTTCAGTTGTGTTTGGGTAGTGTAGAGGGTCATGCTGGGGTAGTGTTTTAGGGTTTAGGGTAGTGCAGTGGTATTTGGATAGTGTAGGGGGTCATGCTGGGGGTAGTGTTTTAGGGCTTAGGGTAGTGCAGTGGTGTTTGGGTAGGTTACGGGGTCGTGCTGGGGGTAGTGTTTTAGCGTTGAGGGTAGTGCAGTGGTGTTTTGTAGTGTAGGGGGTGATGCTGGGGGTAGTGTTTTAGAGATTAGGGTAGTGCAGTGCTATTTGTGTAGTGTAGGGGTCGTGTTTTAGGGTAGTGCAGTGGTCTTTGGGTAGTGTAGCGGGTCATGCTGGGGGTAGTGTTTTAGGGTTTAGGGTAGTCCAGTGGTGTTTGGGTAGTTTAGTGGGTCATCCTGGGGTAGTGTTTTAGGGTTTTGGGTTGTGCAGCGGTGTTTGTGTAGTGTAGGGCGTCGTGTTTTAGGGTTTAGGATAGTGCAGTGGTCTTTGGATAGTGTAGGGGGTCATGTGGGGGGTAGTGTTTTAGGGTTTAGGGTAGTGCAGTGGATGTTGGCTAGTGTAGGGGTCATGCTGGGGGTAGAGTTTTAAGGTTTAGGGTAGTGCAGTGGTGTTTTGGTAGTATAGGGGGTCGTGCTGTGGGTAGTGTTTTAGGGTTTACGATAGTACAGTGGTGTTAGGGTAGTGTAGGGGGTCGTGCTGGGGTTAGTGTTTTAGGGTTTAGGGTAGTGCAGTGGTGTTTGGGTAGTGTAGGGGTTCGTGCTGGGGGTAGTGTTTTAGGGTTTAGCGTAGTGTAGTGGTGTTTGGGTAGTGTAGGCGGTCGTGCGGGGGGGAGATTTACGGTTTAGGGTAATGCAGTGGTATTTGGATAGTGTACCGGTCGTGCTGGGGGTAGTGTTTTAGGGTTTAGGGTAGTGCAGTGGTGTTTAGGTAGGTTACGGGGTCGTGCTGGGGGGAGTGTTTTAGGGTTTATGGTAGTGCAGTGGTGTTTGGGTAGTGTAGCGGGTCATGCTGGGGGAAGTGTTTTAGGGTTTAGGGTAGTCCAGTGGTGTTTGGGTAGTGTAGGGGGTCATGCTGGGGTAGTGTTGTAGGGTTTACGGTTGTGCAGCGGTGTTTGTGTAGTGTAGGGGGTCGTGTTTTAGGGTTTAGGAGAGTGCAGTGGTCTATGGATAGTGTAGGGGGTCATGTGGAGGGTAGTGTTTTAGGGTTTAGGGTAGAGCAGTGGTTGTTGGCTAGTGTAGGGGTCATGCTGGGGGTAGCGTCTTAGGGTTTAGGGTAGTGCAGTGGTGTTTTGGTAGTATAGGGGGTCATGCTGTGGGTAGTGTTTTAGGGTTTCCGATAGTACAGTGGTGTTAGGGTAGTGTAGGGGGTCATGCTGGGGTTAGTGTTTTAGGGTTTAGGGTAGTGCAGTGGTGTTTGGGTAGTGTAGGGGTTCGTGCTGGGGGTAGTGTTTTAGGGTTTAGCGTAGTGTAGTGGTGTTTGGGTAGTGTAGGCGGTCGTGCGGGGGGAGATTTACGGTTTAGGGTAGTTCAGTGGTATTTGGATAGTGTACGGGTCGTGCTGGGGGTAGTATTTTAGGGATTAGGGTAGTGCAGTGCTGTTTGTGTACTGTAGGGGGTCTTGTTTTAGGGTTTAGGGTAGTGTAGTGGTCTTTGGGTAGTGTAGCGGGTCGTGCTGGTGGTAGTGTTTTATCGTTTAGGGTAGTGTAGGGTAGTGTAGGGGGTTGTGCTGGTGGTAGTGTTTTATGGTTTAAGGCATTGCAGTGGTGTTTATTTAGTGTAGGGGGACATGCTGGGGGTAGCGTTTTAGGGTTTAGGGTAGAACAGTGGTGTTTGGGTAGTGTAGGGGGTCGTGCTGGGGGCAGTGTTTTAGGGTTAAGGGTAGTGCAGTGGTGTTTTGGTAGTGTACGGGGTCGTGCTGTGGGTAGTGTTTTAGGGTTTAGGGTAGTGCATTGGTGTTAGGGTAGTGTAGTGGGTTGTGCTGGGGGTAGAGTTTTAAGGATTAGCGTAGTGCAGTGGTGTTTGGGTAGTGTAGTGGGTCATACTGGGGGTAGGTTTGTTCTTTAGGGTAGTGCAGTGGTGTTTGGGAAATGTAGGGAGTGATGCTGGGGGGAGTGTTTTAGGGTTTAGGGTAGTGCAGTGGTGTTTGGGTAGTGAAGGGGGTCATGCTGTGGTTAGTATTTTAGGGTTTAGGGTTGTGCAGCAGTGTTTGTGTAGTGTAGGGGGTCATGTTTTATGGTTTAGGATAGTGCAGTGGTCTTTGGGTAGTGCAGGGGGTCATGCTGGGGGTAGTGTTTTAAGGTTTAGGGTAGTGCAGTGCTGTTTTGGTAGTATAGGGGGCTATGCTGTGGGTAGTGTTTTAGTGTTTACAGTAGTAGAGTGGTGTTAGGGTAGTGTAGGGTGTCGTGCTGGGGTAGTGTTTAAGGGTTTAGGGTAGTGCAGTGGTTTTTTGGTAGTGTAGGGGGTTGTGCTGGGGGTAGATTTAGGGTTTAGGGTAGTGCATTGGTGTTTGTGTAGTGTAGGGGGTCGTGATGGGGTAGTGTTTTAGGGTTTAGGGTAGTGCAGTGGTGTTTGGGTAGTGTGGGGGTCGTGCTGGTGGTAGTGTTTTATGGTTTAGGACAGTGCATTCGTGTTTATTTAGTGTAGGGGGCGTGCTGCGGAAGTGTTTTAGGGTTAATGGCAGTGCAGTGGTGTTTGTGGAGTGTAGTCGGTCATGCTGGGGGTAGTGTTTTAGGGTTAAGGGTAGTGCAGTGGTGTTTTTTGGTAGTGTAGGGGGTCATGCTGGGGTTAGATTTAGGGTTTAGGGTAGTGTAGTGTTATTTGGGTAATGTTGGGAGTGGTGCTGGGGGGAGTGTTTTAGGGTTTAGGGTAGTGCAGTGGTGTTTGGGTAGTGTAGGGGGTCGTGCTTGGGTAGTGTGTTAGGGTTTAGGGTAGTGCAGTGGTGTCTGTGTAGTATAGAGGATAGTCTTTTAGGGTTTAGGGCAGTGCAGTGGTGTTTGGGTAGAATAGGGGTTCGTGCAGGGGCTAGATTTAGGGTTTAGGGTAGTGCAGTGGTGTTTGGGTAGTGTAGGGGGTTATGCTGGGGGTAGTGTTTTAGGGTTTGGGGTAGTACAGAGGTGCTTGGTTAGTGTAGGGAGTCATGCTGGGGGTAGATTTAGGTATTACAAGAGACAATGGTCCCTGAAAGCAAAAAATAATTGAACATACAATGAATATAGTCAAGAATGCTACTATATTACAGCCAATGTTCAGCCGGACAAGGCAACTTTAATAAGTGGAAATAGTTGGTAATGGTTCAGAGAATGTAAGTTGAGTCTTAGTGGGACACAAGCCTGTATCCCGAGACTTACATATCGTGAGAACAAAAATGTAGAGCACATTCAGGCAATTACAATGATGTTTCTGTTTTTCAGGAGAATAATGAGTAATGAAACATCTAATACATTTTCTGTCACCTTCACAATAAGTTCAATACAGAGATTTGAATGTGTAAGGTAGACAATTATGTCGACGGCGTTTCGATCCTTATCAGGGGGATTTTGGACCATCATCAGGACTACTCAATTAAATTGCCCATATTCAAGTGCCTGAATTTACACAAACCATAAAGGCAAACAACGAAAAATATGAAAGTTAGGAAAAAATGCAGGGGAAAAAAATCAAAGAAAATCAGGGGGAAAGAAAATGACAACATAATAATTAATATAACATTTAAAAGTGAAAGCATAACAGAACAATCACGTCAGATCAGGCGGTACTCTACAGTTAATAATCTATTACAGTGATGGCAATGTGGACACGAGAGAAGAGGTGAAATATAAGAAAAATAGGCAAAGGAATAAGTGCAAGGTTGGTAATGTAAACCACGTCAAGATAATATCATACTGTGCGCGTGATTTTGTGGGTATTACGGAGATCATGCTGATCGATAAATTTAAGGAGCCGAGACAATCGTGCTACTAATACGAAGAAGTAAACCTGAAACGGAAAGCATGCCGTTTATAATGTCAAAATTGTGACAGGAAGAATTGCCGAAATAAAGACGTTGTCACTAAGGCATGCCGCGAGTGCATTGCGCGGAAAGGAGGGAAGGCGAAGTGAAGACGTGATCTAGAAAGCATGCCGCGAGTGCATTTGCGGGTAAGGGAGGAGGAGAATTACCTCGTGGTACCGGTTGGGGTAGCCGAGGGGGCGCCAGGTCGTGGGCGGGTATCGGGTTCGTCAGGATCAGAAGCGGACCCGGTTCAGGGGTACAATGCCTAAGGAACAATTAATGGGATAAGGAGGTGGATCGGAAGCGGTGGTGGGGTGAACGGTAAAGCAGGAATTAAGCTTACCTGATAAAATAAAGTTCCGAGGTGGAGGGACACGGTGATTAATGAGTTACGTCTGAGGGAAAAATGGAAATGAATTCAGAAGCGTGGATGCAAGCACGTAGGGTAGATTTAGATTTAGGGTCCAGGTTAGTGCAATGGTGCTTGGGTAATGTTGGGAGTGGTGCTGGGGGGAATGTTTTAGGGTTTAGGGTAGTGCAGTGGTGTTTGGGTAGTGAAGGGGTCTTGCTGGGTGGAGTTTTTTAGGGTTTAGGGTAGTGCAGTTGTGTCTGAGTAGTGTAGGGGGTCGTGCTGGGGGTAGTGTTTTAGGGTTCAGGGTTGTGCAGCGGTGTTTGTGAAGTGTAGGGGGTCATGTTTTAGGGTTTCAGATAGTGCAGTGGTTTTTGGGTAGTGTAGGTTGTCATGTGGGGGGTAGTGTTTTAGGGTTTTGGGTAGTGCAGTGGTCATTGGGTAATGCACAGGGTAGTGCTGGTGGTAGTGTTTTAGAGTTTAGGGTAGTGCAGTGGTGTTTTGGTAGTATAGGGGGTCGTGCTGTGGGTAGTGTTTTAGGTTTTACAGTACTAGAGTGGTGTTAGGGTAGTGTAGGGTGTCGTGCTGGGGTAGTATTTTAGGGTTTAGGGTAGTGCAGTGGTGTTTTGGTAGTGTAGGGGGTTGTGCTTGGGGTAGATTTAGTGTTTAGGGTAGTGCAGTGGTCTTTGGGTAGTGTAGTGGGTCATGTGTGGGGTAGTGGTTTAGGGTAGTAAAGTGGTTTTTGGGTAGTGTAGGGGTCGTGCTGGAGGTAGTGTTTTATGGTTTAGGGTAGTGCAGTGGTGTTTCGGTAGTGTAGGGGGTCACGCTGGGGGTAGTGTTTTAGGGTTTAGGGTTGTGCAGCAGTGTTTGTGTAGTGTAGGGGGTCGTGTTTTAGGGTATAGGGTAGTGCAGTGGTCTTTGGGTAGTGTAGTGGGTCGTGTGGGGGGTAGTGTTTTACGGTTTAGGGTTTAGGGTAGTGCAGTTGTCTTAGGGTAGTGTAGGGTGTCGTGCTGGGGGTAGAGTTTTAGGGTTTAGGGTAGTGCATTGGTGTTTGTGTAGTATAGGGGGTCTTGTGGGGGGTAGAGTTTTTTGGTTTAGGGTAGTGCAGTGGTCTTTGGGTAGTGTAGGGTTAGTGCTGGGGGTAGTGTTTTATGGTTTAGAGTAGTGCAGTGGTCTTTAGATAGTGTTGGGGTAGTGCTGGGGGGAGAGTTTTAGGGTTTAGGGTAGTGCAGTGGTGTTTGGGTAGTGTAGAGGGTACTGCTGGGGGTAGTGTCTTAGGGTAACGGGTAGCACTGTGGTATTTGGATAGTGTAGGGGGTCATACTGGGTGTAGTGTTTTAGGGTTTAGGGTAGTGCAGTGGGGTTTGTGTAGAGTAGGGGTTCGTGCTGGAGGAGAGTATTAGGGTTTAGGGTAGTGCAGCAGTGTTTGTGTAGTGTAGGGGTCGCAATTTAGTGTTTACGGTAGTGCAGTGGTCTTTGGGTAGTGTAGTGGGTGGTGCTGGGGGTAGTGTTTTAGGGTTTAGGATTGTGCAGCAGTGTTTGTGTAGTGTAGTGGTCGTGTTTTAGGGTTTAGGGTAGTGCAGTGGTCTTTGGGTAGTGTAGAGGGTCGTGTGGGGGTAGTGTTTTTGGGTTTAGGGTTTAGGGTAGTGCAGTTGTCTTTGGGTAGGGTAGGGTGTTGTGCTGGGTGTAGTGTTTTAGGGTTTAGGGTAGAGCAGTTTTGTTTGGGTATTGTAGGGGACCGTGCTGGGGGTAGTGTTTTAGGATTTAGGGTAGTGCAGTGGTGTTTGTGTAGTGTAGGGGGTTATGCTGGGGGTAGTGTTATAGGGTTTAGGGTAGAGCAGTTTTGTTTGGGTATTGTAGGGGACCGTGCTGGGGGTAGTGTTTTAGGATTCAGGGTAGTGCAGTGGTGTTAGGGTAGTGTAGTGTGTCGTGCTTGGGTAGTGTTTTAGGGTTTAGGGTAGTGCAGTGGTGTTTGGGTAGTGCTGGGGATAGATTAAGGGTTTAGGGTAGTGCAGTGGTGTGTGGGTAGTGTAGGGGGTCATGCTGGGGGTAGTGTTTTGGGGTTCACGGTAGTACAGTGGTGTTTGGGCACTGTAGGGGGTCATGCTGGGATTAGTGTTTTAGGGTTTAGGGTTGTGCAGCGGTGTTTGTGTAGTGTAGGGAGTCGTGTTTTAGGGTTTAGGGTAGTGCAGTGGTCTTTGGGTAGTGTAGTGGATCGTGTGGGTAGTAGTGTTTTAGGGTTTAGGGTAGTGCAGTTGTCTTTGGGTAGTGTAGGGTGTCGTGCTGGTGTAGTGTTTTAGGGAATAGGGTAGTGCAGTGGTGTTTGGGTAGTGTAGGGGGTCGTGCTGGGGGTAGTGTTTTAGGGTTTAGGGTAGTGCAGTGGTGTTTTTGTAGTGTAGGGGGTCGAGTGGGGGTAGTGTTTTATGGTTCAGGGTAGTGCAGTGGTCTTTGGGTAGTGTAGGGGTAGTGCTGGGGTAGTGTTTTATGGTTTAGGGAAGTGCAGTGCTCTTTTGGTAGTGTAGGGGTAGTGCTGGGGGTAGTGTTTTAGGGTTCAGGGTAGTGCAGTGGTGTTTGGGTAGTGTAGAGGGTACTGCTGGGGATAGTGGTTTAGAGTTTTGGGTAGCACTGTGGTATTTGGGTAGTGTAGGGGGTCATACTGGGCGAAGTGTTTTAGGGTTTAGGGTAGTGCAGTGGTGTTTGTGTAGTGTAGGGGGTCATGCTGGGGGAGGGTTTTAGGGTTTAGGGTAGTGCAGCAGTGTTTGTGTAGTGTAGGGGGTCGCAATTTAGGGTTTAGGGTAGTGCAGTGGTGTTTGGGTAGTGTAGTGGGTCATGTGGGGGGTAGTGTTTTAGGGTTTAGGGTAGTGCAGTGGTGTTTGGGTAGGTTACAGGGTCGTGCTGGGGGTAGTGTTTTAGGGTTTAGGGTAGTGCAGGGGTGTTTGGGTAGTGTAGAGGGTACTGCTGGGGGTAGTGTCTTAGGGTTATGGGTAGCACTGTGGTATTTGGATAGTGTAGGGGGTCGTACTGGGCGTAGTGTTTTAGGATTTAGGGTAGTGCAGTGGTGTTTGTGTAGTGTAGGGGGTGGCAATTTAGGGTTTAGGGTAGTGCAGTGCTCTTTGGGTAGTGTAGTGGGTCGTGCTGGGGTAGTGTTTTAGGGTTTAGGGTGGTTCAGTGGTGTGTGGGTAATGTAGGGGGCAAGCTCGGGGTAGTGTTTTAGGGTCTCGGGTAGCACTGTGGTGTTTGGGTAGTGTAGGGGGTCGTACTGGGCGTAGTGTTTTAGGGTTTAGGGTAGTGCAGTGGTGTTTGTGCAGTGTAGGGGGTCATGCAGGGGGAGTGTTTTAGGGTTTAGGGTAGTGCAGCAGTGTTTGTGTAGTGTAGGGGGTCGCAATTTAGGGTTTAGGGTAGTGCAGTGGTGTTTGGGTAGTGTAGTGGGTCATGTGGGGGGTAGTGTTTTAGGGTTTAGGGTAGTGCAGTGGTGTTTGGGTAGGTTACAGGGTCGTGCTGGGGGCAGTGTTTTAGGGTTTAGGGTAGTGCAGGGGTGTTTGGGTAGTGTAGAGGGTAATGCTGGGGGTAGTGTCTTAGGGTTATGGGTAGCACTGTGGTATTTGGATAGTGTAGGGGGTCGTACTGGGCGTAGTGTTTTAGGATTTAGGGTAGTGCAGTGGTGTTTGTGTAGTGTAGGGGGTGGCAATTTAGGGTTTAGGGTAGTGCAGTGCTCTTTGGGTAGTGTAGTGGGTCATGTGGGGGGTAGTGTTTTAGTGTTTAGGGTAGTACAGTGGTCTTTGGGTAGTGTAGGAGGTCGTGCTGGGGGTAATGTTTTAGGGTTTAGGGTAGTTCAGTGGTGTGTGGGTAGTAAAGGGGTTAAGCTGGGGGTAGTGTTTTAGGGTTTAGGATTGTGCTGCGGTGTTTGTGTAGTGTAGGGGTCGTGTTTTAGGGTTTTGGGTAGTGCAGTGGTCTTTGGGTAGTGTAGAGGGTCGTGTGGTGGTAGTGTTTTTGGATTTAGGGTTTAGGGTAGTGCAGTTGTTTTGGGTAGTGTAGGGTGTCGTGCTGGGTGTAGTGTTTTAGGGTTTAGGGTAGTGCAGTGGTGTTTGGGTAGTGTAGGGCGTCTTGCTGGCGGTAGTGTTTTAGGGTTTAGCGTAGTGCAGTGGTGTTTGTGTGGTGTAGGGGGTCATGTGGAGACAGTGTTTTATGGTTTAGGGTAGTGCAGTTGTCTGTGGGTAGTGTAGGAATTGTGCTGGTGGTAGTGTTTTATTGTTTAGGGTAGTGCAGTGGTCTTTAGGTAGTGTAGGGGTAGTGCTGGGGGTAGTGTTTTAGGGTTTAGGGTAGTGCAGTGGTGTTTGGGTAGGTTACAGGGTCGTGCTGGGGATAGTGTTTTAGGGTTTAGGGTAGTGCAGTGGTGTTTGGGTAGTGTAAAGGGTACTGCTGGGGGTAGTGTTTTAGGGTTTTGGGAAGCGCTGTGGTGTTTGGATAGTGTAGGGGTCGTACTGGGCGTAGTGTTTTAGATTTTAGGGTTTAGGGTAGTTCAGTGGTGTTTGTGTAGTGTAGGGGGTCGTGCTGGGGGAGTGTTTTAGGGTTTAGTGTAGTGCAGCAGCGTTTGTGTAGTGTAGGGGGTCACGATTTAGGGTTTAGGGTAGTGCAGTGGTCTTTGGGTAGTGTAGGTGGTCATGTGGAGGGTAGTGTTTTAGGTTTTAGTGTAGTCTTTGGGTAGTGTAGGGAGTCGTTCTGGGGTAGTGTATTAGGGTTTAGATTAGTGCAATGGTGTTTGGGTAGTGTAGGGGGTCGTGCTGGTGGTAGTGTTTTAGGGTTTAGGGCAGTGCAGTGGTGTTTATTTAGTGTAGGGGGACGTGCTAGGGAAGTGATTTAGGGTTTAGGGCAGTGCAGTGGTGTTTGTGTAGTGTAGGGGGTCATGCTGGGGGTAGTGTTTTTCGGGTTAGGGTAGAGCAGTTTTGTTTGGGTATTGTATGGGACCGTACTGGGGGTAGTGTTTTAGGATTTAGGGTAGTGCAGTGGTGTTTCGGTAGTGCAGGGGGTCGTGCTGGGGATAGATTTAGGGTTAAGGGTAGTGCAGTGGTGTTTGGGTAGTGTAGGGGGTCATGCTGGGGGTAGTGTTTTGGGGTTCAAGGTAGTGCAGTGGTGTTTGGGCAGTGTAGGGGGTCATGCTGGGATTAGTGTTTTAGGGTTTAGGGTAGTGCAGTGGTGCTTGGGTAGTGTAGGGGGTCATACTGGGGGTAGGTTTAGGGTTTAGGTGGTGCAGTACTCTTTGGGTAATGTAGGGGGTGTTGCTGAGGAGTGTTTTAGGGTTTAGGGTAGTGCAGTGGTGTTTGTGTAGTGTAGGGGGTCGTGTTTTAGGGTTCAGGATAGAGCAGTGGTCTTTGGGTAGTGTAGGGGGTCATCTGTGGGATAGTGTTTTAGGGTTTAGGGTAGTGCAGTGGTCGATTGGTAGTGTAGGGGGTTGTGCTGGGGGTAGTCTTTTGGGGTTTAGGATAGTGCAGTGGTGTTCTTGTAGTATAGGGGGTCGTGCTGTGGGTAGTGTTTTAGGTTTTACAGTAGTACAGTGGTGTTAGGGTCATGTAGGGGGTCGTGCTGGGGTTAGTGTTTTAGGGTTTAGGGTAGTTCAGTGGTGTTTGGGTAGTGTTGGGGGTCATGCTGGGGTAGTGTTTTAGGGTTTAGGGTTGTGCAGCGGTGTTTGTGTAGTGTAGGGGTCATGTTTTATGGTTTAGGGTAGTGCAGTGGTGTTTGGGTAGTGTAGGGGGTCGTGCTGGGGTAGTGTGTTAGGGTTTAGGGTACTGCAGTGGTGTCTGTGTAGTATAGAGGATAGTCTTTTAGGGTTTAGGGCAGTGCAGTGGTGTTTGGGTAGAATAGGGGTTCGTGCAGGGGCTAGATTTAGGGTTTAGGGTAGTGCAGTGGTGTTTGGGTAGTGTAGGGGGTTATGCTGGGGGTAGTATTTTAGGGTTTGGGGTAGTACAGAGGTGCTTGGTTAGTGTAGGGAGTCATGCTGGGGGTAGATTTAGGGTCCAGGTTAGTGCAATGGTGCTTGGGTAATGTTGGGAGTGGTGCTGGGGGGAATGTTTTAGGGTTTAGGGTAGTGCAGTGGAGTTTGGGTAGTGAAGGGGTCTTGCTGGGGGGAGTATTTTAGGGTTTAGGGTAGTGCAGTTGTGTCTGAGTAGTGTAGGGGGTCGTGCTGGGGGTAGTGTTTTAGGGTTCAGGGTTGTGCAGCGGTGTTTGTGAAGTGTGGGGGGTCATGTTTTAGGGTTTCAGATAGTGCAGTGGTTTTTGGGTAGTGTAGGTTGTCATGTGGGGGTAGTGTTTTAGGGTTTTGGGTAGTGCAGTGGTCATTGGGTAATGCACGGGGTGGTGCTGGTGGTAGTGTTTTAGAGTTTAGGGTAGTGCAGTGGTGTTTTGGTAGTATAGGGGGTCGTGCTGTGGGTAGTGTTTTAGGTTTTACAGTACTAGAGTGGTGTTAGGGTAGTGTAGGGTGTCGTGCTGGGGTAGTATTTTAGGGTTTAGGGTAGTGCAGTGGTCTTTGGGTAGTGTAGTGGGTCATGTGTGGGGTAGTGGTTTAGGGTAGTAAAGTGGTCTTTGGGTAGTGTAGGAGTCGTGCTGGAGGTAGTGTTTTATGGTTTAGGGTAGTGCAGTGGTGTTTCGGTAGTGTAGGGGGTTGTGTTTTAGGATATAGGGTAGTGCAGTGGTCTTTGGGTAGTGTAGTGGGTCGTGTGGGGGGTAGTGTTTTACGGTTTAGGGTTTAGGGTAGTGCAGTTGTCTTAGGGTAGTGTAGGGTGTCGTGCTGGGGGTAGTGTTTTAGGGTTTAGGGTAGTGCAGTGGTGTTTGGGTAGTGTAAGGGTCGTGCTGGGGGTAGAGTTTTAGGGTTTAGGGTAGTGCATTGGTGTTTGTGTGGTATGGGGGTTGTGTGGGGGGTAGAGTCTTTTGGTTTAGGGTAGTGCAGTGGTCTTTGGGTAGTGTAGGGTTAGTGCTGGGTGTAGTGTTTTATGGTTTAGAGTAGTGCAGTGGTCTTTAGATAGTGTTGGGGTAGTGCTGGGGGGAGAGTTTTAGGGTTTAGGGTAGTGCAGTGGTGTTTGGGTAGTGTAGAGGGTACTGCTGGGGGTAGTGTTTAGGGTAGCGCAGTTGTGTTTGGGTAGTGTACTGGAGGTAGATTTAGTGTTTATGGTACTGCAGTGGTGTTTGGATAGTGTAGGAGGTCATGGTGGGGGTAGAGTTTTAGGGTTTAGGGTAGTGCAGTGGTCTTTGGGTAGTGTAGTGGGTCGTGTGGGGGGTAGTGTTTTACGGTTTAGGGTTTAGGGTAGTGCAGTTGTCTTAGGGTAGTGTAGGGTGTCGTGCTGGGGGTAGTGTTTTAGGGTTTAGGGTAGTGCAGTGGTGTTTGGGTAGTGTAGGGGTCGTGCTGGGGGTAGAGTTTTAGGGTTTAGGGTAGTGCATTTGTGTTTGTGTAGTATAGGGGGTCGTGTGGGGGGTAGAGTTTTTTGGTTTAGGGCAGTGCAGTGGTCTTTGGGTAGTGTAGGGTTAGTGCTGGGGGTAGTGTTTTATGGTTTAGAGTAGTGCAGTGGTCTTTAGATAGTGTTGGGGTAGTGCTGGGGGGAGAGTTTTAGGGTTTAGGGTAGTGCAGTGGTGTTTGGGTAGTGTAGAGGGTACTGCTGGGGGTAGTGTTTAGGGTTTAGGGTAGCACAGTTGTGTTTGGGTAGTGTACTGGAGGTAGATTTAGTGTTTAGGGTACTGCAGTGGTGTTTGGATAGTGTAGGAGGTCGTGGTGGGGGTAGAGTTTTAGGTTTTACAGTACTAGAGTGGTGTTAGGGTAGTGTAGGGTGTCGTGCTGGGGTAGTATTTTAGGGTTTAGGGTAGTGCAATGGTGTTTGGGTAGTGTAGAGGGTACTGCTGGGGGTAGTGTTTAGGGTTTAGGGTAGCACAGTTGTGTTTGGGTAGTGTACTGGAGGTAGATTTAGTGTTTAGGGTACTGCAGTGGTGTTTGGATAGTGTAGGAGGTCGTGCTGTGGGTAGTGTTTTAGGTTTTACAGTACTAGAGTGGTGTTAGGGTAGTGTAGGGTGTCGTGCTGGGGTAGTATTTTAGGGTTTAGGGTAGTGCAGTGGTGTTTTGGTAGTGTAGGGGGTTGTGCTTGGGATAGATTTAGTGTTTAGGGTAGTGCAGTGGTCTTTGGGTAGTGTAGTGGGTCATGTGTGGGGTAGTGGTTTAGGGTAGTAAAGTGGTCTTTGGGTAGTGTAGGAGTCGTGCTGTAGGTAGTGTTTTATGGTTTAGGGTAGTGCAGTGGTGTTTCGGTAGTGTAGGGGGTTGTGTTTTAGGGTATAGGGTAGTGCAGTGGTCTTTGGGTAGTGTAGTGGGTCGTGTGGGGGGTAGTGTTTTATGGTTCACGGTTTAGGGTAGTGCAGTTGTGTTAGGGTAGTGTAGGGTGTCGTGCTGGGGGTAGTGTTTTAGGGTTTAGGGTAGTGCAGTGGTGTTTGGGTAGTGTAAGGGTCGTGCTGGGGTAGAGTTTTAGGGTTTAGGGTAGTGCATTGGTGTTTGTGTAGTATAGGGGGTTGTGTGGGGGGTAGAGTTTTTTGGTTTAGGGTAGTGCAGTGGTCTTTGGGTAGTGTAGGGTTAGTGCTGGGTGTAGTGTTTTATGGTTTAGAGTAGTGCAGCGGTCTTTAGATAGTGTTGGGGTAGTGCTGGGGGGAGAGTTTTAGGGTTTAGGGTAGTGCAGTGGTGTTTGGGTAGTGTACTGGAGGTAGATTTAGTGTTTAGGGTACTGCAGTGGTGTTTGGATAGTGTAGGAGGTCGTGGTGGGGGTAGAGTTTTAGGGTTTAGGGTAGTGCAGTGGTCTTTGGGTAGTGTAGTGGGTCGTGTGGGGGGTAGTGTTTTACGGTTTAGGGTTTAGGGTAGTGCAGTTGTCTTAGGGTAGTGTAGGGTGTCGTGCTGGGGGTAGTGTTTTAGGGTTTAGGGTAGTGCAGTGGTGTTTGGGTAGTGTAGGGGTCGTGCTGGGGGTAGAGTTTTAGGGTTTAGGGTAGTGCATTGGTGTTTGTGTAGTATAGGGGGTCGTGTGGGGGGTAGAGTTTTTTGGTTTAGGGTAGTGCAGTGGTCTTTGGGTAGTGTAGGGTTAGTGCTGGGGGTAGTGTTTTATGGTTTAGAGTAGTGCAGTGGTCTTTAGATAGTGTTCGGGTAGTGCTGGGGGGAGAGTTTTAGGGTTTAGGGTAGTGCAGTGGTGTTTGGGTAGTGTAGAGGGTACTGCTGGGGGTAGTGTTTAGGGTTTAGGGTAGCACAGTTGTGTTTGGGTAGTGTACTGGAGGTAGATTTAGTGTTTAGGGTACTGCAGTGGTGTTTGGATAGTGTAGGAGGTCGTGGTGGGGGTAGAGTTTTAGGGTTTAGGGTAGTGCAGTGGTGTTTGGGTATTGTAGGGGGTCGTGCTGGTGGTGGTGTTTTATGGTTTACGGCAGTGCAGTGGTGTTTATTTAGTGTAGGGGGATGTGCTGGGGAAGCATTTTACGGTTTAGGGCAGTGCAGTGGGTGTTTGTGTAGTGGAGGGGGTCATGCTGGGGGGTAGTGTTTTAGGGTTTAGGTTAGAGCAGTGGTGTTTGGGTAATGTAGGGGGTCGTGCTGGGGCAGTGTTTTACGGTTAAGACTCAGAGTAGTGCAGTGGTGTTTTGGTAGTGTAGGGGGTCATGCTGGGGTTAGATTTAGGGTTCAGGGTAGTGCAGTGTTGTTTGGGTAATGTCGGGAGTGGTGCTGGGGGTAGTGCTCTAGGGTTTAGGGTAGTGCAGTGGTGTCTGTGTAGTATAGAGGATAGTGTTTTAGGGTTTAGGGTAGTGCAGTAGTGTTTGGGTAGTATCGGGGTTCGTGCTGGGGCTAGATTTAGGGTTTTGGGTAGTGTAGGGGATCGTGCTGTGGGTAGTGTTTTAGGTTTTACAGTAGTACAGTGGTGTTAGGGTCATGTAGGGGGTCGTGCTGGGTTTCGTGTTTTAGGGTTTAGGGCAGTTCAGTTGTGTTTGGGTAGTGTAGAGGGTCATGCTGGGGTAGTGTTTTAGGGTTTAGGGTAGTGCAGTGGTATTTGGATAGTGTAGGGGTCATGCTGGGGGTAGTGTTTTAGGGCTTAGGGTAGTGCAGTGGTGTTTGGGTAGGTTACGGGGTCGTGCTGGGGGTAGTGTTTTAGCGTTTAGGGTAGTGCAGTGGTGTTTTGTAGTGTAGGGGGTGATGCTGGGGGTAGTGTTTTAGGGATTAGGGTAGTGCAGTGCTATTTGTGTAGTGTAGGGGTCGTGTTTTAGGGTAGTGCAGTGGTCTTTGGGTAGTGTAGCGGGTCATGCTGGGGGTAGTGTTTTAGGGTTTAGGGTAGTCCAGTGGTGTTTGGGTAGTTTAGGAGGTCATGCTGGGGTAGTGTTTTAGGGTTTTGGGTTGTGCAGCGGTGTTTGTGTAGTGTAGGGCGTCGTGTTTTAGGGTTTAGGATAGTGCAGTGGTCTTTGGATAGTGTAGGGGGTCATGTGGGGGGTAGTGTTTTAGGGTTTAGGGTAGTGCAGTGGTTGTTGGCTAGTGTAGGGATCATGCTGGGGGTAGCGTTTTAGGGTTTAGGGTAGTGCAGTGGTGTTTTGGTAGTATAGGGGGTCGTGCTGTGGGTAGTGTTTTAGGGTTTACGATAGTACAGTGGTGTTAGGGTAGTGTAGGGGGTCGTGCTGGGGTTAGTGTTTTAGGGTTTAGGGTAGTGCAGTGGTGTTTGGGTAGTGTAGGGGTTCGTGCTGGGGGTAGTGTTTTAGGGTTTAGCGTAGTGTAGTGGTGTTTGGGTAGTGTAGGCGGTCGTGCGGGGGGAGATTTACGATTTAGGGTAGTGCAGTGGTATTTGGATAGTGTACCGGTCGTGCTGGGGGTAGTGTTTTAGGGTTTAGGGTAGTGCAGTGGTGTTTAGGTAGGTTACGGGGTCGTGCTGGCGGAGTGTTTTAGGGTTTATGGTAGTGCAGTGGGGTTTGGGTAGTGTAGCGGGTCATGCTGGGGGTAGTGTTTTAGGGTTTAGGGTAGTCCAGTGGTGTTTGGGTAGTGTAGGGGGTCATGCTGGGGTAGTGTTTTAGGGTTTAGGGTTGTGCAGCGGTGTTTGTGTAGTGTAGGGGGTCGTGTTTTAGGGTTTAGGATAGTGCAGTGGTCTTTGGATAGTGTAGGGGGTCATGTGGAGGGTAGTGTTTTAGGGTTTAGGGTAGTGCAGTGGTTGTTGGCTTGTGTAGGGGTCATGCTGGGGGTAGCGTTTTAGGGTTTAGGGTAGTGCAGTGGTGTTTTGGTAGTATAGGGGGTCATGCTGTGGGTAGTGTTTTAGGGTTTACGATAGTGCAGTGGTGTTAGGGTAGTGTAGGGGGTCGTGCTGGGGTTAGTGTTTTAGGGTTTAGGGTAGTGCAGTGGTGTTTGGGTAGTGTAGGGGTTCGTGCTGGGGGTAGTTTTTTAGGGTTTAGCGTAGTGTAGTGGTGTTTGGGTAGTGTAGGCGGTCGTGCGGGGGGAGATTTACGGTTTAGGGTAGTGCAGTGGTCTTTGGGTAGTGTAGCGGGTCGTGCTGGTGGTAGTGTTTTATGGTTTACGGTAGTGTAGGGTAGTGTAGGGGGTTGTGCTGGTGGTAGTGTTTTATGGTTTAAGGCATTGCAGTGGTGTTTATTTAGTGTAGGGGGACATGCTGGGGGTAGCGTTTTAGGGTTTAGGGTAGAACAGTGGTGTTTGGGTAGTGTAGGGGGTCGTGCTGGGGGCAGTGTTTTAGGGTTAAGGGTAGTGCAGTGGTGTTTTGGTAGTGTACGGGGTCGTGCTGTGGGTAGTGTTTCAGGGTTTAGGGTAGTGCATTGGTGTTAGGGTAGTGTAGTGGGTCGTGCTGGGGGTAGAGTTTTAAGGATTAGGGTAGTGCAGTGGTGTTTGGGTAGTGTAGTGGGTCATACTGGGGGTAGATTTGTTCTTTAGGGTAGTGCAGTGGTGTTTGGGAAATGTAGGGAGTGATGCTGGGGGGAGTGTTTTAGGGTTTAGGGTAGTGCAGTGATGTTTGGGTAGTGAAGGGGGTCATGCTGTGGTTAGTATTTTAGGGTTTAGGGTTGTGCAGCAGTGTTTGTGTAGTGTAGGGGTTCATGTTTTATGGTTTAGGATAGTGCAGTGGTCTTTGGGTAGTGCAGGGGGTCATGCTGGGGGTAGTGTTTTAGGGTTTAGGGTAGTGCAGTGGTGTTTTGGTAGTATAGGGGGCTATGCTGTGGGTAGTGTTTTAGGGTTTACAGTAGTAGAGTGGTGTTAGGGTAGTGTAGGGTGTCGTGCTGGGGTAGTGTTTAAGGGTTTAGGGTAGTGCAGTGGTTTTTTGGTAGTGTAGGGGGTTGTGCTGGGGGTAGATTTAGGGTTTAGGGTAGTGCATTGGTGTTTGTGTAGTGTAGGGGGTCGTGATGGGGTAGTGTTTTAGGGTTTAGGGTAGTGCAGTGGTGTTTGGGTAATGTAGGGGGTCGTGCTGGTGGTAGTGTTTTATGGTTTAGGACAGTGCATTCGTGTTTATTTAGTGTAGGGGGGCGTGCTGCGGAAGTGTTTTAGGGTTAATGGCAGTGCAGTGGATTTTGTGGAGTGTAGTCGGTCATGCTGGGGGTAGTGTTTTAGGGTTAAGGGTCGTGCAGTGGTGTTTTTTGGTAGTGTAGGGGGTCATGCTGGGGTTAGATTTAGGGTTTAGGGTAGTGTAGTGTTATTTGGGTAATGTTGGGAGTGGTGCTGGGGGGAGTGTTTTAGGGTTTAGGGTAGTGCAGTGGTGTTTGGGTAGTGTAGGGGGTTGTGCTGGGGTAGTGTGTTAGGGTTTAGGGTAGTGCAGTGGTGTCTGTGTAGTATAGAGGATAGTCTTTTAGGGTTTAGGGCAGTGCAGTGGTGTTTGGGTAGAATAGGGGTTCGTGCAGGGGCTAGATTTAGGGTTTAGGGTAGTGCAGTGGTGTTTGGGTAGTGTAGGGGGTTATGCTGGGGGTAGTGTTTTAGGGTTTGGGGTAGTACAGAGGTGCTTGGTTAGTGTAGGGAGTCATGCTGGGGGTAGATTTAGGTATTACAAGAGACAATGGTCCCTGAAAGCAAAAAATAATTGAACATACAATGAATATAGTCAAGATTGCTACTATATTACAGCCAATGTCCAGCCGGACAAGGCAACTTTAATAAGTGGAAATAGTTGGTAATGGTTCAGAGAATGTAAGTTGAGTGTTTGTGGGACACAAGCCTGTATCCTGAGACTTACATATCGTGAGAACAAAAATGTAGAGCACATTCAGGCAATTACAATGATGTTTCTGTTTTTCAGGAGAATAATGAGTAATGAAACATCTAATACATTTTCTGTCACCTTCACAATAAGTTCAATACAGAGATTTGAATGTGTAAGGTAGACAATCATGTCGACGGCGTTTCGATCCTTATCAGGGGGATTTTGGATCATCATCAGGACTACTCAATTAAATTGCCCATATTCAAGTGCCTGAATTTACACAAACCATAAAGGCAAACAACGAAAAATATGAAAGTTAGGAAAAAATGCAGGGGAAAAAAATCAAAGAAAATCAGGGGGAAAGAAAATGACAACATAATAATTAATATAACATTTAAAAGTGAAAGCATAACAGAACAATCACGTCAGATCAGGCGGTACTCTACAGTTAATAATCTATTACAGTGATGGCAATGTGGACACGAGAGAAGAGGTGAAATATAAGAAAAATAGGCAAAGGAATAAGTGCAAGGTTGGTAATGTAAACCACGTCAAGATAATATCATACTGTGCGCGTGATTTTGTGGGTATTACGGAGATCATGCTGATCGATAAATTTAAGGAGCCGAGACAATCGTGCTACTAATACGAAGAAGTAAACCTGAAACGGAAAGCATGCCGTTTATAATGTCAAAATTGTGACAGGAAGAATTGCCGAAATAAAGACGTTATCACTAAGGCATGCCGCGAGTGCATTGCGCGGAAAGGCGGGAAGGCGAAGTGAAGAAGTGATCTAGAAAGCATGCCGTGAGTGCATTTGCGGGTAAGGGAGGAGGAGAATTACCTCGTGGTACCGGTTGGGGTAGCCGAGGGGGCGCCAGGTCGTGGGCGGGTGTCGGGTTCGTCAGGATCAGAAGCGGACCCGGTTCAGGGGTACAATGCCTAAGGAACAATTAATGGGATAAGGAGGTGGATCGGAAGCGGTGGTGGGGTGAACGGTAAAGCGGGAATTAAGCTTACCTGATAAAATAAAGTTCCGAGGTGGAGGGACACGGTGATTAATGAGTTACGTCTGAGGGAAAAATGGAAATGAATTCAGAAGCGTGGATGCAAGCACGTAGGGTAGATTTAGATTTAGGGTCCAGGTTAGTGCAATGGTGCTTGAGTAATGTTGGGAGTGGTGCTGGGGGGAATGTTTTAGGGTTTAGGGTAGTGCAGTGGTGTTTGGGTAGTGAAGGGGTCTTGCTGGGTGAAGTATTTTAGGGTTTAGGGTAGTGCAGTTGTGTCTGAGTAGTGTAGGGGGTCGTGCTGGGAGTAGTGTTTTAGGGTTCAGGGTTGTGCAGCGGTGTTTGTGAAGTGTAGGGGGTCATGTTTTAGGGTTTCAGCTAGTGCAGTGGTTTTTGGGTAGTGTAGGTTGTCATGTGGGGGGTAGTGTTTTAGGGTTTTGGGTAGTGCAGTGGTCATTGGGTAATGCACGGGGTAGTGCTGGTGGTAGTGTTTTAGAGTTTAGGGTAGTGCCGTGGTGTTTTGGTAGTATAGGGGGTCGTGCTGTGGGTAGTGTTTTAGGTTTTACAGTACTAGAGTGGTGTTAGGGTAGTGTAGGGTGTCGTGCTGGGGTAGTATTTTAGGGTTTAGGGTAGTGCAGTGGTGTTTTGGTAGTGTAGGGGGTTGTGCTTGGGGTAGATTTAGTGTTTAGGGTAGTGCAGTGGTCTTTGGGTAGTGTAGTGGGTCATGTGTGGGGTAGTGGTTTAGGGTAGTAAAGTGGTCTTTGGGTAGTGTAGGGGTCGTGCTGGAGGTAGTGTTTTATGGTTTAGGGTAGTGCAGTGGTGTTTCGGTAGTGTAGGGGGTCATGCTGGGGGTAGTGTTTTAGGGTTTAGGGTTGTGCAGCAGTGTTTGTGTAGTGTAGGGGGTCGTGTTTTAGGGTATAGGGTAGTGCAGTTGTCTTTGGGTAGTGTAGTGGGTCGTGTGGGGGGTAGTGTCTTACGGTTTAGGGTTTAGGGTAGTGCAGTTGTCTTAGGGTAGTGTAGGGTGTCGTGCTGGGGGTAGTGTTTTAGGGTTTAGGGTAGTGCAGTGGTGTTTGGGTAGTGTAGGGGTCGTGCTGGGGGTAGAGTTTTAGGGTTTAGGGTAGTGCATTGGTGTTTGTGTAGTATAGGGGGTCATGTGGGGGTAGAGTTTTTTGGTTTAGGGTAGTGCAGTGGTCTTTGGGTAGTGTAGGGTTAGTGCTGGGGTAGTGTTTTATGGTTTACAGTAGTGCAGTGGTCTTTAGATAGTGTTGGGGTAGTGCTGGGGGGAGAGTTTTAGGGTTTAGGGTAGTGCAGTGGTGTTTGGGTAGTGTAGAGGGTACTGCTGGGGGTAGTGTCTTAGGGTAACGGGTAGCACTGTGGTATTTGGATAGTGTAGGGGGTCATACTGGGTGTAGTGTTTTAGGGTTTAGGGTAGTGCAGTGGGGTTTGTGTAGAGTAGGGGTTCGTGCTGGAGGAGAGTATTAGGGTTTAGGGTAGTGCAGCAGTGTTTGTGTAGTGTAGGGGGTCGCAATTTAGTGTTTACGGTAGTGCAGTGGTCTTTGGGTAGTGTAGTGGGTCGTGCTGGGGGTAGTGTTTTAGGGTTTAGGATTGTGCAGCAGTGTTTGTGTAGTGTAGTGGTCGTATTTTAGGGTTTAGGGTAGTGCAGTGGTCTTTGGGTAGTGTAGAGGGTCGTGTGGGGGTAGTGTTTTTGGGTTTAGGGTTTAGGGTAGTGCAGTTGTCTTTGGGTAGGGTAGGGTGTTGTGCTGGGTGTAGTGTTTTAGGGTTTAGGGTAGTGCAGTGGTGTTTGGGTAGTGTAGGGGGTCGTGCTGGCGGTAGTGTTTTAGGGTTTAGCGTAGTGCAGTGGAGTTTGTGTGGTGTAGGGGGTCATGTGGGGACAGTGTTTTATGGTTTAGGGTAGTGCAGTGGTCTTTGGGTAGTGTAGGGATAGTGCTGGTGGTAGTGTTTTATTGTTTAGGGTAGTGCAGTGGTCTTTAGGTAGTTTAGGGGTAGTGCTGGGGGTAGTGTTTTAGGGTTTACGGTAGTGCAGTGGTGTTTGGGTAGGTTACAGGGTCGTGCTGGGGATAGTGTTTTAGGGTTTAGGGTAGTGCAGTGGTGTTTGTGTAGTGTAAAGGGTACTGCTGGGGGTAGTGTTTTAGGGTTTTGGGAAGTGCTGTGGTGTTTGGGTAGTGTAGGGGTCGTACTGGGCGTAGTGTTTTAGATTTTAGGGTTTAGGGTAGTGCAGTGGTGTTTGTGTCGTGTAGGGGGTCGTGCTGGGGGAGTGTTTTATGGTTTAGGGTAGTGCAGGAGTGCTTGTGTAGTGTAGGGGGTCACGATTTAGGGTTTAGGGTAGTGCAGTGGTCTTTGGGTAGTGTAGGTGGTCGTGTGGAGGGTAGTGTTTTAGGGTTTAGTGTAGTACAGTGGTCTTTGGGTAGTGTAGGGAGTCGTTCTGGGGTAGTGTATTAGGGTTTAGGTTAGTGCAATGGTGTTTGGGCAGTGTAGGGGGTCGTGCTGGGGGTAGTGTTTTAGGGTTTAGGGTTTAGGGTAGTGCAGTGGTGTTTGGGTAGTGTAGGGGGTCGTGCTGGTGGTAGTGTTTTATGGTTTAGGGCAGTGCAGTGGTGTTTATTTAGTGTAGGGGGACGTGCTAGGGAAGTGATTTAGGGTTTAGGGCAGTGCAGTGGTGTTTGTGTAGTGTAGGGGGTCATGCTGGGGGTAGTGTTATAGGGTTTAGGGTAGAGCAGTTTTGTTTGGGTATTGTAGGGGACCGTGCTGGGGGTAGTGTTTTAGGATTTAGGGTAGTGCAGTGGTGTTAGGGTAGTGTAGTGGGTTGTGCTTGGGTAGTGTTTTAGGGTTTAGGGTAGTGCAGTGGTGTTTGGGTAGTGCTGGGGATAGATTAAGGGTTTAGGGTAGTGCAGTGGTGTGTGGGTAGTGTAGGGGGTCATGCTGGGGGTAGTGTTTTGGGGTACACTGTAGTGCAGTGGTGTTTGGGCACTGTAGGGGGTCATGCTGGGATTAGTGTTTTAGGGTTTAGGGTTGTGCAGCGGTGTTTGTGTAGTGTAGGGAGTCGTGTTTTAGGGTTTAGGGTAGTGCAGTGGTCTTTGGGTAGTGTAGTGGATCATGTGGGTAGTAGTGTTTTAGGGTTTAGGGTTTAGGGTAGTGCAGTTGTCTTTGGGTAGTGTAGGGTGTCGTGCTGGTGTAGTGTTTTAGGGATTAGGGTAGTGCAGTGGTGTTTGGGTAGTGTAGGGGGTTGTGCTGGGGGTAGTGTTTTAGGGTTTAGGGTAGTGCAGTGGTGTTTTTGTAGTGTAGGGGGTCGAGTGGGGGTAGTGTTTTATGGTTCAGGGTAGTGCAGTGGTCTTTGGGTAGTGTAGGGGTAGTGCTGGGGGTAGTGTTTTATGGTTTAGGGAAGTGCAGTGCTCTTTTGGTAGTGTAGGGGTAGTGCTGGGGGTAGTGTTTTAGGGTTCAGGGTAGTGCAGTGGTGTTTGGGTAGTGTAGAGGGTACTGCTGGGGATAGTGTTTTAGAGTTTTGGGTAGCACTGTGGTATTTGGGTAGTGTAGGGGGTCATACTGGGCGAAGTGTTTTAGGGTTTAGGGTAGTGCAGCCGTGTTTGTGTAGTGTAGGGGGTCGCAATTCAGGGTTTAGGGTAGTGCAGTGGTCTTTGGGTAGTGTAGTGGGTCGTGTGGGGGATAGTGTTTTAGGGTAGTACAGTGGCCTATGGGTAGTGTAGGGGGTCGTGCTGGGGGTAGTGTTTTAGGGTTTTGGGTGGTTCAGTGGTGTGTGTTAAATGTAGGGGGCAAGCTCGGGGTAGTGTTTTAGGGTCTCGGGTAGCACTGTGGTGTTTGGGTAGTGTAGGGGGTCGTACTGCGCGTAGTGTTTTAGGGTTTAGGGTAGTGCAGCCGTGTTTGCGTAGTGTAGGGGGTCGCAATTTAGGGTTTAGGGTAGTGCAGTGGTGTTTGGGTAGTGTAGTGGGTCATGTGGGGGGTAGTGTTTTAGGGTTTAGGGTAGTGCAGTGGTGTTTGGGTAGGTTACAGGGTCGTGCTGGGGGTAGTGTTTTAGGGTTTAGGGTAGTGCAGGGGTGTTTGGGTAGTGTAGAGGGTACTGCTGGGGGTAGTGTCTTAGGGTTATGGGTAGCACTGTGGTATTTGGATAGTGTAGGTGGTCGTACTGGGCGTAGTGTTTTAGGATTTAGGGTAGTGCAGTGGTGTTTGTGTAGTGTAGGGTGTGGCAATTTAGGGTTTAGGGTAGTGCAGTGGTCTTTGGGTAGTGTAGTGGGTCATGTGGGGGGTAGTGTTTTAGTGTTTAGGGTAGTACAGTGGTCTTTGGGTAGTGTAGGAGGTCGTGCTGGGGGTAATGTTTTAGGGTTTAGGGTAGTTCAGTGGTGTGTAGGTAGTAAAGGGGTTAAGCTGGGGGCAGTGTTTTAGGGTTTAGGATGGTGCTGCGGTGTTTGTGTAGTGTACAGGGTATTGCTGGGGGTAGTGTTTTAGGGTTTCGGGTAGCGCAGTGGTGTTTGGGTAGTGTAGGAGGTCGTACTGGGCATAGTGTTTTAGGGTTTAGGGTTTAGGGTAGTGGTGTTTGGGTAGGTTAAAGGGTCGTGCTGGGGGTAGTGTTTTAGGGTTTAGGGTTGTGCAGCGGTGTTTGTGTAGTGTAGGGAGTCGTGTTTTAGGGTTTAGGGTAGTGCAGTGGTCTTTGGGTAGTGTAGTGGATCGTGTGGGTAGTAGTGTTTTAGGGTTTAGGGTTTAGGGTAGTGCAGTTGTCTTTGGGTAGTGTAGGGGGTCGTGCTGGGGTTAGTGTTTTAGGGTTTAGGGTAGTGCAGTGGTGTTTGGGTAGTGTAGGGGTTCGTGCTGGGGGTAGTTTTTTAGGGTTTAGCGTAGTGTAGTGGTGTTTGGGTAGTGTAGGCGGTCGTGCGGGGGGAGATTTACGGTTTAGGGTAGTGCAGTGGTCTTTGGGTAGTGTAGCGGGTCGTGCTGGTGGTAGTGTTTTATGGTTTACGGTAGTGTAGGGTAGTGTAGGGGGTTGTGCTGGTGGTAGTGTTTTATGGTTTAAGGCATTGCAGTGGTGTTTATTTAGTGTAGGGGGACATGCTGGGGGTAGCGTTTTAGGGTTTAGGGTAGAACAGTGGTGTTTGGGTAGTGTAGGGGGTCGTGCTGGGGGCAGTGTTTTAGGGTTAAGGGTAGTGCAGTGGTGTTTTGGTAGTGTACGGGGTCGTGCTGTGGGTAGTGTTTCAGGGTTTAGGGTAGTGCATTGGTGTTAGGGTAGTGTAGTGGGTCGTGCTGGGGGTAGAGTTTTAAGGATTAGGGTAGTGCAGTGGTGTTTGGGTAGTGTAGTGGGTCATACTGGGGGTAGATTTGTTCTTTAGGGTAGTGCAGTGGTGTTTGGGAAATGTAGGGAGTGATGCTGGGGGGAGTGTTTTAGGGTTTAGGGTAGTGCAGTGATGTTTGGGTAGTGAAGGGGGTCATGCTGTGGTTAGTATTTTAGGGTTTAGGGTTGTGCAGCAGTGTTTGTGTAGTGTAGGGGTTCATGTTTTATGGTTTAGGATAGTGCAGTGGTCTTTGGGTAGTGCAGGGGGTCATGCTGGGGGTAGTGTTTTAGGGTTTAGGGTAGTGCAGTGGTGTTTTGGTAGTATAGGGGGCTATGCTGTGGGTAGTGTTTTAGGGTTTACAGTAGTAGAGTGGTGTTAGGGTAGTGTAGGGTGTCGTGCTGGGGTAGTGTTTAAGGGTTTAGGGTAGTGCAGTGGTTTTTTGGTAGTGTAGGGGGTTGTGCTGGGGGTAGATTTAGGGTTTAGGGTAGTGCATTGGTGTTTGTGTAGTGTAGGGGGTCGTGATGGGGTAGTGTTTTAGGGTTTAGGGTAGTGCAGTGGTGTTTGGGTAATGTAGGGGGTCGTGCTGGTGGTAGTGTTTTATGGTTTAGGACAGTGCATTCGTGTTTATTTAGTGTAGGGGGGCGTGCTGCGGAAGTGTTTTAGGGTTAATGGCAGTGCAGTGGATTTTGTGGAGTGTAGTCGGTCATGCTGGGGGTAGTGTTTTAGGGTTAAGGGTCGTGCAGTGGTGTTTTTTGGTAGTGTAGGGGGTCATGCTGGGGTTAGATTTAGGGTTTAGGGTAGTGTAGTGTTATTTGGGTAATGTTGGGAGTGGTGCTGGGGGGAGTGTTTTAGGGTTTAGGGTAGTGCAGTGGTGTTTGGGTAGTGTAGGGGGTTGTGCTGGGGTAGTGTGTTAGGGTTTAGGGTAGTGCAGTGGTGTCTGTGTAGTATAGAGGATAGTCTTTTAGGGTTTAGGGCAGTGCAGTGGTGTTTGGGTAGAATAGGGGTTCGTGCAGGGGCTAGATTTAGGGTTTAGGGTAGTGCAGTGGTGTTTGGGTAGTGTAGGGGGTTATGCTGGGGGTAGTGTTTTAGGGTTTGGGGTAGTACAGAGGTGCTTGGTTAGTGTAGGGAGTCATGCTGGGGGTAGATTTAGGTATTACAAGAGACAATGGTCCCTGAAAGCAAAAAATAATTGAACATACAATGAATATAGTCAAGATTGCTACTATATTACAGCCAATGTCCAGCCGGACAAGGCAACTTTAATAAGTGGAAATAGTTGGTAATGGTTCAGAGAATGTAAGTTGAGTGTTTGTGGGACACAAGCCTGTATCCTGAGACTTACATATCGTGAGAACAAAAATGTAGAGCACATTCAGGCAATTACAATGATGTTTCTGTTTTTCAGGAGAATAATGAGTAATGAAACATCTAATACATTTTCTGTCACCTTCACAATAAGTTCAATACAGAGATTTGAATGTGTAAGGTAGACAATCATGTCGACGGCGTTTCGATCCTTATCAGGGGGATTTTGGATCATCATCAGGACTACTCAATTAAATTGCCCATATTCAAGTGCCTGAATTTACACAAACCATAAAGGCAAACAACGAAAAATATGAAAGTTAGGAAAAAATGCAGGGGAAAAAAATCAAAGAAAATCAGGGGGAAAGAAAATGACAACATAATAATTAATATAACATTTAAAAGTGAAAGCATAACAGAACAATCACGTCAGATCAGGCGGTACTCTACAGTTAATAATCTATTACAGTGATGGCAATGTGGACACGAGAGAAGAGGTGAAATATAAGAAAAATAGGCAAAGGAATAAGTGCAAGGTTGGTAATGTAAACCACGTCAAGATAATATCATACTGTGCGCGTGATTTTGTGGGTATTACGGAGATCATGCTGATCGATAAATTTAAGGAGCCGAGACAATCGTGCTACTAATACGAAGAAGTAAACCTGAAACGGAAAGCATGCCGTTTATAATGTCAAAATTGTGACAGGAAGAATTGCCGAAATAAAGACGTTATCACTAAGGCATGCCGCGAGTGCATTGCGCGGAAAGGCGGGAAGGCGAAGTGAAGAAGTGATCTAGAAAGCATGCCGTGAGTGCATTTGCGGGTAAGGGAGGAGGAGAATTACCTCGTGGTACCGGTTGGGGTAGCCGAGGGGGCGCCAGGTCGTGGGCGGGTGTCGGGTTCGTCAGGATCAGAAGCGGACCCGGTTCAGGGGTACAATGCCTAAGGAACAATTAATGGGATAAGGAGGTGGATCGGAAGCGGTGGTGGGGTGAACGGTAAAGCGGGAATTAAGCTTACCTGATAAAATAAAGTTCCGAGGTGGAGGGACACGGTGATTAATGAGTTACGTCTGAGGGAAAAATGGAAATGAATTCAGAAGCGTGGATGCAAGCACGTAGGGTAGATTTAGATTTAGGGTCCAGGTTAGTGCAATGGTGCTTGAGTAATGTTGGGAGTGGTGCTGGGGGGAATGTTTTAGGGTTTAGGGTAGTGCAGTGGTGTTTGGGTAGTGAAGGGGTCTTGCTGGGTGAAGTATTTTAGGGTTTAGGGTAGTGCAGTTGTGTCTGAGTAGTGTAGGGGGTCGTGCTGGGAGTAGTGTTTTAGGGTTCAGGGTTGTGCAGCGGTGTTTGTGAAGTGTAGGGGGTCATGTTTTAGGGTTTCAGCTAGTGCAGTGGTTTTTGGGTAGTGTAGGTTGTCATGTGGGGGGTAGTGTTTTAGGGTTTTGGGTAGTGCAGTGGTCATTGGGTAATGCACGGGGTAGTGCTGGTGGTAGTGTTTTAGAGTTTAGGGTAGTGCCGTGGTGTTTTGGTAGTATAGGGGGTCGTGCTGTGGGTAGTGTTTTAGGTTTTACAGTACTAGAGTGGTGTTAGGGTAGTGTAGGGTGTCGTGCTGGGGTAGTATTTTAGGGTTTAGGGTAGTGCAGTGGTGTTTTGGTAGTGTAGGGGGTTGTGCTTGGGGTAGATTTAGTGTTTAGGGTAGTGCAGTGGTCTTTGGGTAGTGTAGTGGGTCATGTGTGGGGTAGTGGTTTAGGGTAGTAAAGTGGTCTTTGGGTAGTGTAGGGGTCGTGCTGGAGGTAGTGTTTTATGGTTTAGGGTAGTGCAGTGGTGTTTCGGTAGTGTAGGGGGTCATGCTGGGGGTAGTGTTTTAGGGTTTAGGGTTGTGCAGCAGTGTTTGTGTAGTGTAGGGGGTCGTGTTTTAGGGTATAGGGTAGTGCAGTTGTCTTTGGGTAGTGTAGTGGGTCGTGTGGGGGGTAGTGTCTTACGGTTTAGGGTTTAGGGTAGTGCAGTTGTCTTAGGGTAGTGTAGGGTGTCGTGCTGGGGGTAGTGTTTTAGGGTTTAGGGTAGTGCAGTGGTGTTTGGGTAGTGTAGGGGTCGTGCTGGGGGTAGAGTTTTAGGGTTTAGGGTAGTGCATTGGTGTTTGTGTAGTATAGGGGGTCATGTGGGGGTAGAGTTTTTTGGTTTAGGGTAGTGCAGTGGTCTTTGGGTAGTGTAGGGTTAGTGCTGGGGTAGTGTTTTATGGTTTACAGTAGTGCAGTGGTCTTTAGATAGTGTTGGGGTAGTGCTGGGGGGAGAGTTTTAGGGTTTAGGGTAGTGCAGTGGTGTTTGGGTAGTGTAGAGGGTACTGCTGGGGGTAGTGTCTTAGGGTAACGGGTAGCACTGTGGTATTTGGATAGTGTAGGGGGTCATACTGGGTGTAGTGTTTTAGGGTTTAGGGTAGTGCAGTGGGGTTTGTGTAGAGTAGGGGTTCGTGCTGGAGGAGAGTATTAGGGTTTAGGGTAGTGCAGCAGTGTTTGTGTAGTGTAGGGGGTCGCAATTTAGTGTTTACGGTAGTGCAGTGGTCTTTGGGTAGTGTAGTGGGTCGTGCTGGGGGTAGTGTTTTAGGGTTTAGGATTGTGCAGCAGTGTTTGTGTAGTGTAGTGGTCGTATTTTAGGGTTTAGGGTAGTGCAGTGGTCTTTGGGTAGTGTAGAGGGTCGTGTGGGGGTAGTGTTTTTGGGTTTAGGGTTTAGGGTAGTGCAGTTGTCTTTGGGTAGGGTAGGGTGTTGTGCTGGGTGTAGTGTTTTAGGGTTTAGGGTAGTGCAGTGGTGTTTGGGTAGTGTAGGGGGTCGTGCTGGCGGTAGTGTTTTAGGGTTTAGCGTAGTGCAGTGGAGTTTGTGTGGTGTAGGGGGTCATGTGGGGACAGTGTTTTATGGTTTAGGGTAGTGCAGTGGTCTTTGGGTAGTGTAGGGATAGTGCTGGTGGTAGTGTTTTATTGTTTAGGGTAGTGCAGTGGTCTTTAGGTAGTTTAGGGGTAGTGCTGGGGGTAGTGTTTTAGGGTTTACGGTAGTGCAGTGGTGTTTGGGTAGGTTACAGGGTCGTGCTGGGGATAGTGTTTTAGGGTTTAGGGTAGTGCAGTGGTGTTTGTGTAGTGTAAAGGGTACTGCTGGGGGTAGTGTTTTAGGGTTTTGGGAAGTGCTGTGGTGTTTGGGTAGTGTAGGGGTCGTACTGGGCGTAGTGTTTTAGATTTTAGGGTTTAGGGTAGTGCAGTGGTGTTTGTGTCGTGTAGGGGGTCGTGCTGGGGGAGTGTTTTATGGTTTAGGGTAGTGCAGGAGTGCTTGTGTAGTGTAGGGGGTCACGATTTAGGGTTTAGGGTAGTGCAGTGGTCTTTGGGTAGTGTAGGTGGTCGTGTGGAGGGTAGTGTTTTAGGGTTTAGTGTAGTACAGTGGTCTTTGGGTAGTGTAGGGAGTCGTTCTGGGGTAGTGTATTAGGGTTTAGGTTAGTGCAATGGTGTTTGGGCAGTGTAGGGGGTCGTGCTGGGGGTAGTGTTTTAGGGTTTAGGGTTTAGGGTAGTGCAGTGGTGTTTGGGTAGTGTAGGGGGTCGTGCTGGTGGTAGTGTTTTATGGTTTAGGGCAGTGCAGTGGTGTTTATTTAGTGTAGGGGGACGTGCTAGGGAAGTGATTTAGGGTTTAGGGCAGTGCAGTGGTGTTTGTGTAGTGTAGGGGGTCATGCTGGGGGTAGTGTTATAGGGTTTAGGGTAGAGCAGTTTTGTTTGGGTATTGTAGGGGACCGTGCTGGGGGTAGTGTTTTAGGATTTAGGGTAGTGCAGTGGTGTTAGGGTAGTGTAGTGGGTTGTGCTTGGGTAGTGTTTTAGGGTTTAGGGTAGTGCAGTGGTGTTTGGGTAGTGCTGGGGATAGATTAAGGGTTTAGGGTAGTGCAGTGGTGTGTGGGTAGTGTAGGGGGTCATGCTGGGGGTAGTGTTTTGGGGTACACTGTAGTGCAGTGGTGTTTGGGCACTGTAGGGGGTCATGCTGGGATTAGTGTTTTAGGGTTTAGGGTTGTGCAGCGGTGTTTGTGTAGTGTAGGGAGTCGTGTTTTAGGGTTTAGGGTAGTGCAGTGGTCTTTGGGTAGTGTAGTGGATCGTGTGGGTAGTAGTGTTTTAGGGTTTAGGGTTTAGGGTAGTGCAGTTGTCTTTGGGTAGTGTAGGGTGTCGTGCTGGTGTAGTGTTTTAGGGATTAGGGTAGTGCAGTGGTGTTTGGGTAGTGTAGGGGGTTGTGCTGGGGGTAGTGTTTTAGGGTTTAGGGTAGTGCAGTGGTGTTTTTGTAGTGTAGGGGGTCGAGTGGGGGTAGTGTTTTATGGTTCAGGGTAGTGCAGTGGTCTTTGGGTAGTGTAGGGGTAGTGCTGGGGGTAGTGTTTTATGGTTTAGGGAAGTGCAGTGCTCTTTTGGTAGTGTAGGGGTAGTGCTGGGGGTAGTGTTTTAGGGTTCAGGGTAGTGCAGTGGTGTTTGGGTAGTGTAGAGGGTACTGCTGGGGATAGTGTTTTAGAGTTTTGGGTAGCACTGTGGTATTTGGGTAGTGTAGGGGGTCATACTGGGCGAAGTGTTTTAGGGTTTAGGGTAGTGCAGCCGTGTTTGTGTAGTGTAGGGGGTCGCAATTCAGGGTTTAGGGTAGTGCAGTGGTCTTTGGGTAGTGTAGTGGGTCGTGTGGGGGATAGTGTTTTAGGGTAGTACAGTGGCCTATGGGTAGTGTAGGGGGTCGTGCTGGGGGTAGTGTTTTAGGGTTTTGGGTGGTTCAGTGGTGTGTGTTAAATGTAGGGGGCAAGCTCGGGGTAGTGTTTTAGGGTCTCGGGTAGCACTGTGGTGTTTGGGTAGTGTAGGGGGTCGTACTGCGCGTAGTGTTTTAGGGTTTAGGGTAGTGCAGCCGTGTTTGCGTAGTGTAGGGGGTCGCAATTTAGGGTTTAGGGTAGTGCAGTGGTGTTTGGGTAGTGTAGTGGGTCATGTGGGGGGTAGTGTTTTAGGGTTTAGGGTAGTGCAGTGGTGTTTGGGTAGGTTACAGGGTCGTGCTGGGGGTAGTGTTTTAGGGTTTAGGGTAGTGCAGGGGTGTTTGGGTAGTGTAGAGGGTACTGCTGGGGGTAGTGTCTTAGGGTTATGGGTAGCACTGTGGTATTTGGATAGTGTAGGTGGTCGTACTGGGCGTAGTGTTTTAGGATTTAGGGTAGTGCAGTGGTGTTTGTGTAGTGTAGGGTGTGGCAATTTAGGGTTTAGGGTAGTGCAGTGGTCTTTGGGTAGTGTAGTGGGTCATGTGGGGGGTAGTGTTTTAGTGTTTAGGGTAGTACAGTGGTCTTTGGGTAGTGTAGGAGGTCGTGCTGGGGGTAATGTTTTAGGGTTTAGGGTAGTTCAGTGGTGTGTAGGTAGTAAAGGGGTTAAGCTGGGGGCAGTGTTTTAGGGTTTAGGATGGTGCTGCGGTGTTTGTGTAGTGTAGGGGTCATGTTTTAGGGTTTTGGGTAGTGCAGTGGTCTTTGGGTAGTGTAGAGGGTCGTGTGCTGGTAGTGTTTTTGGATTTAGGGTTTAGGGTAGTGCAGTTGTTTTGGGTAGTGTAGGGTGTCGTGCTGGGTGTAGTGTTTTAGGGTTTAGGGTAGTGCAGTGGTGTTTGGGTAGTGTAGGGCGTCTTGCTGGCGGTAGTGTTTTAGGGTTTAGCGTAGTGCAGTGGTGTTTGTGTGGTGTAGGGGGTCATGTGGAGACAGTGTTTTATGGTTTAGGGTAGTGCAGTGGTCTGTGGGTAGTGTAGGAATTGTGCTGGTGGTAGTGTTTTATTGTTTAGGGTAGTGCAGTGGTCTTTAGGTAGTGTAGGGGTAGTGCTGGGGGTAGTGTTTTAGGGTTTAGGGTAGTGCAGTGGTGTTTGGGTAGGTTACAGGGTCATGCTGGGGATAGTGTTTTAGGGTTTAGGGTAGTGCAGTGGTGTTTGGGTAGTGTAAAGAGTACTGCTGGGGGTAGTGTTTTAGGGTTTTGGGAAGCGCTGTTCTGTTTGGATAGTGTAGGGGTCGTACTGGGCGTAGTGTTTTAGATTTTAGGGTTTAGGGTAGTTCAGTGGTGTTTGTGTAGTGTAGGGGGTCGTGCTGGGGGAGTGTTCTACGGTTTAGTGTAGTGCAGCAGCGTTTGTGTAGTGTAGGGGGTCACGATTTAGGGTTTAGGGTAGTGCAGTGGTCTTTGGGTAGTGTAGGTGGTCATGTGGAGGGTAGTGTTTTAGGTTTTAGTGTAGTCTTTGGGTAGTGTAGGGAGTCGTTCTGGGGTAGTGTATTAGGGTTTAGGTTAGTGCAATGGTGTTTGGGTAGTGTAGGGGGTCGTGCTGGGGGTAGTGTTTTAGGGTTTAGGGTTTAGGGTAGTGCAGTGGTGTTTGGGTAGTGTAGGGGGTCGTGCTGGTGGTAGTGTGTTATGGTTTAGGGCAGTGCAGTGGTGTTTATTTAGTGTAGGGGGACGTGCTAGGGAAGTGATTTAGGGTTTAGGGCAGTGCAGTGGTGTTTGTGTAGTGTAGGGGGTCATGCTGGGGGTAGTGTTTTAGGGTTTAGGGTAGAGCAGTTTTGTTTGGGTATTGTATGGGACCGTGCTGGGGGTAGTGTTTTAGGATTTAGGGTAGTGCAGTGGTGTTTGGGTAGTGTAGGGGGTCATGCTGGGGGTAGTGTTTTGGGGTTCAAGGTAGTGCAGTGGTGTTTGGGCAGTGTAGGGGGTCATGCTGGGATTAGTGTTTTAGGGTTTAGGGTAGTGCAGTGGTGCTTGGGTAGTGTAGGGGGTCATACTGGGGGTAGGTTTAGGGTTTAGGTGGTGCAGTACTGTTTGGGTGATGTAGGGAGTGTTGCTGGGGAGTGTTTTAGGGTTTAGGGTAGTGCTGTGGTGTTTGTGTAGTGTAGGGGGTCGTGTTTTAGGGTTCAGGATAGTGCAGTGGTCTTTGGGTAGTGTAGGGGGTCATCTGTGGGATAGTGTTTTAGGGTTTAGGGTAGTGCAGTGGTCGATTGGTAGTGTAGGGGGTTGTGCTGGGGGTAGTCTTTTGGGGTTTAGGATAGTGCAGTGGTGTTCTGGTAGTATAGGGGGTCGTGCTGTGGGTAGTGTTTTAGGTTTTACAGTAGTACAGTGGTGTTAGGGTCATGTAGGGGGTCGTGCTGGGGTTAGTGTTTTAGGGTTTAGCCTAGTTCAGTGGTGTTTGGGTAGTGTAGGGGGTCATGCTGGGGTAGTGTTTTAGGGTTTAGGGTTGTGCAGCGGTGTTTGTGTAGTGTAGGGGGTCGTGTTTTAGGGTTTAGGATAGTGCAGTGGTCTTTGGGTAGTGTAGGGGGTCATCTGCGGGATAGTGTTTTACGGTTTAGGGTAGTGCAGTGGTCGGTTGGTAGTGTAGGGGATCGTGCTGGGGTACTGTTTTGGGGTTTAGGATAGTGCAGTGGTGTTCTGGTAGTATAGGGGGTCATGCTGTGGGTAGTGTTTTAGGTTTTACAGTCGTACAGTGGTGTTAGGGTCATTTAGGGAGTCGTGCTGGGGTTAGTGTTTTAGGGTTTAGGGTAGTGCAGTGGTGTTCGGATAGTGTAGGGGGTCATGCAGGGGTAGATTTAGGGTTTAGGGTAGTGCAGTGGTATTTGGATAGTGCAGGGGGTCATGCTTGGCGTATTGTTTTAGGGCTTAGGGTAGTGCAGTGGTGTTTGGGTAGGTTACGGGGTCGTGCTGGGGGTAGTGTTTTAGCCTTTAGGGCAGTGCAGTGGTGTTTGGGTAGTGTCGGGGTAGTGCTGGGGTTAGATTTAGGGAATAGGGTAGTGCAGAGGTGTTTGGGTAATGTAGGGAGTGGTGCTGGGGTAATATTTTTGGGTTTAGGGTAGTGCAGTGGTGTTTGTGTAGTGTAGGGGGTCATGCTGGGGGTAGTGTTTTAGGGATTAGGGTAGTGCAGTGCTATTTGTGTAGTGTAGAGGGTCGTGTTTTAGGGTAGTGCAGTGGTCTTTGGGTAGTGTAGCGGGTCATGCTGGCGGTAGTGTTTTAGGTTTTAGGGTAGTCCAGTGGTGTTTGGGTAGTGTAGGCGGTCATGCTGGGGTAGTGTTTTAGGGTTTAGGGTTGTGCAGCGGTGTTTGTGTAGTGTAGGGGGTTGTGTTTTAGGGTTAAGGATAGTGCAGTGGTCTTTGGATTGCGTAGGGGTCATGTGGGGGGTAGTGTTTTAGGGTTTAGGGTAGTGCAGAAGTTGTTGGCTAGTGTAGGGGTCGTGCTGGGGGTAGTGTTTTTGGGTTTAGGGTAGTGCAGTGATGTTTTGGCAGTATAGGGGGTCGTGCTGTGGGTAGTGTTTTAGGGTTTACGGTAGTACAGTGGTGTTAGGGTAGTGTAGGGGGTCGTGCTGGGGTTAGTTTTTTAGGGTTTAGGGTAGTGTAGTGGTGTTTGGGTAGTGTAGGCGGTCGTGCGGGGGGAGATTTACGGTTTAGGGTAGTGCAGTGGTATTTGGATAGTGTACGGGTCATGCTGGGGGTAGTGTTTTAGGGTTTAGGGTAGTGCAGTGGTGTTTGTGTAGTCTAGGGGGTCACGATTTAGGGTTTTGGGTAGTGCAGTGGTCTTTGGGTAGTGTAGGTGGTCGTGTGGAGGGTAGTGTTTTAGGGTTTAGTGTAGTACAGTGGTCTTTGGGTAGTGTAGGGAGTCGTTCTGGGGTAGTGTATTAGGGTTTAGGTTAGTGCAATGGTGTTTGGGTAGTGTAGGGGGTCGTGCTGGGGGTAGTGTTTTAGGGTTTAGGGTTTAGGGTAGTGCAGTGGTGTTTGGGTAGTGTAGTGGGTCGTGCTGGTGGTAGTGTTTTATGGTTTAGGGCAGTGCAGTGGTGTTTATTTAGTGTAGGGGGACGTGCTAGGGAAGTGATTTAGGGTTTAGGGCAGTGCAGTGGTGTTTGTGTAGTGTAGGGGGTCATGCTGGGGGTAGTGTTTTAGGGTTTAGGGTAGAGCAGTTTTGTTTGGGTATTGTAGGGGACCGTGCTGGGGTAGTGTTTTAGGATTTAGGGTAGTGCAGTGGTGTTAGGGTAGTGTAGTGGGTCATGCTGGGGTAGTGTTTTAGGGTTTAGGATAGTGCAGTGGTGTTTGGGTAGTGCAGGGGGTCGTGCTGGGGATAGATTTAGCGTTTAGGGTAGTGCAGTGGTGTTTGGGTAGTGTAGGGGGTCATGCTGGGGTTAGTGTTTTGGGGTCCACGGTAGTGCAGTGGTGTTTGGGCAGTGTAGGGGGTCATGCTGGGATTAGTGTTTTAGGGTTTAGGGTAGTGCAGTGGTGCTTGGGTAGTGTAGGGTGTCACACTGGGAGTGTTTTAGGGTTTAGGGCAGTGCAGTGGTGATTGTGTAATGTAGGGGGTCGTGTTTTAGGGTTTAGGATAGTGCAGTGGTCTTTGGGTAGTGTAGGGAGTCATCTGTGGGATAGTGTTTTAGGGTTTAGGGTAGTGCAGTGGTCGTTTGTTAGTGTAGGGGGTCGTGCTGGGGGTAGTGTTTTGGGGTTTAGGATAGTGCAGTGGTCTTCTGTTAGTATAGGGGGTCGTGCTGTGGGTAGTGTTTTAGGTTTTACAGTAGTACAGTGGTGTTAGGGTCATGTAGGGGATCGTGCTGGGTTTAGTGTTTTAGGGTTTAGTGTAGTTCAGTGGTGTTTGGGTAGTGTAGGGGGTCGTGCTGGGGTAGTGTTTTAGGGTTTAGGGTAGTGCAGTGGTGTTTGGGTAGTGTAGGGGGTCATGCGGGGGTAGATTTAGGGTTTAGGGTAGTGCAGTGGTATTTGGATAGTGTAGGGGGTCATGCTGGGGGTAGTGTTTTAGGGCTTAGGGTAGTGCAGTGGTGTTTGGGTAGGTTACAGGGGCGTGCTGGGGGTAGTGTTTTAGCGTTTAGGGTAGTGCAGTGGTGTTTTGTAGTGTAGGGGTAGTGCTGGGGTTAGATTTAGGGATTAGGGTAGTGCAGTGGTGTTTGGGTAATGTAGGGAGTGGTGCTAGGGTAATATTTTTGGGCTTAGGGTAGTGCAGTGGTGTTTGTGTAGTGTAGGGGGTCATGCTGGGGATAGATTTAGCGTTTAGGGTAGTGCAGTGGTGTTTGGGTAGTGTAGGGGGTCATGCTGGGGTTAGTGTTTTGGGGTTTAGGGTATTGCAGTTTTGTTTGGGTATTGTAGGGGACCGTGCTGGGGTAGTGTTTTAGGATTTAGGGAAGTGCAGTGGTGTTAGGGTAGTGAAGTGGGTCGTGCTGGGGTAGTGTTTTAGGGTTTAGGGTAGTGCAGTGGTGTTTGGGTAGTGCAGGGGGTTGTGCTGGGGATAGATTTAGCATTTAGGGTAGTGCAGTGGTGTTTGGGTAGTGTAGGGGGTCATGCTGGGGTTAGTGTTTTGGGGTTCACGGTAGTGCAGTGGTGTTTGGGCAGTGTAAGGGGTCATGCTGGGATTAGTGTTTTAGGGTTTAGGGTAGTGCAGTGGTGCTTGGGTAGTGTAGGGGGTCACACTGGGAGTGTTTTAGGGTTTAGGGTAGTGCAGTGGTGTTTGTGTAATGTAGGGGGTCGTGTTTTAGGGTTTAGGATAGTGCAGTTGTCTTTGGGTAGTGTAGGGAGTCATCTGTGGGATAGTGGTTTAGGGTTTAGGGTAGTGCAGTGGTCGTTTGGTAGTGTAGGGGGTCGTGCTGGGGGTAGTGTTTTGGGGTTTAGGATAGTGCAGTGGTCTTCTGGTAGTATAGGGGGTCGTGCTGTGGGTAGTGTTTTAGGTTTTACAGTAGTACAGTGGTGTTAGGGTCATGTAGGGGGTCGTGCTGGGTTTAGTGTTTTAGGGTTTAGGGTAGTTCAGTGGTGTTTGGGTAGTGTAGGGGGTCGTGCTGGGGTAGCGTGTTAGGGTTTAGGGTAGTGCAGTGGTGTTTGGGTAGTGTAGGGGGTCATGCGGGGGTAGATTTAGGGTTTAGGGTAGTGCAGTGGTATTTGGATAGTGTAGGGGGTCATGCTGGGGGTAGTGTTTTAGGGCTTAGGGTAGTGCAGTGGTGTTTGGGTAGGTTACAGGGTCGTGCTGCGGGTAGTGTTTTAGCGTTTAGGGTAGTGCAGTGGTGTTTTGTAGTGTAGGGGTAGTGCTGGGGTTAGATTTAGGGATTAGGGTAGTGCAGTGGTGTTTGGGTAATGTAGGGAGTGGTGCTAGGGTAATATTTTTGGGTTTAGGGCAGTGCAGTGGTTTTTGTGTGGTGTAGGGGCTCATGCTGGGTGTAGTGTTTTAGGGATTAGGGTAGTGCAGTGCTATTTGTGTAGTGTAGGGGGTCGTGTTTTAGGGTAGTGCAGTGGTCTTTGGGTAGTGTAGCGGGTCATGCTGGGGGTAGTGTTTTAGGGTTTAGGGTAGTCCAGTGGTGTTTGGGTAGTGTAGGGGGTCGTGTTTTAGGGTTTAGGATAGTGCAGTGGTCTTTGGATAGTGTAGGGGGTCATGTGGGGGTAGTGTTTTAGGGTTTAGGGTAGTGCAGTGGTTGTTGGCTAGTGTGGGTGTCATGCTGGGGGTAGTGTTTTAGGGTTTAGGGTAGTGCAGTGGTGTTTTGGTAGAATAGGAGGTAGTGCTGTGGGTAGTGTTTTAGGGTTTACGGTAGTACAGTGGTGTGAGGGTAGTGTAGGGGGTCATGCTGGGATTAGTGTTTTAGGGCCCGATTCACAGAACGAACTTAAGACAAAATCCTAAACTTACTACTTTTGGTATTCACAGAATTTAGGATTTTGTCTTAAGTTAGTCTTAAGACAAACTTAAGACAGACTTAAGACAGACTTAAGACAGACTTAAGACAAACTCAAGACAGACTTAAGTTAGGATTTTGTCTCAAGTTTGTCTTAAGTCTGTCTTAAGTCTGTCTTAAGTCTGTCTTAAGTTTGTCTTAAGTTTGTCTTAAGTCTATCTTAAGTCTGTCTTAAGTCTGTCTTAAGTCTGTCTTAAGTTTGTCTTAAGACAAACTTAAGACAAAATCCTAACTTCTGTGAATACCAATAGTAGTAAGTTTCGGATTTTTTCTTAAGTTCGTTCTGTGACTCGGCCCCTTAGGGTTTAGGGTAGTGCAGTGGTGTTTGGGTAGTGTAGGGGTTCGTGCTGGGGGTAGTGTTTTAGGGTTTAGCGTAGTGTAGTGGTGTTTGGGTAGTGTAGGCAGTCGTGCGGGGGAGAGATTTACAGTTTAGGGTAGTGCAGTGGTATTTGGATAGTGTACGGGTCGTGCTGGGGGTAGTGTTTTAGGGTTTAGGGTAGTGCAGTGGTGTTTAGGTAGGTTACGGGGTCATGCTGGGGGTAGTATTTTAGGGTTTAGTGTAGTGCAGTGTTGTTTGGGAAGTGTAGGGGGTCATGCTGGGGGTAGTGTTTTAGGGATTAGGGTAGTGCAGTGCTGTTTGTATACTGTAGGGGGTCGTGTTTTAGGGTTTAGGGTAGTGCAGTGGTCTTTGGGTAGTGTAGCGGGTCGTGCTGGTGGTAGTGTTTTATGGTTTAGGGTAATGTAGGGTAGTGTAGGGGGTTGTGCTGGTGGTAGTCTTTTATGGTTTAAGGCATTGCAGTGGTGTTTATTTAGTGTAGGGGGACATGCTGGGGGTAGCGTTTTAGGGTTTAGGGTAGAGCAGTGGTGTTTGGGTAGTGTAGGGGGTCGTGCTGGGGGCAGTGTATTAGGGTTAAGGGTAGTGCAGTGGTGTTTTGGTAGTGTACGGGGTCATGCTGTGGGTAATGTTTTAGGGTTTAGGGTAGTGCATCGGTGTTAGGGTAGTGTAGTGGGTTGCGCTGGGGGTAGAGTTTTAGGGTTTAGGGTAGTGCAGTGGTGTTTGGGTAGTGTAGTGGGTCATACTGGGGGTAGGTTTGTTCTTTAGGGTAGTGCAGTGGTGTTTGGGAAATGTAGGGAGTGGTGCTGGGGGAGTGTTTTAGGGTTTAGGGTAGTGCAGTGGTGTTTGGGTAGTGAAGGGGGTCATGCTGTGGTTAGTATTTTAGGGTTTAGGGTTGTGCAGTGGTGTTTGTGTAGTGTAGGGGGTCATGTTTTATGGTTTAGGATAGTGCAGTGGTCTTTGGGTAGTGTAGGTGGTCAGGTGGGGGGTAGTGTTTTAGGGTTTTGGGTAGTGCAGTGGTCTTTGGGTAGTGCAGGGGGTCATGCTGGGGGTAGTGTTTTAGGGTTTAGCGTAGTGCAGTGGTGTTTTGGTAGTATAGGGGGTTGTGCTGTGGGTAGTGTTTTAGGGTTTACAGTAGTAGAGTGGTGTTAGGGTAGTGTAGGGTGTCGTGCTGGGGGTAGAGTTTAAGGGTTTAGGGTATTGCAGTGTTTTTTTGGTAGTGTAGGGGGTTGTGCTGGGGGTAGATTTAGGGTTTAGGGTAGTGCATTGGTGTTTGTGTAGTGTAGGGGGTCGTGATGGGGTAGTGTTTTAGGGTTTAGGGTAGTGCAGTGGTGTTTGGGTAGTGTAGGGGGTCATTCTGGTGGTGTGTTTTATGGTTTAGGACAGTGCATTTGTGTTTATTTAGTGTAGGGGGGCGTGCTGCGGAAGTGTTTTAGGGTTAATGGCAGTGCAGTGGTGTTTGTGTAGTGTAGTGGGTCATGCTGGGGTAGTGTTTTAGGGTTAAGGGTAGTGCAGTGGTGTTTTTTGGTAGTGTAGGGGGTCATGCTGGGGTTAGATTTAGGGTTTAGGGTAGTGCAGTGTTATTTGGGTAATGTTGGGAGTGGTGCTGGGGGGAGTGTTTTAGGGTTTAGGGTAGTGCAGGGGTGTTTGGGTAGTGTAGGGGGTTGTGCTGGGGTAGTGTGTTAGGGTTTAGGGTAGTGCAGTGGTGTCTGTGTAGTATAGAGGATAGTCTTTTAGGGTTTAGGGCAGTGCAGTGGTGTTTGGGTAGAATAGGGGTTCGTGAAGGGGCTAGATTTAAGGTTTAGGGTAGTGCAGTGGTGTTTGGGTAGTGTAGGGGGTCATGCTTGGGGTCGTGTTTTAGGGTTTACAGTAGTGCAGTGGTATTTGGTTAGTGTAGGGGGTCATGCTGGGGGTAGATTTAGGGTCCAGGTTAGTGCAATGGTGCTTGGGTAATGTTGGGAGTGGAGCTGGGGGGAGTGTTTTAGGGTTTAGGGTAGTGCAGTGGTGTTTGGGTAGTGAAGGGGTCGTGCTGGGGGTAGTGTTTTAGGGTTTAGGGTTGTGCAGTGGTGTTTGTGAAGTGTAGGGGGTCATGTTTTAGGGTTTCAGATAGTGCAGTGGTTTTTGGGTAGTGTAGGTTGTCATGTGGGGGTAGGGTTTTAGGGTTTTGGGTAGTGCAGTGGTCATTGGGTAATGCACGGGGTAGTGCTGGTGATAGTGTTTTAGAGTTTAGGGTAGTGCAGTGGTGTTTTGGGAGTATAGGGGGTCGTGCTGTGGTAAGTGTTTTAGGTTTTACAGTACTAGAGTGGTGTTAGGGTAGTGTAGGGTGTCGTGCTGGGGTAGTATTTTAGAGTTTAGGGTAGTGCAGTGGTGTTTTGGTAGTGTAGGGGGATGTGCTGGGGGTCGATTTAGTGTTTAGGGTAGTGCAGTGGTCTTTGGGTAGTGTAGTGGGTCATGTGGGGGGTAGTGGTTTAGGGTAGTAAAGTGGTTTTTGGGTAGTGTAGGGGTCGTGCTGGAGGTAGTGTTTTAGGGTTTAGGGTAGTGCAATGGTGTTTCGGTAGTGTAGGGGGTCATGCTGGGGCAAGTGTTTTAGGGTTTAGGGTTGTGCAGCGGTGTTTGTGTAGTGTAGGGGGTCGTGTTTTAGGGTATAGGATAGTGCAGTGGTCTTTGGGTAGTGTAGTGGGTCGTGTGGGGGGTAGTGTTTTACGGTTTAGGGTTTAGGGTAGTGCAGTTGTCTTAGGGTAGTGTAGGGTGTCGTGCTGTGGTAGTGTTTTAGGGTTTAGGGTAGTGCAGTGGTGTTTGGATAGTGTAGGAGGTCGTGATGGGAGTAGAGTTTTAGGGTTTAGGGTAGTGCAGTGGTGTTTGGGTATTGTAGGGGGTCGTGCTGGTGGTAGTGTTTTATGGTTTAGGGCAGTGCAGTGGTGTTTATTTAGTGTAGGGGGATGTGCTGGGGAAGCGTTTTACGGTTTAGGGCAGTGCAGTGGTGTTTGTGTAGTGTAGGGGGTCATGCTGGGGGTAGTGTTTTAGGGTTTAGGTTAGAGCAGTGGTGTTTGGGTAATGTAGGGAATCGTGCTGGGGGCAGTGTTTTACGGTTAAGACTCAGAGTAGTGCTGTGGTGTTTTGGTAGTGTAGGGGGTCATGCTGGGGTTAGATTTAGGGTTCAGGGTAGTGCAGTGTTGTTTGGGTAATGTCGGGAGTGGTGCTGGGGGTAGTGTTCTAGGGTTTAGGGTATTGCAGTGGTGTCTATGTAGTATAGAGGATAGTGTTTTAGGGTTTAGGGTAGTGCAGTAGTGTTTGGGTAGTGTAGGGGGTCATGCTGGGGGTAGTGTTTTAGGGTTATGGTAGTGCAGTGGTGTTTGGATAGTGTAGGGGTCATGCTGGGGGTAGTGTTTTAGGGTAGTACAGAGGTGCTTGGGTAGTGTAGGGGGTCATGCTGGGGACAGATGTAGGGTTTAGGATAGTGCAGTGGTGTTTGGGTAATGTTGGGAGTGGTGCTGGGGGAGTGTTTTAGGGTTTAGGGTAGTGCAGTGGTGTTTGGGTAGTGTAGGGGGTCTTGCTGGGGATAGTGTTTTAGGGTTTAGGGTAGTGCAGTTTTGTTTGTGTAGTGTATAGGATAGTGTTTTACGGTTTAGGTTAGTGCACTGGTGTTTGTGTAGTGTTGGGGGTCGTGTTTTAGGGGTTAGGAGAGTGCAATGGTCTTTGGGTAGTGTAGGGGGGTCGTGCTGGGGGTAGTGTTTTAGGGTTTCGGGTAGTGCAGTGGTGTTTTGGTAGTATAGGGGGTCGTGCTGTGAGTATTGTCGTAGGGTTCACGGTAGTAGAGTGGTGTTAGGGTATTGTAGGGGGTCATGCTGGGGGTAGTGTTTTAGAGTTTAGGGTAGTGCAGTGGTGTTTGGGTAGTATAGGGGTTCGTGCTGGGGGTAGATTTAGGGTTTAGTGTAGTGCAGTGGTGTTTGGGTAGCGTAGGGGGTCGTGCTGGGGGTAGTGTTTTAGGGTTTAGGGTAGTGCAGTGGTGTTTGGGTAGTGTAGGGGGTCGTGCTGGTGGTAGTGTTTTATGGTTTAGGGCAGTACAGTGGTGTTTATTTAGTGTAGGGGACTAGCTGGGGAAGTGTTTTAGGGTTTAGAGCAGTGCAGTGGTGTTTGTGTAGTGTAGGGGGTCATGCTGGAAGTAGTGTTTTATGGTTTAGGGTAGAGCAGTGGTGTTTGGGTAGTGAAGGGGGTCGTGCTGGGGGCAGTCTTTTTGGGTTAAGGGTAGTGCAGTGGTGTTTTGGTAGTGTAGGGGGTCATGCAGGGGTAGATTTAGGGTTTAGGGTAGTGCATTGGTGTTTGGGTAATGTTGGGAGTGGTGCTGGGGGAGTGTTTTAGGGTTTAGGGTAGTGCAGTGGTATTTGGGTAGTATAGGGAGTCGTGCAGGGGGTGGTGTTTTAGGGTTTAGGGTAGTGCAGTGGTGTTTGTGTAGTGTAGAGGATAGTGTTTTAGGGATTAGGTTAGTGCACTGGAGTTTGTGTAGTGTAGGGGGTCATGTTTTAGGGTTTAGGGTAGTGCAGTGGTCTTTGGGTAGTGTAGTGGGTCGTTTGGGGGGTTCGTGTTTTAGGGTTTAGGGTAGTGCAGTGGTGTTTGGGTAGTGTAGGGGGTCATGCAGGGGGTAGTGTTTTAGGGTTTAGGGTAGGGCAGTGGTCTTTGGGTAGTGTAGGGGGTTGTGTGGGGGGTAGTGTTTTATGGTTTAGGGTAGTGCAGTGGTCTTTAGGTAGTATAGGGGTAGTGCTTGGGGTAGTGTTTTATTGTTTAGGGTAGTGCAGTGGTCTTTAGGTAGTGTAGGGGTAGTGCTGGGGGTAGTGTTATAGGGTTTAGGATAGTGCAGTGGTGTTTGGGTAGGTTACAGGGTCGTGCTGGGGGTAGTGTTTTAGGGTTTAGGGTAGTGCAGTGGTGTTTGGATAGTGTAGAGGGTACTGCTGGGGGTAGTATTTTTGGGTTTTGGGTAGCGCTGTGGTGTTTGGGTAGTGTAGAGGTCATACTGGGCATAGTGTTTTAGAGCTTAGGTTTAGGGTAGTGCAGTGGTGTTTGTGTAGTGTAGGGGGTCATGCTGGCGGAGTGTTTTAGGGTTTGGGTAGTGCAGCAGTGTTTGTGTAGTGTAGGGGGTCACGATTTAGGGTTTAGGGTAGTGCAGTGGTCTTTGGGTAGTGTAGGTGGTCGTGTGGAGGGTAGTGTTTTAGGGTTTAGGTTTAGTACAGTGGTCTTTGGGTAGTGTAGGGGGTCGTTCTGAGGTAGTGTATTAGGGTTTAGGGTAGTGCAATGGTGTTTGGGTAGTATAGGGGGTCGTGCTGGGGGTAGTGTTTTAGGGTTTAGGGTAGTGCAGTGGTGTTTGGGTATTGTAGGGGGTCGTGCTGAGGGTAGTGTTTTATGGTTTAGGGCAGTGCAGTGGTGTTTATTGAGTGTAGGGGGACGTGCTAGGGAAGTGTTTTAGGGTTTAGGGCAATGCAGTGGTGTTTGTGTAGTGTAGGGGTCATGCTGGGGGTAGTGTTTTAGGGTTTAGGGTAGAGCAGTTTTGTTTGGGTATTGTAGGGGGTCGTCCTGGGGTAGTGTTGTAGGGTTTAGGGTAGTGCAGTGGTGTTTGGGTAGTGTAGGGGGTCATACTGGGTGTAGGTTTGGTCTTTAGGGTAGTGCAGTGGTGTTTGGGAAATGTAGGGGGTCATGCTGGGGTTAGTATTTCAGGGTTTAGGGTTGTGCAGCGGTGTTTGTGTAGTGTAGGGGGTCATGTATTAGGGTTTAGGAAGTTCAGTGGTCTTTGGGTAGTGTAGGTGGTCAGGTGGGGTAGTGTTTTAGGATTTTGGGTAGTGCAGTGGTGTTTGGGTAGTAAAGGGGGTCATGCTGGGGTTAGTATTTTAGGGTTTAGGGTTTTGCAGCGGTGTTTGTGTAGTGCAGGGGGTCATGTATTAGGGTTTAGGAAGTGCAGTGGTCTTTGGGTAGTGTAGGTGGTCAGGTGGGGTAGTGTTTTAGGGTTTTGGGTAGTGCAGTGGTCGTTGGGTAGTGCAGGGGGTCATGCTGGCGGTAGTGTTTTAGGGTTTAGGGTAGTGCAGTGGTGTTTTGATAGTATAGGGGGTTGTGCTGTGTGTAGTGTTTTAGGGTTTACAGTAGTAGAGTGGTGTTAGGGTAGTGTAGGGTGTCGTGCTGGGGGTAGTGTTTTAGGGTTTAGGGTAGTGCAGTGGTTTTTTGGTAGTGTAGGGGGTTGTGCTGGGGGTAGATTTAGGGTTTAGGGTAGTTCATTGGTGTTTGTGTAGTGTAAGGGGTCGTGATGGGGTAGTGTTTTAGGGTTTAGGGTAGTGCAATGGTGTTTGGGTAGTGTATGGGGTCGTGCTGGTGGTAGTGTTTTATGGTTTAGGGCAGTGCATTCGTGTTTATTTAGTGTAGGGGGACGTGCTGCGGAAGTGTTTTAGGGTTAAGGGCAGTGCAATGGTGTTTGTGTAGTGTAGGGGGTCATGCTGGGGGTAGTGTTTTAGGGTAGAGCAGTGGTGTTTCGGTAGTGTAGGGGGTCATGCTGGGGGCAGTGTTTTAGGGTTAAGGGTAGTGCAGTGGCGTTTTTTGGTAGTGTAGGGGGTTATGCTGGGGTTAGATTTAGGGTTTAGGGTAGTGCAGTGTTATTTGGGTAAAGTTGGGAGTGGTGCTGGGGGAGTTTTTTAGGGTTTAGGGTAGTGCAGTGGTGTTTGGGTAGTGTAGGGGGTCGTGCTGGGGTAGTGTGTTAGGGTTTAGGGTAGTGCAGTGGTGTCTGTGTAGTATAGAGGATAGACTTCTAAGGTTTAGGGTAGTGCAGTGGTGTTTGGGTAGTATAGAGGTTCGTGCTGGGGCTAGATTTAGGGTTTAGGGTAGTGCAGTGGTGTTTGGGTAGTGTAGGGGATCGTGCTTGGGGTCGTGTTTTAGGGTTTATGGTAGTGCAGTGGTGTTTGGGTAGTGTAGGGGGTCATTCTGGGGTAGTGTTTTAGGGTTTAGGGTAGTACAGAGGTGCTTGGTTAGTGTAGGGGGTCATGCTGGGGGTAGATTTAGGGTTCAGGGTAGTGCAGTGGTGTTTGGGTAATGTTGGGAGTGGTGCTGGGGGGAGTGTTTTATGGTAGTGCAGTGGTGTTTGGGTAGTGTAGGGGGTCTTGCTGGGGGGAGTATTTTAGGGTTTAGGGTAGTGCAGTTGTGTTTGAGTAGTGTAGGGGGTCGTGCTGGGGGTAGTGTTTTAGGGTTTAGGGTTGTGCAGCGGTGTTTGTGAAGTGTAGGGTGTCATGTGGGGGGGCAGTGTTTTCAGGGTTTTGGGTAGTGCAGGGGGCATTGGGTAGTGCACGGGGTAGTGCTGGTGGTAGTGTTTTAGAGTTTAGGGTAGTGCAGTGGTGTTTTGGTAGTATAGGGGGTCGTGCTGTGGGTAGTGTTTTAGGTTTTAAAGTACTAGAGTGGTGTTAGGGTAGTGTAGGGTGTTGTGCAGGGGGTAGTATTTTAGGGTTTGGGGTAGTGCAGTGGTGTTTCGGTAGTGTAGGGGGTCGTGTTTTAGGGTATAGGGTTGTGCAGTGGTCTTTGGGTATTGTAGTGGGTCGTGTGGGGGTAGTGTTTTAGGGTTTAGGGTAGTGCAGTTGTCTTTGGGTAGTGTAGGGTGTCGTGCTGGGGGTAGTGTTTTAGGGTTTAGGGTAGTGCAGTGGTGTTTGGGTAGTGTAGGGGTCGTGCTGGGGGTAGTGTTTTAGGGTTTAGGGTAGTGCATTGGTGTTTGTGTAGTATAGGGGGTCGTGTGGGGGGTAGAGTTTTTTGGTTTAGGGTAGTGCAGTGGTCTTTGGGTAGTATAGGGTTAGTGCTGGGGGTAGTGTTTTATGGTTTAGAGTAGTGCAGTGGTCTTTAGGTAGTGTAGGGGTAGTGCTGGGGGTAGTGTTTTAGGAGTTAAGGAAGTGCAGTGGTGTTTGGGTAGTGTACTGGAGGTAGATTTAGTGTTTAGGGTACTGCAGTGGTGTTTGGGTAGAGTAGGAGGTCGTGATGGGGTTAGTGTTTCAGTGTTTAGGGGAGTGCAGTGGTGTTTGGGTATTGTAGGGGGTCATGCTGGTGGTAGTGTTTTAGGGTTTAGGGCAGTGCAGTGGTGTTTGTGTAGTATAGAGGATGGTGTTTGGGTAGTGTAGGGGGTCGTGCGGGGGTTAGATTTAGGGTTTAGGGTAGTACAGTGGTGTTTGGGTAGTGTAGGGGGTTGTGCTGGGGGTAGTGTTTTAGGGTTACGGTACTGCAGTGGTGTTTGGATAGTGTAGGGGTCATGCTCGGGGTAGTGTTTTCGGGTAGTACAGAGGTGTTTGGGTAGTGTAGGGGGTCATGCTGGGGACAGATTTAGGGTTTAGGATAGTGCAGTGGTGTTTGGGTAATGTTGGGAGTGGTGCTGGGGGAGTGTTTTAGGGTTTAGGGTTGTGCAGTGGTGTTTGGGTAGAGTAGGGGGTCTTGCTGGGGGTAGTGTTTTAGGGTTTAGGGTAGTGCAGTTTTGTTTGTGTAGTGTAGAGGATAGTGTTTTAGGGTTTAGGTTAGTTCACTGGTGTTTGTGTAGTGTAGGGGGTCGTGTTTTAGGGGTTAGGATAGTGCAGTGGTCTTTGGGTAGTGTATGGGGGTTGTGCTGGGGGTAGTGTTTTAGGGTTTCGGATAGTGCAGTGGTGTTTTGGTAGTATATGGGTTCGTGCTGTGAGTATTGTTTTAGGGTTCACGGTAGTAGAGTGGTGTTAGGTTAGTGTAGGGGGTCGTGCTGGGCGTAGTGTTTTAGGGTTTAGGGTAGTGCAGTGGTGTTTGGGTAGTATAGGGGTTCGTGCTGGGGGTAGATCTAGGGTTTAGTGTAGTGCAGTGGTGTTTGGGTAGCGTAGGGGGGTCGTGCTGGGGGTAGTGTTTTAGGGTTTAGGGTAGTGCAGTGGTGTTTGGGTAGTGTAGGGGGTTGTGCTGGTGGTAGTGTTTATGGTTTAGGGCAGTACAGTGGTGTTTATTTAATATAGGGGACGTGCTGGCGAAGTGTTTTAGAGTTTAGGGCAGTGCAGTGGTGTTTGTGTAGTGTAGGGGGTCATGCTGGGAGTAGTGTTTTAGGGTTTAGGGTAGAGCAGTGGTTTTTGGGTACTGAAGGGGGTTGTGCTGGGGCAGTCTTTTTGGGTTAAGGGTAGTGCAGTGGTGTTTTGGTAGTGTAGGGGGTCATGCAGGGGTAGATTTAGGGTTTAGGGTAGTGCAGTGGTGTTTGGGTAATGTTGGGAGTGGTGCTGGGGGGAGTGTTTTAGGGTTTAGGGTAGTGCAGTGGTATTTGGGTAGTATAGGGAGTCATGCTGGGGGTAGTGTTTTAGGGTTTAGGGTAGTGCAGTGGTGTTTGTGTAGTGTAGAGGATAGTGTTTTAGGGTTACGTTAGTGCAGTGGTATTTGGATAATGTAGGGGTCATGCTGGGGGTAGTGTTTTAGGGTAGTACAGAGGTGCTTGGGTAGTGTAGGGGGTCATGCTGGGGACAGATTTATGGTTTAGGATAGTGCAGTGGTGTTTGGGTAAATTTGGGAGTGGTGCTGGGGGAGTGTTTTAGGGTTTAGGGTAGTGCAGTCGTGTTTGGGTAGTGTAGGGGGTCTTGCTGGGGGTAGTGTTTTAGGGTTTAGGGTAATGCAGTTTAGTTTGTGTAGTGTAGAGGATAGTGTTTTAGGGTTTAAGTTAGTGCACTGGTGTTTGTGTAGTGTAGGGGGTCGTGTTTTAGGGGTTAGGATAGTGCAGTGGTCTTTGGGTAGTGTAGGGGGGTTGTGCTGGGGGTAGTGTTTTAGGGTTTCGGGTAGTGCAGTGGTGTTTTGGTAGTATAGGGGGTCATGCTGTGAGTATTGTTTTAGGGTTCACGGTAGTAGAGTGGTGTTAGGGTAGTGTGGGGTGTCGTGCTGGGGGTAGTGTTTTAGGGTTTAGGGTAGTGCAGTGGTGTTTGGGTAGTATAGGGGTTCGTGCTGGGGGTAGATCTAGGGTTTAGTGTAGTGCAGTGGTGTTTGGGTAGCGTAGGGGGTCGTGCTGGGGGTAGTGTTTTATGGTTTAGGGTAGTGCAGTGGTGTTTGGGTAGTGTAGGTGGTCGTGCTGGTGGTAGTTTTTATGGTTTAGGGCAGTTCAGTGGTGTTTATTTAGTATAGGGGACATGCTGGCGAAGTGTTTTAGGGTTTAGGGCAGTGCAGTGGTTTTTGTGTAGTGTAGGGGGTATGGTGGGAGTAGTGTTTTAGGGTTTAGGGTAGAGCAGTGGTGTTTGGGTAGTGAAGGGGGTCATGCTGGGGGCAGTCTTTTTGGGTTAAAGGTAGTGCAGTGGTGTTTTGGTAGTGTAGGGGGTCATGCAGGGGTAGATTTAGGGTTTAGGGTAGTGCAGTGGTGTTTGGGTAAAGTTGTGAGTGGTGCTGGGGGGAGTGTTTTAGGGTTTAGGGTAGTGCAGTGGTATTTGGGTAGTATAGGGAGTCGTGCTGGGGGTAGTGTTTTAGGGTTTAGGGTAGTGCAGTGGTGTTTGTGTAGTGTAGAGGATAGTGTTTTAGGGCTTAGGTTAGTGCACTGGAGTTTGTGTAGAATAGGGGGTCGTGTTTTATGGTTTAGGGTGGTGCAGTGGTCTTTGGGTAATGTAGGGGGTCGTGTTGGAGGTAGTGTTTTAGGGTTTAGGGTAGTGCAGTGGTGTTTGGGTAGTGTATTGGGTCATGCAGGGGGTAGTGTTTTAGGGTTTAGGGTAGTGCAGTGGTGTTTGTGTATTGTAGGGGGTCATGTGGGGGTAGTGTTTTATGGTTTAGGGTAGTGCAGTGGTCTTTGGGTAGTATAGGGGTAGTGCTGGGGGAGGTGTTTTATTGTTTAGGGTAGTGCAGCGGTCTTTAGGTAGTGTAGGGGTAGTGCTGGGTGTAGTGTTTTAGTGTTTAGGGCAGTGCAGTGGTGTTTGGGTAGGTTACGGGGTCGTGCTGGGGGTAGTGTTTTAGGGTTTTGGGTAGCGCTGTGGTGTTTGGGTAGTGTAGGGCTCATACTGGGCGTAGTGTTTTAGAGTTTAGGGTTTAGATTAGTGCAATGGTGTTTGTGTAGAGTAGGGGGTCGTGCTGGGGGAGTGTTTTAGGGTTTAGGGTAGTGCAGCAGTGTTTGTGTAGTGTAGGGGGTCACGATTTAGGGTTTGGGGTAGTGCAGTGGTCTTTGGGTAGTGTACGTGGTCGTGTGGAGGGTAGTGTATTAGGGTTTAGGATAGTGCAATGGTGTTTGGGTAGTGTAGGAGGTCATGCTGGGGGTAGTGTTTTAGTGTTTAGGGTAGTGCAGTGGTGTTTGGGTAGTGTAGGGGTCGTACTGGTGGTAGTGTTTTATGGTTTAGGGCAGTGCAGTGGTGTTTATTTAGTGTAGGGGGACGTGCTAGGGAAGTGTTTTAGGGTTTAGGGCAGTGCAGTGGTGTTCGTGTAGTGTAGGGGGTCATGCTGAGGGTAGTTTTTTAGGGTTTAGGGTAGAGCAGTTTTGTTTGGGTATTGTAGGGGGTCGTGCTGGGGGTAGTGTTTTAGGGTTTAGGGTAGTGCAGTCGTGTTAGGGTAGTGTAGTGGGTTGTGCTGGGGTAGTGTTTTAGTGTTTAGGGTAGTGCAGTGGTGTTTGGGTAGTGTAGGGGGTTGTGCTGGGGATAAATTTAGGGGTTAGGGTACTGCAGTGGTGTTTGGGTAGTGTAGGGGGTCATGCTGGGGGTAGTGTTTTAGGGTTTACGGTAGTGCAGTGGTGTTTGGGCAGTGTAGGGGGTCATGCTGGGGTTAGTGTTTTAGGGTTTAGGGTAGTGCAGTGGTGCTTGGGTAGTGTAGGGGGTCATACTGGGGGTAGGTTTAGAGTTTAGGTAGTGCAGTAGTGTTTGGGTAATGTAGGGAGTGGTGCTGGGGAGTGTTTTAGGGTTTAGGGTAGTCCAGTGGTGTTTGGGTAGCATAGGGGGTCGTGCTGGGAGTAGTGTTTTAGGGTTTAGGGTTGTGCAGTGGTGTTTGTGTAGTGTAGGGGGTCGTGTTGTAGGGTTTACGATAGTGCAGTGGTCTTTGGGTAGTGTAGGGGGTCGTCTGTGGTATAGTGTTTTAGGGTTTAGCGTTTAGGGTAGTGCAGTGGTCGTTTGGTAGTGTAGGGGGTCGTGCTGGGGGTAGTGTTTTGGGGTTTAGGGTAGTGCAGTGGTGTTCTGGTAGTATAGGGGTCGTGCTGTGGGTAGTGTTTTTGGTTTTACAGTAGTACAGTGGTGTTAGGGTCGTGTAGGGGGTCGTGCTGGGGTTAGTGTTTTAGGGTTTAGGGTAGTGCATTGGTGTTTGGGTAGTGTAGGGGGTCGTGCTGGGGAAGTGTTTTAGGGTAGTGCAGTGGTGTTTGGGTAGTGTAGGGGGTCATGCGGGGGTAGATTTAGGGTTTAGGATAGTGCCGTGGTATTTGGATAGTGTAGGGAGTCATGCTGGGGGTAGTGTTTTAGGGTTTAGGGTAGTGCAGTGGTGTTTGGGTAGGTTACAGGGTCGTGCTGGGGGTAGTGTTTTAGCGTTTAGGGTAGTGCAGTGGTGTTTGGGTAGTGTAGTGGTAGTGCTGGGGTTAGAGTTAGGGATTAGGGTAGTGCAGTGGTGTTTGGGTAATATAGAGAGTGGTGCTGGGGTAATATTTTTGGGTTTAGGGTTGTGCAGTGGTGTTTGTGTACTGTAGGGGGTTATGCTGGGGGTAGTGTTTTAGGGATTAGGGTAGTGCAGTGCTATTTGTGTAGTGTAGGGGGTCGTGTTTTAGGGTAGTGCAGTGGTCTTTGGGTAGTGTAGCGGGTCATGCTGGGGGTAGTGTTTTAGGGTTTAGGGTAGTCCAGTGGTGTGTGGGTAGTATAGGGGGGTCATACTGGAGGTAGGTTTAGGGTTTAGGTAGTGCAGTTGTGTATGGGTAATGTAGGGAGTGGTACTGGGGGAGTGTTTTAGGGTTTTGGGTAGTGCAGTGGTGTTCTGGTAGTGTAGGGGGTCGTGCTGTGGGTAGTGTTTTTAGTTTTACAGTAGTACAGTGGTGTTAGGGTCGTGTAGGGGGTCGTGCTGGGGTTAGTGTTTTAGGGTTTAGGGTAGTGCATTGGTGTTTGGGTAGTGTAGGGGGTCGTGCTGGGGTAGTGTTTTAGGGTAGTGCAGTGGTGTTTGGGTAGTGTAGGGAGTCATGCGGAGGTAGATTTAGGGTTTAGGGTAGTGCAGTGGTATTTGGATAGTGTAGGGAGTCATGCTGGGGGTAGTGTTTTAGGGTTTAGGGTAGTGCAGTGGTGTTTGGGTAGGTTACGGGGTCGTGCTGGGGGTAGTGTTTTAGCGTTTAGGGTAGTGCAGTGGTGTTTGGGTAGTGTAGGGGTAGTGCTGGGGTTAGATTTAGGGATTAGGGTAGTGCAGTGGTGTTTGGGTAATATAGGGAGTGGTGCTGGGGTAATATGTTTGGGTTTAGGGTTGTGCAGTGGTGTTTGTGTACTGTAGGGGGTCATGCTGGGGGTGGTGCTTTAGGGATTAGGGTAGTGCAGTGCTATTTGTGTAGTGTAGGGGGTCGTGTTTTCGGATAGTGCAGTGGTCTTTGGGTAGTGTCGCGGGTCATGCTGGGGGTAGTGTTTTAGGGTTTAGGGTAGTCCAGTGGTGTTTGGGTAGTGTAGGGGGGTCATACTGGAGGTAGGTTTAGGCTTTAGGTAGTGCAGTTGTGTATGGGTAATGTAGGGAGTGGTGCTGGGGGGAGTGTTTTAGGGTTTTGGGTAGTTCAGTGGTGTTTGGGTACTGTAGGGTGTCATGCTGGGGTAGTGTTTTAGGGTTTAGGGTTGTGCAGCGGTGTTTGTGTAGTGTAGAGGGTCGTGTTTTAGGGTTTAGGATAGTGCAGTGGTCTTTGGGTAGTGTAGAGGGTCATGTGGGGGGTAGTGTTTTAGGGTTTAGCGTAGTGCAGTGGTTGGCGGCTAGTGTAGGGGGTCGTGCTAGGGGTAGTGTTTTAGGGGTTAGGGTAGTGCAGTGGTGTTTTGGTTGTATAGGAGGTTGTGCTATGGGTAGTGTTTTAGGGTTTACGGTAGTACAGTGGTGTTAGGGTAGTGTAGGGGGTCGTGCTGGGGTTAGTGTTTTAGGGTTTAGGGTAGTGCAGTGGTGTTTGGGTAGTGTAGGGGTTCATGCTGGGGGTAGTGTTTTAGGGTTTAGAGTAGTGTAGTGGTGTTTGGGTAGTGTAGGCGGTTGTGCGGGGGGAGATTTAGGGTTTAGGGTAGTGCAGTGGTGTTTGGGTAGGTTACGGGTTTGTGCTGGGGGTAGTGTTTTCGGGTTTAGGGTAGTGCAGTGGTGTTTGGGTAGTGTAGGGGTCATGCTGGGGGTAGTGTTTTAGGGACTAGGGTAGTGCAGTGCTGTTTGTGTAGTGTAGGGGGTCGTGTTTTAGGGTTTAGAGTAGTGCAGTGGTGTTTGGGTAGTGTAGGGGTCATGCTGGGGGTAGTGTTTTAGGGTTTAGGGTAGAGCAGTGGTGTTTGGGTAGTGTAGGGGGTCATACTGGGGGTAGGTTTGGTCTTTAGGGCAGTGCAGTGGTGTTTGTGTAGTATAGAAGTTCATGCTGGCGGTAGTGTTCTAGGGTTTAGGGTAGAGCAGTGGTGTTTGGATAATGTAGGGAGTCGTGCTGGGGAAGTATTTTGGAGTTAAACGTAGTGCAGTGGTATTTTGGTAGTGTAGGGGGTCATGCTGGGGTTAGATTTAGGGTTTAGGGTAGTGCAGTGTTGTTTGGGTAATGTTGGGAGTGGTGCTGGGGGTAGCGTTTTAGGGTTTAGGGTAGTGCAGTGGTGTTTGGGTAGTATAGGGGGTCGTGCTGGTGGTAGTGTTTTATGGTTTAGAGCAGTGTTGTGGTGTTTATTTAGTGTAGGGGGCGTGCTAGGGAAGTGTTTTAGGGTTTAGGGCAGTGCAGTGGTGTTTGTGTAGTGCAGGGGGTCATGCTGGGGGTAGTATTTTAGGGTTTAGGTTAGAGCAGTGTTGTTTGGGTAATGAAGGGGGTCGTACTGGGGGCAGTGTTTTACGGTTAAGAGTAGTGCAGTGGTGTTTTAGTAGTGTAGGGGATCATGCTGGGGTTAGATTTAGGGTTTAGGGTAGTGCAGTGTTGTTTGGGTAATGTCGGGAGTGGTGCTGGGGATAGTCTCTTAGGGTTTAGGGTAGTGCAGTGGTGTCTGTGTAGTATAGAGGATAGTGTTTTAGGGTTTAGGGTAGTGCAATGGTGTTTGGGTAGTGTAGGGGGTCGTGCGGGGGGTAGATTTAGGGTTTAGGGTAGTACAGTGGTGTTTGGGTAGTGTAGGGGGTCATGCTGGGGTAGTGTTTTAGGGTTACGGTACTGCAGTGGTGTTTGGATAGTGTAGGGGTCATGCTCGGGGTAGTGTTTTAGGGTAGTACAGAGGTGTTTGGGTAGTGTAGGGGGTCATGCTGGGGACAGATTTAGGGTTTAGGATAGTGCAGTGTTGTTTGGGTAATGTTGGGAGTGGTGTTGGGGGAGTGTTTTAGGGTTTAGGGTTGTGCAGTGGTGTTTGGGTAGTGTAGGGGGTCTTGCTGGGGGTAGTGTTTTAGGGTTTAGGGTAGTGCAGTTTTGTTTGTGTAGTGTAGAGGATAGTGTTTTAGGGTTTAGGTTAGTGCACTGGTGTTTGTGCAGTGTAGGGGGTCGTGTTTTAGGGGTTAGGATAGTGCAGTGGTCTTTGGGTAGTGTAGGGGGGTCATGCTGGGGGTAGTGTTTTAGGGTTTCGGGTAGTGCAGTGGTGTTTTGGTAGTATAGGGGGTCGTGCTGTGAGTATTGTTTTAGGGTTCATGGTAGTAGAGTGGTGTTAGGGTAGTGTAGGGGGTCGTGCTGGGGTAGTGTTTTAGGGTTTAGGGTAGTGCAGTAGTGTTTGGGTAGTATTGGGGTTCGTGCTGGGGTAGATTTAGGGTTTAGTGTAGTGCAGTGGTGTTTGGCTAGCGTAGGGGGTCGTGCTGGGGGTAGTGTTTTAGGGTTTAGGGTAGTGCAGTGGTGTTTGGGTAGTGTAGGGGTTCGTGCTGGTGGTAGTGTTTTATGGTTTAGGGCAGTACAGTGGTGTTTATTTAGTGTAGGGGACGTGCTGGGGAAGTGTTTTAGGGTTTGGGCAGTGCAGTGGTGTTTGTGTAGTGTAGGGGTCATGCTGGGAGTAGTGATTTATGGTTTAGGGTAGAGCAGTGGTGTTTGGGTAGTGTAGGGGGTCATGCAGGGGGTAGTGTTTTAGAGATTAGGGTAGTGCAGTGGTGAGTGTGTAGTGTAGGGGGTCATGTCGGGGGTAGTGTTTTATGGTTTAGGGTAGTGCAGTGGTCTTTGGGTAGTATAGGGGTAGTGCTGGGGGTAGTGTTTTATTGCTTAGGGTAGTGCAGTGGTCTTTAAGTTGTATAGGGGTTGTGCTGGGGGTAGTGTTTTAGGGTTTAGGGTAGTGCAGTGGTGTTTGGGCAGGTTACGGGGTCGTGCTGGGGGTAGTGTTTTAGGGGTTAGGGTAGTGCAGTGGTGTTTGGGTAGTGTAGAGGGTACTGCTGGGGGTAGTGTTTTAGGGTTTTGGATAGTGCTGTGGTGTTTGGGAAGTGTAGGGGTCGTACTGGGCGTAGTGCTTTAGAGTTTAGGGTTAAGGGTAGTGCAGTGTTGTTTGTGTAGTGTAGGGGGAAGTGCTGGGGGAGTGTTTTAGGGTTTAGGGTAGTGCAGCAGTGTTTGTGAAGTGTTGGGGGTCACGATTTAGGGTTCTGGGTAGTGCAGTGGTCTTTGGGTAGTGTAGGTGGTCGTGTGGAGGGTAGTGTTTTAAGGGTTTAATTTCAGTACAGTGGTCTTTGGTTAGTTTAGGGGGTCGTTCTGGGGTAGTGTATTAGGGTTTAGGATAGTGCAATGGTGTTTGGGTAGTGTAGGGGGTCGTGCTGGGGGTAGTGTTTTAGGGTTTAGGGTAGTGCAGTGGTGTTTGGGTATTGTAGGGCTTCATGCTGGTGGTAGTGTTTTATGGTTTAGGGCAGTGCAGTGGTGTTTATTGAGTGTAGGGGGACATGCTAGGGAAGTGTTTTAGGGTTTAGGGCAGTGCAGTGGTGTTTGTGTAGTGAAGATGGTTATGCTGGGGGTTGTGTTTTAGGGTTTAGGGTAGAGCAGTTTTGTTTGGGTATTGTAAGGGGTCGTGCTGTGGGTAGTGTTTTAGGGTTTAGGGTAGTGCATTGGTGTTAGGGCAGTGTAGTGGGTCGTGCTGGGGGTAGAGTTTTAGGGTTTAGGGTAGTGCAGTGGTGTTTGGGTAGTGTAGGGGGTCATACTGGGGTTAGTATTTTAGGGTTTAGGGTTGTTCAGCGGTGTTTGTGTAGTGTAGAGGGTCATGTTTTAGGGTTTAGGATAGTGCAGTGGTCTTTGGGTAGTGTCGTTGGTCAGGTGGGGTAGTGTTTTAGGGTTTTAGGTAGTGCAGTGGTCGTTGTGTAGTGCAGGGGGTCATGCTGGGGGTAGTGTTTTAGGGTTTAGGGTAGTTTAGTGGTGTTTTGGTAGTATAGGGGGTCGTGCTGTGGGTAGTGTTTTAGGGTTTACAGTAGTAGAGTGGTGTTAGGGTAGTGTAGGGTGTCGTGCTGGGGGTAGTGTTTTAGGGTTTAGGGTAGTGCAGTGTTTTTTTGGTAGTGTAGGGGGTTGTGCTGGGGGTAGATTTAGGGTTTAGGGTAGTGCATTGGTGTTTGTTTAGTGTAGGGGTCGTGATGGCGTAGTGTTTTAGGGTTTAGAGTAGTGCAGTGGTGTTTGGGTAGTGTAGGGGGTCGTGCTGGTGGTAGTGTTTTATGGTTTAGGGCAGTGCATTTGTGTTTATTTAGTGTAGGGGGACGTTCTGCGGAAGTGTTTTAGTGTTAAGGGCAGTGCAGTGGTGTTTGTGTAGTGTAGGGGGTCATGCAGGGGGTAGTGTTTTAGGGTTTAGGGTAGAGCAGTGGTGTTTGGGTAGTGTAGGGGGTCATGCTGGGGGCAGTGTTTTAGGGTTAAGGGAAGTGCAGTGGTGTTTTTTGGTAGTGTAGGGGGTCATGCTGGGGTTAGATTTAGGGTTTAGGGTAGTACAGTGTTATTTGGGTAATGTTGGGAGTGGTGCTGGGGGGAGTGTTTTAGGGTTTAGGGTAGTGCAGTGGTGTCTGTGTAGTATAGAGGATAGTCTTTTCGGGTTTAGGGTAGTGCAGTGGTGTTTGGGTAGTATAGGGGTTCGTGCTGGGGCTAGATTTAGGATTTAGGGTAGTGCAGTGGTTTTTGGGTGGTGTAGGGGGTTGTGCTGGGGGTAGTGTTTTAGGGTTTAGGGTAGTGCAGAGGTGCTTGGTTAGTGTAGGGGTCGTGCTGGGGGTAGATTTAGGGTTCAGGGTAGTGCAGTGGTGTTTGGGTAATGTTGGGAGTGGTGCTGGGGGGAGTGTTTAAGGGTTTAGGGTAGTGCAGTGGTGTTTGGGTAGTGTAGGGGGTCTTTCTGGGGAGAGTATTTTAGGGTTTTGGGTTGTGCAGCGGTGTTTGTGTAGTGTAGGGGGTCATGTTTTAGGGTTTAGGATAGTGCAGTGGTCATTGGGTAGTGTAAGTGGTCAGGTGGGGGGTAGTGTTTTAGGGTTTTGGGTAGTGCAGTGGTCGTTGGGTAGTGCAGGGGGTCATGCTGGGATAGTGTTTTAGGGTTTAGGGTAGTGCAGTGGTGTTTTGGTAGTATAGGGGGTCGTGCTGTGGGTAGTGTTTTAGGGTTTACAGTAGTAGAGTGGTGTTAGGGTAGTGTAGAGTGTCGTGCTGGGGATAGTGTTTTAGGGTTTAGGGTAGTGCAGTGTTTTTTTGGTAGTGTAGGGGGTTGTGCTGGGGGTAGATTTAGGGTTTAGGGTAGTGCATTGGTGTTTGTGTAGTGTAGGGGGTCTTGATGGGGTAGTGTTCTAGGGTTTAGGGTAGTGCAGTGGTATTTGGGTAGTGTAGGGGGTCGTGCTGGTGGTAGTGTTTTATGGTTTAGGGCAGTGCATTCGTGTTTATTTAGTGTAGGGGGACGTGCTGCTGAAGTGTTTTAGCGTTAAGGGCAGTGCAGTGGTGATTGTGTAGTGTAGGGGGTCATGCTGGGGGTAGTGTTTTAGGGTTTAGGGTAGAGCAGTGGTGTTTGGGTAGTGTAGGGGGGTCATGCTGGGGGCAGTGTTTTAGGGTTAAGGGTAGTGCAGTGGTGTTTTTTGGTAGTGTAGGGGGTCATGCTGGGGTTAGATTTAGGGTTTAGGGTAGTGCAGTGTTATTTGGGTAATGTAGGGGGTCGTGCTGGGGTAGTTTGTTAGGGTTTAGGGTAGTGCAGTGGTGTCTGTGTAGTACAGAGGATAGTCTTTTAGGATTTAGGGTAGTGCAGTGGTGTTTGGGTAGTATAGGGGTTCGTGGAGGGGCTAGATTTAGGGTTTAGGGTAGTGCAGTGGTGTTTGGGTAGTGTAAGGGGTCGTGCTGGGGGTAGTGTTTTAGGGTTTAGGGTAGTACAGAGGTGCTTGGTTAGTGTAGGGTGTCATGCTGGGGGTAGATTTAGGGTTCAGGGTAGTGCAGTGGTGTTTGGGTAATGTTGGGAGTGGTGCTGGGGGAGTGTTTTAGGGTTGAGGGTAGTGCAGTGGTGTTTGGGTAGTGTAGGGGGTCTTGCTGGGGGGGGTATTTTAGGGTTTAGGGTAGTGCAGTTGTGTTTGAGTAGTGTACGGGGGCATGCTGGGGGTAGTGTTTTAGGGTTTAGGGTTGTGCAGCGGTGTTTGTGAAGTGCAGGGGGTCATGTTTTAGGGTTTCGGATAGTGCAGTGGTCTTTGGGTAGTGTAGGTTGTCATGTGGGGGGTAGTGTTTTAGGGTTTTTGGTAGTGCAGTGGTTGTTGGGTAGTGCACGGGGTAGTGCTGGTGGTAGTGTTTTAGAGTTTAGGGTAGTGCAGTGGTGTTTTGGTAGTATAGGGGGTCGTGCTGTGGGTAGTGTTTTAGGTTTTACAGTACTAGAGTGGTGTTAGGGTAGTGTAGGGTGTCGTGCTGGGGGTAGTGTTTTAGGGTTTAGGGTAGTGCAGTGGTCTTTGGGTAGTGTAGTGGGTTGTGTGGGGGGTAGTGTTTTAGGGTTTAGGGTAGTGCAGTTGTCTTTGGGTAGTGTAGGGTGTCGTGCTGGGGGTAGTGTTTTAGGGTTTAGGGTAGTGCAGTGGTGTTTGGGTAGTGTAGGGGTTGTGCTGGGGGTAATTGTTTAGGATTTAGGGTAGTGCATTGGTGTTTGTGTAGTATAGGGGGCGTGTGGAGGGTAGAGTTTTTTGGTTTAGGGTAGTGCAGTGGTCTTTGGGTAGTGTAGGGTTAGTGCTGGGGGTAGTGTTTTATGGTTTAGAGTAGTCCAGTGGTCATTAGGTAGTGTAGGGGTAGTGCTGGGGGTAGTGTTTTATGGTTTAGGGTAGTGCAGTGGTGTTTGGGTAGTGTAGAGGGTACTGCTGGGGGTAGTGTTTTAGGGTTTAGGGTAGCGCAGTTGTGTTTGGGTAGTTTAGGGGGTCATACTGGAGGTAGATTTAGTGTTTAGGGTACTGCAGTGGTGTTTGGGTAGTGTAGGAGGTCGTGATGGGGGTAGTGTTTTAAGGTTTAGGGTAGTGCAGTGGTGTTTGGGTATTGTAGGGGGTCATGCTGGTGGTAGTGTTTCATGGTTTAGGGCAGTACAGTGGTGTTTATTTAGTGTAGGGGACGTGCTGGGGAAGTGTTTTAGGGTTTAAGGCAGTGCAGTGGTGTTTGTGTAGTGTAGGGGGTCATGCTGGCGGTAGTGTTTTAGGGTTTAGGTTAGAGCAGTGGCGTTTGGGTAATGTAGGGGGTCATGCTGGGGGCAGTGTTTTACGGTGAAGAGTAGTGCTGTGGTGTTTTGGTAGTGTAGGGGTCATGCTGGGGTTAGATTTCGGGTTTAGGGTATTGCAGTGTTGTTTGGGTAATGTCGGGAGTGGTGCTGGGGATAGTGTTTTAGGGTTTAGGGTAGTGCAGTGGTGTCTGTGTAGTATAGAGGATAGTGTTTTAGGGTCTAGGGTAGTGCATTGGTGTTTTGGTAGTGTAGGGGGTCGTACGGGGGGTAGATTTAGGGTTTAGGGAAGTGCAGTGGTGTTTGGGTAGTGTACTGGAGGTAGATTTAGTGTTTAGGGTACTGCAGTGGTGTTTGGGTAGAGTAAGAGGTCGTGATGGGGTTAGTGTTTTAGGGTTTAGGGGAGTGCAGTGGTGTTTGGGTATTGTAGGGGGTCGTGCTGGTGGTAGTGTTTTATGGTTTAGGGCAGTGCAGGGGTGTTTATTTAGTGTAGGGGGCATGCTGGGGAAGTGTTTTAGGGTTTGGGGCAGTGCAGTGGTGTTTGTGTAGTGCAGGGGTCATGCTGGGGGTAGTGTTTTAGGGTTTAGGTTAGAGCAGTGTTGTTTGGGTAATGTAGGGGGTCGTGCTGGGGGCAGTGTTTTACGGTTAAGAGTAGTGCAGTGGTGTTTTGGTAGTGTAGGGGATCATGCTGGGGTTAGATTTAGGGTTTAGGGTAGTGCAGTGTTGTTTGGGTAATGTCGGGAGTGGTGCTGGGGGTAGTGTTTTAGGGTTTAGGGTAGTGCAGTGGAGTCTGTGTAGTATAGAGGATAGTGTTTTGGGGGTTTAGGGTAGTGCAATGGTGTTTGGGTAGTGTAGGGGGTCGTGCGGGGGTTAGATTTAGGGTTTAGGGTAGTACAGTGGTGTTTTGGTAGTGTAGGGGGTCGTGCTGGGGGTAGTGTTTTAGGATTACGGTACTGCAGTGGTGTTTGGATAGTGTAATGGTCATGCACGGTGTAGTGTTTTCGGGTAGTACAGAGGTGTTTGGGTAATGTAGGGGGTCATGCTGGGGACAGATTTAGGGTTTAGGATAGTGCAGTGGTGTTTGGGTAATGTTGGGAGTGGTGCTGGGGGAGTGTTTTAGGGTTTAGGGTTGTGCAGTGGTGTTTGGGTAGAGTAGGGGGTCTTGCTGGGGGTAGTGTTTTAGGGTTTAGGGTAGTGCAGTTTTGTTTGTGTAGTGTAGAGGATAGTGTTTTAGGGTTTAGGTTAGTGCACTGGTGTTTGTGTAGTGTAGGGGGTCGTGTTTTAGGGGTTAGCATAGTGCAGTGGTCTTTGGGTAGTGTAGGGGGTCATGCTGGGGATAGTGTTTTAGGGTTTCGGGTAGTGCAGTGGTGTTTTGGTATTATAGGGGGTCGTGCTGTTAGTATTGTTTTAGGGTTCACGGTAGTAGAGTGGTGTTAGGGTAGTGTAGGGGGTCGTGCTGGGGGAAGTGTTTTAGGGTTTAGGGTAGTGCAGTGGTGTTTGGGTAGTATAGGGTTTCGTGCTGGGGTAGATTTAGGGTTTAGTGTAGTGAAGTGGTGTTTGGGTAGCGTAGGGGGTCCTGCTGGGGGTAGTATTTTAGGGTTTAGAGTAGTGCAATGGTGTTTGGGTAGTGTAGGGGGTCGTGCTGGTGGTAGTGTTTTATGGTTTAGGGCAGTACAGAGGTGTTTATTTAGTGTAGGGGACGTGCTGGGGGAGTGTTTTAGGGTTTAGGGCAGTGCAGTGGTGTTTGTGTAGTGTAGGGGGTCATGCTGGGAGTAGTGATTTAGGGTTTAGGGTAGAGCAGTGGTGTTTGGGTAGTGTAGGGGGACGTGCTGGAGGTAGTGTTTTAGGGTTTAGGGTAGTGCAGTGGTGTTTGGGTAGTGTAGGGGGTCATGCAGGGGGTAGTGTTTTAGAGTTGAGGGTAGTGCAGTGGTGTTTGTGTAGTGTAGGGGGTCGTGTCGGGGTAGTGTTTTAAGGTTTAGGGTAGTGCAGTGGTCTTTGGGTAGTATGGGGTAGTGCTGGGGGTAGTGTTTTATTGTTTAGGGTAGTGCAGTGGTCTTTAAGTTGTGTAGGTGTTGTGCTGGGGTAGTGTTTTAGGGTTTAGGGTAGTGCAGTGGTGTTTGGGTCGGTTACGGGGTCATGCTGGAGGAAGTGTTTTAGGGGTTAGGGTAGTGCAGTGGTGTTTGGGTAGTGTAGAGGGTACTGCTGGGGTAGTGTTTTAGTGTTTTGGATAGCGCTGTGGTGTTTGGGAAGTGTAGGGGTCGTACTGGGCGTAGTGCTTTAGAGTTTAGGGTTTAGGGTAGTGCAGTGGTGTTTGTGTAGTGTAGGGGGAAGTGCCGTGGGAGTGTTTTAGGGTTTAGGGTAGTGCAGCAGTGTTTGTGAAGTGTTAGGGGTCACGATTTAGGGTTTTGGGTAGTGCAGTGGTCTTTGGGTAGTGTAGGTGGTCGTGTGGAGGGTAGTGTTTTAAGGGTTTAGTTTCAGTACAGTGGTCTTTGGTTAGTTTAGGGGGTCGTTCTGGGGTAGTATATTAGGGTTTAGGATAGTCCAATGATGTTTGGGTAGTGTAGGGGGTCGTGCTGGGGGTAGTGTTTTAGGGTAGTGCAGTGGTGTTTGGGTATTGTAGGGCGTCCTGCTGATGGTAGTGTTTTATGGTTTAGGGCAGTGCAGTGGTGTTTATTGAGTGTAGGGGGACGTGCTAGGGAAGTGTTTTAGGGTTTAGGGCAGTGCAGTGGTGTTTGTGTAGTGAAGAGGGTTATGCTGGGGGTTGTGTTTTAGGGTTTAGGGTAGAGCAGTTTTGTTTGGGTATTGTAGGGGGTCGTGCTCGGGGTAGTGTTTTAGGGTTTAGGGTAGTGCAGTGGTGTTTTTTTAGTGTACGGGGTCGTGCTGTGGGTAGTGTTTTAGGGTTTAGGGTAGTGCATTGGTGTTAGGGTAGTGTAGTGGGTCGTGCTGGGGGTAGAGTTTGGTCTTTAGGGTAGTGCAGTGTTATTTGGGAAATGTAGGGAGTGGTGCTGGGGGAGTATTTTAGGGTTTAGGGTAGTGCAGTGGTGTCTGTGTAGTATAGAGGATAGTCTTTTAGGGTTTAGGGTAGTGCAGTGGTGTTTGGGTAGTATAGGGGTTCGTGCTGGGGCTAGATTTAGGGTTTAGGGTAGTGTAGTGGTTTTTGGGTGGTATAGCGGGTCGTGCTGGGGGTAGTGTTTTAGGGTATAGGGTAGTACAAAGGTGCTTGGTTAGTGTAGGGGGTCATGCTGGGGGGAGTATTTTAGGGTTTAGGGTAGTGTAGTTGTGTTTGGGTAGTGTAGGGGGTCTTGTTGGGGGGAGTATTTTAGGGTTTTGGGTTGTGCAGCGGTGTTTGTGAAGTGTAGGGGGTCATGTTTTAGGGTTTAGGATAGTGCAGTGGTCTTTGGGTAGTGTAGGTGGTCAGGTGGGGGGTAGTGTTTTAGGGTTTAGGGTAGTGCAGTGGTGTTTTGGTGGTATAGGGGGTCGTGCTGTGGGTAGTGTTTTAGGGTTTACAGTAGTAGAGTGGTGTTAGGGTAGTGTAGGGTGTCGTGCTGGGGGTAGTGTTTTAGGGTAGTGCAGTGGTTTTTTGGTAGTGTAGGGGGTTGTGCTGGGGGTAGATTTAGGGTTTAGGGAGTGCATTGGTGTTTGTGTAGTGTAGGGGTCTTGATGGGGTAGTGTTCTAGGGTTTAGGGTAGTGCAGTGGTATTTGGGTAGTGTAGGGGGTCGTGCTGGTGGTAGTGTTTTATGGTTTAGGGCAGCGCATTTGTGTTTATTTAGTGTAGGGGGATGTGCTGCGGAAGTGTTTTAGGGTTAAGGGCAGTGCAGTGGTGTTTGTGTAGTGTAGGGGGTCATGCTGGGTGTAGTGTTTTAGGGTTTAGGGTAGAGCAGTGGTGTTTGGGTAGTGTAGGGGGTCGTGCTGGGGGCAGTGTTTTAGGGTTAAGGGTAGTGCAGTGGTGTTTTTTGGTAGTGTAGGGGGTCATGCTGGGGTTAGATTTAGGGTTTAGGGTAGTGCAGTGTTATTTGGGTAATGTAGGGGGTCGTGCTGGGGTAGTTTGTTAGGGTTTAGGGTAGTGCAGTGGTGTCTGTGTAGTATAGAGTATAGTCTTTTAGCATTTAGGGTAGTGCAGTGGTGTTTGGGTAGTATAGGGGTTCGTGCTGGGGCTAGATTTAGGGTTTAGGGTAGTGCAGTGGTCTTTGGGTAGTGTAGTGGGGCATGTGGGGGGTAGTGGTTTAGGGTAGTAAAGTGGTCTTTGGGTAGTGTCGGGGTCGTGCTGGAGGTAGTGTTTTAGGATTTAGGGTAGTGCAGTGGTGTTTCAATAGTGTAGGGGGTCATGCTGGGGGTAGTGTTTTAGGGTTTAGGGTTGTGCAGCAGTGTTTGTGTAGTGTAGGGGGTTGTGTTTTAGGGTATAGGGTAGTGCAGTGGTCTTTGGGTAGTGTAGTGGGTCGTTAGGGGGTAGTGTTTTACGGTTTAGGGTAGTGCAGTTGTCTTAGGGTAGTGTAGGGTGTCGTGCTGGGGGTAGTGTTTTAGGGTTTAGGGTAGTGCATTGGTGTTTGTGTAGTATAGGGGGTGGTGTGGGGGATAGAGTTTTTTGGTTTTTCTGAGACTAAGAAGCAGCGCAGGCTGCCACGCTATTTTGCTCCGTGAAAGTTGTTTTTAAAATTACATTTTATGTTTTATTGAATTGAGTGGTTACCTTCTGTGTTATCCTTTCCCGCTCGGACTCGATCCGCCTCGGCTGGTGCCGCTAGAGCGGCGAGTCCCTGGAAGCGGCACTTCCGCCCTCAGCGATTCGGGGAAGGGGATTGGACTAGCCGCCTTCTACAGCGGACTATTTAATATGGGGGAGTGGCGGAGGCGCAGCGGACGGGCGCAGCGGGGGCGCCGACTTCGCGCCGAAGTTGCGCCTAAGTTAAGCCAGTCTGCGCCCGTCCGCGACCAGACGGGACCAGGGACCACCCCCCTGCACCGTGCTCCACAAACCCCAGGCTTTACTATTCTAGCCATGCCTTACGATCTCTTCGTTCCCCTATGAATAATACTTGCCCCTGCTTACGGGCCTCGGATGCCCCTACATCTTGTCAGATTTGCTCCCTGACTCTAACTTCGGCACCCTCACTTACCCATATTCCCAGTTCTACGTTTTGGAAACCCTCTTCATGTCAAATCATTCCCTTCCCCACTCATCATTCTACGGATTTTACTTTCCTGAGCTTGAATTGCAGGTCTCTGCCTAAGCACAAGAGGGACATTTTTGATCTTTTGGTTTCTGACAGTCCATCGGCCCTGTTCTTAACAGAAACCTGGCTGAACGACTGCACGGGACCTGACGTTGCTACAGCTCTCCCTAACAACTACACCTATGTGTGCCGCAATAGACAGGGCAAGGAGGGAGGTGGCATCGCCATCATATATAAACGGACCTACTCATGTAAGTGGGAAGATTTAGCCATACCCAATTGCGAAGCTGGCTACTTCAAACTATTATTGAACCCTAACTACACCTTGTCGGGCGTATTACTCTATCGTCCACCGGGCGCTGTTGACGCATGGGCTTCTTCTTTATCGGAAAATTTAGCTCCTCTATTGCTTCAAACCTCAAACTTTCTTCTCCTTGGCGATTTTAATATCCACTTTAACAACTCACTCTGTCCTATCCGTACACACCTTCTTCAAGATTTGGCCGCTCTTAATCTACATCTTCATAACACAGGCCCTACACACAAGGCAGGTAATCTACTTGACCCCATCTTTTCGAACCTTGACGACATTACCTGCCTCCCTTCCAAACCTATTACCTGGTCCGACCACTACATTATCGAGTTTAACATCCTGACGAGTGTTATTGCCGGTCCATCAGTGCATACTCAGACTCTCAGACCGAATAGAAATTGGAAAAAACTCAAATTGTCACAACTGAATCACCAGCTTGCCTTAACCCTACCCTCTCTACCCAACAATATTACTACCAAAGATGAAAGTTTAATTAACACATGGCTTTCTTCAGCCGTTGATATCTGTCTTCCGGCCCGTAATGGAAAACAAAATTTCACTCACCCCCCTGCCCCCTGGTTTAATGACCAACTCAAATGCGCCAAATCCAAGTGTAAGAAACTAGAACGCATATGGAGATCTGCGTATTCCCCTAACGATAAAGAAATTTATAAAATGGAACTTCGAAACTACCACTCCCTGTGCAAATCTGCCAGGGCAAACTATGTTAACACCTTTATTCTATCAGCCCAAAACCGCCCAAAAGCTCTTTTTAAAGCTGTCCAAGAACTCTCTGGACAATCAAACTCGCCAAAAGCCCCCTGTTTGGACACAGTCCAATGTAATACTCTTGCCGAATTTTTTACGGAAAAAATAGACCGGAGATGCCTCCCCACGAGCATTAGACATCCCGCCCAGTACTGATCCTGATAACACCATCTTTCAGGATATCACTACCCTTGTTCCGCACACTTCTATTGACAAATGGGATTCGATCTCTCTGGAACTCTTCTTCAAACTCATGGCTAAAATCAAATCTGGCTCCCCACTTGATGCCATGCCTCCTCAAATTTTAAGCACTCTTGATACTCCCGCTCTTTTACCCATCTTAGCCCTCCTGAACGCATCTTTGTTGGAAGCCACCGTCCCTGCAGTTTGGAAACACGCTATGGTGGTTCCCCTTCTCAAAAAAACCAACGCCGATCCCAATAATCCTTCCAATTTCCGACCCATATCTCTACTCCCTTGTCTGTCCAAGGTTCTAGAAAAACACATTAACCTCTGCCTCTCCTCTCACATTGAGGCCACCAAATTCTTACACCCATCCCAGTCTGGTTTTAGGGCTGGATTCTCCACTGAATCCACCCTCTTAGGTGTCACAGAGGCAATTAGACAACAGGTGGACAGAGGAGAGACGGTGGCGCTTATCCTGTTGGATTTAAGCGCGGCATTTGACACCGTCTCTCATGACATCCTCCTCTCCACCCTAAAGGCCGCTGGTATCCATGGCATGGCTTTAGCCTGGATTGCCAGTTTTCTGTCCGCACGCACTTTCCAGGTTTTTTCCCCTACTTCTGTTTCCTCTGTTCTCCCGTCCCCTCACGGTGTACCCCAGGGCTCTATCCTGAGCCCTCTCTTTTTCAATATTTATGTCAGTCCTCTCGCCTCTCTGGCAGAACAATCTGGTCTCTCCATATTTTCATATGCGGACGACACCCAAATTATTTTCTCTCTTTCTTCTAATAAACACGCCTCTACTTCATCTCTTCGATCTGGGCTTATTAATATTGCCAACTGGATGCTGACCAATAAACTAAAATTAAACGGCGATAAAACCGAACTTCTTCTATTCGGTCCTGACACCTCTCTCTGGGGCCCTAAGCATTGGCCTCTGCAAATGGGTCCCCTGCCGGTTCCATCCACCAAGGCTCGTAACCTGGGAGTTACATTTGACAACCAATTGTCCATGAAGCAGCATGCTGTGAAAGTCTCAGCCATCTGTACTAATATCATGCGATGGCTGAGAAAAATAGCATGGATGCTGCCGCCAGATACCCTAAGAACTGTGGTCCAGGCTTTAGTAACCTCCAGGTTAGACTACGGTAACGTGCTCCTCCTTGGGGTTAACAAGGAAGTAACACGCAAATTGCAGGTGGTGCAAAACATGGCAGCTCGTCTGCTTTGCAATTTGCCCAGAACTGCCTCTGCTGCTGTTTCCCTGCGCAGCCTTCACTGGCTGCGCATCGAATCTAGAGCAAAGTTCAAAGCTCTCTGTTACATGCACAGGATTAAAACAGGCAACTCCCCCCCCTACCTTTCCACTCTGGTTCAACCATACTGTCCTGTGCGTACCCTCAGATCCTCTTCTCTTGGCACCTTCTCCGTGCCACGTTTCAAACGCACCAGAGTTGGTGGTCGTTCCTTTTCCTATCTGGCGCCATCACTCTGGAACACACTCCCCATTTCTCTGCGCTTTGAAACTTGCTACCTGAAATTCAGGAAGGGCCTAAAAACCTGGATTTTCTCTGCTTAATGTCCACTTCCTTCTTGTCTCCCTGCTTCTTTTTCCTCTGTTAGCGCCGGGAAACCCCCGGGTATCTGTGCGCTTTACAAACCCAAATATAATAATAATTTAGGGTAGTGCAGTGGTCTTTGGGTAGTGTAGGGTTAGTGCTGGGGGTAGTGTTTTATGGTTTAGAGTAGTGCAGTGGTCTTTAGATAGTGTAGGGGTGGTGCTGGGGGAGAGTTTTAGGGTTTAGGGTAGTGCAGTGGTGTTTGGGTAGTATAGAGGGTACTGCTGGGGGTAGTGTTTTAGGGTTTAGGGTAGCGCAGTTGTGTTTGGGTAGTGTACTGGAGGTAGATTTACTGTTTAGGGTACTGCAGTGGTGTTTGGATAGTGTAGGAGGTCGTGATGGGGGTAGAGTTTTAGGGTTTAGGGTAGTGTTGTGGTGTTTGGGTATTGTAGGGGGTCGTGCTGGTGGTAGCGTTTTATGGTTTAGGGCAGTGCAGTGGTGTTTATTTAGTGTAGGGGGATGTGCTGGGGAAGCGTTTTACGGTTTAGGGCAGTGCAGTGGTGTTTGTGTAGTGTAGGGGGTCATGCTGGGGGTAGTGTTTTAGGGTTTAGGTTAGAGCAGTGGTGTTTGGGTAATTTTGGGAATCGTGCTGGGGGCAGTGTTTTACGGTTAAGACTCAGAGTAGTGCAGTGGTGTTTTGGTAGTGTAGGGGGTCATGCTGGGGTTAGATTTAGGGTTCAGGGTAGTGCAGTGTTGTTTGGGTATCGTCGGGAGTGGTGCTGGGGGTAGTGTTCTAGGGTTTAGGGTATTGCAGTGGTGTCTATGTAGTATAGAGGATAGTGTTTTAGGGTTTAGGGTAGTGCATAGGTGTTTGGGTAGTGTAGGGGTCATGCTGGGGGTAGTGTTTTAGGGTTATGGTAGTGCAGTGGTGTTTGGATAGTGTAGGGGTCATGCTGGGGGTAGTGTTTTAGGGTAGTACAGAGGTGCTTGGGTAGTGTAGGGGGTCATGCTGGGGACAGATGTAGGGTTTAGGATAGTGCAGTGGTGTTTGGGTAATGTTGGGAGTGGTGCTGGGGGAGTGTTTTAGGGTTTAGGGTAGTGCAGTGGTGTTTGGGTAGTGTCGGGGGTCTTGCTGGGGATAGTGTTTTAGGGTTTACGGTAGTGCAGTTTTGTTTGTGTAGTGTATAGGATAGTGTTTTAGGGTTTAGGTTAGTGCACTGGTGTTTGTGTAGTGTAGGGGGTCGTGTTTTAGGGGTTAGGATAGTGCAGTGGTCTTTGGGTAGTGTAGGGGGGTCGTGCTGGGGGTAGTGTTTTAGGGTTTCGGGTAGTGCAGTGGTGTTTTGGTAGTATAGGGGGTCGTGCTGTGAGTATTGTCGTAGGGTTCACGGTAGTAGAGTGGTGTTAGGGTAGTGTAGGGGGTCATGCTGGGGGTAGTGTTTTAGGGTTTAGGGTAGTGCAGTGGTGTTTGGGTAGTATAGGGGTTCGTGCTGGGGGTAGATTTAGGGTTTAGTGTAGTGCAGTAGTGTTTGGGTAGCGTAGGGGGTCGTGCTGGGGGTAGTGTTTTAGGGTTTAGGGTAGTGCATTGGTGTTTGTGTAGTATAGGGGGTGGTGTGGGGGATAGAGTTTTTTGGTTTAGGGTAGTGCAGTGGTCTTTGGGTAGTGTAGGGTTAGTGCTGGGGGTAGTGTTTTATGGTTTAGAGTAGTGCAGTGGTCTTTAGATAGTGTAGGGGTGGTGCTGGGGAGAGTTTTAGGGTTTAGGGTAGTGCAGTGGTGTTTGGGTAGTATAGAGGGTACTGCTGGGGGTAGTGTTTTAGGGTTTAGGGTAGCGCAGTTGTGTTTGGGTAGTGTACTGGAGGTAGATTTACTGTTTAGGGTACTGCAGTGGTGTTTGGATAGTGTAGGAGGTCGTGATGGGGGTAGAGTTTTAGGGTTTAGGGTAGTGTTGTGGTGTTTGGGTATTGTAGGGGGTCGTGCTGGTGGTAGCGTTTTATGGTTTAGGGCAGTGCAGTGGTGTTTATTTAGTGTAGGGGGATGTGCTGGGGAAGCGTTTTACGGTTTAGGGCAGTGCAGTGGTGTTTGTGTAGTGTAGGGGGTCATGCTGGGGGTAGTGTTTTAGGGTTTAGGTTAGAGCAGTGGTGTTTGGGTAATTTTGGGAATCGTGCTGGGGGCAGTGTTTTACGGTTAAGACTCAGAGTAGTGCAGTGGTGTTTTGGTAGTGTAGGGGGTCATGCTGGGGTTAGATTTAGGGTTCAGGGTAGTGCAGTGTTGTTTGGGTATCGTCGGGAGTGGTGCTGGGGGTAGTGTTCTAGGGTTTAGGGTATTGCAGTGGTGTCTATGTAGTATAGAGGATAGTGTTTTAGGGTTTAGGGTAGTGCATAGGTGTTTGGGTAGTGTAGGGGGTCATGTGGGGGGTAGATTTAGGGTTTAGGGTAGTGCAGTAGGGTTTAGGGTAGTGTAGGGGTCATGCTGGGGGTAGTGTTTTAGGGTTATGGTAGTGCAGTGGTGTTTGGATAGTGTAGGGGTCATGCTGGGGGTAGTGTTTTAGGGTAGTACAGAGGTGCTTGGGTAGTGTAGGGGGTCATGCTGGGGACAGATGTAGGGTTTAGGATAGTGCAGTGGTGTTTGGGTAATGTTGGGAGTGGTGCTGGGGGAGTGTTTTAGGGTTTAGGGTAGTGCAGTGGTGTTTGGGTAGTGTCGGGGGTCTTGCTGGGGATAGTGTTTTAGGGTTTACGGTAGTGCAGTTTTGTTTGTGTAGTGTATAGGATAGTGTTTTAGGGTTTAGGTTAGTGCACTGGTGTTTGTGTAGTGTAGGGGGTCGTGTTTTAGGGGTTAGGATAGTGCAGTGGTCTTTGGGTAGAGTAGGGGGGTCGTGCTGGGGGTAGTGTTTTAGGGTTTCGGGTAGTGCAGTGGTGTTTTGGTAGTATAGGGGGTCGTGCTGTGAGTATGGTCGTAGGGTTCACGGTAGTAGAGTGGTGTTAGGGTAGTGTAGGGGGTCATGCTGGGGGTAGTGTTTTAGGGTTTAGGGTAGTGCAGTGGTGTTTGGGTAGTATAGGGGTTCGTGCTGGGGGTAGATTTAGGGTTTAGTGTAGTGCAGTAGTGTTTGGGTAGCGTAGGGGGTCGTGCTGGGGGTAGTGTTTTAGGGTTTAGGGTAGTGCAGTGGTGTTTGGGTAGTATAGGGGTTCGTGCTGGGGGTAGATTTAGGGTTTAGTGTAGTGCAGTAGTGTTTGGGTAGCGTAGGGGGTCGTGCTGGGGGTAGTGTTTTAGGGTTTAGGGTAGTGCAGTGGTGTTTGGGTAGTGTAGGGGGTCGTGCTGGTGGTAGTGTTTTATGGTTTAGGGCAGTACAGTGGTGTTTATTTAGTGTAGGGGACGTGCTGGGGAAGTGTTTTAGGGTTTAGAGCAGTGCAGTGGTGTTTGGGTAGTGAAGGGGGTCGTGCTGGGGGCAGTCTTTTTGGGTTAAGAGTAGTGCAGTGGTGTTTTGGAAGTGTAGGGGGTCATGCAGGGGTAGATTTAGGGTTTAGGGTAGTGCATTGGTGTTTGGGTAATGTTGGGAGTGGTGCTGGGGGAAGTGTTTTAGGGTTTAGGGTAGTGCAGTGGTATTTGGGTAGTATAGGGAGTCATGCTGGGGGTGGTGTTTTAGGGTTTAGGGTAGTGCAGTGGTGTTTGTGTAGTGTAGAGGATAGTGTTTTAGGGCTTAGGTTAGTGCACTGGAGTTTGTGTAGTGTAGGGGGTCATGTTTTAGGGTTTAGGGTAGTGCAGTGGTCATTGGGTAGTGCAGTGGGTCGTTTGGGGGGTTCGTGTTTTAGGGTTTAGGGTAGTGCAGTGGTGTTTGGGTAGTGTAGGGGGTCATGCAGGGGGTAGTGTTTTAGGGTTTAGGGTAGGGCAGTGGTCTTTGGGTAGTGTAGGGGGTCGTGTGGGGGGTAGTGTTTTATGGTTTAGGGTAGTGCAGTGGTCTTTAGGTAGTATAGGGGTAGTGCTTGGGGTAGTGTTTTATTGTTTAGGGTAGTGCAGTGGTCTTTAGGTAGTGTAGGGGTAGTGCTGGGGGTAGTGTTATAGGGTTTAGGATAGTGCAGTGGTGTTTGGGTAGGTTACAGGGTCGTGCTGGGGGTAGTGTTTTAGGGTTTAGGGTAGTGCAGTGGTGTTTGGATAGTGTAGAGGGTACTGCTGGGGGTAGTATTTTAGGGTTTTGGGTAGCGCTGTGGTGTTTGGGTAGTATAGAGGTCATACTGGGCGTAGCGTTTTAAAGCTTAGGGTTTAGGGTAGTGCAGTGGTGTTTGTGTAGTGTAGGGGGTCGTGCTGGGGGAGTGTTTTAGGGTGTGGGTAGTGCAGCAGTGTTTGTGTAGTGTAGGGGGTCACGATTTAGGGTTTAGTGTAGTGCAGTGGTCTTTGGGTAGTGTAGGTGGTCTTGTGGAGGGTAGTGTTTTAGGGTTTAGTTTTAGTACAGTGGTCTTTGGGTAGTGTAGGGGGTCGTTCTGAGGTAGTGTATTAGGGTTTAGGGTAGTGCAATGGTGTTTGGGTAGTGTAGGGGGTCGTGCTGGGGGTAGTGTTTTAGGGTTTAGGGTAGTGCAGTGGTGTTTGGGTATTGTAGGGGGTTGTGCTGAGGGTAGTGTTTTATGGTTTAGGGCAGTGCAGTGGTGTTTATTGAGTGTAGGGGGACGTGCTAGGGAAGTGTTTTAGGGTTTAGGGCAGTGCAGTGGTGTTTGTGTAGTGTAGGGGTCATGCTGGGGGTAGTGTTTTAGGGTTTAGGGTAGAGCAGTTTTGTTTGGGTATTGTAGGGGGTCGTCCTGGGGTAGTGTTGTAGGTTTTAGGGTAGTGCAGTGGTGTTTTGGTAGTGTACAGGGTTGTGCTCTGGGTAGTGTTTTAGGGTTTAGGGTAGTGCATTGGTGTTTGGGTAGTGTAGGGGGTCATACTGGGTGTAGGTTTGGTCTTTAGGGTAGAGCAGTGGTGTTTGGGATATGTAGGGAGTGGTGCTGGGGGAGTGTTTTAGGGTTTAGGGTAGTGCAGTGGTGTTTGGGTAGTGAAGGGGGTCATGCTGGGGTTAGTATTTTAGGGTTTAGGGTTGTGCAGCGGTGTTTGTGTAGTGTAGGGGGTCATGTATTAGGGTTTAGGAAGTGCAGTGGTCTTTGGGTAGTGTAGGTGGTCAGGTGGGGTAGTGTTTTAGGGTTTTGGGTAGTGCAGTGGTCGTTGGGTAGTGCAGGGGGTCATGCTGGGGGTAGTGTTTTAGGGTTTAGGGTAGAGCAGTGGTGTTTTGATAGTATAGGGGGTCGTGCTGTGGGTAGTGTTTTAGGGATTACAGTAGTAGAGTGGTGTTAGGGTAGTGTAGGGTGTTGTGCTGGGGGTAGTGTTTTAGGGTTTAGGGTAGTGCAGTGGTTTTTGGTAGTGTAGGGGGTTGTGCTGGGGGTAGATTTAGGGTTTAGGGTAGTGCATTGGTGTTTGTGTAGTGTAGGGGGTCGTGATGGGGTAGTGTTTTAGGGTTTAGGGTAGTGCAGTGGTGTTTGGGTAGTATATGGGGTCGTGCTGGTGGTAGTGTTTTATGGTTTAGGGCAGTGCATTCGTGTTTATTTAGTGTAGGGGGACGTGCTGCGGAAGTGTTTTACGGTTAAGGGCAGTACAATGGTGTTTGTGTAGTGTAGGGGGTCATGCTGGGGGTAGTGTTTTAGGGTAGAGCAGTGGTGTTTCGGTAGTGTAGGGGGTCATGCTGGGGGCAGTGTTTTAGGGTTAAGGGTAGTGCAGTGGTTTTTTTTGGTAGTGTAGGGGGTCATGCTGGGGTTAGATTTAGGGTTTAGGGTAGTGCAGTGTTATTTGGGTAAAGTTGGGAGTGGTGCTGGGGGAGTTTTTTAGGGTTTAGGGTAGTGCAGTGGTGTTTGGGTAGTGTAGGGGGGCGTGCTGGGGTAGTGTGTTAGGGTTTAGGGTAGTGCAGTGGTGTCTGTGTAGTATAGAGGATAGTCTTCTAAGGTTTAGGGTAGTGCAGTGGTGTTTGGGTAGTATAGAGGTTCGTGCTGGGGCTAGATTTAGGGTTTAGGGTAGTGCAGTGGTGTTTGGGTAGTGTAGGGGATCGTGCTTGGGGTCGTGTTTTAGGGATTATGGTAGCACAGTGGTGTTTGGGTAGTGTAGGGGGTCATTCTGGGGTAGTGTTTTAGAGTTTAGGGTAGTACAGAGGTGCTTGGTTAGTGTAGGGGGTCATGCTGGGGGTAGATTTAGGGTTCAGGATAGTGCAGTGGTGTTTGGGTAATGTTGGGAGTGGTGCTGGGGGGAGTGTTTTAGGGTAGTGCAGTGGTGTTTGGGTAGTGTAGGGTGTCTTGCTGGGGGGAGTATTTTAGGGTTTAGGGTAGTGCAGTTGTGTTTGAGTAGTGTAGGGGGTCGTGCTGGGGGTGGTGTTTTAGGGTTTAGGGTTGTGCAGCGGTGTTTGTGAAGTGTAGGGGGTCATGTGGGGGGGTAGTGTTTTCAGGGTTTTGGGTAGTGCAGGGGGCATTGGGTAGTGCACGGGGTAGTGCTGGTGGTAGTGTTTCAGAGTTTAGGGTAGTGCAGTGGTGTTTAGGTAGTATAGGGGGTCGTGCTGTGGGTAGTGTTTTAGGTTTTAAAGTACTAGAGTAGTGTTAGGGTAGTGTAGGGTGTCGTGCAGGGGGTAGTATTTTAGGGTTTGGGATAGTGCAGTGGTGTTTCGGTAGTGTAGGGGGTCATGCTGGGGGTAGTGTTTTAGGGTTTAGGGTTGTGCAGCAGTGTTTGTGTAGTGTAGGGGGTCGTGGTTTAGGGAATAGGGTTGTGCAGTGGTCTTTGGGTAGTGTAGTGGGTCGTGTGGGGGGTAGTGTTTTAGGGTTTAGGGTAGTGCAGTTGTCTTTGGGTAGTGTAGGGTGTCGTGCTGGGGGTAGTGTTTTAGGGTTTAGGGTAGTGCAGTGGTGTTTGGGTAGTGTTGGGGTCGTGCTGGGGGTAGTGTTTTAGGGTTTAGGGTAGTGCATTGGTGTTTGTGTAGTATAGGGGGTCGTGTGGGGGGTAGAGTTTTTTGGTTTAGGGTAGTGCAGTGGTCTTTGGGTAGTATAGGGTTAGTGCTGGGGGTAGTGTTTTACGGTTTAGAGTAGTGCAGTGGTCTTTAGGTAGTGTAGGGGTAGTGCTGGGGGTAGTGTTTTAGGGGTTAGGGAAGTGCAGTGGTGTTTGGGTAGTGTACTGGAGGTAGATTTAGAGTTTAGGGTACTGCAGTGGTGTTTGGGTAGAGTAGGAGGTCGTGATGGGGTTAGTGTTTTAGTGTTTAGGGGAGTGCAGTGGTGTTTGGGTATTGTAGGGGGTCATGCTGGTGGTAGTGTTTTATGGTTTAGGGCAGTGCAGTGGTGTTTATTTAGTGTAGGGGAAGTGCTGGGGAAGTGTTTTAGGGTTTAGGGCAGTGCAGTGGTGTTTGTGTAGTATAGAGGATAGTGTTTTAGGGATTAGGGTAGTGCAACGGTGTTTGGGTAGTGTAGGGGGTCGTGCGGGGGTTAGATTTAGGGTTTAGGGTAGTACAGTGGAGTTTGGGTAGTGTAGGGGGTCGTGCTGGGGGTAGTGTTTTAGGGTTACGGTACTGCAGTGGGGTTTGGATAGTGTAGGGGTCATGCTCGGGGTAGTGTTTTCGGGTAGCACAGAGGTGTTTGGGTAGTGTAGGGGGTCGTGCATGGGACAGATTTAGGGTTTAGGATAGTGCAGTGGTGTTTGGGTAATGTTGGGAGTGGTGCAGGGGGAGTGTTTTAGAGTTTAGGGTTGTGCAGTGGTGTTTGGGTAGAGTAGGGGGTCTTGCTGGGGGTAGTGTTTTAGGGTTTAGGGTAGTGCAGTTTTGTTTGTGTAGTGTAGAGGATAGTGTTTTAGGGTTTAGGTTAGTGCACTGGTGTTTGTGTAGTGTAGGGAGTCGTGTTTTAGGGGTTAGCATAGTGTAGTGGTCTTTGGGTAGTGTAGGGGGGTCATGCTGGGGACAGTGTTTTAGGGTTTCGGGTAGTGCAGTGGTGTTTTGGTAGTATAGGGGGTCGTGCTGTGAGTATTGTTTTAGGGTTCACGGTAGTAGAGTGGTGTTAGGGTAGTGTAGGGGGTCGCGCTGGGGGTAGTGTTTTAGGGTTTAGGGTAGTGCAGTGGTGTTTGGGTAGTATAGGGTTTCGTGCTGGGGTATATTTAGGGTTTAGTGTAGTGCAGTGGTGTTTGGGTAGCGTAGGGGGTCCTGCTGGGGGTAGTGTTTTAGGGTTTAGCGTAGTGCAGTGGTGTTTGGGTAGTGTAGGGGGTCGTGCTGGTGGTAGTGTTTTATGGTTTAGGGCAGTACAGTGGTGTTTATTTAGTGTAGGGGACGTGCTGGGGAAGTGTTTTAGGGTTTAGGGCAATGCAGTGGTGTTTGTGTAGTGTAGGGGGTCATGCTGGGAGTAGTGATTTAGGGTTTAGGGTAGAGCAGTGGTGTTTGGGTAGTGTAGGGGGTCGTGCTGGAGGTAGTGTTTTAGGGTTTAGGGTAGTGCAGTGGTGTTTTTGTAGTGTAGGGGGTCATGCAGGGGGTAGTGTTTTAGACTTTAGAGTAGTGCAGTGGTGTTTGTGTAGTGTAGGGGGTCGTGTCGGGGGTAGTGTTTTATAGTTTGGGGTAGTGCAGTGGTCTTTGGGTAGTATAGGGGTAGTGCTGGGGGTAGTGTTTTATTGTTTAGGGTAGTGCAGTCATCTTTAAGTTGTGTAGGTGTTGTGCTGGGGGTAGTGTTTTAGGGTTTAGGATAGTGCAGTGGTGTTTGGGTAGGTTACGGGGTCGTGCTGGGGGTAGTGTTTTAGGGGTTAGGGTATTGCAGTGGTGTTTGGGTAGTGTAGAGGGTACTGCTGGGGTAGTGTATTAGGGTTTTGGATAGCGCTGGGGTGTTTGGGAAGTGTAGGGGTCGTACTGGGCGTAGTGCTTTAGAGTTTAGGGTTTAGGGTAGTGCAGTGGTGTTTGTGTAGTGTAGGGGGAAGTGCTGAGGGAGTGTTTTAGGGTTTAGGGTAGTGCAGCAGTGTTTGTGAAGTGTTGGGGGTCACAATTTAGGGTTTTGGATAGTGCAGTGGTCTTTGGGTAGTGTAGGTGGTCATGTGGAGGGTAGTGTTTTAAGGGTTTAGTTTCAGTACAGTGGTCTTTGGTTAGTTTAGGGGGTCGTTCTGGGGTAGTGTATTTGGGTTTAGGATAATGCAATGGTGTTTGGGTAGTGTAGGGGGTCGTGCTGGGGGTAGTGTTTTAGGGTAGTGCAGTGGTGTTTGGGTATTGTAGGGCGTCGTGCTGATGGTAGTGTTTTATGGTTTAGGGCAGCGCATTTGTGTTTATTTAGTGTAGGGGATGTGCTGCGGAAGTGTTTTAGGGTTAAGGGCAGTGCAGTGGTGTTTTTGTAGTGTAGAGGGTCATGCTGGGTGTAGTGTTTTAGGGTTAAGGGTAGTGCAGTGGTGTTTTTTGGTAGTGTAGGGGGTCATGCTGGGGTTAGATTTAGGGTTTAGGGTAGTGCAGTGTTATTTGGGTAATGTAGGGGGTCGTGCTGGGGTAGTTTGTTAGGGTTTAGGGTAGTGCAGTGGTGTCTGTGTAGTATAGAGTATAGTCTTTTAGCATTTAGGGTAGTGCAGTGGTGTTTGGGTAGTATAGGGGTTCGTGCTGGGGCTAGATTTAGGGTTTAGGGTAGTGCAGTGGTCTTTGGGTAGTGTAGTGGGGCATGTGGGGGGTAGTGGTTTAGGGTAGTAAAGTGGTCTTTGGGTAGTGTAGGGGTCGTGCTGGAGGTAGTGTTTTAGGATTTAGGGTAGAGCAGTGGTGTTTCGGTAGTGTAGGGGGTCATGCTGGGGGTAGTGTTTTAAGGTTTAGGGTTGTGCAGCGGTGTTTGTGTAGTGTAGGGGGTTGTGTTTTAGGGTATAGGGTAGTGCAGTGGTCTTTGGGTAGTGTAGTGGGTCGTTAGGGGGGTAGTGTTTTACGGTTTAGGGTAGTGCAGTTGTCTTAGGGTAATGTAGGGTGTCGTGCTGGGGGTAGTGTTTTAGGGGTTAGGGCATTGCAGTGGTGTTTGGGTAGTGTAGAGGGTACTGCTGGGGTAGTGTATTAGGGTTTTGGATAGCGCTGGGGTGTTTGGGAAGTGTAGGGGTCGTACTGGTGGTAGTGTTTTATGGTTTAGGGCAGTGCAGTGGTGTTTATTTAGTGTAGGGGGAGTGCTGGGGAAGTGTTTTAGGGTTTAGGGCAGTGCAGTGGTGTTTGTGTAGTATAGAGGATAGTGTTTTAGGGTTTAGGGTAGTGCAACGGTGTTTGGGTAGTGTAGGGGGTCGTGCGGGGGTTAGATTTAGGGTTTAGGGTAGTACAGTGGAGTTTGGGTAGTGTAGGGGGTCGTGCTGGGGGTAGTGTTTTAGGGTTACGGTACTGCAGTGGTCTTTGGGTAGTGTAGGGTTAGTGCTGGGGGTAGTGTTTTATGGTTTAGAGTAGTGCAGTGGTCTTTAGATAGTGTAGGGGTGGTGCTGGGGGAGAGTTTTAGGGTTTAGGGTAGTGCAGTGGTGTTTGGGTAGTATAGAGGGTACTGCTGGGGGTAGTGTTTTAGGGTTTAGGGTAGCGCAGTTGTGTTTGGGTAGTGTACTGGAGGTAGATTTACTGTTTAGGGTACTGCAGTGGTGTTTGGATAGTGTAGGAGGTCGTGATGGGGGTAGAGTTTTAGGGTTTAGGGTAGTGCAGTGGTGTTTGGGTATTGTAGGGGGTCGTGCTGGTGGTAGCGTTTTATGGTTTAGGGCAGTGCAGTGGTGTTTATTTAGTGTAGGGGGATGTTCTGGGGAAGCGTTTTACGGTTTAGGGCAGTGCAGTGGTGTTTGTGTAGTGTAGGGGGTCATGCTGGGGGTAGTGTTTTAGGGTTTAGGTTAGAGCAGGGGTGTTTGGGTAATTTTGGGAATCGTGCTGGGGGCAGTGTTTTACGGTTAAGACTCAGAGTAGTGCAGTGGTGTTTTGGTAGTGTAGGGGGTCATGCTGGGGTTAGATTTAGGGTTCAGGGTAGTGCAGTGTTGTTTGGGTATCGTCGGGAGTGGTGCTGGGGGTAGTGTTCTAGGGTTTAGGGTATTGCAGTGGTGTCTATGTAGTATAGAGGATAGTGTTTTAGGGTTTAGGGTAGTGCATAGGTGTTTGGGTAGTGTAGGGGGTCGTGTGGGGGGTAGATTTAGGGTTTAGGGTAGTGCAGTAGTGTTTGGGTAGTGTAGGGGTCATGCTGGGGGTAGTGTTTTAGGGTTATGGTAGTGCAGTGGTGTTTGGATAGTGTAGGGGTCATGCTGGGGGTAGTGTTTTAGGGTAGTACAGAGGTGCTTGGGTAGTGTAGGGGGTCATGCTGGGGACAGATGTAGGGTTTAGGATAGTGCAGTGGTGTTTGGGTAATGTTGGGAGTGGTGCTGGGGGAGTGTTTTAGGGTTTAGGGTAGTGCAGTGGTGTTTGGGTAGTGTAGGGGGTCTTGCTGGGGATAGTGTTTTAGGGTTTAGGGTAGTGCAGTTTTGTTTGTGTAGTGTATAGGATAGTGTTTTAGGGTTTAGGTTAGTGCACTGGTGTTTGTGTAGTGTAGGGGGTCGTGTTTTAGGGGTTAGGATAGTGCAGTGGTCTTTGGGTAGTGTAGGGGGGTCGTGCTGGGGGTAGTGTTTTAGGGTTTCGGGTAGTGCAGTGGTGTTTTGGTAGTATAGGGGGTCGTGCTGTGAGTATTGTCGTAGGGTTCACGGTAGTAGAGTGGTGTTAGGGTAGTGTAGGGGGTCATGCTGGGGGTAGTGTTTTAGGGTTTAGGGTAGTGCAGTGGTGTTTGGGTAGTATAGGGGTTCGTGCTGGGGGTAGATTTAGGGTTTAGTGTAGTGCAGTAGTGTTTGGGTAGCGTAGGGGGTCGTGCTGGGGGTAGTGTTTTAGGGTTTAGGGTAGTGCAGTGGTGTTTGGGTAGTGTAGGGGGTCGTGCTGGTGGTAGTGTTTTATGGTTTAGGGCAGTACAGTGGTGTTTATTTAGTGTAGGGGACGTGCTGGGGAAGTGTTTTAGGGTTTAGAGCAGTGCAGTGGTGTTTGTGTGGTGTAGGGGTTCATGCTGGAAGTAGTGTTTTATGGTTTAGGGTAGAGCAGTGGTGTTTGGGTAGTGAAGGGGGTCGTGCTGGGGGCAGTCTTTTTGGGTTAAGAGTAGTGCAGTGGTGTTTTGGAAGTGTAGGGGGTCATGCAGGGCTAGATTTAGGGTTTAGGGTAGTGCATTGGTGTTTGGGTAATGTTGGGAGTGGTGCTGCGGGGAGTATTTTAGGGTTTAGGGTAGTGCAGTGGTATTTGGGTAGTATAGGGAGTCATGCTGGGGGTGGTGTTTTAGGGTTTAGGGTAGTGCAGTGGTGTTTGTGTAGTGTAGAGGATAGTGTTTTAGGGCTTAGGTTAGTGCACTGGAGTTTGTGTAGTGTAGGGGGTCATGTTTTAGGGTTTAGGGTAGTGCAGTGGTCTTTGGTAGTGTAGTGGGTCGTTTGGGGGGTTCGTGTTTTAGGGTTTAGGGTAGTACAGTGGTCTTTGGGTAGTGTAGGGGGTCGTGCTGGAGGTAGTGTTTTAGGGTTTAGGGTAGTGCAGTGGTGTTTGGGTATTGTAGGGGGTCATGCAGGGGGTAGTGTTTTAGGGTTTAGGGTAGGGCAGTGGTCTTTGGGTAGTGTAGGGGGTCGTGTGGGGGGTAGTGTTTTATGGTTTAGGGTAGTGCAGTGGTCTTTAGGTAGTATAGGGGTAGTGCTTGGGGTAGTGTTTTATTGTTTAGGGTAGTGCAGTGGTCTTTAGGTAGTGTAGGGGTAGTGCTGGTTGTAGTGTTATAGGGTTTAGGATAGTGCAGTGGTGTTTGGGTAGGTTACAGGGTCGTGCTGGGGGTAGTGGTTTAGGGTTTAGGGTAGTGCAGTGGTGTTTGGATAGTGTAGAGGGTACTGCTGGGGGTAGTATTTTAGGGTTTTGGGTAGCGCTGTGGTGTTTGGGTAGTATAGAGGTCATACTGGGCGTAGTGTTTTAAAGCTTAGGGTTTAGGGTAGTGCAGTGGTGTTTGTGTAGTGTAGGGGGTCGTGCTGAGGGAGTGTTTTAGGGTTTGGGTAGTGCAGCAGTGTTTGTGTAGTGTAGGGGGTCACGATTTAGGGTTTAGGGTAGTGCAGTGGTCTTTGGGTAGTGTAGGTAGTCTTGTGGAGGGTAGTGTTTTAGGGTTTAGTTTTAGTACAGTGGTCTTTGGGTAGTGTAGGGGGTCGTTCTGAGGTAGTGTATTAGGGTTTAGGGTAGTGCAATGGTGTTTGGGTAGTGTAGGGGTTCGTGCTGGTGGTAGTGTTTTAGGGTTTAGGGTAGTGCAGTGGTGTTTGGGTATTGTAGGGGGTTGTGCTGAGGGTAGTGTTTTATGGTTTAGGGCAGTGCAGTGGTGTTTATTGAGTGTAGGGGGACGTGCTAGGGAAGTGTTTTAGGGTTTAGGGCAGTGCAGTGGTGTTTGTGTAGTGTAGGGGTCATGCTGGGGGTAGTGTTTTAGGGTTTAGGGTAGAGCAGTTTTGTTTGGGTATTGTAGGGGTGTTAGACGGCGACCTCAGAGGAGCCCGGAAAGGGGGTCCTGACTACCCTGAGACCCACCCTCAAAGTATCGTAGCCGGGCACTGGCGGGAGATTCCCCAGGGGGAGGATTCTCGCAACTAGGATCGTACTTCTGGCACCACACGACACAGAGGGACCACACTGGGTATTCTCAGAACAAGCTTTATCAAACAGGTATCACTGCAAATATGTAGAAGGTGAGCACGGGCTCAAGAGTCTCGGAAAGGTAGGGGGTAGCGGGACTGTCTTTGGTAACGGTTCAAGCAGGGACGTACCAGGCGCACAGCTCACAATCCTCGAGCTGGGGGATACGTGGTCGGAGGTGGGGTCCGGCGGGACCGTGAGAGTCTGGGGGAGCCGCGAGTCACTCAGCAGGGCTCAGGTACAAGTTCGGAGGTCTTACGATCTTCGGGGAGCCGCGAGTCACTCAGCAGGGCTCAGGTACAAGTTCGGAGGTCTTACGATCTTCAGGGAGCCGCGAGTCACTCAGCAGGGCTCAGGTACAAGTTCGGAGGTCTTACGATCTTCAGGGAGCCGCGAGTCACTCAGCAGGGCTCAGGTGAGTTCCAGTTCCAGGAGCCGCGACCACGTCAGCAGGCTCTCGTTGTTCCAGCGTCGAATCTGCCGGACAGCCCCAGAGCACCCCTTGTTATAGTTCGACCCCTCTTTGATGTCCGGAGTCTGTGCAGGCAGGGGTCTTGTCACCTGGGGGTCGCTTGTCGGGATTTCCTGCTATAGTCTTTTGATCCTTTCAGGGCCGGGTCGGGAGGAGTCCCAGACACCCAGCAGGCGTGGAGCCAGCCCTCAGGGAGGCCGGAGGGCCGATCGAAACCCATCGTCCCGGGGGAGTTCAGAGGTGCGATAGAAACTGCTCCTCCCTCTCTCATCCCCTGGAAGCGTGATATCCTCCAGCCGGAGTGGCGCCTCTATGCCCGGGTCGCGCTGGGGCCGGGCGGCCATCTTGGTGCATGAAGTGGGCACGCGGGCCCGGGGTGGCCGAAAGGGGAGAGGCCAGGGACGGAGATGTCCGGGTCGGTGCGTGTGTCCTGGTGGGGAGGTTCGGCCGGGCCGGGGGCTTGGGCTGTAGGTACCAGGTTTCGGTGGTGCGGGGGCACGGAGGGCCATTCTACGAGGCCGGGTCCAACACGCGTCCCCCCCAGCTGAAAGCCGGAGAGAACTGCCCATCAGCTTGGGGGGTTCTCTTCGCTGAGGCGGAAGAACCGGGAGCGGCCGTCAGCATTGGCGTGGTCCGTACCAGGGCGGTGTTCCACGGTGAAATCCATCCCCTGGAGGGAGATTGACCACCGCAGTAGCTTGGGGTTTTCTCCTCGCATCTGCATGAGCCAACGTAAGGGCCGATGGTCAGTTTGGACTCTGAAATGGGTGCCAAACAGGTAGGGTCGTAGCTTTTTGAGTGCCCAGACCACGGCAAAGGCTTCGCGCTCTATGGTGCTCCATCTTTGTTCTCGGGGCAACAGCCGCCGACTGAGGAAGGCGACGGGCTGGTCTAGGCCTTGGTCATTTACTTGGGACAGGACGGCCCCAATGCCATGCTCGGAGGCATCGGTTTGGACTATGAACTCCTTGGCGTAGTCGGGAGCCTGGAGGACGGGGGCAGTACACATGGCCCTTTTTAGGGCATCGAAAGCTTCCTGGCAGGCAGCCGTCCACTGCACTTTCTTTGGCTGTTTTTTAGACGTGAGTTCTGTGAGAGGGCCGACAAGGCTGCCATACCCCCGAATGAATCTTCGGTAGTAGCCCGTGAGTCCCAGAAAGGCTCGGACCTCCGTCTGGGTGATGGGTGGTTCCCAGGCCAGGATGGCGTCGATCTTTGGCTGTAGCGGGGCGTCCTGGCCACTCCCGACCTGGTGCCCCAAGTAGAACACGGATCCTTGCCCGATCTGGCACTTGCTGGCTTTTACTGTGAGGCCTGCCTGGCGCAGGGCGATTAGCACCCTTCGGAGGTGCTGGAGGTGCTCACTCCACTCTGAACTGAAGACAGCGATGTCGTCCAGGTATGCCGCGCTGAACTGTTCTAGCCCGGCCAGGACTCTATTCACCAGTCGCTGGAAAGTGGCCGGGGCATTTTTCATCCCGAAGGGCATTACGCGGAAGCGGTAGTGCCCATCGGGGGTGGAGAAAGCGGACCGCTCTTTGGCCCCTTCGGTGAGCGCAATCTGCCAGTATCCGCAGGTGAGGTCGAATGTGCTGAGGAACCGGGCTGCCCCTAGTCGGTCAATGAGTTCGTCGGCTCGTGGAATGGGGTGGGCATCGGCTCGGGTAACGTCATTGAGCCCCCGGTAGTCCACGCAGAATCGGAGCTCGGGGGCGACACCGGGGGCCGCTGCCTTCAGGACCAGGACCACGGGGCTGGCCCAGGGACTGTCAGAGGGCTCGATCACCCCCAGGGTCAACATCTTCGAGACTTCCGCTTGAATGCAGGACCGGACCCGGTCAGGAACCCGGTAGGCTCGGTGTCTCACCGGCGGGCTGTCCCCGGTGTCCACATCATGAACACACCAGTTGGTGACCCGGGGGGTCAGGGAGAAGAGGTCAGAAAATTGTCTTAGGAGCTGGCGGCAGTCCGCTTGTTGCTGGGCAGTGAGGGCTGGGGAGAGGTTCACTCCTTCCACGGAGCCATCCTGCTCCTTGATACACAGGAGGTCCGGGAGGGGATCCGACTCATCTTCGGCCCCGTCATCGGTGGCCAGCAGGAGGCTCAGTTCTGTCCGCTGGAAGTGAGGCTTGAGGCGGTTCACGTGCAGGACCCGGAGGGGATCCCGAGGCGACTGGACGTCCACCAAGTAGGTGACTTGGCTCTTCTTCTCGACCACTTTGTAGGGCCCAGTCCATCGGTCCTGGAGAGCGCCAGGCTTCACTGGGGCCATGACCCACACCTGCTGGCCCGGCTGGAACTCGACCAGAGTAGCATTCTGGTCGTACCAGCGCTTCATTTCTTCTTGACTCGCCTCCAGGTTGGCCTCGGCCAGTTCTCGGAACCTCCTGGTCTGGTTCCGGAGGGCCAGGACATATTGGAACACATCTCGGGGGGTGGCCTGGGGTGCTGCCTCCCACCCTTCCTTAACTAAACTGAGGGGACCTCGGACGGGGTGCCCATAGAGTAATTCAAACGGGCTGAACCCTAAGGACTTCTGGGGGACCTCCCGGTAAGCGAACAAGAGGCAGGGGAGCAGGACGTCCCACTTACGCCGGAGGGGCTCTTCTAGGCCAGCGATCATCCCTTTCAAAGTCCTATTAAACCTCTCTACTAGGCCGTTCCCTTGGGGATGGTACGGGGTGGTGAACTTATAGGACACCCCACATTGTTGCCACAGGGACGTCATATACCTGGATATAAAATTAGTGCCGCGATCGCTCACGACCTCGCGGGGGAAACCCACCCTGGAGAAGATCCCCATCAGGGCCCGGCCCACCACGGGGGCCGTAATGGTGCGTAGGGGAATAGCCTCTGGGTAGCGGGTGGCGTGGTCCACTAGGACCAAGATGAAACGGTGACCTTGGGATGTGGGGGGGTCCAGTGGCCCCACGATGTCGATCCCGACTCGTTCGAAGGGGGTACTGACGACCGGGAAGGGTTGGGGGGGAGCCTTGCGCTTCCCCCCACTCTTCCCACTGGCTTGGCACGTGGGGCAGGACTTGCAGTGGGCTTCTACCGCTGCTTTCATCTTAGGCCAATAAAAATGGGTCACGAGACGGCTGTAGGTCTTGTCCTGACCCAGGTGACCGGCGAGGGGGACATCGTGGGCTAAGCCCAGGAGGAAATCCCGGAAGCGGAGAGGTACCACCAGTACCCGTCCGGATCCCAGCTCCACTGATTTCTGCTCACTATACAGGACGTTATTCTCCCAATAGATTCGGTGCGTTCCGGTCTGGTCACCTGCGGCTTGGCCCTCGGCCTGGCGCCGCAGCCCGACCAGGGAAGGACAGGTGGCTTGCTCCCGGCAAAATTCTTCTCGGGTGGGGCCGCCCTCGTGGCGCCAATGGGCCAACTCGGGTAGATCCCCCAACTCGGGGACCGGGGCGGGGTCAGATGGTGCGGGTTCGTCGCTGACGACGGACCCTTCCGATGGGGGACCGGGAGGACCCTCGGCGGGGACGGTGCTGGCTACTTTGACCGGGGTGCTCTCGATTTCTCTCCGGGGAGTGAGTCGGGCTGTCATAGATCGGGTGGTGGCACACACCCACTCGGGAAGTCCCATCATTCCTAGGTGGGCCTTGCGCTCTACGTGTTTCCAGGGGGAACTCTCCAGGTCGTTCCCTAAGAGGCAGTCGACCGGCTGGGAGGTTCTTACGGCCACCTTGAGTTTGCCTATCACCCCTCCCCACTCAAATGGCACCAGGGCCACCTGACACATACTTTCCCTATTGTCTGCAGATATTACGGGGCAAAAGACATTGGGGAGGATCTGCTCCTCGGGAACTAGGTGCCTGAGGACACCGGTGATACTGGCCCCGGTGTCCCGCAGGGCCTCTACCTGGTGGCCATTGATCTTGACGAGCTGCCCATATTTCTGTGTGTTGGACGGTAGGAGGCTACCAGGGATCATTTCCCTATCTCCCAGGGATACTAGGGCCATCGCGGCTGGTTCCCACTCCTCGGCTTCCTCAACCTCCTCCCCTAGGGCTACGTTGGCTATCTGTCTCGCAGGGGTGACTTGGGTGGCCATGGGGCACTCTGGGTCATTGGCGTAGTGCCCGGGTTTCTGGCAGCGGAAACATGTGACGGTCACCCGGTGTCCCCGTCTCCGGGGGGCCCTGTTACTGGTGGGGGGGGCGCCGGGAAAGGTGGAGGTGGTGTCTTCGGGGGGCTAGGCTGGGACTCCCTCGGCCCTCCCTGGTTCCCTCCCCCTCTCTGGCGGGGTGGTCCCTGACTGGTTCGGGGGTACTCTCCTACCATGCCCCGGGAGACCCGGGTGTTGGTCCAGCGGTCGGCCTCCACGGCCAGCTTCCGGGGATCTGTGAGCTTGCTATCCAGCAGATGTTGACGTAGCTCTACGAAGCAGTTCGCAGCCAGATGTTCCCATAACATGAGGTCAGTGAGTTCGGCAAGGGTGGTGACTTTGCTGCCCTTGACCCACCCATCGAAGGCCCGACTAAAAAAGTTTACATACTCCACCCAGGTGGTGCCCGGGATCTTCCTGCAGTCCCGGAACCGTTGGCGGTACATTTCTGGGGTGAGGCCGTATCTTGTGAGGAGAGCCTCTTTCATGTGGCTGTAGGAGGTCTGCAGGGATAGGGGTAGGTCGAGCAGGGTGTCCCTTCCTTCGCTCAGAAACCGTCCCCACAACCCCGCCCCCCAGTCCTTCTGTGGAATCCGATGGGAGGTCATGGCGACCTCGTAGGCCCGAAACCATTGCTGAATGTCATCGTTTTTATAATATTCTTTGACCACATCCTTGGGGATGTGGACCTTCTGTTCCGCCGGGGGGGCCGTCTCTCGGTTCCCCGAGGGCCTCCCGTCCTCATTTCGGGCCTTGAGCTCGAGTTCCTTTAAGCTCCGTTCGTGCTCCAGTTGGAGCTTTCTTCCTTCGTGCTCCCGTTGGAGCTTCTTTTCTTCCAGTTCGCCTTGTACACGCATTTGCTCTACTGCTAGCTTCTTCTCCGCTAACTTCAATTCGCCCTCGATTTTGAGTTTGGCTAACTCGAGTTCATGACTGCGGCTTCTCTCTCTGTCCGCGAGCTCTTCCGGGGATAGGCCCCCGTCTGGTACGATGCCTCGCACCTGATTGCTACTGCTTTCATTTTGGGGGGGTTCGGCTTCGTCGGGGCGCTCCCCCGTGCCTTCCGGGCGGGAGGCCCCGGTCTCCACCCAAGTTTTCAGTGCTTTCTGCAAGTCTTCTTTAGTGTTGAGGCCAGTGGTAGCGATTTTAAGTTCTTTGCAAAATTGTTTTAGCTCTTTGTGTGTGTATTCTTCCAGATGCTCCACCTGGAACACTCTGTTGGCGTTGGTTTCTGCGGAGCTCGTGGCGCTTCCTTCTGCCATCTTTGTTGGTCGTGCGTCCGTCGTTTACTGTACGATCTCTAGGTGATGGGCCCGAATCCCGTCGCTGCCACCAATGTTAGACGGCGACCTCAGAGGAGCCCGGAAAGGGGGTCCTGACTACCCTGAGACCCACCCTCAAAGTATCGTAGCCGGGCACTGGCGGGAGATTCCCCAGGGGGAGGATTCTCGCAACTAGGATCGTACTTCTGGCACCACACGACACAGAGGGACCACACTGGGTATTCTCAGAACAAGCTTTATCAAACAGGTATCACTGCAAATATGTACAAGGTGAGCACGGGCTCAAGAGTCTCGGAAAGGTAGGGGGTAGCGGGACTGTCTTTGGTAACGGTTCAAGCAGGGACGTACCCGGCGCACAGCTCACAATCCTCGAGCTGGGGGATACGTGGTCGGAGGTGGGGTCCGGCGGGACCGTGAGAGTCTGGGGGAGCCGCGAGTCACTCAGCAGGGCTCAGGTACAAGTTCGGAGGTCTTACGATCTTCGGGGAGCCGCGAGTCACTCAGCAGGGCTCAGGTACAAGTTCGGAGGTCTTACGATCTTCAGGGAGCCGCGAGTCACTCAGCAGGGCTCAGGTACAAGTTCGGAGGTCTTACGATCTTCAGGGAGCCGCGAGTCACTCAGCAGGGCTCAGGTGAGTTCCAGTTCCAGGAGCCGCGACCACGTCAGCAGGCTCTCGTTGTTCCAGCGTCGAATCTGCCGGACAGCCCCAGAGCACCCCTTGTTATAGTTCGACCCCTCTTTGATGTCCGGAGTCTGTGCAGGCAGGGGTCTTGTCACCTGGGAGTCGCTTGTCGGGATTTCCTGCTATAGTCTTTTGATCCTTTCAGGGCCGGGTCGGGAGGAGTCCCAGACACCCAGCAGGCGTGGAGCCAGCCCTCAGGGAGGCCGGAGGGCCGATCGAAACCCATCGTCCCGGGGGAGTTCAGAGGTGCGATAGAAACTGCTCCTCCCTCTCTCATCCCCTGGAAGCGTGATATCCTCCAGCCGGAGTGGCGCCTCTATGCCCGGGTCGCGCTGGGGCCGGGCGGCCATCTTGGTGCATGAAGTGGGCACGCGGGCCCGGGGTGGCCGAAAGGGGAGAGGCCAGGGACGGAGATGTCCGGGTCGGTGCGTGTGTCCTGGTGGGGAGGTTCGGCCGGGCCGGGGGCTTGGGCTGTAGGTACCAGGTTTCGGTGGTGCGGGGGCACGGAGGGCCATTCTACGAGGCCGGGTCCAACAAGGGGGTCGTCCTGGGGTAGTGTTGTGGGGTTTAGGGTAGTGCAGTGGTGTTTTGGTAGTGTACAGGGTTGTGCTCTGGGTAGTGTTTTAGGGTTTAGGGTAGTGCATTAGTGTTTGGGTAGTGTAGGGGGTCATACTGGGTGTAGGTTTGGTCTTTAGGGTAGAGCAGTGGTGTTTGGGATATGTAGGGAGTGGTGCTGGGGGAGTGTTTTAGGGTTTAGGGTAGTGCAGTGGTGTTTGGGTAGTGAAGGGGGTCATGCTGGGGTTAGTATTTTAGGGTTTAGGGTTGTGCAGCGGTGTTTGTGTAGTGTAGGGGGTCATGTATTAGGGTTTAGGAAGTGCAGTGGTCTTTGGGTAGTGTAGGTGGTCAGGTGGGGTAGTGTTTTAGGGTTTTGGGTAGTGCAGTGGTCGTTGGGTAGTGCAGGGGGTCATGCTGGGGGTAGTGATTTAGGGTTTAGGGTAGAGCAGTGGTGTTTTGATAGTATAGGGGGTCGTGCTGTGGGTAGTGTTTTAGGGTTTACAGTAGTAGAGTGGTGTTAGGGTAGTGTAGGGTGTTGTGCTGGGGATAGTGTTTTAGGGTTTAGGGTAGTGCAGTGGTTTTTGGTAGTGTAGGGGGTTGTGCTGGGGGTAGATTTAGGGTTTAGGGTAGTGCATTGGTGTTTGTGTAGTGTAGGGGGTCGTGATGGGGTAGTGTTTTAGGGTTTAGGGTAGTGCAGTGGTGTTTGGGTAGTGTATGGGGTCGTGCTGGTGGTAGTGTTTTATGGTTTAGGGCAGTGCATTCGTGTTTATTTAGTGTAGGGGGACATGCTGCGGAAGTGTTTTAGGGTTAAGGGCAGTGCAATGGTGTTTGTGTAGTGTAGGGGGTCATGCTGGGGGTAGTGTTTTAGGGTAGAGCAGTGGTGTTTCGGTAGTGTAGGGGGTCATGCTGGGGGCAGTGTTTTAGGGTTAAGGGTAGTGCAGTGGTGTTTTTTGGTAGTGTAGGGGGTCATGCTGGGGTTAGATTTAGGGTTTAGGGTAGTGCAGTGTTATTTGGGTAAAGTTGGGAGTGGTGCTGGGGGAGTTTTTTAGGGTTGAGGGTAGTGCAGTGGTGTTTGGGTAGTGTAGGGGGGCGTGCTGGGGTAGTGTGTTAGGGTTTAGGGTAGTGCAGTGGTGTCTGTGTAGTATAGAGGATAGTCTTCTAAGGTTTAGGGTAGTGCAGTGGTGTTTGGGTAGTATAGAGGTTCGTGCTGGGGCTAGATTTAGGGTTTAGGGTAGTGCAGTGGTGTTTGGGTAGTGTAGGGGATCGTGCTTGGGGTCATGTTTTAGGGTTTATGGTAGCGCAGTGGTGTTTGGGTAGTGTAGGGGGTCATTCTGGGGGTAGTGTTTTAGAGTTTAGGGTAGTACAGAGGTGCTTGGTTAGTGTAGGGGGTCATGCTGGGGGTAGATTTAGGGTTCAGGATAGTGCAGTGGTGTTTGGGTAATGTTGGGAGTGGTGCTGGGGGGAGTGTTTTAGGGTAGTGCAGTGGTGTTTGGGTAGTGTAGGGTGTCTTGCTGGGGAGAGTATTTTAGGGTTTAGGGTAGTGCAGTTGTGTTTGAGTAGTGTAGGGGGTCGTGCTGGGGGTGGTGTTTTAGGGTTTAGGGTTGTGCAGCGGTGTTTGTGAAGTGTAGGGGGTCATGTGGGGGGGTAGTGTTTTCAGGGTTTTGGGTAGTGCAGGGGGCATTGGGTAGTGCACGGGGTAGTGCTGGTGGTAGTGTTTCAGAGTTTAGGGTAGTGCAGTGGTGTTTAGGTAGTATAGGGGGTCGTGCTGTGGGTAGTGTTTTAGGTTTTAAAGTACTAGAGTAGTGTTAGGGTAGTGTAGGGTGTCGTGCAGGGGGTAGTATTTTAGGGTTTGGGGTAGTGCAGTGGTGTTTCGGTAGTGTAGGGGGTCATGCTGGGGGTAGTGTTTTAGGGTTTAGGGTTGTGCAGCGGTGTTTGTGTAGTGTAGGGGGTCGTGGTTTAGGGAATAGGGTTGTGCAGTGGTCTTTGGGTAGTGTAGTGGGTCGTGTGGGGGGTAGTGTTTTAGGGTTTAGGGTAGTGCAGTTGTCTTTGGGTAGTGTAGGGGTCGTGCTGGGGGTAGTGTTTTAGGGTTTAGGGTAGTGCATTGGTGTTTGTGTAGTATAGGGGGTCGTGTGGGGGGTAGAGTTTTTTGGTTTAGGGTAGTGCAGTGGTCTTTGGGTAGTATAGGGTTAGTGCTGGGGGTAGTGTTTTACGGTTTAGAGTAGTGCAGTGGTCTTTAGGTAGTGTAGGGGTAGTGCTGGGGGTAGTGTTTTAGGGGTTAGGGAAGTGCAGTGGTGTTTGGGTAGTGTACTGGAGGTAGATTTAGAGTTTAGGGTACTGCGGTGGTGTTTGGGTAGAGTAGGAGGTCGTGATGGGGTTAGTGTTTTAGTGTTTAGGGGAGTGCAGTGGTGTTTGGGTATTGTAGGGGGTCGTGCTGGTGGTAGTGTTTTATGGTTTAGGGCAGTGCAGTGGTGTTTATTTAGTGTAGGGGGAGTGCTGGGGAAGTGTTTTAGGGTTTAGGGCAGTGCAGTGGTGTTTGTGTAGTATAGAGGATAGTGTTTTAGGGTTTAGGGTAGTGCAACGTGTTTGGGTAGTGTAGGGGGTCGTGCGGGGGTTAGATTTAGGGTTTAGGGTAGTACAGTGGAGTTTGGGTAGTGTAGGGGGTCGTGCTGGGGGTAGTGTTTTAGGGTTACTGTACTGCAGTGGGGTTTGGATAGTGTAGGGGTCATGCTCGGGGTAGTGTTTTCGGGTAGCACAGAGGTGTTTGGGTAGTGTAGGGGGTCGTGCTGGGGACAGATTTAGGGTTTAGAATAGTGCAGTGGTGTTTGGGTAATGTTGGGAGTGGTGCAGGGGGAGTGTTTTAGAGTTTAGGGTTGTGCAATGGTGTTTGGGTAGAGTAGGGGGTCTTGCTGGGGGTAGTGTTTTAGGGTTTACGGTAGTGCAGTTTTGTTTGTGTAGTGTAGAGGATAGTGTTTTAGGGTTTAGGTTAGTGCACTGGTGTTTGTGTAGTGTAGGGAGTCGTGTTTTAGGGGTTAGCATAGTGTAGTGGTCTTTGGGTAGTGTAGGGGGGTCATGCTGGGGACAGTGTTTTAGGGTTTCGGGTAGTGCAGTGGTGTTTTGGTAGTATAGGGGGTCGTGCTGTGAGTATTGTTTTAGGGTTCACGGTAGTAGAGTGGTGTTAGGGTAGTGTAGGGGGTCGTGCTGGGGGTAGTGTTTTAGGGTTTAGGGTAGTGCAGTGGTGTTTGGGTAGTATAGGGTTTCGTGCTGGGGTAGATTTAGGGTTTAGTGTAGTGCAGTGGTGTTTGGGTAGCGTAGGGGGTCCTGCTGGGGGTAGTGTTTTAGGGTTTAGCGTAGTGCAGTGGTGTTTGGGTAGTGTAGGGGGTCGTGCTGGTGGTAGTGTTTTATGGTTTAGGGCAGTACAGTGGTGTTTATTTAGTGTAGGGGACGTGCTGGGGAAGTGTTTTAGGGTCTAGGGCAATGCAGTGGTGTTTGTGTAGTGTAGGGGGTCATGCTGGGAGTAGTGATTTAGGGTTTAGGGTAGAGCAGTGGTGTTTGGGTAGTGTAGGGGGTCGTGCTGGAGGTAGTTTTTTAGGGTTTAGGGTAGTGCAGTGGTGTTTTTGTAGTGTAGGGGGTCATGCAGGGGGTAGTGTTTTAGACTTTAGGGTAGTGCAGTGGTGTTTGTGTAGTGTAGGGGGTCGTGTCGGGGGTAGTGTTTTATGGTTTAGGGTAGTGCAGTGGTCTTTGGGTAGTATAGGGGTAGTGCTGGGGGTAGTGTTTTATTGTTTAGGGTAGTGCAGTCGTCTTTAAGTTATGTAGGTGTTGTGCTGGGGGTAGTGTTTTAGGGTTTAGGATAGTGCAGTGGTGTTTGCGTAGGTTACGGGGTCGTGCTGGGGGTAGTGTTTTAGGGGTTAGGGTATTGCAGTGGTGTTTGGGTAGTGTAGAGGGTACTGCTGGGGTAGTGTATTAGGGTTTTGGATAGCGCTGGGGTGTTTGGGAAGTGTAGGGGTCGTACTGGGCGTAGTGCTTTAGAGTTTAGGGTTTTGGGTAGTGCAGTGGTGTTTGTGTAGTGTAGGGGGAAGTGCCGAGGGAGTGTTTTAGGGTTTAGGGTAGTGCAGCAGTGTTTGTGAAGTGTTGGGGGTCACGATTTAGGGTTTTGGGTAGTGCAGTGGTCTTTGGGTAGTGTAGGTGGTCATGTGGAGGGTAGTGTTTTAAGGGTTTAGTTTCAGTACAGTGGTTTTTGGTTAGTTTAGGGGGTCGTTCTGGGGTAGTGTATTTGGGTTTAGGATAGTGCAATGGTGTTTGGGTAGTGTAGGGGGTCGTGCTGGGGGTAGTGTTTTAGGGTAGTGCAGTGGTGTTTGGGTATTGTAGGGCGTCGTGCTGATGGTAGTGTTTTATGGTTTAGGGCAGTGCAGTGGTGTTTATTGAGTGTAGGGGGATGTGCTAGGGAAGTGTTTTAGGGTTTAGGGCAGTGCAGTGGTGTTTGTGTAGTGAAGAGGGTTATTCTGGGGGTTGTGTTTTAGGGTTTAGGGTAGAGCAGTTTTGTTTGGGTATTGTAGGGGGTCGTGCTCGGGGTAGTGTTTTAGGGTTTAGGGTAGTGCAGTGGTGTTTTGGTAGTGTACAGGGTCGTGCTGTGGGTAGTGTTTTAGGGTGTAGGGTAGTGCATTGGTGTTAGGGTAGTGTAGTGGGTCGTGCTGGGGGTAGAGTTTTAGGGTTTAGGGTAGTGCAGTGGTGTTTGGGTAGTGTAGGGCGTCATACTGGGGGTAGGGTTGGTCTTTAGGGTAGTGCAGTGGTGTTTGGGAAATGTAGGGAGTGGTGCTGGGGGGAGTGTTTTAGGGTTTAGGGTAGTGCAGTGGTGTTTGGGTAGTGAAGGGGTTCATGCTGGGGTTAGTATTTTAGGGTTTAGGGTTGTGCAGCGGTGTTTGTGTAGTGTAGGGGGTCATAGTTTAGGGTTTAGGATAGTGCAGTGGTCTTTGGGTAGTGTAGGTGATCAGGTGGGGGTAGTGTTTTAGGGTTTTGGGTAGTGCAGTGGTCGTTGGGTAGTGCAGGGGGTCATGCTGGGGGTAGTGTTTTAGGGTTTAGGGTAGTGCAGTGATGTTTTGGTAGTATAGGGGGTCGTGCTGTGGGTAGTGTTTTAGGGTTTACAGTAGTAGAGTGGTGTTAGGGTAGTGTAGGGTGTCGTGCTGGGGGTAGTGTTTTAGGGTTTAGGTTAGTGCAGTGGTTTTTTAATAGTGTAGGGGGTTGTTCTGGGGTAGATTTAGGGTTTAGGGTAGTGCATTGGTGTTTGTTTAGTGTAGGGGGTCGTGATTGCGTAGTGTTTTGGGGTTTAGGGTATTGCAGTGGTGTTTTGGTAGTGTAGGGGGTCGTGCTGGTGGTAGTGTTTTATGGTTTAGGGCAGTGCATTTGTGTTTGTTTAGTGTAGGGGGACATCCTGCGGAAGTGTTTTAGGGTTAAGGGCAGTGCAGTGGTGTTTGTGTATTGTAGGGGGTCATGCTGGGGGTAGTGTTTTAGGGTTTTGGGTAGAGCAGTGGTGTTTGGGTAGGGTAGGGGGTTGTGCTGGGGGCAGTGTTTATGGGTTAAGGGAAGTGCAGTGGTGTTTTTTGGTAGTGTAGGGGGTCATGCTGGGGTTAGATTTAGGGTTTAGGGTAGTGCAGTGTTATTTGGGTAATGTTGGGAGTGGTGCTGGGGGGAGTGTTTTAGGGTTTAGGGTAGTGCAGTGGTGTCTGTGTAGTATAGAGGATAGTCTTTTAGGGTTTAGGGTAGTGCAGTGGTGTTTGGGTAGTATAGGGGTTCGTGCTGGGGCTAGATTTAGGGTTTAGGGTAGTGTAGTGGTTTTTGGGTGGGGTAGGGGGTCGTGCTGGGGGTAGTGTTTTAGGGTTTAGGGTAGTACAGAGGTGCTTGGTTAGTGTAGGGGGTCATGCTGGGGGTAGATTTAGGGTTCAGGGTAGTGCAGTGGTGTTTGGGTAATGTTGCAAGTGGTGCTGGGGGAGTGTTTTAGGGTTTAGGGTAGTGCAGTGGTGTATGGGTAGTGTAGGGGGTCTTGCTGGGGGGAGTATTTTAGGGTTTAGGGTAGTGTAGGTGTGTTTGGGTAGTGTAGGGGGTCTTGCTGGGGGGAGTATTTTAGGGTTTTGGGTTATGCAGCGGTGTTTGTGAAGTGTAGGGGGTCATGTTTTAGGGTTTAGGATAGTGCAGTGGTCTTCCCGTAGTGTAGGTGGTCAGGTGGGGGTAGTGTTTTAGGGTTTTTTGTAGTGCAGTGGTCGTTGGGTAGTGCAGGGGGTCATGCTGGGGGTAGTGTTTTAGGGTTTAGGGTAGTGCAGTGGTGTTTTGGTAGTATAGGGGGTCGTGCTGTGGGTAGTGTTTTAGGGTTTACAGTAATAGAGTGGTGTTAGGGTAGTGTAGGGTGTCGTGCTGGGGGTAGTGTTTTAGGGTTTATGGTAGTGCAGTGGTTTTTTGGTAGTGTAGGGTGTTGTTCTGGGGGTAGATTTAGGGTTTAGGGTAGTGCATTGGTGTTTGTGTAGTGTAGGGGTCTTGATGGGGTAGTGTTCTAGGGTTTAGGGTAGTGCAGTGGTATTTGGGTAGTGTAGGGGACGTGCTGGTGGTAGTGTTTTTTGGTTTAGGGCAGCGCATTTGTGTTTATTTAGTGTAGGGGGATGTGCTGAGGAAGAGTTTTAGGGTTAAGGGCAGTGCAGTAGTGTTTGTGTAGTGTAGGGGGTCATGCTGTGTGTAGTGTTTTAGGGTTTAGGGTAGAGCAGTGGTGTTTGGGTAGTGTAGGGGGTCGTGCTGGGGGCAGTGTTTTAGGGTTAAGGGTAGTGCCGTGGTGTTTTTTGGTAGTGTAGGGGGTCAAGCTGGGGTTAGATTTAGGGTTTAGGGTAGTGCAGTGTTATTTGTGTAATGTAGGGGGTCGTGCTGGGGTAGTTTGTTAGGGTTTAGGGTAGTGCAGTGGTGTCTGTGTAGTATAGAGTATAGTCTTTTAGGATTTAGGGTAGTGCAGTGGTGTTTGGGTAGTATAGGGGTTCGTGCTGGGGCTAGATTTAGGGTTTAGGGTAGTGCAGTGGTGATTGGGTAGTGTAGGGGGTCGTGCTGGGGGTAGTGTTTTAGGGTTTAGGGTAGTACAGAGGTGCTTGGTTAGTGTAGGGGGTCATGCTGGGGGTAGATTTAGGGTTCAGGGTAGTGCAGTGGTGTTTGGGTAATGTTAGGAGTGGTGCTGGGGGGAGTGTTTTAGGGTTTAGGTTAGTGCAGTGGTGTTTGGGTAGTGTAGGGGGTCTTGCTGGGGGAGTATTTTAGGGTTTAGGGTAGTGCAGTTGTGTTTGAGTAGTGTAGGGGGTCGTACTGGGGTAGTGATTTAGGGTTTAGGATAGTGCAGTGGTCTTTGGGTAGTGTAGGTTGTCATGTGGGGGGTAGTGTTTTAGGGTTTTGGGTAGTGCAGTGGTCATTGGGTAGTGCACGGGGTAGTGCTGGTGGTAGTGTTTTAGAGTTTAGGGTAGTGCAGTTGTGTTTTGGTAGTATAGGGGCTTGGGCTGTGGGTAGTGTTTTAGGTTTTACAGTACTAGAGTGGTGTTAGGATAGTGTACGGTGTCGTGCTGGGGGTAGTATTTTAGGGTTTAGGGTAGTGCAGTGGTGTTTTGGTAGTGTAGGGGGTTGTGCTGGGGGTAGATTTAGTGTTTAGGGTAGTGCAGTGGTCTTTGGGTAGTGTAGTGGGTTGTGTGGGGGGTAGTGTTTTAGGGTTTAGGGTAGTGCAGTTGTCTTTGGGTAGTGTAGGGTATCGTGCTGGGGGTAGCGTTTTAGGGTTACGGTAGTGCAGTGGTGTTTGGCTAGTGTAGGGGTCATGCTGGGGGTAGTGATTTAGGGTAGTACAGAGGTGCTTGGGTAGTGTAGGGGGTCATGCTGGGGACAGATTTAGGGTTTAGGATAGTGCAGTGGTGTTTGGGTAATGTTGGGAGTGGTGCTGGGGGAGTGTTTTAGGGTTTAGGGTAGTGCAGTGGTGTTTTGGTAGTATAGGGGGTCTTGCTGGGGGTAGTGTTTTAGGGTTTAGGGTAGTGCAGTTTTGTTTGTGTAGTGTAGAGGATAGTGTTTTAGGGTTTAGGTTAGTTCACTGGTGTTTGTGTGGTGTAGGGGGTCGTGTTTTAGGGGTTAGGATAGTGCAGTGGTCTTTGGGTAGTGTATGGGGGTTGTGCTGGGGGTAGTGTTTTAGGGTTTCGGGTAGTGCAGTGGTGTTTTGGTAGTATATGGGTTCGTGCTGTGAGTATTGTTTTAGGGTTCACGGTAGTAGAGTGGTGTGAGGGTAGTGTAGGGGGTCATGCTGGGGGTAGTGTTTTAGGGTTTAGGGTAGTGCAGTGGTGTTTGGGTAGTATAGGGGTTCGTGCTGGGGTAGATCTAGGGTTTAGTGTAGTGCAGTGGTGTTTGGGTAGCGTAGGGGGGTCGTGCTGGGGGTAGTGTTTTAGGGTTTAGGGTAATGCAGTGGTGTTTGGGTAGTGTAGGGGGTCGTGCTGGTGGTAGTGTTTATGGTTTAGGGCAGTACAGTGGTGTTTATTTAGTATAGGGGACGTGCTGGTGAAGTGTTTTAGGGTTTAGGGCAGTGCAGTGGTGTTTGTGTAGTGTAGGGGGTCATGCTGGGAGTAGTGTTTTAGGGTTTAGGGTAGAGCAGTGGTGTTTGGGTAGTGAAGGGGGTTGTGCAGGGGGCAGTCTTTTTGGGTTAAGGGTAGTGCAGTGGTGTTTTGGTAGTGTAGGGGGTCATGCAGGGGTAGATTTAGGGTTTAGGGTAGTGCAGTGGTGTTTGGGTAATGTTGGGAGTGGTGCTGGGGGAGTGTTTTAGGGTTTAGGGTAGTCCAGTGGTATTTGGGTAGTATAGGGAGTCGTGCTGGGGGTAGTGATTTAGGGTTTAGGGTAGTGCAGTGGTGTTTGTGAAGTGTAGAGGATAGTGTTTTAGGGTTACGGTAGTGTAGTGGTGTTTGGATAGTGTAGGGGTCATGCTGGGGGTAGTGTTTTAGGGTAGTACAGAGGTGCTTGGGTAGTGTAGGGGGTCATGCTGGGGACAGATTTATGGTTTAGGATAGTGCAGTGGTGTTTGGGTAATGTTGGGAGTGGTGCTGGGGGAGTGTTTTAGGGTTTAGGGTAGTGCAGTGGTGTTTGGGTAGTGTAGGGGGTCTTGCTGGGGGTAGTGTTTTAGGGTTTAGGGTAGTGCAGTTTTGTTTGTGTAGTGTAGAGGATAGTGTTTTAGGGTTTAGGTTAGTGCACTGGTGTTTGTGTAGTGTAGGGGGTCGAGTTTTAGGGGTTAGGATAGTGCAGTGGTCTTTGGGTAGTGTAGGGGGGTTGTGCTGGGGGTAGTGTTTTAGGGTTTCGGGTAGTGCAGTGGTGTTTTGGTAGTATAGGGGGTCGTGCTGTGAGTATTGTTTTAGGGTTCACGGTAGTAGAGTGGTTTTAGGGTAGTGTAGGGGGTCGTGCTGGGGGTATTGTTTTAGGGTTTAGGGTAGTGCAGTGGTGTTTGGGTAGTATAGGGGTTCGTGCTTGGGGTAGATCTAGGGTTTAGTGTAGTGCAGTGGTGTTTGGGTAGCGTAGGGGGTCGTGCTGGGGGTAGTGTTTTAGGGTTTAGGGTAGTGCAGTGGTGTTTGGGTAGTGTAGGGGGTCGTGCTGGTGGTAGTTTTTATGGTTTAGGGCAGTTCAGTGGTGTTTATTTAGTATAGGGGACGTGCTGGCGAAGTGTTTTAGGGTTTATGGCAGTGCAGTGGTGTTTTGTAGTGTAGGGGGTCATGCTGGGAGTAGTGTTTTAGGGTTTAGTGTAGAGCAGTGGTGTTTGGGTAGTGAAGGGGGTCGTGCTGGGGGTAGTCTTTTTGGGTTAAGGTTAGTGCAGTGGTGTTTTGGTAGTGTAGGGGGTCATGCAGGGGTAGATTTAGGGTTTAGGGTAGTGCAGGGGTCTTTGGGTAAAGTTGTGAGTGGTGCTGGGGGTCGTGTTTTATGGTTTAGGGTGGTGCAGTGGTCTTTGGGTAGTGTAGGGGGTCGTGTTGGAGGTAGTGTTTTAGGGTTTAGGGTAGTGCAGTGGTGTTTGGGTAGTGTATTGGGTCATGCAGGGGGTAGTGTTTTAGGGTTTAGGGTAGTGCAGTGCTGTTTCTGTAGTGTAGGGGGTCATGTGGGGTAGTGTTTTATGGTTTAGGGTAGTGCAGTGGTCTTTGGGTAGTATAGGGGTAGTGCTGGGGGAGGTGTTTTATTGTTTAGGGTAGTGCAGCGGTCTTTAGGTAGTGTAGGGGTAGTGCTGGGTGTAGTGTTTTAGTGTTTAGGGTAGTGTAGTGGTGTTTGGGTAGGTTACGGGGTCGTGCTGGGGGTAGTGTTTTAGGATTTTGGGTAGCGCTGTGGTGTTTGGGTAGTGTAGGGCTCATACTGGGCGTAGTGTTTTAGAGTTTAGGGTTTAGGGTAGTGAAGTGGTGTTTGTGTAGAGTAGGCGGTCGTGCTGGGGGAGTGTTTTAGGGTTTAGGGTAGTGCAGCAGTGTTTGTGTAGTGTAGGGGGTCACGATTTAGGGTTTTGGGTAGTGCAGTGGTCCTTGGGCAGTGTAGGTGGTCGTGTGGAGGGTAGTGTTTTAGGGTTTAGTTTTAGTACAGTGGTCTTTGGGTAGTGTAGGGGGTCGTTCTGGGGTAGTGTATTAGGGTTTAGGGTAGTGAAATGGTGTTTGGGTAGTGTATGAGGTCGTGCTGGGGGTAGTGTTTTAGGGTTTCGGGTAGTGCAGTGGTGTTTGGGTAGTATAGGGGTTGTGCTGGTGGTAGTGTTTTATGGTTTAGGGCAGTGCAGTGGTGTTTATTTAGTGTACGTGGATGTGGTAGTGAAGTGTTTTAGGGTTTAGGGCAGTGCAGTGGTGTTTGTGTAGTGTAGGGGGTCATGCTGGGGGTAGTTTTTTAGGGTTTAGGGTAGAGCAGTTTTGTTTGGGTATTGTAGGGGGTCGTGCTGGGGGTAGTGTTTTAGGGTTTAGGGTAGTGCAGTGGTGTTAGGGTAGTGTAGTGGGTCATGCTGGGGTAGTGTTTTAGTGTTTAGGGTAGTGCAGTGGTGTTTGGGTAGTGTAGGGGGTCGTGCTGGGGATAAATTTAGGGTTTAGGGTACTGCAGTGGTGTTTGGGTAGTGTAGGGGGTCATGCTGGGGGTAGTGTTTTAGGGTTTACGGTAGTGCAGTGGTGTTTGGGCAGTGTAGGGGGTCATGCTGGGGTTAGTGTTTTAGGGTTTAGGTTAGAGCAGTGTTGTTTGGGTAATGTAGGGGGTCGTGCTGGGGGCAGTGTTTTACGGTTAAGAGTAGTGCAGTGGTGTTTTAGTAGTGTAGGGGATTATGCTGGGGTTAGATTTAGGGTTTGGGGTAGTGCAGTGTTGTTTGGGTAATGTCGGGGGTGGTGCTGGGGGTAGTGTCTTAGTGTTTAGGGTAGTGCAGTGGTGTCTGTGTAGTATAGAGGATAGTGTTTTAGGGTTTAGGGTAGTGCAATGGTGTTTGGGTAGTGTAGGGGGTTGTTCGGGGGGTAGATTTAGGGTTTAGGGTAGTACAGTGGTGTTTGGGTAGTGTAGGGGGTCGTGCTGGGGTAGTGTTTTAGGGTTACGGTACTGCAGTGGTGTTTGGATAGTGTAGGGGTCATGCTCGGGGTAGTGTTTTAGGGTAGTACAGAGGTGTTTGGGTAGTGTAGGGGGTCATGCTGGGGACAGATTTAGGGTTTAGTATAGTGCAGTGGTGTTTGGGTAATGTTGGGAGTGGTGTTGGGGGAGTGTTTTAGGGTTTAGGGTTGTGCAGTGGTGTTTGGGTAGTGTAGCGGGTCTTGCTGGGGGTAGTGTTTTAGGGTTTAGGGTAGTGCAGTTTTGTTTGTGTAGTGTAGAGGATAGTGTTTTAGGGTTTAGGTTAGTGCACTGGTGTTTGTGTAGTGTAGGGGGTCGTGTTTTAGGGGTTAGGATAGTGCAGTGGACTTTGGGTAGTGTAGGGGTGTCATGCTGGGGGTAGTGTTTTAGGGTTTCGGGTAGTGCAGTGGTGTTTTGGTAGTATAGGGGGTCGTGCTGTGAGTATTGTTTTAGGGTTCATGGTAGTAGAGTGATGTTAGGGTAGTGTAGGGGGCCGTGCTGAGGTAGTGTTTTAGGGTTTAGGGTAGTGCAGTGGTGTTTGGCTAGCATAGGGGGTCATGCTGGGGGTAGTGTTTTAGGGTTTAGGGTAGTGCAGTGGTGTTTGGGTAGTGTAGGGGGTCGTGCTGGTGGTAGTGTTTTATGGTTTAGGGCAGTACAGTGGTGTTTATTTAGTGTAGGGGACGTGCTGGGGAAGTGTTTTAGGGTTTGGGCAGTGCAGTGGTGTTTGTGTAGTGTAGGGGGTCATGCTGGGAGTAGTGATTTAGGGTTTAGGGTAGAGCAGTGGTGTTTGGGTAGTGTAGGGTGTCGTGCTGGAGGTAGTGTTTTAGGGTTTAGGGTAGTGCAGTGGTGTTTGGGTAGTGTAGGGGGTCATGCAGGGGGTAGTGTTTTAGAGTTTAGGGTAGTGCAGTGGTGAGTGTGTAGTGTAGGGGGTCATGTCGGGGGTAGTGTTTTATGGTTTAGGGTAGTGCAGTGGTCTTTGGGTAGTATAGGGGTAGTGCTGGGGGTAGTGTTTTATTGTTTAGGGTAGTGCAGTGGTCTTTAAGTTGTATAGGGGTTGTGCTGGGGGTAGTGTTTTAGGGTTTAGGGTAGTGCAGTGGTTTTTGGGTAGGTTACGGGGTCGTGCTGGGGGTAGTGTTTTAGGGGTTAGGGTAGTGCAGTGGTGTTTGGGTAGTATAGAGGGTACTGCTGGGGGTAGTGTTTTAGGGTTTTGGATAGTGCTGTGGTGTTTGGGAAGTGTAAGGGTCGTACTGGGCGTAGTGCTTTAGAGTTTAGGGTTTAGGGTAGTGCAGTTTTGTTTGTCTAGTGTCTGGGAAGTGCTGGGGGAGTGTTTTAGGGTTTAGGGCAGTGCTGCAGTGTTTGTGAAGTGTTGGGGGTCACGATTTAGGGTTTTGGGTCGTGCAGTGGTCTTTGGGTAGTGTAGGTGGTCGTGTGGAGGGTAGTGTTTTAAGGGTTTAGTTTCAGTACAGTGGTCTTTGGTTAGTTTAGGGGGTCGTTCTGGGGTAGTGTATTAGGGTTTAGGATAGTGCAATGGTGTTTGGGTAGTGTAGGGGGTCGTGCTGGGGGTAGTGTTTTAGGGTTTAGGGTAGTGCAGTGGTGTTTGGGTATTGTAGGGCGTCGTGCTGGGGGTAGTGTTTTAGGGTTTAGGGTAGTGCAGTGGTGTTTTGGTAGTGTACGGGTCGTGCTGTGGGTAGTGTTTTAGGGTTTAGGGTAGTGCATTGGTGTTAGGGCAGTGTAGTGGGTCGTGCTGGGGGTAGACTTTTAGGGTTTAGGATAGTGCAGTGGTGTTTGGGTAGTGTAGGGGGTCATACTGGGGTTAGTATTTTAGGGTTTAGGGTTGTTCAGCGGTGTTTGTGTAGTGTAGGGGGTCATGTTTTAGGGTTTAGGATAGTGCAGTGGTCTTTGGGTAGGGTAGGTGGTCAGGTGGGGGTAGTGTTTTAGGGTTTTGGGTAGTGCAGTGGTCGTTGTGTAGTGCAGGGGGTCATGCTGAGGGTAGTTTTTTAGGGTTTAGGGTAGCGCAGTGGTGTTTTGGTAGTATAGGGGGTCGTGCTGTGGGTAGTGTTTTAGGGTTTACAGTAATAGAGTGGTGTTAGGGTAGTGTAGGGTGTCGTGCTGGGGGGAGTGTTTTAGGGTTTAGGGTAGTGCAGTGGTTTTTTGGTAGTGTAGGGGGTTGTGCTGGGGGTAGATTTAGGGTTTAGGGTAGTGCATTGGTGTTTGTTTAGTGTAGGGGGTCGTGATGGCGTAGTGTTTTAGGGTTTAGAATAGTGCAGTGGTGTTTGGGTAGTATAGGGGGTCGTGCTGGTGGTAGTGTTTTATGGTTTAGGGCAGTGCATTTGTGTTTATTTAGTGTAGGGGACGTTCTGCGGAAGTGTTTTAGAGTTAAGAGCAGTGCAGTGGTGTTTGTGTAGTGTAGAGCGTCATGCTGGTGGTAGTGTTTTAGGGTTTAGGGTAGAGCAGTGGTGTTTGGGTAGTGTAGGGGGTCGTGCTGGGGGCAGTGTTTTAGGGTTAAGGGAAGTGCAGTGGTGTTTTTTTGGTAGTGTAGGGGGTCATGCTGGGGTTAGATTTAGGGTTTAGGGTAGTGCAGTGTTATTTAGGTAATGTTGGGAGTGGTGCTGGGGGGAGTGTTTTAGGGTTTAGGGCAGTGCAGTGGTGTCGGTGTAGTATAGAGGATAGTCTTTTAGGGTTTAGGGTAGTGCAGTGGTGTTTGGGTAGTATAGGGGTTCGTGCTGGGGCTAGATTTAGGGTTTAGGGTAGTGCAGTGGTTTTTGGGTGGTGTAGGGGGTCGTGCTGGGGGTAGTGTTTTAGGGTTTGCGGTAGTACAGAGGTGCTTGGTTAGTGTAGGGGGTCATGCTGGGGATAGATTTAGGGTTCAGGGTAGTGCAGTGGTGTTTGGGTAATGTTGGGAGTGGTGCTGGGGGGAGTGTTTAAGGGTTTAGGGTAGAGCAGTGGTGTTTGGGTAGTGTAGGGGGTCTTGCTGGGGGGAGTACTTTAGGGTTTAGGGTAGTGCAGTGGTGTTTGGGTAGTGTAGGGGGTCTTTCTGGGGGGAGTATTTTAGGGTTTTGGGTTGTGCAGCTTTGTTTGTGTAGTGTAGGGGGTCATGTTTTAGGGTTTAGGATAGTGCAGTGGTCATTGGGTAGTGTAGGTGGTCAGGTGGGGGGTAGTGTTTTAGGGTTTTGGGTAGTGCAGTGGTCGTTGGGTAGTGCAGGGGGTCATGCTGGGGGTATTGTTTTAGGGTTTAGGGGAGTGCAGTGGTGTTTTGGTAATATAGGGGGTCGTGCTGTGGGTAGTGTTTTAGGGTTTACAGTAGTAGAGTGGTGTTAGGGTAGTGTAGGGTGTCGTGCTGGGGATAGTGTTTTAGGGTTTAGGGTAGTGCAGTGTTTTTTTGGTAGTGTAGGGGGTTGTGCTGGGGGTAGATTTAGGGTTTAGGGTACTGCATTGGTGTTTGTGTAGTGTAGGGGGTCTTGATGGGGTAGTGTTCTAGGGTTTAGGGTAGTGCAGTGGTATTTGGGTAGTGTAGGGGGTCGTGCTGGTGGTAGTGTTTTATGGTTTAGGGCAGTGCATTCATGTTTATTTAGTGTAGGGGGACGTGCTGCTGAAGTGTTTTAGGGTTAAGGGCAGTGCAGTGGTGTTTGTGTAGTGTAGGGGGTCATGCTGGGGGTAGTGTTTTAGGGTTTAGGGTTGAGCAGTGGTGTTTGGGTAGTGTAGGGGGGTCGTGCTGGGGCAGTGTTTTAGGGTTAAGGGTAGTGCAGTGGTGTTTTTGATAGTGTAGGGGTCATGCTGGGGTTAGATTTAGGGTTTAGGGTAGTGCAGTGTTATTTGGGTAATGTAGGGGGTCGTGCTGGGGTAGTTTGTTAGGGTTTAGGGTAGTGCAGTGGTGTCTGTGTAGTATAGAGGATAGTCTTTTAGGATTTAGGGTAGTGCATTGGTGTTTGGGTAGTGTAGGGGTTCGTGGAGGGGCTAGATTTAGAGTTTAGGGTAGTGCAGTGGTGTTTGGGTAGTGTAGAGGGCCGTGCTGGGGGTAGTGTTTTAGGGTTTAGGGTAGTACAGAGGTGCTTGGTTAGTGTAGGGTGTCATGCTGGGGGTAGATTTAGGGTTCAGGGTAGTGCAGTGGTGTTTGGGTAATGTTGGGAGTGGTGCTGGGGGGAGTGTTTTAGGGTTTAGGGTAGTGCAGTGGTGTTTGGGTAGTGTAGGGGGTCTTGCTGGGGGGAGTATTTTAGGGTTTAGGGTAGTGCAGTTGTGTTTGAGTAGTGTACGGGGTCATGCTGGGGGTAGTGTTTTAGGGTTTAGGGTTGAGCAGCGGTGTTTGTGAAGTGCAGGGGGTCATGTTTTAGGGTTTCGGATAGTGCAGTGGTCTTTGGGTAGTGTAGGTTGTCATGTGGGGGGTAGTGTTTTAGGGTTTTGGGTAGTGCAGTGGTCGTTGGGTAGTGCACGGGGTAGTGCCGGTGGTAGTGTTTTAGAGTTTAGGGTAGTGCAGTGGTGTTTTGGTAGTATAGGGGTCGTGCTGTGGGTAGTGTTTTAGGTTTTACAGTACTAGAGTGGTGTTAGGGTAGTGTAGGGTGTCGTGCTGGGGGTAGTATTTTAAGGTTTAGGGTAGTGCAGTGGTGTTTTGGTAGTGTATCGGTTGTGCTGGGATAGATTTAGTGTTTAGGGTAGTGCAGTGGTCTTTGGGTAGTGTAGTGGGTTGTGTGGGGGTAGTGTTTTAGGGTTTAGTGTAGTGCAGTTGTCTTTGGGTAGTGTAGGGTGTTGTGCTGGGGGTAGTGTTTTAGGGTTTACGGTAGTGCAGTGGTGTTTGGGAAGTGTAGGGGTCGTGCTGGGGGTAATTGTTTAGGGTTTAGGGTAGTGCATTGGTGTTTGTGTAGTATAGGGGGTCGTGTGGAGGGTAGAGTTTTTTGGTTTAGGCTAGTGCAGTGGTTTTTGGGTAGTGTAGGGTTAGTGCTGGGGGTATTGTTTTAGGGTTTAGGGTAGTGCAGTGGTGTTTTGGTAATATAGGGGGTCGTGCTGTGGGTAGTGTTTTAGGGTTTACAGTAGTAGAGTGGTGTTAGGGTAGTGTAGGGTGTCGTGCTGGGGATAGTGTTTTAGGGTTTAGGGTAGTGCAGTGTTTTTTTGGTAGTGTAGGGGGTTGTGCTGGGGGTAGATTTAGGGTTTAGGGTACTGCATTGGTGTTTGTGTAGTGTAGGGGGTCTTGAGGGGTAGTGTTCTAGGGTTTAGGGTAGTGCAGTGGTATTTGGGTAGTGTAGGGGGTCGTGCTGGTGGTAGTGTTTTATGGTTTAGGGCAGTGCATTCATGTTTATTTAGTGTAGGGGGACGTGCTGCTGAAGTGTTTTAGGGTTAAGGGCAGTGCAGTGGTGTTTGTGTAGTGTAGGGGGTCATGCTGGGGGTAGTGTTTTAGGGTTTATTGTTGAGCAGTGGTGTTTGGGTAGTGTAGGGGGGTCGTGCTGGGGCAGTGTTTTAGGGTTAAGGGTAGTGCAGTGGTGTTTTTGATAGTGTAGGGGTCATGCTGGGGTTAGATTTAGGGTTTAGGGTAGTGCAGTGTTATTTGGGTAATGTAGGGGGTCGTGCTGGGGTAGTTTGTTAGGGTTTAGGGTAGTGCAGTGGTGTCTGTGTAGTATAGAGGATAGTCTTTTAGGATTTAGGGTAGTGCATTGGTGTTTGGGTAGTGTAGGGGTTCGTGGAGGGGCTAGATTTAGGGTTTAGGGTAGTGCAGTGGTGTTTGGGTAGTGTAGAGGGCCGTGCTGGGGGTAGTGTTTTAGGGTTTAGGGTAGTACAGAGGTGCTTGGTTAGTGTAGGGTGTCATGCTGGGGGTAGATTTAGGGTTCAGGGTAGTGCAGTGGTGTTTGGGTAATGTTGGGAGTGGTGCTGGGGGGAGTGTTTTAGGGTTTAGGGTAGGGGTGGGCGGAATTTGCGGAATTAACCTTCGCAAATTATCGCGAGAATGTTTAAAATTATCGCAAACAAGCAGAAATATCGCGAAGATGCGGAAGTTTTTTTCCGGCATGTTCGCGCGATTTTCTGCATGGTTGCGGGTCGCCAACTTACCCATGTGGCTGCTTGCGGGCGCGGCCATCTTGTTTTGAGTTGTTCTCGCGGTGCATGATCGCGAGAAGAAAGACGTGATCGCGCGACGCATGACGTCACTGCGGGCGCGAACTGTCGCGAGACAGCGCAAATGGCTAAAAACAATACAACATCTCATGGAGAACGCGACCGGATCAAGAAAACTTGTCGGCGAACGCAGGGATTCAGGTAAGGCGATCGCGCGCGCGCGAGAATGTATCATTTTACAGCGCGAGCAAGAAACAAATTATCGCCAAGCTGCGGAAACCGGAATTTTTGACATTTTCGCGCTCTCCGCGGAACGCAAAAATGTCAAATTATCGCAATTTCCGCGAACGGAACGAAATTTTTGCCCAGGCCTAGTTTAGGGTAGTGCAGTGGTGTTTGGGTAGTGTAGGGGGTCTTGCTGGGGGGAGTATTTTAGGGTTTAGGGTAGTGCAGTTGTGTTTGAGTAGTGTACGGGGTCATGCTGGGGGTAGTGTTTTAGGGTTTAGGGTTGAGCAGCGGTGTTTGTGAAGTGCAGGGGGTCATGTTTTAGGGTTTCGGATAGTGCAGTGGTCTTTGGGTAGTGTAGGTTGTCATGTGGGGGGTAGTGTTTTAGGGTTTTGGGTAGTGCAGTGGTCGTTGGGTAGTGCACGGGGTAGTGCCGGTGGTAGTGTTTTAGAGTTTAGGGTAGTGCAGTGGTGTTTTGGTAGTATAGGGGTCGTGCTGTGGGTAGTGTTTTAGGTTTTACAGTACTAGAGTGGTGTTAGGGTAGTGTAGGGTGTCGTGCTGGGGGTAGTATTTTAAGGTTTAGGGTAGTGCAGTGGTGTTTTGGTAGTGTATCGGTTGTGCTGGGATAGATTTAGTGTTTAGGGTAGTGCAGTGGTCTTTGGGTAGTGTAGTGGGTTGTGTGGGGGTAGTGTTTTAGGGTTTAGGGTAGTGCAGTTGTCTTTGGGTAGTGTAGGGTGTTGTGCTGGGGGTAGTGTTTTAGGGTTTACGGTAGTGCAGTGGTGTTTGGGTAGTGTAGGGGTCGTGCTGGGGGTAATTGTTTAGGGTTTAGGGTAGTGCATTGGTGTTTGTGTAGTATAGGGGGTCGTGTGGAGGGTAGAGTTTTTTGGTTTAGGCTAGTGCAGTGGTCTTTGGGTAGTGTAGGGTTAGTGCTGGGGGTAGTGTTTTATGGTTTAGAGTAGTGCAGTGGTCTTTAGGTAGTGTAGGGGTAGTGCTGGGGGTAGTGTTTTAGGGTTTAGTGTAGTGCAGTGGTGTTTGGGTAGTGTAGAGGGTACTGCTGGGGGTAGTGTTTTAGGGTTTAGGGTAGCGCAGTTGTGTTTGGGTAGTGTAGGGGATCATACTGGAGGTAGATTTAGTGTTTAGGGTACTGTAGTGGTGTTTGGGTAGAGTAGGAGGTCGTGATGGGGATAGTGTTTTAGGGTTTAGGGTAGTGCAGTGGTGTTTGGGTATTGTAGGGGGTCAAGCTGGTGGTAGTGTTTCATGGTTTAGGGCAGTACAGTGGTGTTTATTTAGCGTAGGGGACGTGCTGGGGAAGTGTTTTAGGATTTAGGGCGGTGTAGTGGTGTTTGTGTAATGTAGGGGGTCATGCTGGCGGTAGTGTTTTAGGGTTTAGGTTAGAGCAGTAGTGTTTGGGTAATGTAGGGGGTCATGCTGGGGGCAGTGTTTTACGGTTAAGAGTAGTGCAGTGGTGTTTTGGTAGTGTAGGTGGTCATGCTGGGGTTAGATTTCAGGTTTAGGGTATTGCAGTGTTGTTTGGGTAATGTCGGGAGTGGTGCTGGGGATAGTGTTTTAGGGGTTAGGGTAGTGCAGTGGTGTCTGTGTAGTATAGAGGATAGTGCTTTAGGGTTTAGGGTAGTGCATTGGGGTTTGGGTAGTGTAGGGGGTCGTGCTGGGGGTAGATTTAGGGTTTAGGGTAGTGCAGTGGTGTTTGGGTAGTGTAGGGGGTTGTGCTGGGGGGAGTGTTTTAGGGTTTAGGGTAGTGCAGCAGTGTTTGTGTAGTGTAGGGGGTCGCAATTTAGGGTTTAGGGTAGTGCAGTGGTCTTTGGGTAGTGTAGTGGGTCGTGTGGGGGTAGTGTTTTAGGGTTTAGGGTAGTGCAGTGGTGTGTGAGTAGGTTACGGGCTCGTGCTTGGGGTAGTGTTAAAGGGTTTAGGGTAGTGCAGTGGTGTTTGGGTAGTGTAGAGGGTACTGCTGGGGGTAGTGTCTTAGGGTAACGGGTAGCACTGTGGTATTTGGATAGTGTAGGGGGTCATACTGGGCGTAGTGTTTTAGGGTTTAGGGTAGTGCAGTGGTGTTTGTGTAGTGTAGGGGTTCGTGCTGGAGGAGAGTATTAGGGTTTAGGGTAGTGCAGCAGTGTTTGTGTAGTGGGTCGCAATTTAGGGTTTAGGGTAGTGCAGTGGTCTTTGGGTAGTGTAGTGGGTCGTGCTGGGGGTAGTGTTTTAGGGTTTAGGATTGTGCAGCGGTGTTTGTGTAGTGTAGAGGATAGTGTTTTAGGGTTTAGGTTAGTGCACTGGTGTTTGTGTAGTGTAGGGGGTCGTGTTTTAGGGGTTAGCATAGTGTAGTGGTCTTTGAGTAGCGTTGGGGGTCATGCTGGGGACAGGTTTAGGGTTTAGGATAGTGCAGTGGTGTTTGGGTAATGTTGGGAGTGGTGCTGGGGGAGTGTTTTAGGGTTTAGGGTAGTGCAGTAGTGTTTGGGTAGTATAGGGGGTCTTGCTGGGGGTAGTGTTTTAGGGTTTAGGGTAGTGCAGTTTTGTTTGTGTAGTGTAGAGGATAGTGTTTTAGGGTTTAGGTTAGTGCACTGGTGTTTGTGTAGTGTAGGGGTCATGCTGGGGGTAGTGTTTTAGGGTAGTACAGAGGTGCTTGGGTAGTGTAGGGGTCATGCTGGGGACAGATTTAGGGTTTAGGATAGTGCAGTGGTGTTTGGGTAATGTTGGGAGTGGTGCTGGGGGAGTGTTTTAGGGTTTAGGGTAGTGCAGTGGTGTTTGGGTAGTGTAGAGGATAGTGTTTTACGGTTTCGGGTAGTGCAGTGGTGTTTTGGTAGTATAGGGGTTCATGCTGTGAGTATTGTTTTAGGGTTCACGGTAGTAGAGTGGTGTTAGGGTAGTGTAGGGGGTCGTGCTGGGGGTAGTGTTTTAGGGTTTAGGGTAGTGCAGTGGTGTTTGGGTAGTATAGGGGTTCGTGCTGGGGGTAGATCTAGGGTTTAGTGTAGTGCAGTGGTGTTTGCGTAGCATAGGGGGTCGTGCTGGGGGTAGTGTTTTAGGGTTTAGGGTAGTGCAGTGTTGTTTGGGTAGTGTAGTGGGTCGTGCTGGTGGTAGTGTTTATTGTTTAGGGCAGTACAGTGGTGTTTATTTAGTATAGGGGACGTGCTGGCGAAGTGTTTTAGGGTTTAGGGCAGTGCAGTGGTGTTTGTGTAGTGTAGGGGGTCATGCTGGGAGTAGTGTTTTAGGGTTTAGGGTAGAGCAGTGGTGTTTGGGTAGTTATGGGGGTTGTGCTGGGGGCAGTCTTTTTGGGTTAAGGGTAGTGCAGTGGTGTTTTGGTAGTGTAGAGGGTCATGCGGGGTAGATTTAGCATTTGGGGTAGTGCAGTGGTGTTTGGGTGATGTTGGGAGTGGTGCAGGGGGGAGTGTTTTAGGGTTTAGGGTAGTGCAGTGGTATTTGGGTAGTATAGGGAGTCGTGCTGGGGGTAGTGTTTTAGGGTTTAGGGTAGTGCAGTGGTGTTTGTGTAGTGTAGAGGATAGTGTTTTACGGTTACGGTAGTGCAGTGGTGTTTGGCTAGTGTAGGGGTCATGCTGGGGGTAGTGTTTTAGGGTAGTACAGAGGTGCTTGGGTAGTGTAGGGGTCATGCTGGGGACAGATTTAGGGTTTAGGATAGTGCAGTGGTGTTTGGGTAATGTTGGGAGTGGTGCTGGGGGAGTGTTTTATGGTTTAGGGTAGTGCAGTGGTGTTTGGGTAGTGTAGGGGGTCTTGCTGGGAGTAGTGTTTTAGGGTTTAGGGTAGTGCAGTTTTGTTTGTATAGTGTAGAGGATAGTGTTTTAGGGTTTTAGGTTAGTGCACTGGTGTTTGTGTAGTGTAGGGGGTCGTGTTTTAGGGGTTAGGATAGTGCAGTGGTCTTTGGGTAGTGTAGGGGGGTTGTGCTTGGGGTAGTGTTTTAGGGTTCCGGGTAGTGTAGTGGTGTTTTGGTAGTATAGGGGGTCGTGCTGTGAGAATTGTTGTAGGGTTCACGGTAGTAGAGTGGTGTTAGGGTAGTGGAGGGGGTCGTGCTGGGGGTAGTGTTTTAGGGTTTAGGGTAGTGCAGTGGTGTTTGGGTAGTATAGGGGTTCGTGCTGGGGGTAGATCTAGGGTTTAGTTTAGTGCAGTGATGTATGGGTAGCATATGGGGTCGTGCTGGGGGTAGTGTTTTAGGGTTTAGGGTAGTGCAGTGGTGTTTGGGTAGTGTAGGGGGTCATGCTGGGGTTAGATTTAGGGTTTAGTGTAGTGCAGTGTTATTTGGGTAATGTTGGGAGTGGTGCTGGGGGGAGTGTTTTAGGGTTTAGGGCAGTGCAGTGGTGTCTGTGTAGTATAGAGGATAGTCTTTTAGGGTTTAGGGTAGTGCAGTGGTGTTTGGGTAGTATAGGGGTTCGTGCTGGGGCTAGATTTAGGGTTTAGGGTAGTGCAGTGGTTTTTGGGTGGTATAGGGGGTCGTGCTGGGGGTAGTGTTTTAGGGTTTGGGGTAGTACAGAGGTGCTTGGTTAGTGTAGGGGGTCATGCTGGGGATAGATTTAGGGTTCAGGGTAGTGCAGTGGTGTTTGGGTAATGTTGGGAGTGGTGCTGGGGGGAGTGTTTAAGGGTTTAGGGTAGAGCAGTGGTGTTTGGGTAGTGTAGGGGGTCTTGCTGGGGGGAGTACTTTAGGCTTTAGGGTAGTGCAGTGGTGTTTGGGTAGTGTAGGGGGTCTTTCTGGGGGGAGTATTTTAGGGTTTTGGGTTGTGCAGCTTTGTTTGTGTAGTGTAGGGGGTCATGTTTTAGGGTTTAGGATAGTGCAGTGGTCATTGGGTAGTGTAGGTGGTCAGGTGGGGGGTAGTGTTTTAGGGTTTTGGGTAGTGCAGTGGTCGTTGGGTAGTGCAGGGGGTCATGCTGGGGGTATTGTTTTAGGGTTTAGGGTAGTGCAGTGGTGTTTTGGTAATATAGGGGGTCGTGCTGTGGGTAGTGTTTTAGGGTTTACAGTAGTAGAGTGGTGTTAGGGTAGTGTAGGGTGTCGTGCTGGGGATAGTGTTTTAGGGTTTAGGGTAGTGCAGTGTTTTTTTGGTAGTGTAGGGGGTTGTGCTGGGGGTAGATTTAGGGTTTAGGGTACTGCATTGGTGTTTGTGTAGTGTAGGGGGTCGTGATGGGGTAGTGTTCTAGGGTTTAGGGTAGTGCAGTGGTATTTGGGTAGTGTAGGGGGTCGTGCTGGTGGTAGTGTTTTATGGTTTAGGGCAGTGCATTCATGTTTATTTAGTGTAGGGGGACGTGCTGCTGAAGTGTTTTAGGGTTAAGGGCAGTGCAGTGGTGTTTGTGTAGTGTAGGGGGTCATGCTGGGGGTAGTGTTTTAGGGTTTAGGGTAGAGCAGTGGTGTTTGGGTAGTGTAGGGGGGTCGTGCTGGGGGCAGTGTTTTAGGGTTAAGGGTAGTGCAGTGGTGTTTTTGATAGTGTAGGGGTCATGCTGGGGTTAGATTTAGGGTTTAGGGTAGTGCAGTGTTATTTGGGTAATGTAGGGGGTCGTGCTGGGGTAGTTTGTTAGGGTTTAGGGTAGTGCAGTGGTGTCTGTGTAGTATAGAGGATAGTCTTTTAGGATTTAGGGTAGTGCATTGGTGTTTGGGTAGTGTAGGGGTTCGTGGAGGGGCTAGATTTAGGGTTTAGGGTAGTGCAGTGGTGTTTGGGTAGTGTAGGGGGCCGTGCTGGGGGTAGTGTTTTAGGGTTTAGGGTAGTACAGAGGTGCTTGGTTAGTGTAGGGTGTCATGCTGGGGGTAGATTTAGGGTTCAGGGTAGTGCAGTGGTGTTTGGGTAATGTTGGGAGTGGTGCTGGGGGGAGTGTTTTAGGGTTTAGGGTAGTGCAGTGGTGTTTGGGTAGTGTAGGGGGTCTTGCTGGGGGGAGTATTTTAGGGTTTAGGGTAGTGCAGTTGTGTTTGAGTAGTGTACGGGGTCATGCTGGGGGTAGTGTTTTAGGGTTTAGGGTTGAGCAGCGGTGTTTGTGAAGTGCAGGGGGTCATGTTTTAGGGTTTCGGATAGTGCAGTGGTCTTTGGGTAGTGTAGGTTGTCATGTGGGGGGTAGTGTTTTAGGGTTTTGGGTAGTGCAGTGGTCGTTGGGTAGTGCACGGGGTAGTGCTGGTGGTAGTGTTTTAGAGTTTAGGGTAGTGCAGTGGTGTTTTGGTAGTATAGGGGTCGTGCTGTGGGTAGTGTTTTAGGTTTTACAGTACTAGAGTGGTGTTAGGGTAGTGTAGGGTGTCGTGCTGGGGGTAGTATTTTAATGTTTAGGGTAGTGCAGTGGTGTTTTGGTAGTGTATCGGGTTGTGCTGGGATAGATTTAGTGTTTAGGGTAGTGCAGTGGTCTTTGGGTAGTGTAGTGGGTTGTGTGGGGGTAGTGTTTTAGGGTTTAGGGTAGTGCAGTTGTCTTTGGGTAGTGTAGGGTGTTGTGCTGGGGGTAGTGTTTTAGGGTTTACGGTAGTGCAGTGGTGTTTGGGTAGTGTAGGGGTCGTGCTGGGGGTAATTGTTTAGGGTTTAGGGTAGTGCATTGGTGTTTGTGTAGTATAGGGGGTCGTGTGGAGGGTAGAGTTTTTTGGTTTAGGCTAGTGCAGTGGTCTTTGGGTAGTGTAGGGTTAGTGCTGGGGGTAGTGTTTTATGGTTTAGAGTAGTGCAGTGGTCTTTAGGTAGTGTAGGGGTAGTGCTGGGGGTAGTGTTTTAGGGTTTAGTGTAGTGCAGTGGTGTTTGGGTAGTGTAGAGGGTACTGCTGGGGGTAGTGTTTTAGGGTTTAGGGTAGCGCAGTTGTGTTTGGGTAGTGTAGGGGATCATACTGGAGGTAGATTTAGTGTTTAGGGTACTGCAGTGGTGTTTGGGTAGAGTAGTAGGTCGTGATGGGGATAGTGTTTTAGGGTTTAGGGTAGTGCAGTGGTGTTTGGGTATTGTAGGGGGTCAAGCTGGTGGTAGTGTTTCATGGTTTAGGGCAGTACAGTGGTGTTTATTTAGCGTAGGGGACGTGCTGGGGAAGTGTTTTAGGATTTAGGGCAGTGCAGTGGTGTTTGTGTAGTGTAGGGGTCATGCTGGCGGTAGTGTTTTAGGGTTTAGGTTAGAGCAGTAGTGTTTGGGTAATGTAGGGGGTCATGCTGGGGGCAGTGTTTTACGGTTAAGAGTAGTGCAGTGGTGTTTTGGTAGTGTAGGTGGTCATGCTGGGGTTAGATTTCAGGTTTAGGGTATTGCAGTGTTGTTTGGGTAATGTCGGGAGTGGTGCTGGGGATAGTGTTTTAGGGTTTAGGGTAGTGCAGTGGTGTCTGTGTAGTATAGAGGATAGTGCTTTAGGGTTTAGGGTAGTGCATTGGGGTTTGGGTAGTGTAGGGGGTTGTGCTGGGGGTAGATTTAGGGTTTAGGGTAGTGCAGTGGTGTTTGGGTAGTGTAGGGGGTTGTGCTGGGGGAGTGTTTTAGGGTTTAGGGTAGTGCAGCAGTGTTTGTGTAGTGTAGGGGGTCGCAATTTAGGGTTTAGGGTAGTGCAGTGGTCTTTGGGTAGTGTAGTGGGTCGTGTGGGGGTAGTGTTTTAGGGTTTAGGGTAGTGCAGTGGTGTTTGAGTAGGTTACGGGGTCGTGCTTGGGGTAGTGTTAAAGGGTTTAGGGTAGTGCAGTGGTGTTTGGGTAGTGTAGAGGGTACTGCTGGGGGTAGTGTCTTAGGGTAACGGGTAGCACTGTGGTATTTGGATAGTGTAGGGGGTCATACTGGGCGTAGTGTTTTAGGGTTTAGGGTAGTGCAGTGGTGTTTGTGTAGTGTAGGGTTCGTGCTGGAGGAGAGTATTAGGGTTTAGGGTAGTGCAGCAGTGTTTGTGTAGTGGGTCGCAATTTAGGGTTTAGGGTAGTGCAGTGGTCTTTGGGTAGTGTAGTGGGTCGTGCTGGGGGTAGTGTTTTAGGGTTTAGGATTGTGCAGCGGTGTTTGTGTAGTGTAGAGGATAGTGTTTTAGGGTTTAGGTTAGTGCACTGGTGTTTGTGTAGTGTAGGGGGTCGTGTTTTAGGGGTTAGCATAGTGTAGTGGTCTTTGAGTAGTGTTGGGGGTCATGCTGGGGACAGGTTTAGGGTTTAGGATAGTGCAGTGGTGTTTGGGTAATGTTGGGAGTGGTGCTGGGGGAGTGTTTTAGGGTTTAGGGTAGTGCAGTAGTGTTTGGGTAGTATAGGGGGTCTTGCTGGGGGTAGTGTTTTAGGGTTTAGGGTAGTGCAGTTTTGTTTGTGTAGTGTAGAGGATAGTGTTTTAGGGTTTAGGTTAGTGCACTGGTGTTTGTGTAGTGTAGGGGTCATGCTGGGGGTAGTGTTTTAGGGTAGTACAGAGGTGCTTGGGTAGTGTAGGGGTCATGCTGGGGACAGATTTAGGGTTTAGGATAGTGCAGTGGTGTTTGGGTAATGTTGGGAGTGGTGCTGGGGGAGTGTTTTAGGGTTTAGGGTAGTGCAGTGGTGTTTGGGTAGTGTAGAGGATAGTGTTTTACGGTTTCGGGTAGTGCAGTGGTGTTTTGGTAGTATAGGGGTTCATGCTGTGAGTATTGTTTTAGGGTTCACGGTAGTAGAGTGGTGTTAGGGTAGTGTAGGGGGTTGTGCTGGGGGTAGTGTTTTAGGGTTTAGGGTAGTGCAGTGGTGTTTGGGTAGTATAGGGGTTCGTGCTGGGGGTAGATCTAGGGTTTAGTGTAGTGCAGTGGTGTTTGCGTAGCATAGGGGGTCGTGCTGGGGGTAGTGTTTTAGGGTTTAGGGTAGTGCAGTGGTGTTTGGGTAGTGTAGTGGGTCGTGCTGGTGGTAGTGTTTATTGTTTAGGGCAGTACAGTGGTGTTTATTTAGTATAGGGGACGTGCTGGCGAAGTGTTTTAGGGTTTAGGGCAGTGCAGTGGTGTTTGTGTAGTGTAGGGGGTCATGCTGGGAGTAGTGTTTTAGGGTTTAGGGTAGAGCAGTGGTGTTTGGGAAGTTATGGGGGTTGTGCTGGGGGCAGTCTTTTTGGGTTAAGGGTAGTGCAGTGGTGTTTTGGTAGTGTAGAGGGTCATGCGGGGGTAGATTTAGCGTTTGGGGTAGTGCAGTGGTGTTTGGGTGATGTTGGGAGTGGTGCAGGGGGGAGTGTTTTAGGGTTTAGGGTAGTGCAGTGGTATTTGGGTAGTATAGGGAGTCGTGCTGGGGGTAGTGTTTTAGGGTTTAGGGTAGTGCAGTGGTGTTTGTGTAGTGTAGAGGATAGTGTTTTACGGTTACGGTAGTGCAGTGGTGTTTGGCTAGTGTAGGGGTCATGCTGGGGGTAGTGTTTTAGGGTAGTACAGAGGTGCTTGGGTAGTGTAGGGGTCATGCTGGGGACAGATTTAGGGTTTAGGATAGTGCAGTGGTGTTTGGGTAATGTTGGGAGTGGTGCTGGGGGAGTGTTTTATGGTTTAGGGTAGTGCAGTGGTGTTTGGGTAGTGTAGGGGGTCTTGCTGGGAGTAGTGTTTTAGGGTTTAGGGTAGTGCAGTTTTGTTTGTATAGTGTAGAGGATAGTGTTTTAGGGTTTTAGGTTAGTGCACTGGTGTTTGTGTAGTGTAGGGGGTCGTGTTTTAGGGGTTAGGATAGTGCAGTGGTCTTTGGGTAGTGTAGGGGGGTTGTGCTTGGGGTAGTGTTTTAGGGTGCCGGGTAGTGTAGTGGTGTTTTGGTAGTATAGGGGGTCGTGCTGTGAGTATTGTTGTAGGGTTCACGGTGGTAGAGTGGTGTTAGGGTAGTGGAGGGGGTCGTGCTGGGGGTAGTGTTTTAGGGTTTAGGGTAGTGCAGTGGTGTTTGGGTAGTATAGGGGTTCGTGCTGGGGGTAGATCTAGGGTTTAGTGTAGTGCAGTGATGTATGGGTAGCATATGGGGTCGTGCTGGGGGTAGTGTTTTAGGGTTTAGGGTAGTGCACTGGTGTTTGTGTAGTGTAGGGGGTCGTGTTTTAGGGTTTAGGGCAGTGTAGTGGTGTTTGTGTAGAGTAGGGGGTCATGCTGGGAGTGGTGTTTTAGGGTTTTGGGTAGTGCAGTGGTGTTCTGGTAGTATAGGGGGTCGTGCTGTGGGTAGTGTTTTTGGTTTTACAGTAGTACAGTGGTGTTAGGGTCGTGTAGGGGGTCGTGCTGGGGTTAGTGTTTTAGGGTTTAGCGTAGTGCATTGGTGTTTGGGTAGTGTAGGGGGTCGTGATGGGGTAGTGTTTTAGGGTAGTGCAGTGGTGTTTGGGTAGTGTAGGGGGTCATGCGGGGGTAGATTTAGGGTTTAGGGTAGTGCAGTGGTGTTTGGGTAATGTTGGGAGTGGTGCTGGGGGAGTGTTTTAGGGTTTAGGGTTGTGCAGTGGTGTTTGGGTAGTGTAGGGGTTCTTGCTGGGGGTAGTGTTTTAGGGTTTAGGGTAGTGCAGTGGTGTTTATTTAGTGTAGGGGACATGCTGGGGAAGTGTTTTAGGGTTTGGGCAGTGCATTGGTGTTTGTGTAGTGTAGGGGGTCATGCTGGGAGTAGTGATTTAGGGTTTAGGGTAGAGCAGTGGTGTTTGGGTAGTGTAGGGGGTCGTGCAGGGGGTAGTGTTTTAGAGTTTAGGGTAGTGCAGTGGTATGTGTGTAGTGTAGGGGGTCGTGTCGGGGTAGTGTTTTATGGTTTAGGGTAGGGCACTGTTCTTTGGGTAGTATAGGGGTAGTGCTGGGGGTAGTGTTTTATTGTTTAGGGTAGTGCAGTGGTCTTTAAGTTGTATAGGGGTTGTGCTGGGGGTAGTGTTTTAGGGTTTAGGGTAGTGCAGTGGTGTTTGGGTAGGTTACGGGATCGTGCTGGGGGTAGTGTTTTAGGGGTTAGGGTAGTGCAGTGGTGTTTGGGTAGTGTAGAGGGTACTGCTGGGGGTAGTGTTTTAGGGTTTTGGATAGTGCTGTGGTGTTTGGGAAGTGTAGGGTTCATACTGGGCGTAGTGCTTTAGAGTTTAGGGTTTAGGGTAGTGCAGTGTTGTTTGTGTAGTGTAGGGGGAAGTGCTGGGGGAGTATTTTAGGGTTTAGGGTAGTGCTGCAGTGTATATGAAGTGTTGGGGTTCACGATTTAGGGTTTTGGGTAGTGCAGTGGTCTTTGGGTAGTGTAGGTGGTCGTGTGGAGGGTAGTGTTTTAAGGGTTTAGTTTCAGTACAATGGTCTTTGGTTAGTTTAGGGGGTCGTTCTGGGGTAGTGTATTAGGGTTTAGGATAGTGCAATGGTGTTTGGGTAGTGTAGGGGGTCGTGCTGGGGGTAGTGTTTTAGGGTTTAGGGTAGTGCAGTGGTGTTTGGGTATTGTAGGGCGTCGTGCTGATGGTAGTGTTTTATGGTTTAGGGCAGTGCAGTGGTGTTTATTGAGTGTAGGGGGACGTGCTAAGGAAGTGTTTTAGGGTTTAGGGCAGTGCAGTGGTGTTTGTGTAGTGAAGAGGGTAATGCTGGGGGTTGTGTTTTAGGGTTTAGGGTAGAGCAGTTTTGTTTGGGTATTGTAGGGGGTCGTGCTGGGGGTAGTGTTTTAGGGTTTAGGGTAGTGCAGCGGTGTTTTGGTAGTGTACGGGTCGTGCTGTGGGTAGTGTTTTAGGGTTTAGGGTAGTGCATTGGTGTTAGGGTAGTGTAGTGGGTCGTGCTGGGGGTAGAGTTTTAGGGTTTAGGGTAGTGCAGTGGTGTTTGGGTAGTGTAGGGGGTCATACTGGGGTTAGTATTTTAGGGTTTAGGGTTGTTCAGCGGTGTTTGTGTAGTGTAGGGGGTCATGTTTTAGGGTTTAGGATAGTGCAGTGGGCTTTAGGTAGTGTAGGTGGTCAGGTGGGGGTAGTGTTTTAGGGTTTAGGGTAGTGCAGTGGTTTTTTGGTAGTGTAGGGGGTTGTGCTGGGGGTAGACTTAGGGTTTAGGGTAGTGCATTGGTGTTTGTTTAGTGTAGGGGGTCGTGATTAGGCCTGGGCCAAAATTCCGTTCCGTTCGCGGAAGTTGCGATATTTTGGCATTCTCGCGTTCCGCGGAAAGCGCGAAAATGTCAAAATTTCCGCATTCCGCAGCTTAGCGATAATTTTTTTCTTGCTCGCGCTGTAAAACAATACATTCTCGCGCGCGCGCGATCGCCTTACCTGAATCCCTGCGTTCTCCGACAAGTTTTCTTGACCCGGTCGCGTTCTCCACGAGATGTTGGATTTTGGTAGCCATTTTGCGCTGTCTCGCGAGAGTTCGCGGCCGCATTCAAGTCATTTTTCACGCGATCACGTCATTTGTCGCGCGATCAGGTATTTCTTCTCGCGATCATGCACCGCGCGAGTATGAGAAGATTGAGATCTCGAACATGTCATTCTACATCGCGAGCCAGAGAATGAGGACGCGGGCACATGAAATCGAACGCGAACAGGAGAAAGAGACCGCGAACACGTCATATCCAACGCGACAGGGACAAAGAAGAGAACGCGATCATATCGTTTTCGACACGCCGGCGGAAGTAATGTGAAGCTGGAGAACTCAACAATGTAAAATTTACAATTTGGAGAGGAATATCGGCTCTAGCAGCATGAAACCATCTGCAAATACTGATTTTGGATGAAAAGAACTCCTTACATTCACATTTGGCTTTCCTTTTTTGTGCAAGGACTCCAGGAGTCATTTTTTTTTTACAAAGTGGAGAGAGGGAGGAAGTGACACAGATTCTCCAACTTCCTGTTCCTGTCCAGCAGGCTCCTCCCAGTGCTTTGTCCATCTCCTGCTCATTCTGCCTTTGGATTTGGAGCTGGAAAGATCTCTCTTTTTGTCTGCTGCATCATTGCAATTGGATTTCAGGATTTTTGGAATAGGATATTTTACAAGTAAGTGGTTGTTGTGTTTGATTGTGGGCATTGCAGTTGTTGTGTAACTACAATTTATTTTTGATAATTAATTATCATCATTCCTTTTTTTTTTTTTTAATTTATTTTAATTTTGTGGGTTGTAGTAGTAGGCCCGAGCTAGCCATGGGCATGGCCTCATGGGTGTGTGTGTGCATGATGAAGCAACTGTTCCTTTTGTTTTTTGAATATATTTCATTTTCAATCACATTTAGGGCATGGATGGCATTGGATTGAGTTGGGGAAGTGTGTATTTTGGGGTGGCCTTGCTGATGTTGTTGGGGCTCTCCATGTGGCTGGTGGCCATTTTGAGGCCTAGGCCTGCAAGCTTGCCTGGCCTTGTCTGCCAGCAGGCCTGCTTTCATCCACTGCTACCAGAGCAGGTAGCCACAGCTTTAGTAATCTACTGTTTTCTGTGTGTTCTGTTGATTTTAGACATCATTTTGGGCATGGATGGCATTGGATTGAGTTGGGGAAGTGTGTATTTTGGGGTGGCCTTGCTGATGTTGTTGGGGCTCGCCATGTGGCTGGTGGCCATTTTGAGGCCTAGGCCTGCAAGCTTGCCTGGCCTTGTCTGCCAGCAGGCCTGCTTTCATCCACTGCTACCAGAGCAGGTAGCCACAGCTTTAGTAATCTACTGTTTTCTGTGTGTTCTGTTGATTTTAGACATCATTTTGGGCATGGATGCCATTGGATTGAGTTGGGGAAGTGTGTATTTTGGGGTGGCCTTGCTGATGTTGTTGGGGCTCTCCATGTGGCTGGTGGCCATTTTGAGGCCTAGGCCTGCAAGCTTGCCTGGCCTTGTCTGCCAGCAGGCCTGCTTTCATCCACTGCTACCAGAGCAGGTAGCCACAGCTTTAGTAATCTACTGTTTTCTGTGTGTTCTGTTGATTTTAGACATCATTTTGGGCATGGATGGCATTGGATTGAGTTGGGGAAGTGTGTATTTTGGGGTGGCCTTGCTGATGTTGTTGGGGCTCGCCATGTGGCTGGTGGCCATTTTGAGGCCTAGGCCTGCAAGCTTGCCTGGCCTTGTCTGCCAGCAGGCCTGCTTTCATCCACTGCTACCAGAGCAGGTAGCCACAGCTTTAGTAATCTACTGTTTTCTGTGTGTTCTGTTGATTTTAGACATCATTTTGGGCATGGATGCCATTGGATTGAGTTGGGGAAGTGTGTATTTTGGGGTGGCCTTGCTGATGTTGTTGGGGCTCTCCATGTGGCTGGTGGCCATTTTGAGGCCTAGGCCTGCAAGCTTGCCTGCCCTTGTCTGCCAGCAGGCCTGCTTTCATCCACTGCTACCAGAGCAGGTAGCCACAGCTTTAGTAATCTACTGTTTTCTGTGTGTTCTGTTGATTTTAGACATCATTTTGGGCATGGATGGCATTGGATTGAGTTGGGGAAGTGTGTATTTTGGGGTGGCCTTGCTGATGTTGTTGGGGCTCGCCATGTGGCTGGTGGCCATTTTGAGGCCTAGGCCTGCAAGCTTGCCTGGCCTTGTCTGCCAGCAGGCCTGCTTTCATCCACTGCTACCAGAGCAGGTAGCCACAGCTTTAGTAATCTACTGTTTTCTGTGTGTTCTGTTGATTTTAGACATCATTTTGGGCATGGATGGCATTGGATTGAGTTGGGGAAGTGTGTATTTTGGGGTGGCCTTGCTGATGTTGTTGGGGCGCGCCATGTGGCTGGTGGCCATTTTGAGGCCTAGGCCTGCAAGCTTGCCTGGCCTTGTCTGCCAGCAGGCCTGCTTTCATCCACTGCTACCAGAGCAGGTAGCCACAGCTTTAGTAATCTACTGTTTTCTGTGTGTTCTGTTGATTTTAGACATCATTTTGGGCATGGATGGCATTGGATTGAGTTGGGGAAGTGTGTATTTTGGGGTGGCCTTGCTGTTGTTGTTGGGGCTCTCCATGTGGCTGGTGGCCATTTTGAGGCCTAGGCCTGCAAGCTTGCCTGGCCTTGTCTGCCAGCAGGCCTGCTTTCATCCACTGCTACCAGAGCAGGTAGCCACAGCTTTATTGATCAAGTGTTTTCTATGTGATCTGTTGAATTTTTAGACATCACCTTCCTGAGAGTGTAGTGTGGCTGTACACAGTACTAGTAGTATAACATAGCTCTAGTTAAAAAAAATTCATAAATGGCTAGACTATCTTTTGTTTGCACTAGTACAGTACTAAGTAACTGAACCACAAAAACAAATGCAACATTTCACTGATGTTCTTCTCCTGTCTTCTTTGCTTTTAGGTGCACAAAAGACAGAGTAGGAGGTGTCATCGGCATCACCTGGCTACCCGTTGTACTGCCAGCCAGACAGAAGTCCTGCTGCGCATCACGCCCACGTGTGACCAGAACTTGTTGTGCATCTGCCTCCTGCCTGACGTCGGAATAAGATGGCCCCAAAGAAAGGTACCAGGTCCAGTACCAAGAAAGTTGCTGGTGAGAAGAAGGAACAGAAAAAGGAAGTGCCATTAACCACGACTGGTGGTGTGCCGGCCAAGGTTTTTTTTGGCACCAAAGCGTTGTCCGGGAACCAAGCTGGGAGCAGCACAGCGGTCCAGCAACCCCACCAACCTAGGCCCAAGGGCTTTACTGTCGCAGAGGTAGCCAGTCTACTAACGGGCAGCGATGTTGAAGAAATGTCATTACCGCAAAGTAGTACACAATCAAGTTCAACGCAGGCGCAAACTCAGCAGATCAGTGTGCAGCCGCCGCAACAAGAACAGCAGCAGCAGCCGGCGCAACCAGAACAGCAGCAGCAGCCGGCGCAACCAGAACAGCAGCAGCAGCCGGCGCAACCAGAACAGCAGCAGCAGCCGGCGCAACCAGAACAGCAGCAGCAGCCGGCGCAACCAGAACAGCAGCATCAGCCGGCGCAACCAGAACAGCAGCAGCAGCCGGCGCAACCAGAACAGCAGCAGCCGCCGCAACCAGACCAGCAGCAGCAGCCGCCGCAACCAGACCAGCAGCAGCAGCCGCCGCAACCAGAACAGCAGCAGCAGCCGCCGCAACCAGAACAGCAGCAGCCGCCACAACAGCCCACCATAGTAGTTGTTGCTCCTGACGTAGGGGCATTTCAGGAAATCGAGCTTCCTGCAGACAAAGCGGAGCGAAGTCAAACCACTGTTTCAGAACATCTATTGTCTTCCAGACCACCAGCAAGGAAAAGGAGGCTTAGTCCATCATCTTCTTCTTCAAGCCCCGCTTCTGATGATCGTGATGACACTTGGGTCCCACCAGCTCGGTCTGAGAGTGAAGTACGCCACAAGACATTGCTTCTGAAAAGGAAGGTCCCAGAAAAACTTAGAGTTATGGAGGTAGATGTAGAAGAGGGGGGTGATGATGTTGATGAAGACGAGCCAGTCATCACGCACATTACTCCCGCCCCAAAGGGATTGGAGACCGACATTCTAACCCTATCCAGAAAGGCTGCTACTGAGTGGGATGCAGCACGGATCTCACCAACACAGGTTACACCACCACTACCTCCAGCTGCCATATTTTCCAAGGCCCGGCAGGGACCTACATCCAGCTCAACCACCTCAGTAGGAAGTGGTAGTAAAAGTCACAGTGTAGGTGGACAGGGTCACATATTTTCAAGGACCCCCTCAAGTTCATCTGGTGTTGAAAGTGGCACATCCAGCAGTGCCAGAAAGTTCTCCTCCCCAGTTTGGGACTTCTTTTCTGTTAGCGCCAAGGAGGAGAACATTGCTATATGCGCAATTTGTCGGCAAGGTGTTCGGCGTGGTAAGCTTGGTACAAACTATGGTACCGGAGGACAAGCAAGTCATCTCAGAATACACCACACTATTGTGTGGGAGGATCACCTACTTAAGTTAAAAGAAAGTAGGAAAACTAAACCCTTTGAAGTTGGTCAGGAATCAGGGAGCGATATTATTGTGGTGGCAGGTGAAGAACAGGGAGGCATTTCTAGCCCTGTCTCCAGTAGTGCAGTCACTGCAGTGGTAACGCCCACATCCTCCTCAGTAACATCAGAGTGGCACCGCAGTAAGAGCCATACTCAGAGTGTGGGTGAGACACCAAGGCGACCGGCGGCGAGTACCTCAATGAGACAATCTGTGTCGTTGAGCCTTAGTGGGTTAATGGCACCACTAAGGAAAGTAAGCCAGCCTACCATTGACAGCATGTTTAGGTTGGAGGGGCAGTTCCAACGCAACCACCCAACGGCACGATTGTACAATGCGAAGCTGGCTAAAATGTTAGCGCTGGACCTTCTTCCTTTTTCATTTGTGGAAGGGGTGGGTTTCCTTGAATTTGTGTCTGCCATCTGCCCGAAATGGAAAGTTCCAAGCCGGTCCTATTTCGCAAGAATTGCTGTTCCGGCACTACATCATGATGTGCTGGAATTGGTTGGACAAGCTTTGCAGAAGAGTGCTGTGCACAATATCCACCTGACAACAGACATGTGGACCAGTTGCCAAGCCACAGATTACATGTGTATCACTGCACACTGGATCTCTTTTGTGGGGGTTAAAGATCAACTATCTGCACGAGGTGTTGTTGACACAGCTGCGATTTTTGAAGGTACTCGGAAACATGCAACTGTAGCCATGTTCGCCATGGAGAAATCTCATACGGCTGAAAACATTTTAGAAGAGTTTCGCACCAAGGTTTTGGAATGGCTGCAGCCCAGAGGGCTTGGTATTGGTTTTGTTGCCACAGACAATGGCAGTAATGTACTTAAGGCCATGGAACTTGGTTCCTATTTCAGGGTTCCGTGTTTGGCACACTGCATAAACATTATAGTGCAAGACTTTCTGAAAAAAGAACCCATAGTAAGCAATTTACTGTCCATCTGCCGAAGAATATGCACTCATTTCAGCCATTCTTTTAAAGCTCGGAAGCAGCTGAGGATCCTCCAACGTGAGCGTAGGGTGCCAGTCAAGGCACTCATCCAGGAGGTGGCAACACGTTGGAACTCAACGTATTACATGCTTGATCGTCTGTACGAACAGCACAGGTCACTCAATGATTATGTCTGGTACAGAAGCAGTGATGCTAGTGTTAAAGGCATGACCCTTCAGAGGGAGCAATGGACCCTAATTCAATGCCTGACTGAGATGCTGTCTCCTTTTGAGGTCTTCACACGTGAAGTCAGCAAGGAGGACTGTACAATGGGCCAAGCGATCCCATTGTTGCAAATGCTAGAGCATGAGCTGAATAATGTGTCTGAATCCTACAAAGGTGTAGAGGACAGAAGGCAAGCCCATGACTTGGTGGAGAGCTTATCCAGGCGCTTATCAGAAAATGTAAGGATACAAAATAAAATTTTGTCACAAGACCATTACATTTGTGCCACAATTCTGGATCCACGTGCAAAATTAGGACTATTCCTTTCTTTTTCCGACACTGATGTTGCCCGCTACAAAAGTTGTATAGCTGAAGCAGCCATCAAGTTTGAAAACGAAGGGCTGCTAATTAAAAGCCCGCCACATCAACCCACAACAAGTACTGATACTGAAGCAGGCCATGCAGAATCAAGTGCAACTTCGTCGGCTGAGGGCAGTGCGGTTGGCTCACAATCGCAACACTCACCATCACCATCGACTACAAAAACAATAACTGGATCATTCAGCCGAGTACAATCATTATCAGATTGGTATGTAAAGATGGGCCGTAAGCACAGTGCTGATGCACAGAAAAAACAGCACAAAAGCTTACCAGCAGCAACCCTGAACATTGAGCGGATGGTCCAGGCCTATCTGGACGACCCAACAGAGGTGTACGTTGATCAAAACCCAGTGCAGTATTGGTATAGGAAAAGGTCTGAATGGCCACAGCTCAGCAGGCTGGCAATAAGCTATCTGGCTTGCCCTGTCGCAAGTGTCTCTTCCGAACGTGTTTTCAGTGCTGCTGGTTCCATTGTAACCTTGAGAAGGACCAGTCTATCTCCCAAAAACGTGGAGAGGTTAACAATGATCAAAATGAATCAGCACTTCATACCACCGAATTACACAATGCATGAATCAACAGAGGAAGATGAGGACAGCGGCTCAGGTGACGGAAGTATTGTGTCAGATGATTACCTACTACTGGACGATCCCCCAGAGTTTGAGGACGAGCTATACTTCCCTGACAATTAGGCTCGCACTTACTGTCTTCCTCCCTTTTTTCCCCCTTTGTTTGTGTCTGTTGTTCCGGTTATAAACTTGTGAATCGCAACCAATGCATTATCACCGTCTTCTAATCTTCTAATTTAAGATACAAGTTTCAGGTGTCTGCCATTTGACACTACAGTCCTCAGAATCCAGCTCCTCCGCTCGATCATACTGCATCTCCTGGTCAATTCCATTTCCCTCATGAATGATGATTGGATGATGGTAACAACAAATTCAAACTTTCCTCGTCCTTCCAAAACAAGTGGACCATGAATCTGATGACTTCTATAGCTATCCTCCTTCAGAGCCGAGAGAGACTGGCCATTAACTGAAAATAAGATGCAACAGGTAATGATTGATGCCATGCATTGTCCGCAGAAAAGCAGACTGAGTGATGTAGATTTTGTTGTGTGTGTTGCGCATGAATGAATTGATGTAATTGTGCACTGCCACTAATCAACTTTCTACAGAACACACTAGTAATTACTAATTTTCCTCTTCTGGCAAACAAGAAATGTGTACTTCTCTCCTGCATCTTGGTGATACATTGCTTTTAATTCAATACAGGAAGGGCACTCACTCAATCTGCGCAATGCAAATGACTGTGACTTAACAGCACCGTCCATCATGATGATGGCGAAAGAGACGGCCTGCAGCGTTAACGAGATGAGATGCAACAGGTAATGATTGATGCCATGCATTGGCCGCAGAATAGCAGACTGAATGATGTAGATTTTGTGGTGTGTTTCGCATGAATTGATGTAATTGTGCACTGCCACTAATCAACTTTCTACAGAACACACTAGTAATTACTAATTTTCCTCTTCTGGCAAACAAGAAATGTGTACTTCTCCTGCATCTTGGTGATACATTGCTTTTAATTCAATACAGGAAGGGGACTCACTCAATCTGCTGCGCAATGCAAATGACTGTGACTTAAACAGCACCGTCCGTCATGATGATGGCGAAAGAGACGGCCCGTTAACTTAAGATGAGAAGTAACAGGTAATAAATGATGATAATTAATGGCATGCATTGGACACCTGACTCTGAGCTATTGATCTTTGTGTTTGCGTTGTTTGTTGTGCACAAAGTGAATGATGTCAAAGTGTACTAGTGTTAATCTATCTTTCTGTACACAATAAAGAATGACTCAAGTCAGTAATATTTATATTTCCACTCTTGTTGTGTTCTAAAAATTACACTTGTACTGCAGGCCGATCTTCAGTCAGTAGAAGTATCAGAGCTGATGATGAAGTCAGGAGGATGTTTCATGAGTGGCATAAAACGGAAAAGCCTAAAGGTAAACACGTGAACCACAACCACAGCACACCCAAATGTCTGTGTAGAAGTTGAATAGAGTGTAGCGGTGGGATGACTGCAGTGCATTGATTTTACTAACTTTAACTGTAAAATGCTATGTCTGGAATGGATAATGTGCTTTGCGTTTGTCCAACTCTTTGAGAGAAAAAAAAAAAGGACTCTAAAGTGTTAACGTAGGATGTGCTAATGGTAAGCACTGTGGGCCTGATCTCTCCTGTTACTGTTGAAGGTCTATGCTGGAAACAGACTACAGTAGAGATGATGCATATGCATACATGCCACCTCGGAAAGTGTTCTTGTTGCACTACACCATCACTTGTGCATTTGTTTTCACTTTCTTTCTGAATATCCCCTTTGGTTTTCAATCTAAAATTACAGGCCGGGCCTTGTCCAAAACTTTGTAAAACATTACAATGCATATTAATTACCTTACCAATCAATCACCTTTTTATTCCAGCCGGGCAGTGGCGAGTGGTGAGGCGACACACCCAAGATTGATGGACGAGAGGAGCAAGAGGAATGCCGAGATGCAAAAAACCAGTCCACATTTTTGACCAGGATAACACAGTAACAGTATCCACTTTTCACTTCTTTTAAATAATTTGATTAATATCTTGTATACATTCTTTACAACAGTGTGTTCTTGGAGTTGTTATTATCAATCATCATTACGTTTGCTCTGTGTTTACGATTCTTCACTACCAATATTTAAAATTTCTATTTGCTATCTGTTAAAGTTTTAAGGCCGGAACAGAACAAGAAATAGAAGTGTATGTAATCCGGGTCTCATCATGCATGCATTTCCTTTTTTATACCTTAACATATGGAATGGATATGGTATGGTAGTCTTCAATGATTGTCGTTTGTTTGTCTATGTATGCATACTGTTTTTCTATGTCAAACCTTTCCCAAAATCCCCCTTCCCATCCAATCAACGGACCCTAACCCTCTTCCCCCGGGCTGTGTGACTTATTGTCGAGGTGTAACTAAATTAAATGTACACCAATACTTAATCACACACTTGCTGGGGCGGATGTGGTGAAAGCAACACTACTTCAATTTCAATGCAGAGCGATGATCTTCTTCTGCTTGCCCACCCATGAGTAGGATATTTCACAGGTTATTTTATTTAACAAAGGAACATATACCTCAGCATGAATTGCCGGCATTGATTTGATTTGTTTGTTGTCATTCCTCATATACAGCACTAACTGTTAGACTGTAGGCATAGCCAAGTCGACAAAACTATAGTTTGTAACTCTGTCTAGTAGGCTATCCTCATAATATCCAGCATTCATTTTTTTTGTCAAATATTTGAGCATATAATTGTTGCTCGGTAAATTCTGTGATGTACTTCATTCAACTACTCCTCTAACAGTCTCTCAAAGGCGATTGACTATCTCCTTTTCTTTTTTTGGAAATGCTGCTACCCTGCCAGTGTATACTACTACTATACTACCACCACCACCCCAATCATGGCATGTATGAAAAAGGAAACCATCTTCACCATGCAGCCAGTGCTGTGCCACAGTTGGACATAAACATCAAGCACCGGTAAGAGAGAAGTTTGGGGGAGGCAGAATCAATAATGGACATGTTGTCAATGATGTCAGTTTCAAACACCACTCCAAAGAATGCATAGTAGGACCAGTCAATGAGTGAGGTGTGTCGCATCTATCTGTTTGTGTCTTATACAGTCAGCAAATTATTGAAATCAAACACACGCTATGGGCGGCCATGCACCAGCAAAGAAACAGTGTGATGTAAAACAGTTACCCCACCTACAAAACATTAACAACATTGCATGTAACATAGAAAAATATATTTAATTGACCCTAACAAATAAACTAAACCCACAAAAGCTGACCCACCCCCCTCCCTAACCCCAACGACTGTCCATAGAAATAGAGAACGCCCAAACGAGTGAGGAAACAAACAGGAATTAAAAAAGGGGCAGTGACAGGGACTAACTGGTGGGGCGGGACTGGAGGAGGACACGAATCTGGTCCTCTAAATGGGCGACGCGGCGTCTAAGGCCGCGGCAGTTGCAACCACAGTGGGGGGGGGCACCGGAGATGGCACGGTGGCGGCGGGCAGCCGCCAGACGGTGGCGCCGTACCGCTGGAGGGCGGTGGCTGGGGCCCGGGGCACTGGAGGAGGCTTCAATTGCTGCTGCACTCTCCTCCTCCTCCTCGGCTAGGACCACCAGCCGCCGGTATTCCTGCTGGATTGCCTCCAGCTTCCGGCGCCGTGCCTTGGCGGCCAACTCCTTCCGGTTGATTTTCGGAGTAGCTGTGTATCAAAAAGAAAAAAACAAGACAATTGTAAAATATAGTCTTAATAAAACAGTAGGACAAGGTAATTATTTATACACATAGTGGCATGGTAGAGTAGCACTATAAAATAAAGCACAGTAGTACATAACATTTTAAATGTCGCCCGTCCTTCTTCCTTCCACCTGTCTTACACTTTTTAGTTGAACAGTGCACCAGGTGCTCTTCTCCATAAAACTTTCAAAGCGGAGTTGAAATCAGATAGATGAGGCCATTGGTTACTCAATACTCTGGCTCCTAGTCCTATACCAATTAAAGGGAATTCTAGTCTTCTAGTTCACTCTTCAAACGTCCCCAAGAACTCATACTTACTTACGACATCGGATAGCGGGCGGACTTTGTCCGCCCGCCATCCGACTGCTAAAAAGGGTGGGGGTCCCGTGGGGACAATTAATTAGGATGATGCGCCCGGCACAGTGACGCTGAAAGCAATGCTAAAATGTTGTGCTGCTTTTCCAAGCACAACATGACGGGCCTCGCACGGAGCCTGTCACGTTTTGCTTTGAAAGTCGGGGGGTACCATAGCATCGGTAGGTACCCTCCATGGGGGCCCCCAAGCATACTCTGCAATGTGTGCATGCCTTTCCGTGGCGGGCGGTAATGCCGCCACGCAAAGGCATTCCAAAATGCAGATTATATGGCTGCCGGTGTGGTGAGAGAGACACCACCGCCATATTGAACCCTTTTCCGCCTAGACATGTCTGAATATTTTCTACAGGGATGGCGGGAGGTTTGCCCCTGCTGTGACGGCAGTGAATTCCAGCCAGCCCGGCGGGGGCAATACGCCCACCATCCTAATGGGGCCCTAATTCACAACTTTACAGTATACATATACATACAGTACACCTTTGCAGTGAGTGTGCTGTCAAGTTCAACAATAGTTAAAGATTATGAATCTAACTTACCACCGCCTGCCACTGGTGCTGCCACTCCCCCTCCGTTGCTATCTGCAACTGCCGCATCCTCGCCCTCTGCGTCGCCTTCGCTGGCCCCAGCAATGGTGGTCGGTAGTGCGCCTAGAAAACATTACACATTTATTAGGCAACATATACACCTCCCCCCTATTGATCAGTAGCAAGGTTGAAAAATGAGTTAATACTAACATAAATCACTAGTACAAATCAGGTAGTAGTAGAGTAGACACTAAGTTATATGATCATTGTAGCATTTGCTTGATTAGCCCTAGCCATGCACATGTGACGTTACCTTTACCTTGCAGCTTCTTAAGACACCTTTGAGCCCACATGACCTGCCTCACACTGCTACTGTCTAGTCTACGCGCTGCGTACAGGCGGTCAACAAACATTAACAAGCCACTTTTTTAGGAAGAACTGGTGTACTACTGTTACTGTTAGTCCATATTGCTTATCCATAGATGCTACACTTTTTGGCACGGCTGAGAAATGCTTGCAAGTTGCAATATACTAACGCACACCATTTCCTTTTTTCGCATTACAGACGCAAGATTCGCTTCTACGAACCAGAGCTTCTGAACGATGCACCAACTACCAGTACTAGGTTCTTCTGAGGTGAGGGGTCCCTTCACTCACATCTTCATTTATAAATGTATATAAACTAAATTGCTATGGGATGGTGGTGCTGCCTTCCACCACTTCAGTTATCATGATTTAATTCCCAACTGTATTAGTGTAACAATGTATTTTGTTTTAATGTTATTGATTTGCCGGTTGGTGCTGCTAAGATAACAGTGTACAGACCTTCTCAAATTGAAATAAAAATTTTAAACTTACATAGACTTTGTGGTATTTGGTGTGGAGTGGACTAACTTACACGATTGAGCAAATTAAAGTAAGGGTGTGCATGTGAATTGCTTCCACGACAGAGGTTGGGTGTGTTAATGTTCTGGGTTGTCTACTTGTTGGTTGTCTTGGGGGGAGGGTTCCGAGACCTAATAGGTATGACAAGACAGTACTATAGTCAAGCAGTGGAATTGTGGTGGGTGCGGAATTTCTGATTGAGGTGTGCAAGGAAGGTCCAACCTACCATCACCAACATCCTATTTTCTGGTGCAAATGTATGTGCAAGATCCCTACAACAGTTGTATGTCCTATAGGGTATCATATCAAAATATTAAGAAATCTGGTAGGGCTGTTGCTGTGAATTTTCAAAGCCTAAACATCAACAAGAGTAAAAAGTAGTACAAGACAACGACCCAACGGATTGTACGAGCTACTGGTGAATATGAGTTTTATATTACAACCTTTCACAAAGAGTGGCACTGGGCAAGACTAGCTACTACAGTACAGACAGACAGACTGATAGTATGTAGTAGTACTCAGTCATCATAGCGGAGGCAGGGATAAGCTTTTTGAAACCGTACAGATCGAAGGATAATTGGTGGTAAAAAATAGCATTTGGAAACACACTATAGTTCGGGAGAAATGGGGCAGTAAAAGTTATGGAATAAGAAATATTATTAAAAACAAGAAGACTTACTGGGGCCAGCAGAGGAGCCCTCAGCGGTGTCCTCCTCGTGGTGTTCCTGTCCCGCCGACTGCCCAGTCCCTGCCCGTCTGCCCCTGGGTGCTGATGAACAGGAAAGATATAAGAAAGACAAACATTGATGGATGGTGTCAACTTAAGCAAATACAATTTTTTTCAACAACGGTCAAAAAACACTAATGTAAACAATTGCAATAACTACATTGACCGATCTCATCTGGTCAACATGTAATATCGGGGGATTCGCAGTTCGACTACTTAAGTTACTATTTATCAACAGTAATCCATTCTTCCATTCTGATTCCAGAAAACTAAGTTACAAGTAAGCCTAAGTATTAGTACAACCTACCACCCAACCTAGCCCACCTATTCCAGGCATGCCAATTGTACATTAAGTATGCATTTCGACTGTATTCCTCAACAATGTGTATGATCCAATCATGGAGGACACATTAACATGACTACATTTTTTGTATATACACAATTTTGGTTTGATTGATGCTCATCTGCTACTGCTAAGTAACTGCAAAGCCTACCTCCACTCATTGAACAAACTAGAAAGGTTCTAAAGACTGGCGTACTAGCAGCACGTCACGTAACTGAGTGAGGGGGCATCACGCATACCACTAACCAATTAGAAGCTCATACAAAGTACCTAAACCTATGTATCAATCCGCCCCTATCTATTAGTGACAGGACAAAGTAAGGAGTGGACATGAGTCACTGTAGCATTACGTAACTTAATTTCTCTAAAATAAACTCGTAAAGAATCACGCTAAGCAAGCGCAAACGCAAAGCTGCAAACAAGTAAGATTAGTAGTAGCGCAGAAGAGCACCTGTGTCATAATCACAGAAGACTTTTAAACATTATTAACCTGGAATGTATTGCAAGCAGCAACATTCTATCTGGTTGGAAGGAAAAAAAGATATTCGCAATATATAACATAGAGCAGAAGAACAGACACAAAGTTGTAATAATTAAATAGGTACTCACCAAGCCCCGGGACCTCCACTCCTAGCAGGTCCAGCAGGTCCTGCTCACGGTCCAGGATGTCGGACCACCGGTGCGTCAGCTGTGCCTGGGTGCGCCGGACCCCAGAGATGCGAGACACTGCCCGGCGCACCTTCCCCCACCGCTGCCGACGCTCCCGGAGGCCGTACCCGGACCCAGGCCTGCCACCTGCTGCCAGGGTTGAGGGGAGGTGGCGCTGCACAAAGAAAATTAGTGCAGCCAACTCCGCCTCCCCAAATAAGGCCCGTGCATGCACCCCTTGTGGGCGCCGCCTTCCGCAAGGAAGGCGGTCGCGGCTCTGGCTGCGCCGGCGAACAGCCCTGCCCTTGGACATGGTTCTGGGGACGGGGCGGGAAAGAAAAGGTAAAATAAATAAAGGAGTAAAGGAAATAAATAGCAGGCAATACAAAGAGAAAAAGTAGCTAAAAAACAAAAAAAAAGGTACACAAAAACCAAAAATATAGAGGCAGGAAAATAGTTAGAGAAATAATAAGTAATAAAGATCCGAAAAAAGTGGCTATAAACAAAGGATTGAAAAGATTTAGGGAGGATTGAAAATCAGGCCCCAGAACCATGCAATAGAGTGGAAAACAAGATGGCCGCGCCCGTTGCGACCACGTGGGCAAGTTCGCGCGATATTTTCTCCCTGAGCAAGCAAAAAGCAACGCGATCAAGTAAAAGCGATCGCGAACAGGAAATATCGACCGCGAACATGCATTGCGCGACCCGGAACAGGAAGTAAACAACGCCAGAGGGCGGGACAAGTGAAAACAAGATGGCCGCGCCCATGAGCGACCGCATGGGTAAGTTGGCGACCCGCGAACACGCAAAAAATACCGCGAACAGGCGGCAAAAAACTTCCGCATCTTCGCGATATTTCCGGCGTGTTTGCGGAGATTTTCTGCAATCTCGCGATAATTTGCGGAGGTTAATTCCGCAAATTCCGCCCACCCCTAGTCGTGATGGCGTAGTGTTTTAGGGTTTAGGGTAGTGCAGTGGTGTTTGAGTAGTATAGGGGGTCGTGCTGGTGGTAGTGTTTCATGGTTTAGGGCAGTGCATTTGTGTTTATTTAGTGTAGGGGGACGTTCTGCGGAAGTGTTTTAGTGTTGAGGGCAGTGCAGTGGTGTTTGTGTAGTGTAGGGGGTCATGCTGGGGGTAGTGTTTTAGGGTTTCGGGTAGAGCAGTGGTGTTTGGGTAGTGTAGGGGGTCGTGCTGGGGAAGTGTTTTAGGGTTAAGGGAAGTGCAGTGGTTTTTTTTTGGTAGTGTAGGGGGTCATGCTGGGGTTAGTTTTAGGGTTTAGGGTAGTGCAGTGTTATTTGGGTAATGTTGGGAGTGGTGCTGGGGGGAGTGTTTTAGGGTTTAGGGTAGTGCAGTGGTGTCTGTGTAGTATAGAGAATAGTCTTTTAGGGTTTAGGTTAGTGCAGTGGTGTTTGGGTAGGATAGGGGTTCGTGCTGGGGCTAGATTTAGGGTTTAGGGTAGTGCAGTGGTTTTTCGGTGGTGTAGGGGGTCGTGCTGGGGGTAGTGTTTTAGGGTTTAGGGTAGTACAGAGGTGCTAGGTTAGTGTAGGGGTCATGCTGGGGGTAGATTTAGGGTTCATGGTAGTGCAGTGGTGTTTGGGTAATGTTGGGAGTGGTGCTGGGGGAGTGTTTTAGGGTTTAGGGTAGTGCAGTGGCGTTTGCGTAGTGTAGGGGGTCTTCCTGGGGGAAGTACTTTAGGGTTTAGGGTAGTGCAGTGGTGTTTGGGTAGTGTAGGGGGTCTTGCTGGAGGGAGTATTTTAGGGTTTTGGGTTGTGCAGCGGTCTTTGTGTAGTGTAGGGGGTCATGTTTTAGGGTTTAGGATAGTGCAGTGGTCTTTGGGTAGTGTAGGTGGTCAGGTGGGGGGTAGTGTTTTAGGGTTTTGGGTAGTGCAGTGGTCGTTGGGTAGTGCAGGGGGTCATGCTGGGGGTAGTGTTTTAGGGTTTACAGTAGTAGAGTGGTGTTAAGGTCGTGTAGGGTGTCGGGCTGGGGGTAGTGTTTTAGGGTTTAGGGTAGTGCAGTGGTTTTTTGGTAGTGTAGGGGGTTGTGCTGGGGGTAGATTTAGGGTTTAGGGTAGTGCATTGGTGTTTGTGTAGTGTAGGGGGTCTTGATGGTGTAGTGTTCTAGGGTTTAGGGTAGTGCAGTGGTATTTGGGTAGTGTAGGGGGTCGTGCTGGTGGTAGTGTTTTATGTTTTAGGGCAGTGCATTCGTGTTTATTTAGTGTAGGGGGACGTGCTGCTGAAGTGTTTTAGGGTTAAGGGCAGTGCAGTGTTGTTTGGGTAGTGTAGGGGGTCGTGCTGGGGCAGTGTTTTAGGGTTAAGGGTAGTGCAGTGGTGTTTTTGGTAGTGTAGGGGGTCATGCTGGGGTTAGATTTAGGGTTTAGGGTAGTGTAGTGTAATTTGGGTAATGTAGGGGGTCGTGCTGGGGTAGTTTGTGAGGGTTTAGGGTAGTGCAGTGGTGTCTGTGTAGTATAGAGGATAGTCTTTTAGGATTTAGGGTAGTGCAGTGGTGTTTGGGTAGTATAGGGGTTCGTGCTGGGGCTAGATTTAGGGTTTAGGGTAGTGCAGTGGTGTTTGTTAGTGTAGGGGGTCGTGCTGGGGGTAGTGTTTTAGGGTTTAGGGTAGTACAGAGGTGCTTGGTTAGTGTAGGGTGTCATGCTGGGGGTAGATTTAGGGTTCAGGGTAGTGCAGTGGTGTTTGGGTAATGTTGGGGGTGGTGCTGGGGGGAGTGTTTTAGGGTTTAGGGCAGTGCAGTGGTGTTTGGGTAGTGTAGGGGGTCTTGCTGGGGGGAGTATTTTAGGGTTTAGGGTAGTGCAGTTGTGTTTGAGTAGTGTACGGGGTCGTGCTGGGGGTAGTGTTTTAGGGTTTAGGGTTGTGCAGCGGTGTTTGTGAAGTGCAGGGGGTCATGTTTTAGGGTTTCGGATAGTGCAGTGGTCTTTGGGTAGTGTAGGTTGTCATGTGGGTGGTAGTGTTTTAGGGTTTTGGGTAGTGCAGTGGTCGTTGGGTAGTGCATGGGGTAGTGCTGGTGGTAGTGTTTTAGAGTTTAGGGTAGTGCAGTGGTGTTTTGGAATTATATAGGGGATCGTGCTGTGGGTAGTGTTTTAGGTTTTACAGTACTAGAGTGGTGTTAGGGTAGTGTAGGGTTTCGTGCTAGGGGTAGTATTTTAGGGTTTAGTGTAGTGCAGTGGTGTTTTGGTATTGTAGGGGGTTGTGCTGGGGTAGATTTAGTGTTTAGGGTAGTGCAGTGGTCTTTGGGTAGTGTAGTGGGTCGTGTGGGGGGTAGTGTTTTAGGGTTTAGGGTAGTGCAGTTGTCTTTGGGTAGTGTAGGGTGTCGTGCTGGGGGTAGTGTTTTAGGGTTTAGGGTAGTGCAGTGGTGTTTGGGTAGTGTAGGGGTCGTGCTGGGGGTAATTGTTTAGGGTTTAGGGTAGTGCATTGATGTTTGTGTAGTATAGGGGGTTGTGTGGAGGGTAGAGTTTTTTGGTTTAGGATAGTGCAGTGGTCTTTGGGTAGTGTAGGGTTAGTGCTGGGGGTAGTGTTTTATGGTTTAGAGTAGTGCAATGGTCTTTAGGTAGTGTAGGGGTAGTGCTGGGGGTAGTGTTTTAGGGGTTAGGGTAGTGCAGTGGTGTTTGGGTAGGTTACAGGGTCATGCTGGGGGTAGTGTTTTAAGGTTTAGGGTAGTGCAGTGGTTTTTGGGTAGTGTAGAGGGTACTGCTGGGGGTAGTGTTTTAGGGTTTAGGGTAGCACAGTTGTGTTTGGGTAGTGTAGGGGGTCATACTGGAGGTAGATTTAGTGTTTAGGGTACTGCAGTGGTGTTTGCGTAGTGTAGGAGGTCGTGCTGGGGGTAGTGTTTTAGGGTTTAGGGTAGTGAAGTGGTGTTTGGGTATTGTAGGGGGTCATACTGCTGGTAGTGTTTCATGGTTTAGGGCTGTGCAGTGGTGTTTATTTCGTGTAGGGGGACGTGCTGGGGAAGTGTTTTAGGGTTTAGGGCAGTGCAGTGGTGTTTGTGTAGTGTAGGGGGTCATGCTGGCGGTAGTGTTTTACGGTTAAGAGTAGTGCAGTGGTGTTTTGGTAGTGTAGGGGGTCATGCTGGGGTTAGATTTCGGGTTTAGGGTATTGCAGTGTTGTTTGGGTAATGTCAGGAGTTGTGCTGGGGGTAGTGTTTTAGGGTTTAGGGCAGTGCAGTGGTGTTTGTGTAGTGTAGGGGGTCATGCTGGCGGTAGTGTTTTACGGTTAAGAGTAGTGCATTGGTGTTTGGGTAGTGTAGGGGGTCGTGCGGGGGGTAGATTTAGGGTTTAGGATAGTGCAGTGGTATTTGGGTAATGTTGGGAGTGGTGCTGGGGGAGTGTTTTAGGGTAGTACAGAGGTGCTTGGGTAGTGTAGGGGGTCATGCTGGGGACAGATTTAGGGTTTAGGATAGTGCAGTCGTGTTTGGGTAATGTTGGGAGTGGTGCTGGGGGAGTGTTTTAGGGTTTAGGGTAGTGCAGTGGTGTTTGGGTAGTATAGTGGGTCTTGCTGGGGTAGTGTTTTAGGGTTTAGGGAAGTGCAGTTTTGTTTGTGTAGTGTAGAGGATAGTGTTTTAGGGTTTAGGTTAGTGCACTGGTGTTTGTGTAGTGTAGGGGGTCATGTTTTAGGGGTTAGGATAGTGCAGTGGTCTTTGGGTAGTGTAGGGGGTTGTGCTGGGGGTAGTGTTTTAGGGTTTTGGGTAGTGCAGTGGTGTTTTGGTAGTAAAGGGGTTCATGCTGTGAGTATTGTTTTAGGGTTCACGGTAGTAGAGTGGTGTTAGGGTAGTGTAGGGGGTCGTGCTGGGGTAGTGTTTTAGGGTTTAGGGTAGTGCAGTGGTGTTTGGGTAGTATAGGGGTTCGTGCTGGGGGTAGATCTAGGGTTTAGTGTAGTGCAGTGGTGTTTGGGTAGCGTAGGGGGTCGTGCTGGGGGTAGTGTTTTAGGGTTTAGGGTAGTGCAGTGGTGTTTGGGTAGTGTAGGGGGTCATGCTGGTGGTAGTGTTTATGGTTTAGGGCAGTACAGTGGTGTTTATTTAGTATAGGGGACGTGCTGGCGAAGTGTTTTAGGGTTTTGGGCAGTGCAGTGGTGTTTGTGTAGTGAAGGGGTTTGTGCTGGGGGCAGTCTTTTTGGGTTAAGGATGGTGCAGTGGGGTTTTGGTAGTGTGGGGGGTCATGCGGGGATAGATTTAGGGTTTAGGGTAGTGCAGTGGTGTTTGGGTAATGTTGGGAGTGGTGCTGGGGGGAGTGTTTTAGGGTTTAGGGTAGTGCAGTGGTATTTGGGTAGTATAGGGAGTCGTGCTGGGGGTAGTGTTTTAGGGTTTAGGGTAGTGCAGTGGTGTTTGTGTAGTGTACACGATAGTGTTTTACGGTTACGGTAGTTCAGTGGTGTTTGGATAGTGTAGGGGTCATGCTGGGGGTAGTGTTTTAGGGTAGTACAGAGGTGCTTGGGTAGTGTAGGGGTCATGCTGGGGACAGATTTATGGTTTAGGATAGTGCAGTGGTGTTTGTGTAATGTTGGGAGTGGTGCTGGGGGAGTGTTTTAGGGTTTAGGATAGTGCAGTGGTGTTTGGGTAGTGTAGGGGGTCTTGCTGGGGGTAGTATTTTAGGGTTTAGGGTAGTGCAGTTTTGTTTGTGTAGTGTAGAGGATAGTGTTTTAGGGTTCAGGTTAGTGCACTGGTGTTTGTGTAGTGTAGGGGGTCGTGTTTTAGGGGTTAGGATAGTGCAGTGGTCTTTGGGTAGTGTAGGGGGGTTGTGCTGGGGGTATTGTTTTAGGGTTCACGGTAGTAGAGTGGTGTTAGGGTAGTGTAGTGGTCGTGCTGGGGGTAGTGTTTTAGGGTTTAGGGTAGTGCAGTGGTGTTTGGGTAGTATAGGGGTTCGTGCTGGGGTAGATCTAGGGTTTAGTGTAGTGCAGTGGTGTTTGGGTAGCATATGAGGTCGTGCTGGGGGTAGTGTTTTAGGGTTTAGGGTAGTGCAGTGGTGTTTGGGTAGTGTAGGGGGTCGAGCTGGTGGTAGCTTTTATGGTTTAGGGCAGTTCAGTGGTGTTTATTTAGTATAGAGGACGTGCTGGCGAAGTGTTTTAGGGTTTAGGGCAGTGCAGTGGTGTTTGTGTAGTGTAGGGGGTCATGCTGGGAGTAGTGTTTTAGGGTTTAGGGTAGAGCAGTGGTGTTTGGGTAGTGAAGGGGGTCGTGCTGGGGGCAGTTTTTTTGGGTTAAGGGTAGTGCAGTGGTGTTTTGGTAGTGTGGGGGGTCATGCAGGGGTAGATTTAGGGTTTAGGGTAGTGCAGTTGTGTTTGGATAATGTTGGGAGTGGTGCTGGGGGAGTGTTTTAGGGTTTTGGGTAGTGCAGTGGTATTTGGGTAGTATAGGGAGTCGTGCTGGGGGTAGTGTTTTAGGGTTTAGGGTAGTGCAGTGGTGTTTGTGTAGTGTAGAGGATAGTGTTTTAGGGCTTAGGTTAGTGCACTGGAGTTTGTTTAGCGTAGGGGGTCGTTTTTTATGGTTTAGGGTGGTGCAGTGGTCTTTGGGTAGTGTAGTGGGTCGTTTGGGGGGTAGTGTTTTAGGGTTTAGGGTAGTACAGTGGTCATTGGGTAGTGTAGGGGGTCGTGCTGGAGGTAGTGTTTTAGGGTTTAGGGTAGTGCAGTGGTGTTTGGGTAGTGTATGGGGTCATGCAGGGGGTAGTGTTTTAGGGTTTAGGGTAGTGCAGTGGTGTTTGTGTAGTGTGGGGGGTCATGTGGGGGTAGTGTTTTATGGTTTAGGGCAGTGCAGTGGTCTTTGGGTAGTATAGGGGTAGTGCTGGGGGAGGTGTTTTATTGTTTAGGGTAGTGCAGCGGTCTTTAGGTAGTGTAGGGGTAGTGCTGGGTATAGTGTTTTAGGGTTTAGGGTAGTGCAGTGGTGTTTGGGTAGGTTACGGGGTTGTGCTGGGGGTAGTGTTTTAGGGTTTAGGGTACTGTAGTGTTGTTTGGGTAGTGTAGAGGGTACTGCTGGGGGTAGTGTTTTAGGGTTTTGGGTAGCGCTGTGGTGTTTGGGTAGTGTAGGGGTCGTACTGGGTGTAGTGTTTTAGAGTTTAGGGTTTGGGGTAGTGCAGTGGTGTTTGTGTAGAGTAGGGGGTCACGATTTACGATTTTGGGTAGTGCACAAGTGTGTTTGTGTAGTGTAGTGGGTCACGATTAATGGTTTTGGGTAGTGCAGTGGTCTTTGGGTAGTGTAGGTGGTCGTGTGGAGGGTAGTGGTTTAGGGTTTAGTTTAAGTACAGTGGTCTTTGGGTAGTGTAGGGGGTCGTTCTGGGGTAGTGTATTAGGGTTTAGGGTAGTGCAGTGGTGTTTGGGTAGTGTAGGAGGTCGTGCTGGGGGTAGTGTTTTAGGGTTTAGGGTAGTGCAGTGGTGTTTGGGTAGTGTAGGGGGTCGTGCTGGTGGTAGTGTTTTATGGTTTAGGGCAGTGCAGTGGTGTTTATTTAGTGTAGGGGGACGTGCTAGGGAAGTGTTTTAGGGTTTAGGGCGGTGTAGTGGTGTTTGTGTAGTGTAGGGGGTCATGCTGGGGTTAGTGTTTTAGGGTTTAGGGTAGAGCAGTTTTGTTTGGGTATTGGAGGGGGTCGTGCTGGGAGTAGTGTTTTAGGGTTTAAGGTAGTGCAGTTGTGTTAGGGTAGTGTAGTGGGTCGTGCTGGGGTAGTGTTTTAGTGTTTAGGGTAGTGCAGTGGTGTTTGGGTAGTGTAGGGGGTCGTGCTGGGGATAGATTTAGGGTTCAGGGTAGTGCAGTGGTGTTTGGGTAGTGTAGTGGGTCATGCTGGGGGTAGTGTTTTAGGGTTTACGGTAGTGCAGTGGTGTTTGGGCAGTGTAGGGGGTCATGCTGGGGTTAGTGTTTTAGGGTTTAGGGTAGTGCAGTGGTGTTTGGGTAGTGTAGGCGGTCGTGCTGGTGGTAGTGTTTTATGGTTTAGGGCAGTACAGTGGTGTTTATTTAGTGTAGGGGACGTGCTGGGGAAGTGTTTTAGGGTTTGGGCAGTGCAGTGGTGTTTGTGTAGTGTAGGGGGTCTTGCTGGGAGTAGTGATTTAGGGTTTAGGGTAGAGCAGTGGTGTTTGGGTAGTGTAGGGGGTCGTGCTGTAGGTAGTGTTTTAGGGTTTAGGGTAGTGCAGTGGTGTTTGGGTAGTGTAGGGGGTCATGCAGGGGGTAGTGTTTTATGGTTTAGGGTAGTGCAGTGGTCTTTGGGTAGTATAGGGGTAGTGCTGGGGTAGTGTTTTATTGTTTAGGGTAGTGCAGTGGTCTTTAAGTTGTATAGGGGTTGTGCTGGGGGTAGTGTTTTAGGGTTTAGGGTAGTGCAGTGGTGTTTGGGTAGGTTACGGGGTCATGCTGGGGGCAGTGTTTTAGGGGTCAGGGTAGTGCAGTGGTGTTTGGGTAGTGTAGACGGTACTGCTGGGGGTAGTGTTTTAGGGTTTTGGATAGTGCTGTGGTGTTTGGGAAGTGTAGGGGTCGTACTGGGCGTAGTGCTTTAGAGTTTAGGTTTTAGGGTAGTGCAGTGTTGTTTGTGTAGTGTAGGGGGAAGTGCTGGGGGAGTGTTTTAGAGTTTAGGGTAGTGCAGCAGTGTTTGTGAAGTGTTGGTGGTCACGATTTAGGGTTTTGGGTAGTGCAGTGGTCTTTGGGTAGTGTAGGTGGCCGTGTGGAGGGTAGTGTTTTAAGGGTTTAGTTTCAGTACAGTGGTCTTTGGTTAGTTTAGGGGGTCGTTCTGGGGTAGTGTATTAGGGTTTAGGATAGTGCGATGGTGTTTGGGTAGTGTAGGGGGTCGTGCTGGGGGTAGTGTTTTAGGGTTTAGGGTAGTGCAGTGGTGTTTGGGTATTGTAGGGCGTCGTGCTGATGGTAGTGTTTTATGGTTTAGGGCAGTGCAGTGGTGTTTATTGAGTGTAGGGGGACGTGCTATGGAAGTGTTTTAGGGTTTAGGGCAGTGCAGTGGTGTTTGTGTAGTGAAGAGGGTTATGCTGGGGGTTGTGTTTTAGGGTTTAGGGTAGAGCAGTTTTGTTTGGGTATTGTAGGGGGTCGTGCTGGGGGGAGTGTTTTAGGGTTTAGGGTAGTGCAGTGGTGTTTTGGTAGTGTACGGGTCGTGCTGTGGGTAGTATTTTAGGGTTTAGGGTAGTGCATTGGTGTTAGGGTAGTGTAGTGGGTCGTGCTGGGAGTAGAGTTTTAGGGTTTAGGGTAGTGCAGTGGTGTTTGGGTAGTGTAGGGGGTCATACTGGGGTTAGTATTTTAGGGTTTAAGGTTGTTCAGCGGTGTTTGTGTAGTGTAGGGGTCATGTTTTAGGGTTTAGGATAGTGCAGTGGTCTTTGGGTAGTGTAGGTGGTAAGGTGGGGGTAGTGTTTTAGGGTTTAGGGCAGTGCAGTGTTTTTTTGGTAGTGTAGGGGGTTGTGCTGGGGGTAGATTTAGGGTTTAGGGTAGTGCATTGGTGTTTGTTTAGTGTAGGGGTCGTGATGGCGTAGTGTTTTAGGGTTTAGGGTAGTGCAGTGGTGTTTGGGTAGTGTAGAGGGTCTTGCTGGTGGTAGTGTTTTATGGTTTAGGGCAGTGCATTTGTGTTTATTTAGTGTAGGGGGACGTTCTGCGGAAGTGTTTTAGGGTTAAGGGCAGTGCAGTGGTGTTTGGGTAGTGTAGGGGGTCGTGCTGTAGGTAGTGTTTTAGGGTTTAGGGTAGTGCAGTGGTGTTTGGGTAGTGTAGGGGGTCATGCAGGGGGTAGTGTTTTAGAGTTTAGGGTAGTGTAGTGGCGTGTGTGTAGTGTAGGGGGTCGTGTCGGGGGTAGTGTTTTATGGTTTAGGGTAGTGCAGTGGTCTTTGGGTAGTATAGGGGTAGTGTTTTATTGTTTAGGGTAGTGCAGTGGTCTTTAAGTTGTATAGGGGTTGTGCTGGGGGTAGTGTTTTAGGGTTTAGGGTAGTGCAGTGGTGTTTGGGTAGGTTACGGGGTCATGCTGGGGGTAGTGTTTTAGGGGTTAGGGTAGTGCAGTGGTGTTTGGGTAGTGTAGACGGTACTGCTGGGGGTAGTGTTTTAGGGTTTTGGATAGTGCTGTGGTGTTTGGGAAGTGTAGGGGTCGTACTGGGCGTAGTGCTTTAGAGTTTAGGTTTGAGTGTAGTGCAGTTTTGTTTGTGTAGTGTAGGGGGAAGTGCTGGGGGAGTGTTTTAGGGTTTAGGGTAGTGCAGCAGTGTTTGTGAAGTGTTGGGGGTCACGATTTAGGGTTTTGGGTAGTGCAGTGGTCTTTGGGTAGTGTAGGTGGTCGTGTGGAGGGTAGTGTTTTAAGGGTTTAGTTTCAGTACAGTGGTCTTTGGTTAGTTTAGGGGGTCGTTCTGGGGTAGTGTATTAGGGTTTAGGATAGAGTGCAATGGTGTTTGGGTAGTGTAGGGGGTCGTGCTGGGGGTAGTGTTTTAGGGTTTAGGGTAGTGCAGTGGTGTTTGGGTATTGTAGGGCGTCGTGCTGATGGTAGTGTTTTATGGTTTAGGGCAGTGCAGTGGTGTTTATTGAGTGTAGGGGGACGTGCTAGGGAAGTGTTTTAGGGTTTAGGGCAGTGCAGTTGTGTTTGTGTAGTGAAGAGGGTTATGCTGGGGGTTGTGTTTTAGGGTTTAGGGTAGAGCAGTTTTGTTTGGGTATTGTAGGGGGTCGTGCTGGGGGTAGTGTTTTAGGGTTTAGGGTAGTGCAGTGGTGTTTTGGTAGTGTACGGGTCGTGCTGTGGGTAGTGTTTTAGGGTTTAGGGTAGTGCATTGGTGTTAGGGTAGTGTAGTGGGTCGTGCTGGGGGTAGAGTTTTAGGGTTTAGGGTAGTGCAGTGGTGTTTGGGTAGTGTAGGGGGTCATACTGGGGTTAGTATTTTAGGGTTTAGGGTTGTTCAGCGGTGTTTGTGTAGTGTAGGGGGTCATGTTTTAGGGTTTAGGATAGTGCAGTGGTCTTTGGGTAGTGTAGGTGGTAAGGTGGGGGTAGTGTTTTAGGGTTTTGGGTAGTGCAGTGGTCGTTGTGTAGTGCAGGGGGTCATGCTGGGGGTAGTGTTTTAGGGTTTAGGGTAGTGCAGTGGTGTTTTGGTAGTATAGGGGGTCGTGCTGTGGGTAGTGTTTTAGGGTTTACAGTGGTAGAATGGTGTTAGGGTAGTGTAGGTTGTCGTACTGGGGGTAGTGTTTTAGGGTTTAGGGTGGTGCAGTTGTTTTTTGGTAGTGTAGGGGGTTGTGCTGGGGTAGATTTAGGGTTTATGGTAGTGCATTGGTGTTTGTTTAGTGTAGGGGGTCGTGATGGCGTAGTGTTTTAGGGTTTAGGGTAGTGCAGTGGTGTTTGGGTAGTGTAGAGGGTCGTGCTGGTGGTAGTGTTTTATGGTTTAGGGCAGTGCATTTGTGTTTATTTAGTGTAGGGGGACGTTCTGCGGAAGTGTTTTAGGGTTAAGGGCAGTGCAGTGGTGTTTTTGTAGTGTAGGGGGTCATGCTGGGGGTAGTATTTTAGGGTTTAGGGTAGAGCAGTGGTGTTTGGGAAGTGTAGGGGGTCGTGCTGGGGGCAGTGTTTTAGGGTTAAGGGAAGTGCAGTGGTGTTTTTTGGTGGTGTAGGGGGTCATGCTGGGGTTAGATTTAGGGTTTAGGGTAGTGCAGTGTTATTTGGGTAATGTTGGGAGTGGTGCTGGGGGGAGTGTTTTAGGGTTTAGGGTAGTGCAGTGGTGTCTGTGTAGTATCGACGATAGTCTTTTAGGGTTTAGGGTAGTGCAGTGGTGTTTGGGTAGTATAGGGGTTCGTGCTGGGGCTAGATTTAGGGTTTAGGGTAGTGCAGTGGTTTTTGGGTGGTGTAGGGGGTCGTGCTGGGGGTAGTGTTTTAGGGTTTAGGGTAGTACAGAGGTGCTTGGTTAGTGTAGGGGGTCATGCTGGGGTTAGATTTAGGGTTCAGGGTAGTGCAGTGGTGTTTGGGTAATGTTGGGAGTGGTGCTGGGGGAGTGCTTTAGGGTTTAGGGTAGTGCAGTGGTGTTTGGGTAGTGTAGGGGGTCTTGCTGGGGGGAGTACTTTAGGGTTTAGGGTAGTGCATTGGTGTTTGGGTAGTGTAGGGGGTCTTGCTGGGGGGAGTATTTTAGGGTTTTGAGTTGTGCAGCGGTGTTTGTGTAGTGTAGGGGGTCATGTTTTAGGGTTTAGGATAGTGCAGTGGTCTTTGGGTAGTGTAGGTGGTCAGGTGGGGGGTAGTGTTTTAGGGTTTTGGGTAGTGCAGTGGTCGTTGGGTAGTACAGGGGGTCATGCTGGGGGTAGTGTTTTAGGGTTTAGGGTAGTGCAGTGGTGTTTTGGTAGTATAGGGGATCGTGCTGTGGGTAGTGTTTTAGGATTTACAGTAGTAGAGTGGTGTTAGGGTAGTGTAGGGTGTCGTGCTGTGGGTAGTGTTTTAGGGTTTAGGGTAGTGCAGTGGTTTTTTGGTAGTGTAGAGGGCTGTGCTGGGGGTAGATTTAGGGTTTAGGGTAGTGCATTGGTGTTTGTGTAGTGTAGGGGGTCTTGATGGGGTAGTGTTCTAGGGTTTAGGGTAGTGCAGTGGTATTTGGGTAGTGTAGGGGGTCGTGCTGGTGGTAGTGTTTTAGGGTTAAGGGCAGTGCAGTGGTGTTTGTGTAGTGTAGGGGGTCATGCTGGGGGTAGTGTTTTAGGGTTTAGGGTAGAGCAGTGGCGTTTGGGTAGTGTAGGGGGTCGTGCTGGGGGCAGTGTTTTAGGGTTAAGGGTAGTGCAGTGGTGTTTTTGGTAGTGTAGGGGGTCATGCTGGGGTTAGATTTAGGATTTAGGGTAGTGCAGTGTTATTTGGGTAATGTAGGGGTCGTGCTGGGGTAGATTGTTAGGGTTTAGGGTAGTGCAGTGGTGTCTGTGTAGTATAGAGGATAGTCTTTTAGGATTTAGGGTAGTGCAGTGGTGTTTGGGTAGTATAGGGGTTCGTGCTGGGGCTATATTTAGGGTTTAGGGTAGTGCAGTGGTGTTTGGGTAGTGTAGGGGGTCATGCTGGGGGTAGATTTAGGGTTCAGGGTAGTGCAGTGGTGTTTGGGTAATGTTGGGAGTGATGCTGGGGGGAGTGTTTTAGGGTTTAGGGTAGTGCAGTGGTGTTTGGGTAGTGTAGGGGGTCTTGCTGGGGGGAGTATTTAAGGGTTTAGGGTAGTGCAGTTGTGTTTGAGTAGTGTATGGAGTCATGCTGGGGGTAGTGTTTTAGGGTTTAGGGTTGTGCAGCAGTGTTTGTGAAGTGCAGGGGGTCATGTTTTAGGGTTTCTGATAGTGTAGTGGTCTTTGGGTAGTGTAGGTTGTCATGTGGGGGGTAGTGTTTTAGGGTTTTGGGTAGTGCAGAGGTCGTTGGGTAGTGCACGGGGTAGTGCTGGTGGTAGTGTTTTAGAGTTTAGGGTAGTGCAGTGGTGTTTTGGTAGAATAGGGGGTCGTGCTGTGGGAAGTGTTTTAGGTTTTACAGTACTAGAGTGGTGTTAGGGTAGTGTAGGGTGTCGTGCTGGGGGTAGTATTTTAGGGTTTAGGGTAGTGCAGTGGTGTTTTGGTAGTGTAGGGGGTTGTGCTGGGGGTAGATTTGGTGTTTAGGGTAGTGCATTGGTGTTTGTTTAGTGTAGGGGGTCGTGATGGCGTAGTGTTTTAGGGTTTAGGGTAGTGCAGTGGTGTTTGGGTAGTGTAGGGGGTCTTGCTGGGGGGAGTACTTTAGGGTTTAGGGTAGTGCATTGGTGTTTGGGTAGTGTAGGGGGTCTTGCTGGGGGGGAGTATTTTAGGGTTTTGGGTTGTGCAGCGGTGTTTGTGTAGTGTAGGGGGTCATGTTTTAGGGTTTAGGATAGTGCAGTGGTCTTTGGGTAGTGTAGGTGGTCAGGTGGGGGTAGTGTTTTAGGGTTTTGGGTAGTGCAGTGGTCGTTGGGTAGTACAGGGGGTCATGCTGGGGGTAGTGTTTTAGGGTTTAGGGTAGTGCAGTGGTGTTTTGGTAGTATAGGGGATCGTGCTGTGGGTAGTGTTTTAGGGTTTACAGTAGTAGAGTGGTGTTAGGGTAGTGTAGGGTGTCGTGCTGGGGGTAGTGTTTTAGGGTTTAGGGTAGTGCAGTGGTTTTTTGGTAGTGTAGAGGGCTGTGCTGGGGGTAGATTTAGGGTTTAGGGTAGTGCATTGGTGTTTGTGTAGTATTGGGGGTCTTGATGGGTGTTAGAAATGGGATTTCTGGTTGGCTAAGGCTTGCGCCAAAGTCAGGCAGAAACCACCACTCTAGTCAGGGCAAGGAAGTTACACGCCAAAGATAACCCCTGCTCACCCCCTTGGTAGCTTGGCACGAGCAGTCAGGCTTATCCCTGAGGCGATGTGTAAAGCGTTTGCGCGCGCACCCAGCAACAACACCCAAGGCCCACCACAATGGAAACTCCACACAAGGTATTCTATAAAAATAGCCTTTGTATTATACACAACACATTAGATAAAAACACACACTCTACAATGTGCCAACAGGCACGGGCAGAATTTACAAGGGATTATATGTACAGGGGACAGGGCCACATGGACCGCTGTACGGAATTAGCACTCTTAGAACATAGCACATAGAACATAGGAAATAAAATTACAGTTGCGCAAACTTACACCTAGCACACAACCAGTCACTACTGGTATCAGGTAAGTACCACCTACGCAACCCTAACCACCTTAGGAAAATATTGCGCAGGGAATCAGGACCTCACTGGCACCACCTGTACTAGGGAGAAAACAACCACCTAAGTATCACAATACCTGTAGGGGTAAAACGCACATTACACATGATGCATCACATTCAGAGGTGTAAAACAAAGCACATGACGCATAAACACATTCAGAGGTGCAGAAAAGGTACAATGGCGCCAAAAACTCACATTAGCCACCACCTGTGGCAGTCCCTAGGCCAACTGGCCTCTCATGGGCTCAAGCGCCCGTTGTCCACAGAGTCAGGGCAAGATTGCGCAGGATGCACAGTCTAGAACGTAAAGCAACAGGGCACAACCTAAACGTTGCAGCTGCCCACTAAGTGCTGGGCAGCTGGGAAAAAGAACCTGGCACCGGCGTGCCTCTTGAGCCCTCTCTGGGCTCTGGACGATCAAGCAATGCCCCTGTTAGAGCCTCACAGGCTCAATAAACAAATGTGCCCCTCTGAATAACGTCGGAGCGGCCCACTGCCTTCCGGGGCCGCTCTGGTCATGGACGAAATGCCCCCGTAGGTTTAGAGCCTCCCTGAGCTCTTCTAAAAACAAGGAGTGCCTCGTTGGAGCCTCTCGGGGCTCGGGAGCACTGCTTTCCTCGGAGTCCCACTCGGGGGACTCTCTAAAGACACCGCTGCCCCCCTGAGCCTTGCAGGCTCTGAAATAGCTGGGGGGGGGGGCGCGTTGGAGCCTCGCAGGCTCCTTGAATCGGGTGGGAGCGCTCGAGCGCTCAAACCAAGCACCCCAAGCTCCCGCTGGTCAGAGCCTTTGCCGGCTCGTGACCGGAACACTCCGCCCCCTCACTCACCGGGTTGGTCCAGACCGGCGAGGATCCTCCTCGGACTCGATCCGACGCTCGGCCCAGTGCGGGGTAGGCTCCCGCCTGGGTCGCGGGGGTGCTGCTTCTTTTCCGGGCTGGCCCAGCGCGGGGTAGGCTCCCGCCTGGGTCTCGAGGGGGATTGGGATTCCAGACCAGCCACGAGTCTTGGAAGGAGGCGGGGTAGGCTCCCGCCCTCCTACTTCCGGTTGTCCCGGAGTCCCGCCTGCAGCCTGCCTGACTTCCTCTGGGAGCCCGGCTGCGGCGGTGATTTTCAATCTTGGCAATGAGAGGGGTAGGCTCCCTCGTAGATGCGGTATACGGCGGGGTGGGCACCCGCCGTAAGAATAAGCAAATTAGCGGCGTGGGCACCCGCGAGCACACCACAATGCGGGGTGGGCTCCCGCTCGATCAAATAATTAAATAAGCAGGGTCAACGCCGGGTGGGCACCGGCTGGCATCAATAAAGCACTCCCGAGCGCTAGAGGCAAATCCAAGCGTGTTGGGGGAAAGAAAAGCGCTTCCAGGCGCTTAGGGGACCCAAACAAAGCGCTCCCAGCGCTATGAAGCCAAGAAAAGCGCTCCCAGCGCTATGAGGGAAAGGAAAGCACTTCCTGGTGCTTTAGGATAAAAATAACCACAAAGTCCAGCAAAGTTCTTCCCTGCACGCAGCAGGGCAGGGGTGGGGGGCCAGGCTGGACCCAGAGCCAGCTCACTGGGCCTCCAGGCAGGGAGGTAGTCCAGGTGGCGGTCCTCTGGTCCAGCAGCAGCAGCAGCCCCCCTCAGGTAAGATCCTGGCAGAGAACAGATTCTGTGGGGACACAGCCCCATTTTTATACAGGCAAACCCTTTGTTCTGGGTTCAGGGTGAGGGGGAAAACCAGTCGCAGCTGGTTGGGGAGCACCCTTGATGTGCTCAGCCCCTCACTCTATTCACTGGCAGGGCTAGGGTCGTCAGTCGCACCACAGGGGGCGGGGCCAGCATTGTGTGTGGAAAACCCTGTCCTATTCAGGACCCAGGTGTACTCCTCCCACCCATCTAGCTGCTGATCTCCCCATTCACCACTGGGTGACTCATCCTGACTCTGGGGAATCCCTAGCCCGTCACATGACACGACCAGCCAATCACGCGACAGACACACTGCACACAGAAGTGCCCACTTCTAGAAGTGGCACTTCCACACTAGGTACATGCACGCCGCACACATCATCGTGCAGCATTCACTCCCACGAGTCCGCACATACCAAACTCGGGCCTGCACACCCCACGCATCAGGAACTACTAGGGACACATACATTCCCCATGCATTCTTATGGGAGGGCAGGCCTATCTCACCACATGCACTCAGAGCACGCACGCACTTTACCCTGGGACACAGGGAAAGTGCGCAGAGACCAAACAATTACCACACCAAGTCACCAATAAAAAGCAAAAAAAGTTCAGGGGTGAACCTGCCAGAAGGGCCAAGTCCAACACAACCCCCTTCCAGCCAAAACGCAGGGCAGACCAATCACCACCGTGATGGACTTCCCTGCTTGGGGCGATATAACACGGACGCGGGCCCGCAACTGCAGGGACACCCTCCGGTTCTACGCCACGGTGAACCCATGGAATTATTTCTAACACCACTGTCTGGACCAACTGGGCTACCCCACTGGTACTCCCAAGCTGTCCGCGGCCAAGACCAGGCCCTAGGCCACCCAGGTGCCACTGGTCTTTGCCTAACCACAGAGTGGGGGGTAGTAACCCCTGGCACATAGCGGCCATTCTCCACTCTTCCTCTCTGAAAGACAGGACTAGACTGCCACTGGTTCTCCAGCCTAGGGTCTACACCCTCAGGCGGACCAGGAGTCTCAGGGAAAGCTCTCCTCCCCCTACCTCTTCTCCTAGGGTTCCTCCTCCTCTGGCGAGGGGTACACCTAGAACGCCATTCCAACCCAGGGTTTAACCCCTCAGGTTGTACCGGGGGCAGAGGTGGGCTCTCCCACCCTCTGCACCCCCTTCCAGAGCCCTGCTCCCTACCAACTGGGGCGGTACCTCTGGAAGAAGAACTGGTCGGGACGCTGGTTACAGACGTCCCACCCTTCAGGTCAGGCTGATCCCGAACCTGGCCTTCCAACCTCCGGCCTAGAACCTTTGGTGGAATAATTGCCTGGCACTCCAGGACTTCTGGGGATTTCCACTCCATCCCCCTGAGGCTATCAAAGGACACATACGTCAAGCGACTGTCTGTCTGGCGCTGATCTCCCGTCCCCTGTCCACCTGACAGTGCGCGGAGATCCCCCAGAACAGAAGTGGTGCCACCCTGGTCACTACACGAGATCCTAGCCCAACTGGGTAGTCCCTGACCCACAGGCTCTTCCACTGGGGAACTCATCCCCCAATCACTCCTCACACTGGACTCCTGTACCCTCCCTACCGGAGCGGTACTGCCAGACACTAGAACCACAGGAGCCCTGTTTACAGGCGCTCCAGGTCCTCCACTCACTAAGAGATCTTCCTCAAGTGGACTAACAGGACAGCCTAGGTCCCCAACTTGGTGTTCCCTCATGAAACCATCCAAGTCCTGAGGCAGGGTTTCGGGCGTCTGGGGACCCTCGGTCACCCCCTCACTCCTGCTCCACTGAGCCAGGCAGTGAGCCCCTACACCCTCCTCTCTATCCTGGGACCTAGCTGGGCTACACTGAGCCTCCTCCACCACGCTGGGCTGGAGGATCTCTGAACCACTACTGTTGGAATCACTCTCCCATTCCTCATCAGAACTTGGGAACCCTTCCCAACGGTCTGCTTTTCTTGCCAGGGTCCAAGGATCCAAGGCATCACATCCCAACAGGTGTTGGCGCAACCCGGGATAAAAACTACTGCATAGCTGTTCTTTGATAACCAGAGCATACAGTCCATCAAAATCCCGTTTCGTGTTTACACTTAACCAATCATCCAGTGCATCCTCACATTTACCCACAAACGTGTCCCAAGTCTGGTGAGACAGCTTCCTACTGCCCCTGAATTTCAACCTTAACTCCTCCTCCTGGGGAACAGGTACCAGACTGGGATTTCCTACACTGGAATCTATCTGGCTGCTACCACTGGACTCAACCCTCCCTGGGGAGTCCAGAAAACCACAACTGCGCTCAGGGGATAACCTACCCTCCAGAGCTAGTTTCTCTCTGGCAAAGGCCCTCTCAGCCTCCGCCATCTGTCTTTTGACCTCCAGCTGCGCCATAGCCTGGGCATGCTGCAACCTGAGCTTTTCTAACGTCAGCTGGTGCTCCCTTTCTTTCCTCCTATCTTCCCACTCCTCCGGGGACAGGGAAAGGGATGAGGCGCTGCCTCCTACGCTGGACCCAGCAAGGGACTCCCTACCTATGGGGTCTTCACTCTCTACTGGCGTCCAGGTATTGTCATCCTCTACCTCCTCTTCTGACTCTTCAGGGCTCCCCACAGACCCACCACCCTCCAGGTGTGAGGCCCGGGCCCTTTCCATACTGTGCTCAAGATCCCATGCACCCTTTTGCCATAGGACCAGGTGGTCCTGAAGTTCGTACAGAGTGTTGGACTCTCTCCCTGTACAGGACCTTTTCTAACTCCTGCCTCTGGCGCCAAGCTAGCTCATAGGGATCACAAGCAGGCTCCATTCTGGCAGACGTTTCTAGAGAAAAGATCACACAGGGAACCTAGGGGTCTGAGCCTAACAGGAGCACACAATTCACAAAAACATTCAGCAAGCTCTCTAACCCAGAGAACTCACACTCACTTGCCTAGTGCCACACACCCTTCATCCACACACAACCCTCCCCTCGGACTGGTAAGGCAGTTTCTACCACCCCTGATTCCTCAACCTGACCACCACGTGACACAGGTACCAACTCTGGGCGCAGGGCGGGGGACAAATGTACTGGACACTATTACGCTGCCACCACTGGATCCCACCCTCTGGTGAATCCAGAAAACACAATGCACTTAGGGGGATGATCTACCCTCCCGAGCTAGGGACACCTAACTCACAGTGCACAAAACCACATTTCCAAAGAAATGACAATTAAAAACAATTTTAAAACAATAATCCCTATACCATGTGATTTATCTAAATGCAGAGTTTTGTAGTGCGGCCAGTTGCTGCTGCGGTACAGCGCAAACGCAAGTCCAAATCCCACCGCTGATCACCAATGTTAGAAATGGGATTTCTGGTTGGCTAAGGCTTGCGCCAAAGTCAGGCAGAAACCACCACTCTAGTCAGGGCAAGGAAGTTACACGCCAAAGATAACCCCTGCTCACCCCCTTGGTAGCTTGGCACGAGCAGTCAGGCTTATCCCTGAGGCGATGTGTAAAGCGTTTGCGCACGCACCCAGCAACAACACCCAAGGCCCACCACAAAGGAAACTCCACACAAGGTATTCTATAAAAATAGCCTTTGTATTATACACAACACATTAGATAAAAACACACACTCTACAATGTGCCAACAGGCACGGGCAGAATTTACAAGGGATTATATGTACAGGGGACAGGGCCACATGGACCGCTGTATGGAATTAGCACTCTTAGAACATAGCACATAGAACATAGGAAATAAAATTACAGTTGCGCAAACTTACACCTAGCACACAACCAGTCACTACTGGTATCAGGTAAGTACCACCTACGCAACCCTAACCACCTTAGGAAAATATTGCGCAGGGAATCAGGACCTCACTGGCACCACCTGTACTAGGGAGAAAACAACCACCTAAGTATCACAATACCTGTAGGGGTAAAACGCACATTACACATGATGCATCACATTCAGAGGTGTAAAACAAAGCACATGAAGCATAAACACATTCAGAGGTGCAGAAAAGGTACAATGGCGCCAAAAACTCACATTAGCCACCACCTGTGGCAGTCCCTAGGCCAACTGGCCTCTCATGGGCTCAAGCGCCCGTTGTCCACAGAGTCAGGGCAAGATTGCGCAGGATGCACAGTCTAGAACGTAAAGCAACAGGGCACAACCTAAACGTTGCAGCTGCCCACTAAGTTCTGGGCAGCTGGGAAAAAGAACCTGGCACCGGCGTGCCTCTTGAGCCCTCTCTGGGCTCTGGACGATCAAGCAATGCCCCCGTTAGAGCCTCTCAGGCTCAATAAACAAATGTGCCCCTCTGAATAACGTCGGAGCGGCCCACTGCCTTCCGGGGCCGCTCTGGTCATGGACGAAATGCCCCCGTAGGTTTAGAGCCTCCCTGGGCTCTTCTAAAAACAAGGAGTGCCTCGTTGGAGCCTCTCGGGGCTCGGGAGCACTGCTTTCCTCGGAGTCCCACTCGGGGGACTCTCTAAAGACACCGCTGCCCCCCTGAGCCTTGCAGGCTCTGAAATAGCTGGGGGGGGGGGCGCGTTGGAGCCTCGCAGGCTCCTTGAATCGGGTGGGAGCGCTCGAGCGCTCAAACCAAGCACCCCAAGCTCCCGCTGGTCAGAGCCTTTGCCGGCTCGTGACCGGAACACTCCGCCCCCTCACTCACCGGGTTGGTCCAGACCGGCGAGGATCCTCCTTGGACTCGATCCGACGCTCGGCCCAGTGCGGGGTAGGCTCCCGCCTGGGTCGCGGGGGTGCTGCTTCTTTTCCGGGCTGGCCCAGCGCGGGGTAGGCTCCCGCCTGGGTCTCGAGGGGGATTGGGATTCCAGACCAGCCACGAGTCTTGGAAGGAGGCGGGGTAGGCTCCCGCCCTCCTACTTCCGGTTGTCCCGGAGTCCCGCCTGCAGCCTGCCTGACTTCCTCTGGGAGCCCGGCTGCGGCGGTGATTTTCAATCTTGGCAATGTGAGGGGTAGGCTCCCTCGTAGATGCGGTATACGGCAGGGTGGGCACCCGCCGTAAGAATAAGCAAATTAGCGGCGTGGGCACCCGCGAGCACACCGCAATGCGGGGTGGGCTCCCGCTCGATCAAATAATTAAATAAGCGGGGTCAACGCCGGGTGGGCACCGGCTGGCATCAATAAAGCGCTCCCGAGCGCTAGAGGCAAATCCAAGCGTGTTGGGGGAAAGAAAAGCGCTTCCAGGCGCTTAGGGGACCCAAACAAAGCGCTCCCAGCGCTATGAAGCCAAGAAAAGCGCTCCCAGCGCTATGAGGGAAAGGAAAGCACTTCCTGGTGCTTTAGGATAAAAAGAACCACAAAGTCCAGCAAAGTTCTTCCCTGCACGCAGCAGGGCAGGGGTGGGGGGCCAGGCTGGACCCAGAGCCAGCTCACTGGGCCTCCAGGCAGGGAGGTAGTCCAGGTGGCGGTCCTCTGGTCCAGCAGCAGCAGCAGCCCCCCTCAGGTAAGATCCTGGCAGAGAACAGATTCTGTGGGGACACAGCCCCATTTTTATACAGGCAAACCCTTTGTTCTGGGTTCAGGGTGAGGGGGAAAACCAGTCGCAGCTGGTTGGGGAGCACCCTTGATGTGCTCAGCCCCTCACTCTATTCACTGGCAGGGCTAGGGTCGTCAGTCGCACCACAGGGGGCGGGGCCAGCATTGTGTGTGGAAAACCCTGTCCTATTCAGGACCCAGGTGTACTCCTCCCACCCATCTAGCTGCTGATCTCCCCATTCACCACTGGGTGACTCATCCTGACTCTGGGGAATCCCTAGCCCGTCACATGACACGACCAGCCAATCACGCGACAGACACACTGCACACAGAAGTGCCCACTTCTAGAAGTGGCACTTCCACACTAGGTACATGCACGCCGCACACATCATCGTGCAGCATTCACTCCCACGAGTCCGCACATACCAAACTCGGGCCTGCACACCTCACGCATCAGGAACAACTAGGGACACATACATTCCCCATGCATTCCTATGGGAGGGCAGGCCTATCTCACCACATGCACTCAGAGCACGCACGCACTTTACCCTGGGACACAGGGAAAGTGCGCAGAGACCAAACAATTACCACACCAAGTCACCAATAAAAAGCAAAAAAAGTTCAGGGGTGAACCTGCCAGAAGGGCCAAGTCCAACAATGGGGTAGTGTTCTAGGGTTTAGGGTAGTGCAGTGGTATTTGGGTAGTGTAGGGGGTCGTGTTGGTGGTAGTGTTTTAGGGTTAAGGGCAGTGCAGTGGTGTTTGTGTAGTGTAGGGGGTCATGCTGGGGGTAGTGTTTTAGGGTTTAGGGTAGAGCAGTGGCGTTTGGGTAGTGTAGGGGGTCGTGCTGGGGGCAGTGTTTTAGGGTTTAGGGTAGTGCAGTGGTGTCTGTGTAGTATAGAGGATAGTCTTTTAGGACTTAGGGTAGTGCAGTGGTGTTTGGGTAGTATAGGGGTTCGTGCTGGGGCTAGATTTAGGGTTTAGGGTAGTGCAGTGGTGTTTGGGTAGTGTAGGGGGTCATGCTGGGGGTAGATTTAGGGTTCAGGGTAGTGCAGTGGTGTTTGGGTAATGTTGGGAGTGATGCTGGGGGGAGTGTTTTAGGGTTTAGGGTAGTGCAGTGGTGTTTGGGTAGTGTAGGGGGTCTTGCTGGGGGGAGTATTTAAGGGTTTAGGGTAGTGCAGTTGTGTTTGAGTAGTGTATGGAGTCATGCTGGGGGTAGTGTTTTAGGGTTTAGGGTTGTGCAGCAGTGTTTGTGAAGTGCAGGGGGTCATGTTTTAGGGTTTCTGATAGTGTAGTGGTCTTTGGGTAGTGTAGGTTGTCATGTGGGGGTAGTGTTTTAGGGTTTTGGGTAGTGCAGAGGTCGTTGGGTAGTGCACGGGGTAGTGCTGGTGGTAGTGTTTTAGAGTTTAGGGTAGTGCAGTGGTCTTTTGGTAGAATAGGGGGTCGTGCTGTGGGAAGTGTTTTAGGTTTTACAGTACTAGAGTGGTGTTAGGGTAGTGTAGGGTGTCGTGCTGGGGGTAGTATTTTAGGGTTTAGGGTAGTGCAGTGGTGTTTTGGTAGTGTAGGGGGTTGTGCTGGGGGTAGATTTAGTGTTTAGGGTAGTGCATTGGTGTTTGTTTAGTGTAGGGGGTCGTGATGGCGTAGTGTTTTAGGGTTTAGGGTAGTGCAGTGGTGTTTGGGTAGTGTAGAGGGTCGTGCTGGTGGTAGTGTTTTATGGTTTAGGGCAGTGCATTTGTGTTTATTTAGTGTAGGGGGACGTTCTGCGGAAGTGTTTTAGGGTTAAGGGCAGTGCAGTGGTGTTTGTGTAGTGTAGGGGGTCATGCTGGGGGTAGTATTTTAGGGTTTAGGGTAGAGCAGTGGTGTTTGGGTAGTGTAGGGGGTCGTGCTGGGGGCAGTGTTTTAGGGTTAAGGGAAGTGCAGTGGTGTTTTTTGGTAGTGTAGGGGGTCATGCTGGGGTTAGATTTAGGGTTTAGGGTAGTGCAGTGTTATTTGGGTAATGTTGGGAGTGGTGCTGGGGGGAGTGTTTTAGGGTTTAGGGTAGAGCAGTGGTGTCTGTGTAGTATAGATGATAGTCTTTTAGGGTTTAGGGTAGTGCAGTGGTGTTTGGGTAGTATAGGGGTTCGTGCTAGGGCTAGATTTAGGGTTTAGGGTAGTGCAGTGGTTTTTGGGTGGTGTAGGGGGTCGTGCTGGGGGTAGTGTTTTAGGGTTTAGGGTAGTACAGAGGTGCTTGGTTAGTGTAGGGGGTCATGCTGGGGTTAGATTTAGGGTTCAGGGTAGTGCAGTGGTGTTTGGGTAATGTTGGGAATGGTGCTGGGGGAGTGCTTTAGGGTTTAGGGTAGTGCAGTGGTGTTTGGGTAGTGTAGGGGGTCTTGCTGGGGGGAGTACTTTAGGGTTTAGGGTAGTGCATTGGTGTTTGGGTAGTGTAGGGGGTCTTGCTGGGGGGGAGTATTTTAGGGTTTTGGGTTGTGCAGCGGTGTTGGTGTAGTGTAGGGGGTCATGTTTTAGGGTTTAGGATAGTGCAGTGGTCTTTGGGTAGTGTAGGTGGTCAGGTGGGGGGTAGTGTTTTAGGGTTTTGGGTAGTGCAGTGGTCGTTGGGTAGTACAGGGGGTCATGCTGGGGGTAGTGTTTTAGGGTTTAGGGTAGTGCAGTGGTGTTTTGGTAGTATAGGGGATCGTGCTGTGGGTAGTGTTTTAGGGTTTACAGTAGTAGAGTGGTGTTAGGGTAGTGTAGGGTGTCGTGCTGGGGGTAGTGTTTTAGGGTTTAGGGTAGTGCAGTGGTTTTTTGGTAGTGTAGAGGGCTGTGCTGGGGGTAGATTTAGGGTTTAGGGTAGTGCATTGGTGTTTGTGTAGTATAGGGGGTCTTGATGGGGTAGTGTTCTAGGGTTTAGGGTAGTGCAGTGGTATTTGGGTAGTGTAGGGGGTCGTGCTGGTGGTAGTGTTTTAGGGTTAAGGGCAGTGCAGTGGTGTTTGTGTAGTGTAGGGGGTCATGCTGGGGGTAGTGTTTTAGGGTTTAGGGTAGAGCAGTGGCGTTTGGGTAGTATAGGGGGTCGTGCTGGGGGCAGGGTTTTAGGGTTAAGGGTAGTGCAGTGGTGTTTTTGGTAGTGTAGGGGGTCATGCTGGGGTTAGATTTAGGGTTTAGGGTAGTGCAGTGTTATTTGGGTAATGTAGGGGTCGTGCTGGGGTAGATTGTTAGGGTTTAGGGTAGTGCAGTGGTGTCTGTGTAGTATAGAGGATAGTCTTTTAGGATTTAGGGTAGTGCAGTGGTGTTTGGGTAGTATAGGGGTTCGTGCTGGGGCTAGATTTATGGTTTAGGGTAGTGCAGTGGTGTTTGGGTAGTGTAGGGGGTCATGCTGGGGGTAGATGTAGGGTTCAGAGTAGTGCAGTGGTGTTTGGGTAATGTTGGGAGTGATGCTGGGGGGAGTGTTTTAGGGTTTAGGGTAGTGCAGTGGTGTTTGGGTAGTGTTTTAGGGTTTAGGGTATTACAGAGGTGCTTGGTTAGTGTAGGGGGTCATGCTGGGGGTAGATTTAGGGTTCAGGGTAGTGCAGTGGTGTTTGGGTAATGTTGGGAGTGATGCTGGGGGGAGTGTTTTAGGGTTTAGGGTAGTGCAGTGGTGTTTGGGTAGTGTAGGGGGTCTTGCTGGGGGGGGTATTTAAGGGTTTAGGGTAGTGCAGTTGTGTTTGAGTAGTGTATGGAGTCATGCTGGGGGTAGTGTTTTAGGGTTTAGGGGTGTGCAGCAGTGTTTGTGAAGTGCAGGGGGTCATGTTTTAGGGTTTCTGATAGTGTAGTGGTCTTTGGGTAGTGTAGGTTGTCAAGTGGGGGGTAGTGTTTTAGGGTTTTGGGTAGTGCAGAGGTCGTTGGGTAGTGCACGGGGTAGTGCTGGTGGTAGTGTTTTAGAGTTTAGGGTAGTGCAGTGGTGTTTTGGTAGAATAGGGGGTCGTGCTGTGGGTAGTGTTTTAGGTTTTACAGTACTAGAGTGGTGTTAGGGTAGTGTAGGGTGTCGTGCTGGGGGTAGTATTTTAGGGTTTAGGGTAGTGCAGTGGTGTTTTGGTAGTGTAGGGGATTGTGCTGTGGGTAGATTTAGTGTTTAGGGTAGTGCAGTGGTCTTTGGGTAGTGTAGTGGGTCGTGTGGGGGGTAGTGTTTGAGGGTTTAGGGTAGTGCAGTTGTCTTTGGGTAGTGTAGGGTGTCGTGCTGGGGGTAGTGTTTTAGGGTTTAGGGTAGTGCAGTGGTGTTTGGGTAGTGTAGGGGTCGTGCTGGGGGTAATTGTTTAGGGTTTAGGGTAGTGCATTGGTGTTTGTGTCGTATAGGGGGTCGTGTGGAGGGTAGAGTTTTTTGGTTTAGGGTAGTGCAGTGGTCTTTGGGTAGTGTAGGGTTAGTGCTGGGGGTAGTGTTTTATGGTTTAGAGTAGTTCAGTGGTCTTTACGTAGTGTAGGGGTAGTGCTGGGGGTAGTGTTTTAGGGGTTAGGGTAGTGCAGTGGTGTTTGGGTAGGTTACAGGGTCATGCTGGGGGTAGTGTTTTACGGTTTATGGTAGTGCAGTGGTGTTTGGGTAGTGTAGAGGGTACTGCTGGGGGTAGTGTTTTAGGGCTTAGGGGAGCGCAGTTGTGTTTGGGTAGTGTAGGGGGTCATACTGGAGGTAGATTTAATGTTTAGGATACTGCAGTGTTGTTTGGGTAGTGTAGGAGGTCGTGATGGGGGTAGTGTTTTAGGGTTTAGGGTAGTGCTGTTGTGTTTGGGTATTGTAGGGGGTCATGCTGGTGGTAGTGTTTCATGGTTTAGGGCAGTGCAGTGGTGTTTCTTTAGTGTAGGGGGACGTGCTGGGGAAGTGTTTTAGGGTTTAGGGCAGTGCAGTGGTGTTTGTGTAGTGTAGGGGGTCATGCTGGCGGTAGTGTTTTAGGGTTTAGGTTAGAGCAGTGGTGTTTGGGTAATGTAGGGGGTCGTGCTGGGGGCAGTGTTTTACGTTTAAGAGTAGTGCAGTGGTGTTTTGGTAGTGTAGGGGGTCATGCTGGGGTTAGATTTCGGGTTTAGGGTATTGCAGTGTTGTTTGGGTAATGTCGGGAGCGGTGCTGGGGGTAGTGTTTTAGGGTTTAGGGTAGTGCAGTTGTGTCTGTATAGTATAGAGGATAGTGTGTTAGGGTTTAGGGTAGTGCATTGGTGTTTGGGTAGTGTAGGGGGTCGTGCGGGGTAGATTTAGAGTTTAGGGCAGTGCAGTGGTGTTTGGGTAGTGTAGTGGTCGTGCTGGGGGTAGTGTTTTAGGGTTACGGTAGTGCATTGGTGTTTGGATAGTGTAGTGGTCATGCTGGGGGTAGTGTTATAGGGTAGTACAGAGGTGCTTGGGTAGTGTAGGGGTCATGCTGGGGACAGATTTAGGGTTTAGGATAGTGCAGTGGTGTTTGGGTAATGTTGGGAGTGGTGCTGGGGGAGTGTTTTAGGGTTTAGGGTAGTGCAGTGGTGTTTGGGTAGTGTAGGGGGTCTTGCTGGGGGAGTATTTTAGGGTTTAGGGTAGTGCAGTTGTGTTTGAGTAGTGTATGGAGTCATGCTGGGGGTAGTGTTTTAAGGTTTAGGGTTGTGCAGCGGTGTTTGTGAAGTGCAGGGGGTCATGTTTTAGGGTTTCGGATAGTGCAGTGGTCTTTGGGTAGTGCAGGTTGTCATGTGGGGGGTAGTGTTTTAGGGTTTTGGGTAGTGTGGTGGTCGTTGGGTAGTGTAGGGGGTCGTGCTTGTGGTAGTGTTTTAGAGTTTAGGGTTGTGCAGTGGTGTTCTGGTAGTATAGGGGGTCGTGCTGTGGGTAGTGGTTTATGTTTTACAGTACTAGAGTGGTGTTAGGGTAGTGTAGGGTGTTGTGCTGGGATAGTGTTTTAGGGTTTAGGGTAGTGCAGTGGTGTTTTGGTAGTGTGGGGGGTTGTGCTGGGGGTAGATTTTGTGTTTAGGGTACTGCAGTGAGTTTTGGGTAGTGTAGGGGGTCGTGATGGGGTAGTGTTTTAGGGTTTAGGGTAGTGCAGTCTTGTTTGGGTATTGTAGGAGGTTGTGCTGGTGGTAGTGTTTTATGGATTAGGGCAATGCAGTGGTGTTTATTTAGTGTAAGGGGACATGCTGGGGAAGTGTTTTAGGGTTTAGGGCAGTGCAGTGGTGTTTGTGTAGTATAGAGGGTTATGCTGGGGGTAGTGTTCTAGGGTTTAGGGTAGAGCAGTGGTGTTTGGATAATGTAGGGGGTCTTGCTGGGGAAGTATTTTGGGGTTAAGGGTAGTGCAGTGGTGTTTTGGTAGTGTAGGGGGTCATGCTGGGGTTAGATTTAGGGTTTAGGGTAGTGCAGTGTTGTTTGGGTAATGTTGGGAGTGGTGCTGGGGGTAGTGTTTTAGGGTTTAGGGTAGTGCAGTGGTGTCTGTGAAGTATAGAGGAAAGTGTTTTAGGGTTTAGGGTAGTGCAGTGGTGTTTGGGTAGTGTAGGGGGTCGTGCTGGGGGTAGATTTAGGGTTTAGGGTAGTGTAGGGGAGATTGGGTAGTGTAGGGGGTCGTGCTGGGGGTTGTGTTTTAGGCTTTACGGTAGTGCAGTGGTGTTTGGGTAGTGTAGCGGGTCATGCTGGGGGTAGTGTTTTAGGGTTTAGGGTAGTACAGAGGTGCTTGGGTAGTGTAGGCGGTCATGCTGAGAGTAGATTTAGGGTTTAGGGTAGTGCAGTGGTGTTTGGGTAATGTTGGGAGTGGTGCTGGGGGGAGTGTTGTAGGGTTTAGGGTAGTGCAGCTGTGTTTGGGTAGTGTAGGGGGTCTTGCTGAGGGTAGTGATTTAGGGTTTAGGGTAGTGCAGTGGTGTTTGTGTAATATAGAAGAAAGTGTTTTAGGGTTTAGGTTAGTGCAGTGGTCTTTGGGTAGTGTAGGGGGTCATGCTGGGGATAGTGTTTTAGGGTTTCGGGTAGTGTAGTGGTGTTTTGGTAGTATAGGGGGCAGTGCTGTGGGTAGTGTTTTAGGGTTCGCGGTAGTAGAGTGGTGTTAGGGTTATGTAAGGGGTCATGCTGGGGGTAGTGTTTTAGGGTTTAGAGTAGTGCAGTGGTGTTTGCTTAGTGTAGGGAGTCATGCTGGGGGAAGGTTTAGGGTTTAGGGTAGTGCAGTGGTGTTTGGGTGGTGTAGGGGGTCGTGTGGGGGTAGTGTTTTAGGGTTTAGGGTAGTGCAGTGGTGTTTGGGTAGTATAGGGAGTCATGCTGGTGGTAGTGTTTTATGGTTTAGGGCAGTGCTGTGGTGTTTATATAGTGTAGGGGACGTGCTGGGGAAGTGTTTTACGGTTTAGGGCAGTGCAGTGGTGTTTGTGTAGTGTAGGGGGTCATGCTGGGGGTAGTGTTTTAGGGTTTAGGGTACAGCACTGGTGTTTGGGTAGTGTAGGGGGTAGTGCTGGGGGCAGTGTTTTAGGGTTAAGGGTAGTGCAGTGGTGTTTTGGTAGTTGTTAGAATGGGGAACCCCTAGTTGGCACAGGTAGGTACTTGTGACAAGCAGTGGTCCCTTCTTCTATTCAGGGCGAGAGAGTTACCCCCTCAGAACAACCCCTGCTCACCCTATAGGTAGTGTGGCGCGAGCAGTCAGGGCTAAACTTCAGGGCGCTAGTCAGTTAAGCATTTATGATCACACACAGTAAACCACAATGGTCCCCCACAAACGGACACCAGGCGTAAGTTGTATCAAAAATACGGATGCTTTATATAAAAGATTCTTTGTTACGCAGGCAGGTACAAGACCATCAATAACGGTTGCGAAATGGAAGCCACAAGATGATAATTAGGCACTGTTCTTGTCTTTGGTAACTTATTCGATCACGAGCGCTTCACAGGGCTCGGTTGAGTCGGTCCAGTCACGATGATGCGCAGTGCACCCAGGGTACAGTGATACGGGGAAATCAGAACGTTGCGGACCCCGAGTCCGATAGAGAGTTCACTGTACCTGGGAACGTGCGGTGTGCTTGGACGAGTCTTCAGGAGAGATGCAGGTTCTGCACCTCGTGGGTCTTCCGGATCAAGAATTCAGCGGGCGGCTTTCGGTAGACAGGTGCGGCCCAGGGCCTCCGACACGGACTGTGCGGGAGGTCACTGCGGAGGGCGGCACGGTCAGACTCAGGCTGGGAGGTGAAGCGGGGCGGCCGGATACGTTACGACGTACGGGCGGCCGTCCGAGGCTGGATTTCACTTCCCCACTAGAAATCCGGCGGGAGGGCGAAAGGGCACCAAGCGCGCTCCAGTAGCAGGCAGGTGACAGGGAAGCGGGACGGCCAGACTCGTGGGTCCAGAGCGACTCAGGTAGAGCGGGGCTCTCGGCGAGTGGAGGCGGCCAGGCTTCTGGGTGTCACGGCCCTAGGAGGGATGCGAAGGTGCGCAGGGCACTCCGGCGGGAGAAAGCACACGGCTCGAATTCTCAGACGAGCGGAGACACGGTGAACCCACTGGTCCTGGGGTTCAGTTCAGGGGGCAAGCTCTTCTTCCAAGCCCTTGGAGATAGTTGAAGAACAAAGTGCAAAAGTCTCTTTCAGTCTTTTTCCTCTCCTTCCTTAGCAAGGCACCTACTGCAGGCCAGTCCCTTAGGTCAGGGAAAGTTACTCCTCCTTCAGCTTCTTCCAGGTCCTTCTAGTCAGGCAGAGTTTCTTCGTGGTTCAATCTGGATCTGATTTCTTAGGAGCCAAGCTCCTACTTTTATACAGGGATTCTTTTGTTCTTTAGCGCCAGGGGGCCTGGGCCTGGCTCAGTCCAGTTTTGGAGCACTCTGTTGTGGTGACTCGGCTTGTTCCTTTCAGCAGCAGGGCAGAGACATCAGCCGCTCCACAGGGGGCGGCGCCGGCTTTGTGGTGGCAGAGCACAGGTCTATTCAAGAGTCAGGGTGCACTCCTCCCACCCATCCTGGGGTAATCTCTCTACCCACCACCTGGCAGCCAACCTGTCTCCTGGAATCCCCCAGCCCTGCTCCTGTACTGTTGCTAGGCAGAACACACACACACACAGCAGAGGCGGACTGAGATGGTTAGGCACGCAAAGGCTAACTTTCTAAAAGTAGCATTTGCAAACCCGGGATATTAAAATAACCTTTACTAAAAGATGTACTTTATTACCCCGAGTTCAGGCATACTAAACATGACCTTCTACCATGCTCTCTGAGTCCACTGGGGTCACAGCGTGTAGCGATCCCAGCAGCCCATTCTGGCCTATGGAGAGCAGGTAGCCTTCAATAGTGAAAAACGAAAATGGCTGTAATTCACTACTAAGACATGCCACACACATCAGGGCATGTCCTACCTTATACCTACAATGCACCCTGCGCTTAGGCCTACCAGAGGGGTGACTAACATGTAGTTAAGGGAAGGTTTAGAGACTGGTAAGTGGGGACACTTGCTCAGTCAGCGCGACGGTACCAGACCGCGCGCAGGTTCTGCAGTGGCAGACCCTAGACACATTTTACCCCGCTGCTTCGGTGGGTGGCACAACCCGTGCTGCAAGCCCACTCGCAGCATTTGGATATACAAGCCCTTGGCACCCCTGGTGCACTCTACTAGGGACTGATAGTAAACCAAATAAACCAAACGTGGAAGTCAATTCACATAATACATTTTACCATAGGGAGCACTTGCACTGTGGCACTGGATGGCAGTGGCACAGTGCCCTGAGCAGCTAACACCAACACAAAAACACATTGAGGCACAGACAAAAATGGAAGGGTGACCCACGCCAATGGTGCCAGGTCTAACACGTGTCCCCTCCAGCTGAAAAGTGGGGAGAACTACCCTACCCCAGGGAGTTCTGCATCACTAAGGCGGAAAAACCTGGACAGACCGTCAGCATTGGCGTGATCTGTGCCAGGGCGATGCTCCACCGTAAAGTCCATACCCTGTAGGGAGATGGACCACCTCAACAGTTTTGGGTTCTCACCCCTCATTTGCATCAACCATCTGAGGGGCCTGTGGTCGGTCTGAACCCGGAAGTGAGACCCAAACAAGTAGGGTCTTAGCTTCTTCAGCGCCCAGACCACAGCAAATGCTTCTCGTTCTATCGCACTCCACCTTTGTTCCCGGGGGAGTAGCCTCCTGCTAATAAAGGCTACGGGTTGGTCAAAGCCCTCCTCAGTGATCTGTGAGAGAACAGCCCCTACACCATGCTCTGATGCATCCGTCTGCACCAGGAACTCTTTGGAGAAGTCAGGAGCCAAGAGCACGGGCGCCGTGCACATGGCAGTTTTCAAGGTGTCGAAGGCTTTCTGACAGGTGTCAGTCCATATCACTTTTCTGGGCTGCTTCTTCGAAGTCAGCTCTGTCAAGGGGGCAACGATGCTGCCATACCCCTTGACAAACCTCCTGTAGTACCCGGTGAGTCCTAAAAAGGCCCTCACCTCCGTCTGGGTCTTTGGGGGCTCCCAAGCCAGGATGGTTTCAACTTTGGGTTGGAGGGGCGCCACCTGGCCGCTCCCCACTTGGTGTCCCAAGTACACCACTGAACCCTGCCCGATCTGACACTTGCTTGCCTTGATCGTGAGGCCTGCCTTGCGCAGCGCCATCAACACTTCCCAGAGATGTTGCAGGTGTTCTTCCCATGTGCCGCTGAACACTGCGATGTCATCCAGGTAGGCGGCGCTGAACTCGGTCAGCCCCGCCAACACCTGGTTGACCAACCTCTGGAAGGTGGCAGGGGCATTCTTCATCCCAAAGGGCATCACCCGGAACTGGTAATGCCCATCTGGTGTAGAGAATGCGGACCTCTCTTTGGCCCCGTCAGTCAAGGCGATCTGCCAGTACCCAGACGTTAAGTCAAACGTGCTGAGGTACCGTGCAGCCCCTAACCGATCGATGAGCTCATCAGCTCTGGGGATGGGGTGCGCGTCAGTCTTCGTGACTGAGTTGAGTCCTCGGTAGTCCACACAGAACCGGAGTTCGGGCGTGGCACCCGGCGCTGCAGCCTTTGGGACCAAGACCACTGGGCTGGCCCAAGGACTGCTGGAGGACTCAACCACCCCTAGAGCAAGCATCTTCGAGACCTCCTCTTTGATGCAGGCCCTGACCCTGTCAGTTACCCGGTAGGCCTTGTGCTTCACAGGTAAGCTGTCTCCCGTATCCACATCATGGACGCACCAATTTGTGATACCGGGAACCAGGGAGAACAGGTCGGGAAACTGCCCCAGCAGCTGGCGGCAGTCACCCTGTTGCTCAGGGGTCAGGGTGGGTGAGAGGTTAACTCCATCCACTGACCCGTCTCGCTCTGAGGCTACCAAGAGGTCAGGAAGAGGCTCGGACTCCTCTTCCATCCCATCATCGGTGGCCAAGAGCATGCCCACTTCGGACCTCTCCAAGTGGGGCTTCAGTCGATTGACATGTAGGACCCTTAAGGGGTTCCTAGGAGACCGCAAGTCCACCAAGTAGGTGACAGAACTCTTGCGCTCCACAATCTCAAAGGGTCCTGTCCACTTGTCCTGGAGTGCACAAGGCTCCACAGGGGCCAGGACCCACACTTTTTGGCCAGGTTGAAGCTCAACCAGAGTGGCATTCTGGTCATACCACCGCTTCATTTCCTCCTGGCTGGCTTCCAGGTTTGCCTCCGCAAGTTGCCTGAAACGCCTAGTCTGGTTCCGGAAGGCCAGCATGTAACTGTATACATTCTGGGGAGGTTTCCTGGGAGATTGCTCCCAGCCTTCCTTGACCAGACTAAGAGGTCCTCGTACTGGGTGGCCGTACAAAAGCTCAAAGGGACTGAACCCTAGAGACTTTTGTGGCACCTCGCGGTACGCAAAGAGAAGGCATGGTAAGAGGACGTCCCACTTACGCCTCATGGGCTCCTCGAGACCCATAATCATGCCCTTCAGGGTTCGGTTGAAGCGCTCAACCAACCCGTTTCCTTGGGGATGGTAAGGTGTGGTGAACTTGTAGGTTACACCACACTCTTGCCAAAGGGACTTCATATATTTCGATATGAAGTTGGTCCCCCTGTCCGACACCACCTCTAGAGGGAATCCTACTCGTGAGAAAATTCCCATCAGTGCCCGTCCCACCACGGGGGCCGTCACTGTCCTCAGAGGGATGGCTTCAGGGTACCGGGTGGCATAGTCCACCAAGACCAGGATAAACCTGTTGCCCATGGCTGTCTTGGGGTCCAGTGGCCCCACAATGTCAATCCCCACCCGCTGGAATGGGGTACTGACCACAGGGAAAGGTTGGAGTGGAGCTCTCAGCTTCCTTCCACTCTTGCCACTTGCCTGGCAAGTCTGGCATGTCCTGCAGTGAGTGTCAGAACTCCTGCGCATTTGGGGCCAATAAAAGTGGGTGACAAGCCTCTCAAAGGTCTTGTCCTGCCCCAAATGTCCTGCTAACGGTACGTCGTGAGCCAGCCCCAGTAGGAAGGCTCTGAACTTCTGGGGTACCACCAGCGCACGGGCTGACCCAGGTTCAGCAACCTTAGGCTCGGAGTATAGGAGGTCGTTCTCCCAGTAGATCAAGTGAGTTCCGGACTGGTCACCATTGGCCTGGGCTGCAGCCTGCTGCCGCATACCCTCTAGAGAGGGGCACTCTTTCTGCTCCCTGCAGAATTCCTCCCTGGTGGGGCCTCCTTCTTGCTGCCAATGGGTCAGCTCAGGCAGGTCCCCCAGTTCGGCTATCTGTTCCCCGGTAGGCTCCAGGGCATCCCCCTCAAGGTCTGCTTCCTCCTGGGCCGTGGGAACTTCAGGAGCCGGATTCCCGTGCCTCCCTTGCCCTCTCTCTAAGGCCGGTTCCTGGGCCTCTCCCTCAGGCTCCAGGGTTCCTTCAACACCCCTACCGGCTGCCATCGACCGGGTGGTCACGCACGCCCAATCAGGCAAGCCCACCATCCGCAGGTGAGTTGTCTTCTCCACCTTTTCCCAAGGGGAGCTCTCCAAATCGTTACCAAGGAGACAATCAACAGGCATGGCCTCTCTCACAGCCACTTGCAGAGTACCAGAGACCCCCCCCCACTCAAAGGGAACCTGAGCCATTGGACACTGACTCTCTGTGTTGTCGGCGTTGACAACACGGCAGAATGCGTGCGGGACAACCTGCTCTTGAGACACCAGGTGTTGCTTGACAGCAGTCACACTGGCTCCTGTATCTCTAAGAGCCCCCACCCTTTTGCCATTTATGGTCACCCACTGCCCATACTTTTGAGTATTGGGGGGCAGCTGGGCCTCAGCGACCATCTCACTGTCTCCTAATGAGACTAGGGTCATCTGTACGGGATCCCCCGCCCCTTGGACATCTATCTCCCTCCCCAAGGCTACACTATTCACCTGCTTGGGGGGTGGAGCACCAGAGGGTGCTGGTTTACCATACAGGGGGCACTTGGGATCCACGGAAATGTGCCCCAGGTTGTTACACTTGTAACATCGGAGGGGCCCTCTTTGAACAGGGTTACCTGTCGGGGCCCCGGTCTGCTTCGGGGGTGGGGGTGGCTGAGAACCTTTCCCTTGGTTCCCTTGGGAATTACTTTGGGGCCCTCTGTAGAACTCCCTCTGTTTACCCTTGTCCCCCCCACTCTTCTGCTGGGGACCCTGAACACCCTTGGCGGGGCCTGCTACGGGACCCTTGTGGACCCTGGTGCTGATCCAGCGGTCCGCCTCCTCAGCAAGCTTCCTCGGGTTGGACAGCTTGCTATCGATCAGGTGTTGGCGTAGCTCAGGAAAACAATTATCCAACAAGTGCTCCCATGCAATTAAATCAAACAGCCCTTGGTAATCATTCACTTTGCTACCCTTCACCCAACCATCCAGCGCTCTGCAAAAAAAGGTCACATATTCTACATAAGTGGTACCAGGTTTCTTGGTGCAATCCCTAAATCTCTGTCTGTACAGTTCAGGAGTTAACCCATACCTTGTCATAAGAGCCTCCTTCATGTGTGGATAGGATGTGTGGACATCAGAGGGGAGGTCTAGCAGTGTGTCCCGCCCCTCACTTAGGAACCTTCCCCACAACCCCGCTCCCCAATCCTTCTCAGGGACCCGGTGGGAGGACATGGCTACTTCATAGGCCCTAAACCACTGCCCAATATCATCCTGCTTATAATATTCTTTGACTACATCTTTAGGAATGTGCACCCTTGACTCTGTTGAATTGCTGCCACCAGAGGGTGAGTTGTCTAAACTCCTGGCCTTGAGATCCAACTCCCTCATTTTTACCTCATGCTCCATGGCCAGTTTTTGCCTTTCCATCTCCATTCGCAGCTTTGCCATCTCCACCTCGTGTGCTCGGGCAGCACTCCTGTCGGCCATCTCCTCGGGCGACAGGCCCCTGCTAGGCTCAAAAACACCTTCTGGGGGTATCCCCTCCGGTGCATTCTCTGGGAACTTTGATTCGTACCAGGCTCTCAGCGCTTTTACATACTGATCCTTGTTGCCAAGTCCACTCTGCTTGATTCTGTACTTGGAGAGATATCCTTTCAGGACATCATTGGTGCACTTCATCAGTGCCTCGGGCTCCCAATCGATGTCATCCACTCCAGAGAATACAGAGGACGCTCCGCCTCCATTGACTGAGCTAGGCATGGTTCCTTAAGGTGGAGATTCTTCTTTAGCAACAACTGTCAATCAATCTGTGGCTGCGTTATAGGTCTGCTCTACGTGGTGATCAATAATTCACTGTATGTAAATCATAAATGCAAATTCGAAATCCCACCGCTGCCACCAATGTTAGAATGGGGAACCCCTAGTTGGCACAGGTAGGTACTTGTGACAAGCAGTGGTCCCTTCTTCTATTCAGGGCGAGAGAGTTACCCCCTCAGAACAACCCCTGCTCACCCTATAGGTAGTGTGGCGCGAGCAGTCAGGGCTAAACTTCAGGGCGCTAGTCAGTTAAGCATTTATGATCACACACAGTAAACCACAATGGTCCCCCACAAACGGACACCAGGCGTAAGTTGTATCAAAAATACGGATGCTTTATATAAAAGATTCTTTGTTACGCAGGCAGGTACAAGACCATCAATAACGGTTGCGAAATGGAAGCCACAAGATGATAATTAGGCACTGTTCTTGTCTTTGGTAACTTATTCGATCACGAGCGCTTCACAGGGCTCGGTTGAGTCGGTCCAGTCACGATGATGCGCAGTGCACCCAGGGTACAGTGATACGGGGAAATCAGAACGTTGCGGACCCCGAGTCCGATAGAGAGTTCACTGTACCTGGGAACGTGCGGTGTGCTTGGACGAGTCTTCAGGAGAGATGCAGGTTCTGCACCTCGTGGGTCTTCCGGATCAAGAATTCAGCGGGCGGCTTTCGGTAGACAGGTGCGGCCCAGGGCCTCCGACACGGACTGTGCGGGAGGTCACTGCGGAGGGCGGCACGGTCAGACTCAGGCTGGGAGGTGAAGCGGGGCGGCCGGATACGTTACGACGTACGGGCGGCCGTCCGAGGCTGGATTTCACTTCCCCACTAGAAATCCGGCGGGAGGGCGAAAGGGCACCAAGCGCGCTCCAGTAGCAGGCAGGTGACAGGGAAGCGGGACGGCCAGACTCGTGGGTCCAGAGCGACTCAGGTAGAGCGGGGCTCTCGGCGAGTGGAGGCGGCCAGGCTTCTGGGTGTCACGGCCCTAGGAGGGATGCGAAGGTGCGCAGGGCACTCCGGCGGGAGAAAGCACACGGCTCGAATTCTCAGACGAGCGGAGACACGGTGAACCCACTGGTCCTGGGGTTCAGTTCAGGGGGCAAGCTCTTCTTCCAAGCCCTTGGAGATAGTTGAAGAACAAAGTGCAAAAGTCTCTTTCAGTCTTTTTCCTCTCCTTCCTTAGCAAGGCACCTACTGCAGGCCAGTCCCTTAGGTCAGGGAAAGTTACTCCTCCTTCAGCTTCTTCCAGGTCCTTCTAGTCAGGCAGAGTTTCTTCGTGGTTCAATCTGGATCTGATTTCTTAGGAGCCAAGCTCCTACTTTTATACAGGGATTCTTTTGTTCTTTAGCGCCAGGGGGCCTGGGCCTGGCTCAGTCCAGTTTTGGAGCACTCTGTTGTGGTGACTCGGCTTGTTCCTTTCAGCAGCAGGGCAGAGACATCAGCCGCTCCACAGGGGGCGGCGCCGGCTTTGTGGTGGCAGAGCACAGGTCTATTCAAGAGTCAGGGTGCACTCCTCCCACCCATCCTGGGGTAATCTCTCTACCCACCACCTGGCATCCAACCTGTCTCCTGGAATCCCCCAGCCCTGCTCCTGTACTGTTGCTAGGCAGAACACACACACACACAGCAGAGGCGGACTGAGATGGTTAGGCACGCAAAGGCTAACTTTCTAAAAGTAGCATTTGCAAACCCGGGATATTAAAATAACCTTTACTAAAAGATGTACTTTATTACCCCGAGTTCAGGCATACTAAACATGACCTTCTACCATGCTCTCTGAGTCCACTGGGGTCACAGCGTGTAGCGATCCCAGCAGCCCATTCTGGCCTATGGAGAGCAGGTAGCCTTCAATAGTGAAAAACGAAAATGGCTGTAATTCACTACTAAGACATGCCACACACATCAGGGCATGTCCTACCTTATACCTACAATGCACACTGCGCTTAGGCCTACCAGAGGGGTGACTAACATGTAGTTAAGGGAAGGTTTAGAGACTGGTAAGTGGGGACACTTGCTCAGTCAGCGCGACGGTACCAGACCGCGCGCAGGTTCTGCAGTGGCAGACCCTAGACACATTTTACCCCGCTGCTTCGGTGGGTGGCACAACCCGTGCTGCAAGCCCACTCGCAGCATTTGGATATACAAGCCCTTGGCACCCCTGGTGCACTCTACTAGGGACTGATAGTAAACCAAATAAACCAAACGTGGAAGTCAATTCACATAATACATTTTACCATAGGGAGCACTTGCACTGTGGCACTGGATGGCAGTGGCACAGTGCCCTGAGCAGCTAACACCAACACAAAAACACATTGAGGCACAGACAAAAATGGAAGGGTGACCCACGCCAATGGTGCCAGGTCTAACAGTAGTGTAGGGGGTCATGCTGGGGGTAGATTTAGGGTTTAGGGTAGTGCAGTGGTGTTTGGGTAATTTTGGGAGTGGTGCTGGGGGGAGTGGTTTAGGGTTTAGGGTAGTGCAGTGGTGTTTGGGTAGTATAGGGAGTCGTGCTGGGGGTAGTGTTTTAGGATTTAGGGTAGTGCAGTGGTGTTTGTGTAGTGTAGAGGATAGTGTTTTAGGGTTTAGGTTAGTGCACTGGTCTTTGGGTAGTGTAGTGGGTCATGTGGGGGGTAGTGTTTTAGGGTTTAGAGTAGTACCGTGGTCTTTGGATAGTGTAGGGGTCGTGCTGGAGGTAGTGTTTTAGGGTTTAGGGTAGTGCAGTGGTGTTTCGATAGTGTAGGGGGTCATGCTGGGGGTAGTGTTTTAGGTTTTAGGGTTGTGCAGCGGTGTTTGTGTAGTGAAGGGGGTCGTGTTTTAGGGTATAGGGTTATGCAGTGGTTTTGGGTAGTATAGTGGGTCGTGCTTGGGGTAGTGTTTTAGGGTTTATGGTAGTGCAGTGGTGTTTGGGTAGTGTGGGGGTCGTGACGGGGTAGTGTTTTAGGGTTTAGGGTAGTGCAGTGGTGTTTGTGTAGTGTAGGGGGTCGTGTGGGGGGTAGAGTTTTATGGTTTAGGGTAGTGCAGTGGTCTTTGGGTAGTGTAGGGGGTCGTGTGGGGGGTAGAGTTTTATGGTTTAGGTTAGTGCAGTGGTCTTTGGGTAGTGTAGGGGTAGTGCTGGGGGTAGTGTTTTATGGTTTAGAGTAGTGCAGTGGTCTTTAGGTAGTGTAGGGGTAGTGCTGGGGGTAGTGTTTTAGGGGTTAGGGTAGTGCAGTGGTGTTTGGGTAGGTTATGGGGTCGTACTGGAGGTAGATTTAGTGTTTAGGGTACTGCAGTGGTGTTTGGGTAGTGTAGGAGGTCGTGATGGGGTAGTGCTTTAGGGTTTAGGGTAGTGTAGTGGTGTTTGGGTATTGAAGGGGGTTGTGCTGGGTAGGTTATGGGGTCGTACTGGAGGTAGATTTAGTGTTTAGGGGTAGTGCTGGGGGTAGTGTTTTAGGGGTTAGGGTAGTGCAGTGGTGTTTGGGTAGGTTATGGGGTCGTACTGGAGGTAGATTTAGTGTTTAGGGTACTGCAGTGGTGTTTGGGTAGTGTAGGAGGTCGTGATGGGGTAATGTTTTATGGTTTAGGGCAGTGCAGTGGTGTTTATTTAGTGTAGGGGACGTGCTGGGGAAGTGTTTTAGGGTTTAGGGCAGTGCAGTGGTGTTTGTGTAGTGTACGGGGTCATGCTGGGGTAGTGTTTTAGGGTTTAGGTTAGAGCAGTCGTGTTTGGGTAATATAGGGGGTCGTGCTGGGGGCAATGTTTTACGGTTAAGGGTAGTGCAGTGGTGTTTTGGTAGTTTAGGGGGTCATGCTGGGGTTAGATGTAGGGTTTAGGGTAGTGCAGTGGTGTCTGTGTAGTATAGAGGATAGTGTTTTAGGGTTTATGGTAGTGCATTGGTGTTTGGGTAGAGTAGGGGGTCGTGCGGGGGGTAGATTTAGGGTTTAGGGTAGTGCTGTGATGTTTGGGTAGTGTAGGGGGTCGTGCTGGGGTTAGTGTTTTAGGGTTTATGGTAGTGCAGTGGTGTTTGGGTGGTGTAGGGGACATGCTGGGGGTAGTGTTTTAGGGTAGTACAGAGGTGCTTGGGTAGTGTAGGGGGTCATGCTGGGGTCAGATTTACAGTTTAGGATAGTGCAGTGGTGTTTGGGTAAAGTTGGGAGTGGTGCTCGGGGAGTGTTTTAAGGTTTAGGGTAGTGCAGTGGTGTTTGGGTAGTGTAGGGGGTCTTGCTGGGGGTAGTGTTTTAGGGTTTAGGGTAGTGCAGCTGTGTTTGTGTAGTGTAGAGGATAGTGTTTTAGGGTTTAGGTTAGTGCACTGGTGTTTGTGTAGTGTAGGGGGTCGTGTTTTAGGGTTTCGGATAGTGCAGTGGTCTTTGGGTAGTGTAGGGTGTCGTGCTGGGGGTAGTGTTTTAGGGTTTCGGGTAGTGCAGTGGTGTTTTGGTAGTATAGGGTGTCGTGCTGTGAGTATTGTTTTAGGGTTCACGGTAGTAGAGTGGAGTTAGGGTAGTGTAGGGGGTCGTGCTGGAGGTAGTGTTTTAGGATTTAGGGTAGTGCAGTGGTGTTTGGGTAGTGTAGGGGGTCGTGCTGGGGGTAGATTTAGGGTTTAGTGTAGTGCAGTGGTGTTTGGGTAGTGTAGGGGGTCGTGCTGGGGGTAGTGTTTTAGGGTTTAGGGTAGTGCAGTGGTGTTTGGGAAGTGTAGGGGGTCGTGCTGGTGGTAGTGTTTTATGGTTTAGGGCAGTACAGTGGTGTTTATTTAGTGTAGTGGACGTGCTGGGGAAGCGTTTTAGGGTTTATGGCAGTGCAGTGGTGTTTGTGTAGTGTAGGGGGTCATGCTGGGAGTAGTGTTTTAGGGTTTAGGGTAGTGCAGTGGTGATGGGTAATGTTCGGATTGGTGCTGGGGGGGAGTGTTTTAGGGTTTAAGGTAGTGCAGTGGTATTTGGGTAGTATAGGGAGTTGTGCCAGGGGTAGTGTTTTAGGGCTTAGGTTAGTGCACTGGAGTTTGTGCAGTGTAGGCGGTCGTGTGTTAGGGTTTAGGGTAGTGCAGTGGTCTTTGGGTAGTGAAGTGGGTCGTTTGGGGGGTAGTGTTTTAGGGTTTATGGTAGTACAGTGGTCTTTGGGTAGTGTAGGGAGTCGTGCTGGAGGTAGTGTTTTAGGGTTTAGGGTAGTGCAGTGGTGTTTGGGTAGTGTAGGGGGTCATGCAGTGGGTAGTGTTTTAGGGTTTAGGGTAGTACAGTGGTGTTTGTGTAGTGTAGGGGGTCGTGTGGGGGTAGTGTTTTATGGTTTAGGGTAGTGCAGTGGTCTTTGGGTAGTATAGGGGTAGTGCTGGGGGTAGTCTTTTATTGTTTAGGGTAGTGCAGTGGTCTTTAGGTAGTGTAGGAGTAGTGCTGGGGGTAGTGTTTTAGGGTTTAGGGTAGTGCAGTGGTGTTTGGGTCGGTTACGGGGTCGTGCTGGGGGTAGTGTTTTAGGGTTTAGGGTAGTGCAGTTGTCTTGGGGTAGTGTAGGGGGTCATGAGGGGGTAGTGTTTGAGGGTTTAGTGTAGTACAGTGGTCGTTGGGTAGTATAGGGGGTCATGCTAGGGGTAGTATATTAGGGTTTAGGGTAGTGCAAGGTGTTTGGGTAGTGTAGGGGGTCATGCTGGGGGTAGTGTTTTTGGGTTTAGGGTACTACAGTGTTGTTTGGGTAGTGTAGGGGTTCGCTCTGCTGGTAGTGTTTTAGGGTTAAGGGCAGAGCAGTGGTGTTTATTTAGTATAGGGGGATGTGCTGGGGAAGTGTTTTAGGGTTTGGGCAGTTCATTGGTGTTCGTGCAGTGTAGGGGGTCATGCTGGGGGTAGTGTTTTAGGGTTTAGGGTAGAGCAGTGGTGTTTGGGTATTGTAGGGGGTCGTGCTGGGGGCAGTGTTTTAGGGTTAAGCGAAGTGCAGTGGTGTTTTGGTAATGTAGGAGGTCGTGCTGTGGGTAGTGTTTTAGGGTTTAGTGTAGTGCAGTGGTGTTTGGGTAGTCTAGGGGGTCATGCTTCAGGTAGTGTTTTAGGGTTTACGGAAGTGCAGTGGTGTATTAGCAGTGTAGGGGGTCATGCTGGGGGTTGTGTTTTAGTGTTTATGGTAGTGCAGTGGTGTCTGGGTTGTGTAGGGGGTCATACTGGGGGTAGATTTAGGGTTTAGGTAGTGCAGTGGTGTTTGGGTAATGTAGGGAGTGGTGCTGGGGGTAGTGTTTTAGGGTTTAAGGTAGTGCAGTGGTGTTTGTGTAGTGTAGGGGGTCGTGCTGGGGGTAGTGTTTTAGGGTTTAGGGTTGTGCAGAGGTGTTTGTGTAGTGTACGGGGTCATGTTTTAGGGTTTAGGGTAGTGCAGTGGTCTTTGGGTAATGTACGGGTCGTGTGGGGTTAGTGTTTTAGGGTTTAGGGTAGTGCAGTGGTCTTTCAGTAGTGTAGGGTTAGTGCTGGGGTTAGTGTTTTAGGGTTTAGGATAGTGCAGTGGTGTGCGGGTAGTGTAGGCGGTCATACTGGGTAGTAGTGTTTTAGGGTTTAGGGTAGTGCAGTGGTGTTTGGGTAGTGTAGGGGATACTGCTGGGGGTAGTGTTTTAGGGTTTAGGGTAAGCTAGTGGTGTTTGGCTAGTGTAGGGGGTCGTGCTGAGGGTAGTGTTTTAGGGTTTAGCCTAGTGCAGTGGTGTTTTTGAAGTGTAGGGGGTAGTGATTTAGGGTTTAGGGTAGTGCAGTGGTCTTTGGGTAGTATAGGGTAATGCTGGGTGTAGTGTTTTAGGGTTTAAGGTAGTGCAGTGGTGTTCGGGTAGTGTAGGGGGTCATGCTGGGGGTAGTGTTTTAGGGTTTAGGGTAGTGCAATGGTGTTTGGGTAGTGTAGGGAGTTGTGGTGTGGGGAGTTTGTGAGGGTTTAGAGTAGTGCAGTGGTGTTCAGGTAGAGTATGGGGTCGTGCTGGGTGTAGTATTTTAGAGTTTAGGGTAGTGTAGTGCTGTGTGGGTAGTGTAGGGAGTCATGCTTGGGGTAGTGTTAGGGTTTAGTGTAGTGCAGTGGTGTTTGTGCAGTGTAGGGGTCGTGCTGGGGGAAGATTTAGGGTTTAGGGTAGTGCAGTGGTGTTTGGGTAGTGTAGTGTGTCATGCTGGGGGTAGATTTAGGGTTTAGGGTAGTCCAATGGTGTTTGGGTAGTGTAGAGATTTGTGCTGCGGGGAGTTTGTTAGGGTTTACAGTAGTGCAGAGGTGTTCGGGTAGTGTAGGGGGTCATGCTGGGGTAGTATTTTAGGGTTTAGGGTAGTGCAGTGGTGTTTAGGTAGTGTAGGGGGTCTTGCTGGGGGTAGTGTTTTAGGGTATAGGGTAGTGTAGTGTTGTTTGGGTAGTGTAGGGGGTCATGCTGGGGGTAGTGATTTAGGGTTTAGGGTAGTGCAGTGGTGTTTGGGTAGTATAGGTAGTAGTGCTCGGGGAAGATTATAGGGTTTAGGGTAGTGCAGTGGTCTTTGGGTAGTATAGGGGTAGTGCTGGGGGTAGTGTTTTATTGTTTAGGGTAGTGCAGTGGTCTTTAGGTAGTATAGGAGTAGTGCTGGGGGTAGTGTTTTAGGGTTTAGGGTAGTGCAGTGGTGTTTGGGTCGGTTGCGGGGTCGTGCTGGGGGTAGTGTTTTAGGGTTTAGGGTAGTGCAGTGGTCTTGGGGTAGTGTAGGGGGTCATGAGGGGGTAGTGTTTGAGGGTTTAGTGTAGTACAGTGGTCTTTGGGTAGTATAGCGGGTCATGCTGGGGGTAGTATATTAGGGTTTAGGGTAGTGCAAGGTGTTTGGGTAGTGTAGGGGGTCATGCTGGGGGTAGTGTTTTAGGGTTTAGGGTAGTACAGTGTTGTTTGGGTAGTGTAGGGGTTCGTTCTGCTGGTAGTGTTTTATGGTTTAGGGCAGAGCAGTGGTGTTTATTTAGTATAGGGGGATGTGCTGGGGAAGTGTTTTAGGGTTTGGGCAGTTCATTGGTGTTTGTGCAGTGTAGGGGGTCATGCTGGGGGTAGTGTTTTAGGGTAGAGCAGTGGTGTTTGGGTATTGTAGGGGGTCGTGCTGGGGGCAGTGTTTTAGGGTTAAGCGAAGTGCAGTGGTGTTTTGGTAATGTAGGGGGTCGTGCTGTGGGTAGTGTTTTAGGGTTTAGTGTAGTGCAGTGGTGTTTGGGTAGTCTAGGGGGTCATGCTTCAGGTAGTGTTTTAGGGTTTACGGTAGTGCAGTGGTGTATGGGCAGTGTAGGGGGTCATGCTGGGGGTAGTGTTTTAGGGTTTATGGTAGTGCAGTGGTGTCTGGGTTGTGTAGGGGGTCAAACTGGGGGTAGATTTAGGGTTTAGGTAGTGCAGTGGTGTTTGGGTAATGTAGGGAGTGGTGCTGGGGGTAGTGTTTTAGGGTTTAAGGCAGTGCAGTGGTGTTTGTGTAGTGTGGGGGGTCATGCTGGGGGTAGTGTTTTAGGGTTTAGGGTTGTGCAGAGGTGTTTGTGTAGTGTAGGGGGTCATGTTTTAGGGTTGAGGGTAGTGCAGTGATCTTTAGGTAGTGTACGGGTCGTGTGGGGTTAGTGTTTTAGGTTTTAGGGTAGTGCAGTGGTCTTTCGGTAGTGTAGGGTTAGTGCTGGGGGTAGTGTTTTAGGGTTTAGGATAGTGCAGTGGTGTGCGGGTAGTGTAGGCGGTCATACTGGGTAGTAGTGTTTTAGGGTTTAGGGTAGTGCAGTGGTGTTTGGGTAGTGTAGGGGATACTGCTGGGGGTAGTGTTTTAGGGTTTAGGGTAAGCTAGTGGTGTTTGGCTAGTGTAGGGGGTCGTACTGAGGGTAGTGTTTTAGGGTTTAGCCTAGTGCAGTGGTGTTTTTGCAGTGTAGGGGGTAGTGATTTAGGGTTTAAGGTAGTGCAGTGGTGTTTGGGTAGTGTAGGGGGTCATGCTGGGGGTAGTGTTTTAGGGTTTAGGGTAGTGCAATGGTGTTTGGGTAGTGTAGGGAGTTGTGGTGTGGGGAGTTTGTGAGGGTTTAGAGTAGTGCAGTGGTGTTCAGGTAGAGTATGGGGTCGTGCTGGGTGTAGTATTTTAGGGTTTAGGGTAGTGTAGTGCTGTGTGGGTAGTGTAGGGAGTCATGCTTGGGGTAGTGTTAGGGTTTAGTGTAGTGCAGTGGTGTTTGTGTAGTGTAGGGGTCGTGCTGGGGAAAGATTTAGGGTTTAGTGTAGTGCAGTGGTGTTTGGGTGGTGTAGTGTGTCATGCTGGGGGTAGATTTAGGGTTTAGGGTAGTCCAATGGTGTTTGGGTAGTGTAGGGAGTTGTGCTGCGGGGAGTTTGTTAGGGTTTACAGTAGTGCAGAGGTGTTCGGGTAGTGTAGGGGGTCATGCTGGGGTAGTATTTTAGGGTTTAGGGCAGTGCAGCGGTGTTTAGGTAGTGTAGGGGGTCTTGCTGGGGGTAGTGTTTTAGGGTATAGGGTAGTGTAGTGTTGTTTGGGTAGTGTAGGGGGTCATGCTGGGGGTAGTGTTATTGGGTTTAGGATAGTGCAGTTGTGTTTAGGTAGTGTAGGGGGTACTGCTGAGGATAGTGTTTTTGGGTTTAGGGTAGTGCAGTAGTGTTTGGGTAGTGTTGGGGGTCGTGCTGGGGTAGTGTTTTAGGGTTTAGAGTAGTGCAGTGGTGTTTTGGTAGTGTAGAGGGTCGTGCTATGGGTAGTGTTTTAGGGTTTAGGGTAGTGCAGTGGTTATTGGGTAGTGTAGGGTGTCATCCGGGCATAGATTTAGTGTTTAGGGTAGTGCAGTGGTGTTTGGGTAGTGTATGCTGTCTTGCTGGGGGTAGTTTTTTAAGGTATAGGGTTGTGAAGTGGTGTTTGGATAGTGTAGGGGGTCATGCTGGGGGTAATGTTTTATGGTTTAGCTAGTGCAGTGGTGTTTGGGTAATGTAGGGAGAGGTGCTGAGGGAGAGTTTTAGGGATTAGGGTAGTGCAGGGGTGTTTGTGTAGTGTAGGGGGTCGTGCTGGGGGTAGTTTTTTAGGGGTTAGGGTAGTGCAGTGCTGTTTGTGTAGTGTAGGGGGTCGTGTTTTAGGGTTTAGGGTAGTGCAGTGGTCTTTGAGTAGTGTAGGGGTCGTGCTGCAGGTAGTGTTTTAGGGTTTAGGGTAGTGCAGTGGTGTTTCTGTAGTATAGGGGGTCGTGCTTTAGGGTTTAGGGTAGTGCAGTGGTCTTTGGGTAGTGTAGGGATCATGCTGGGGGTAGTGTTGTAGGGTTTAGGGTAGTGAAGTGGTGTTCGGGTAGTAAAGGGGGTCATGCTGGGGTAGTGTTTTAGGGTTTAGATAGAGCAATGGTGTTTGGGTAGTGTAGGGGGTTGTGCTGCGTGGCGTTTTTTAGGGTTTAGAGTAGAGTAGTGGTGTTCGGGTAGTGTAGGGGGTCGTGCTGGGGGTAATTTTTTATGGTTTACAGTAGTGCAGTGGTGTTTGGGCAGTGTAGGGGGTCATGCTGGGGGTAGTGTTTTAGGGTTTATTGTAGTGCAGTGGTGTTTGGGTAGTGTAGGGGGTCATACTGGGGGTAGATTTAGGATTTAGGGTAGTGCAGTGGTGTTTGGGTAATGTAGGTTGTGGTGCTGGGGGGACTGTTTTAGGTTTTAGGATAGTGCAGTGGTGTGTGGGTAGTGTAGGGGGTTGTGCTGGGGGTAGTGTTTTAGGGTTTAATGTTGAGCAGTGGTGTTTGTGTATTGTAGGGGGTCGTGTTTTAGGGTTTAGGATAGTGCAGTGATCTTTGGGTAGTGTAGGGGGTCATGTGGGGAGTACTGTTTTAGGGTTTAGGGTAGTGCAGTGGTTGTTGGGTTGTGTAGGGGGTTGTGCTGGGGGTAGTGTTTTAGGGATTAGGGTAGTGCAGTGGTGTTTTGGTAGTATAGGGTGTCACGCTGTGTGTAGTGTTTTAGGGTTTACAGTAGTACAGTGGTGTTAGGGTAGTGTAGGGGGTCGTGCTGGGGGTAGTGTTTTAGGGTTTAGGGTAGTGCAGTGGTGTTTGGGTAGGTTACGGCGTCATGCTGGGGGTAGTGTTTTAGGGTTTAGGGTAGTGCAGTGGTGTTTGGTAGTGTAGGGGGTCGTGCTGGTGGTAGTGTTTTATGGTTTAGGGCAGTACAGTGATGTTTATTTAGTGTAGGGGACGTGCTGGGGAAGTGTTTTAGGGTTTATGGCAGTGCAGTGGTGTTTGTGTAGTGTAGGGGGTCATGCTGGGAGTAGTGTTTTAGGGTTTAGGGTAGAGCAGTGGTGTTTGGGTAGAGAAGGGGGTCGTGCTGGGGGCAGTCTTTTTGGGTTAAGGGTAGTGCAGTGGTGTTTTGGTAGTGTAGGGGGTCATGCAGGGGGTAGATATAGGGTTTAGGGTAGTGCAGTGGTGTTTGGGTAATTTTGGGAGTGGTGCTGGGGGGAGTGTTTTAGGGTGTAGGGTAGTGCAGTGGTATTTGGGTAGTATAGGGAGTCGGGCTGGGGGTAGTGTTTTAGGGTTTAGGGTAGTGCAGTGGTGTTTGTGTAGTGGAGAGGATAGTGTTTTAGGGCTTAGGTTAGTGCACTGGAGTTTGTGAAGTGTAGGCGGTCGTGTTTTAGGGTTTAGGGTAGTGCAGTGGTCTTTGGGTAGTGTAGTGGGTCGTTTGGGGGGTAATGTTTTAGGGTTTATGGTAGTACAGTGGTCTTTGGGTAGTGTAGGGGGTCGTGCTCGAGGTAGTGTTTTAGGGTTTAGGGTAGTGCAGTGGTGTTTGGGTAGTGTAGGGGGTCGTGTGGGGGTAGTGTTTTATGGTTTATGGTAGTGCAGTGGTCTTTGGGTAGTATAGGGGTAGTGCTGGGGGTAGTGTTTTATTGTTTAGGGTAGTGCAGTGGTCTTTAGGTATTGTAGGGGTAGTGCTGGGGGTAGTGTTTTAGGGTTTAGGGTAGTGCAGTGGTGTTTGGGTCGGTTACGGGGTCGTGCTGTGGGTAGTGTTTTAGGGTTTAGGGTAGTGCAGTGGTGTTTGGGTAGTGTAGAGGGTACTGCTGGGGGTAGTGTTTTAGGGTTTAGAGTAACGCAGTTGTGTTTGGGTAGTGTAGGGGGTCGTACTGGGCGTAGTGTTTTAGGGTTTAGTGTAGCGCAGTGGTGTTTGTGTAGTGTAGGGGGTCATGCTGGGGGGAGTGATTTAGAGTTTAGGGTAGTGCAGCAGTGTTTGTGTAGTATAGGGGGTCGCGATTTAGGGTCTAGGGTAGTGCAGTGATCTTTGGGTAGTGTAGGGGGTCATGAGGGGGTAGTGTTTGAGGGTTTAGTGTAGTACTGTGGTCTTTAGGTAGTATAGGGATAGTGCTGGGGGTAGTGTTTTAGGGTTTAGGGCAGTGCAGTTGTGTTTGGGTAGGTTACGGGGTCGTGCTGGGGGTAGTGTTTTAGGGTTAAGGGAAGTGCAGTGGTGTTTTGGTAGTGTAGAGGGTACTGCTGGGGGTAGTGTTTTAGGGTTGAGGGTAGCTCATTTGTCTTTGGGTAGTGTAGGGGGTCGTACTTGGCAGAGTGTTTTAGGGTTTAGGGTTTAGGGTAGCGCAGTGGTGTTTGTGTAGTGTAGGGGGTCATGCTGGGGGGAGTGTTTTAGGGTTTAGGGTAGTGCAGCAGTGTTTGTGTACTGTAGGGGGTCGCGATTTAGGGTTTAGGGTAGTGCAGTGGTCTTTGGGTAGTGTAGGGGGTCATGAGGGGGTAGTGTTTGAGGGTTTAGTGTAGTACAGTGTTGTTTGGGTAGTGTAGGGCGTCGTTCTGCTGGTAGTGTTGTATGGTTTAGGGCAGAGCAGTGGTGTTTATTTAGAATGGGGGGATGGGTATTGTAGGGGGTTGTGCTGGGGGCAGTGTTTTAGGGTTAAGTGAAGTGCAGTGGTGTTTTGGTAATGTAAGGGGTCGTGCTGTGGGTAGTGTTTTAGGGTTTAGTATAGTGCAGTGGTGTTTGGGTAGTGTAGGGGGTCATGCTTCAGGTACTGTTTTAGGGTTTACGGTAGTGCAGTGGTGTTTGGGCAGTGTAGGGGGTCATGCTGGGGGTAGTGTTTTAGGGTTTAGGGTAGTGCAGTGGTGTCTGGGTTGTGTAGGGGTCATACTGGGGGTAGATTTAGGGTTTAGGTAGTGCAGTGGTGTTTGGGTAATGTAGGGAGTGGTGCTGGGGTAGTATTTAGGGTTTAAGGTAGTGCAGTGGTGTTTGTGTAGTGTAGGGGGTCATGTTTTAGGGTTTAGGTTAGTGCAGTGGTCTTTGGGTAGTGTACGGGTCGTGTGGGGTTAGTGTTTTAGGGTTTAGGGTAGTGCAGTGGTCTTTCGGTAGTGTAGGGCTAGTGCTGGGGGTAGTGTTTTAGGGTTTAGGGTACTGCAGTGGCGTGCGGTTAGTGTAGGCGGTCATACTGGGTGGTAGTGTTTTAGGGTTTAGGGTAGTGCAGTGGTGTTTGGGTAGTGTAGGGGATACTGCTGGGGGTAGTGATTTAGGGTTTAGGGTAAGCTAGTGGTGTTTGGCTTGTGTAGGGGGTCGTGCTGAGGGTAGTGTTTTGGGGTTTAGCCTAGTGCAGTGATGTTTGTGCAGTGTAGGGGGTAGTGCTTGAGGGTTTAGGGTAGTGCAGTGGTCTTTGGGTAGTATAGGGTCATGCTGGGGGTAGTATTTTAGGGTTAAAGGTAGTGCAGTGGTGTTTGGGTAGTGTAGGGAGTCATGCTGGGGGTAGTGTTTTAGGGTTTAGGGTAGTGCAATGGTGTTTGGGTAGTGTAGGGAGTTGTGGTGTGGGGAGTTTGTGAGGGTTTAGAGTAGTGCAGTGGTGTTCAGGTAGAGTATGGGGTCTTGCTGGGTGTAGTATTTTAGGGTTTAGGGTAGTGTAGTGCTGTGGGGGTAGTGTAGGGAGTCATGCTTGGGGTAGTGTTAGGGTTTAGTGTAGTGCAGTGGTGTTTGTGTAGTGTAGGGGTCGTGCTGGGGGTAGATTTAGGGTTTAGGGTAGTCCAATGGTGTTTGGGTAGTGCAGGGAGTTGTGCTGCGGGGAGTTTGTTAGGGTTTACAGTAGTGCACAGGTGTTCGGGTAGTGTAGGGGGTCATGCTGGGGGTAGTATTTTAGGGTTTAGGGTAGTACATTGGTGTTTGGGTAGTGTAGGGGGTCGTGCTGCGGGTAGAGGTTTAGGGTTTAGGGTAGTGCAGTGGTGTTTAGGTAGTGTAGGGGGTCATGCTGTAGGTAGTGTTTTAGGGTTTAGGGTAGTACAGTGTTGTTTGGGTATTGCAGGGGGTCGTTCTGCAGATAGTGTTTTATGGTTTAGGGCAGAGCAGTGGTGTTTATTTAGAATGGGGGGATGTGCTGGTGAAGTGTTTTAGGGTTTGGGCAGTGCAGTGGTGTTTGTGCAGTGTAGGGGGTCATGCTGGGGGTAGTGTTTTAGGGTTTAGGGTAGAGCAGTGGTGTTTGGGTATTGTAGGGGGTCGTGCTGGGGGCAGTGTTTTAGGGTTAAGCGAAGTGCAGTGGTGTTTTGGTAATGTAAGGGGTCGTGCTGTGGGTAGTGTTTTAGGGTTTAGTATAGTGGAGTGGTGTTTGGGTTGTGTAGGGGGTCATGCTTCAGGTAGTGTTTTAGGGTTTATGGTAGTGCAGTGGTGTTTGGGCAGTGTAGGGGGTCATGCTGGGGGTAGTGTTTTAGGGTTTAGGGTAGTGCAGTGATGTCTGGGTTTTGTAGGGGTCATACTGGGGGTAGATTTAGGGTTTAGGTAGTGCAGTGGTGTTTGGGTAATGTAGGGAGAGGTGCTGGGGTAGTTTTTAGGGTTTAAGGTAGTGCAGTGGTGTTTGTGTAGTGTAGGGGGTTGTGCTGGGGGTAATGTTTTAGGGTTTAGGGGTGTGCAGCGGTGTTTGTGTAGTGTAGGGGGTCATGTTTTAGGGTTTAGGTTAGTGCAGTGGTCTTTGGGTAGTGTACGGGTCGTGTGGGGTTAGTGTTTTAGGGTTTAGGGTAGTGCAGTGGTCTTTCGGTAGTGTAGGGTTAGTGCTGGGGGTAGTGTTTTAGGGTTTAGGGTAGTGCAGTGGTGTGCGGTTAGTGTAGGCGGTCATACTGGGTGGTAGTGTTTTAGGGTTTAGGGTAGTGCAGTGGTGTTTGGGTAGTGTAGTGGATACTGCTTGGGGTAGTGATTTAGGGTTTAGGGTAAGCTAGTGGTGTTTGGCTTGTGTAGGGGGTCATGCTGACGGTAGTGTTTTAGGGTTTAGCCTAGTGCAGTGGTGTTTGTGCAGTGTAGGGGGTAGTGCTTGAGGGTTTAGGGTAGTGCAAGGGTCTTTGGGTAGTATAGGGTCATGCTGGGGGTAGTGTTTTAGGGTTTAAGGTAGTGCAGTGGTGTTCGGGTAGTGTAGGGAGTCATTCTGGGGGTAGTGTTTTAGGGTTTAGGGTAGTGCAATGGTGTTTGGGTAGTGTAGGGAGTTGTGGTATGAGGAGTTTGTGAGGGTTTAGAGTAGTGCAGTGGTGTTCAGGTAGAGTATGGGGTCGTGCTGGGTGTAGTATTTTAGGGTTTAGGGTAGTGTAGTGCTGTGTGGGTAGTGTAGGGAGTCATGCTTGGGGTAGTGTTAGGGTTTAGTGTAGTGCAATGGTGTTTGTGTAGTGTAGGGGTCGTGCTGGGGGTAGATTTATGGTTTAGGGTAGTGCAGTGGTGTTTGGGTAGTGTAGTGTGTCATGCTGGGGGTAGATTTAGGGTTTAGGGTAGTCCAATGGTGTTTGGGTTGTGCCGGGAGCTGTGCTGCGGGGAGTTTGTTAGGGTTTACAGTAGTGCACATGTGTTCGGGTAGTGTAGGGGGTCATGCTGGGGGTAGTATTTTAGGGTTTAGGGTAGTGCATTGGTGTTTGAGTAGTGTAGGGGGTCATGCTGTGGGTAGAGGTTTAGGGTTTAGGGTAGTGCAGTGGTGTTTAGGTAGTGTAGGGGGTCATGCTGTGGGTAGTGTTTAGGGTTTAGGGTAGTGCAGTGCTGTTAGGGTAGTTAGGGGGTCTTGCTTGGGGTAGTGTTTTAGGGATTAGGGTAGTGCAGTTTTTTTTGGGTAGCGTAGGGGGTCGTCCGGGCATAGATTTAGGGTTTAGGGTAGTACATTGGTGTTTGGGTAATGTAGGGAGATGTGCTGGGAGAGTTTTAGGCATTAGGGTAGTGCAGTGGTGTTTGTGTAGTGTAGGGGGTGGTGGTGGGGGTAGTGTTTTAGGGGTTAGGGTAGTGCAGTGCTGTTTGTGTAGTGTAGGGGGTTGTGTTTTAGGGCAGTGCAGTGGTCTTTGGGTAGTGTAGGGGTCGTGCTGCAGGTAGTGTTTTAGGGTTTAGGGTAGTGCAGTGGTGTTTGTGTCGTGTAGGGGGTCATGCTGGGGTTGTATTTTAGGGATTAGGGTAGTGCAGTGCTGTTTGTGTAGTGTAGGGTGTCGTGTTTTAGGGTTTTGGGTAGTGCAGTGGTGTTTCTGTAGTATAGGGGGTCGTGCTTTAGGGTTTAGGGTAGTGCAGTGGTCTTTGGGTAGTATAGGGTCGTGCTGGAGGTAGTGTTTTATGGTTTAGGGTAGTGCAGTGGTGTTCGGGTAGTGTAGGGGGTCATGCTGGGGTAGTGTTTTATGGTTTAGGGTATTGCAATAATGTTTGGGTAGTGTAGGAAGTTGTGCTACGGGGAGTTTTTTAGGGTTTAGAGTAGTGCAGTGGTGTTTGGGTAGTGAATGGGGTCGTGCTGGGTGGAGTATTTTAGGGTTTAAGGTAGTGTAGTGCTGTGTGGGTAGTGTAGAGAGTCATGCTTGGGGTAGTGTTAGGGTTTAGGGTAGTGCAGTGTTGTTTGTGTAGAGTAGGGGTCGTGCTGGGGGTAGATTTAGGGTTTAGGGTAGTGCAGTGGTGTTTGGGTACTGTAGTGGGTCATGCTGGGGGGTAGATTTAGGGTTTAGGGTAGTGCAATGGTGTTTGGGTAGTGTAGGGAGTTGTGCTGCGGGGAGTTTGTTAGGGTTTAGAGTAGTACAGTGGTGTTCGGGTAAAGTAGGGGGTCATGCTGGGGGTAGTATTTTAGTGTTTAGGGTAGTGCAGTGGTGTTTAGGTAGTGTAGGTGGTACTGCTGGGGCTAGTGTTATAGGGTTTAGGATAGTGCAGTTGTGTTTGGGTAGTGTAGGGAGTACTGCTGAGGGTAGTGTATTTGGATTTAGGGTAGTGCAGTAGTGTTTGGGTAGTGTAGGGGGTCGTGCTGGGGTAGTGTTTTAGGGTTTGGAGTAGTGCAGTGGTGTTTTGGCAGTTTAGGTGGTTATGCTGGGGGTAGTGTTTTAGGGTTTAGGGTAGAGCAGTGGTATCTGGGTTGTGTAGGGGGTCATACTGGGTATAGATTTAGGGTTTAGGTAGTGCAGTGGTGTTTGGGTAATGTAGGGAGTGGTGTTTTAGGGTTTACGGTAGTGCAGAGGTGTTTGTGTGCTGTAGGGGGTCGTGCTGGGGGTAGTGTTTTAGGGTTTAGGGTAGTGCAGTTGTGTTTGGGTCTGTTACGGGGTCGTGCTGTGGGTAGTGTTTTAGGGTTTAGGGTAGTGCAGTGGTGTTTGGGTAGTGTAGAGGGTACTGCTGGGGGTAGTGTTTTAGGGTTTAGAGTAACGCAGTTGTGTTTGGGTAGTGTAGGGGGTCGTACTGGGCGTAGTATTTTAGGGTTTAGTGTAGCGCAGTGGTGTTTGTGTAGTGTAGGGGGTACTGTTGAGGGTAGTGTTTTTGGATTTAGGGTAGTGCAGTAGTGTTTGGGTAGTGTAGGGGGTCGTGCTGGGGTAGTGTTTTAGGGTTTAGAGTAGTGCAGTGGTGTTTTGGCAGTGTAGGTGGTCATGCTGGGGGTAGTGTTTTAGGGTTTAGGGTAGTGCAGTTGTGTCTGGGTTGTGTAGGGGGTCAAACTGGGGGTAGATTTAGGGTTTAGGTAGTGCAGTGGTGTTTGGGTAATGTAGGGAGTGGTGCTGGGGGTAGTGTTTTAGGGTTTAAGGTAGTGCAGAAGTGTTTGTGTACTGTAGGGGGTCGTGCTGGGGGTAGTGTTTTAGGGTTTAGGGTAGTGCAGTGGTGTTTGGGTCGGTTACGGGGTCGTGCTGTGGGTAGTGTTTTAGGGTTTAGGGTAGTGCAGTGGTGTTTGGGTAGTGTAGAGGGTACTGCTGGGGGTAGTGTTTTAGGGTTTACAGTAACGCAGTTGTGTTTGGGTAGTGTAGGGGTCGTACTGGGCGTAGTGTTTTAGGATTTAGTGTAGCGCAGTGGTGTTTGTGTAGTGTAGGGGGTCATGCTGGGGGAGTGTTTTAGGGTTTAGGGTAGTGCAGCAGTGTTTGTGTAGTATAGGGGGTCGCGATTTAGGGTCTTGGGTAGTGCAGTGATCTTTGGGTAGTGTAGGGGGTCATGAGGGGGTAGTGTTTGAGGGTTTAGTGTAGTACTGTGGTCTTTAGGTAGTATAGGGGTAGTGCTGGGGGTAGTGTTTTAGGGTTTAGGGCTTAGGGCAGTGGTGTTTGGGTAGGTTACAGGGTCGTGCTGGGGGTAGTGTTTTAGGGTTAAGGGAAGTGCAGTGGTGTTTTGGTAGTGTAGAGGGTGCTGCTGGGGGTAGTGTTTTAGGGTTGAGGGTAGCGCATTTGTCTTTGGGTAGTGTAGGGGGTCGTACTGGGCAGATTGTTTTAGGGTTTAGGGTTTAGGGTTGAGAGTAGCGCAGTGGTGTTTGTGTAGTGTAGGGGGTCATGCTGGGGGGAGTGTTTTAGGGTTTAGGGTAGTGCAGCAGTGTTTGTGTACTGTAGGGGGTCGCGATTTAGGGTTTAGGGTAGTGCAGTGGTCTTTGGGTAGTGTAGGGGGTCATGAGGGGGTAGTGTTTGAGGGTTTAGTATAGTACAGTGGTCTTTGGGTAGTGTAGGGGGTCATGCTGGGGGTAGTATATTAGGGTTTAGGGTAGTGCAAGGTGTTTGGGTAGTGTAGGGGGTCATGCTGGGGGTAGTGTTTTAGGGTTTAGGGTAGTACAGTGTTGTTTGGGTAGTGTAGGGGGTCGTTCTGCTGGTAGTTTTTTATGGTTTAGGGCAGAGCAGTGGTGTTTATTTAGAAGGGGGGATGTGCTGGGGAAGTGTTTTAAGGTTTGGGCAGTGCAGTGGTGTTTGTGCAGTGTAGAGGGTCATGCTGGGGGTAGTGTTTTAGGGTTTAGGGTAGAGCAGTGGTGTTTGGGTATTGTAGGGGGTCATGCTGGGGGCAGTGTTTTAGGGTGAAGCGAAGTGCAGTGGTGTTTGGGTAATGTAAGGGGTCGTGCTGTGGGTAGTGTTTTAGGGTTTAGTGTAGTGCAGTGGTGTTTGGGTAGTGTAGGGGGTCATGCTTCAGGTAGTGCTTTAGGGTTTACGGTAGTGCAGTGGTGTTTGGGCAGTGTAGGGGGTCATGCTGGGGGTAGTGTTTTAGGGTTTAGGGTAGTGCAGTGGTGTCTGGGTTGTGTAGGGGTCATACTAGGGGTAGATTTAGGGTTTAGGTAGTGCAGTGGTGTTTGGGTAATGTAGGGAGTGGTGCTGGGGTAGTTTTTAGGGTTTAAGGTAGTGCAGTGGTGTTTGTGTAGTATAGGGGGTCGTGCTGGGGGTAGTCTTTTAGGGTTTAGGGTTGTGCAGCGGTGTTTGTGTAGTGTAGGGGGTCATGTTTTAGGGTTTAGGATAGTGCAGTGGTCTTTGGGTAGTGTACGGGACGTGTGGGGTTAGTGTTTTAGGGTTTAGGGTTGTGCAGTGGTCTTTCGGTAGTGTAGGGTTAGTGCTGGGGGTAGTGTTTTAGGGTTTAGGGTAGTGCAGTGGTGTGCGGTTAGTGTAGGCGGTCATACTGGGTGGTAGTGTTTTAGGGTTTAGGGTAGTGCAGTGGTGTTTGGGTAGTGTAGGGGATACTGCTGGGGGTAGTGTTTTAGGGTTTAGGGTAAGCTAGTGGTGTTTGGCTTGTGTGGGGGGTCGTGCTGAGGGTAGTGTTTTAGGGTTTAGCCTAGTGCAGTGGTGTTTGTGCAGTGTAGGGGGTAGTGCTTGAGGGTTTAGGGTAGTGCAGTGGTCTTTGGGTAGTATACGGTGATGCTGGCGGTAGTATTTTAGGGTTTAAGGTAGTGCAGTGGTGTTCGGGTAGTGTAGGGAGTCCTGGTGGGGGTAGTGTTTTAGGCTTTAGGGTAGTGCAATGGTGTTTGGGTAGTGTAGGGAGTTGTGGTGTGGAGAGTTTGTGAGGGTTTAGAGTAGTGCAGTGGTGTTCAGGTAGAGTATGGGGTCGTGCTGGGTGTAGTATTTTAGGGTTTAGGGTAGTGTAGTGCTGTGTGGGTAGTGTAGGGAGTCATGCTTGGGGTAGTGTTAGGGTTTAGTGTAGTGCAGTGGTGTTTGTGTAGTGTAGGGGTCGTGCTGGGGGTAGATTTAGGGTTTAGGGTAGTGCAGTGGTGTTTGGGTAGTGTAGTGTGTCATGCTGGGGGTAGATTTAGGGTTTAGGGTAGTCCAATGGTGTTTGGGTAGTGCAGGGAGTTGTGCTGCGGGGAGTTTGTTAGGGTTTACAGTAGTGCAGAGGTGTTCGGGTAGTGTAGGGGGTCATGCTGGGGGTAGTATTTTAGGGTTTAGGGTAGTGCAATGGTGTTTGGGAAGTGTAGGGGGTCGTGCTGCGGGTAGAGGTTTAGGGCTTAGGGTAGTGCATTGGTGTTTAGGTAGTGTAGGGGGTCGTGCTGTGGGTAGTGTTTAGGGTTTAGGGTAGTGCAGTGCTGTTAGGGTAGTATAGGGGGTCTTGCTTGGGGTAGTGTTTTAGGGATTGGGGTAGTGTAGTTGTTTTTTGGGTAGCGTAGGGGGTCGTCCGGGCATAGATTTAGGGTTTAGGGTAGTGCAGTGGTGTTTGGGTAGTGTAGGGGGTCTTGCTGGGGGTAGTGTTTTAGGGTATAGGGTAGTGTAGTGTTGTTTGGGTAGTGTAGGGGGTCATGCTGGAGGTAGTGATTTAGGGTTTAGGGTAGTGCATTGGTGTTTGGGTAATGTAGGGAGATGTGCTGGGGAGAGTTTTAGGGATTAGGGTAGTGCAGTGGTGTTTGTGTAGTGTAGGGGTGGTGGTGGGGTAGTGTTTTAGGGGTTAGGGTAGTGCAGTGCTGTTTGTGTAGTGTAGGGGGTCATGTTTTAGGGTAGTGCAGTGGTCTTTAGGTAGTGTAGGGGTCGTGCTGCAGGTAGTGTTTTAGGGTTTGGGGTAGTGCAGTGGTGTTTGTGTAGTGTAGGGGGTCATGCTGGGGTTGTATTTTAGGGATTAGGGTAGTGCAGTGCTGTTTGTGTAGTGTAGGGTGTCGTGAATTAGGGTTTAGTGTAGTGCAGTGGTGTTTCTGTAGTATAGGGGGTCGTGCTTTAGGGTTTAGGGTAGTGCAGTGTTCTTTGGGTAGTATAGGGTCGTGCTGGGGTAGTGTTTTATGGTTTAGGGTAGTGCAGTGGTGTTCGGGTAGTGTAGGGGGTAATGCTGGGGGCAGTGTTTTAGGGTTTAGGGTATTGCAATTATGTTTGAGTAGTGTAGGGAGTTGTGCTACAGGGAGTTTGTTAGGGTTTAGAGTAGTGCAGTGGTGTTTGGGTAGTGTATGGGGTCGTGCTGGGTGTAGTGTCAGGGTTTAGGGTAGTGCCGTGTTGTTTGTGTAGAGTAAGGGTCGTGCTGGGGGTAGATTTAGGGTTTAGGGTAGTGCAGTGGTGTTTGGGTACTGTAGTGGGTCATGCTGGGTGTAGATTTAGGGTTTAGGGTAGTGCAATGGTGTTTGGGTAGTGTAGGGAGTTGTGCTGCGGGGAGTTTGTTAGGGTTTAGAGTAGTACAGTGGTGTTCGGGTAAAGTAGGGGGTCATGCTGGGGGTAGTATTTAAGTGTTTAGGGTAGTGCATTGGTGTTTGGGTAGTGTAGGGGGTTGTGCTGCGGATAGTGGTTAAGGGTTTAGGGTAGTGCAGTGGTGTTTAGGTAGTGTAGGTGGTACTGCTGGGGCTAGTGTTATAGGGTTTAGGATAGTGCAGTTGTGTTTGGGTAGTGTAGGGGGTACTGCTGAGGGTAGTGTTTTTGGGTTTAGGGTAGTGCAGTAGTGTTTGGGTAGTGTAGGGGGTCGTTCTGGGGCAGTGTTTTAGGGTTTAGAGTAGTGCAGTGGTGTTTTGGCAGTGTAGGTGGTCATGCTGGGGGTAGTTTTAGGGTTTAGGGTAGTGCAGTGGTGTCTGGGTTGTGTAGGGGGTCATACTGGGGATAGATGTAGGGTTTAGGTAGTGCAGTGGTGTTTGGGTAATGTAGGGAGTGGTGCTGGGGGTAGTGTTTTAGGGTTTAAGGTAGGGCAGAGGTGTTTGTGTACTGTAGGGGTCGTGCTGGGGTAGTGTTTTAGGGTTTAGGGTTGTGCAGCGGTGTTTGTGTAGTGTAGGGGGTCATGTTTTAGGGTTTAGGGTAGTGCAGTGGTCTTTGGGTAGTGTACAGGTTGTGTGGGATTAGTGTTTTAGGGTTTAGGGTAGTGCAGTGGTCTTTCGGTAGTGTTGGGTTAGTGCTGGGGGTAGTGTATTAGGGTTTAGGGTAGTGCAGTGGTGTGCGGGTAGTATAGGCAGTCATACTGAGTGGTAGTTTTTTAGGGTATAGGGTAGTGCAGTGGTGTTTGGGTAGTGTAGGGGATACTGCTGGGGGTAGTGTTTTAGGGTTTAGGGTAAGCTAGTGGTGCTTGGACAGTGTAGGGGGTCATGCTGAGGGTAGTGTTTTAGGGTTTAGCCTAGTGCAGTGGTGTTTGTACAGTGTAGGGGTAGTGCTTGAGGGTGCAGGGTAGTGCAGTGGTCTTTGTGTAGTATAGGGTCATGCTGGGGATAGTGTTTTAGGGTTTAAGGCAGTGCAGTGGTGTTTGGATTGTGTAGGGGGTCATGCTGGGGGTAGTGTTTTAGGGTATAGGGTAGTGCAATGGTGTTTGGGTAGTGTAGGGAGTTGTGGTGTGGGGCGTTTATGAGGGTTTAGAGTAGTGCAGTGGTGTTCAGGTAGAGTATGGGGTCGTGCTGGGTGTAGTATTTTAGGGTTTAGGGTAGTGTAGTGCTGTGTGGGTAGTGTAGAGAGTCATGCTTGGGGTAGTGTTAGGGTTTAGTGTAGTGCAGTGGTGTTTGTGTAGTGTAGGGGTCGTGCTGGGGGTAGATTTAGGGTTTAGGGTAGTGCAGTGGTGTTTGGGTAGTGTAGTGTGTCATGCTGGGGGTAGATTTAGGGTTTAGGGTAGTCCAATTGTGTTTGGGTAGTGTAGGGAGTTGTGCTGCGGGGAGTTTGTTAGGGTTTACAGTAGTGCAGAGGTGTTTTCGGGTAGTGTAGGGGGTCATGCTGGGGAAAGTATTTTAGAGTTTAGGGTAGTGCAGTGGTGTTTGGGCAATGTAGGGGGTCATGCTGGGGTTAGTGTTTTAGGGTTTAGGGTAGTGCAGTGGTGCTTGGGTAGTGTAGGGGGTCATACTGGGTGTAGGTTTAGGGTTTAGGTAGTGCAGTAGTGTTTGGGTAATGTAGGGAGTGGTGCTGGGGAGTGTTTTAGGGTTTAGGGTAGCGCAGTGGTGTTTATTTAGTGTAGGGGGACGTGCTAGGGAAGTGTTTTAGGGTTTAGGGCAGTGCAGTGGTGTTTGTGTAGTGTAGGGGGTCATGCTGGGGGTAGTGTTTTAGGGTTTAGGGTAGAGCAGTTTTGTTTGGGTAGTGTAGGGGGTCGTGCTGGGGGTAGTGTTTTAGGGTTTAGGGTAGTGCAGTTGTGTTTGGGTAGTGTAGGGGGTCGTGCTGGGGATAGATTTAGGGTTTAGGGTAGTGCAGTGGTGTTTTGGTAGTGTAGGGGGTCATGCTGGGGTAGTGCTTTAGGGTTTACGGTAGTGCAGTGGTGTTTGGGCAGTGTAGGGGGTCATGCTGGGGTTAGTGTTTTAGGGTTTAGGGTAGTGCAGTGGTGCTTGGGTAATGTAGGGGGTCATACTGGGTGTAGGTTTAGGGTTTAGGTAGTGCAGTAGTGTTTGGGTAATGTAGGGAGTGGTGCTGGGGAGTGTTTTAGGGTTTAGGGTAATGCAGTGGTGTTTGGGTAGTATAGGGGGTCATGCTGGGGGTAGTGTTTTAGGGTTTAGGGTTGTGCAGCGGTGTTTGTGTAGTGTAGGGGGTTGTATTTTAGGGTTTAGGATAGTGCAGTGGTCTTTGGGTAGTGTAGGGGGTCGGCTGTGGGATAGTGTTTTAGGGTTTAGGGTAGAGCAGTTTTGTTTGGGTATTGTAGGGGGTCGTGCTGGGGGTAGTGTTTTAGGGTTTAGGGTAGTGCAGTGGTGTTAGTGTAGTGTAGTGGGTCATGCTGGGGTAGTGTTTTAATGTTTAGGGTAGTGCAGTGGTGTTTGGTTAGCGTAGGGGGTCGTTCTGGGGATAGATTTAGGGTTTAGGGTAGTGCAGTGGTGTTTGGGTAGTGTAGGGGGGTCATGCTGGGGGTAGTGTTTTAGGGTTTACGGTACTGCAGTGGTGTTTGGGCAGTGTAGGGGGTCATGCTGGGGTTAGTGTTTTAGGGTTTAGGGTAGTGCAGTGGTGCTTGGGTAGTGTAGGGGGTCATCCTGGGAATAGGTTTAGGGTTTAGGTAGTGCAGTAGTGTTTGGGTAATGTAGGGAGTGGTGCTGAGGAGTGTTTTAGGGTTTAGGGTAGTGCAGTGGTGTTTGGGTAGTGTAGGGGGCGTGCTGCGGGTAGAGGTTTAGGGTTTAGGGTAGTGCATTGGTGTTTAGGTAGTGCAGGGGTCATGCTGTGGGTAGTGCTTAGGGTTTAGGGTAGTGCAGTGGTGTTCGGGTAGTGTAGGGGGTCATGCTGGGGGTAGTGTTTTAGGGTTTAGGGTAGTGCAATGGTGTTTGGGTAGTGTAGGGGGTCGTGCTGGTGGTAGTGTTTTATGGTTTAGGGCAGTGCAGTGGTGTTTATTTATTGTAGGGGGACGTGCTAGGGAAGTGTTTTAGGGTTTAGGGCAGTGCAGTGGTGTTTGTGTAGTGTAGGGGGTCATGCTGGGGGTAGTGTTTTAGGGTTTAGGGTAGAGCAGTTTTGTTTGGGTATTGTAGGGGGCCGTGCTGGGGGTAGTGTTTTAGGGTTTAGGGTAGTGCAGTTGTGTTAGGGTAGTGTAGTGGGTCGTGCTGGGGTAGTGTTTTAGTGTTTAGGGTAGTGCAGTGGTGTTTGGGTAGTGTAGGGGTCGTGCTGGGGATAGATTTAGGGTTTAGGGTAGTGCAGTGGTGTTTGGGTAGTGTAGGGGGTCATGCTGGGGGTAGTGTTTTAGGGTTTACGGTAGTGCAGTGGTGTTTGGGCGGTGTAGGGGGTCATGCTGGGGTTAGTGTTTTAGGGTTTAGGGTAGTGCAGTTGTGCTTGGGTAGTGTAGGGGGTCATACTGGGTGTAGGTTTAGGGTTTAGGTAGTGCAGTAGTGTTTGGGTAATGTAGGGAGTGGTGCTGGGGAGTGTTTTAGGGTTTAGGGTAGTGCAGTGGTGTTTGGGTAGTATAGGGGGTCGTGCTGGGGGTAGTGTTTTAGGGTTGTGCAGCGATGTTTGTGTAGTGTAGGGGGTCGTATTTTAGGGTTTAGGATAGTGCAGTGGTCTTTGGGTAGTGTAGGGGGTCGGCTGTGGGATAGTGTTTTAGGGTTTAGGGTTTAGGGTAGAGCAGTTTTGTTTGGTATTGTAGGGGGTCGTGCTGGGGTAGTGTTTTAGGGTTTAGGGTAGTGCAGTGGTGTTAGTGTAGTGTAGTGGGTTGTGCTGGGGTAGTGTTTTAATGTTTAGGGTAGTGCAGTGGTGTTTGGGTAGCGTAGGGGGTCGTGCTGGGGATAGATTTAGGGTTTAGGGTAGTGCAGTGGTGTTTGGGTAGTGTAGGGGGTCTTGCTGGGGGTAGTGTTTTAGGGTTTACGGTAGTGCAGTGGTGTTTGGGCAGTGTAGGGGGTCATGCTGGGGTTAGTGTTTTAGGGTTTAGGGTAGTGCAGTGGTGCTTGGGTAGTGTAGGGGGTCATACTGGGTGTAGGTTTAGGGTTTAGGTAGTGCAGTAGTGTTTGGGTAATGTAGGGAGTGGTGCTGGGGAGTGTTTTAAGGTTTAGGGTAGTGCAGTGGTGTTTGGGTAGTATAGGGGGTCGTGATGGGGGTAGTGTTTTAGGGTTTAGGGTTGTGCAGCGGTGTTTGTGTAGTGTAGGGGGTCGTGTTTTAGGGTTTAGGATAGTGCAGTGGTCTTTGGGTAGTGTAGGGGGTCGTCTGTGGGATAGTGTTTTAGGGTTTAGGGTTTAGGGTAGTGCAGTGGTCGTTTGGCAGTGTAGGCGGTCATGCTGGGGGTAGTGTTTTGGGGTTTAGGGTAGTGCAGTGGTGTTAGGGTCGTGTAGGGGATCGTGCTGGGGTTAGTGTTTTAGGGTTTAGGGTAGTGCATTTGTGTTTGGGTAGTGTAGGGGGTCGTGCTGGGGTAGTGTTTTAGGGTAGTGCAGTGGTGTTTGGGTAGTGTAGGGGGTCATGCGGGGGTAGATTTAGGGTTTAGGGTAGTGCAGTGGTATTTGGATAGTGTAGGGAGTCATGCTGGGGGTTGTGTTTTAGGGTTTCGGGTAGTGCAGAGGTGTTTGGGTAGGTTACGGGGTCGTGCTGGGGGTAGTGTTTTAGCGTTTAGGGTAGTGCAGTGGTGTTTGGGTAGTGTAGGGGTAGTGCTGGGGTTAGATTTAGGGATTAGGGTAGTGCAGTGGTGTTTGGGTAATATAGGGAGTGGTGCTGGGGTAATATGTTCGGGTTTAGGGTTGTGCAGTGGTGTTTGTGTAGTGTAGGGGGTCATGCTGGGGGTAGTGTTTTAGGGATAAGGGTAGTGCAGTGCTATTTGTGTAGTGTAGGGGGGTCGTGTTTTGAAGTACTGAGTATTTTAAGCCCAGCGGTGCAGGGGAACACACCCTATGACTTCGGGGTTCTTCCTGTTTCAGACCTACAGAAACACAGAGTCTTCTGGGTGAAGTCAAAGATCAGTTTATTGGCTGCAGACCAATTACAGGTATCCTAGAAGTACAACAGCGTGTATGTTCTCAGGAGACTGCTAAAAAATCACAGAAACGGGCTTCTCCTTAAATACAAAATATCCTGCTTCAGGCACACATTCCTTGGTTTACGATATGGCCATTACATGTATACATTACAAACGAAAAGGCAGAGTCATGATGACCATCCCACATTCCAGTTAAGCCAGCCCGCAATTATTTACCCAGCAAGGCTCAGATCCCACATCAGATATCGATAGGCCCCAATAAACATGAGCATCTCCTGTTTGGAAAACAAGCCATAAAGCAGGAACAGTCAGGTGCGAAAGAGATTAGCTGGAGGCTCGTGTTTAATGTAAAGGCTTTATGGTGTGTCAAGCCCTGATGCTAATCACAGGTGGCCAGAGGACGGGGAACTCGTGAGACCGGACTGACCTGGGGCAGCGGAGCCAAGCTGCCCAGGTCACAGAGGAGTCAAAGGAAAGCACATGTGCTCTAAAAGGCTCGTATTTGCTTCATGCTATGTAGCCTATGTGAGGGCAACCATAAGATGGCCACCGCTCTAAGATGGAACCCACGTAGTGATGTATAATAACGTATACACAGTGCATTCATAGCTAAAACGTTACACAAAGCACTTGTACATACCGCATTAACCATTCGCGGTTCACTAATACCGGGATAGACAGGGGTAGGGCCCTGCCTCCTACGCGGTCCCAAATTCTAAAGTACGACAGACCCTCCTTTTGCCCTTACATAGGCAATAACTATACTCATTTCAATCCGAGTCTAGGTCAATATTCACGAAGTCATAGAGATGTTGCTGTAGCATCATCCTATTACTTAGCTCGTCCCTCGATACAGGTTTCCTTACACATAATGTAGCACAGAGGCCACATATCGCAGGAGCACACTGTATGCACAGACAGAACAGGAAAAGGATGGCTAAGATCATTCCAATGACCATCAGAACTTTCCAACCCCAGGCAGATATCAGTTCCCAGAACCACCCCACCAGTGACCAATCTCCTTTATCCACGTGTATGGACTCAGATATTTTATGTAGTTTGGAGATGGCTTGATAAACTGTTGGAGCGTTGTCTGATATGAAAATGCAACAACTAGATTGGATAACCTTACATACCCCACCGCGGTCTGCAAGTATGACGTCTAGAACCATGCGGTTCTGCAAAGTCATGAGGCGATCCGCTTGGAGCTCAGCTGTCAAATTACCAAGGGCACCAGCCGTTACATTGACAGTGTTTTCAACCACACGAGTCAGTTGTCTCAGGTTCCTACTATTAACCATAGGTCCCCAAAATGGCAAGAAACCCAAGAAGAAGTCTCCCGCTTCCTGACCGGCAGTATCCTCCTTATTAATCACGCCTCTCACAACTCTGGTCTTGTGATAGTCAGAGGCAGCAGTAAATGTCGGCGGTAGCAGATTTGCAATATAACATGTGCCCGAGAAGTCAGGGGGCAACCATGTATATGCTCGGTCATTGCAGATAAAATATGTACCCTTGGCAGCCAAAAACGTAGGGGAAAACTGTGATGGAAAAGTGTATGTTTCAGTACAGTCACTTCTTCCCAGTTGAGCTCTTGGATTCTGACCATTACCTTGTAAACAGAACCGACCTATGTGGGGTACGACCCAGATCGGGGATGAGATTTTTCGCTGTCTTTCACCCAGACTAATACTATACCCCGTCGCGTTCCACCCTACATAAGCTCTCAACTCTTCTTTGGGAATAGATGAGTATGCATCGATATCTCTGCTCATATCGGCAACTCCTTTCATTAAAGCTTTGTTATTGGTGCTAGGTCTGATGGAACGCGGTTGTCGCGGGCAGTAGGCATCTAATGCAAAGAGAAACATGGTCTGGAATGCCCATGACGATCCATTGTAACTAAATGGCAGCACTAGATAAGGAATACCCTTGTTAATGGTATGTGGCATTAAACCACACACCCAGCAATTGGTTGTATTCATGACTAGTTGGTGCTGATGCAGGAGCTGAATAAATGAGTTGTTTACAAATTCTGATCGTCTGGCTTGTTCATGTTCAGGCAGAGGGTGAAAAGAGTGTGAGGAGACAGTAGAAGGAGGTATAGGCTGTACAGTGGGTTCAATGGGCTCTTGAGAGGAGAAGAATACAAATCCTACAGTAAACACTACCATACTACATAATACAAACAGGCATAAAAACACAAAACGTTTGCTTTTCATTATTTTACATATTCTTGCTTTAAAGTTCATTTCCTCAGCGGGTCTCTCCATCTTAAAAAACTCCATCCTCTAATCGTGCCGCTCGCGGCGGGTGAGTTTCTTATGCTAAGGAGTACGCCTGTTAGTCCAGGGAACGCCCTAGACCAACCAGAACCGTTGACCTAACGTCTCCGGCCTGTACCCCAAAGTCTTGGCACCGCGACCCTGCGGCTGAACCCGGATGGTGGTTCGAAAAACAAAGATCAAGAAAGTCCTTCAGATGGGAGAGCTATGGTATCAAAAACAAAAAGGTGAGGAAAAGAATATTTATTTGTCCATAGGCCTTGGTCTCAGATTGTAGTGGAGACGGCCAGGTACTGTTTGATCTTGAAACAAGAGTTCAGGCTCGGTAGTGTCCAATCGAATTGACGGTGGCACAGCTTCTTGCAAAATATCGTCACTTTCCTGTGCTGAAGTTGTGCCTTTTATGCGTGCATCACTGAACGGCACAAAACGAGGTACAGTGTCTGTTTCAGAGTCTGCGATACCCTCCTGGACCCACTGGTCATACGGCAGAGGCAAAGGGATCCTCTTCACGTGGGCGCCGTGGATCCAGTTCTTCTTCCCCTTTACTCGAACAGCTGATCTTGTAGATAGGAGTACGAGATGAGGGCCGATCCAACGAGGCTCATCGTTGCTCTTGCGCTGAAAATTTTTCACCAAGACCCACGTGCCAGGGTCGATAGGGTGTCCTGGAGCCTCAGAGGCTGGGGGAGAGTATCATGCACCTGTTGGTGTAAAACACGCAGTTTAACCGTCAAATCATACAAGTAATCAAGCAGTACTGGATGCTCGATTTCACTGAATTTCGTAGGTCTTGGCACACCCCATACATTGGCCGGGCGGCCAAAAACAACTTCATAAGGACTAAGTCCCACTCGTGAGTGTATGGTCATTCTTGTGGATAGGAGTGCTAATGGCAGAGCGTCAGGCCATTTAAGACCGGTGCTCGCCTGGATTTTGGCCAATTTGAGTTTTAGAGCGCCGTTGTAGCGCTCTACTAATCCAGCTGATTGGGGGTGATTTGCAGCGTGGAACTTTTGCTTTATACCTAGTCTCTCACACACATTCTTCATCACTTTACCCACAAACTCACTTCCATTATCACTCCACACCATTCTTGGCATTCCAAACCTAGGGAAAAATTCTTTCACAAGGGCTTTGGCTGTGGATAGAGCAGTATTATCTTTTAGGGGATAGGCCTCTATCCATTTTGAAAAAGCGCAAACAACCACCAATACATATTTCAGGTTGTTGCACCTTTCCATGTGAATAAAATCCAGCTGCAAAACTTCAAATGGATATGATGGAGGCGCAAAATGACCAGCTGGAGTTGGGGTTCCCCTACCAGGGTTGTACTTCAAGCATACCATACAATTCTTGACCACATTCTCTGCACACTTGGGAATTCCAGCATTCTGCCATACTGGAGCCAACAACTTACAAAATTCCTTTCGTACTGATATGTGCCATAGTAACTACTGGAAGCACATATGCGTCAGGTAACAACCATCGCCGATGTTCTGACAAATCAACCCAACAACCATTCTCATCCAACTTACCCATACTTTCTCTCCACTTGCTCAACTCTTTCTCTGTGGCTTCAGCTTGAAGGGACTTTACACTTTCTATTGTGTTTTCACACATTCCAACATCACTAATCCATCTTGCAGGGCCTGCAATATACATTCGAGTCTTCACATCTTTTGCTGTTTCTTTCGCGACTTCATCAGCAAACGCATTACCACGACCAACATCATCAGTGATTTTCTTGTGCGCACTGCATTTCATAATTGCAACTTGTAACGGTAGGGTCAGTGATTCAAGGAGATCATTCACCAATTTGCCATTCTGAATCTTAGCTCCATGCGGTCAGGAACCCACGTTCCTTCCACAATCGCCCAAAACTATGAGCCACGCCAAAGGCGTACTGGCTGTCCGTATATATGTTCACTCTCATTCCTTCAGACAACACGCATGCTCTCGTAAGTGCAATTAATTCTGCTGCTTGAGCCGAATTTTGTGGCACACGTGCAGTTTCCACAATCGTGTGCAAAGTCGTGATAGCATATGCAGCAGTCGTATCACCATTCGGGAGCTTGAAACACGAACCATCCACCCATAAGGTACCATCACACTCAGTCAGGGGAGTATCTTTGAGATCTACTCTCCCTTTCGTCTCTTCTTCTGTTCTGAACAGACAATCATGTTGCTCAATCTCATCTAGATCTGCTGGAATTGACAATAATGTAGCTGGATTCAACGTGTTGCATCTCTTTATGTGTATGTGATTTGCTAACAGTGTCAGCTCATATCCAGATAATCGCGCACTAGTTAAGTGCTGCGTCTTGGTCCTGTTTAACAATGTGTCCACAGCATGTGGAACCATAACAATCAATGTATTATCCATTACTAGGCCAGCAGATTGTCGAATAGACATAGCTGCGGCAGCTGTGGCTCTCAGACAACTTGGCAATGCCCTCGCTACAGGGTCCAAGGTTGATGAAAAATATGCGCATGGGCGCGGTCTGTCGCCAAAAGGCTGTGTTAACACTGATAACGCGCAACCATCTTTCTCGTGAACATACAATGTAAAAGGCTTGCTGTAGTCAGGGGTACCCAACACAGGAGCTGAACATAATGCATTACGCAATTCCAAAAAACGTTTCTGACACTCTTCAGACCATGGGATAGGATTCGGTGTGTCTTTGCATGTTAATGCTAACAAAGGTTTTGCCAACAAGGAAAAATTAGGAATCCAATGCCTACAGTATGAAGTAATGCCCAAGAAAGCACGCACTTCTCTCTGTGTTCTTGGCACACTCAACTGTGCAATGGCTTGAATTCTTTCTGGGGTCAGTTTCCTTCCCTCCTTCGATAAGAGATGACCTAAGTAGGTCACTTCTTGTCGACAATATTGCAATTTTGAGAGAGACACTTTGTGATGAAACGCAGACAAATGACGCAACAATGACCATGTAGCTTCTTTGCAAATCTTTTCAGTATCCGCGGCGATTAGCAAATCGTCAACGTACTGAATGAGGATAGCGCCACTAGGTAAAACAAGTGCATCAAGCTGCGCTTTCAAAGCTTGGCTGTATATTGATGGGCTTTCGCAGTAGCCCTGAGGAGCGCGTTTAAAGCGGAAGCTGCGACCTCCTAAACTAAAGCCAAAAATGTCTCTGCTCTCCTCTGCAATTGGGATGCTAAAGAAAGCATTCTTTAAATCGATCACTGAGAACCATGCAGCGGAGGCTGGAATCATAGTTAACAAGGCAGTTATATCAGGGACAACTGGAAACTGTGGCACAACAATCTTATTAACCTCTCTAAGATCAATCACAAATCTGTAAACAGGTGGCTGTGAAGGGTCCGTTCTTTTTAAGACAGGTAAAACAGGACTATTGCAAACGTTGCCTCTTGTCTCTTCAATTACACCCTTTTTAATCAAATCACTGACAATTGCTAACAACGCTTTCTGACCTTCATTGGAGATCTTGTACTGGGGAGTACGTGGCAATCTGACATTGGCTTTTAAAGTGACCACATATGGCGGTATTTCCAAAAGACCCACATCATTGGGACCAGTAGCCCAAAGGACATCCGGAAGGGATGACAATTCAGGTGGCATTGCATTTTTAGACAAATACATTGGGGAATCACTTTCTTACCTAATGTAAGTTGTACTCCTGAGGGAGAACAATATAGCGTTGCATGCAATCTTTTTAGCAAATCTAATCCTAGCAAATTTTCACCACAACCTGTTGTTAGGATGAGGGGTGCTTTTAGCTCACAAGGTCCAACAGAAAGTGACATAGGACTAGAAATCGGGTTCCTAACTGGGGCGCCAGAAAAACCTACTGAAACATTCATTTCGCCAGACAAAGGCGCGCCAGGGAGTTTTGAATGCATGATTGAACTCTTTGCAGCACCAGTGTCTAGCAGAAAGGGCTCCGTTACATTTGCTGTAGTTACTTTAACATAAGGTCCGCTCTGATCCACTGGCACTGAAACAACTCCCTCTCTCTGTCTACGACTGTCCTAGTAGTCATTATCTTCTACATTGTCGTCTTCTGCATAATAATCATTATTGTAGTACTGGGCTGTATTACCAGTCGTGTTGGCCTGCTGATCAAAGCTATTTATGGTATTTTGAGGCGGAAGAGGACGCGCGTTCTGGAGAACATTTCCACGCCCTCTGCCTCTAGGAGCTTGCTGACCACCTCTACCTCTTGCGCCATACGCATTACTGTTACACTGCATTAATTTAGGGCAGCTATATTTAAAATGACCTTCCTCTTTGCAATATGAACATTGGTTGGGACCTATAGGGATACGTGGTTGATAATACCCATTCATTTGCTGATTATTCTGGAACTGTTGGGGTTGGTGATAGACACCTTGTGTTTGCCTATAATTATTCTATCCTCCACGTGGCGGATAGGCCTGCTGTAAAAGGACCTTTGTTTTTAGTTCTTTCGTTTTCTTATCTGTTCTATCCTTCTCATCTTTGTCTCTATTTTCATAATACTGTGCAGTAGCCAGTATTTGCGCTGAAGAGGAAACAGCCCAAGAACTTTCTGAGTCTTTTAATTTTTTACACATCTCGGGAAGTAGATTCTGCACAAATTTATCAACAAATAACCGTTGGCCACCTTCAGTACTCATGTCTTGACCACTGTGGTCGATAAACGTTTCTTCAAACCTGGTGAAAAAATCAGACACTGTCTCATCTTTCTTCTGCTTACATGCGGATAGTTTATCCCAATTTACGCGCATCGCAGGCATTATAGTTTTCATGTAGGTGATAATTCTACCAGGGAGTTCTGCTACTAAAGGGTCAGGTTTCGCGCCACCAACTTGGCCAGCATCTGCAGCAATAATATTAGCCCATGTGTTACCCAATTCTGCAGCGTGATCTACATTACGAATGGATCCCCATAAAGGCTGTGGAACCACATTCCCAAACAGCATATCTATGTCAGCCAAATTCATTACACATGATTCTGCAGTTTGGGATAACTCCTTATAATAACCGGTAGGGTTTTTACGGGGGTCAGGCAATGTCTGCTTAAGTGCTAACACCTCAGAACGCTTCCAAGGGACATGCACCCAAACACGCTGAAAATGTGCTGGAGCAGCAGCAATACCTTGAGCGGCATTAGCCGCAACGGCTTCTTTCCATACCGGAGGGACTTCTCTCATAGGGTATTGTCGCGCTTTTCCCTTCTTCCCCACAGGGAATTCCTGTTCGAACAATAATTGCTGACAATCCCCATTTCTGAGGGACAGTAAAGTCGCAACTGCTTTATCTACCTTGGGGCCCACAATTATACCTGTTTCAAAATCAAATCGCAGTCGACACAATTCCTGTGGGTTTGGGTTTGCACCATTATCCTCCAATTCCTCACAGAGGAATTCACACATCTTATCAAAGACATACCTCTGTTTTGGGGCATCCCATTGGTGAAAAACGTTAACAACTGATTCCACATCAGTGAAGGGAAACCAATCCACCTACGCGCCAGATGATCTAACACCTCTTTCTCGTCGGGACCAGGCAGCTGACTGCGCAATTGCTTACGCTGTAAGGCAGGAGTCGCAATAGATGACCCAAAGAGAGGCGACATTAGACTAGTAACTACATTAGCTAGTCGTTGTCGTGCTGAAGGAGAAGTTGAGGCGAAAACGGGGGGATAGACAGAGGGAAGAAAAACAGATTCAGATACAGGTACCTGGGTAGTGTAAGAAGGAGCGCCAGGGGAAGCCGCTGGCGTGCTAGGCAAAGTCGCAGGAAGCGCGGGGGTAACAGGTAGCAAAACTGGCGGCCCTTGAGAGGGCTGCACTGCAGGGGTAGGAGCAAGCTGAGGAGGAGCTTGCGGCTGCGGGAAGGCTTGCGGCATATTTACTGGAGGCTGCGCATTTACAAGCTGTGGAGGTGCGGTGGCATTTTGCGCATACGGGGTGGCGAACTTAGCAAATGGGACATTAGGGAATCTTTCTCTTTCTCTTTTGTCTCATCTTGCACAAGGGGTGACAAAACAGGGTAACATTTATCAATCCCTAGTTTGCGCTGTCTATGTAATTGCTCATTCATTTGTTCCTCCTCATTATCTTTAAATTGCACAGCTGCTTGCATCACTGACATACCTCTTTCTCTCTTATTCCTCTTCGCTAGCTTAATTTCCTTCTGTTTGGCTTCCTTTCGCCATAGGCGGAAAGAATCAAACATCGCCGGCCGGGCTTTCTTTTTAAACAATTTCACTTCCAAACTATCTAAGATATCTGTATCGAAACTACCATTTTGGGGCCATTTTAAAACACCGTCCTTTCTGGTGTAACGCATCCATACTTCATTATATGCAATGGGGCCCACCCCATGTTTTACATAAAGCTCATAAGTTGGAGTTCCAATTGGAGGAACCGGACATGAATCCTTCAACTGGAAATCCCTTCTACAACTTAAACAAAACCAATTACCAAATACACTAGCACCAGGCATCTTCGCTCACTAGTCTAGTTTCAAACATCAAAGGATTATCGAATACGATAGTCTCGTGAATACACGAGTCCTCTGGCTTTGGGACTTGCAAGCACCAAATCAAAATGATCCCGAAGGATACCAAATTCAAACTAGGAGACGCTCCACTTATACTTAACTGAATATTGATGATTGATGGCGTCACCAGAAGACTCTCTCGATTGTTTCGCTCTACCGAAAATCGTCAAGGGTCCAAAACAGGGCGATTAATCAGGGCAGCAGTCCTTCGTAGCCGTCGGGACGCGGAGAACCTCGCAGAAAAGACTTTTGGACCACGTCGACATGCAGGGGTCGATGAAGTGGCGGCCTTCCTCCAGAATTTCCACACGAAGCTCCTCACGAACCTCTGGCTTGGACCGGTACCGCTGAAATCGCGCCGAGTTGGGCGCCAACTGAAGTACTGGGTATTTTAAGCCCAGCGGTGCAGGGGAACACACCCTATGACTTCGGGGTTCTTCCTGTTTCAGACCTACAGAAACACAGAGTCTTCTGGGTGAAGTCAAAGATCAGTTTATTGGCTGCAGACCAATTACAGGTATCCTAGAAGTACAACAGCGTGTATGTTCTCAGGAGACTGCTAAAAAATCACAGAAACGGGCTTCTCCTTAAATACAAAATATCCTGCTTCAGGGACACATTCCTTGGTTTACGATATGGCCATTACATGTATACATTACAAACGAAAGGCAGAGTCATGATGACCATCCCACATTCCAGTTAAGCCAGCCCGCAATTATTTACCCAGCAAGGCTCAGATCCCACATCAGATATCGATAGGCCCCAATAAACATGAGCATCTCCTGTTTGGAAAAACAAGCCATAAAGCAGGAACAGTCAGGTGCGAAAGAGATTAGCTGGAGGCTCGTGTTTAATGTAAAGGCTTTATGGTGTGTCAAGCCCTGATGCTAATCACAGGTGGCCAGAGGACGGGGAACTCGTGAGACCGGACTGACCTGGGGCAGCGGAGCCAAGCTGCCCAGGTCACAGAGGAGTCAAAGGAAAGCACATGTGCTCTAAAAGGCTCGTATTTGCTTCATGCTATGTAGCCTATGTGAGGGCAACCATAAGATGGCCACCGCTCTAAGATGGAACCCACGTAGTGATGTATAATAACGTATACACAGTGCATTCATAGCTAAAACGTGACACAAAGCACTTGTACATACCGCATTAACCATTCGCGGTTCACTAATACCGGGATAGACAGGGGTAGGGGCCCTGCCTCCTACGCGGTCCCAAATTCTAAAGTACGACAGTTTTAGGGTAGTGCAGTGGTCTTTTGGTAGTGTAGCGGGTAATGCTGGGGGGAGTGTTTTAGGGTTTTGGGTAGTGCAGTGGTGTTTGTGTAGTGTAGGGGGCCGTGCTGGGGTAGTGTTTTAGGGTTGTGCAGCAGTGTATGTGTAGTGTAGAGGGTCGTGTTTTAGGGTTTAGGATAGTGCAGTGGTCTTTGGGTAGTGTAGGGGGTCATGTGGGGGTAGTGCTTTAGGGTTTAGGGTAGTGCGGTGGTTGGTGGCTAGTGTAGGGGGTCATGCTGGGGGTAGTGTTTTAGGGTTTAGGGTAGTGCAGTGGTGTTTTGGTAGTATAGGGGGCCGTGCTGTGGGTAGCGTTTTAGGGTTTACGGTAGTACAGTGGTGTTAGGGTAGTGTAGGGGGTCGTGCTGGGGTTAGTGTTTTAGGGTTTAGGGTAGTGCAGTGGTGTTTGGGTAGTGTAGAGGTTCATGCTGGAGGTAGTGTTTTAGGGTTTAGAGTAGTGTAGTGGTGTTTGGGTAGTGTAGGCGGTTGTGCGGGGGGAGATTTAGGGTTTAGTGTAGTGCAGTGGTGTTTGGGTAGGTTACGGGTTTGTGCTGGTGGTAGTGTTTTCGGGTTTAGGGTAGTGCAGTGGTGTTTGGGTAGTGTAGGGGTCAGGCTGGGGGTAGTGTTTTAGGGATTGGGGTAGTGCAGTGCTGTTTGTGTAGGGTATGGGGTCGTGTTTTAGGGTTTAGAGTAGTGCAGTGGTGTTTGTGTAGTGTTGGGGTCATGCTGGGGGTAGTGTTTTAGGGTTTAGGGTAGAGCAGTGGTGTTTGGGTAGTGTAGGGGGTCGTGCTGGAGCAGTGTTTTAGGGTTAAGGGTAGTGCAGTGGTGTTTTGGTAGTGTACGTGGTCGTGCTGTGGGTAGTGTTTTAGGGTTTAGGGTAGTGCATTGCTGTTAGGGTACTGTAGTGGGTCATACTGGGGGTAGAGTTTTAGGGTTTAGGGTAGTGCAGTGGTGTTTGGGTAGTGTAGGGGGTTATACTGGGGGTAGGTTTGGTCTTTAGGGTAGTGCAGTGGTGTTTGGGAAATGTAGGGAGTGGTGCTGGGGGAGTGTTTTAGGGTTTAGGGTTGTACAGTGGTGTTTGGGTAGTGAAGGGGTCATGCTGGGGGTAGTATTCTAGGGTTGTGCAGCGGTGTTTGTGTAGTGTAGGGGGTCATGTTTTAGGGTTTAGGATATTGCAGTGGTCTTTGGTTAGTGTAGGTGGTCAGGTGGGGGTAGTGTTTTAGGTTTTTGGGTAGTGCAGTGGTCGTTGGGTAGTGCAGGGGGTCATGCTGGGGTTAGTGTTTTAGGGTTTAGGGTAGTGCAGTGGTGTTTTGGTAGTATAGGGGGTTGTGCTGTTTGTAGTGTTATAGGGTTTACAGTAGTAGATTGGTGTTAGGGTAGTGTAGGGTGTCGTGCTGGGAGTGGTGTTTTAGGGTTTAGGGTAGCGCAGTGGTGTTTTGGTAGTGTAGGGGGTTGTGCTGGGGGTAGATTTAGGGTTTAGGGTAGTGCATTGGTGTTTGTGTTGTGTAGGGGGTCGTGATGGGGTAGTGTTTTAGGGTTTAGGGTAGTGCAGTGGTGTTTGGGTAGTGTAGGGGTCGTGCTGGTGGTAGTGTTTTATGGTTTAGGGCAGTGCATTGGTGTTTATTCAGTGTAGGGGGATGTGCTGCGGAAGTGTTTCAGGGTTAAGGGCATTGCAGTGGTGTTTGTGTAGTGTAGGGGGTCAAGCTGGGTGTGGTGTTTTAGGGTTTAGGGTAGGGCAGTGGTGTTTGGGTAGTGTAGGGGGTCATGCTGGGGGCAGTGTTTTAGTGTTAAGGGTAGTGCAGTGGTGTTTTTTGGTAGTGTAGGGGGTCATGCTGGGGTTAGATTTAGGGTTTAGGGTAGTGCAGTGTTATTTGGGTAATGTTGGGAGTGGAGCTGGCGGGAGTGTTTTAGGGTTTAGGATAGTGCAATGGTGTTTGGGTAGTGTGGGGGGTCGTGCTGGGGGTAGTGTGTTAGGGTTTAGGATAGTGCAGTGGTGTCTGTGTAGTATAGAGGATAGTCTTTTAGGGTTTAGGGTAGTGCAGGGGTGTTTGGGGAGTATAGGGGTTCGTGCTGGGGCTAGATTTTGGGTTTAGGGTAGTGCAGTGGAGTTTGGGTAGTGTAGGGGGTCGTACTGGGGGTCGTGTTTTAGGGTTTACGGTAGTGCAGTGGTATTTGGGTAGTGTAGGGGGTCATGCTGGGGATAGTGTTTTAGGGTTTAGGGTAGTACAGAGGTGCTTGGTTAGTGTAGGGGTCGTGCTGGTGGTAGATTTAGGGTTCAGGGTAGTGTAGTGGTGTTTGGGTAATGTTGGGAGTGGTGCTGGGGGAGTGTTTTAGGGTTTAGGGTAGTGCAGTGGTGTTTGGGTAGTGTAGGGGGTCTTGCTGGGGGGAGTATTTTAGGGTTTAGGGTAGTGCAGTTGTGTTTGAGTAGTGTAGGGGGTCGTGCTGGTGGTAGTGTTTTAGGGTTTAGGGTTGTGCAGTGGTGTTTGTGTAGTGTAGGGGGTCGTGTTTTAGGGTTTAGGATAGTGCAGTGGTCTTTGGGTAGTGTAGGGGGTCATCTGTGGGATAGTGTTTTAGGGTTTAGGGTTTAGGGTAGTGCAGTGGTCGTTTGGTAGTGTAGGGGGTCATGCTGGGGGTAGTGTTTTGGGGTGTAGGGTAGTGCAGTGGTGTTCTGGTAGTATAGGGGGTCGTGCTGTGGGTAGTGTTTTTGGTTTTACAGTAGTACAGTGGTATTAGGGTAGTGTAGGGGGTCATGCGGGGCTAGATTTAGGGTTTAGGGTAGTGCAGTGCTGTTTGGATAGTGTAGGGAGTCATGCTGGGGGTAGTGTTTTAGGGTTTAGGGTAGTGCAGTGGTGTTTGGGTAGGTTACGGGGTCGTGCTGGGGTAGTGTTTTAGCATTTAGGGTAGTGCAGTGGTGTTTGGGTAGTGTAGGGGTAGTGCTGGGGTTAGATTTAGGGATTAGGGTAGTGCAGTGGTGTTTGGGTAATATAGGGAGTGGTGCTGGGGTAATATTTTCGGGTTTAGGTTTGTGCAGTGGTTTTTGTGTAGTGTATGGGGGTCATGCTGGGGGTTTAGGATATTGCAGTGGTCTTTGGTTAGTGTAGGTGGTCAGGTGGGGGTAGTGTTTTAGGTTTTTGGGTAGTGCAGTGGTCGTTGGGTAGTGCAGGGAGTCATGCTGGGGTTAGTGTTTTAGGGTTTAGGGTAGTGCAGTGGTGTTTTGGTAGTATAGGGGGTTGTGCTGTTTGTAGTATTATAGGGTTTACAGTAGTAGATTGGTGTTAGGGTAGTGTATGGTGTCGTGCTGGGGGTAGTGTTTTAGGGTTTAGGATAGCGCAGTGGTGTTTTGGTAGTGTAGGGGGTTGTGCTGGGGGTAGATTTAGGGTTTAGGGTAGTGCATTGGTGTTTGTGTTGTGTAGGGGGTCGTGATGGGGTAGTGTTTTAGGGTTTAGGGTAGTGCAGTGGTGTTTGGGTAGTGTAGGGGTCGTGCTGGTGGTAGTGTTTTATGGTTTAGGGCAGTGCATTGGTGTTTATTCAGTGTAGGGGGATGTGCTGCAGAAGTGTTTTAGGGTTAAGGGCATTGCAGTGGTGTTTGTGTAGTGTAGGGGGTCAAGCTGGGTGTGGTGTTTTAGGGTTTAGGGTAGGGCAGTGGTGTTTTTTGGTAGTGTAGGGGGTCATGCTGGGGTTAGATTTAGGGTTTAGGGTAGTGCAGTGGTATTTGGGTAATGTTGGGAGTGGAGCTGGGGGGAGTGTTTTAGGGTTTAGGATAGTGCAGTGGTGTTTGGGTAGTGTGGGGGGTCGTGCTGGGGGTAGTGTGTTAGGGTTTAGGATAGTGCAGTGGTGTCTGTGTAGTATAGAGGATAGTCTTTTAGGGTTTAGGGTAGTGCAGTGGTGTTTGGGGAGTATAGGGGTTCGTGCTGGGGCTAGATTTAGGGTTTAGGGTAGTGCAGTTGTGTTTGGGTAGTGTAGGGGGTCGTACTGGGGGTCGTGTTTTAGGGTTTACGGTAGTGCAGTGGTATTTGGGTAGTGTAGGGGGTCATGCTGGGGATAGTGTTTTAGGGTTTAGGGTAGTACAGAGGTGCTTGGTTAGTGTAGGGGTCATGCTGGTGGTAGATTTAGGGTTCAGGGTAGTGTAGTGGTGTTTGGGTAATGTTGGGAGTGGTGCTGGGGGAGTGTTTTAGGGTTTAGGGTAGTGCAGTGGTGTTTGGGTAGTGTAGGGGGTCTTGCTGGGGGGAGTATTTTAGGGTTTAGGGTAGTGCAGTTGTGTTTGAGTAGTGTAGGGGGTCGTGCTGGTGGTAGTGTTTTAGGGTTTAGGGTTGTGCAGCGGTGTTTGTGTAGTGTAGGGGGTCGTGTTTTAGGGTTTAGGATAGTGATGTGGTCTTTGGGTAGTGTAGGGGGTCATCTGTGGGATAGTGTTTTAGGGTTTAGGGTTTAGGGTAGTGCAGTGGTCGTTTGGTAGTGTAGGGGGTCATGCTGGGGGTAGTGTTTTGGGGTGTAGGGTAGTGCAGTGGTGTTCTGGTAGTATAGGGGGTCGTGCTGTGGGTAGTGTTTTTGGTTTTACAGTAGTACAGTGGTATTAGGGTAGTGTAGGGGGTCGTGCGGGGGTTAGTGTTTTAGGGTTTAGGGTAGTGCATTGGTGTTTGGGTAGTGTAGGGGGTCGTGCTGGGGTAGTGTTTTAGGGTAGTGCAGTGGTGTTTGGGTAGTGTAGGGGGTCATGTGGGGCTAGATTTCGGGTTTAGGGTAGTGCAGTGGTGTTTGGATAGGTTACGGGGTCGTGCTGGGGTAGTGTTTTAGCGTTTAGGGTAGTGCAGTGGTGTTTGGGTAGTGTAGGGGTAGTGCTGGGGTTAGATTTAGGGATTAGGGTAGGGCAGTGGTGTTTGGGTAATATAGGGAGTGGTGCTGGGGTAATATTTTCAGGTTTAGGTTTGTGCAGTGGTTTTTGTGTAGTGTATGGGGGTCATGCTGGGGGTAGTGTTTTAGGGTTTAGGGTAGTCCAGTGGTGTTTGGGTAGTGTAGGGGGGTCAAACTGGAGGTAGGTTTAGGGTTTAGGTAGTGCAGTTGTGTATGGGTAATGTAGGGAGTGGTCCTGGGGGAAGTGTTTTAGGGTTTTGGGTAGTGCAGTGGTGTTTGTGTAGTGTAGGGGGTCGTGCTGGGTTAGTGTTTTAGGGTTTAGGGTTGTGCAGCGGTGTTTGTGTAGTGTAGAGGGTCGTGTTTTAGGGTTTAGGATAGTGCAGTGGTCTTTGGGTAGTGTAGGGGGTCATGTGGGGGGTAGTGTTTTAGGGTTTAGGGTAGTGCACTGGTTGGTGGCTAGTGTAGGGGGTCGTGCTGGGGGTAGTGTTTTAGGGTTTAGGGTAGTGCAGTGGGGTTTTGGTAGTATAGGGGGTCGTGCTGTGGATAGTGTTTTAGGGTTTACGGTAGTACAGTGGTGTTAGGGTAGTGTAGGGGTCGTGCTGGGGTTAGTGTTTTAGGCTTTAGGGTAGTGCAGTGGTGTTTGGGTAGTGTAGGGGTTCATGCTGGGGGTAGTGTTTTAGGGTTTAGAGTAGTGTAGTGGTGTTTGGGTAGTGTAGGCGGTTGTGCGGGGGGAGATTTAGGGTAGTGCAGTGGTGTTTGGGTAGGGTACGGGTTTGTGCTGGGGGTAGTGTTTTTGGGTTTAGGGTAGTGCAGTGGTGTTTGGGTAGTGTAGGGGTCATGCTGGGGGTGGATTAGGGTAGTGCAGTGCTGTTTGTGTAGTGTAGGGGGTCGTGTTTTAGGGTTTAGAGTAGTGCAGTGGTGTTTGGGTAGTGTAGGGGTCATGCTGGGGGTAGTGTTTTAGGGTTTAGGGTAGAGCAGTGGTGTTTTGGTAGTGTAGGGGGTCGGGCTGGGGCAGTGTTTTAGGGTTAAGGGTAGTGCAGTGGTGTTTTGGTAGTGTACGGGGTCGTGCTGTGGGTAGTGTTTTAGGGTTTCGGGTAGTGCAGTGGTGTTTGGGTAGTGTAGGGGGTCATACTGGTGGTAGGTTTGGTCTTTAGGGTAGTGCAGTGGTGTTTTGGAAATGTAGGGAGTGGTGCTGGGGGAGTGTTTTAGGGTTGTGCAGTGGTGTTTGGGTAGTGAAGGGGTCATGCTGGGCGTAGTATTTTAGGGTTGTGCAGCAGTGTTTTTGTAATGTAGGGGGTCATGTTTTAGGGTTTAGGATAGTACAGTGGTCTTTGGTTAGTGTAGGTGGTCAGGTGGGGGGTAGTGTTTTAGGTTTTTGGGTAGTGCAGTGGTCGTTGGGTAGTGCAGGGGGTCATGCTGGGGTTAGTGTTTTAGGGTTTAGGGTAGTGCAGTGGTGTTTTGGTAGTATAGGGGGTCGTGCTGTTTGTAGTGTTATAGGGTTTACAGTAGTAGAGTGGAGTAAGGGTAGTGTAGGGTGTTGTGCTGGGGGTAGTGTTTTAGGGTTTAGGGTAGCGCAGTGGTGTTTTGGTAGTGTAGGGGGTTGTGCTGGGGGTAGATTTAGGGTTTAGGGTAGTGCATTGGTGTTTGTGTAGTGTAGGGGGTCATGATGGGGTAGTGTTTTAGGGTTTAGGGTAGTGCAGTGCTGTTTGGGTAGTGTAGGGGTCGTGCTGGTGGTAGTGTTTTATAGTTTAGGGCAGTGCATTGGTGTTTATTTAGTGTAGGGGGATGTGCTGCGGAAGTGTTTTAGGGTTAAGGGCAGTGCAGTGGTGTTTGTGTAGTGTAAGGGGTCAAGTTGGGTGTAGTGTTTTAGGGTTTAGGGTAGAGCAGTGGTGTTTGGGTAGTGTAGGGGGTCATGCTGGGGGCAGTGTTTTAGTGTTAAGGGTAGTGCAGTGGTGTTTTTTGGTAATGTAGGGGGTCATGCTGGGGTTAGATTTAGGGTTTAGGGTAGTGCAATGGTATTTGGGTAATGTTGGGAGTGGTGCTGGGGGGAGTGTTTTAGGGTTTAGGGTAGTGCAGTGGTGTTTAGGTAGTGTGGGGGATCGTGCTGGCGGTAGTGTGTTAGGGTTTAGGGTAGTGCAGTGGAGTCTGTGTAGTATAGAGGATAGTCTTTTAGGGTTTAGAGTAGTGCAGTGGTGTTTGGGTAGTATAGGGGTTCGTGCTGGGGCTAGATTTAGGGTTTAGGGTAGTGCAGTGGTGTTTGGGTAGTGTAGGGGGTCGCGCTTGGGGTCGTGTTTTAGGGTTTACGGTAGTGCAGTGGTATTTGGGTAGTGTAGGGGGTCATGCTGGGGATAGTGTTTTAGGGTTTAGGGTAGTACAGAGGTGCTTGGTTAGTGTAGGGGGTCATGCTGGGGGTAGATTTAGGGTTCAGGGTAGTGTAGTGGTGTTTGGGTAATGTTGGGAGTGGTGCTGGGGGAGTGTTTTAGGGTTTAAGGTAGTGCAGTGGTGTTTGGGTAGTGTAGGGGTCTTGCTGGGGGGAGTATTTTAGGGTTTAGGGTAGTGCAGAGGTCTTTGGGTAGTGCAGGTTGTCATGTGGGTGGTAGTGTTTTAGAGTTTAGGGTTGTGCAGTGGTGTTCTGGTAGTATAGGGGGTCGTGCTGTGGGTATTGTTTGAGGTTTTACAGTACTAGAGTGGTGTTAGGGTAGTGTAGGGTGTCGTGCTGGGTGTAGTGTTTTAGGGTTTAGGGTAGTGCAGTGGTGTTTTGGTAGTGTAGGGGGTTGTGCTGGGGTAGATTTAGTGTTTAGGGTACTGCAGTGGGTTTTGGGTAGTGTAGGGGGTCGTGATGGGGTAGTGTTTTAGGGTTTAGGGTAGTGCAGTCGTGTTTGGGTATTGTAGGAGGTCGTGCTGGTGGTAGTGTTTTATGGATTAGGGCAATGCAGTGGTGTTTATTTAGTGTAGGGGGACATGCTGGGGAAGTGTTTTAGGGTTTATGGCAGTGCAGCGGTGTTTGTGTAGTATAGAGGGTCATGCTGGGGTTAGTGTTCTAGGGTTTAGGGTAGAGCAGTGGTGTTTGGATAATGTAGGGGGTCGTGCTGGGGAAGTATTTTGGGGTTAAGGGTAGTGCAGTGGTGTTTTGGTAGTGTAGGGGGTCATGCTGGGTTAGATTTAGGGTTTAAAGTAGTGCAGTGTTGTTTGGGTAATGTTGGGAGTGGTGCTGGGGGAGTGTTGTAGGGTTTAGGGTAGTGCAGTGGTGTTTGCGTAGTGAAGGGGAGCGTGCTGGGGGTAGTGTTTTAGGGTTTAGGGTAGTGCAGTGGTGTCTGTGTAGTATAGAGGATAGTGTTTTAGGGTTTAGAGTAGTGCAGTGGTGTTTGGGTAGTGTAGGGGGTCGTGCTGGGGGTAGATTTAGGGTTTAGGGTAGTGCAGGGGAGTATGGGTAGTGTAGGGGGTCGTGCTGGGGGTTGTGTTTTAGGGTTTACGGTAGTACAGAGGTGCTTGGGTAGTGTAGGGGGTCATACTGGGGGTAGATTTAGGGTTTAGGGTAGTGCAGTGGTGTTTGGGTAATGTTGGGAGTGGTGCTGAGGGGAGTGTTGTAGGGTTTAGGGTAGTGCAGCGGTGTTTGGGTAGTGTAGGGGGTCTTGCTGAGGGTAGTGTTTTAGGGTTTATGGTAGTGCAGTGGTCTTTGGGTAGTGTAGGGGGTCATGCTGGGGATAGTGTTTTAGGGTTTTGGGTAGTGTAGTGGTGTTTTGGTAGTATAGGGGGCCGTGCTGTGGGTAGTGTTTTAGGGTTCGCGGTAGTAGAGTGGTGTTAGGGTTGTGTTCGGGGTCGTGCTGGGGGTAGTGTTTTAGGGTTTAGAGTAGTGCAGTGGTGTTTGCTTAGTGTAGGGAGTCATGCTGGGGGAAGATATAGGGTTTAGGGTAGTGCAGAGGTGTTTGGGTGGTGTAGGGGGTCGTGTGGGGGTAGTGTTTTAGGGTTTAGGGTAGTGCAGTGGTGTTTGGGTAGTATAGGGGTCATGCTGGTGGTAGTGTTTTATGGTTTAGGGCAGTGCTGTGGTGTTTATATTGTGTAGGGGACGTGCTGGGGAAGTTTTTTAGGGTTTAGGGCAGTGCAGTGGTGTTTGTGTAGTGTAGGGGGTCATGCTGGGGGTAGTGTTTTAGGGTTTAGGGTACAGCACTGGTGTTTGGGTAGTGTAGGGGGTAGTGCTGGGGGCAGTGTTTTAGGGTTAAGGGTAGTGCAGTGGTGTTTTGGTAGTGTAGGGGGTCATGCTGGGGGAAGATTTAGGGTTTAGGGTTTAGGGTAGTGCAGTGGTGTTTCGGTAATTTTGGGAGTGGTGCTGGGGGAGTGTTTTAGGGTTTAGGGTAGTGCAGTGGTGTTTGGGTAGTGCAGGGAGTCGTGCTGGGGGTAGTATTTTAGGATTTAGGGTAGTGCAGTGGTGTTTGTGTAGTGTAGAGGATAGTGTTTTAGGGTTTAGGTTAGTACACTGGTCTTTGGGTAGTGTAGTGGGTCATGTGGGGGGTAGTGTTTTAGGGTTTAGAGTAGTACAGTGGTCTTTGGATAGTGTAGGGGTCGTGCTGGAGGTAGTGTTTAAGGGTTTAGGGTTGTGCAGCGGTGTTTGTGTAGTGTAGGGGGTCGTGTTTTAGGGTATAGGGTTGTGCAGTGGTTTTGGGTAGTATAGTGGGTCGTGCTTGGGGTAGTCTTTTAGGGTTTGTGGTAGTGCAGTGGTGTTTGGGTAGTGTAGGGGTCGTGACGGGGTAGTGTTTTAGGGTTTAGGGTAGTGCAGTGGTGTTTGTGTAGTGTAGGGGGTCGTGTGGGGGGTATAGTTTTATGGTTTAGGGCAGTGCAGTGGTCTTTGGGTAGTGTAGGGGGTCGTGTGGGGGGTAGAGTTTTATGGTTTAGGGTAGTGCAGTGGTCTTTGGGTAGTGTAGGGGTAGTGCTGGAGGTAGTGTTTTATGGTTTAGAGTAGTGCAGTGGTCTTTAGGTAGTGTAGGGGTAGAGCTGGGGGTAGTGTTTTAGGGGTTAGGGTAGTGCAGTGGTGTTTGGGTAGGTTATGGGGTCGTACTGGAGGTAGATTTAGTGTTTAGGGTACTGCAGTGGTGTTTGGGTATTGAAGGGGTTGTGCTGGTGGTAGTGTTTTATGGTTTAGGGCAGTGCAGTGGTGTTTATTTAGTGTAGGGGACGTGCTGGGGAAGTGTTTTAGGGTTTAGGGCAGAGCAGTGGTGTTTGTGTAGTGTAGGGGGTCATGCTGGGGATAGTGTTTTAGGGTTTAGGTTACAGCAGTCGTGTTTGGGTAATGTAGGGGGTCATGCTGGGGGCAGTGTTTTATGGTTAAGGGTAGTGCAGTGGTGTTTTGGTAGTTTAGGGGGTCATGCTGGGGTTAGATTTAGGGTTTAGGGTAGTGCAGTGGTGTCTGTGTAGTATAGAGGATAGTGTTTTAGGGTTTAGGGTAGTGCATTGGTGTTTGGGTAGTGTAGGGGGTCGGGTGGGGATAGATTTAGGGTTTAGGGTAGTGCAGTGGTGTTTGGGTAGTGTAGGGGGTCGTGCTAGGGGTAGTGTTTTAGGGTTTATGGTAGTGCAGTGGTGTTTGGGTGGTGTAGGGGGTCATGCTGGGGGTAGTGTTTTAGGGTAGTACAGAGGTGCTTGGGTAGTGTAGGGGGTCATGCTGGGGTCAGATTTACGGTTTAGGATAGTGCAGTGGTGTTTGGGTAAAGTTGGGAGTGGTGCTGGGGGAGTGTTTTAAGGTTTAGGGTAGTGCAGTGGTGTTTGGGTAGTGTAGGGGGTCTTGCTGGGGGTAGTGTTTTAGGGTTTAGGGTAGTGCAGTTGTGTTTGTGTAGTGTAGAGGATAGTGTTTTAGGGTTTAGGTAAGTGCACTGGTGTTTGTGTAGTGTAGGGGGTCGTGTTTTAGGGTTTCGGATAGTGCAGTGGTCTTTGGGTAGTGTAGGGGGTCGTGCTGGGGGTAGTGTTTTAGGGTTTCGGGTAGTGCAATGGTGTTTTGGTAGTATAGGGTGTCGTGCTGTTAGTATTGTTTTAGGGTTCACGGTAGTAGAGTGGAGTTAGTGTAGTGTAGGGGGTCGTGCTGGGGGTAGTGTTTTAGGGTTTAGGGTAGTGCAGTGGTGTTTGGGTCGGTTACGGGGTCGTGCTGGGGGTAGTGTTTTAGGGTTTAGGGTAGTGCAGTGGTCTTGGGGTAGTGTAGGGGTCATGAGGGGGTAGTGTTTGAGGGTTTAGTGTAGTACAGTGGTCTTTGGGTAGTATAGGGGGTCATGCTGGGGGTATTATATTAGGGTTTAGGGTAGTGCAAGGTGTTTGGGTAGTGTAGGGGTCATGCTGGGGGTAGTGTTTTAGGGTTTAGGGTAGTAGAGTGTTGTTTGGGTAGTGTAGGGGGTCGTTCTGCTGGTAGTGTTTTATGGTTTAGGGCAGAGCAGTGGTGTTTATTTAGTATAGGGGGATGTGCTGGGGAAGTGTTTTAGGGTTTGGGCAGTTCATTGGTGTTTGTGCAGTGTAGGGGGTCATGCTGGGGGTAGTGTTTTAGGGTTTAGGGTCGAGCAGTGGTGTTTGGGTATTGTAGGGGGTCGTGCTGGGGGTAGTGTTTTAGGGTTTAGGGTAGTGCAGTGGTGTTTGGGTAGAGTAGGGGGTCGTGCTGGTGGTAGTGTTTTATGGTTTAGGGCAGTACAGTGGTGTTTATTTAGTGTAGGGGACGTGCTGGGGAAGTGTTTTAGGGTTTAGGGTAGTGCAGTGGTCTTGGCGTAGTGTAGGGGTCATGAGGGGGTAGTGTTTGAGGGTTTAGTGTAGTACAGTGGTCTTTGGGTAGTATAGGGGGTCATGCTGGGGGTAGTGTTTTAGGGTTTAGGGTAGTACAGTGTTGTTTGGGTAGTGTAGGGGGTCGTTCTGCTGGTAGTGTTTTATGGTTTAGGGCAGAGCAGTGGTGTTTATTTAGTATAGGGGGATGTGCTGGGGAAGTGTTTTAGGGTTTGGGCATATCATTGGTGTTTGTGCAGTGTAGGGGGTCATGCTGGGGGTAGTGTTTTAGGGTTTAGGGTAGAGCAGTGGTCTTTGGGTATTGTAGGGGGTCGTGCTGGGGGCAGTGTTTTAGGGTTAAGCGAAGTGCAGTGGTGTTTTGGTAATGTAGGGGGTCGTGCTGTGGGTAGTGTTTTAAGGTTTAGTGTAGTGCAGTGGTGTTTGGGTAGTCTAGGGGGTCATGCTGGGGGTAGTGTTTTAGGGTTTAGGGTAGTGCAGTGGTGTCTGGGTTGTGTAGGGGGTCATACCGGGGGTAGATTTAGGGTTTAGGTAGTGCAGTGGTGTTTGGGTAATGTAGGGAGTGGTGCTGGGGGTAGTGTTTTAGGGTTTAAGGTAGTGCAGTGGTGTTTGTGTAGTGTAGGGGGTCGTGCTGGGGGTAGTGTTTTAGGGTTTAGGGTTGTGCAGCGGTGTTTGTGTAGTGTAGGGGGTCATGTTTTAGGGTTTAGGGTAGTGCAGTGGCCTTTGGGTAGTGCACGGGTCGTGTGGGGTTAGTGTTTTAGGGTTTAGGGTAGTGCAGTGGTCTTTCGGTAGTGTAGGGTTAGTGCTGGGAGTAGTGTTTTAGGGTTTAGGGTACTGCAGTGGTGTGCGGTTAGTGTAGGCGGTCATACTGGGTGGTAGTGTTTTAGGGTTTAGGGTAGTGCAGTGGTGTTTGGGTAGTGTAGGGGATACTGCTGGGGGTAGTGTTTTAGGGTTTAGGGTAAGCTAGTGGCGTTTGGGTAGTGTAGGGGGTCGTGCTGAGGGTAGTGTTTTAGGGTTTAGCCTAGTGCAGTGGTGTTTTTGCAGTGTAGGGGGTAGTGATTTAGGAATTAGGGTTGTGCAGTTGTCTTTGGGTAGTATAGGGTCATGCTGGGGGTAGTGTTTTAGGGTTTAAGGTAGTGCAGTGGTGTTCGGGTAGTGTAGGGGGTCATGCTGGGGGTAGTGTTTTAGGGTTTAGGGTAGTGCAATGGTGTTTGGGTAGTGTAGGGAGTTGTGGTGTGGGGAGTTTGTGATGGTTTAGAGTAGTGCAGTGGTGTTCAGGTAGAGTATGGGGTCGTGCTGGGTGTAGTATTTTAGGGTTTAGGGTAGTGTAGTGCTGTGTGGGTATTGTAGGGAGTCATGCTTGGGGTAGTGTTAGGGTTTAGTGTAGTGCAGTGGTGTTTGTGTAGTGTAGGGGTCATGCTGGGGGAAGATTTAGGGTTTAGGGTAGTGCAGTGGTGTTTGGGTAGTGTAGTGTGTCATGCTGGGGGTAGATTTAGGGTTTAGGGTAGTCCAATGGTGTTTGGGTAGTGCAGGGGGTCATGCTGGCGGTAGTGTTTTAGGGTTTAGGGTAGTACAGTGTTGTTTGGGTAGTGTAGGGGGTCGTTCTGCTGGTAGTGTGTTATGGTTTAGGGCAGAGCAGTGGTGTTTATTTAGTATAGGGGGATGTGCTGGGGAACTGTTTTAGGGTTTGGGAAGTTCATTGGTGTTTGTGCAGTGTAGGGGGTCATGCTGGGGGTAGTGTTTTAGGGTTTAGGGTAGAGCAGTGGTGTTTGGGTATTGTAGGGGGTCGTGCTGGGGGTAGTGTTTTAGGGTTTAGGGTAGTGCAGTGGTGTTTGGGTAGAGTAGGGGGTCGTGCTGGTGGTAGTGTTTTATGGTTTAGGGCAGTACAGTGGTGTTTATTTAGTGTAGGGGACGTGCTGGGGAAGTGTTTTAGGGTTTATGGCAGTGCAGTGGTGTTTGTGTAGTGTAGGGGGTCATGCTGGGAGTAGTGTTTTAGGGTTTAGGGTAGTGCAGTGGTGTTTTTGGTAGTGTAGGGGGTCATGCAGGGGGTAGATATAGGGTCTAGGGTAGTGCAGTGGTGTTTGGGTAATGTTGGAAGTGGTGCTGGGGGGAGTGTTTTAGGGTTTAGGGTAGTGCAGTGGTATTTGGGTAGTATAGGGAGTTGTGCTGGAGGTAGTGTTTTAGGGTTTAGGGTAGTGCAGTGGTGTTTGTGTAGTGTAGGCGGTCGTGTTTTAGGGTTTAGGGTAGTGCAGTGGTCTTTGGGTAGTGAAGTGGGTCATTTGGGGGGTAGTGTTTTAGGGTTTATGGTAGTGCAGTGGTGTTTGGGGAGTGTAGGGGGTCATGCAGTGGGTAGTGTTTTAGGGTTTAGGGTAGTGCAGTGGTGTTTGTGTAGTGTAGGGGGTCGTGTGGGGGGTAGTGTTTTATGGTTTAGGGTAGTGCAGTGGTCTTTGGGTAGTATAGGGGTAGTGCTGGGGGTAGTGTTTTATTGTTTAGGGTAGTGCAGTGGTCTTTAGGTAGTGTAGCAGTAGTGCTGGGGGTAGTGTTTTAGGGTTTAGGGTAGTGCAGTGGTGTTTGGGTCGGTTACGGGGTCGTGCTGGGGGTAGTGTTTTAGGGTTTAGGGTAGTGCAGTGGTCTTGGGGTAGTGTAGGGGTCATGAGGGGGTAGTGTTTGAGGGTTTAGTGTAGTACAGTGGTCTTTGGGTAGTATAGGGGGTCATGCTGGGGGTAGTATATTAGGGTTTAGGGTAGTGCAAGGTGTTTGGGTAGTGTAGGGGGTCATGCTGGGGGTAGTGTTTTAGGGTTTAGGGTAGTACAGTGTTGTTTGGGTAGTGTAGGGGGTCGTTCTGCTGGTAGTGTTTTATGGTTTAGGGCAGAGCAGTGGTGTTTATTTAATATAGGGGGATGTGCTGGGGAAGTGTTTTAGGGTTTGGGCAGTTCATTGGTGTTTGTGCAGTGTAGGGGGTCATGCTGGGGGTAGTGTTTTAGGGTTTAGGGTAGAGCAGTGGTGTTTGGGTATTGTAGGGGGTCGTGCTGGGGGCAGTGTTTTAGGGTTAAGCGAAGTGCAGTGGTGTTTTGGTAATGTATGGGGTCGTGCTGTGGGTAGTGTTTTAGGGTTTAGTGTAGTGCAGTGGTGTTTGGGTAGTCTAGGGGGTCATGCTTCAGGTAGTGTTTTAGGGTTTACGGTAGTGCAGTGGTGTATGGGCAGCGTAGGGGGTCATGCTGGGGGTAGTGTTTTAGGGTTTAGGGTAGTGCAGTGGTATCTGGGTTGTGTAGGGGGTCATACTGGGGGTAGATTTAGGGTTTAGGTAGTGCAGTGGTGTTTGGGTAATGTAGGGAGTGGTGCTGGGGGTAGTGTTGTAGGGTTTAAGGTAGTGCAGTGGTGTTTGTGTAGTGTAGGGGGTCGTGCTGGGGGTAGTGTTTTAGGGTTTAGGGTTGTGCAGCGGTGTTTGTGTAGTGTAGGGGGTCATGTTTTAGGGTTTAGGGTAGTGCAGTGGTCTTTGGGTAGTGTACTGGTCGTGTGGGGTTAGTGTTTTAGGGTTTAGGGTAGTGCAGTGGTCTTTCTGTAGTGTAGGGTTAGTGCTGGGGGTAGTGTTTTAGGGTTTAGGGTACTGCAGTGGTGTGCGGTTAGTGTAGGCGGTCATACTGGGTGGTAGTGTTTTAGGGTTTAGGGTAGTGCAGTGGTGTTTGGGTAGTGTAGGAGATACTGCTGGGGGTAGTGTTTTAGGGTTTAGGGTAAGCTAGTGGTGTTTGGCTAGTGTACGGGGTCGTGCTGAGGGTAGTGTTTTAGGGTTTAGCCTAGTGCAGTGGTGTTTTTGCAGTGTAGGGGGTAGTGATTTAGGGTTTAGGGTTGTGCAGTGGTCTTTGGGTAGTATAGGGTCATGCTGGGGGTAGTGTTTTAGGGTTTAAGGTAGTGCAGTGGTGTTCGGGTAGTGTAGGGGGTCATGCTGGGGGTAGTGTTTTTGGGTTTAAGGTAGTGCAATGGTGTTTGGGTAGTGTAGGGAGTTGTGGTGTGGGGAGTTTGTTAGGGTTTAGAGTAGTGCAGTGGTGTTTGGGTAGTGTATGGGGTCGTGCTGTGTGGAGTATTTTAGGGTTTAAGGTAGTGTAGTGCTGTGTGGGTAGTGTAGGGAGTCATGCTTGGGGTAGTGTTAGGGTTTAGGGTAGTGAAGTGGTGTTTGTGTAGTGTAGGGGTCGTGCTGGGGGTAGATTTAGGGTTTAGGGTTGTGCAGTGGTGTTTGGGTACTGTAGTGGGTCATGCTGGGGGGTAGATTTAGGGTTTAGGGTAGTGCAATGGTGTTTGGGTAGTGTAGGGAGTTGTGCTGCGGGGAGTTTGTTAGGGTTTAGAGTAGTACAGTGGTGTTCGGGTAAAGTAGGGGGTCATGTTGGGGGTAGTATTTTAGTGTTTAGGGTAGTGCATTGGTGTTTGGGTAGTGTAGGGGGTTGTGCTATGGATAGTGGTTTAGGGTTTAGGGTAGTGCAGTGGTGTTTAGGTAGTGTAGGGGGTACTGCTGAGGGTAGTGTTTTTGGGTTCAGGGTAGTGCAGTAGTGTTTGGGTAGTGTAGGGGGTCGTGCTGGGGTAGTGTTTTAGGGTTTAGAGTAGTGCAGTGGTGTTTTCGTAGTGTAGAGGGTCGTGCTATGGGTAGTGTTTTAGGGTTTAGGGTAGTGCAGGGCTGTTAGGGTAGTATAGGGGGTCTTGCTTAGGGTAGTGTTTTAGGGTTTAGGGTAGTGCAGTGGTTTTTGGATAGTGTAGGGGGTCATCCGGGCATAGATTTAGTGTTTAGGGTAGTGCAGTGGTGTTTGGGTAGTGTATGGTGTCTTGCTGGGGGTAGTGTTTTAAGGTATAGGGTTGTGAAGTGGTGTTTGGATAGTGTAGGGGGTCATGCTGGGGGTAGTGTTTTATGGTTTAGGGTAGTGCAGTGGTGTTTGCGTAATGTAGGGAGAGGTGCTCAGGGAGAGTTTTAGGGATTAGGGTAGTGCAGTGGTGTTTGTGTAGTGTAGGGGGTCGTGCTGGGGGTAGTGTTTTAGGGGTTAGGGTAGTGCAGTGCTGTTTGTGTAGTGTAGGGGGTCCTGTTTTAGGGTTTAGGGTAGTGCAGTGGTCTTTGAGTAGTGTAGGGGTTGTGCTGCAGGTAGTGTTTTAGGGTTTAGGGTAGTGCAGTGGTGTTGCTGTAGTATAGGGGGTCGTCCTTTAGGATTTAGGGTATTGCAGTGGTCTTTGGGTAGTGTAGGGATCATGCTGGGGGTAGTGTTGTAGGGTTTAGGGTAGTGAAGTGGTGTTCGGGTAGTAAAGGGGGTCATGCTGGGGTAGTGTTTTAGGGTTTAGGATAGAGCAATGGTGTTTGGGTAGTGTAGGGGGTTGTGCTGTGTGGCGTTTTTTAGGGTTTAGAGTAGAGCAGTGGTGTTCGGGTAGTGTAGGGGGTCGTGCTGGGGGTAGTTTTTTATGGTTTACAGTAGTGCAGTGGTGTTTGGGAAGTGTAGGGGGTCATGCTGGGGTAGTGTTTTAGGGTTTATTGTAGTGCAGTGGTGTTTGGGTAGTGTAGGGGGTCATACTAGGGGTAGATTTAGGATTTAGGGTAGTGCAGTGGTGTTTGGGTAATGTAGGGAGTGGTGCTGGGGGGACTGTTTTAGGTTTTAGGATAGTGCAGTGGTTTGTGGGTAGTGTAGGGGCTTGTGCTGGGGTAGTGTTTTAGGGTTTAGTGTTGAGCAGTGGTGTTTGTGTATTGTAGGGGTCGTGTTTTAGGGTTTAGGATAGTGCAGTGATCTTTGGGTAGTGTAGGGGGTCATGTGGGGGGTACTGTTATAGGGTTTAGGGTAGTGCAGTGGTTGTTGGGTAGTGTAGGGGGTTGTGCTGTGGGTTGTGTTTTAGGGATTAGGGTAGTGCAGTGGTGTTTTGGTAGTATAGGGTGTCACGCTGTGTGTAGTGTTTTAGGGTTTACAGTAGTAAAGTGGTGTTAGGGTAGTGTAGGGGGTCGTGCTGGGGTAGTGTTTTAGGGTTTAGGGTAGTGCAGTGGTGTTTGGGTAGTATAGGGGGTCGTGCTGGTGGTAGTGTTTTATGGTTTAGGGCAGTACAGTGATGTTTATTTAGTGTAGGGGACGTGCTGGGGAAGTGTTTTAGGGTTTATGGCAGTGCAGTGGTGTTTGTGTAGTGTAGGGGGTCATGCTGGGAGTAGTGTTTTAGGGTTTAGGGTAGAGCAGTGGTGTTTGGGTAGTGAAGGGTGTCGTGCTGGGGGCAGTCTTTTTGGGTTAAGGGTAGTGCAGTGGTGTTTTGGTAGTGTAGGGGGTCATGCAGGGGGTAGATATGGGGTTTAGGGTAGTGCAGTGGTGTTTGGGTAATGTTGGGAGTGGTGCTGGGGGGAGTGTTTTAGGGTTTAGGGTAGTGCAGTGGTATTTGGGTAGTATAGGGAGTCGGGCTGGGGGTAGTGTTTTGGGGTTTAGAGTAGTGCAGTGGTGTTTGTGTAGTGTAGAGGATAGTGTTTTAGGGCTTAGGTTAGTGCACTGGAGTTTGTGCAGTGTAGGCGGTCGTGTTTTTAGGGTTTAGGGTAGTGCAGTGGTCTTTGGGTAGTGTAGTGGGTCGTTTGGGGGGTAATGTTTTAGGGTTTATGGTAGTACAGTGGTCTTTGGGTTGTGTAGGGGGTCGTGCTGGAGGTAGTGTTTTAGGGTTTAGGGTAGTGCAGTGGTGTTTGGGTAGTGTAGGGGGTCATGCAGTGGGTAGTGTTTTAGGGTTTAGGGTAGTGCAGTGGTGTTTGTGTAGTGTAGGGGGTCGTGGGGGTTAGTGTTTTATGGTTTAGGGTAGTGCAGTGGTCTTTGGGTAGTATAGGAGTAGTGCTGGGGGTACTTTTTTATTGTTTAGGGTAGTGCAGTGGTCTTTGGGTAGTGTAGGGGTAGTGCTGGGGGTAGTGTTTTAGGGTTTAGGGTAGTGCAGTGGTGTTTGGGTCGGTTACGGGGTCGTGCTGTGGGTAGTGTTTTAGGGTTTAGGGTAGTGCAGTGGTGTTTGGGTAGTGTAGAGGCTACTGCTGGGGGTAGTGTTTTAGGGTTTAGCATAACGCAGTTGTGTTTGGGTAGTGTAGGGGGTCGTACTGGGCGTAGTGTTTTAGGGTTTAGTGTAGCGCAGTGGTGTATGTGTAGTGTAGGGGGTCATGCTGGGGGAGTGTTTTAGGGTTTAGGGTAGTGCAGCAGTGTTTGTGTAGTATAGGGGGTCGCGATTTAGGGTCTAGGGTAGTGCAGTGATATTTGGGTAGTGTAGGGGGTCATGAGGGGGTAGTGTTTGAGGGTTTAGTGTAGTACTGTGGTCTTTAGGTAGTGTAGGGGTAGTGCTGGGGGTAGTGTTTTAGGGTTTAGGGTAGTGCAGTGGTGTTTGGGTAGGTTACGGGGTCGTGCTGGGGTAGTGTTTTAGGGTTAAGGGAAGTGCAGTGGTGTTTTGGTAGTGTAGAGGGTACTGCTGGGGGTAGTGTTTTAGGGTTGAGGGTAGCGCATTTGTCTTTGGGTAGTGTAGGAGGTCGTACTGGGCAGAGTGTTTTAGGGTTTAGGGTTTAGGGTAGCGCAGTGGTGTTTGTGTAGTGTAGGGGGTCATGCTGGGGGGAGTGTTTTAGGGTTTAGGGTAGTGCAGCAGTGTTTGTGTAGTATAGGGGGTCGCGATTTAGGGTCTAGGGTAGTGCAGTGATATTTGGGTAGTGTAGGGGGTCATGAGGGGGTAGTGTTTGAGGGTTTAGTGTAGTACTGTGGTCTTTAGGTAGTGTAGGGGTACTGCTGGGGGTAGTGTTTTAGGGTTTAGGGTAGTGCAGTGGTGTTTGGGTAGGTTACGGGGTCGTGCTGGGGGTAGTGTTTTAGGGTTAAGGGAAGTGCAGTGGTGTTTTGGTAGTGTAGAGGGTACTGCTGGGGGTAGTGTTTTAGGGTTGAGGGTAGCGCATTTGTCTTTCGGTAGTGTAGGGGGTCGTACTGGGCAGAGTGTTTTAGGGTTTAGGGTTTAGGGTAGCGCAGTGGTGTTTGTGTAGTGTAGGGGGTCATGCTGGGGTGAGTGTTTTAGGGTTTAGGGTAGTGCAGCAGTGTTTGTGGACTGTAGGGGGTCGCGATTTAGGGTTTAGGGTAGTGCAGTGGTCTTTGGGTAGTGTAGGGGGTCATGAGGGGGTAGTGTTTGAGGGTTTAGTGTAGTACAGTGGTCTTTGGGTAGTGTAGGGGGTCATGCTGGGGATAGTATATTAGGTTTTAGGGTAGTGCAAGGTGTTTGGGTAGTGTAGGGGGTCATGCTGGGGGTAGTGTTTTAGGGTTTAGGGTAGTACAGTGTTGTTTGGGTAGTGTAGGGGGTCGTTCTGCTGGTAGTGTTTTATGGTTTAGGGCAGAGCAGTTGTGTTTATTTAGAATGGGGGGATGTGCTGGGGAAGTGTTTTAGGGTTTGGGCAGTGCAGTGGTGTTTGTGCAGTGTAGGGGGTCATGCTGGGGGTAGTGTTTTAGGGTGTAGGGTAGAGCAGTGGTGTTTGGGTATTGTAGGGGGTCGTGCTGGGGGCAGTGTTTTAGGGTTAAGCGAAGTGCAGTGGTGTTTTTGTAATGTAAGGGGTCGTGCTGTGGGTAGTGTTTTAGGGTTTAGTATAGTGCAGTGGTGTTTGGGTAGTGTAGGGGGTCATGCTTCAGGTAGTGTTTTAGGGTTTACGGTAGTGCAGTGTTGTTTGGGCAGTGTAGGGGGTCATGCTGGGGGTAGTGTTTTAGGGTTTAGGGTAGTGCAGTGGTGTCTGGGTTGTGTAGGGGTCATACTGGGGGTAGATTTAGGGTTTAGGAAGTGCAGTGGTGTTTGGGTAATGTAGGGTGTGGTGCTGGGGTAGTTTTTAGGGTTTAAGGTAGTGATGTGGTGTTTGTGTAGTGTAGGGGGTCTTGCTGGGGGTAGTGTTTTAGGGTTTAGGGTTGTGCAGCGGTGTTTGTGTAGTGTAGGGGGTCATGTTTTAGGGTTTAGGTTAGTGCAGTGGTCTTTGGGTAGTGTACGGGTCGTGTGAGGTTAGTGTTTTAGGGTTTAGGGTAGTGCAGTGGTCTTTCGGTAGTGTAGGGTTAGTGCTGGGGGTAGTGTTTTAGGGTTTAGGGTAGTGCAGTGGTGTGCGGTTAGTGTAGGCGGTCATACTGGGTAGTAGTGTTTTAGGGTTTAGGGTAGTGCAGTGGTGTTTGGGTAGTGTAGGGGATACTGCTGGGGGTAGTGATTTAGGGTTTAGGGTAAGCTAGTGGTGTTTGGCTTGTGTAGGGGGTCGTGCTGAGGGAAGTGTTTTAGGGTTTAGCCTAGTGCAGTCGTGTTTGTGCAGTGTAGGGGGTAGTGCTTGAGGGTTTAGGGTAGTGCAGTGGTCTTTGGGTAGTATAGGGTCATGCTGGGGGTAGTGTTTTAGGGTTTAAGGTAGTGCAATGGTGTTTGGGTAGTGTAGGGAGTTGTGGTGTGGGGAGTTTGTGAGGGTTTAGAGTAGTGCAGTGGTGTTCAGGTAGAGTATGGGGTCGGGCTGGGTGTAGTATTTTAGGGTTTAGTTTGGTGTAGTGCTGTGTGGGTAGGGTAGGGACTCATGCTTGGGGTAGTGTTAGGGTTTAGTGTAGTGCAGTGGTGTTTGTGTAGTGTAGGGGTTGTGCTGGGGGTAGATTTAGGGTTTAGGGTAGTGCAGTGGTGTTTGGGTAGTGTAGTGTGTCATGCTGGGGGTAGATTTAGGGTTTAGGGTAGTCCAATGGTGTTTGGGTAGTGCAGGGAGTTGTGCTGCGGGGAGTTTGTTAGGGTTTACAGTAGTGCACAGGTGTTCGGGTAGTGTAGGGGGTCATGATGGGGGTAGTATTTTAGGGTTTAGGGTAGTGCATTGGTGTTTGGGTAGTGTAGGGGGTCGTGCTGCGGGTAGAGGTTTAGGGTTTAGGGTAGTGCAGTGGTGTTTAGGTAGTGTAGTGGGTCATGCTGTGGGTAGTGTTTAGGGTTTAGGGTAGTGCAGTGCTGTTAGGGTAGTATAAGGGTCTTGCTTGGGGTAGTGTTTTAGGGATTAGGGTAGTGCAGTATTTTTTTGGGTAGCGTAGGGGGTCGTCCGGGCATAGATTTAGGGTTTAGGGTAGTGCAGTGGTGTTTGGGTACTGTAGTGGGTCATGCTGGGGGTTGTGTTTTAGGGTATAGGGTATTGTAGTGGTGTTTGGGTAGTGTAGGGGGTCATGCTGGGGGTAGTGATTTACGGTTTAGGGTAGTGCATTGGTGTATAGGTAATGTAGGGAGATGTGCTGGGGAGAGTTTTAGGAATTAGGGTAGTGCAGTGGTGTTTGTGTAGTGTAGGGGGTGGTGGTGAGGGTAGTGTTTTAGGGGTTAGGGTAGTGCAGTGCTGTTTGTGTAGTGTAGGGGGTCGTGTTTTAGGGTAGTGCAGTGGTCTTTGGGTAGTGTAGGGGTCGTGCTGCAGGTAGTGTTTTAGGGTTTACGGTAGTGCAGTGTTGTTTGGGCAGTGTAGGGGGTCATGCTGGGGGTAGTGTTTTAGGGTTTAGGGTAGTGCAGTGGTGTCTGGGTTGTGTAGGGGTCATACTGGGGGTAGATTTAGGGTTTAGGAAGTGCAGTGGTGTTTGGGTAATGTAGGGTGTGGTGCTGGGGTAGTTTTTAGGGTTTAAGGTAGTGATGTGGTGTTTGTGTAGTGTAGGGGGTCTTGCTGGGGGTAGTGTTTTAGGGTTTAGGGTTGTGCAGCGGTGTTTGTGTAGTGTAGGGGGTCATGTTTTAGGGTTTAGGTTAGTGCAGTGGTCTTTGGGTAGTGTACGGGTCGTGTGAGGTTAGTGTTTTAGGGTTTAGGGTAGTGCAGTGGTCTTTCGGTAGTGTAGGGTTAGTGCTGGGGGTAGTGTTTTAGGGTTTAGGGTAGTGCAGTGGTGTGCGGTTAGTGTAGGCGGTCATACTGGGTAGTAGTGTTTTAGGGTTTAGGGTAGTGCAGTGGTGTTTGGGTAGTGTAGGGGATACTGCTGGGGGTAGTGATTTAGGGTTTAGGGTAAGCTAGTGGTGTTTGGCTTGTGTAGGGGGTCGTGCTGAGGGAAGTGTTTTAGGGTTTAGCCTAGTGCAGTCGTGTTTGTGCAGTGTAGGGGGTAGTGCTTGAGGGTTTAGGGTAGTGCAGTGGTCTTTGGGTAGTATAGGGTCATGCTGGGGGTAGTGTTTTAGGGTTTAAGGTAGTGCAATGGTGTTTGGGTAGTGTAGGGAGTTGTGGTGTGGGGAGTTTGTGAGGGTTTAGAGTAGTGCAGTGGTGTTCAGGTAGAGTATGGGGTCGGGCTGGGTGTAGTATTTTAGGGTTTAGTTTGGTGTAGTGCTGTGTGGGTAGGGTAGGGACTCATGCTTGGGGTAGTGTTAGGGTTTAGTGTAGTGCAGTGGTGTTTGTGTAGTGTAGGGGTTGTGCTGGGGGTAGATTTAGGGTTTAGGGTAGTGCAGTGGTGTTTGGGTAGTGTAGTGTGTCATGCTGGGGGTAGATTTAGGGTTTAGGGTAGTCCAATGGTGTTTGGGTAGTGCAGGGAGTTGTGCTGCGGGGAGTTTGTTAGGGTTTACAGTAGTGCACAGGTGTTCGGGTAGTGTAGGGGGTCATGATGGGGGTAGTATTTTAGGGTTTAGGGTAGTGCATTGGTGTTTGGGTAGTGTAGGGGGTCGTGCTGCGGGTAGAGGTTTAGGGTTTAGGGTAGTGCAGTGGTGTTTAGGTAGTGTAGTGGGTCATGCTGTGGGTAGTGTTTAGGGTTTAGGGTAGTGCAGTGCTGTTAGGGTAGTATAAGGGTCTTGCTTGGGGTAGTGTTTTAGGGATTAGGGTAGTGCAGTATTTTTTTGGGTAGCGTAGGGGGTCGTCCGGGCATAGATTTAGGGTTTAGGGTAGTGCAGTGGTGTTTGGGTACTGTAGTGGGTCATGCTGGGGGTTGTGTTTTAGGGTATAGGGTATTGTAGTGGTGTTTGGGTAGTGTAGGGGGTCATGCTGGGGGTAGTGATTTACGGTTTAGGGTAGTGCATTGGTGTTTAGGTAATGTAGGGAGATGTGCTGGGGAGAGTTTTAGGAATTAGGGTAGTGCAGTGGTGTTTGTGTAGTGTAGGGGGTGGTGGTGAGGGTAGTGTTTTAGGGGTTAGGGTAGTGCAGTGCTGTTTGTGTAGTGTAGGGGGTCGTGTTTTAGGGTAGTGCAGTGGTCTTTGGGTAGTGTAGGGGTCGTGCTGCAGGTAGTGTTTTAGGGTTTAGGGTAGTGCAGTGGTGTTTGTGTAGTGTAGGGGGTCATGCTGAGGTTGTATTTTAGGGATTAGGGTAGTGCAGTGCGGTTTGTGTAGTGTAGGGTGTTGTGTTTTAGGGTTTTGGGTAGTGCAGTGGTGTTTCTGTAGTATAGGGGGTCGTGCTTTAGGGTTTAGGGTAGTGCAGTGGTCTTTGGGTAGTATAGGGTCATGCTGGGGGCAGTGTTTTATGGTTTAGGGTAGTATAGTGGTGTTCAGGTAGTGTAGGGGGTCATGCTGGGGGTTGTGTTTTAGGGTTTAGGGTATTGCAATGATGTTTGGGTAGTGTAGGGAGTTGTGCTACGGGGAGCTTGTTAGGGTTTATAGTAGTGCAGTGGTGTTTGGGTAGTGTATGGGGGTAATGATTTAGGGTTTAGGGTAGTGCAGTTGTGTTTGGGTAGTATAGGGAGTAGTGCTAAGGGAAGATTTAGGGTTTAGGGTAGTGCAGTGGTGTTTGGGAAATGTAGGGAGAGGTGCTGGGGAGAGTTTTAGGTATTAGGGTAGTTCACTGGTGTTTGTGTAGTGTAGGGGTTCATGCTGGGGGTAGTGTTTTAGGGGTTAGGGTAGTGCAGTGCTGTTTGTGTAGTGTAGGGAGTCGTGTTTAGGGTAGTGCAGTGGTCTTTGGGTAGTGTAGGGGTCGTTCTGCAGGTAGTGTTTTAGGGTTTAGGGTAGTGCAGTGGTGTTTGTGTAGTGTAGGGGGTCATGCTGGGGTTGAATTTTAGGGATTAGGGTAGTGCAGTGTTGTTTGTGTAGGGTACGGTGTCGTGTTTTAGGGTTTAGAGTAGTGCAGTGGTGTTTCTGTAGTATAGGGGGTCGTGCTTTAGGGTTTAGGGTAGTGCAGTGGTCTTTGGGTAGTATAGGGTCGTGCTGGGGGTAGTGTTTTAGGTATTAGGGTAGTGCAGTGGTGTTTGGGTAGTGTAGGGGGTCATGCTGGGGGTAGTGTTTTAGGGTTTAGGGTATTGCAATGATGTTTGGGTAGTGGAGGGAGTTGTGCTACGGGGAGTTTGTTAGGGTTTAGAGTAGTGCAGTGGTGTTTGGGTAGTGTATGGGGTCGTGCTGTGTGGAGTATTTTAGGGTTTAAGGTAGTGTAGTGCTGTGTGGGTAGTGTAGGGAGTCATGCTTGGGGTAGTGTTAGGGTTTAGGGTAGTGAAGTGGTGTTTGTGTAGTGTAGGGGTCGTGCTGGGGGTAGATTTAGGGTTTAGGGTTGTGCAGTGGTGTTTGGGTACTGTAGTGGGTCATGCTGGGGGGTAGATTTAGGGTTTAGGGTAGTGCAATGGTGTTTGGGTAGTGTAGGAAGTTGAGCTGCGGGGAGTTTGTTAGGGTTTAGAGTAGTACAGTGGTGTTCGGGTAAAGTAGGGGGTCATGTTGGGGGTAGTATTTTAGTGTTTAGGGTAGTGCATTGGTGTTTGGGTAGTGTAGGGGGTTGTGCTATGGATAGTGGTTTAGGGTTTAGGGTAGTGCAGTGGTGTTTCGGTAGTGTAGGGGGTACTGCTGGGGGTAGTGTTATAGGGTTTAGGATAGTGCAGTTGTGTTTAGGTAGTGTAGGGGGTACTGCTGAGGGTAGTGTTTTTGGGTTCAGGGTAGTGCAGTAGTGTTTGGGTAGTGTAGGGGGTCGTGCTGGGGTAGTGTTTTAGGGTTTAGAGTAGTGCAGTGGTGTTTTCGTAGTGTAGAGGGTCGTGCTATGGGTAGTGTTTTAGGGTTTAGGGTAGTGCAGGGCTGTTAGGGTAGTATAGGGGGTCTTGCTTAGGGTAGTGTTTTAGGGTTTAGGGTAGTGCAGTGGTTTTTGGGTAGTGTAGGGGGTCATCCGGGCATAGATTTAGTGTTTAGGGTAGTGCAGTGGTGTTTGGGTAGTGTATGGTGTCTTGCTGGGGGTAGTGTTTTAAGGTATAGGGTTGTGAAGTGGTGTTTGGATAGTGTAGGGGGTCATGCTGGGGGTAGTGTTTTATGGTTTAGGGTAGTGCAGTGGTGTTTGCGTAATGTAGGGAGAGGTGCTCAGGGAGAGTTTTAGGGATTAGGGTAGTGCAGTGGTGTTTGTGTAGTGTAGGGGGTCGTGCTGGGGGTAGTGTTTTAGGGGTTAGGGTAGTGCAGTGCTGTTTGTGTAGTGTAGGGGGTCCTGTTTTAGGGTTTAGGGTAGTGCAGTGGTCTTTGAGTAGTGTAGGGGTTGTGCTGCAGGTAGTGTTTTAGGGTTTAGGGTAGTGCAGTGGTGTTTCTGTAGTATAGGGGGTCGTCCTTTAGGGTTTAGGGTATTGCAGTGGTCTTTGGGTAGTGTAGGGATCATGCTGGGGGTAGTGTTGTAGGGTTTAGGGTAGTGAAGTGGTGTTCGGGTAGTAAAGGGGGTCATGCTGGGGTAGTGTTTTAGGGTTTAGGATAGAGCAATGGTGTTTGGGTAGTGTAGGGGTTGTGCTGTGTGGCGTTTTTTAGGGTTTAGAGTAGAGCAGTGGTGTTCGGGTAGTGTAGGGGGTCGTGCTGGGGGTAGTTTTTTATGGTTTACAGTAGTGCAGTGGTGTTTGGGAAGTGTAGGGGGTCATGCTGGGGGTAGTGTTTTAGGGTTTATTGTAGTGCAGTGGTGTTTGGGTAGTGTAGGGGGTCATACTAGGGGTAGATTTAGGATTTAGGGTAGTGCAGTGGTGTTTGGGTAATGTAGGGAGTGGTGCTGGGGGGACTGTTTTAGGTTTTAGGATAGTGCAGTGGTTTGTGGGTAGTGTAGGGGCTTGTGCTGGGGTAGTGTTTTAGGGTTTAGTGTTGAGCAGTGGTGTTTGTGTATTGTAGGGGTCGTGTTTTAGGGTTTAGGATAGTGCAGTGATCTTTGGGTAGTGTAGGGGGTCATGTGGGGGGTACTGTTATAGGGTTTAGGGTAGTGCAGTGGTTGTTGGGTAGTGTAGGGGGTTGTGCTGGGGGTTGTGTTTTAGGGATTAGGGTAGTGCAGTGGTGTTTTGGTAGTATAGGGTGTCACGCTGTGTGTAGTGTTTTAGGGTTTACAGTAGTAAAGTGGTGTTAGGGTAGTGTAGGGGGTCGTGCTGGGGTAGTGTTTTAGGGTTTAGGGTAGTGCAGTGGTGTTTGGGTAGTATAGGGGGTCGTGCTGGTGGTAGTGTTTTATGGTTTAGGGCAGTACAGTGATGTTTATTTAGTGTAGGGGACGTGCTGGGGAAGTGTTTTAGGGTTTATGGCAGTGCAGTGGTGTTTGTGTAGTGTAGGGGGTCATGCTGGGAGTAGTGTTTTAGGGTTTAGGGTAGAGCAGTGGTGTTTGGGTAGTGAAGGGTGTCGTGCTGGGGGCAGTCTTTTTGGGTTAAGGGTAGTGCAGTGGTGTTTTGGTAGTGTAGGGGGTCATGCAGGGGGTAGATATGGGGTTTAGGGTAGTGCAGTGGTGTTTGGGTAATGTTGGGAGTGGTGCTGGGGGGAGTGTTTTAGGGTTTAGGGTAGTGCAGTGGTATTTGGGTAGTATAGGGAGTCGGGCTGGGGGTAGTGTTTTGGGGTTTAGAGTAGTGCAGTGGTGTTTGTGTAGTGTAGAGGATAGTGTTTTAGGGCTTAGGTTAGTGCACTGGAGTTTGTGCAGTGTAGGCGGTCGTGTTTTTAGGGTTTAGGGTAGTGCAGTGGTCTTTGGGTAGTGTAGTGGGTCGTTTGGGGGGTAATGTTTTAGGGTTTATGGTAGTACAGTGGTCTTTGGGTTGTGTAGGGGGTCGTGCTGGAGGTAGTGTTTTAGGGTTTAGGGTAGTGCAGTGGTGTTTGGGTAGTGTAGGGGGTCATGCAGTGGGTAGTGTTTTAGGGTTTAGGGTAGTGCAGTGGTGTTTGTGTAGTGTAGGGGGTCGTGGGGGTTAGTGTTTTATGGTTTAGGGTAGTGCAGTGGTCTTTGGGTAGTATAGGAGTAGTGCTGGGGGTACTTTTTTATTGTTTAGGGTAGTGCAGTGGTCTTTAGGTAGTGTAGGGGTAGTGCTGGGGGTAGTGTTTTAGGGTTTAGGGTAGTGCAGTGGTGTTTGGGTCGGTTACGGGGTCGTGCTGTGGGTAGTGTTTTAGGGTTTAGGGTAGTGCAGTGGTGTTTGGGTAGTGTAGAGGCTACTGCTGGGGGTAGTGTTTTAGGGTTTAGCATAACGCAGTTGTGTTTGGGTAGTGTAGGGGGTCGTACTGGGCGTAGTGTTTTAGGGTTTAGTGTAGCGCAGTGGTGTTTGTGTAGTGTAGGGGGTCATGCTGGGGGAGTGTTTTAGGGTTTAGGGTAGTGCAGCAGTGTTTGTGTAGTATAGGGGGTCGCGATTTAGGGTCTAGGGTAGTGCAGTGATATTTGGGTAGTGTAGGGGGTCATGAGGGGGTAGTGTTTGAGGGTTTAGTGTAGTACTGTGGTCTTTAGGTAGTGTAGGGGTAGTGCTGGGGGTAGTGTTTTAGGGTTTAGGGTAGTGCAGTGGTGTTTGGGTAGGTTACGGGGTCGTGCTGGGGGTAGTGTTTTAGGGTTAAGGGAAGTGCAGTGGTGTTTTGGTAGTGTAGAGGGTACTGCTGGGGGTAGTGTTTTAGGGTTGAGGGTAGCGCATTTGTCTTTGGGTAGTGTAGGGGGTCGTACTGGGCAGAGTGTTTTAGGGTTTAGGGTTTAGGGTAGCGCAGTGGTGTTTGTGTAGTGTAGGGGGTCATGCTGGGGGGAGTGTTTTAGGGTTTAGGGTAGTGCAGCAGTGTTTGTGTAGTATAGGGGGTCGCGATTTAGGGTCTAGGGTAGTGCAGTGATATTTGGGTAGTGTAGGGGGTCATGAGGGGGTAGTGTTTGAGGGTTTAGTGTAGTACTGTGGTCTTTAGGTAGTGTAGGGGTACTGCTGGGGGTAGTGTTTTAGGGTTTAGGGTAGTGCAGTGGTGTTTGGGTAGGTTACGGGGTCGTGCTGGGGGTAGTGTTTTAGGGTTAAGGGAAGTGCAGTGGTGTTTTGGTAGTGTAGAGGGTACTGCTGGGGGTAGTGTTTTAGGGTTGAGGGTAGCGCATTTGTCTTTGGGTAGTGTAGGGGGTCGTACTGGGCAGAGTGTTTTAGGGTTTAGGGTTTAGGGTAGCGCAGTGGTGTTTGTGTAGTGTAGGGGGTCATGCTGGGGTGAGTGTTTTAGGGTTTAGGGTAGTGCAGCAGTGTTTGTGGACTGTAGGGGGTCGCGATTTAGGGTTTAGGGTAGTGCAGTGGTCTTTGGGTAGTGTAGGGGGTCATGAGGGGGTAGTGTTTGAGGGTTTAGTGTAGTACAGTGGTCTTTGGGTAGTGTAGGGGGTCATGCTGGGGATAGTATATTAGGTTTTAGGGTAGTGCAAGGTGTTTGGGTAGTGTAGGGGGTCATGCTGGGGGTAGTGTTTTAGGGTTTAGGGTAGTACAGTGTTGTTTGGGTAGTGTAGGGGGTCGTTCTGCTGGTAGTGTTTTATGGTTTAGGGCAGAGCAGTTGTGTTTATTTAGAATGGGGGGATGTGCTGGGGAAGTGTTTTAGGGTTTGGGCAGTGCAGTGGTGTTTGTGCAGTGTAGGGGGTCATGCTGGGGGTAGTGTTTTAGGGTGTAGGGTAGAGCAGTGGTGTTTGGGTATTGTAGGGGGTCGTGCTGGGGGCAGTGTTTTAGGGTTAAGCGAAGTGCAGTGGTGTTTTTGTAATGTAAGGGGTCGTGCTGTGGGTAGTGTTTTAGGGTTTAGTATAGTGCAGTGGTGTTTGGGTAGTGTAGGGGGTCATGCTTCAGGTAGTGTTTTAGGGTTTACGGTAGTGCAGTGTTGTTTGGGCAGTGTAGGGGGTCATGCTGGGGGTAGTGTTTTAGGGTTTAGGGTAGTGCAGTGGTGTCTGGGTTGTGTAGGGGTCATACTGGGGGTAGATTTAGGGTTTAGGAAGTGCAGTGGTGTTTGGGTAATGTAGGGTGTGGTGCTGGGGTAGTTTTTAGGGTTTAAGGTAGTGATGTGGTGTTTGTGTAGTGTAGAGGGTCTTGCTGGGGGTAGTGTTTTAGGGTTTAGGGTTGTGCAGCGGTGTTTGTGTAGTGTAGGGGGTCATGTTTTAGGGTTTAGGTTAGTGCAGTGGTCTTTGGGTAGTGTACGGGTCGTGTGAGGTTAGTGTTTTAGGGTTTAGGGTAGTGCAGTGGTCTTTCGGTAGTGTAGGGTTAGTGCTGGGGGTAGTGTTTTAGGGTTTAGGGTAGTGCAGTGGTGTGCGGTTAGTGTAGGCGGTCATACTGGGTAGTAGTGTTTTAGGGTTTAGGGTAGTGCAGTGGTGTTTGGGTAGTGTAGGGGATACTGCTGGGGGTAGTGATTTAGGGTTTAGGGTAAGCTAGTGGTGTTTGGCTTGTGTAGGGGGTCGTGCTGAGGGAAGTGTTTTAGGGTTTAGCCTAGTGCAGTCGTGTTTGTGCAGTGTAGGGGGTAGTGCTTGAGGGTTTAGGGTAGTGCAGTGGTCTTTGGGTAGTATAGGGTCATGCTGGGGGTAGTGTTTTAGGGTTTAAGGTAGTGCAATGGTGTTTGGGTAGTGTAGGGAGTTGTGGTGTGGGGAGTTTGTGAGGGTTTAGAGTAGTGCAGTGGTGTTCAGGTAGAGTATGGGGTCGGGCTGGGTGTAGTATTTTAGGGTTTAGTTTGGTGTAGTGCTGTGTGGGTAGGGTAGGGACTCATGCTTGGGGTAGTGTTAGGGTTTAGTGTAGTGCAGTGGTGTTTGTGTAGTGTAGGGGTTGTGCTGGGGGTAGATTTAGGGTTTAGGGTAGTGCAGTGGTGTTTGGGTAGTGTAGTGTGTCATGCTGGGGGTAGATTTAGGGTTTAGGGTAGTCCAATGGTGTTTGGGTAGTGCAGGGAGTTGTGCTGCGGGGAGTTTGTTAGGGTTTACAGTAGTGCACAGGTGTTCGGGTAGTGTAGGGGGTCATGATGGGGGTAGTATTTTAGGGTTTAGGGTAGTGCATTGGTGTTTGGGTAGTGTAGGGGGTCGTGCTGCGGGTAGAGGTTTAGGGTTTAGGGTAGTGCAGTGGTGTTTAGGTAGTGTAGTGGGTCATGCTGTGGGTAGTGTTTAGGGTTTAGGGTAGTGCAGTGCTGTTAGGGTAGTATAAGGGTCTTGCTTGGGGTAGTGTTTTAGGGATTAGGGTAGTGCAGTATTTTTTTGGGTAGCGTAGGGGGTCGTCCGGGCATAGATTTAGGGTTTAGGGTAGTGCAGTGGTGTTTGGGTACTGTAGTGGGTCATGCTGGGGGTTGTGTTTTAGGGTATAGGGTATTGTAGTGGTGTTTGGGTAGTGTAGGGGGTCATGCTGGGGGTAGTGATTTACGGTTTAGGGTAGTGCATTGGTGTTTAGGTAATGTAGGGAGATGTGCTGGGGAGAGTTTTAGGAATTAGGGTAGTGCAGTGGTGTTTGTGTAGTGTAGGGGGTGGTGGTGAGGGTAGTGTTTTAGGGGTTAGGGTAGTGCAGTGCTGTTTGTGTAGTGTAGGGGGTCGTGTTTTAGGGTAGTGCAGTGGTCTTTGGGTAGTGTAGGGGTCGTGCTGCAGGTAGTGTTTTAGGGTTTAGGGTAGTGCAGTGGTGTTTGTGTAGTGTAGGGGGTCATGCTGAGGTTGTATTTTAGGGATTATGGTAGTGCAGTGCGGTTTGTGTAGTGTAGGGTGTTGTGTTTTAGGGTTTTGGGTAGTGCAGTGGTGTTTCTGTAGTATAGGGGGTCGTGCTTTAGGGTTTAGGGTAGTGCAGTGGTCTTTGGGTAGTATAGGGTCATGCTGGGGGCAGTGTTTTATGGTTTAGGGTAGTATAGTGGTGTTCAGGTAGTGTAGGGGGTCATGCTGGGGGTAGTGTTTTAGGGTTTAGGGTATTGCAATGATGTTTGGGTAGTGTAGGGAGTTGTGCTACGGGGAGCTTGTTAGGGTTTATAGTAGTGCAGTGGTGTTTGGGTAGTGTATGGGGGTAATGATTTAGGGTTTAGGGTAGTGCAGTTGTGTTTGGGTAGTATAGGGAGTAGTGCTAAGGGAAGATTTAGGGTTTAGGGTAGTGCAGTGGTGTTTGGGAAATGTAGGGAGAGGTGCTGGGGAGAGTTTTAGGTATTAGGGTAGTTCACTGGTGTTTGTGTAGTGTAGGGGTTCATGCTGGGGGTAGTGTTTTAGGGGTTAGGGTAGTGCAGTGCTGTTTGTGTAGTGTAGGGAGTCGTGTTTAGGGTAGTGCAGTGGTCTTTGGGTAGTGTAGGGGTCGTTCTGCAGGTAGTGTTTTAGGGTTTAGGGTAGTGCAGTGGTGTTTGTGTAGTGTAGGGGGTCATGCTGGGGTTGAATTTTAGGGATTAGGGTAGTGCAGTGTTGTTTGTGTAGGGTACGGTGTCGTGTTTTAGGGTTTAGAGTAGTGCAGTGGTGTTTCTGTAGTATAGGGGGTCGTGCTTTAGGGTTTAGGGTAGTGCAGTGGTCTTTGGGTAGTATAGGGTCGTGCTGGGGGTAGTGTTTTAGGTATTAGGGTAGTGCAGTGGTGTTTGGGTAGTGTAGGGGGTCATGCTGGGGGTAGTGTTTTAGGGTTTAGGGTATTGCAATGATGTTTGGGTAGTGGAGGGAGTTGTGCTACGGGGAGTTTGTTAGGGTTTAGAGTAGTGCAGTGGTGTTTGGGTAGTGTATGGGGTCGTGCTGTGTGGAGTATTTTAGGGTTTAAGGTAGTGTAGTGCTGTGTGGGTAGTGTAGGGAGTCATGCTTGGGGTAGTGTTAGGGTTTAGGGTAGTGAAGTGGTGTTTGTGTAGTGTAGGGGTCGTGCTGGGGGTAGATTTAGGGTTTAGGGTTGTGCAGTGGTGATTGGGTACTGTAGTGGGTCATGCTGGGGGGTAGATTTAGGGTTTAGGGTAGTGCAATGGTGTTTGGGTAGTGTAGGAAGTTGAGCTGCGGGGAGTTTGTTAGGGTTTAGAGTAGTACAGTGGTGTTCGGGTAAAGTAGGGGGTCATGTTGGGGGTAGTATTTTAGTGTTTAGGGTAGTGCATTGGTGTTTGGGTAGTGTAGGGGGTTGTGCTATGGATAGTGGTTTAGGGTTTAGGGTAGTGCAGTGGTGTTTCGGTAGTGTAGGGGGTACTGCTGGGGGTAGTGTTATAGGGTTTAGGATAGTGCAGTTGTGTTTAGGTAGTGTAGGGGGTACTGCTGAGGGTAGTGTTTTTGGGTTCAGGGTAGTGCAGTAGTGTTTGGGTAGTGTAGGGGGTCGTGCTGGGGTAGTGTTTTAGGGTTTAGAGTAGTGCAGTGGTGTTTTCGTAGTGTAGAGGGTCGTGCTATGGGTAGTGTTTTAGGGTTTAGGGTAGTGCAGGGCTGTTAGGGTAGTATAGGGGGTCTTGCTTAGGGTAGTGTTTTAGGGTTTAGGGTAGTGCAGTGGTTTTTGGGTAGTGTAGGGGGTCATCCGGGCATAGATTTAGTGTTTAGGGTAGTGCAGTGGTGTTTGGGTAGTGTATGGTGTCTTGCTGGGGGTAGTGTTTTAAGGTATAGGGTTGTGAAGTGGTGTTTGGATAGTGTAGGGGGTCATGCTGGGGGTAGTGTTTTATGGTTTAGGGTAGTGCAGTGGTGTTTGCGTAATGTAGGGAGAGGTGCTCAGGGAGAGTTTTAGGGATTAGGGTAGTGCAGTGGTGTTTGTGTAGTGTAGGGGGTCGTGCTGGGGGTAGTGTTTTAGGGGTTAGGGTAGTGCAGTGCTGTTTGTGTAGTGTAGGGGGTCCTGTTTTAGGGTTTAGGGTAGTGCAGTGGTCTTTGAGTAGTGTAGGGGTTGTGCTGCAGGTAGTGTTTTAGGGTTTAGGGTAGTGCAGTGGTGTTTCTGTAGTATAGGGGGTCGTCCTTTAGGGTTTAGGGTATTGCAGTGGTCTTTGGGTAGTGTAGGGATCATGCTGGGGGTAGTGTTGTAGGGTTTAGGGTAGTGAAGTGGTGTTCGGGTAGTAAAGGGGGTCATGCTGGGGTAGTGTTTTAGGGTTTAGGATAGAGCAATGGTGTTTGGGTAGTGTAGGGGGTTGTGCTGTGTGGCGTTTTTTAGGGTTTAGAGTAGAGCAGTGGTGTTCGGGTAGTGTAGGGGGTCGTGCTGGGGGTAGTTTTTTATGGTTTACAGTAGTGCAGTGGTGTTTGGGAAGTGTAGGGGGTCATGCTGGGGGTAGTGTTTTAGGGTTTATTGTAGTGCAGTGGTGTTTGGGTAGTGTAGGGGGTCATACTAGGGGTAGATTTAGGATTTAGGGTAGTGCAGTGGTGTTTGGGTAATGTAGGGAGTGGTGCTGGGGGGACTGTTTTAGGTTTTAGGATAGTGCAGTGGTTTGTGGGTAGTGTAGGGGCTTGTGCTGGGGTAGTGTTTTAGGGTTTAGTGTTGAGCAGTGGTGTTTGTGTATTGTAGGGGTCGTGTTTTAGGGTTTAGGATAGTGCAGTGATCTTTGGGTAGTGTAGGGGGTCATGTGGGGGGTACTGTTATAGGGTTTAGGGTAGTGCAGTGGTTGTTGGGTAGTGTAGGGGGTTGTGCTGGGGGTTGTGTTTTAGGGATTAGGGTAGTGCAGTGGTGTTTTGGTAGTATAGGGTGTCACGCTGTGTGTAGTGTTTTAGGGTTTACAGTAGTAAAGTGGTGTTAGGGTAGTGTAGGGGGTCGTGCTGGGGTAGTGTTTTAGGGTTTAGGGTAGTGCAGTGGTGTTTGGGTAGTATAGGGGGTCGTGCTGGTGGTAGTGTTTTATGGTTTAGGGCAGTACAGTGATGTTTATTTAGTGTAGGGGACGTGCTGGGGAAGTGTTTTAGGGTTTATGGCAGTGCAGTGGTGTTTGTGTAGTGTAGGGGGTCATGCTGGGAGTAGTGTTTTAGGGTTTAGGGTAGAGCAGTGGTGTTTGGGTAGTGAAGGGTGTCGTGCTGGGGGCAGTCTTTTTGAGTTAAGGGTAGTGCAGTGGTGTTTTGGTAGTGTAGGGGGTCATGCAGGGGGTAGATATGGGGTTTAGGGTAGTGCAGTGGTGTTTGGGTAATGTTGGGAGTGGTGCTGGGGGGAGTGTTTTAGGGTTTAGGGTAGTGCAGTGGTATTTGGGTAGTATAGGGAGTCGGGCTGGGGGTAGTGTTTTGGGGTTTAGAGTAGTGCAGTGGTGTTTGTGTAGTGTAGAGGATAGTGTTTTAGGGCTTAGGTTAGTGCACTGGAGTTTGTGCAGTGTAGGCGGTCGTGTTTTTAGGGTTTAGGGTAGTGCAGTGGTCTTTGGGTAGTGTAGTGGGTCGTTTGGGGGGTAATGTTTTAGGGTTTATGGTAGTACAGTGGTCTTTGGGTTGTGTAGGGGGTCGTGCTGGAGGTAGTGTTTTAGGGTTTAGGGTAGTGCAGTGGTGTTTAGGTAGTGTAGGGGGTCATGCAGTGGGTAGTGTTTTAGGGTTTAGGGTAGTGCAGTGGTGTTTGTGTAGTGTAGGGGGTCGTGTGGGGTTAGTGTTTTATGGTTTAGGGTAGTGCAGTGGTCTTTGGGTAGTATAGGAGTAGTGCTGGGGGTACTTTTTTATTGTTTAGGGTAGTGCAGTGGTCTTTAGGTAGTGTAGGGGTAGTGCTGGGGGTAGTGTTTTAGGGTTTAGGGTAGTGCAGTGGTGTTTGGGTCGGTTACGGGGTCGTGCTGTGGGTAGTGTTTTAGGGTTTAGGGTAGTGCAGTGGTGTTTGGGTAGTGTAGAGGGTACTGCTGGGGGTAGTGTTTTAGGGTTTAGCATAACGCAGTTGTGTTTGGGTAGTGTAGGGGGTCGTACTGGGCGTAGTGTTTTAGGGTTTAGTGTAGCGCAGTGGTGTTTGTGTAGTGTAGGGGGTCATGCTGGGGGAGTGTTTTAGGGTTTAGGGTAGTGCAGCAGTGTTTGTGTAGTATAGGGGGTCGCGATTTAGGGTCTAGGGTAGTGCAGTGATATTTGGGTAGTGTAGGGGGTCATGAGGGGGTAGTGTTTGAGGGTTTAGTGTAGTACTGTGGTCTTTAGGTAGTGTAGGGGTAGTGCTGGGGGTAGTGTTTTAGGGTTTAGTGTAGTGCAGTGGTGTTTGGGTAGGTTACGGGGTCGTGCTGGGGTAGTGTTTTAGGGTTAAGGGAAGTGCAGTGGTGTTTTGGTAGTGTAGAGGGTACTGCTGGGGGTAGTGTTTTAGGGTTGAGGGTAGCGCATTTGTCTTTGGGTAGTGTAGGGGGTCGTACTGGGCAGAGTGTTTTAGGGTTTAGGGTTTAGGGTAGCGCAGTGGTGTTTGTGTAGTGTAGGGGGTCATGCTGGGGGGAGTGTTTTAGGGTTTAGGGTAGTGCAGCAGTGTTTGTGTAGTATAGGGGGTCGCGATTTAGGGTCTAGGGTAGTGCAGTGATATTTGGGTAGTGTAGGGGGTCATGAGGGGGTAGTGTTTGAGGGTTTAGTGTAGTACTGTGGTCTTTAGGTAGTGTAGGGGTACTGCTGGGGGTAGTGTTTTAGGGTTTAGGGTAGTGCAGTGGTGTTTGGGTAGGTTACGGGGTCGTGCTGGGGGTAGTGTTTTAGGGTTAAGGGAAGTGCAGTGGTGTTTTGGTAGTGTAGAGGGTACTGCTGGGGGTAGTGTTTTAGGGTTGAGGGTAGCGCATTTGTCTTTCGGTAGTGTAGGGGGTCGTACTGGGCAGAGTGTTTTAGGGTTTAGGGTTTAGGGTAGCGCAGTGGTGTTTGTGTAGTGTAGGGGGTCATGCTGGGGTGAGTGTTTTAGGGTTTAGGGTAGTGCAGCAGTGTTTGTGGACTGTAGGGGGTCGCGATTTAGGGTTTAGGGTAGTGCAGTGGTCTTTGGGTAGTGTAGGGGGTCATGAGGGGGTAGTGTTTGAGGGTTTAGTGTAGTACAGTGGTCTTTGGGTAGTGTAGGGGGTCATGCTGGGGATAGTATATTAGGTTTTAGGGTAGTGCAAGGTGTTTGGGTAGTGTAGGGGGTCATGCTGGGGGTAGTGTTTTAGGGTTTAGGGTAGTACAGTGTTGTTTGGGTAGTGTAGGGGGTCGTTCTGCTGGTAGTGTTTTATGGTTTAGGGCAGAGCAGTGGTGTTTATTTAGAATGGGGGGATGTGCTGGGGAAGTGTTTTAGGGTTTGGGCAGTGCAGTGGTGTTTGTGCAGTGTAGGGGGTCATGCTGGGGGTAGTGTTTTAGGGTGTAGGGTAGAGCAGTGGTGTTTGGGTATTGTAGGGGGTCGTGCTGGGGGCAGTGTTTTAGGGTTAAGCGAAGTGCAGTGGTGTTTTTGTAATGTAAGGGGTCGTGCTGTGGGTAGTGTTTTAGGGTTTAGTATAGTGCAGTGGTGTTTGGGTAGTGTAGGGGGTCATGGTTCAGGTAGTGTTTTAGGGTTTACGGTAGTGCAGTGTTGTTTGGGCAGTGTAGGGGGTCATGCTGGGGGTAGTGTTTTAGGGTTTAGGGTAGTGCAGTGGTGTCTGGGTTGTGTAGGGGTCATACTGGGGGTAGATTTAGGGTTTAGGAAGTGCAGTGGTGTTTGGGTAATGTAGGGTGTGGTGCTGGGGTAGTTTTTAGGGTTTAAGGTAGTGATGTGGTGTTTGTGTAGTGTAGGGGGTCGTGCTGGGGGTAGTGTTTTAGGGTTTAGGGTTGTGCAGCGGTGTTTGTGTAGTGTAGGGGGTCATGTTTTAGGGTTTAGGTTAGTGCAGTGGTCTTTGGGTAGTGTACGGGTCGTGTGAGGTTAGTGTTTTAGGGTTTAGGGTAGTGCAGTGGTCTTTCGGTAGTGTAGGGTTAGTGCTGGGGGTAGTGTTTTAGGGTTTAGGGTAGTGCAGTGGTGTGCGGTTAGTGTAGGCGGTCATACTGGGTAGTAGTGTTTTAGGGTTTAGGGTAGTGCAGTGGTGTTTGGGTAGTGTAGGGGATACTGCTGGGGGTAGTGATTTAGGGTTTAGGGTAAGCTAGTGGTGTTTGGCTTGTGTAGGGGGTCGTGCTGAGGGAAGTGTTTTAGGGTTTAGCCTAGTGCAGTCGTGTTTGTGCAGTGTAGGGGGTAGTGCTTGAGGGTTTAGGGTAGTGCAGTGGTCTTTGGGTAGTATAGGGTCATGCTGGGGGTAGTGTTTTAGGGTTTAAGGTAGTGCAATGGTGTTTGGGTAGTGTAGGGAGTTGTGGTGTGGGGAGTTTGTGAGGGTTTAGAGTAGTGCAGTGGTGTTCAGGTAGAGTATGGGGTCGGGCTGGGTGTAGTATTTTAGGGTTTAGTTTGGTGTAGTGCTGTGTGGGTAGGGTAGGGACTCATGCTTGGGGTAGTGTTAGGGTTTAGTGTAGTGCAGTGGTGTTTGTGTAGTGTAGGGGTTGTGCTGGGGGTAGATTTAGGGTTTAGGGTAGTGCAGTGGTGTTTGGGTAGTGTAGTGTGTCATGCTGGGGGTAGATTTAGGGTTTAGGGTAGTCCAATGGTGTTTGGGTAGTGCAGGGAGTTGTGCTGCGGGGAGTTTGTTAGGGTTTACAGTAGTGCACAGGTGTTCGGGTAGTGTAGGGGGTCATGATGGGGGTAGTATTTTAGGGTTTAGGGTAGTGCATTGGTGTTTGGGTAGTGTAGGGGGTCGTGCTGCGGGTAGAGGTTTAGGGTTTAGGGTAGTGCAGTGGTGTTTAGGTAGTGTAGTGGGTCATGCTGTGGGTAGTGTTTAGGGTTTAGGGTAGTGCAGTGCTGTTAGGGTAGTATAAGGGTCTTGCTTGGGGTAGTGTTTTAGGGATTAGGGTAGTGCAGTATTTTTTTGGGTAGCGTAGGGGGTCGTCCGGGCATAGATTTAGGGTTTAGGGTAGTGCAGTGGTGTTTGGGTACTGTAGTGGGTCATGCTGGGGGTTGTGTTTTAGGGTATAGGGTATTGTAGTGGTGTTTGGGTAGTGTAGGGGGTCATGCTGGGGGTAGTGATTTACGGTTTAGGGTAGTGCATTGGTGTTTAGGTAATGTAGGGAGATGTGCTGGGGAGAGTTTTAGGAATTAGGGTAGTGCAGTGGTGTTTGTGTAGTGTAGGGGGTGGTGGTGAGGGTAGTGTTTTAGGGGTTAGGGTAGTGCAGTGCTGTTTGTGTAGTGTAGGGGGTCGTGTTTTAGGGTAGTGCAGTGGTCTTTGGGTAGTGTAGGGGTCGTGCTGCAGGTAGTGTTTTAGGGTTTAGGGTAGTGCAGTGGTGTTTGTGTAGTGTAGGGGGTCATGCTGAGGTTGTATTTTAGGGATTAGGGTAGTGCAGTGCGGTTTGTGTAGTGTAGGGTGTTGTGTTTTAGGGTTTTGGGTAGTGCAGTGGTGTTTCTGTAGTATAGGGGGTCGTGCTTTAGGGTTTAGGGTAGTGCAGTGGTCTTTGGGTAGTATAGGGTCATGCTGGGGGCAGTGTTTTATGGTTTAGGGTAGTATAGTGGTGTTCAGGTAGTGTAGGGGGTCATGCTGGGGGTAGTGTTTTAGGGTTTAGGGTATTGCAATGATGTTTGGGTAGTGTAGGGAGTTGTGCTACGGGGAGCTTGTTAGGGTTTATAGTAGTGCAGTGGTGTTTGGGTAGTGTATGGGGGTAATGATTTAGGGTTTAGGGTAGTGCAGTTGTGTTTGGGTAGTATAGGGAGTAGTGCTAAGGGAAGATTTAGGGTTTAGGGTAGTGCAGTGGTGTTTGGGAAATGTAGGGAGAGGTGCTGGGGAGAGTTTTAGGGATTAGGGTAGTTCACTGGTGTTTGTGTAGTGTAGGGGTTCATGCTGGGGGTAGTGTTTTAGGGGTTAGGGTAGTGCAGTGCTGTTTGTGTAGTGTAGGGAGTCGTGTTTAGGGTAGTGCAGTGGTCTTTGGGTAGTGTAGGGGTCGTTCTGCAGGTAGTGTTTTAGGGTTTAGGGTAGTGCAGTGGTGTTTGTGTAGTGTAGGGGGTCATGCTGGGGTTGAATTTTAGGGATTAGGGTAGTGCAGTGTTGTTTGTGTAGGGTACGGTGTCGTGTTTTAGGGTTTAGAGTAGTGCAGTGGTGTTTCTGTAGTATAGGGGGTCGTGCTTTAGGGTTTAGGGTAGTGCAGTGGTCTTTGGGTAGTATAGGGTCGTGCTGGGGGTAGTGTTTTAGGTATTAGGGTAGTGCAGTGGTGTTTGGGTAGTGTAGGGGGTCATGCTGGGGGTAGTGTTTTAGGGTTTAGGGTATTGCAATGATGTTTGGGTAGTGGAGGGAGTTGTGCTATGGGGAGTTTGTTAGGGTTTAGAGTAGTGCAGTGGTGTTTGGGTAGTGTATGGGGTCGTGCTGTGTGGAGTATTTTAGGGTTTAAGGTAGTGTAGTGCTGTGTGGGTAGTGTAGGGAGTCATGCTTGGGGTAGTGTTAGGGTTTAGGGTAGTGAAGTGGTGTTTGTGTAGTGTAGGGGTCGTGCTGGGGGTAGATTTAGGGTTTAGGGTTGTGCAGTGGTGTTTGGGTACTGTAGTGGGTCATGCTGGGGGGTAGATTTAGGGTTTAGGGTAGTGCAATGGTGTTTGGGTAGTGTAGGAAGTTGAGCTGCGGGGAGTTTGTTAGGGTTTAGAGTAGTACAGTGGTGTTCGGGTAAAGTAGGGGGTCATGTTGGGGGTAGTATTTTAGTGTTTAGGGTAGTGCATTGGTGTTTGGGTAGTGTAGGGGGTTGTGCTATGGATAGTGGTTTAGGGTTTAGGGTAGTGCAGTGGTGTTTCGGTAGTGTAGGGGGTACTGCTGGGGGTAGTGTTATAGGGTTTATGATAGTGCAGTTGTGTTTAGGTAGTGTAGGGGGTACTGCTGAGGGTAGTGTTTTTGGGTTCAGGGTAGTGCAGTAGTGTTTGGGTAGTGTAGGGGGTCGTGCTGGGGTAGTGTTTTAGGGTTTAGAGTAGTGCAGTGGTGTTTTCGTAGTGTAGAGGGTCGTGCTATGGGTAGTGTTTTAGGGTTTAGGGTAGTGCAGGGCTGTTAGGGTAGTATAGGGGGTCTTGCTTAGGGTAGTGTTTTAGGGTTTAGGGTAGTGCAGTGGTTTTTGGGTAGTGTAGGGGGTCATCCGGGCATAGATTTAGTGTTTAGTGTAGTGCAGTGGTGTTTGGGTAGTGTATGGTGTCTTGCTGGGGTAGTGTTTTAAGGTATAGGGTTGTGAAGTGGTGTTTGGATAGTGTAGGGGGTCATGCTGGGGGTAGTGTTTTATGGTTTAGGGTAGTGCAGTGGTGTTTGCGTAATGTAGGGAGAGGTGCTCAGGGAGAGTTTTAGGGATTAGGGTAGTGCAGTGGTGTTTGTGTAGTGTAGGGGGTCGTGCTGGGGGTAGTGTTTTAGGGGTTAGGGTAGTGCAGTGCTGTTTGTGTAGTGTAGGGGGTCCTGTTTTAGGGTTTAGGGTAGTGCAGTGGTCTTTGAGTAGTGTAGGGGTTGTGCTGCAGGTAGTGTTTTAGGGTTTAGGGTAGTGCAGTGGTGTTTCTGTAGTATAGGGGGTCGTCCTTTAGGGTTTAGGGTATTGCAGTGGTCTTTGGGTAGTGTAGGGATCATGCTGGGGGTAGTGTTGTAGGGTTTAGGGTAGTGAAGTGGTGTTCGGGTAGTAAAGGGGGTCATGCTGGGGTAGTGTTTTAGGGTTTAGGATAGAGCAATGGTGTTTGGGTAGTGTAGGGGGTTGTGCTGTGTGGCGTTTTTTAGGGTTTAGAGTAGAGCAGTGGTGTTCGGGTAGTGTAGGGGGTCGTGCTGGGGGTAGTTTTTTATGGTTTACAGTAGTGCAGTGGTGTTTGGGAAGTGTAGGGGGTCATGCTGGGGGTAGTGTTTTAGGGTTTATTGTAGTGCAGTGGTGTTTGGGTAGTGTAGGGGGTCATACTAGGGGTAGATTTAGGATTTAGGGTAGTGCAGTGGTGTTTGGGTAATGTAGGGAGTGGTGCTGGGGGGACTGTTTTAGGTTTTAGGATAGTGCAGTGGTTTGTGGGTAGTGTAGGGGCTTGTGCTGGGGTAGTGTTTTAGGGTTTAGTGTTGAGCAGTGGTGTTTGTGTATTGTAGGGGTCGTGTTTTAGGGTTTAGGATAGTGCAGTGATCTTTGGGTAGTGTAGGGGGTCATGTGGGGGGTACTGTTATAGGGTTTAGGGTAGTGCAGTGGTTGTTGGGTAGTGTAGGGGGTTGTGCTGGGGGTTGTGTTTTAGGGATTAGGGTAGTGCAGTGGTGTTTTGGTAGTATAGGGTGTCACGCTGTGTGTAGTGTTTTAGGGTTTACAGTAGTAAAGTGGTGTTAGGGTAGTGTAGGGGGTCGTGCTGGGGTAGTGTTTTAGGGTTTAGGGTAGTGCAGTGGTGTTTGGGTAGTATAGGGGGTCGTGCTGGTGGTAGTGTTTTATGGTTTAGGGCAGTACAGTGATGTTTATTTAGTGTAGGGGACGTGCTGGGGAAGTGTTTTAGGGTTTATGGCAGTGCAGTGGTGTTTGTGTAGTGTAGGGGGTCATGCTGGGAGTAGTGTTTTAGGGTTTAGGGTAGAGCAGTGGTGTTTGGGTAGTGAAGGGTGTCGTGCTGGGGGCAGTCTTTTTGGGTTAAGGGTAGTGCAGTGGTGTTTTGGTAGTGTAGGGGGTCATGCAGGGGGTAGATATGGGGTTTAGGGTAGTGCAGTGGTGTTTGGGTAATGTTGGGAGTGGTGCTGGGGGGAGTGTTTTAGGGTTTAGGGTAGTGCAGTGGTATTTGGGTAGTATAGGGAGTCGGGCTGGGGGTAGTGTTTTGGGGTTTAGAGTAGTGCAGTGGTGTTTGTGTAGTGTAGAGGATAGTGTTTTAGGGCTTAGGTTAGTGCACTGGAGTTTGTGCAGTGTAGGCGGTCGTGTTTTTAGGGTTTAGGGTAGTGCAGTGGTCTTTGGGTAGTGTAGTGGGTCGTTTGGGGGTAATGTTTTAGGGTTTATGGTAGTACAGTGGTCTTTGGGTTGTGTAGGGGGTCGTGCTGGAGGTAGTGTTTTAGGGTTTGGGGTAGTGCAGTGGTGTTTGGGTAGTGTAGGGGGTCATGCAGTGGGTAGTGTTTTAGGGTTTAGGGTAGTGCAGTGGTGTTTGTGTAGTGTAGGGGGTCGTGTGGGGTTAGTGTTTTATGGTTTAGGGTAGTGCAGTGGTCTTTGGGTAGTATAGGAGTAGTGCTGGGGGTACTTTTTTATTGTTTAGGGTAGTGCAGTGGTCTTTAGGTAGTGTAGGGGTAGTGCTGGGGGTAGTGTTTTAGGGTTTAGGGTAGTGCAGTGGTGTTTGGGTCGGTTACGGGGTCGTGCTGTGGGTAGTGTTTTAGGGTTTAGGGTAGTGCAGTGGTGTTTGGGTAGTGTAGAGGGTACTGCTGGGGGTAGTGTTTTAGGGTTTAGCATAACGCAGTTGTGTTTGGGTAGTGTAGGGGGTCGTACTGGGCGTAGTGTTTTAGGGTTTAGTGTAGCGCAGTGGTGTTTGTGTAGTGTAGGGGGTCATGCTGGGGGAGTGTTTTAGGGTTTAGGGTAGTGCAGCAGTGTTTGTGTAGTATAGGGGGTCGCGATTTAGGGTCTAGGGTAGTGCAGTGATATTTGGGTAGTGTAGGGGGTCATGAGGGGGTAGTGTTTGAGGGTTTAGTGTAGTACTGTGGTCTTTAGGTAGTGTAGGGGTAGTGCTGGGGGTAGTGTTTTAGGGTTTAGGGTAGTGCAGTGGTGTTTGGGTAGGTTACGGGGTCGTGCTGGGGTAGTGTTTTAGGGTTAAGGGAAGTGCAGTGGTGTTTTGGTAGTGTAGAGGGTACTGCTGGGGGTAGTGTTTTAGGGTTGAGGGTAGCGCATTTGTCTTTGGGTAGTGTAGGGGGTCGTACTGGGCAGAGTGTTTTAGGGTTTAGGGTTTAGGGTAGCGCAGTGGTGTTTGTGTAGTGTAGGGGGTCATGCTGGGGGGAGTGTTTTAGGGTTTAGGGTAGTGCAGCAGTGTTTGTGTAGTATAGGGGGTCGCGATTTAGGGTCTAGGGTAGTGCAGTGATATTTGGGTAGTGTAGGGGGTCATGAGGGGGTAGTGTTTGAGGGTTTAGTGTAGTACTGTGGTCTTTAGGTAGTGTAGGGGTACTGCTGGGGGTAGTGTTTTAGGGTTTAGGGTAGTGCAGTGGTGTTTGGGTAGGTTACGGGGTCGTGCTGGGGGTAGTGTTTTAGGGTTAAGGGAAGTGCAGTGGTGTTTTGGTAGTGTAGAGGGTACTGCTGGGGGTAGTGTTTTAGGGTTGAGGGTAGCGCATTTGTCTTTGGGTAGTGTAGGGGGTCGTACTGGGCAGAGTGTTCTGGGTTTAGGGTTTAGGGTAGCGCAGTGGTGTTTGTGTAGTGTAGGGGGTCATGCTGGGGTGAGTGTTTTAGGGTTTAGGGTAGTGCAGCAGTGTTTGTGGACTGTAGGGGGTCGCGATTTAGGGTTTAGGGTAGTGCAGTGGTCTTTGGGTAGTGTAGGGGGTCATGAGGGGGTAGTGTTTGAGGGTTTAGTGTAGTACAGTGGTCTTTGGGTAGTGTAGGGGGTCATGCTGGGGATAGTATATTAGGTTTTAGGGTAGTGCAAGGTGTTTGGGTAGTGTAGGGGGTCATGCTGGGGGTAGTGTTTTAGGGTTTAGGGTAGTACAGTGTTGTTTGGGTAGTGTAGGGGGTCGTTCTGCTGGTAGTGTTTTATGGTTTAGGGCAGAGCAGTGGTGTTTATTTAGAATGGGGGGATGTGCTGGGGAAGTGTTTTAGGGTTTGGGCAGTGCAGTGGTGTTTGTGCAGTGTAGGGGGTCATGCTGGGGGTAGTGTTTTAGGGTGTAGGGTAGAGCAGTGGTGTTTGGGTATTGTAGGGGGTCGTGCTGGGGGCAGTGTTTTAGGGTTAAGCGAAGTGCAGTGGTGTTTTTGTAATGTAAGGGGTCGTGCTGTGGGTAGTGTTTTAGGGTTTAGTATAGTGCAGTGGTGTTTGGGTAGTGTAGGGGGTCATGGTTCAGGTAGTGTTTTAGGGTTTACGGTAGTGCAGTGTTGTTTGGGCAGTGTAGGGGGTCATGCTGGGGGTAGTGTTTTAGGGTTTAGGGTAGTGCAGTGGTGTCTGGGTTGTGTAGGGGTCATACTGGGGGTAGATTTAGGGTTTAGGAAGTGCAGTGGTGTTTGGGTAATGTAGGGTGTGGTGCTGGGGTAGTTTTTAGGGTTTAAGGTAGTGATGTGGTGTTTGTGTAGTGTAGGGGGTCGTGCTGGGGGTAGTGTTTTAGGGTTTAGGGTTGTGCAGCGGTGTTTGTGTAGTGTAGGGGGTCATGTTTTAGGGTTTAGGTTAGTGCAGTGGTCTTTGGGTAGTGTACGGGTCGTGTGAGGTTAGTGTTTTAGGGTTTAGGGTAGTGCAGTGGTCTTTCGGTAGTGTAGGGTTAGTGCTGGGGGTAGTGTTTTAGGGTTTAGGGTAGTGCAGTGGTGTGCGGTTAGTGTAGGCGGTCATACTGGGTAGTAGTGTTTTAGGGTTTAGGGTAGTGCAGTGGTGTTTGGGTAGTGTAGGGGATACTGCTGGGGGTAGTGATTTAGGGTTTAGGGTAAGTTAGTGGTGTTTGGCTTGTGTAGGGGGTCGTGCTGAGGGAAGTGTTTTAGGGTTTAGCCTAGTGCAGTCGTGTTTGTGCAGTGTAGGGGGTAGTGCTTGAGGGTTTAGGGTAGTGCAGTGGTCTTTGGGTAGTATAGGGTCATGCTGGGGGTAGTGTTTTAGGGTTTAAGGTAGTGCAATGGTGTTTGGGTAGTGTAGGGAGTTGTGGTGTGGGGAGTTTGTGAGGGTTTAGAGTAGTGCAGTGGTGTTCAGGTAGAGTATGGGGTCGGGCTGGGTGTAGTATTTTAGGGTTTAGTTTGGTGTAGTGCTGTGTGGGTAGGGTAGGGACTCATGCTTGGGGTAGTGTTAGGGTTTAGTGTAGTGCAGTGGTGTTTGTGTAGTGTAGGGGTTGTGCTGGGGGTAGATTTAGGGTTTAGGGTAGTGCAGTGGTGTTTGGGTAGTGTAGTGTGTCATGCTGGGGGTAGATTTAGGGTTTAGGGTAGTCCAATGGTGTTTGGGTAGTGCAGGGAGTTGTGCTGCGGGGAGTTTGTTAGGGTTTACAGTAGTGCACAGGTGTTCGGGTAGTGTAGGGGGTCATGATGGGGGTAGTATTTTAGGGTTTAGGGTAGTGCATTGGTGTTTGGGTAGTGTAGGGGGTCGTGCTGCGGGTAGAGGTTTAGGGTTTAGGGTAGTGCAGTGGTGTTTAGGTAGTGTAGTGGGTCATGCTGTGGGTAGTGTTTAGGGTTTAGGGTAGTGCAGTGCTGTTAGGGTAGTATAAGGGTCTTGCTTGGGGTAGTGTTTTAGGGATTAGGGAAGTGCAGTATTTTTTTGGGTAGCGTAGGGGGTCGTCCGGGCATAGATTTAGGGTTTAGGGTAGTGCAGTGGTGTTTGGGTACTGTAGTGGGTCATGCTGGGGGTTGTGTTTTAGGGTATAGGGTATTGTAGTGGTGTTTGGGTAGTGTAGGGGGTCATGCTGGGGGTAGTGATTTACGGTTTAGGGTAGTGCATTGGTGTTTAGGTAATGTAGGGAGATGTGCTGGGGAGAGTTTTAGGAATTAGGGTAGTGCAGTGGTGTTTGTGTAGTGTAGGGGGTGGTGGTGAGGGTAGTGTTTTAGGGGTTAGGGTAGTGCAGTGCTGTTTGTGTAGTGTAGGGGGTCGTGTTTTAGGGTAGTGCAGTGGTCTTTGGGTAGTGTAGGGGTCGTGCTGCAGGTAGTGTTTTAGGGTTTAGGGTAGTGCAGTGGTGTTTGTGTAGTGTAGGGGGTCATGCTGAGGTTGTATTTTAGGGATTAGGGTAGTGCAGTGCGGTTTGTGTAGTGTAGGGTGTTGTGTTTTAGGGTTTTGGGTAGTGCAGTGGTGTTTCTGTAGTATAGGGGGTCGTGCTTTAGGGTTTAGGGTAGTGCAGTGGTCTTTGGGTAGTATAGGGTCATGCTGGGGGCAGTGTTTTATGGTTTAGGGTAGTATAGTGGTGTTCAGGTAGTGTAGGGGGTCATGCTGGGGGTAGTGTTTTAGGGTTTAGGGTATTGCAATGATGTTTGGGTAGTGTAGGGAGTTGTGCTACGGGGAGCTTGTTAGGGTTTATAGTAGTGCAGTGGTGTTTGGGTAGTGTATGGGGGTAATGATTTAGGGTTTAGGGTAGTGCAGTTGTGTTTGGGTAGTATAGGGAGTAGTGCTAAGGGAAGATTTAGGGTTTAGGGTAGTGCAGTGGTGTTTGGGAAATGTAGGGAGAGGTGCTGGGGAGAGTTTTAGGGATTAGGGTAGTTCACTGGTGTTTGTGTAGTGTAGGGGTTCATGCTGGGGGTAGTGTTTTAGGGGTTAGGGTAGTGCAGTGCTGTTTGTGTAGTGTAGGGAGTTGTGTTTAGGGTAGTGCAGTGGTCTTTGGGTAGTGTAGGGGTCGTTCTGCAGGTAGTGTTTTAGGGTTTAGGGTAGTGCAGTGGTGTTTGTGTAGTGTAGGGGGTCATGCTGGGGTTGAATTTTAGGGATTAGGGTAGTGCAGTGTTGTTTGTGTAGGGTACGGTGTCGTGTTTTAGGGTTTAGAGTAGTGCAGTGGTGTTTCTGTAGTATAGGGGGTCGTGCTTTAGGGTTTAGGGTAGTGCAGTGGTCTTTGGGTAGTATAGGGTCGTGCTGGGGGTAGTGTTTTAGGTATTAGGGTAGTGCAGTGGTGTTTGGGTAGTGTAGGGGGTCATGCTGGGGGTAGTGTTTTAGGGTTTAGGGTATTGCAATGATGTTTGGGTAGTGGAGGGAGTTGTGCTACGGGGAGTTTGTTAGGGTTTAGAGTAGTGCAGTGGTGTTTGGGTAGTGTATGGGGTCGTGCTGTGTGGAGTATTTTAGGGTTTAAGGTAGTGTAGTGCTGTGTGGGTAGTGTAGGGAGTCATGCTTGGGGTAGTGTTAGGGTTTAGGGTAGTGAAGTGGTGTTTGTGTAGTGTAGGGGTCGTGCTGGGGGTAGATTTAGGGTTTAGGGTTGTGCAGTGGTGTTTGGGTACTGTAGTGGGTCATGCTGGGGGGTAGATTTAGGGTTTAGGGTAGTGCAATGGTGTTTGGGTAGTGTAGGAAGTTGAGCTGCGGGGAGTTTGTTAGGGTTTAGAGTAGTACAGTGGTGTTCGGGTAAAGTAGGGGGTCATGTTGGGGGTAGTATTTTAGTGTTTAGGGTAGTGCATTGGTGTTTGGGTAGTGTAGGGGGTTGTGCTATGGATAGTGGTTTAGGGTTTAGGGTAGTGCAGTGGTGTTTCGGTAGTGTAGGGGGTACTGCTGGGGGTAGTGTTATAGGGTTTAGGATAGTGCAGTTGTGTTTAGGTAGTGTAGGGGGTACTGCTGAGGGTAGTGTTTTTGGGTTCAGGGTAGTGCAGTAGTGTTTGGGTAGTGTAGGGGGTCGTGCTGGGGTAGTGTTTTAGGGTTTAGAGTAGTGCAGTGGTGTTTTCGTAGTGTAGAGGGTCGTGCTATGGGTAGTGTTTTAGGGTTTAGGGTAGTGCAGGGCTGTTAGGGTAGTATAGGGGGTCTTGCTTAGGGTAGTGTTTTAGGGTTTAGGGTAGTGCAGTGGTTTTTGGGTAGTGTAGGGGGTCATCCGGGCATAGATTTAGTGTTTAGGGTAGTGCAGTGGTGTTTGGGTAGTGTATGGTGTCTTGCTGGGGGTAGTGTTTTAAGGTATAGGGTTGTGAAGTGGTGTTTGGATAGTGTAGGGGGTCATGCTGGGGGTAGTGTTTTATGGTTTAGGGTAGTGCAGTGGTGTTTGCGTAATGTAGGGAGAGGTGCTCAGGGAGAGTTTTAGGGATTAGGGTAGTGCAGTGGTGTTTGTGTAGTGTAGGGGGTCGTGCTGGGGGTAGTGTTTTAGGGGTTAGGGTAGTGCAGTGCTGTTTGTGTAGTGTAGGGGGTCCTGTTTTAGGGTTTAGGGTAGTGCAGTGGTCTTTGAGTAGTGTAGGGGTTGTGCTGCAGGTAGTGTTTTAGGGTTTATGGTAGTGCAGTGGTGTTTCTGTAGTATAGGGGGTCGTCCTTTAGGGTTTAGGGTATTGCAGTGGTCTTTGGGTAGTGTAGGGATCATGCTGGGGGTAGTGTTGTAGGGTTTAGGGTAGTGAAGTGGTGTTCGGGTAGTAAAGGGGGTCATGCTGGGGTAGTGATTTAGGGTTTAGGGTAGTGCATTGATGTTTGGGTAATGTAGGGAGATGTGCTGGGGAGAGTTTTAGGGATTAGGGTAGTGCAGTGGTGTTTGTGTAGTGTAGGGGGTGGTGGTGGGGGTAGTGTTTTAGGGGTTAGGGTAGTGCAGTGCTGTTTGTGTAGTGTAGGGGGTCGTGTTTTAGGGTAGTGCAGTGGTCTTTGGGTAGTGTAGGGGTCGTGCTGCAGGTAGTGTTTTAGGGTTTAGGGTAGTGCAGTGGTGTTTGTGTAGTGTAGGGGTTCATGCTGGGGTTGTATTTTAGGGATTAGGGTAGTGCAGTGCTGTTTGTGTAGTGTAGGGTGTCGTGTTTTAGGGTTTAGGGTAGTGCAGTGGTGTTTCTGTAGTATAGGGGGTCGTGTTTTAGGGTTTAGGGTAGTGCAGTTGTCTTTGGGTAGTATAGGGTCGTGCTGGGGGTAGTGTTTTATGGTTTAGGGTAGTGCAGTGGTGTTCGGGTAGTGTAGGGGGTAATGCTGGGGGTAGTGTTTTAGGGTTTAGGGTATTGCAATGATGTTTGAGTAGTGTAGGGAGTTGTGCTACGGGGAGTTTGTTAGGGTTTAGAGTAGTGCAGTGGTGTTTGGGTAGTGTATGGGGTCGTGCTGGGTGGAGTATTTTAGGGTTTAAGGTAGTGTAGTGCTGTGTGGGTAGTGTAGGGAGTCATGCTTGGGGTAGTGTTAGGGTTTAGGGTAGTGCAGTGGTGTTTGTGTAGAGTAGGGGTCGTGCTGGGGTAGATTTGGGGTTTAGGGTAGTGCAGTGGTGTTTGGGTACTGTAGTGGGTCATGCTGGGGGGTAGATTTAGGGTTTAGGGTAGTGCAATGGTGTTTGGGTAGTGTAGGGAGTTGTGCTGCGGGGAGTTTGTTAGGGTTTAGAGTAGTACAGTGGTGTTCGGGTAAAGTAGGGGGTCATGCTGGGGGTAGTGTTTTAGTGTTTAGGGTAGTGCATTGGTGTTTGGGTAGTGTAGGGGGTTATGCTGCGGATAGTGGTTAAGGGTTTAGGGTAGTGCAGTGGTGTTTAGGTAGTGTAGGTGGTACTGCTGGGGCTAGTGTTATAGGGTTTAGGATAGTGCAGTTGTGTTTGGGTAGTGTAGGGGGTACTGCTGAGGGTAGTGTTTTGGGGTTTAGGGTAGTGCAGTAGTGTTTGGGTAGTGTAGGGGGTCGTGCTGGGGTAGTGTTTTAGGGTTTAGAGTAGTGCAGTGGTGTTTTGGCAGTGTAGGTGGTCATGCTGGGGGTAGTTTTAGGGTTTAGGGTAGTGCAGTGGTGTTTGGGTTGTGCAGGGGGTCATACTGGGGGTAGATTTAGGGTTTAGGAAGTGCAGTGGTGTTTGGGTAATGTAGGGAGGGGTGCTGGGGGAGGTGTTTTAGGGTTTAAGGTAGTGCAGAGGTGTTTGTGTACTGTAGGGGGTCGTGCTGGGGGTAGTGTTTTAGGGTTTAGGGTCGTGCAGTGGTGTGTGTGTAGTGTAGGGGGTCATGTTTTAGGGTTTAGGGTAGTGCAGTGGTCTTTGGGTAGTGTACAGGTTGTGTGGGGTTAGTGTTTTAGGGTTTAGGGTAGTGCAGTGACCTTTCGGTAGTGTAGGGTTAGTGCTGGGGGTAGTGTTTTAGGGTTTAGGGTAGTGCAGTGGTATGCGGGTAGTATAGGCGGTCATACTGGGTGGTAGTTTTTTAGGGTTTAGGGTAGTGCAGTGGTGTTTGGGTAGTGTAGGGGATACTGCTGGGGGTAGTGTTTTAGGGTTTAGGGTAAGCTAGTGGTGTTTCGACAGTGTAGGGGGTCGTGCTGAGGGTAGTGTTTTAGGGTTTAGCCTAGTGCAGTGGTGTTTGTACAGTGTAGGGGGTGGTGCTTTAGGGTGTAGGGTAGTGCAGTGGTCTTTGGGTAGTATAGGGTCATGCTGGGGGTAGTATTTTAGGGTTTAAGGCAGTGCAGTGGTGTTTGGGTAGGGTAGGGGGTCATGCTGGGGTAGTGTTTTAGGGTTTAGGGTAGTGCAATGGTGTTTGGGTAGTGTAGGGAGTTGTGGTGTGGGGAGTTTGTGAGGGTTTAGAGTAGTGCAGTGGTGTTCAGTTAGAGTATGGGGTCATGCTGGGTGTAGTATTTTAGGGTTTAGGGTAGTGTAGTGCTGTGTGGGTATTGTAAGGAGTCATGCTTGGGGTAGTGTTAGGGTTTAGTGTAGTGCAGTGGTGTTTGTGTAGTGTAGGGGTCGTGCTGGGGGTAGATTTAGGGTTTAGGGTAGTGCAGTGGTCTTTCGGTAGTGTAGGGTTAGTGCTGGGGGTAGTGTTTTAGGGTTTAGGGTAGTGCAATGGTGTGCGGTTAGTGTAGGTGGTCATACTGGGTGGTAGTGTTTTAGGGTTTAGGGTAGTGCAGTGGTGTTTGGGTAGTGTAGGGGATACTGCTGGGGGTAGTGTTTTAGGGTTTAGGGTAAGCTAGTGGTGTTTTGCTTGTGTAGGGGGTCGTGCTGAGGGTAGTGTTTTACGGTTTAGCCTAGTGCAGTGGTGTTTGTGCAGTGTAGGGGGTAGTGCTTGAGGGTTTAGGGTAGTGCAGTGGTCTTTGGGTAGTATAGGGTCATGCTGGGGGTAGTGTTTTAGGGTTTAAGGTAGTGCAGTGGTGTTCGGATAGTGTAGGGAGTCATGCTGGGGGTAGTGTTTTAGAGTTTAGGGTAGTGCAATGGTGTTTGGGTAGTGTAGGGAGTTGTGGTGTGGGGAGTTTGTGAGGGTTTAGAGTAGTGCAGTGGTGTTCAGGTAGAGTATGGGGTCATGCTGGGTGTAGTATTTTAGGGTTTAGGGTAGTGTAGTGCTGTGTTGGTAGTGTAGGGAGTCATGCTTGGGGTAGTGTTAGGGTTTAGTGTAGTGCAGTGGTGTTTGTGTAGTGTAGGGGTCGTGCTGGGGGTAGATTTAGGGTTTAGGGTAGTGCAGTGGTGTTTGGGTAGTGTAGTGTGTCATGCTGGGGGTAGATTTAGGGTTTAGGGTAGTCCAATGGTGTTTGGGTAGTGCAGGGATTTGTGCTGCGGGGAGTTTGTTAGGGTTTACAGTAGTGCAGAGGTGTTCGGGTAGTGTAGGGGGTCATGCTGGGGGTAGTATTTTAGGGTTTAGGGTAGTGCAATGGTGTTTGGGTAGTGTAGGGGGTCGTGCTGCGGGTAGAGGTTTAGGGCTTAGGGTAGTGCAGTGGTTTTAGGTAGTGTAGGGGGTCGTGCTGTGGGTAGTGTTTAGGGTTTAGGGTAGTGCAGTGCTGTTAGGGTAGTACAGGGGGTCTTGCTTGGGTTAGTGTTTTAGGGATTAGGGTAGTGCAGTTTTTTTTGGGTAGCGTAGGGGGTCGTCCGGGCATAGATTTAGGGTTTAGGGTAGTGCAGTGGTGTTTGGGTAGTGTAGGGGGTCTTGCTGGGGGTAGTGTTTTAGGGTATAGGGTAGTGTAGTGTTGTTTGGGTAGTGTAGGGGGTCATGCTGGGGGTAGTGATTTAGGGTTTAGGGTAGTGCATTGGTGTTTGGGTAATGTAGGGAGATGTGCTGGGGAGAGTTTTAGGGATTAGGGTAGTGCAGTGGTGTTTGTGTAGTGTAGGGGGTGGTGGTGGGGGTAGTGTTTTAGGGGTTAGGGTAGTGCAGTGCTGTTTGTGTAGTGTAGGGGGTCGTGTTTTAGGGTAGTGCAGTGGTCTTTGGGTAGTGTAGGGGTCGTGCTGCAGGTAGTGTTTTAGGGTTTAGGGTAGTGCAGTGGTGTTTCTGTAGTATAGGGGGTCGTGCTTTAGGGTTTAGGGTAGTGCAGTGGTCTTTGGGTAGTATAGGGTCGTGCTGGGGGTAGTGTTTTATGGTTTAGGGTAGTGCAGTGGTGTTCGGGTAGTGTAGGGGGTAATGCTGGGGGTAGTGTTTTAGGGTTTAGGGTATTGCAATGATGTTTGAGTAGTGTAGGGAGTTGTGCTATGGGGAGTTTGTTAGGGTTTAGAGTAGTGCAGTGGTGTTTGGGTAGTGTATGGGGTCGTGCTGGGTGGAGTATTTTAGGGTTTAAGGTAGTGTAGTGCTGTGTGGGTAGTGTAGGGAGTCATGCTTGGGGTAGTGTTAGGGTTTAGGGTAGTGCAGTGGTGTTTGTGTAGAGTAGGGGTCGTGCTGGGGGTAGATTTAGGGTTTAGGGTAGTGCAGTGGTGTTTGGGTACTGTAGTGGGTCATGCTGGGGGGTAGATTTAGGGTTTAGGGTAGTGGAATTGTGTTTGGGTAGTGTAGGGAGTTGTGCTGCGGGGAGTTTGTTAGGGTTTAGAGTAGTACAGTGGTGTTCGGGTAAAGTAGGGGGTCATGCTGGGGGTAGTATTTTAGTGTTTAGGCTAGTGCATTGGTGTTTGGGTAGTGTAGGGGGTTATGCTGCGGATAGTGGTTAAGGGTTTAGGGTAGTGCAGTGGTGTTTAGGTAGTGTAGGTGGTACTGCTGGGGCTAGTGTTATAGGGTTTAGGATAGTGCAGTTGTGTTTGGGTAGTGTAGGGGGTACTGCTGAGGGTAGTGTTTTTGGGTTTAGGGTAGTGCAGTAGTGTTTGGGTAGTGTAGGGGGTCGTGCTGGGGTAGTGTTTTAGGGTTTAGAGTAGTGCAGTGGTGTTTTGGCAGTGTAGGTGGTCATGCTGGGGGTAGTTTTAGGGTTTAGGGTAGTGCAGTGGTGTCTGGGTTGTGTAGGGGGTCATACTGGGGGTAGATTTAGGGTTTAGGAAGTGCAGTGGTGTTTGGGTAATGTAGGGAGTGGTGCTGGGGGAAGTGTTTTAGGGTTTAAGGTAGTGCAGAGGTGTTTGTGTACTGTAGGGGGTCGTGCTGGGGGTAGTGTTTTAGGGTTTAGGGTTGTGCAGTGGTGTTTGTGTAGTGTAGGGGGTCATGTTTTAGGGTTTAGGGTAGTGCAGTGGTCTTTGGGTAGTGTACAGGTTGTGTGGGGTTAGTGTTTTAGGGTTTAGGGTAGTGCAGTGGTCTTTCGGTAGTGTAGGGTTAGTGCTGGGGGTAGTGTTTTAGGGATTAGGGTAGTGCAGTGGTATGCGGGTAGTATAGGTGGTCATACTGGGTGGTAGTTTTTTAGGGTTTAGGGTAGTGCAGTGGTGTTTGGGTAGTGTAGGGGATACTGCTGGGGGTAGTGTTTTAGGGTTTAGGGTAAGCTAGTGGTGTTTGGACAGTGTAGGGGGTCGTGCTGAGGGTAGTGTTTTAGTGTTTAGCCTAGTGCAGTGGTGTTTGTACAGTGTAGGGGGTAGTGCTTTAGGGTGTAGGGTAGTGCAGTGGTCTTTGGGTAGTATAGGGTCATGCTGGGGGTAGTGTTTTAGGGTTTAAGGCAGTGCAGTGGTGTTTGGGTAGTGTAGGGGGTCATGCTGGGGTAGTGTTTTAGGGTTTAGGGTAGTGCAATGGTGTTTGGGTAGTGTAGGGAGTTGTGGTGTGGGGAGTTTGTGAGGGTTTAGAGTAGTGCAGTGGTGTTCAGTTAGAGTATGGGGTCGTGCTGGGTGTAGTATTTTAGGGTTTAGGGTAGTGTAGTGCTGTGTGGGTATTGTAAGGAGTCATGCTGGGGGTAGTATTTTAGGGTTTAGGGTAGTGTATTGGTGTTTGGGTAGTGTAGGGGGGCGTGCTGCGGGTAGAGGTTTAGGGTTTAGGGTAGTGCATTGGTGTTTAGGTAGTGCAGGGGGTCATGCTGTGGGTAGTGTTTAGGGTTTAGGGTAGTGCAGTGGTGTTCGGGTAGTGTAGGGGTTCATGCTGGGGGTAGTGTTTTAGGGTTTAGGGTAGTGCAATGGTGTTTGGGTAGTGTAGGGAGTTGTGGTGTGGGGAGTTTGTGAGGGTTTAGAGTAGTGCAGTGGTGTTCAGGTAGAGTATGGGGTCATGCTGGGTATAGTATTTTAGGGTTTAGGGTAGTGTAGTGCTGTGTGGGTAGTGTAAGGAGTCATGCTTGGGGTAGTGTTAGGGTTTAGTGTAGTGCAGTGGTGTTTGTGTAGTGTAGGGGTCGTTCTGGGGTAGATTTAGGGTTTAGGGAAGTGCAGGGGTGTTTGGGTAATGTAGTGGGTCATGCTGGGGGGTAGATATAGGGTTTAGGGTAGTGCAATGGTGTTTGGGTAGTGTAGGGAATTGTGCTGCGGGGAGTTTGTTAGGGTTTAGAGTAATACAGTGGTGTTCGGGTAAAGTAGGGGGTCATGCTGAGAGTAGTATTTTAGTGTTTAGGATAGTGCATTGGTGTTTGGATAGTATAGGGGGTTGTGCTGCGGATAGTGGTTTAGGGTTTAGGGTAGTGCAGTGGTGTTTAGGTAGTGTAGGGAGTACTGCTGGGGGTAGTGTTATAGGGTTTAGGATAGTGCAGTTGTGTTTGTGTAGTGTAGGGGGGACTGCTGAGGGTAGGGTTTTTGGGTTTAGGGTAGTGCAGTAGTGTTTGGGTAGTGTAGGGGGTCGTGCTGGGGTAGTGTGTTAGGGTTTAGAGTAGTGCAGTGGTGTTTTGGCAGTGTAGGGGGTCATGCTGGGGGTAGTGTTTTAGGGTTTAGGGTAGTGAAGTGGTGTGCGGGTAGTATAGGCAGTCATACTGGGAGGTAGTTTTTTAGGGTTTAGGGTAGTGCAGTGGTGTTTGGGTAGTGTAGGGGATACTGCTGGGGGTAGTGTTTTAGGGTTTAGGGTAAGCTAGTGGTGTTTGGACAGTGTAGGGGGTTGTGCTGAGGGTAGTGTTTTAGGGTTTAGCCTAGTGCTGTGGTGTTTGTACAGTGTAGGGGGTAGTGCTTTAGGATGTAGGGTAGTGCAGTGGTCTTTGGGTAGTATAGGGTCATGCTGGGGGTAGTGTTTTAGCGTTTAAGGCAGTGCAGGGGTGTTTGGGTAGTGTAGGTGGTCATGCTGGGGGTAGTGTTTTAGGGTTTAGGGTAGTGCAGTGGTGTCTGGGTTGTGTATGGGGTCTTACTGGGGGTAGATTTAGGGTTTAGGTAGTGCAGTGGTGTTTGGGTAATGTAGGGAGTGGTGCTGGGGGTAGTGTTTTAGGGATTAAGGTAGTGCAGAGGTGTTTGTGTACTGTAGGGGGTCGTGCTGGGGGTAGTGTTTTAGGGTTTAGGGTAGTGCAGTGGTGTTTGGGTCGGTTACGGGGTCGTGCTGTGGGTAGTGTTTTAGGGTTTAGGGTAGTGCAGTGGTGTTTGGGTAGTGTAGAGGGTACTGCTGGTGGTAGTGTTTTAGGGTTTAGAGTAACGCAGTTGTGTTTGGGTAGTGTAGGGGGTACTGCTGAGGGTAGTGTTTTTGGATTTAGGGTAGTGCAGTAGTGTTTGGGTAGTGTAGGGGGTCGTGCTGGGGTAGTGTTTTAGGGTTTAGTGTAGTGCAGTGGTGTTTTGGCAGTGTAGGTGGTCATGCTGGGGGTAGTGTTTTAGGGTTTAGGGTAGTGCAGTGGTGTCTGGGTTGTGTAGGGGGTCATACTGGGGGTAGATTTAGGGTTTAGGTAGTGCAGTGGTGTTTGGGTAATGTAGGGAGTGGTGCTGGGGGTAGTGTTTTAGGGTTTAAGGTAGTGTAGAGGTGTTTGTGTACTGTAGGGGGTCGTGCTGGGGGTAGAGTTTTAGGGTTTAGGGTAGTGCAGTGGTGTTTGGGTCGGTTACGGGGTCGTGCTGTGGGTAGTTTTTTAGGGTTTAGGGTAGTGCAGTGGTGTTTGGGTAGTGTAGAGGGTACTGCTGGGGGTAGTGCTTTAGGGTTTAGAGTAACGCAGTTGTGTTTGGGTAGTGTAGGCGGTCGTACTGGGCGTAGTGTTTTAGGGTTTAGTGTAGCGCAGTGGTGTTTGTGTAGTGTAGGGGGTCATGCTGGGGGGAGTGTTTTAGGGTTTAGGGTAGTGCAGCAGTGTTTGTGTAGTATAGGGGGTCGCGATTTAGGGTCTAGGGTAGTGCAGTGATCTTTGGGTAGTGTAGGGGGTCATGAGGGGGTTGTGTTTGAGGGTTTAGTGTAGTACTGTGGTCTTTAGGTAGTGTATGGGTAGTGCTGGGGGTAGTTTTTTAGGGTTTAGGGTAGTGCAGTGGTGTTTGGGTAGGTTACGGGGTCGTGCTGGGGGTAGTGTTTTAGGGTTAAGGGAAGTGCAGTGGTGTTTTGGTAGTGTAGAGGGTACTGCTGGGGGTAGTGTTTTAGGGTTGAGGGTGGCGCATTTGTCTTTGGGTAGTGTAGGGGGTCGTACTGGGCAGAGTGTTTTAGGGTTTAGGGTTTAGGGTAGCGCAGTGGTGTTTGTGTAGTGTAGGGGGTCATGCTGGGGGGAGTGTTTTAGGGTTTAGGGTAGTGCAGCAGTGTTTGTGTACTGTAGGGGGTCGCGATTTAGGGTTTAGGGTAGTGCAGTGGTCTTTGGGTAGTGTAGGGGGTCATGAGGGGGTAGTGTTTGAGGGTTTAGTGTAGTACAGTGGTCTTTGGGTAGTGTAGGGGGTCATGCTGGGGGTAGTATATTAGGGTTTAGGATAGTGCATGGTGTTTGGGTAGTGTAGGGGGTCATGCTGGGGGTAGTGTTTTAGGGTTTAGGGTAGTACAGTGTTGTTTGGGTAGTGTAGGGGGTCGTTCTGCTGGTAGTGTTTTATGGTTTAGGGCAGAGCAGTGGTGTTTATTTAGAATGGGGGGATGTGCTGGGGAAGTGTTTTAGGGTTTGGGCAGTGCAGTGGTGTTTGTGCAAGCAGTGTAGGGGGTCATGCTGGGGGTAGTGTTTTAGGGTTTAGGGTAGAGCAGTGGTGTTTGGGTATTGTAGGGGGTCGTGCTGGGGGCAGTGTTTTAGGGTTAAGCGAAGTGCAGTGGTGTTTTGGTAATGTAAGGGGTCGTGCTGTGGGTAGTGTTTTAGGGTTTAGTGTAGTGCAGTAGTGTTTGGGTAGTGTAGGGGTCATGCTTCAGGTAGTGCTTTAGGGTTCACGGTAGTGCAGTGGTGTTTGGGCAGTGTAGGGGGTCACGCTGGGGGTAGTGTTTTAGGGTTTAGGGTAGTGCAGTGGTGTCTGGGTTGTGTAGGGGTCATACTAGGGGTAGATTTAGGGTTTAGGTAGTGCAGTGGTGTTTGTGTAGTGTAGGGGGTCGTGCTGGGGGTAGTCTTTTAGGGTTTAGGGTTGTGCAGCGGTGTTTGTGTAGTGTAGGGGGTCATGTTTTAGGGTTTAGGATAGTGCAGTGGTCTTTGGGTAGCGTACGGGTCGTGTGGGGTTAGTGTTTTAGGGTTTAGGATTGTGCATTGGTCTTTCGGTAGTGTAGGGTTAGTGCTGGGGGTAGTGTTTTAAGGTTTAGGGTAGTGCAATGGTGTGCGGTTAGTGTAGGCGGTCATACTGGGTGGTAGTGTTTTAGGGTTTAGGGTAGTGCAGTGGTGTTTGGGTAGTGTAGGGGATACTGCTGGGGGTAGTGTTTTAGGGTTTAGGGTAAGCTAGTGGTGTTTGGCTTGTGTAGGGGGTCGTGCTGAGGGTAGTGTTTTACGGTTTAGCCTAGTGCAGTGGTGTTTGTGCAGTGTAGGGGTAGTGCTTGAGGGTTTAGGGTAGTGCAGTGGTCTTTGGGTAGTATAGGGTCATGCTGGGGGTAGTGTTTTAGGGTTTAAGGTAGTGCAGTGGTGTTCGGATAGTGTAGGGAGTCATGCTGGGGATAGTATTTTAGAGTTTAGGGTAGTGCAATGGTGTTTGGGTAGTGTAGGGAGTTGTGGTGTGGGGAGTTTGTGAGGGTTTAGAGTAGTACAGTGGTGTTCAGGTACAGTATGGGGTCGTGCTGGGTGTAGTATTTTAGGGTTTAGGGTAGTGTAGTGCTGTGTGGGTAGTGTAGGGAGTCATGCTTGGGGTAGTGTTAGGGTTTAGTGTAGTGCAGTGGTGTTTGTGTAGTGTAGGGGTCGTGCTGGGGGTAGATTTAGGGTTTAGGGTAGTGCAGTGGTGTTTGGGTAGTGTAGTGTGTCATGCTGGGGGTAGATTTAGGGTTTAGGGTAGTCCAATGGTGTTTGGGTAGTGCAGGGATTTGTGCTGCGGGGAGTTTGTTAGGGTTTACAGTAGTGCAGAGGTGTTCGGGTAGTGTAGGGGGTCATGCTGGGGGTAGTATTTTAGGGTTTAGGGTAGTGCAATGGTGTTTGGGTAGTGTAGGGGGTCGTGCTGCGGGTAGAGGTTTAGGGCTTAGGGTAGTGCAGTGGTTTTAGGTAGTGTAGGGGGTCGTGCTGTGGGTAGTGTTTAGGGTTTAGGGTAGTGCAGTGCTGTTAGGGTAGTATAGGGGGTCTTGCTTGGGGTAGTGTTTTAGGGATTAGGGTAGTGCAGTTTTTTTTGGGTAGCGTAGGGGGTCGTCCGGGCATAGATTTAGGGTTTAGGGTAGTGCAGTGGTGTTTGGGTAGTGTAGGGGGTCTTGCTGGGGGTAGTGTTTTAGGGTATAGGGTAGTGTAGTGTTGTTTGGGTAGTGTAGGGGGTCATGCTGGGGGTAGTGATTTAGGGTTTAGGGTAATGCATTGATGTTTGGGTAATGTAGGGAGATGTGCTGGGGAGAGTTTTAGGGATTAGGGTAGTGCAGTGGTGTTTGTGTAGTGTAGGGGGTGGTGGTGGGGGTAGTGTTTTAGGGGTTAGGGTAGTGCAGTGCTGTTTGTGTAGTGTAGGGGGTCGTGTTTTAAGGTAGTGCAGTGGTCTTTGGGTAGTGTAGGGGTCGTGCTGCAGGTAGTGTTTTAGGGTTTAGGGTAGTGCAGTGGTGTTTGTGTAGTGTAGGGGTTCATGCTGGGGTTGTATTTTAGGGATTAGGGTAGTGCAGTGCTGTTTGTGTAGTGTAGGGTGTCATGTTTTAGGGTTTAGGGTAGTGCAGTGGTGTTTCTGTAGTATAGGGGGTCGAGCTTTAGGGTTTAGGGTAGTGCAGTTGTCTTTGGGTAGTATAGGGTCGTGCTGGGGTAGTGTTTTATGGTTTAGGGTAGTGCAGTGGTGTTCGGGTAGTGTAGGGGGTAATGCTGGGGGTAGTGTTTTAGGGTTTAGGGTATTGCAATGATGTTTGAGTAGTGTAGGGAGTTGTGCTACGGGGAGTTTGTTAGGGTTTAGAGTAGTGCAGTGGTGTTTGGGTAGTGTATGGGGTCGTGCTGGGTGGAGTATTTTAGGGTTTAAGGTAGTGTAGTGCTGTGTGGGTAGTGTAGGGAGTCATGCTTGGGGTAGTGTTAGGGTTTAGGGTAGTGCAGTGGTGTTTGTGTAGAGTAGGGGTCGTGCTGGGGGTAGATATGGGGTTTAGGGTAGTGCAGTGGTGTTTGGGTACTGTAGTGGGTCATGCTGGGGGGTAGATTTAGGGTTTAGGGTAGTGCAATGGTGTTTGGGTAGTGTAGGGAGTTGTGCTGCGGGGAGTTTGTTAGGGTTTAGAGTAGTACAGTGGTGTTCGGGTAAAGTAGGGGGTCATGCTGGGGGTAGTATTTTAGTGTTTAGGGTAGTGCATTGGTGTTTGGGTAGTGTAGGGGGTTATGCTGCGGATAGTGGTTAAGGGTTTAGGGTAGTGCAGTGGTGTTTAGGTAGTGTAGGTGGTACTGCTGGGGCTAGTGTTATAGGGTTTAGGATAGTGCAGTTGTGTTTGGGTAGTGTAGGGGGTACTGCTGAGGGTAGTGTTTTTGGGTTTAGGGTAGTGCAGTAGTGTTTGGGTAGTGTATGGGGTCGTGCTGGGTGGAGTATTTTAGGGTTTAAGGTAGTGTAGTGCTGTGTGGGTAGTGTAGGGAGTCATGCTTGGGGTAGTGTTAGGGTTTAGTGTAGTGCAGTGGTGTTTGTGTAGTGTAGGGGTCGTGCTGGGGGTAGATTTAGGGTTTAGGGTAGTCCAATGGTGTTTGGGTAGTGCAGGGATTTGTGCTGCGGGGAGTTTGTTAGGGTTTACAGTAGTGCAGAGGTGTTCGGGTAGTGTAGGGGGTCATGCTGGGGGTAGTATTTTAGGGTTTAGGGTAGTGCAATGGTGTTTGGGTAGTGTAGGGGGTCGTGCTGCGGGTAGAGGTTTAGGGCTTAGGGTAGTGCAGTGGTTTTAGGTAGTGTAGGGGGTCGTGCTGTGGGTAGTGTTTAGGGTTTAGGGTAGTGCAGTGCTGTTAGGGTAGTATAGGGGGTCTTGCTTGGGGTAGTGTTTTAGGGATTAGGGTAGTGCAGTTTTTTTTGGGTAGCGTAGGGGGTCGTCCGGGCATAGATTTAGGGTTTAGGGTAGTGCAGTGGTGTTTGGGTAGTGTAGGGGGTCTTGCTGGGGGTAGTGTTTTAGGGTATAGGGTAGTGTAGTGTTGTTTGGGTAGTGTAGGGGGTCGTGCTGGGGGTAGATTTAGGGTTTAGGGTAGTGCAGTGGTGTTTGGGTAGTGTAGTGTGTCATGCTGGGGGTAGATTTAGGGTTTAGGGTAGTCCAATGGTGTTTGGGTAGTGCAGGGATTTGTGCTGCGGGGAGTTTGTTAGGGTTTACAGTAGTGCAGAGGTGTTCGGGTAGTGTAGGGGGTCATGCTGGGGGTAGTATTTTAGGGTTTAGGGTAGTGCAATGGTGTTTGGGTAGTGTAGGGGGTCGTGCTGCGGGTAGAGGTTTAGGGCTTAGGGTAGTGCAGTGGTTTTAGGTAGTGTAGGGGGTCGTGCTGTGGGTAGTGTTTAGGGTTTAGGGTAGTGCAGTGCTGTTAGGGTAGTATAGGGGGTCTTGCTTGGGGTAGTGTTTTAGGGATTAGGGTAGTGCAGTTTTTTTTGGGTAGCGTAGGGGGTCGTCCGGGCATAGATTTAGGGTTTAGGGTAGTGCAGTGGTGTTTGGGTAGTGTAGGGGGTCTTGCTGGGGGTAGTGTTTTAGGGTATAGGGTAGTGTAGTGTTGTTTGGGTAGTGTAGGGGGTCATGCTGGGGGTAGTGATTTAGGGTTTAGGGTAATGCATTGATGTTTGGGTAATGTAGGGAGATGTGCTGGGGAGAGTTTTAGGGATTAGGGTAGTGCAGTGGTGTTTGTGTAGTGTAGGGGGTGGTGGTGGGGGTAGTGTTTTAGGGGTTAGGGTAGTGCAGTGCTGTTTGTGTAGTGTAGGGGGTCGTGTTTTAAGGTAGTGCAGTGGTCTTTGGGTAGTGTAGGGGTCGTGCTGCAGGTAGTGTTTTAGGGTTTAGGGTAGTGCAGTGGTGTTTGTGTAGTGTAGGGGTTCATGCTGGGGTTGTATTTTAGGGATTAGGGTAGTGCAGTGCTGTTTGTGTAGTGTAGGGTGTCATGTTTTAGGGTTTAGGGTAGTGCAGTGGTGTTTCTGTAGTATAGGGGGTCGAGCTTTAGGGTTTAGGGTAGTGCAGTTGTCTTTGGGTAGTATAGGGTCGTGCTGGGGTAGTGTTTTATGGTTTAGGGTAGTGCAGTGGTGTTCGGGTAGTGTAGGGGGTAATGCTGGGGGTAGTGTTTTAGGGTTTAGGGTATTGCAATGATGTTTGAGTAGTGTAGGGAGTTGTGCTACGGGGAGTTTGTTAGGGTTTAGAGTAGTGCAGTGGTGTTTGGGTAGTGTATGGGGTCGTGCTGGGTGGAGTATTTTAGGGTTTAAGGTAGTGTAGTGCTGTGTGGGTAGTGTAGGGAGTCATGCTTGGGGTAGTGTTAGGGTTTAGGGTAGTGCAGTGGTGTTTGTGTAGAGTAGGGGTCGTGCTGGGGGTAGATATGGGGTTTAGGGTAGTGCAGTGGTGTTTGGGTACTGTAGTGGGTCATGCTGGGGGGTAGATTTAGGGTTTAGGGTAGTGCAATGGTGTTTGGGTAGTGTAGGGAGTTGTGCTGCGGGGAGTTTGTTAGGGTTTAGAGTAGTACAGTGGTGTTCGGGTAAAGTAGGGGGTCATGCTGGGGGTAGTATTTTAGTGTTTAGGGTAGTGCATTGGTGTTTGGGTAGTGTAGGGGGTTATGCTGCGGATAGTGGTTAAGGGTTTAGGGTAGTGCAGTGGTGTTTAGGTAGTGTAGGTGGTACTGCTGGGGCTAGTGTTATAGGGTTTAGGATAGTGCAGTTGTGTTTGGGTAGTGTAGGGGGTACTGCTGAGGGTAGTGTTTTTGGGTTTAGGGTAGTGCAGTAGTGTTTGGGTAGTGTATGGGGTCGTGCTGGGTGGAGTATTTTAGGGTTTAAGGTAGTGTAGTGCTGTGTGGGTAGTGTAGGGAGTCATGCTTGGGGTAGTGTTAGGGTTTAGTGTAGTGCAGTGGTGTTTGTGTAGTGTAGGGGTCGTGCTGGGGGTAGATTTAGGGTTTAGGGTAGTCCAATGGTGTTTGGGTAGTGCAGGGATTTGTGCTGCGGGGAGTTTGTTAGGGTTTACAGTAGTGCAGAGGTGTTCGGGTAGTGTAGGGGGTCATGCTGGGGGTAGTATTTTAGGGTTTAGGGTAGTGCAATGGTGTTTGGGTAGTGTAGGGGGTCGTGCTGCGGGTAGAGGTTTAGGGCTTAGGGTAGTGCAGTGGTTTTAGGTAGTGTAGGGGGTCGTGCTGTGGGTAGTGTTTAGGGTTTAGGGTAGTGCAGTGCTGTTAGGGTAGTATAGGGGGTCTTGCTTGGGGTAGTGTTTTAGGGATTAGGGTAGTGCAGTTTTTTTTGGGTAGCGTAGGGGGTCGTCCGGGCATAGATTTAGGGTTTAGGGTAGTGCAGTGGTGTTTGGGTAGTGTAGGGGGTCTTGCTGGGGGTAGTGTTTTAGGGTATAGGGTAGTGTAGTGTTGTTTGGGTAGTGTAGGGGGTCATGCTGGGGGTAGTGATTTAGGGTTTAGGGTAATGCATTGATGTTTGGGTAATGTAGGGAGATGTGCTGGGGAGAGTTTTAGGGATTAGGGTAGTGCAGTGGTGTTTGTGTAGTGTAGGGGGTGGTGGTGGGGGTAGTGTTTTAGGGGTTAGGGTAGTGCAGTGCTGTTTGTGTAGTGTAGGGGGTCGTGTTTTAAGGTAGTGCAGTGGTCTTTGGGTAGTGTAGGGGTCGTGCTGCAGGTAGTGTTTTAGGGTTTAGGGTAGTGCAGTGGTGTTTGTGTAGTGTAGGGGTTCATGCTGGGGTTGTATTTTAGGGATTAGTGTAGTGCAGTGCTGTTTGTGTAGTGTAGGGTGTCATGTTTTAGGGTTTAGGGTAGTGCAGTGGTGTTTCTGTAGTATAGGGGGTCGAGCTTTAGGGTTTAGGGTAGTGCAGTTGTCTTTGGGTAGTATAGGGTAGTGCTGGGGTAGTGTTTTATGGTTTAGGGTAGTGCAGTGGTGTTCGGGTAGTGTAGGGGGTAATGCTGGGGGTAGTGTTTTAGGGTTTAGGGTATTGCAATGATGTTTGAGTAGTGTAGGGAGTTGTGCTACGGGGAGTTTGTTAGGGTTTAGAGTAGTGCAGTGGTGTTTGGGTAGTGTATGGGGTCGTGCTGGGTGGAGTATTTTAGGGTTTAAGGTAGTGTAGTGCTGTGTGGGTAGTGTAGGGAGTCATGCTTGGGGTAGTGTTAGGGTTTAGGGTAGTGCAGTGGTGTTTGTGTAGAGTAGGGGTCGTGCTGGGGGTAGATATGGGGTTTAGGGTAGTGCAGTGGTGTTTGGGTACTGTAGTGGGTCATGCTGGGGGGTAGATTTAGGGTTTAGGGTAGTGCAATGGTGTTTGGGTAGTGTAGGGAGTTGTGCTGCGGGGAGTTTGTTAGGGTTTAGAGTAGTACAGTGGTGTTCGGGTAAAGTAGGGGGTCATGCTGGGGGTAGTATTTTAGTGTTTAGGGTAGTGCATTGGTGTTTGGGTAGTGTAGGGGGTTATGCTGCGGATAGTGGTTAAGGGTTTAGGGTAGTGCAGTGGTGTTTAGGTAGTGTAGGTGGTACTGCTGGGGCTAGTGTTATAGGGTTTAGGATAGTGCAGTTGTGTTTGGGTAGTGTAGGGGGTACTGCTGAGGGTAGTGTTTTTGGGTTTAGGGTAGTGCAGTAGTGTTTGGGTAGTGTAGGGGGTCATGCTGGGGTAGTGTTTTAGGGTTTAGAGTAGTGCAGTGGTGTTTTGGCAGTGTAGGTGGTCATGCTGGGGGTAGTTTTAGGGTTTAGGGTAGTGCAGTGGTGTTTGGGTTGTGCAGGGGGTCATACTGGGGGTAGATTTAGGGTTTAGGAAGTGCAGTGGTGTTTGGGTAATGTAGCGAGTGGTGCTGGGGGAAGTGTTTTAGGGTTTAAGGTAGTGCAGAGGTGTTTGTGTACTGTAGGGGGTCGTGCTCAGGGTAGTGTTTTAGGGTTTAGGGTTGTGCAGTGGTGTTTGTGTAGTGTAGGGGGTCATGTTTTAGGGTTTAGGGTAGTGCAGTGGTCTTTGGGTAGTGTACAGGTTGTGTGGGGTTCGTGTTTTAGGGTTTAGGGTAGTGCAGTGGTCTTTCGGTAGTGTAGGGTTAGTGCTGGGGGTAGTGTTTTAGGGTTTAGGGTAGTGCAGTGGTATGCAGGTAGTATAGGCGGTCATACTGGGTGGTAGTTTTTTAGGGTTTAGGGTAGTGCAGTGGTGTTTGGGTAGTGTAGGGGATACTGCTGGGGGTAGTGTTTTAGGGTTTAGGGTAAGCTAGTGGTGTTTGGACAGTGTAGGGGGTCGTGCTGAGGGTAGTGTTTTAGGGTTTAGCCTAGTGCAGTGGTGTTTGTACAGTGTAGGGGTAGTGCTTTAGGGTGTAGGGTAGTGCAGTGGTCTTTGGGTAGTATAGGGTCATGCTGGGGGTAGTGTTTTAGGGTTTAAGGCAGTGCAGTGGTGTTTGGGTAGTGTAGGGGGTCATGCTGGGGTAGTGTTTTAGGGTTTAGGGTAGTGCAATGGTGTTTGGGTAGTGTAGGGAGTTGTGGTGTGGGGAGTTTGTGAGGGTTTAGAGTAGTGCAGTGGTGTTCAGTTAGAGTATGGGGTCATGCTGGGTGTAGTATTTTAGGGTTTAGGGTAGTGTAGTGCTGTGTGGGTATTGTAAGGAGTCATGCTTGGGGTAGTGTTAGGGTTTAGTGTAGTGCAGTGGTGTTTGTGTAGTGTAGGGGTCGTGCTGGGGGTAGATTTAGGGTTTAGGGTAGTGCAGTGGTCTTTCGGTAGTGTAGGGTTAGTGCTGGGGGTAGTGTTTTAGGGTTTAGGGTAGTGCAATGGTGTGCGGTTAGTGTAGGCGGTCATACTGGGTGGTAGTGTTTTAGGGTTTAGATAGTGCAGTGGTGTTTGGGTAGTGTAGGGGATACTGCTGGGGGTAGTGTTTTAGGGTTTAGGGTAAGCTAGTGGTGTTTTGCTTGTGTAGGGGGTCGTGCTGAGGGTAGTGTTTTATGGTTTAGCCTAGTGCAGTGGTGTTTGTGCAGTGTAGGGGTAGTGCTTGAGGGTTTAGGGTAGTGCAGTGGTCTTTGGGTAGTATAGGGTCATGCTGGGGGTAGTGTTTTAGGGTTTAAGGTAGTGCAGTGGTGTTCGGAGAGTGTAGGGAGTCATGCTGGGGGTAGTGTTTTAGAGTTTAGGGTAGTGCAATGGTGTTTGGGTAGTGTAGGGAGTTGTGGTGTGGGGAGTTTGTGAGGGTTTAGAGTAGTGCAGTGGTGTTCAGGTAGAGTATGGGGTCGTGCTGGGTGTAGTATTTTAGGGTTTAGGGTAGTGTAGTGCTGTGTTGGTAGTGTAGGGAGTCATGCTTGGGGTAGTGTTAGGGTTTAGTGTAGTGCAGTGGTGTTTGTGTAGTGTAGGGGTCGTGCTGGGGGTAGATTTAGGGTTTAGGGTAGTGCAGTGGTGTTTGGGTAGTGTAGTGTGTCATGCTGGGGGTAGATTTAGGGTTTAGGGTAGTCCAATGGTGTTTGGGTAGTGCAGGGATTTGTGCTGCAGGGAGTTTGTTAGGGTTTACAGTAGTGCAGAGGTGTTCGGGTAGTGTAGGGGGTCATGCTGGGGGTAGTATTTTAGGGTTTAGGGTAATGCAATGGTGTTTGGGTAGTGTAGGGGGTCGTGCTGCGGGTAGAGGTTTAGGGCTTAGGGTAGTGCAGTGGTTTTAGGTAGTGTAGGGGGTCGTGCTGTGGGTAGTGTTTAGGGTTTAGGGTAGTGCAGTGCTGTTAGGGTAGTATAGGGGGTCTTGCTTGGGTTAGTGTTTTAGGGATTAGGGTAGTGCAGTTTTTTTTGGGTAGCGTAGGGGGTCGTCCAGGCATAGATTTAGGGTTTAGGGTAGTGCAGTTGTGTTTGGGTAGTGTAGGGGGTCTTGCTGGGGGTAGTGTTTTAGGGTATAGGGTAGTGTATTGTTGTTTGGGTAGTGTAGGGGGTCATGCTGGGGGTAGTGATTTAGGGTTTAGGGTAGTGCATTGGTGTTTGGGTAATGTAGGGAGATGTGCTGGGGAGAGTTTTAGGGATTAGGGTAGTGCAGTGGTGTTTGTGTAGTGTAGGGGGTGGTGGTTGGGGTAGTGTTTTAGGGGTTAGGGTAGTGCAGTGCTGTTTGTGTAGTGTAGGGGGTCGTGTTTTAGGGTAGTGCAGTGGTCTTTGGGTAGTGTAGGGGTCGTGCTGCAGGTAGTGTTTTAGGGTTTAGGGTAGTGCAGTGGTGTTTCTGTAGTATAGGGGGTCGTGCTTTAGGGTTTAGGGTAGTGCAGTGGTCTTTGGGTAGAATAGGGTCGTGCTGGGGGTAGTGTTTTATGGTTTAGGGTAGTGCAGTGGTGTTCGGGTAGTGTAGGGGGTAATGCTGGGGGTAGTGTTTTAGGGTTTAGAGTATTGCAATGATGTTTGAGTAGTGTAGGGAGTTGTGCTATGGGGAGTTTGTTAGGGTTTAGAGTAGTGCAGTGGTGTTTGGGTAGTGTATGGGGTCGTGCTGGGTGGAGTATTTTAGGGTTTAAGGTAGTGTAGTGCTGTGTGGGTAGTGTAGGGAGTCATGCTTGGGGTAGTGTTAGGGTTTAGGTTAGTGCAGTGGTGTTTGTGTAGAGTAGGGGTCGTGCTGGGGGTAGATTTAGGGTTTAGGGTAGTGCAGTGGTGTTTGGGTATTGTAGTGGGTCATGCTGGGGGTAGTATTTTAGTGTTTAGGGTAGTGCATTGGTGTTTGGGTAGTGTAGGGGGTTATGCTGCGGATAGTGGTTCAGGGTTTAGGGTAGTGCAGTGGTGTTTAGGTAGTGTAGGTGGTACTGCTGGGGCTAGTGTTATAGGGTTTAGGATAGTGCAGTTGTGTTTGGGTAGTGTAGGGGGTACTGCTGAGGGTAGTGTTTTTGGGTTTAGGGTAGTGCAGTAGTGTTTGGGTAGTGTAGGGGGTCGTGCTGGGGTACTGTTTTAGGGTTTAGAGTAGTGCAGTGGTGTTTTGGCAGTGTAGGTGGTCATGCTGGGGGTAGTTTTAGGGTTTAGGGTAGTGCAGTGGTGTCTGGGTTGTGTAGGGGGTCATACTTGGGGTAGATTTAGGGTTTAGGAAGTGCAGTGGTGTTTGGGTAATGTAGGGAGTGGTGCTGGGGGAAGTGTTTTAGGGTTTAAGGTAGTGCAGAGGTGTTTGTGTACTGTAGGGGGTCGTGCTGGGGGTAGTGTTTTAGGGTTTAGGCTTGTGCAGTGGTGTTTGTGTAGTGTAGGGGGTCATGTTTTAGGGTTTAGGGTAGTGCAGTGGTCTTTGGGTAGTGTACAGGTTGTGTGGGGTTAGTGTTTTAGGGTTTAGGGTAGTGCAGTGGTCTTTTGGTAGTGTAGGGTTAGTGCTGGGGGTAGTGTTTTAGGGTTTAGGGTAGTGCAGTGGTATGCGGGTAGTATAGGCGGTCATACTGGGTGGTAGTTTTTTAGGGTTTAGGGTAGTGCAGTGGTGTTTGGGTAGTGTAGGGGATACTGCTGGGGTAGTGTTTTAGGGTTTAGGGTAAGCTAGTGGTGTTTGGACAGTGTAGGGGGTCGTGCTGAGGGTAGTGTTTTAGGGTTTAGCCTAGTGCAGTGGTGTTTGTACAGTGTAGGGGGTAGCGCTTTAGGGTGTAGGGTAGTGCAGTGGTCTTTGGGTAGTATAGGGTCATGCTGGGGGTAGTGTTTTAGGGTTTAAGGCAGTGCAGTGGTGTTTGGGTAGTGTAGGGGGTCATGCTGGGGTAGTGTTTTAGGGTTTAGGGTAGTGCAATGGTGTTTGGGTAGTGTAGGGAGTTGTGGTGTGGGGAGTTTGTGAGGGTTTAGAGTAGTGCAGTGGTGTTCAGTTAGAGTATGGGGTCGTGCTGGTTGTAGTATTTTAGGGTTTAGGGTAGTGTAGTGCTGTGTGGGTATTGTAAGGAGTCATGCTGGGGGTAGTATTTTAGGGTTTAGGGTAGTGTATTGGTGTTTAGGTAGTGTAGGGGGGCGTGCTGCGGGTAGAGGTTTAGGGTTTAGGGTAGTGCATTGGTGTTTAGGTAGTGCAGGGGGTCATGATGTGGGTAGTGTTTAGGGTTTAGGGTAGTGCAGTGGTGTTCGGGTAGTGTAGGGGCTCATGCTGGGGGTAGTGTTTTAGGGTTTAGGGTAGTGCAATGGTGTTTGGGTAGTGTAGGGAGTTGTGGTGTGGGGAGTTTGTGAGGGTTTAGAGTAGTGCAGTGGTGTTCAGGTAGAGTATGGTGTCATGCTGGGTATAGTATTTTAGGGTTTAGGGTAGTGTAGTGCTGTGTGGGTAGTGTAAGGAGTCATGCTTGGGGTAGTTTTAGGGTTTAGTGTAGTGCAGTGGTGTTTGTGTAGTGTAGGGGTCGTTCTGGGGTAGATTTAGGGTTTAGGGAAGTGCAGGGGTGTTTGGGTACTGTAGTGGGTCATGCTGGGGGGTAGATATAGGGTTTAGGGTAGTGCAATGGTGTTTGGGTAATGTAGGGAATTGTGCTGCGGGGAGTTTGTTAGGGTTTAGAGTAATACAGTGGTGTTCGGGTGAAGTAGGGGGTCATGCTGAGAGTAGTATTTTAGTGTTTAGGATAGTGCATTGGTGTTTGGATAGTGTAGGGGGTTGTGCTGCGGATAGTGGTTTAGGGTTTAGGGTAGTGCAGTGGTGTTTAGGTAGTGTAGGGGGTACTGCTGGGGGTAGTGTTATAGGGTTTAGGATAGTGGAGTTGTGTTTGTGTAGTGTAGGGGGGACTGCCGAGGGTAGGGTTTTTGGGTTTAGGGTAGTGCAGTAGTGTTTGGGTAGTGTAGGGGGTCGTGCTGGGGTAGTGTTTTAGGGTTTAGAGTAGTGCAGTGGTGTTTTGGCAGTGTAGGGGGTCATGCTGGGGGTAGTGTTTTAGGGTTTAGGGTAGTGAAGTGGTGTGCGGGTAGTATAGGCAGTCATACTGGGTGGTAGTTTTTTAGGGTTTAGGGTAGTGCAGTGGTGTTTGGGTAGTGTAGGGGATACTGCTGGGGGTAGTATTTTAGGGTTTAGGGTAAGCTAGTGGTGTTTGGACAGTGTAGGGGGTTGTGCTGAGGGTAGTGTTTTAGGGTTTAGCCTAGTGCAGTGGTGTTTGTAGAGTGTAGGGGGTAGTGCTTTAGGGTGTAGGGTAGTGCAGTGGTCTTTGGGTAGTATAGGGTCATGCTGGGGGTAGTGTTTTAGCGTTTAAGGCAGTGCAGTGGTGTTTGGGTAGGGTAGGGGGTCATGCTGGGGGTAGTGTTTTAGGGTTTAAGGTAGTGCAATGGTGTTTGGGTAGTGTAGGGAGTTGTGGTGTGGGGAGTTTGTGAGGGTTTAGAGTAGTGCAGTGGTGTTCAGGTAGAGTATGGGGTCGTGCTGGGTGTAGTATTTTAGGGTTTAGGGTAGTGTAGTGCTGTGTGGGTAGTGTAAGGAGTCATGCTTGGGGTAGTGTTAGGGTTTAGTGTAGTGCAGTGGTGTTTGTGTAGTGTAGGGGTCGTGCTGGGGGTAGATTTAGGGTTTAGGGTAGTGCAGTGGTGTTTGGGTAGTGTAGTGTGTCATGCTGGGGGTAGATTTAGGGTTTAGGGTAGTCCAATGGTGTTTGGGTAGTGTAGGGAGTTGTGGTGTGGGGAGTTTGTTAGGGTTTACAGTAGTGCAGAGGTGTTCGGGTAGTGTAGGGGGTCATGCTGGGGGTAGTATTTTAGGGTTTAGGGTAGTGTATTGGTGTTTTGGTAGTGTAGGGGGGCGTGCTGCGGGTAGAGGTTTAGGGTTTAGGGTAGTGCATTGGTGTTTAGGTAGTGCAGGGGGTCATGCTGTGGGTAGTGTTTAGGGTTTAGGGTAGTGCAGTGGTGTTCGGGTAGTGTAGGGGGTCATGCTGTGGGTAGTGTTTTAGGGTTTAGGGTAGTGCAATGGTGTTTGGGTAGTGTAGGGAGTTGTGGTGTGGGGAGTTTGTGAGGGTTTAGAGTAGTGCAGTGGTGTTCAGGTAGAGTATGGGGTCATGCTGGGTGTAGTATTTTAGGGTTTAGGGTAGTGTAGTGCTGTGTGGGTAGTTTAAGGAGTCATGCTTGGGGTAGTGTTAGGGTTTAGTGTAGAGCAGTGGTGTTTGTGTAGTGTAGGGGTCGTTCTGGGGGTACATTTAGGGTTTAGGGAAGTGCAGTGGTGTTTGGGTACTGTAGTGGGTCATGCTGGGGGGTAGATATAGGGTTTAGGGTAGTGCAATGGTGTTTGGGTAGTGTAGGGAGTTGTGCTGCGGCGAGTTTGTTAGGGTTTAGTGTAATACAGTGGTGTTCGGGTAAAGTAGGGGGTCATGCTGGGGGTAGTATTTTAGTGTTTAGGATAGTGCATTGGTGTTTGGGTAGTGTAGGGGTTGTGCTGCGGATAGTGGTTAAGGGTTTAGGGTAGTGCAGTGGTGTTTAGGTAGTGTAGGGGGTACTGCTGGGGGTAGTGTTATAGGGTTTAGGATAGTGCAGTTGTGTTTTGGCAGTGTAGGGGGTCATGTTGGGGGTAGTGTTTTAGGGTTTAGGGTAGTGCAGTGGTGTCTGGGTTGTGTAGGGGGTCATACTGGGGGTAGATTTAGGGTTTAGGTAGTGCAGTGGTGTTTGGGTAATGTAGGGAGTGGTGCTGGGGGTAGTGTTTTAGGGTTGAAGGTAGTGCAGAGGTGTTTGTGTAGTGTAGCGGGTCGTGCTCGGGGTAGTGTTTTAGGGTTTAGGGTTGTGCAGCGGTGTTTGTGTAGTGTAGGGGGTCATGTTTTAGGGTTTAGGGTAGTGCAGTGGTCTTTGGGTAGTGTACGAGTCATGTGGGGTTAGTGTTTTAGGGTTTAGGGTTGTGCAGTGGTCTTTCGGTAGTGTAGGGTTAGTGCTGGGGGTAGTGTTTTAGGGTTTAGGGTAGTGCAGTGGTGTGCGGGTAGTGTAGGCGGTCATACTGGGTGGTAGTGTTTTAGGGTTTAGGGTAGTGCAGTGGTGTTTGGGTAGTGTAGGGAATACTGCTGGGGGTAGTGTTTTAGGGTAAGCTAGTGGTGTTTGGCTAGTGTAGGGGGTTGTGCTGAGGGTAGTGTTTTAGGGTTTAGCCCAGTGCAGTGGTGTTTGGGTAGTATAGGGTCATGCTGGGGGTAGTGTTTTAGGGTTTAAGGCAGTGCAGTGGTGTTCGGGTAGTGTAGGGGGTCATGCTGGGGGTAGTGTTTTAGGGTTTAGGGTAGTGCAATGGTGTTTGGGTAGTGTAGGGAGTTGTGGTGTGGAGAGTTTGTGAGGGTAGTTACAGAGCTACTTCAAAATTGTAATGAGGAGGCATTGTCCTATGTAGATGATATTTATCTAATGGATGATGAAATATTGGATCATTTGCACAGGGTGAGCAACATTCAATTCAGAACAAAACAAGCTTTATTTGGTTATTATACAACCATAAAAGCATTCTATAAAAAAAAAACATTTATCACTGTGACAAATAATAAAATTCATTTAAGGTTCAATTACAAGCTAGGTTATCATTATGCATAAAGTGCTAAGTGCATTTTGAGGAGAAGACCATATTTATCCGTGAAGCCAAAAAATGAAACATTTCACCTGGGAATTTAAAACACTAGTTATGCTAAGAACATTATAATTTCCGTAGAATAAAATCATTTCATTTCCCTGTCCGATTCAATGACTACATTCCATATCATCTCCTAATACCCAGTGCTACTTTAATGAAACTCATCATTGCAGAACAAACGGTAGAATTTTCCAATAGTTGCAGACACTCATATCCCTCTGGGTATGTACATGGAGAGATATTTTTTAGTATTGGTCTAAAAAATCTCCTTCTCGGATCATCATAGAGTGTGCAAAAGAGTGTAAGGTGCAGAGTGCTCAGGGGAGTACTATTATCAAAGGGAAAGTAACTAAGGGTTTCCACCCACCAGTTTGTCTAGGAAAAGCAAGCAAAACGTGCAATGTGCCAAGGCGAAATCTGGTTAAATAAAAATGCATCTGACAATTTGTAGAAAAGGCTAGATAATACTGCTGGTTAGACAAAAAGGCACATTTCAGGCCAGGCGCCTCTTGCTGAAAATGTTTCACGTGTGCCCAGTCCCCGTATTGCTTCTTGATTATGCCTTTGGCATTTAGGGGGATATTTGTCAGATTTTCATAAAACTCACCCAACCCAATGTCATAAAATCTTTCCTTCACATACCGAAACCAGGGAATAGTCATCACCTTATCAAGGTTAAGACAGTCTTCCATTATTTCCCTAGTAAACTGTATTTCTTCTTTTAACCAAATTTTAGACCATAAAAGCAAAGGGGCAGAGCTAATGTGATTCTCCAGGTAATCCAACCCTATCTCTCCATGAGAGAAAGAGGTGGCCATACTGATTGGGATCATCAATAAGCGTTTTATGAATTTATTTTCTACCACTATTAACAAGCGGCTTTTTTGATTACCCCAAACCCCTGCCCCGTATGATGCCGCCGATGCACATTTTGCATTATATAGAGTAACAAGCTGTGGCACCGACCTATGACCTGGATTACAAGCAAACCTAAAAAGCCCCTCCACTACTCTATTAGTTTGTTGTGCCCTCATTGTAATTAAAAAATCCCATTTAAGATCCCTGCTGAACGTATTTCCTAGATATGTAATGTTTTCCACCCTTTCGACCGGTTTGCCTCTGACATTAAAACTCCTGGATTTTGTATGTTTTGGGACACAGACCCATTATATAAGACTTTGAAAAGTTAACCTTTAAGTCTAACGTCGCCATATAATTTGTAAAGGCATCCAGGGAAATTTGTAAGCCGTTGGCTGTCAACCCTATAAGGACCGTGTCGTCTGCATACGAAAGTAACGCAACCGGTTGCCCCTTGACTTGGGGGAAATCAATTTTCTGCCTCAACAGGAAATCCTCCAGACCATTTGTGTATACTAAAAAGCGGAAGGGGCTAAAATGCACCCTTGGCGCACTCCTTCTGTTGAAGCAATAGGTTTTGTTCTTTCCCCGTGAGTGCCAAATCTTATTGAGACAGAGGTGTTCGAATGTAATTTTTTTAAGAGCTGAATTAATGCCTTTTCGAAACCCATCTCTGCCATCAGTACCCACAGTTTCCCCCTGTTGACAGTGTCAAAGGCACTTGACAAGTCCATGAAGGCAAGGTGAACAGAGCCACTCTTTGCCTTCATGTACTTGCCCGTAATCAAGGACAAATTCAGACACTGTTCTGTAGTTCCCAATCCTTTACGAAATCCATATTGCGTTTTGGAGATGACCCCCCCTACCACTGGCCCATGTCTCCAGACGTGCCAGGATTACCCTGCCCAGTAACTTCACAGATGAATCGATTAGTGAAATGGGCCTATAGCAGGCGGGGTCATCTCTCTTCCCGTTTTTGAATACTGGGACTGATGAATACAGGCCCCAGCTAGGCCCGCAGAGTACAAGGGTTCGCTCTTCTGTCATACAAACTGGAAGGAAGTTGGCACGGAAACTGCAAAGTACAAAGACAGAGTTTATTAACCCTTAAGGGTGGTCCTACAACCTATACAACACTCTTCAGTATTGCATAGAGTAGCACAAAGAACTTGCGTACATGGTCCCCTTTTATACACAAAAGAGGGGCTCATAAGTGGGTGGATACAACATGAAGCGAAATTCATTACCTTTTATGGGCATTTTCGATACAGAATAAATATGTGGGCGGAGTAACTAATTTCCTGAGCCCGCGAAAACATGGTCAAGCAAGGACTAACTGATAACAGATGTGGTCAAGTCTGGGCATGCGCCAGACGGACAAAGGAGCTATTTATAGACTGTTACTAGGCAGATTACAAGAACAACTAGCAAAGAGGTAGGACTCTTCTCGTGCTGAGCTGGAGACACGACAATACAAAATGGAGTCCTGACATTAGTCAACATAAGACAAGAAACATGTTTCAACTAGAGAGAATTCATGTCTTTAGTGAATGCTTAATCATATCGCTGTTTTAGTTTTCAACAGACGACCCTTTCAGCATTCACTGAAGACATTCGGCTTATTAGGATAATCATCATATATGTCAATTTTCATCATCTCTTCTACCTCTTTAGTTAAATGTTTCTGATAGGTGACATTGGCGATAGCTTTCTTATCAGGAATACAGAATGACACACATAGGGAACAAAGTAAAGGACCACATTGGACACAAATGCAACAAGAAAACAGAATTGCTACAATAATACAAAGACCAGTCAAAACCTTCCACCCCCATGTGGTGATCATTGCCCAAAACCATCCAGACAACGTCCAAGTGCCATTTTCTGTATGGATTTCAGCTGCAATCTTATGTAACTTATTGATGGCATTATAAACTGATGGCGTATGGTCAGGAATAAACACACAACAACTACTTCCGATAATTTTACACACTCCACCTCGGTCAGCTAACATAACATCTAATACCATACGATTCTGTAATGCAACAATTCTAGTAATTTGCAATTCTTCCGTAAGATTCCCAAGAGCAGCAGCGGTCTGATTTGTCACAGCCTCTACAACTCTTGTTAATCTTCGAACTTTCCTACTATTTAGGGCAGCTCCAACAAAGAAAAACAATCCTAAATTAAAATCAATATACTGCTGTAAGCTAGTATCAGTTTGGTCAACGTCATCAATAGATAGAGTACGTTTATACCTATTTACAGTCACATTATTCAACAACTTCAAATCTTTATGATAAGATGCAGGTGCTAAGAATACGGGAGGTAATAAGAAGGCTACATAGCATACTCCAGACCAACCGGCCGGTAAACGATAAGAACCCTTATTCCCACATACGAAGTATGTGTTATGGGAAGCTAAGAAAGTACTGTTATTTAACCCGTCAATGTTCAGGATAATGATACAGTCACTAACACCAACAGGAATATAACCCACACTCTGGACACACAGGTCCGCTTGAGCTTGTGCCACTTGAATCACAAAGCGCTCTTGTCCTGTAGTGTCTCTGGTGTTCGTGAAGATGTAGGGAATTGATTCATTGTCCGGTCGATACTCTTCCCATTCCATATTGTCCCATTCGCTTGTGGATAACCATCCTTATCTTGATGACACTCCCTATTAAGTCTAAAAAGTAATCGTCCCACTGTAGGTTTCCGTGTGGCAAACAGCAAAGTGTACCATGCTCTACAGGAGCCATTATGAGAAAAAGGAAGAGGTATGAATGGCGTTCCTCCTTTCTTCTGATGAGCTGGCATCATACCACATATCCAACAGTTCGTAGCATTCGTGGCAACGTGGGTATGATGCAACATCTGGATGAAAGTGTTATTCAAATAAGACTGACGATGCTTCAGTTCTTGATACGGAAGTGTATAAAAGTAGTGCTCCTCAGGCACTGGAGAAGTCAAAACAAGCAACTCCCGGGCAGGAGTCACATCCTCAACAAACCATGTGGTTATACCAACAATAGCTACTGTAATAATAAAACCTGTTGCGCAAAGAATCTTCTTCTTCTCCATCTTAGAGTAAAAAGTCAATATCTTCCTGAAACTAAAAGGTTGTCAGAACTCTTCCCCTTAGGCAGCGGTTGATTTCTTCACCAGCGGGCCAAGACGGGTGTCGCTACACTAATGCAGGGCTGATCCCCCCCCTTGCCACATTGGCTCTCCGTTTCACTAACCTAAGGGCCGTTCTGACAACTTTGGATACAGCAGTCACTTCCTCGGTCTGAGGTGATATCTTCTTCCTCCAGGAATCGCTTGGTCCGGAAAGAGCTCCTCAGTGTCGTTCGGTTCCACAGCACGGCCTTTCTCTGCAGTCAGAATTTCTCGATGGTCGGTCAATACAGCAGGCTCCACCAATCCGGGTGGCACTTTGCGACAGTGCAAGGAATGGATCCAGTTCTTTCGATTGGAAACCCGCACAGCTGTCCTCGTTGCGAGCAAAACTTGCTCAGGACCAACCCATCTCGGCTCCAGACTGTTCGACCTTTCGAAAACCTTCAGCATCACCTGGTCCCCAGGTCGGAGATTATGACCTTCACCTGTGGACCGATCAGGGAGCGCTTCTCGAACCTGTTGATGAATAGAAACCAAATTATCTGTTAACTGTGCCAGATAATCATTCATCATTACACAAGGTACATCATGCAGTGACTTAGGTTTTGGTGGACCCCAAATATTCATTGGGCGTCCAAAGACGATCTCATAAGGTGTGAGACCGGTTCGAGAATGCGGTATCGATCTAATTGACAATAATGCCAGCGGTAAAGCATCTGGCCAGGTCAAAGAAGTCGAAGCTTGGATCTTGGCGATCTTAAGCTTCAGAGTACCGTTATATTTCTCTACCAACCCCGCAGACTGAGGGTGAAATACTGCATGGAACTTCTGGGTAATGCCTAGACCCTTCAGGATATACTTTATAACATCTGCTATAAAATGAGGTCCGTTATCACTCCATAGCAACCTGCAAACACAGTATAGAGGGAAGAACTCCTTCAATAGCATTTTGGCTGTAGTCATTGCAGTATTGTCTTTCGTAGGGTATGCCTCAACCCATTTGCTGAAGGCACAAACCACTACTAGAACATACTTCAGATTGTTACAGCGCTCAAGCTGAATGTAATCCATCTGTAAAACCTCAAAGGGTGCAGTAGGTGTTGCAAATCCTCCTGCTGGAGTTCGTGTACCCTTTCCTGGGTTATACCTCAGGCAAATCATGCAAGTCTGCACTACCCTCTTTGCCGTACTAGCGATCTCCGGATGCTCCCAAACTCGTGTGAGTAGTTTAACAATTGCGGAAGCTCCGACATGCGCTAGTCCATGTGCCATCTGAACCATAGGTTGTACGAAGGCTGTGGGTAACTTCCATTTATCCATCTGCTTATTTCTCCAACATCCTTCGTCATCTAATTCTCCATCATTGGACCATTGCTCCCGTTCCTTATCGGAAGCGGTCCTCTGTATTTCCAGCACCTCTCTCCTAGCATCGTGCCATCTTTCTGCCTGTGACTTCACAACATACATTGCAGTAGCACCAGGCTGCATCGCAGTCTCTCGTGCCACCCGGTCTGCCAAAGCATTCCCTTCTCCAATTTTATCAACCACTTTCTTATGGGCACTACATTTAATTATAGCAATCTTCTTTGGATATGTTAATGCAGTCAAGAGGTTGTGGACTAACTCCCCGTACATTATCTGCGCTCCATGTGACGTTAGAAACCCTCTCTCCTTCCAGAGTAGGCCGAAATCGTGTGCTACTCCGAAGGCATAGCGGCTATCTGTATAAACATTCACACACAATCCTGCACTGAGCTCACATGCTCGTGTTAATGCTATCAGTTCCGCTGCTTGAGCTGATTTCTGTGGTATGCGTGCTGTCTCCACTATTGTTTGCAGTGTGGTGATTGCATACGCTGCTGAAGTCGTACCATCTGGTAGCTTCAGGCATGATCCGTCCACCCACAGTTCTCCATCTACATCTGTAAAGGGCGTATCCTGGAGATCAATACGACCCTTTGTCTGTTCCTCAGTCACAAGAATACAGTCGTGTGCCTTCCGTGCTTCAGACTGAGTTTCCGGGAACGGCAACAATGTGGCCGGGTTTAACATTACACACCTCTTTAACGTAATATGAGGAGCCAAAAGCGTCAACTCATATCCCGTTAAACGGGTACTGGTCAAATGCTGCGTCATTGTCTGATTAAGCAGGGCATCAACAGCATGGGGGACTAATACCAACAGTTTGTGAGATAACACACTTCCCTCACTTTGACGTATTGACACAGCTGTCGCCGCAACCGAGCGAAAACAACCAGGCAATGCTCGGGCAACAGGATCAAGTACGGCTGAAAAATATGCACAAGGGCGCTGCTTGTCGCCGTGCATCTGCACTAAAACTGATAATGCACATCCATCTTTCTCATGCACATACAGTGAAAAGGGCTTTGTATAATCAGGGGTCCCTAACACTGGTGCTGAACAAAGGGCCTGTCGTAATTGCTGAAATGCAATTTCACACTCGTTCGACCAGGGAAGAGGAATTGGTGTGTCCTTTGTCAAAAGGGCTAACAATGGTTTAGCTATGTGTGAAAACCCCAATATCCATTGCCTACAAAAAGAAACAAGACCCAAAGATGCACGCACGTCCTTCTGTGTGGAAGGCACTGGCGTGTCCAAAATTGCTTGAATACGATCTGACGTGAGTGCACGCCCCTCCTTAGACAAAAGGTGACCCAAATAAGTCACCTTTGGTCTACAGAATTGCAATTTCTTCTTTGACACCTTGTGATTGTGAGATGCCAAAAAGGAAAGCAAGGATAACGTACTCTTCTCACACAGCTCAGGAGTGTCAGCCGCCAACAAGATGTCATCGACATATTGTATAAGGGCGACACCCTCGGGCGGAACAAAGGAATCCAATTGCCTTTTCAATGCTTGACTGTAAATACTAGGGCTTTCTGTATAGCCCTGAGGGACAAAATCTATAAGACCTATTATTCAGAGTAAAACCGAAAAGGTATCGGCTATCAGGGTGAATAGGGATCGAAAAGAAGGCATTTTTCAAATCAATAACTGAAAACGTGGTCGCCGTTGGCGGGACCAAAGTGAGTAACGTCGTGATGTCAGAAACCACTGGATACTGAGGTATCACAATCTTGTTCACTTCCCTTAAATCAATGATAAACCGATAAACCCTGGTATCCGTATCTTTCTTCAAAATGGGTAAGATAGGACTGTTGCAAACATTATAGGGAACTTCTTCCACTACTCCCGCCTTAATCAAATCCTGCACAATCTGTATGAGTGCCTCCTCCCCCTCCTGGGGAATACGATACTGAGGGAGGCGTGGTAGCACCGCACCCTCCTGGACACTAATGTGGACAGGCGGAATCACCATCTGTCCCACATCAGTATCCGAAGTGGCCCACAAAGAACGAGGGAGGGAAGCTAATGCCGTCTCCTCCGCAACCACACATATCCGGTCTGTCATCGGGTGATTATCATTTAATATCACACGTACTCCAGCGGGGGAGCAGCGGATCGTAGCTCTGAAGTGCTTGAGCATATCAAGACCCATAATGTTATCAGGCGTGTTCGGGGCAAGCAGAAACGGACAGGGCGCAGAAAAGGGATCAACATGGAATGCAAGGGGTCGGGAAAGAGGGCTTCGAGAGAGTGTACCATCAAACCCTACCGATGTAACCATTAAGCCAGATGGGGGAGCCCTCGGAACCAATTGTTTGGATAGCGCACTGCGGGTCGCTCCTGTATCAACTAGGAACCGATCAGTAGAACCCAAAACCTTTGCGGAAACATAAGGACCCTTCTGATCAACCGGCACTTCAACTGATTCCAACCCCCATCCAACGCATTCCTATGCATGCCGCGAATCATGGTACCCAGAGCTGTCAATCCCTGACATTTGGTACTGGTGCTGTCGATCAAATACATTGGGTTTATCTCGCTGCTGCGCGTTAGGTTCAAAGCGAGCACGATCATTAGAATTCCCTCTGAAATTCGAAAAACCCCCTCTACCTCTCGCTGGACCTTGACCACGTCCCTGACGAGATGCATACAACACCGGACAATCTCTGGCCCAATGGCCCGACCGTTTACAATACGCACATTGATTCCTATTTACATCTGACCGACCCGAAGGGGGACCAGATAATCCTCCCCTACCTCTATCGGCACCCCGACGAGGCGGACCATACACTTGCGCTAACATCACCTTTGTTTTCAAATCTTTCGATTTCTTCTCCTCCTGCCCCTTCGCTTCTTGTTCCTGACGCTCATAATACTGAGCCATAGTCAGGAGGGATGCCGGAGACGAAGTGGACCAGGAACTTTCACTCGCTTTTAAACGAGCTGCTATTCCCGGTAATAAATTCGCCACATATTTATCCACAAAAAGATGTCTACCCGTATCATCCGTAAGTGACTGACCACTAAAATCATGAAATGTCTCCTCAAAACGCGTAAAGAAATCTGAGACTGATTCATCAACCTTCTGTTTACACGATGCTAACATATTCCAGTCAATCTTTTTAGGGGGAATAATCGTTTTCAATTTAGTCAAGATAGCAGCGGGAAGATCTAAAATAATCTGCGGTGGTTTTTGCGCGGGTTTTCTTTCCCTATCCTCATCCTCAATTTCAGACCACTTAGCCTTAAAAGCGGGAACATCATCCACCTTCCGCACAGATCTCCACATATCCGGTGGTAATATGAGCCCAAAGAACAAATCTATATCTGCTAAAGTCATAGTACAAGAATTCAAGGCCCCTTCGACCTCTTCATAAAAGGCCGCTGGGTTTTTGCGGGGGTCAGGTAAAGCATTCTTCAATGCCATAACATCAGCCCTATGCCAGGGAGTATAGACCCAATTATACACAAAATATCCCTTAGCATCGCCGGAAGTAATATCCGAACTAGTTCCCGCTCCTTTAGGAGGAACATACAAAGGTGCTGCCTCTCGCATCGGTTTAGCATGCACTAGTTCGCTCTTATCTGATGGGGAGGTAGATGACTGGTCATCGCCGTCACGCAGATTCGACTGCTCCTGTTCCCCTGCCTTTTGGCGCGCTCTCTCCTTAAGGTCACTCGCCGCGTCCCGTAATGCAAACAGCCGTCGAACCGCATCAGGTGCCTTAGAGGGAGAAAAAACACCGTTACGCAATGCTTTAGCATCTAATACTACATCATCAGGCTCAAAAACTTCTGAATATTTCCGAAAGGCAGAAATCACTTCATCAGAAAAGTGTCCCAAAAAATACAACTTCTCTCTATCCTGCCACTTTTCCCAAGAATCCAACAATTCAGTGAGGGATAACTTGCCCTTAAGTGCACGGAGAGAAATTTTCCGAAGCTCACTCATACGCTCGACTGACAACATAGACCGCGTGTCTACCTTATCCGAAACCAATCCAGACTCCTGCGATCTCGGGGCCGACGCGCCAGCATAAGGAGGCGGAGAACGATCTAATAAATAAAAATCATCTTCAAGATTAGTAAGGACAGGATAGAGTGGCTGGCGGACAGCATATTGACCCGAGACTTGCAACCTACGCTCTTTCTCTTGCCTCTCCGCCAGTTCTCTATCCTCCCGACGCTTCGCTTCCTGTGCTCGCACATGATCATTCTTCCGTTGCTCTTTATCAAACAGCGCTTTCTCACATTTCTCACGCACTTCCTTCACCCATAACCGTACACATTCAAACATGTCTTGCCGAGCACGCCGTTTACACATACACTGTTCCACATACTCAATCTTACGCACATCAAATGATCCATACAAAGGCCAGCGCAACTCAGGATCCTTTTTGGTGTATTTCCTCCATACTGTGCTGTACATTATAGAAGAAAGACCATGCTTCACATACATATCCCTATTAGGAGTCCCCTCTGGGGGGGCTGGAGCAGATTCCTCGAGGTTTAACCGGTTTCCAAAACAGCAGCACCACTTACGGAGTGCGCTAAAAGCAGGCATGCTCAAAAATAATGCAAAATATGCAGTATTATCAAAAATGGCACTTAAACGTTGCGCCGTTCAAATTTACGCAGCTCCGGAGAAATATCTCCACATTACCTGCCTATATGTGTTGCAACGCATATATTCTCACAGTAATCAATACAAAGCATGACCGGTCATCACAAAACCAAACTCAAATAGCCAACCCAGGCTTCAAAACTCGGAGCAAGTACCGTACAACGGTTCTTACCAATCAAGAGTATCCAGATTCTAACTGCCAAGCTCCAAAATTCACCCAAACGGCTGTCACGGCAAAACCGACAGAAGAGGTCTCAGTCGAGGACCGGCGCCACCCAAAGGTCAGTTCGGAAGGGGAGGAAGAAAAACCTCGGGATGCCAGGGCTAAAAGACGCCACTGGCAGTGATCACATCCCCGGCCAAATTCCTCACCTTCGTCACGACCAGTCCTTCGAGCATCCGAGTCGCCGATGAGCCCCACGTGACGGGCGCCAATTGATGAATACAGGCCCCAGCTAGGCCCGCAGAGTACAAGGGTTCGCTCTTATGTAATACAAACTGGAAGGAAGTTGGCACGGAAACTGCAAAGTACAAAGACAGAGTTTATTAACCCTTAAGAGTGGTCCTACAACCTATACAACACTCTTCAGTATTGCATAGAGTAGCACAAAGAACTTGCGTACATGGTCCCCTTTTATACACAAAAGAGGGGCTCATAAGTGGGTGGATACAACATGAAGCGAAATTCATTACCTTTTATGGGCATTTTCGATACAGAATAAATATGTGGGCGGAGTAACTAATTTCCTGAGCCCGCGAAAACATGGTCAAGCAAGGACTAACTGATAACAGATGTGGTCAAGTCTGGGCATGCGCCAGATGGACAAAGGAGCTATTTATAGACTGTTACTAGGCAGATTACAAGAACAACTAGCAAAGAGGTAGGACTCTTCTCGTGCTGAGCACGTGGAGACACGACAATACAAAATGGAGTCCTGACATTAGTCAACATAAGACAAGAAACATGTTTCAACTAGAGAGAATTCATGTCTTTAGTGAATGCTTAATCATATCGCTGTTTTAGTTTTCAACAGGACAACTATAGACTCTTTCCACGACAGAGGGATTGGTCCAACAATAATGGATTTAAACAGGTTGGTCAACAGGGGAGCCCAGAGATTTACAGTCAACTTAAAAAAGTCCAGTGGGACTCCATCTGGGCCTGGCGCCTTTCTACCCATTCCTTTTAAAAGTGCTTCTCCTTCACCTCTGCCACCGTAAGTGAACTACTGAGTTCTATTGCTTGTGCCATGTCGACTATTGGATCCCCGTGCCCTACAACTAGTTCCCTACCATTTGGATTAAAAATTGAAGTAAAATGTGTTTCCCAAGTATCACCCAGAATCTTGCACTCCACTTTCCCTACTTCCTCTGTAAACTGGGAGCGGTTAATAACTGCCCAGAAACTTTTCATATCTTTTAGGGCACTAGCCCTCTCCAAGTCTTGCCAGGCAATATGCCTTAGTTCTTCTTTTCTGACCTTAATAGTGATTTTATATAAACACCTCGCCTGCTTTATATGTTCTCTATCTCAAGGCATTAATTTCAGGGCATTTATTAAGAACTTCTGCGTTGAACCAACGAAACTCCCGATGTTGTTTGGACTTAGCCTGACATGTAAGTTTATTGGCTACGATGGAACTGAGCCGTTCAAAATTTTGTACTAGTATGGCTGGGGAAGTGTCATGTTCTAGGCAAGCTAAGATCAAGTTATGATTTGATTGAATGATTTCTTCCTCAAATAGAATTGGGTTAATTTCCCCCCAGTTTATCCTCACACCCTTATTCTGGGTATATTCAATGCTACGGTTATCACCAACTACTGTTTTGGCTATAGCGTTAAATTTCGCTATTAGTGGGTTATGGTCGCTTACTAACTCAGGTTTGATAACAAAATCAAATACTAAGGAAAGATTCTCCTTGGAAATAAACATAAAATTAATGGTACTTTCTCTCCCCCCTCCAATAAAAGTTGGACACCGAGCTACAGAGTCATTGGATAAACTTTCCAGATTGTTCTCCACAATGACAGTGTTCAGTACCTCTCCCTGGGGGGTATGAATAAAATGTGCTAAAGGTTGATCATCAGTATCCCAAATACCACATACTCTTTCATTACTATATTTGCACATGGTACAATCAAAATCCCCTACCCACACGATACATAAAGGTTGCCACTTCCCGGCAGCTATGGCAATTTCAGATCGTAAGGTTTCCATAACGTGAGTATCTTTGGGATCAAAGATATTATAGTGCCAGTTTACAAGTAACGTTCTCTCCTGGAGCATGTTGACAATCATAATTAATTGGAACCACTGAGTGAATACTAGGCACTTAACTTTTATGGACCCAAATCTAACTGACAATAGGGTTACCAAGCCTCCCTCTGCCCTCCCCGAGCATGAAGCGGTCGCGGGCACGGTAAATGCCTGGTAACCCTCAAGTTCTATACTGTCTAACGACCATGTCTCATGTAGACAGATTACGTCAAAATCTCTGATATGGGCCAGCCAAACCTCGTCGGTAATTTTACTCTTAATGCCTGCTATGTTCCACGAGATTAGCTTAATGGAGTGAATGAAATAGCCTGTGTCCCTACTTACTGCTGCGACTGGTAGTGTTGGTGTATTTACCGGAGGTGTTAGCAACCGGCCCTCCCCTGATTCTCCATTTTCGTGGATAGTTTTTACAACCGTCATACATGGTGTTAAAATACACATATTATTCATTCTTAAATCATCAACACTCATGAGGAGATTCTCAAGTGAATTTAGAGGGCATTGGTCAGTTTTGTTTATGATCCTCATTGTGGTTCTATTTATCTTGCACTTATTATCATCACTCATACACCCACTATATTGTAGAGGTAATCAATCCACCTCATGAAGATCCTCATTAGGATCCCTAAGTGCCTCATACCTATTAAGATGGAAAATGGAGGGGTACACTGAAGTATCAGGGAGATGTCTTCTTAGCGTAGGCCAATGACCTGATATTATCAATTGCTTAGGAGGATAAAAGAAACCCAGGGGCCTTGCCCTAATATGATCAGTATGTGAATCTTTCATATTGTGCAGGGCATGATAGACGCAGTTTGTGTCATTAAAATTTAGAACAACACAGTCCCCGTCAATGCTCTTCTTGGTTTCACCAATCCATCTCACACGCCTAGCCATAATGATGTACCTAAGCCAGTTCACGGGAGATTGAATTTCTTTGGAGCACAAGTGGGCCGCTTTGTTTATAAGGCTCTGGCAACTTTCTTTTTGATTATGAGGCAATCTTGGTACCCCCGCTAATATTAAGGTATATGGAGTGCTTTCTGGGGGCAGATGTAAACAATGTATTAACCCACTCCCCCCTAGAGAGTCAGTCTCATCAGGGTTATGCCTTTTATCCAGAACAGGTGTCCTATTCCTTACCCTAGGGTGGGATAGACTACGAGGCTGGGCATCGTGACCTACATTATGGCTCTGCATGATATGATTATCATGTAGAGCTCGATTGTCACTCGACTCAGATGGAATATTAGTATTTCCAGTCAATCTTATGCAATCGGAGTGTGGAGTGATGGTCCTATGTATAACTGGGGCATTGCTGGGGACAGTCCCTTCCGATGTACCCACTCCCTGTGTTTCTCTGCCACCTCTAACTAACCCCCTTGCGAGCGGACCTCTCTCACTTTGAGTGTGTATTGGGGTTTCGCCTACTGGACCTAAGGCTTTGCAGACAATAGCTAGCTGCTCCTCAATGTTAGTTAATCTGACAGATATCGGTGCCATAATCTCCTGTACTAATTTGCTCAATTTCTCAGTAATGATATCTAAATACGACTGTCCCCCATACAATAGCCCCCTGGTCAATGGTTTAGTTGCATTCCCTATGGCGATGCTTTGTGCCTGTTTGGGTCTTTTGGTCTTGAGTGATTGAGTGTTGACCTATTTACCAGTCCCAACTCTTTCATTTTGTTTCCTCTTGCCTCCATTCAAGGTCAAATTGTCATTCACCGCTACTATAGGGCATGGACTTACTGCCTTGTTACATGAGCTTTGTGTTTCTCCCTGTATAGATTTGGTAGTGCTGGGGCTTATTGGTGCTTAGTGAATATCTACTAAAACCAAACGAGTGGAGCAAGAGGTGAGTGTCCGGCACTAGTTCTGTCGTCGGTGGTAGTGAAAGTCTGAGCTCTGCACGCTCTATCTCTTTGCTTAGTGCACCCACCGCCTTCTTCAGAAAACCATCAAGAGTTTTGCCGCTTAGTTTTACTGCTGGGGCAGGCTTTTATTTTCCCATGCTGCGTTAGTCTATATTTTCTAGGAAAATGTCAGCAGTAAATTTCAGCGGCAACTATCAAAAATAAAGTCAGGGGCAAATTACCTGAAAGAGGTCCTTGGAAATATTACCAAGAGGAATGGCCCAGCCCAGCCTCCTCCTGGCTCTGACGGGCACAGGACGGGCCCGCCCTTGGCCCTGGCTTCGCCCGCGCGCGTCCCGCACTGAGGGAGGCTGGTGGTAGCTTTAACGCGCCTCCGGGCGCGAAAGCAAAGGCATCACAGGAGGCCGCTCAGGCAGCTGGGGGCTGTAGTCCGGTGTTAGCGTAGGAAAGAGCCGTTCCCTTTGCGGCGCTGGTCTCTCATGTCCCGCGCTGCGGGAGGCTGGTGGTAGCTTTAACGCACCTCCGGGCGCGAAAGCAAAGGCGTCACGGTAGGCCGCTCGGGCAGCTGGGGGCTGTAGTCCGGTGTTAGCGTAGGAAAGAGCCGTTCCCCTCACGCCGCTGGTCTCTCAACCGGCATGGGGGCAGCGGTCTCAGGTACACCTCCGGAGTAGAGGGGTTTTCCGAGGGCGGTGAGCTTCAGGGATCCCCGTGCATACTGCAGACCCCGACTGCTGCAGGGACCCACAACGAAGCGTACGGGTGGTCACTGCCAGCTCTTGTATCCGAGGGCTCCACCGAATGCTGCTTGCTGACTGTCCCACCTAGGGCAGTGTGTATGTCTGAAAGCTGTTCGCTGCCTCTCCAAACTTGTGCAGTGTCATTTTTGAGTGGCAGGGACTGCCTGTCCAGGCTCCTGCACACTATTTCTGTGGGTCCAACTCACTGCGTTTGAGGGAAGGGTCTGCAAGCACAGCGTCTCTCCAGGGTTCTCTGTAAAGTGCCGTTCACTGCCTCCAGGATATCGCTGAGTGTCTCTGCAGAGTGCCTGTCCCAGCTCTGGTGCTTTCTTCCAGGTCCTTCGCAGAGCCCCTGTGCCTGCTCGGAGCTCCCTGTCCAAGCTGCATTCACAGTCCTTCCGTAGAGTCTAAGCAACATAATTTTGGTGTTCGCCGCTGAGGGCTACACATTTAACTTTAAAAATCAAAAATTGTCCATCTCAATGTCCAATTTTTAGATTATGAACTCTCAAGTGAAGGAAAACCTAGGAGCTATTTTGTTTTAGAAAACTGTGCTTCTCCAACCTCCAAAGACTTACAATCCATTTTAGGATTCCCGATTTTGGTAGAACATACATGTTGGATCACGCAGAAAAAGTAGAATCTCTCTACGACTTAATCAATCCTGATTTTTCACTTCGACATTGGACACAGGAACAAACAGTAACTCTACGTTTCTTACAAGCTGACATGATAGCTTCCAAACACTTACATACACGTGTAAATACCACAAATGTGGTGATCTGTGTAGTCGCGGGTCAATCTGGGTACACCTACTTCACCTTCAATAAAGGCAAAACGATACCAATTGCATACAAATCTCCTTTGTACACAAACGCTGAAATGCATTTTGCATCCACAGAAAAATTACTGACAGCAGTAAAGACTGCTATAGTGAGAGAAAGAGCCCTAGCTAAGAGGAAAAGAATAATTCTCGTAACTCCTGTACCAACCTTGAAGGCTGTTACCAAAGCAAGTATTCCAAACGCAAAAAATCTGCATCCAAGATGGATAAAGTGGGCTAATTCTCTCACTGCAACATATATAGACTATACGTTTGATTCTATATTGAAACTACAAGCATTCCTACAGTACAAACAAAAATATCCTCTCCTGAATAAAATAATGCCTCTAGATCAGTATGAATGCATCATTTACACTGAGGGATCTGCCCAGCCTGCCGTAGGAAGTAAAGAGCAATAAAGCGCAGCATGTGCAATTGTAAAGGGACGCATGCGGAATGGCAAGTTCCGTCCTAGCAAAATGCAAACGCAGTTTCTGTGAGATTGCACTGCAAAGCTGGCAGAACTAAAAGCCCTGATACTGGCACTAAAAATTCCAGATCTGGAATTCCTCACGCTTATTGTGTGCGATTCATCTTACTGAGTCCAATCATACAATGAATATCTTCACTATTGGGGCCAGAATGATTTTAGAGATTCCAAAGGTTGCACAGTGAAGCACAAGTAGCTTTGGGAACAATTGGCAGAGCTGAAAAAGGGCTTGCCACAGGTTCATGTAATTCATAAATTGAGTCATCAGCGTGTTGTTGTTCACATTGAAGGGAATTCATTGGCTGAGGAAGCCGCCAAGGTAACAGTGAGAACTGCTGCCATTACTGCTATCACTCGTTCTAGTACGAGGATAGACGGACAGATAATGATAGCTGTGAACGCTATCCGTAACATCAGCTCAGCCTTGACAAAAGATTTTCCCCTTAAGTACACCTACAAGTTAGATGCACAAAATATTCTGTATGCTCAAATTCCAGGATTGGGGGATAGAGTAATACTGAACATGTTTCTCAGTTTGAGTTTAATTCTAGCTGCACATGAGGGTCTGGGTTCAGCACATGCACGTATTACTGCAATGGTTTCACTACTAAAATAATGGTATTGGTGGCCAGGTCTAACCAAACAGACCAAAGGTTTTGTCCTTAAGTGCATTTTGTCTGTCAGCAAATGAAAGGATCCACTGTAGCACGTCCGTCACAAACACCACTACTGATCTCAGACAGACCTCTCGCATGTGTCTATTTTGACCACTACGGCCCCTTGCAATCTGACGGGGCTTACAGGTACATGCTGGGTGCAGTGGATTAATGCTCTAGATTCCTGTGGGTTTGGCCACAGCACTCTGCTGACGCTCAAACTGTTGGAAAGGATTTGCGAGCCTTTATAGGGACATATGCAATTGGCATATTACATTCTGACTGTTGCCCTGCGTTTAGCTCTCTCGCGCTCAGGTTTACAAAGAAGCTATGGGAAGTTTGAGTGTGGTCTTGTGGTACTCCTCTCTGTATCATCTAGAGGGAAATTTGAATGTGGAGAGGAAAAACCATGGCTTAAAGCAATCGTTAACAGCAAGGGTATTAGGCTCGGGTGGTAGTTGGGTCAATCACCCATATGGGGTCCAGAAGTCACTTAATAACAAGCCAAGAAGTTCCCTGGGGCCGTACTCCATATGAAGTCCTGTTTGGGACTAGAATGTGGGTGCCCAACCTCAATTGTGGCAGTGCAGTGGTGGATGAGAAACCATTTGACATCAATGATTGTTTGGCTGTTTTACATGAACTTAATGAATTCCAGGCATTACAAAGCAAAGACCAATTAAAATGCACCGCCACTTGGGAAGTGAAAGCTGTTCCAGCAAGACCTTTCTGGGTCCCGAAGATTGGGGACCTGATCAGTGAATTTGGGTCATCTTACAGAGCGCCTGTACCTGTCCTGGCTGTCAAAGGAACAAAAACAGTACATCTTTTGCCTCTTGCCAGCAAGAAAGAAAAGAGATTTGTCTCCTTTGATCCTGCCATCGTATATATCTGTTTCTGTCTAATGGTTGTCGCAGCACTTGTATTTTATACTAGAATGACACTGGTTCAATAAATGCTTATTGAAAACGTTCCCATAGTTTATTCTGTGTATCTCTCTGAGAAGAAGTGAGCATGAGTGACTGAACGAAAAGTACTGTACTGTTTCCACAATCCCTGAAGGATCAAGGGTTGTCATGTTCGATAGTTGCCAGAACTATTCTCTCCTTGGTAAGGTTAGGGGGCATTATAGTGGCACTGTGAGCTAGCTGATCTAAAGGCTAACATACACTTTTGAAAGAAGGGGACCCCTACATCACCAATCGGTTTGCTATACGCAGGGACTTGAACAATGTTAGGAAAGAAACAATAGCAAACTATAATAAAAATGCCACTAGTTCCTAGGTGTATATATATACGTGATCTAATAATTAATTCAACATATAGATCCAAAAAACATGTTCATTTGTTTAAGATCATTTATTTGTTATTTTTACAAAAGAAAATAGAATATATATACAAAAATAGTTCCGTACAAAAATATATAAATAATACACAGCAATTCAAAATTTGATATAGAGGTCAGATCTTTAGACAATTGATAATGTGGTCAATATATTTGTTGATGGAAGCAAAAGCGGTAGATGGAGACTACGCGCGTTTCGGCAAAACTGCCTTCATCAGGAGACCGTCTATTGCACAATAATGTGATTCTATAAGATATTGAATATTTTAAGATCCCAAGATTAATTTAGATTTTTAAAAAGATATAACGCAGTATTTATTTTTATCCGGTATTCTTCAAGTTGCAAAGACTATCGATATCTGAGAAGACGACTGAGGAACTATCAGGCCGAGGTATATAAATAGAGAATCATAATCGATGTGCTGCAAGAGAAATGAAATATTGTTCATAAAGTTGTTTAAACCTAATGCCAGCGACTAATTACTTCATACTGTTTCAAGATAAGTGGATACATATATCGATATCTTAGTAGATGATTAAGAAAGATGAAAGAGATCCTTGCGGGTAGAGATTCACAAGTCTTCTGGCGGCAAACAGGGGTGATGCAAAAAGACATGTTTTTTGGATCTATATGTTGAATTAATTGTTAGATCACGTATATATATACACCTAGCAACTAGTGGCATTTTTATTATAGTTTGCTATTCTTTCTTTCCTAAAGGCTAACATATCCTTTGGGGTGTCTGGAATCAGTCTGGACACCAATTCCTTAGTTTATGTTGTCTAAACGTGCAGATCCTATGTATTATTAGGAACTACATGACAATTCTAAACGCTGCTGATTTGTCATCTGACTGCACTTTTAAGGGGTTCTATTTTAAATGGTGTCATCTCAGGCAAACGTAATGGTAAACCAGCTTTAAACTCGCCTAATCCGCGCCTCTGGGTCCGGCCATAGAATGAAAAATGTCCTAGCTATCGTAACGCAAATTTCAATTCTATTAAGGTCACAGAGGTGAGGATTAACCCACCCATTGCGGCTATATACCGGAACCCATCCTGACAGAGGATGGTGCTTCCTGGTCGTCATAGAAACAATGACGGTTGTGTGCGACATTTGGCAAAAATTCAAAGTTTGATTTGTTTAATGTTGCAACAAAAAATCTCAGATTGTTTACCCTGTAATAATATAATGGAATACATGCTTGTTGCAAATGTAACTGATATGTGTGAAGGAAAATGTACACCTTCTTTACACCTTTATTACAGGATCAGAGCCCCATTAACAGAAGTAGACTACGAGCAGAGAAGTGGTGTTTGCAGGAAGAAAGAGGGAGATAGAGTGTCTGCAGGGACCGTTATACACAGTGCAGCACTCCAATTGGATGGACTGTTTTTCTGTTGATATTCCCAATGTGTCATGGGAAATGTAGTTTGTTTATTAAAGAATGTTGCTTTGAAAAGCTGCTTAAATTAAAAAAAGCAGCTAATCCTCGCCTCCGTGGCCGTAATAGAATTGAAAATTTCCGTTATGATAGCTAGGACACTTTTCATTCTCCACACAAGAATTGTTTGATAAAATAATTGCAAATGGTGCACCGAGCAAAGACACAGTATATTTTACAATCACATTTGCAGTAGCATTATTACTCTTCAGTAGAAAATTATGAAGGCAACTTTATGAAAGCTGTGGCCCTCCCTCAGTGAAGAGAATCTCTCAGGCGATGCAGCTGATAGCAGCCACCTTCCTGAGTCTACCGTGGTTTGTCTTTTTTGGCAAGTCCAACTATGTTTAGCTTGCCTTCAGATCCGATTTTAAATGCTGTGAACATCATAAATCGGGTATTTTAAAACTACACTGCGTATTCATGTGAAGAAACAGAACGTATTCTTTACAAATACATGGAGCTCATAAAATAATAATCTAAGTATAGAAGTAGGAAAGAAAGAGGCAGGCACATTTCAAAATTCAGGATGTGCATTTTAAATGCTAATTTTCAACAATCCTGTTGCAATACTCTCAGCATTTAAAATCGTAAATATGTTGTCGAGCCCTGAGGCTGGCCTACCTTACAGAAGACTTGTCAACTGGAGTTAGCTGTGTTTTTATGGCCTCAAATTTCCTTCCCGGCCTTCAGTGCTGTTAAAAAAGTACATGTCGTCAGAAATCTACTTTTCGAATCGAGCCTCGAGAGCTCATAAAAGTACATCCTTAGCTCCTTTCTCTACCTTTGCTCTGTATCCATAAACCATTTGTTACAAAATAAGCCATTGGTTCATTCGAGCTGTTATATGTCAGCCAGCGCAATGTAGAACCACATTGCATCACATCAACAGTCAAGGCCATTGTGACGTCATTCACTCTCGTCATGCAAATACCTCGCCATCTTTCAATAACCTCTGGCTCGTGACCTCCATTAAGTAACCAGATGAGCGGCTATGTCAAGTTGGCTTCCACAAACCACTGAACTAGTGGGGAACCCGGACTTCCGCTCCCAGAGATGCAGTAGATTCGTAAATCCCTGTCACTAACGTGGAATTTTCCTATCTTACCTTCATCAAACCACTTTTGCATTAAGACCAAGTGGATTAGAGGGCAAGATAGTTTGTACCAAGGGCTAGTGACAGGCAGCGACCCCACCATTCTTTCGAGAAGTAAATTCAGTGGTCGATGCAGCACAAGCTTTTAAGACAATTTGCTTCCTACTATTAAAGGCCAATTGGAAAATGTGGAAAACAACCATTTAATATGCGTTTTCCTCTGCAAGCGTTCATAGGCTTACTCAAATCTTCTTCATCAATTCCAGCAGGCCAGCCATGTTTGGGTCCATTTTCCTTTTAGAGTAGTGGAGCCTCATTATAGGTAATGGGGGTACACAGAGAACCGGAAATACAGCTTTTAGGCTTCAAAAGTAGGTAAAGAAACATCCCCACCAGTAAAACATTAATGTGTAACTAAAGATAGACGTACAAAGAGGAACAATGAAGAGACACGGGCCGGGAAGTCGAAGCCGGACCCAATAGGGGCCTGTAAGAAACACCCCCAGGGGCGGGAACCAACCTCCAACACCAGAGACAAGGCCCAATGGCCAATCATAGCCAGGAAAGTAAAGCGGCTGGGGTGTGCTGGAAATGGCCCTTTTTGCAGGGTTATCCCCAAACTTTTTGCTATTTCCTCCTATTTTTTCCTGACCTGTGGTTGTTGGCTTTAGGACTCTGTGCACTTTACCACTGCTGATCAGTGCGAACGTGGATATTCTCTCTGTGTAAATTGTTATTGTGATTGGTTATCCATGATTGGCATATTTGTTTTACCAGTAGGTCCATATTAAAGAGCACTGAGTGTGCCAGGGCTGGTAACTCAAATGCTACTAATGGGCTTGCAGCACTGGTTGTGCCACCCACATGAGAAGCCCTGAAAAGAGGTCTCAGACCTGCCACCGCAATGCCTGTGCGCAGTTTGTTAACTGCCATGTCGACCTGGCAAGTGCACCCACGTGCCAGGCCCTCCCCTTACCTTTTCTTGCACATAGGACACCCCTATGGTCGGCCCACGGTACCCCCCTGGGCAGGGTGCAGTGTATGTGAAAGGTAGGACATGTACTGGTGTGTGTAAAATGTCCTGATAGTGAAATACTGCCAATTTCGGTTTTCACTATTGAAAGGCTATCTTGCCCATAGGACAGAATGGGAATGCTTTGTAACATTTTACAAGAACATCTTCCCATAGGAGTAAGATTTGAAAATGGAGTTTGCTATCCCTGAACTCAGGATTTAATAACATTTTTTAGTAAATATGGTTTTTAAATTGTGTGTTTGAAAATACCACTTTTAGAAAGTGGCTATTTTCTTGTTCAACCTTCCTGTGTGCCTCGGCCTGTTTGTGGATTGACTGACTGGCTTTGGAGTGACAGGGGCTGGTGTGGCTCCAGGAGTGTGGGTGAGTCAGCACTAGGCTAAATAGGCCTGATCTGCATTTGGAGTGGTGGGAGGAGTAGCACCTGTGCCTGAATAGGGCTGTGCCTGCCTTACACAATGCTGGCTCTGCCCCCCTGTGGTGTGTCTGGAGCCAAGGCTCACACTGACAATGAATTTTGTTGTGCACTTGCAGAGTGCCCCCCAGAACTGGTTTGAACTGGGCTCAGAGCCCCTTGCACAAAGAGAACAAAGACATTTTGGGGTATAAGTATCAGACCCCAAACCCCAGACTTTTAGATTATTCCTGGAATTCAAGAGGAACCTTTGCCAAGGAGAAGAGCTGGAGAGACTGAAGAGAAGTACTGCCCTTGCTGTGTGTCTGGGGTTGGCCTGCAGTTGCTGTTTCTGCCAAGGAAAGGAGAAGGACTTTGTAGTGTGCTGTGTCCCCTGCTTGAAGGAGCTCTCCAAGGGACTGAAGTGAGCTGGCGTCCTGTTCAGAAGTCTCAGAGACACAAAGACTTAACCCCCAGCTCCCCATAACTCTGCTGTTGTGCATTCTGACCTGCCTTGAGGTGCCTGTGCCAGTTTTGAGCATCTGGAGGTTGTTGCTGCTGTTTGGAAGCTGACAGATAGAAGAAACTCAAAGAACTACAGAAATGGACGCATCGCTCTTCTTGCGGCTGTTTTTCCTACGCATCTTCACGGCTCGAGAATTTCCAAGAATCGCCGTGCCGCTGTAAAAGCCGTTGCAGCGCCTGCCATTGCGGCAAGAATCGATGCAACGAGGGATCGTGGCTGAAGAGGACCGATGCAGCACCGCGCAATGCCGCCGCATTGATCGCCAACGCATCCCAAAGATCCACGCTTCGTACCTGTGCGACACGCTTCCCCGACACATCACCTACGGACTGGAACCAGCATTATGAATCGACGCATCACTCCCCATACAGACTGGAATCGACGCAACCCTTCCACTGCATGCAGCGGGACTGTCGCATCGCACCTCCTCAGGGTCTCAGGAGTGTCGCATCTCTTTGTTTTCCGACGCTGCAGCTGCTTGGCAAGGTGAACTTTCATGCAACTACAGGTACTTTGGTGAAAATTCACGCATCCATAGTTTTCTATGGTACAAGTTCTTGAAACCTTTTGAAAGTCATATTTTTAACTGTGTAAGTTCTATTTTTGTAGTTTTGGTCTTGTTTAGTTTAGATAAAGATACCCTATTTTTCTAAACTGGTGTGGTGTCCTTTTGTGGTGTTTTCACTGTGTCACTGTGAGTGTTAGTACAAATACTTTACACATTGCCTTTGGGATAAGCCTGTCTGCTCATGCCAAGCTACCAAGGGGTTGAGCAGGGGTTATCTAAAGTGTGTATCTTCCTTACCCTGACTAGAAGCAAGGGTCCCTTTTTAGACAAAGGTACCTACCTCTGCCAACTAGAAACCACCATTTCTAACAGGGGGTTTAAAAGGGGCATAGGATCCCCCTTTTGAACACAGAAACCCTCCGTCGCAGTGGAATGCGCTGTGTCCGCGTTGCAGAAGAAGAATCGCCAGAATCCAGCCCGGAAGGCGAGCGTTGAGACTCCTGCCCATCCAGGCTGAGCGGGAGCACCGAAGTGAAGACGAGCATGGGAAGAGCCCACCGATCCGGCTCAGTAATGTGTTGAGGGGCCGGGCGAAACCGTCTGGAACCGGGTCTGCGGCCAACACAAACAAAGGGGACGGCGGCCCAAAGGAGTAGCTAGCCCCGAAGGCGAGCATCGTCCTGCTCGTCAGATGTCCAGGCTGAGCGGGACCATGGGAGCAAATATGAGCGAGTAGCGAGCATGCTGATCCAGCCCAGTAACTGGTGAAGAGCCAGATGAAACCGACTGGAACCAGGTCCATGACCGGCACAGTCTGAAGGGGCAAGCAGCAGCGCATCGCGGCCATGAGTGGCCGCTCGAGGTCACCAAGCTGCCCCACAAGCAGCAAGCCTTCTGTCCCCTGCAAAGCATTCCCAGTACCTGTGAGCGGATCATGATGAATCCGCAGTGGGGGTCGAGTAGAGCTGTGCAACCACCAGGACAGCGGAAGCACAGGTGGGGCCAAGGACATTGCAGCGGAAAGAGCTGTTGGACTGGCACTAAACATCGTCTGTCTCCTGGTGTGAGAGGCACACAGGATTGTGGTACAAATTAGGCTGGGCCTGGTCGGCTGCTGGGGAATGGAAGCAGACGCCGCCCAAGGTCCTAGGCACACAGGATTGAGTGCAGTGGTGACCGGATTGGCTGCCTAAGAAAGGAAGGCGGTCAATGGGGCTTACTTGCGGGTTGCCACTGGACTAACAACAACGGGGATATGGCACGAGGACGCAGTACCACCGAGCAGGAGAAGAGAGTGCCTGCCCGCTTTAGGGAGGCTGTGGCAAGCAATGAGAGCAAGAAGAGGGGGCAGTGGGAGCTGTGCAGGCCCCAGGAGGTCAATGGGCCCGAGTTGGATGGTTATCTGGAGGTCCTCCTTGAGGAGGCAAGGGCTTGGTGGCCCTGAAAGTCAAACAGTGGATGGACGAGCACATAGAGGGACCAGCAAAAAAGAAGACAAGATCAATGCCGGTACCAGCACCTCCTTCAAGGCCCGGTAAGAGGTGGCTTGCAGCCAAAACAGCAGCCCCATCACAACCAGGCTAGTGGGGGCTGAGGAAGGTGCAACAGCCTCCCGCTGCGGCTTCAGGGCAAGGGTCAAAGAGCTCCAGATCAAGAGTTGGAGGACAAACCAGGAGAAGTCCGGCGCAACCAGAGGCAGGGGGGAGCGGCTCGGACATGTATGTTGGCAGCAGCGATGATGAGGGGTCTGTGGCAAACATGGCTGCCCCCAGGGAGCCACGGAGCATGTCACATTCCAGTAAAGACAACAGCGATGGTGAAAACCAAGTGCAAAGCGTAAAGGGGAATCTGCGTAAAAGAGGACAAGGCTAGAAGGGTACCAATGAGGAGAGGCCTGGTCAAATCGCGAACTTTGGCACAGAGTTAGGGGTACATAATTATGCAACGCACATGCCGTGGGTCCCACCGCCCCCATGGGCAACATACCCGATGAGTGGCCAAAATGAGTTCCATGGATAATTATGGAGGCAAGTGGACATGGCCATGGCCAGGAGCCTCTGCCGGCAGGGACTCTTGGGTAGGAGCAGGGGGCAACGGAGGGGACAAGAGGCACACCCAGAGCAAGGGACAGAGGCAGAGTCCGGTGGAAGGGAATAACCATCAAGAATCTGGGACCACTGGGGGCACAGGGGTTGGGGTTGTCACCCCGAGCACTCAAGGAGAGGGCAGAGCACCAGAGGGCCCACAACTGGCCAAGACAGGGGTAGAGCAGAACCCAGCAGGGAAACCCGCAAGCGAGTACATCCACCCCTCCCCGAGTGACCCCTCCTACAGCCACCAAGCTCCTCAGGCTTATGAACCTCATCCCACTGACAGTAAAAGAGAGGATCTGGTGCAAGGATTACATAGACATATTCTCCTTGCTAGAGGTACACCAGGCAGGCTTAGACCTGTCAGTGCAGGATAAAAAGGACGAGGACAGGATGGAGAAGTGAAAACCTAGAGTACACAAGATAATAGAGAACTGGCTGCTGGCCTTCAGGACTTTAGCTTGCGTATTCATAGAAAAATTCCCCAGAGGTCAGCAGCTCTAATTTTGTACGAGCAAAAGGTGCATGAGGCCCAGCAAAAGTACTAGGGGGAAGCATGGCTGAAGTACGTCAAGGGTTTCAGGGAAAAAATTGAGGTTTGGCCAATTATGGAATCGGACCACCAAGATATGGAGGGCTTCACGACCCACATGCTGGTGGCAAGGGAAGGGCTTGGCCGCTGGGAACCCAATTTTCGTCCCTCAGGGTTTAAACAGGAATACAAGGGCCAAGGACAGGGGTTCTGAGGAAAAGGTCAGACTGGCGGAAAAACTGGGAAGACACGGGTGGCTGCATGCTGGAAATATGATACGAATGAATGTAGATGGGGGAACGCCTGCAGGTTCAAACATTGCTGTGGGAGCTGCGGTGGCAGCCACCCCACCATGCATTGCAAACAAAGTCAAGGCACAGGAAACAATAGAGACAAAAGCAGCGTGAAGAAGCAATAGAGGAAGCAGGACGATGACGGGGGATACAGGGGGGAGCGGCCACTACCCACGCCCAGAAACTCAAGGAGACTGATCAAGCTGCTAAGCAGTTATCCAACAATCAGAGACAGACAACAATTGGCTGAGGGGTTCACAATGGAGTTCCCCATCCCTTACAAAGGGCCTATAGCCCAGTTGCTTATTCGTAATCTAAAATCCATATGGGACAGCCCTGAGACAACAAGACTAAAAGTAGGCAAAAGAAGGCCAGCTAAAAGGGTAGCCGGTCCTTTTACTTCCCCACCACTACCAAACCTGATAGTCTCACCATTAGGGGTCGTACCCAAGAATGAAAAAGGAAAATATTGGCTCATGCACCACTTGTCACACCCACAGGGGGACTCTGTAAATGACTGGTTAGAGCAAGAGAACCACTCGGTGGTGTATGCCTCTTGGATGACGCAGTAGCACTGATCAAGCAACCAGGAAGAGGGGCAATGTTAGCCAAAACGGACATTGAGTCAGCATTCCGTTTACTACCAGTATCCAGACAGTTATCCCCTCTAGGTTTCCAAATGGATGGTAAATACTACTATGACAAGTACTTACCCATGGGATACACCATTACCTGCGCTTACTTTGATGCATTTTGTAGTTTCCTGGAGTGGGAGGTGGCAACACGCAAACCTAGACAACTTTGTTTTTATTGGCAGAGCAGGAATGGGCGAGTGGCAGACCTTCTCCGCCTCTTTATGGGATCTGGCAGGGAATTTAGAAGTCCCACTAGCATCAGAAAAAACAGTGGGCCCAGTCATCAAGCTATCCTTCCTAGGTATAGAACTCAACTCAGTGGGCGGGACTTGCAAACTACCAGCAAAAAAGTGTTGGAACTGCTCCAGATCATCTTCTAGCTGCAGCCACAGAAAAAAGGCGACGCTAGGTGAGGTGCAGAAATTGCTGGGGAAACAAAATTTCGCCACCAGAGTAATCCCTACTAGGCACCCCTTCGCCAGACCACAAGCATGGTTGACAAAAGGACTACCACAGGGTGCGTTTGACACTAGGGGTGAAAGAGGACCTGGGGCAATGGGATGAATTCCTGGCTAGGTTCAACGGTACTCTCATGTGACGGGAACCCTGGGTGTGGGCTGACCAACTTAAACTCTACACCAATGCGGCAGGCTGCCATGGCTTTAGGGCTATTCTGGGGACACCATGGGTGGCAGCAAGATGGCCAGAGAGCTGGCATCAGAAGGGGCTAATGGGCAACATCACATTGCTGGAACTATTCTCCATAGTGCTGGCATTTACCTTGTGGGGTCACAAGCTTGCCAACAGGCAGATTATCCTTTGGTCTAACAACCACGCGGTGGTGCAGGCGGTAAACCTAGGGACAGCGAATTGCCCTGAGGTGGTCAAGCTGCTGTGGAAGCTGGTTGGCTGCCAGCTGGACTTAAACATAGCCATTAAGGCCGGACACATCGCGGGGCTGGATAACACAATAGCTGAATACATTTCTCATTTTAGTGGGGCAAGTTCAGGGAGATGGCACCAGAGTCAGACCAAATCATGACACCAGTGCCGATGGCATATGGGATCTGGTAGACACGGGATAAGGACTCTACTGGACAACGCTCTGGCACCCAAGACAAAGAACTAAAGAACTGTTATAGTAAGTGCTGGGCCACCTTCACGGACATACCAGGCGCCAAGGAAGCGCAATACATTGAGCATAAAGAGATTACCGCATTCATTGAATGGGGGGGGGCTTGTCATGGGCACAGGCACACCTGAGCGTGGTCGTGCACCACTCAAAGCTAGTAACAGGGGGAGATCCATCTCGGTCCTTCCTCTGTAGAATTGCGCTGAAGGGCTGGGGTAGACTGCAGCCTAATAGTAGCGATAAGAGGCAGCCCATCAACTTTGCAGTCCTAAACGGGTGATAGGCACCTTGGCAGAGGTATGCAATGGGGACCATGAGTTGAAGTTATTTAGGGCGGCATTGGTGCTAGTCTTCTTCAGGGCTTACGGGATCAGTGAGCTAGTCGCCCCAGCCAAAGGAGAACCAGGAACAGCATGCATACACTAAGCGGACCTACAGTTAGGGGCAGGGCACGTGGTAATCCATTTGCACCGATCAAAAACAGATCAATCAGGCAAAGGGAAGTACGTCAGGATTGAGTGTATCAAAGATGAGTCATGCTGCCCAGTATGCTTGATCTGGGACTACAGGGGACAAGTGAGGTCCTCAAAGGGGCAGCTATTTGTGCACAGGGACAGGTCCTACCTGAGCCGTTTCAGTTCACAGCGGTCATGCAGAGGTCCCTAGAGCAGGCGGGTCTTCTACCAAGAGAATTTGGATCACACGCTTTCTGAATAGGGGCTGCAACCATAGCCGCTGGCCTGGGTTTTGGGGCTGTGCAAATCAAGGAGGTGGGGCGATGGGCATCGTGCGCATACAACAGATACATAACTCCCCCACTTACTAAGTATTGGCTTTACCTCACCCCCCCTCCTTTCTAGGTCCGTCGGTATGTTGCATGAAGGTGTGGATCCTGGGGCACTCGTACATAACCCGGGCACAACGGTGGGCGGCAACACAGCAAAAATTCAGAGGGATATGGCTTTGTAATACGGAGGTGACCTGGCTGGGCCAATCCGGGATGAAGTGGGACCAGATGCTCCCCATGGTGCAGAGGGCACTCGGGCAAGGCGAGGGTCTAGATGCGATAGTTGTGCACCTAGGCGGTAATGACCTGGCAGCCCTGGGAAGGAGAGGCTTACTGGAAAAAATGGTTATCAACCTAGCAGCATTAGCCACGTTAACCCTCCCGGCAGAAATAATATGGTCTAAACTGATAGCACGCAGGGCATGGAGGGGGGCCATAGACCAGGGGGCGGTGGAGAGATCCAGACACAAACTAAACATCACTATGGTGAAAATATGCAGGGGCAACATCTGGGGTTTTATAAGACACGGTCTGATCAACCTAAGGTCGCAGGGATACCACTTGGAAGATGGGGTGCACCTGACTAAAGTAGGCATGGACATGTTCACACTTAACATACTGGGGGTCCTGGAGCAACTGGGTTCCTTGTGAGCAAGGGCACAGGGGGTGGCAAAGGGGGAGCTGCCGCTGATCATGAAACCATCAGCAGCATTGCGGAAAAACCCAGACAAAGAACCAAAGGAGAAAGTAACATAGGTAGAAGAGCCGCTCACACAGTGCCCTTGGAATGCCTAATGGCAGGGAAACGGGTGGGCAATTGACAACACACAGCACAGGCAGAGTAGAAGAAAGGCTTGAACAGAGTCCTTGGGATGCCACATGGCAGGGACACTGAGGAGGAGGCAAAGTGGCCAGCAAGGGTCCAGGGGAAACGCAAGGGAACTTGCAGCCCAGGCCTTTTCTAACGGACGGTCACAAATCGGTAGCAAGGGAAGCCTGAAACCGTGAACACTGAGGCCTTGCACAGGGGGCACCTCGAACAAAAACAATGTTGACAAAATGACAATGTCAAGCATGGAAGCAATGCTGATGTAAATTGACATGGATGTTTATGAATGACCATCCAATAAGTTGTGATATGTGTAATCCATGTGTTGAATAAACGGCAGCCTTTTATACACCATGTCTTGTTGTCACAGGAATGACTTTATGGGGAAGGGTCGCATGCGGGCAAGGGCGGGGAGGAGAGGGGTGAACTCGCCCCCCTGGGAGGTGTTGGGACACGGACCGGGAAGGCTAAGTTGGACCCAATAGGGGTCCGTAAGAAACACCACCAGGGGCGGGGACCAACCTCCAAGCCCGCAAAAAGTTGGGGCGCACCAGATTGGGTGCCCCAGAGACAAGAACCGGTGGCCAATCAGGGCCAGGAAAGTAAAGTGACTGGGTGGCTCAAAAGGGGTGTTGGAACCCCTTTTGAGCACCGAAACCCCACGTCACAGTGGAATCCCACCCACACCATAAAGAAGCGGTCTTCGCAGCTGCAGAGTCACTGAAAGGGAGGGCAGAAGAACGCCCGGACAGAGATCCAAAGGGGAAAGTCCCATAGGAAAAGAGCCGCTCACACAATGCCCTTGGGATGCCTCATGGCAGGGACACAATATGAACAATTGACAACACACAGCACAGGCAGAGTAGAAGAAAGCCTCGAACAGTGTCATTGGGATGCCACACGTCAGGGACACTGTGGAGCAGGCGAAGTGGCCAGCAAGGGTCCAGGGGAAACAGAACTGCACTTGCAGCCCAGGCCTGTCCTAACGGACGGTCACAATTCGGTAGCAAGGGAAGCCCGGAACTGTGAACACTGAGGTATTGCACAGGGTGCACCTCGAACAAAAGCAGTGCTGACAAAATGACAACGTCAAGAATGGAAGTAATGCGGGACATAAATTGACATAGATGTTTAAGAATGACCAACCAATAAGTTGTGAAATGTGTAATCCATGTGTTAAATAAATTGCAGCCTTTTATACACCATATCTTGTTGTCACAGGAATGACTTTATGGGGAAGGGTTGCATGGGGGCAAGGGCAGGAAGGAGAGAGGTAAACTCGTCCCCCTGGGAGGTGTTAAGAAATGTCCACTGCACGATTATGTAACAACTTTTAGCGGGCTGAAACCAACTGTCCACATCTCGCCCTGCCATAAATCCAGCTTGGCAAGAGACTTCACATCTCATACATATAATTTTGGCTGAGGTTGACCTGTATTGATTGGTTTAACTAAAAAGTGCCATCATAATGGTGTAGGCCAAGTCTCACAGCTGATGACATCATTCACTGCCAGAAACTCACCAGGGTTGGTGGCCTTCCAAAAATATGAAAGTAGGGAATTATAAAACAAACAAAAACTTGACTTTTTACATTTTAAGGTAACATCTGCTCGCAATCCCCAAAGAAAAGTGTTCTATATAGCGCCAAAATGGGATCACTTTATACCACCAATCAAACACACAACTAAAGAATGGTGTTGATTTTCTGCGTAATCAAAACAGAACAATTGATGCATTAATATATTTTCGGGTTCAAATCCCAATTCATTGTTTTGACTCTTAAACTCATTAAAACTGTCTGCAGTAAAATAGGTGCTGCATAAACATCCGTATAGAGGTAAAGCAAAATGTAAATATGAGAAAAAGATAAAGACACTGTAAGAACTCAGACAAAAGTACCACAATGTATAAGTAAAAAAAAACAAAGGGCCCGATGTAGGTAAATATGAAATACCGATTCCTAAATTCTGAATTTTACCGATTCGGTATTTAGGAATCAGTATTTCATATGTAGCTAAAAATTCGGTAAAAAATACCGAATCGGTAATATTCGAATCGGTAATACCGATTCAGTAATAAGGAATCACCTTCCCATTCATTCCTATGGGCCTGGAGGCCCATAGGAATGAATGGGAAGCCATTCACTATCACCATGTGCATGTGTGCACATGTGGTGCACATACATGCCCTAAGGGCATGTATGTCTGCCACATGGCTCCTTGAAAAAAGCTAATTATTGCTTTTTTAAAGGTATTCGGTATTTACCACCAACTTGTAGTTGGTGGTAAATAACGAATCCTGAATGCAAAAATGCACTCACTTGAGTGCCTCCTACATAGCTTTTAAGGATTCTGGGCCTTATGTAGGTAAATTTCATTTACCGATTCTTAAATACCGAATTTTACCGATTCGGTATTTATGAATCGGTAAATGTAATGTAGGTAAAAAAATACCGATTCGGTAAGTGTCGGTATTTTAGAATCGGTATTTACCGATTCGATAATGGTAACCTGTATCTCATTGATTCCTATGGGCCAGGAAGCCCATAGGAATCAATGGGAAGCCAGTTACCATTACCGAATCGGTAAATACCGAATCGGTAATGGGGGGAGCTCAATCAAGGGTGGCAGGGTGTCACATTGACACCCTGTTGCACCCCTGATTCCTGCATGTGTGCACATGTGGCACACATACATGCCCTGAGGGCATGTGTGTCTGCCACATTGCACACATCTAAGGGCCAAATAATGCATTAACAGAGACATTCGTCATTTACCACCAACTTTCAGTTGGTGGTAAATAACGAATCCCCACACCCACCACACACTCCCCCTACATCTCATTTCTGTATTCGGTATTTACCGAATCGGTAAAATTACCGATTCGGTAATTTTACCGATTCGGTAAATTACCGAATACAGAAATGATCCCCCTACATCTCAAAAGCCTAAATACTGGTCGGTAACGGTATATTTACCGAAAATCGGCCGTTACCGACCGGTATTGGGCTACCTACATATGGCTCTCTGTATTTTACCGATTCCTTAAAATAAGGAATCGGTAAATTACCGAATCCTTAAAACCTGCCTCCTACATTAGAAAGGGCTAAATACCGGTCGGTAACGGGAAAATTACCTATTTTCGGCCGTTACCAAGCGGTATTTAGCTACCTACATATGGCCCAAAGACACTATAAGTAAAAATACTATTTGGGTGTCTAACTAGAACCATTATGAGGCAAGAGCAAAGTTCAACTTGGCTGACTCCATCCCGAAACCAGACGATACTAAATGAAAGGATCCCCTGTTTGGTTTCTTGATCTTTATATAGCCCATCTTCTCGTACATTATTAGTCAGTTGCGACATGGTTTAGTTTGAATATTTCATTCATATTATGTGTAAGACTACAGAGAATAGTATCGCCTGCTGGGTTATTTGATCTTTATATAGCCTATTTTCTGACAACATAAGTCATTTGTGAGGTGGAATTGTTTTGTAAATTTTTTTCTTTTTCCTTGAATTATCTAGTCAATCAAGCAATCAATAAATCTGTATTCGATCTTTTGTACAAACAGATCATAAAAGCACAATTTCATTTAACGACCCATAAAACAATACAAGCAATATTTTAAGAACATATAAAAACCTTAAAATCTTGATAGGCTATAAATGGCTTTTAGGGCAAGGTCAGTTGATACGTTTGCATTAAATTTTTGGTTCCCGTGGTTGAGCCAGCAAACCGCCGCGCGCCTTTCTCTTTCTCAGACATACCCACCAGAAACTAGCTACTGAAAAACAAATGAAAGGGTGGGTGAGTGACTTAAAAAAATATAATGCCACCCTACATTGGTTAAAATTATAGCGCCTTAAGATAGGAAGAATAAAGGCTTCTCTTTCTGCCTGGTAAAACTTACAAAAGAGTGTTAAATGTAGGTCCGATTGTGGCGAATGGTTGTCACAGGAACATGCACTCAGGTCTGAATGTTTACATTTCCTCTCTGGATATCCTATCATCAAAGAGATGAAATTCAGGCAGAATTGCAATAAGATGTATCTATGCTGCGCTATTTTTGTACAAGCCAGATAGTAATGTGCTGCCTCGAGTCTAGGGGAGATAAGATTATAAACAAGGAAATCTTTTTGGTGCTCATTCTTTTCTCTGTGGGCAAGATTTGCCCTCTGCATATATACCTCAATTGTTTTCTGTTTGGGGAACCTCCTGCAGGCTAGATGATCCCAAAATAATTTTCCCACCCAAATGCACTTAGTTGAGACTCTACGTAGCTAAGCCAGACAATTTATTTGTAATGATCCAACTTCAGACAATCTTTGATTATACACTGTGTTAAGTTAACAAACCTACAGCTTTGCCTGAGACTTTTTTGTTCTTCATTGTTTGTCCATCTTCGTTTAGTTGGATGCAGGATTGTGTCCCACTTACAAATTGTCTTGTCTGTATTGTTCCTATTCGAATTTAAGATATTAAATATCTGACCTCTATCCGGCTGGACAAGTTATACAAATATAGTACTGACTGGGTCTATATTCATCCCCCCCCCTTTTTTACTGTTGTTTCTCTAGCGACCACTGTTCTTAAAAATATATTAAATTATGGTAGCAAATCAGAACTTATGTGTCTCTTCCATGGCCATCCTTCCATCACATATTATTTAACGTTTTCCCAAGAATCATCCTTACGTATATATTCTTCCCAGTATGCTTCAGAAATGTAATTAAATTTCTCTGGTACAATATCATTAATGTTGACCACATCCTCACACATAAACTATTTCAGAATCATTTTGTTGGCATGGTAAACTTGATAAAAAGTCTGCAGTTACATTTTTCTTTCCTGGTACATATTCAGTTTTGAAATTGTATTCTTGGAGCTTGGACGCTAACCTAGCGATTAGTGCTGTAGAGTTCCAACCACCACCAGAAGACCGAATATTTACTAATGGTTTATGATCCATTCTTACGGTAAATTTACTGCTCCAGTTCGATAATGCTCAATGGCCCACACACACGCAAGTAACTCCCTCTCAATAACAGCATAATTGCATTCTGTCTCATTAAGTGTCCTTGAAGCAAATGCAACGTTCCACTCTTTTGTGGCAAAACACCTCCAACGTCATGCAAACTGGCATCAATAGTAGTTATGCATTCTTTCTTGATATAGAACGGTTTGAACGTTGGTGCTTCAACAATTTTACACTTAATATCGTCAAATGCCTTTTGTTGTTCATCTGACCACTAATAAGGAGCATTCTGTCTCAACAGTTTTCTTAACGGTTCCATCTTGGTGGCAAAGTTTTCAACACATTTTCTGTAATATTTGCACATTCCAGCAAAGGATAACAGTTGTTCCTTATTGACTGGGGCTGGGGCATTTACTTTGGCTTCAACATTGGAGTTTTTGGGAATAACCCCATCTCCAGACAACGTGTGGCCTAAATATTCCACATATTTTCTAAACATATTGCATTTATGTGCTTTTATTGTGAGCCCATATTTTTCCAATCTCTTACAAATTTCATTCAAATGCACCGTATGTTCTGTTTCGTTTTTGGAAAAAATCAGTATGTCATCTTGAAAACACCTTACCTACTGATCAATGTCTCTATTTGGAACATTGCTCTCTGAAAACAGAAGCGGCAGACTCCAACCCAAACGGTATTCTGGTTTATTGACATAGACCTTGAGGTGTAATAAACGCTGTCAATTTTTTAGATTCCTCAGCCAATTCTATTTGATGATACGCCGATCTTAAATCTAACGTGGACAAAATCTTAGCACCTTCCAGCATTGACACAACCTTGTTTATGTTAGGTAGAGGATGGCAGTCCACAATTATATTCTCATTCAATGCCCTCAAGTCAACACACAGCCTCAATTTTTGATCTAGTTTGCGCACTAAAAAATGGGAGAAACCCATTCAGCTGACTCAAGAGCTTCAATTATGCCTCCACTTACTAATTCCTTGAGCATGTCCTTTAATTCATCTCGCACATTAATGGGAACATGCTGCAACTTCTGTTTGACTGGCACAGTACTGTCTTTGAGTATAGTTTTTTAGCTTATCCAACTTGTCAGTAAATACATTTTTATAACTTCCAATTAAGTGTAACTCTTTTTCACCATTGCCCAGAGAAGATATTTGTCCTGTACATTTTTCTTCACTTACTAAAACTGGTTCCCTAGAGTTGGGAATTAAAATGATGCCTAATTTCCACTGATCTCTCCAGCCCAATACATTCCCTCCCTTCACTGCAATGTATAGTCTGATATGTCCATATCTGTCTTTAAATTACAAAGGAACATTGAAAAAACTTTCCATTTCAATGACGTATCCATCAAAGCTCACAGCTACAATATCCGATGGTTGTAATTGATTACCCTTACATGCGTCACTCAATTTTTCATTGGAGTACTTCTGGGTAATGATCCTCCATGGAGAGCCAGAAGCAACCATAAATTCTAATTCCACTCCCAGAACATGTGCCAAACACTTAGGAGATTTTATTACCATTTCTTGGTTTGAACCTGCTTCATTGTTGATTATAGACACTGCACTACCTCTATCGCTCTCAGACAACTCACTGCACTCACCTCCATATTTACCCTTGTTTGTCTGAGAAATACACAATACCATACCACGTGTTTGATTAGTGCTTCTTCTTATATCTCTACAAACATTGGCCAAATGGCCCACTCTACCACACTTCTTGCATTCTCTATTAATAGCAGGACAACCTGTTAATGATGCAATATGAGATCTACTGTAACACACATTTTGTTTATCATATCTGGCATATTTCTTAATGTTACTAGTATTGTTCAACCTTTAACCATTGTATCTAGACTGTGAAACATCACTCTTGTGCTCATCTGTGCGTTTCAGTGCACAGACCTCTTCTACCCCTTCTGTCTTAATACTATTTTGTCTTACAGTTTGCATCCATTTTTCAATTGTTCCAATGCTTTAGCCGTAGAATTAGCTTCTGCTAGTTTTGGATCTCCCATAACCCATCATTTCTCTTGTGTCTTCCTATTCCTAACATGTACAATCATCTGGTCTCTGATCATTTCATCTGTCATTATTCCAAAATTACAATGCATGCTCAATGACCTTAACACTGTCAAAAAATCATCAAAAGTCTCTTTGTCTTTTTGTGCCTGTGTATAAAATTTAAATCTATTCAAAGCAATATTTGTTGTGGGTTTAAATCTCTGTTCCATTATCAAAATTTCCTCTTTGTACCCATTCATGTCATCTTGTCCTTCAGGTGTCACCACTAGTGGAAGTGCTCTAAAATTACTTGACCTTCCGCACCAAGGCAATGTAAAAATATACTTTTTGTTCTTTCTGCCCCATGCGTTCTCCATATATTGCCCTCATGCGTTCTCCATCTATCGCCCTCATATATGTCAGAAATTCCTCTTTCCATCTTATCCAAGGTATGGGGATCACCTTTACTTTGTAAAACATTTCCAGGAGGTTCAAACTGCATAGCGTCTTATGATATATATATATGTATATATATATATATATATCTAAATATCAAACTCTCCAATGTTGTATTGTTGCACATTGAGTTCCCTTTTTTTGATATTATAACTATTAAATCAACTCAACCAGTTTCTCGATTTATAGTAAAAGAGGTGATATTGACCTCCAAATGGATACAAAATGCTTGCAAATTAATTAAACTGAAATAAAGCACTTAAGATGTGTGAAATGGCTTGCGCACCGTTGCTACGCAGGGCCGCTGTGTTTGTATCTGCGATCATGTAGACACGTTGCTATGGTAACGTTGTGACCCAAAATGGCCGCCACTCTGCGTTATACGTATTTGATCATGCGTCGTGATGTCACTTTGTGTCAAGCATGCTTTCGTGTGGTTCTATTTGTGCCAGAACGTTGAAGGCTGAAGAACGCTCTTTCACAGGAACACTTAGTGTAAATTCCTAACGCGGACTCAAGGTAAGAACCTGTTTACATTAAAAATTTCCTTGGTGGTATCTCCTACCGATGTATTCCATGATAATTTTCACGGACCCAAAAAAAATACAATTGTGGTAAGAATCCAATGAAGGCGAAGAATAATCAAATGACATCTCACTTGAAAATCACCAACAGATTATTATTTTTCATTTCAAAAGAATTTTATTGTTTTAAAGAAGCAAATATGAAACATAGGATACAAGCAAAAGTGATACAATTGATAACGGACCGAGGTAATAGATACATTAAAATAAAATTAAATAATAGAAAATCAAATCATTGTCATTCATTAATCCGCAGATATCAGATAAATAAAGTACTTAAGGAGGGACGACCCAAAATGATATCTGGCAAAGATACTTATCAAAGGTATCACCTTCAGATGGCAAACTAGGGAAAAGAGGAAAGAAAAGAGAGGAAGAAAGAAAAGACGGAAAGAGTAGGAAAGAGGTGAGGAAAGAAAAAGAGAGACAGAGAGGAGAAAAGGAAGAGGAGAGGATTTCCAGAGGATTCACCCGACACACAAGACAACACTAACCAGACAAATCAAAGGGATATTGCTCCACCAGCCCTTCGGAGGCCAACTCCATGTATGAATCTAAGGCTTTCCAAACACCAGTAGATATAGAAGGGGATAGATGAGCATGGTCAACTGACGTATGAGCACTTTGTAGAAAGGAAACCCAAGCCCACCAAGTATGGTAAGAGACGGATGAAAAGGATTTCCACTCCATGAAAATTACTTTGACTGCAATAGTCAATAAAAGGTCTAGCAACTGTAACTCCATGGGATCTAAAGGCAGAGGGACTGGGGCCGCCAACGGACCCAAAAGGATTAATGGAAAAGAAAGTTGGAATTTGATGTTAAAGATGAGCATGAGGTGTTTGTGAATTAAATCCCAAAAGGGTTGGAGAAGGGAGCAATCAAGGAACATATGTTGAAAATCGCCTGGTAAAAGCCCACAACTCCAGCACAAATTATCTTCCTTGAGATTTAGTGAATACAGACGAATGGGAGTCCAGTGAAGAAGATTAATAGAGAAAAACTTAGACTGCATTAAAGAGGGGGCGATTTTGTTACGAAGAGAAAATTTACCAATATCTTGCCAGGTATCAGAAGAGATATGAGCAGTAACACTATGATCAAAATGATGTAACCATTTTCGCTGTGCGACAGTTTGGGAAGGGAGTGTAGAGGACGATAAAAATTTGTAAATCCGAGACGCAACATGACCAGTCCTGATCCATAATTGAAAAAGCGTAATCATAGGGGAAGAAGGATGAAGGTGCACTTTAGCGTGTGCCACCCTAATCTTAAGAAAAGTATAAAAGTCTAAATTAGATAAAGAAAATTGTTGAGCAAGGGATGAGAAAGGGGAAGGGTCATTGTTGGAATCATAGAGATGTTTAACAAGTGAGACACCTTTCCCAGCCCAGTAAGACATCAACTCTGGGTCAATATTAATTTTGATTTTAGAATTGCGCCAAATAGACGACCATCTAGTTTTATGCAGTGGAATTGCTACTCTCTTATCAACCTTGCGAACCGCAGCAATAGTGTCTAAAATAATAGAACGAGAGAATGGAATAGAAAGGGTATTCGTGGTTAAAAAAGAGGCAGTCGGCAGTGGGGAGGCCAGTTCCTGTTCTATTGTCAACCATGCTGGAACATGAATAGATGGAGAAGAAAACCAAAGGGCACCCTGGGACGCCAGAAAAGCCGTTTGATACTTCCCCCAATCAGGAAAATTACAGCCACCCATATCATGAGATTTCCGTAAAAATTTACAAGCAATCCTAGCCCTTCTGTCATTCCATAAAAATTTGGAAGTAAGCAAATCAAGTTCATGAAAGAAGGAATCAGAAAGCCTTACTGGAAGCATAGAGGAAACAAAATTAATAATAGGAGTGATCATCATTTTAAGAGTCTGCAGTCGGCCCCACCCAGAAATATGCTTCGGAGACCAATTTTCTAAAAGACGTTTCACCTTAAGAATAGTTTGGGATTCATTATAAGTAGCCGTAGCATATAGGGTGGAACAAAAATAGATACCCAGATATTTTAGCTGTTTAGATTGCCATTTAAAGCCCGCCGAACCCATATGAGAGGAGAAGCAGTAAGCATTTAAGGGAAACATCTCTGTCGTATCTTTGTTCAGAGTGTATCCTGAAACTTTTGAAAAAAGAGAAATCGTATCCGAAATAGCAGGGATGGCCAGTGCAATATCATCAGAAAAAATGAGAACATCATCTGCATAAGCAGCTGTTTTTATCTGATGAGACCCAAAAGAGAACCCCTTAATATCTGGATGCGAGTCAATCATTCTGAGGAGAGGATCAATGGACAACAAAAATAAGAGAGGGGACAAAGGACACCCTTGTCTAGTGCCCTGACAAAGGTTAAAAAAGGAAGACGTAGCATCATTCACCCGTATGTTAGCCCTAGGTCGGGAGTAAAGAGACATAACCATACGAATAAAGGAATCACCAAGATTATGTGCACATAAAACAGCTCTTAAAAAAGGCCAAGAGACCTTATCAAAGGCTTTTTCAGCATCAAGGGCCAAGGCCGCCGCCGGAAGATTAGAACGCTTGGCGGCCCCAAGAATATGACAAAAAGTACGAATATTATCACGCGCAAGACGCCCCTTTACGAAACCTGTTTGGGAGGGATGAACCAATTGAGGAATAAAGGACTCTAAGCGTTTAGCTAAGATTTTAGCAAAGATCTTAGCTTCCATGTTAAGAAGGGAAATGGGACGAAAATTCTTGGGATCTGCATGATCTTTCCCTTCTTTGGGGATAACTACAATAGTAGCATCAGCCGCGGAACCAGACACAGAACCATCCTTAATAAAAGCATCAAAAACGGATTGGAGTTTCGGGACAAGCACGGGAATAAAGGTTTTATAAAACGCAATAGGATATCCATCAGGACCAGGAGCTTTACCAGAACGAGTAGCTTTAATCGCGGAAATGATTTCATCAGAAGTAATCGGACAATTCAATGAGTTATTATCTTCCTCCGCAACAACTTTCAAAGGAACCGACTTCAAGAACTCCTGACATTGTTCAAAAGAAGCTTGAGCAGACGGGGTATATAAATTATTATAAAAATCGCGGAAGACCTCAAGAATTTCTACAGTTTGAAATTTTTTGATACCAAGCCGGTCAGTAATAGAAGAAATTTGGGAAGAATTACAAGAAGATTCCTGAAACTTTAAAGTGGCTGCAAGAATCTTGCCCGCACGATTTTTTAACAGCAATTTCTTAGATTTCTGAGCCTGAAGGCCAATATGAGCTCTCTTAGTGACTATAGTATTGTACGTATACTTTAAATTCTTAATAGATTGGAGGCAGGTCTTATCCTGAGAATGTCGAAAAAGGTATTCCTGGCGTTTGATCTCATCTGCTAAGTCCGCGAGTTCCTTTTTAATGGCTGCGTTTCTCCTTGACATACATTTAATGACCTGACCACGGAAAGTACATTTAAAAGAGTCCCAGAGAACAACAGGGGAACTGACTGACCCAACATTCTCAATAAAAAACGTCTCAATATCATTGGAAAACTCTCGCACCAAGGACTCATCATGTAAAATTTCTGTGTTTAGTCTCCACGAACGAGATCGTGCCCTAGGGGCAAAGGACATAAGAGTAAAGGTCACTGCGGCATGGTCAGAAATTAAAATAGGGTGAATAAGCGGAGAAGAAGAAGATTGAACCAGAGAGGAGTGAACCAAAAGATAATCAATGCGTGAAAAGGACGAATGAGGGGAAGAAAAAAAGGAGAAGTCACTACCAGTGGGATTATGAAGACGCCAGACATCCTGAAGATGGGTAAGAGAGCACATATTAATCATTTGTTTATGTGCTTTAGGGGGACAAAAATTAAAGGCAGAATTCCTATCTAAGATGGGATCCATTGGCAAATTAAAGTCTCCACCTACAATAAGATTACCAGAGTGAGGTGTATCATTTAGCTTTTTGGTGATCTCTTTCCAAAAAGACGGGTCATCCTTGTTGGGGGCATAAATATTCATGACAAAGAGATCAGCATTACCATTGGACATCTTAGACAGCAACCACCGACCCTCTCTATCCTGCTCAGAGGAAACGATAGACAACCCAGAATGTTTAGAAACTAAGGTAATTACTCCATTTCTTTTACCACAAGCATCTGAACAAGCAACATCAAAGACCCACTCTTTCTTCAGAAACAACGCCTCCTTGGCAGAGAGCTTTGTTTCCTGAAAAAGGACGAGATCCGAAGAAAGAGATTTACAGTAGTCCAAAATCTTTGACCTTTTAACTGGGTGATTTAACCCTTTAACATTAAGGGAAAGTATATTTAGTCCAGACATAGAACCATTATCAGGAAAAAAGACATTTCATATACGACAAATGAACTGCAACAACCAGGAGAACCAACCAGCAGACATTAAAAGCCAACACAAAACAAGGTGAAACCAAAGAGGAAATCCGAAAAGAAAAAAGGAAAGAAGAGGAAAAAGAAAGCAAGAAAATACACAGAAAGAGAGAGAAAAGGGCCCATAAGGCAGGTCTGAAAAAGACCAAATTCATACAAGGGGGGACATGGGTAAAAGAGCGAGGGGCCAACAAGAGGAATAAAAAACATCAGCATAAATAGCCCCAAAACAGTACGTAGCTGATTATACACGTTTAAAAGAAGAACTATCTAAAAGCTAAGAACTGGAATTAATTATAACATTTTGGAAACAGAGCGAAATGAAAGACTATAAAGGCAACACGTTTAACCAAGTTGATATATAGGTACAGCTAAAATGAATCATAGAGAACGGGAAGGGAAAGAAAGAGAGAAAAAGAAAACAAGTGCAAGCAATAAGAGCTGGTGGAAAGTGAGCTAAAAGTCAACATTACTATTAGGTAGAGGAAGACCAAAGCGGACTTCATAAAGAGAAATAGGAACAAAATGAAGAGAAAAGAAGAAATACATTCTAAGGCATACTATCTGATACATTATGGGAAAAATAAGTGAAACATAATAGAAAACGGCATATAGTACCCTCTCAATATATCAATCAATGAATCCCTATGGCAGATAAATAAGAGAACTAATACTATATATAAATATGTAAAATCTATAGAAAGCTTATAGATAACTGACCATGAATAGATAAAGCCATATAACACAAGTTGACAAAAAGAGGTACGCTTGCCTAAGTAAGTGAACATGTAGGTAAAGAGGCATAAAACTATCAAGTACAAAGCATCTATAAAAAACTGACCTACTTGAAAAAGGTAATTAATAATACATAATAAACAAACCACTCAGTGATAAATCAGTAAAGTAGATATAACTAGTAACTATATAAACGACACAAAGTGACTCTAAATATAGCCATAAATAAGCATCTAATAAACATCTATGATTCAAACATATAGACAATCCAAACATCAACACGTTGATAAAACAAAGGAAAAAACAATGGCCTACTCCATAAATACGAGATAACAAGAGACAACCATGAGGCAAAAAGACCGAACACAAAAAGATAAAATAAACCAAATTTCACATCAAAAATCGACGCAAATAAAGAAGTCATACAACGGGATAAGAAACGGACCAGGACCTAATACGTCGAGAGACAAACTGGGAAGGCAAGGAGTAACAGGACGACACGCGAACAGGAGTGAAGTCAAGCCATCAAGAGATGCTACCACAAAAAAATTGGAAGATTTATACAATAAAACTAACAACAATAAAGACCATTACACCATAACGATAACAAGGGAGCACCAAAAGACGACAAAAACACACCAAAACCAATGGACATAAAGACCACCGCGCAGATCTAAAAGCAACTAGACTTAATAGATCTGACAAAGAAGAAAAACATTGCAGTATGTATAACCGCATCAGGTGCCAGAAGAACCAGGAACATGTGAGGCCACCGTTTGAAGTTCCATCTGTAACTCCATCTGATTATCCAAAAACGAGGCCAAATCAGCAGGTTCATCAAAAATTCTGACACGACCTTTGAAAGTAATGCGGAATTTTGAAGGGCCAGCAAAGGAGAAGGGGATATTCATCTCAGATAAACGCTTCCGGAGATTAAGAAAGCCCTTCCTCCTTATCACCGTGTCCCTGGCAAAGTCTTGAGAAATTGAAATACGATGGCCATTCCAAGAAACAGCTCTAACCTTCCGCATATGAGCCAAAATCTGCTCTGTATGCTGATGACGCAGCGGTTTAAAAATTATCGCTCTTGGTTGCGTAGCAGACTTGGGGCGAAAGGTGGGAACACGGTGTGCACGTTCCAGTTCAAAATCTCTTTGGAAAGAAATTTGTAGTGTAGAAGGAATCCATTGATAAAGGAACTCAATCATGGAAGATGCATCTTTCTCAACATCCTCCGGAAGACCAAAAATACGCAGATTAGATCTGCGATTACGATCCTCTTGTTCAGTGAGGTCTTTCCTCAATGCTGCCATGGAACGCTCCATCTGAGTGAGAGATCTAGAGTGCTTTTGCATGGTATCCTCTGCGCCACTAATCCGTGTTTCTGTACCTGAAACACGAAGGGAAAGGGCCTTGAAATCATTCCTGATGGCTAACACCTCCACCTGCAGTAAATCTGTGTTAGTCTTAGTAGACTGCGCAATTTCATAGACCTCATTAAGGCGCGTCAGGATGGACTCAAGAGTAGAATTAGTGTCTTTTGGAGCAGACTCAGGTGTGGGGGATACTTGTTTGGACCTCTTAAGAGATGCTTTAGAGTCCTTAACGTCTTTAGCATTCGGTGAAGGGCCCATATTCTCAGCCATAGGGCATACCACCTCAACAGGAATAAAATACACCTCTTCAGATAGAGTAAGGGCAATAAATGCCAGGGGATGTAAGACCCTTAATGTGCGATAAGAAAAACGAGCAGGAAGGAATAACACACTTTCAGCAAAAAGAGCAGGACAATGATTATGGCAGGCGAGCACGGTCAGGAAAAAAACCACCTCACAAAAAATACCATGTGCTGCAGGAACAAGTAGGCGCACACCGACCTCAAAAACAACCAATAGCAAGCATAGAGCAAAAAAGCCTCACATAAGGAAGTGGCAGTGCGTCTGACGAATAATATAATAGCAGAAACCTCAAAAAGTTCACAATGGGCAGCACTGCAATAGGCGGAAGAAAAAAAAAATCAAAATAAGCTCAAAAAAAGTGAAAAAACGTCACCAGTTCCTGTATGACTCCATTCCTGACAGGATAGACCCAGTAGCGTCGTCGTGTAGAGGAGAGAGTAAAACTCCCTCAGTGAAGAAACAAAATGGCGGCCGCTCGTGAAACCATCGAGCGCCACCTTAAAATGCCGATATATGGTCTCTGGCCGCTTCCCACCACCGGAAAACTCCCTCGTAGCACACACGGCAGTCTCACAGGCAAGATATCATCTTCTGCGCTGGGCGGGGCATTCCGCAGCGGCAGCAATGTCTCCGTCGGCCCTCGCTCTTCACGGAGCTCAAGCGCGATCCGCCATTTCACAGCGGCGCGCAAGCCACGCCCCCTCCAACAGATTATTATATCTGCATAAATCCATTCAAAATCTTTTGAAATTCGCTTAGGGTTCAGGAAACACTTCGCTCCTGTGCTGCAATGATGACAGAAGTGGTTCCTCAGCTCGAAGACATTATGTTGAAAATAATCTAGAGTAGATACGATTTAAAGCAGGTTTTATTCTCAGCAGCACGGCAATACATCCAGCTATGAACAGCTCCAGATGCAATTGAAGCGCTAATAGAATTTCAAAACCGAAACTCTAAATGGAACATGCAAGCAATACAAAGGTAAGCACAGCGCATGCCAAGGCTATGTAGAATACACAGAAATACAAGTGATAGACTAGAATGGTGAGGTAGAATGTAACAGTCCTGTTAGCCAATTTAAACCACCATTAGTACCGTAGGCCCCCCTGACTAAGAGGATTGGCTGGACTTTTCATTGCCATGTGGGGCGGTTGTATAAATTAAATTAACGGGCGTCAGCAACTCTTTAAATTCATCTACACTCCCCATGTTTGTAGTTCTCATACTGCATTGAGTAACGGCTCTTTCAACCGTAGAAGTAACGTAGTCACTTTACGGGCCAAACTTTCATAGGTTTAACTTATTTACAACCTTGCGTTGCCAGCGCGTTCCTAAGTCCCTTGGTTTTCATGAAGGGCAGTCTTTCATGATACAAGTTTTACTGTTGGAAGAAACTGGATGGTTCCATTAACGGCAGCTTTCTTAAACTGTACTTTACTCATTCCTCATTTCAGACTATATGAGTTCATCAAGACTGTTCTGGTAAGTGCAATCTTTTTTGCGTTTTGATGTATTTCTTAAGAACCCTCCAGTAATTTTCAATAGAAACTTTTCACTCCTCTTTCTTGGGGCTCCCACTCTGTATGTTTTTATAAAATACTTGTATTAAATGGCCCAGTTACAGAATTAGACTGATGATACTTTGATGATATTGGGATATGTGTTTGACTCTCTCACCTTGAACTTGTGACCTACAAGATTGTATAGAGATTTGTCTATGTCTCCAATAACTAGTGTAACATCTATGTCCTATAATAACGGCTGCCATGCGAAACATGTTAATATACTTTTGATGGTACCTACTGCTTATTTATATGTTTTGATTTCCCCATTTTCTTTCTCCTTGACCTTTTCCTTTTTCCTTCCATTTCTCATGTAAACTGTTCTAACGCCTTTTGTCTTGACCTAACTACTTATCCATCTGTTTTTCTTCAATTTATATATGTTTGGTCTTATTTTCTTTGTATATAATCCATACTTTTGTACTTATAATTATTTGTCACTTTTTTCTAACATCCTTTTTATATCAAAACACTGTGGTTATTTGTTATTGTCAGCCTTGAAAAAGCCCTCAGCTGGCTGGTCAAACGGGCTGTCCCTTATGTGATTATACTGTGAATAATTAATTAAAACGGCACACTTGGCTTATATAGCATGAAAAGATCTTTGAATCTTGGCAATTATTATTTTTCATTGCAAATGATCAATGGGTACAGACCTATTTCCAGACTTAAATGAAAGGATTAATTGCAATACTTGGTTTCAGAATGTCTAATCTTCCCCCCTGGGACCAATAGATGGGAGATCAAATGATAGCTTATGGAGGACCTGGGACAACACGTAGATCCCATGAAGGGCCTGAGACTAAGATGCCAGTGTGAAGTACTGAGAAGTGAGAATGCAGGAAACAAGTATAATGAAATCTTTATTTGTGCCACAGCATACCTCATTATTGAATACTCAATCCTGCTCTTGATTGATGGAAAATATGTTTTCTCTTATCACATACTCATATTTTCTTTGCATCGCTTTGATTTGAGATTTGACTCTGCACCTAAAGTATTTGATCACTTATATCCAAACCCATTTTGTTACCTCAGATTTTTACAGTTTTTTCAGAAATATTGTAACTTTCTTCGTTATCTCAGGAGACTGGTCACTTAAGAAGAGATGAGTTGTCCCCTTATGTGAATAGGTGTTAGCAGTGTCTAATGGTTCCAGTGGTGTCTCTTCCTTTTATCTTCAAGGATTGGGCATACACTGCAATACATTAAGTTGGCGTGCTTCATTTGGCAGGAGCACGTTGTAGGATCCATATGCAGGTCTGAGCAATAATCAGCCAGGACCCAACAAGACTTCACGAGCGAACTTCAGTACAAAAGATGTAGGGGCATATTAACAAGCCCCTATCGCCACCGGACATCACTTTCAGTGACGTTCCTTTGGCGATATGAGCTTCACCTTATTTACATGGCAGCGTTAAGCCACTTAACATGGCTTAACACGGCCTTGGAAATAAGGCACCCCTTCAAGCTATACTTAGAGTGTAAAGGGTGGGCAATGGGTGTTCTGGTGGGCGTTTTGCCACAACACCCATTGATTTTGACGCTGTCCCATATGTACAAAGGTGAGTAAATATGGGACCGTGCCAAAATTAAGCCTAAAAAAACCTGGACTTAACGTGGCGAAATGAAGAAAAATGCTTTATTTCTCCTCCTTTTTGCTGATTCTATGTGTGCTGCATTGTGCATGGAAACAGCAAAATGCAATGCATTATTGTTTAAGTGCAGGAAGGTGTTCCTTTCTGCACATAAACAATCGTTTTAAAAATGACAAGTTGCAACTTCTATGTGTGCTGCAAAGCAGCACAAATAGAAAGTACAAATCGCCATTTAAGATTGTTTATGTGCAGGAAGGGAGACATTCCTGCACATTAACAATCATTCCCACAATGCAGGCAGCCTTGCACTATGGTGTAGGGGTGCCTGCGTTGGCGCTCGTCAACTGTAATTAGCGCCAGTGCAGGGGAAAACACAGGGCTGCACTGTATTGTTGTATATACAGTGCAGCCCTGCGTTTCAAAAGTGACGGAGCGCGGCGTCACTTTCCTTATAATCATACCTCATAGGGGCATATTTACAAGCCCCAATCACCACAGGAACGTCACTTTTAGTGACATTCTTGTGGCGATAAACCCTTCGTCTTATTTGCAAGGCAGCGTTAAGCCACTGAACGTGGCTTAACGCCACCTTGTAAATAAGACCCCCTTTCACGCTACACTTAGCATGAAAGGGGTGTGCAATGGCTGTTGTAGTGGGCTTTCTTCCGCTACACCCATGATTTCGATGCTGCCCCCTATTTACAAGGTTGGCGTAAATAGGAGGCAGTGCCAAAATTAAAGACCAGGGAAAACCTGGTCTTAACATGGCAAAACGAGGAGAAATGCCATGAATTATTGTTTATGTGCAGGAAAGTTTCCCTCCCTGCACATAAACAATCATTTAAAAAATATAGCACAGATAGAAGTTCCAAATCGCCATTCTGGATTGTTTATGGCACCTTCCTGCACATGAACAATCATTCTGTCAACGCAGACACCCTTGCACTATGGTGCAAGGGTGCCTGTGTTGGCGCTAGGCAGTTGAATTTTGCACCAGTGCAGAGAGAAACGCAGGGATGCACCGTATTATTGTAAATACAGTGCATCCCTCTGTTTCCAAAGTGACAAAGTGCAACATTACCGATTTTGGAGCTAACCCCTGCTCTGCCCCTTTCTTATATATATGCTTCATAGGTCGTCTTTATTTGTGAAGGACCCATGACCACAACAACCACCGGACAGGGTCTGAGAGGAACAGCCAGCCAATATGAATCTTCGGCCCCCTCAATGGCCGAGGCACCTCGCACAGTATAGGGGTGTGGGAGTTTCAAAGCAAATGAGCAATAAAAATACATTTAAATTTGGTTCTATCTTGTTACATTTGCTGCGTGTTCCAAGACATGTTAAATACATGTCAGGCTTTCTTCTGACAAAATGATGCTTATTCTTTTATTGTGGAGATGTTTACGTTTCTTCCTTATCTGCAAAGTGATAGGATTTTGTAAATTGAACTATGTAATAATGTTTCTGTGGTACAGACAGGGCTGCTGGGATTAGGCAGCAATGGCGGCCTAAATTATGCAGCAATATTACCTAAATTATCTAGAAAGAAAACACAAATTATTCCTTTTAATGCAGCAAATATTTTGATAGTATCACTTCATTATGTTGTAATTTTTGCACGTTAGCACTCTCTGGGCTAATGTTTCACTTTATTAGTAACAGTTCCACATCCACATATCGCTCGCAGTAAGTAACTGAAATATTGACTAGTCAATCTTTGCACAGGACCTTCCAGTGCACATCAGCACGCGTTGCAGCATTTTAGTAACTTTTGATCTGTTTGAGCTAGAAACAAAATGGTTTTTTTTGTTAAAATACTGCAGATTAGGCAGCAAATGATGGATTATGTGGCAAATGAGGTACATTCATAATTATGTGGTAAAGACTGCAGCTGCAGAATCACATTATTCTAATGCCGCAAACTCTCAAAATTTCAGTGGCTTTGTGTACAGAGAGTGTGAAGCGAATACTGGAGGATGGTCAATTTGGTTCTAATTCACAAACAATTTAAATACCTGTAAATTAACTGTACAAATATTTCAAGATATACCAGCCGTAAAATAAAGCAAAAAATGAAGCACCTTTTGTTTTGTAATCATGAAGTCATGAAAACAAGATTTTAATAGGATCAAAACAAATCTTGTTTATGCACAAGCGATAAATATTGCATTGCACATTCGTATAGCTCTTATTTCCCTGTGTGGGGCCCTGAAGTGCTTACCTACATCCATGGGCAGCAATCTACACCAGATAGGGTGGTATGTGGTTAGAGGGATGTTGTCTTTGTTTTGGGATTCAATATGGAAGTGATTTCATGTTAAGTGTGATGACCACCAAGGTGCAGTTATCATATTATGAGACGCAGCGTGTAGCAGTGTGGTGGATAATGAGGTGTGAGAAAGAAGCACAATTTATGCTTTTTCAGTACAGTGGCAGCTTTGAGCATCTCTGTGGGTCCCATTATGATATTTCTTATGATTATAATCTACTTAGCTGATTACTGCACTGGGTTGTCGATGCAGAAGTTTTGGCTCATATTTGCTTACATTTCAGGCAAAGCAATGCACCAAAACAGCTTGCTGCACTGCTCTGCATAAAAGTCAAACAGCAGAAATGTACAATGTTTACAAAGGAATGGTGCTTCTGCTTTCTCCTAAAGCTGGTGCACTGTGTACTGCCTAGTGCCAAAGCAGGTACCATCGCACTGTAGTGCAAGGGTGCCTGCATTACAGTCAGGATTGTTTTTATGCAGGAAGGGACAACTTCCTGCTCAAACACAATCCAAAGAGGCATATTCCACTTATGCAGCACTCACACAAAGAGGAAGTAATAAGAAGAAATAAGTACATTTCTCCTTGTTACGCGTCACGGTGGAAGGCGAACCATTTTGACACATTCCCAAGTTTACTAGCTTTAGTAAATCTGGGAATGCACCAAATTCCATAGATGGATGTATGAGACCACCCATGCTCCACCCATGGAATGCCTTCCCAATGCAAGGTAACTCAATGGTGCAATATACACTGCTTTGCATTACTTTATATTTACTAAATTACACGAACACGCAAGGTTGCTTCACATCACTTAGTTAATACCAAAAATGATTCGGCGTCAGGCTGCACCACAAAAGTGAAGCAAGCCCAATGCAAAATGTTAGTAAATCTGTCTCCTAGTGTATAGTTCTGGGCCAGAGCTGGCATTGTTTCTGGGAGAGAGAAGTGGAGAGAGATGCTGGAATGTTTATTGTTACTATCGCCTCATATCTGAAAGCCATTGTGGGATGTAATGAAGCGGCCATAGTGTAAAGATATTTGGGATCTGCAGTCATGGACTAGATTAAAGTCCTTCAATTAACCAACAGTGTGTGACAGATCATTCCAGTTTTTCCATGCCTGTTCATTTAGTGATGGCTGGTATATTGGCTGCACAGTACTGGTGATGGACAACCATCGTAGCAGATATGTCTTATGTGAATGTAAGAGGTGTAAGGTACAGTTGGCTGCCAAACGTGGAGTATTAAGGTATGAGTTTCCATGTGGGCCTGAAATGTTATGTATGAACTTACAGAACTATATAATACCCCGGTGAAGCATTGGTCAGCTCTCTGTAAACTTACCTGCAGAAAGAAGCTTGCTTATTGGCTTGTTTCCAATCTGCGGATCGTAAGCTGAAGACTGAGTTTGAGGGTGAAACTTTTTTTCAGATTCTGTTGCAGGGATGTGTGGTAATGTAGTTGTCTTTGAAAAAGCCATGCTTTCAACTGTCTTCTGAAGTATATAGGCTCCTTGATGCTTCAAATGCTGGCTGGTAGGGTGTTCCAGAGCTCGGCAGCTAGTACTAAGAAAGCAGTGCTTTCTTATGATAAGCTAGCATTAAAGGTGGTGCAAACCTGGGGTGCAGTTTCCTGACTTGTTTGTATTGCTTGAATGTAACTTGTAAGCATAGCTGTCATTTTCCTTGGAGGCTCTGTGAACAATGCAAAGTGCCTTGAACATTGCCTTTCTTGCAATAGATAGCCAGTGGAGAGATTGCAAGACTGTAGCAATGTGTTCTCTTTGACGAAGGCAGAGAAGAAAGATTGAAGCAGTATATTGGATGTGTTGTATTTTGTGTATTATCAATGTGGGTGCTTCAAGGTATAGGCTGTTGGCATAGTCAAGCTTGGAAATTACGAGTGTGAGGATGGCTTGCACATTCTGTTGGTATCCAAGGTATGGGGGACGTAACGTGGTGTTTATTTATGTGTAGTAGGCACTGTTTTACGTTGTTAATGTGGTTTCAAATATGGGTCTGAATCCATGGTTACCCCAAGGTTTCTGACTTCTCTTGATATTGTTGGAGGGGCCTCATGTTCCTTAGGCCATTTGGTGGTCGGTTGGTATTTGTGTCACTGTCCGTAGGTCATAAATGCTGTCTTTGCATTATTGGTATAGAAAAACAGTTGGTCCTACACCAATTTGGCTTACAATTAAATTGTTAGGTATTCTTTAATTTGAAAAATACATTATGAATGTATCTCATTTGCATATAGTCATACAGTACAGACACTTCTCAATAACAGAGATATGCACACTCTCAACAAAAACACTGTCACTAAATCAAATTCAAATTTAAAAAACTGTTTTATTCACAATTTCTCCTCAGGCCTCCGCAGGCCCACTGGGGGAACTCGGCCCCCAGTGGGCCTGCACCCATTATCATCCCTATCCTATCCATTTCACAGATGATGTTTCTCTGTGCACCTTTTTGAAAGAAATTATGAACAAAACTTGGAATGACCCGTAAGGGGTAGGCCCTGACAAGGAACTGGCCTGACTATAAGCCATAGCCAGTTTTTATGTTGTTCAAATTATTGCAATTAACTCTACTTTGGATATAATTCTGAACCCTTTCAGTTCTACTTTATCTGTCCTACACATAAGCACACCTTCCTTTCCCCCTCCCCTTTGGAGCAACCTCTTTAGGAATTGAATATGACGATTTGTTCACCTGAGAACTTGTGAATAAAACAGGTACCCGTATAGAATTCAACTGCCTAAATACCCTGAGGGGAATAGGGCACAACACATTTTGGAGCATATATAGGCAGTGCAGCAGCACTATCATCTCGCCACCTCCCCCTTTAGATCCACTATGTCCCCTTCAGCCGCTGTCACTTTATCCACTACTTTTCATAGGACTGCTCTTCGGAAGTTAAAGTCTACTGATACTGCCTCGATTTTGTTTTCAAGGGCTTTCCTGGACCCCTTGATTACAGCCAACAGCTCGGTGTGGGAAGGATCGCCCCTGTCATCATCTTCCCCCACTTCTGAACCGCCAGTCTGCCTGGTTATGCGCTGGGGGTGGCGCAGCGTGACATACTGCATGATGGTTTTGGAACCTTGCTTTGTCGTTGCCCATCACACTGGCCCAATAAGGCCTCCACCCTGTGAGAGCCCTAAGTCACCTCACTTCACCAGGTGCCAAGTGCTCCCCAAACCAGTACCACCTGTCACCCTTCATCCACCTCTCCCACTCTGATGATCGCTGCTCAGTCACTACTGCGCCACAAGACCAGCCCTTTCAAAGACGTGCACTCACTGGGCCACCAAATCTACCTGACCACAGTTGGGAGGCTCGTCTACCGGGCCCTCAGATGTCCTTCAGGTAGTCACCCCTTCAGCACCCCGCTTCGACCCTACCCTGGGTTGACCGTGCCACCATAAGTTGGATTAAGAGGATCTCATGGGCAGGTTGCTGCACCTGGCTCCCACTACTCAAAGAGGTTGAACGCTGCCACAGGCTGAATGGCTGCTGGCACTTCCCTACCCAGTTGTTGTACACGTGGACTCACAGCCGATCAACACCTTCTCCCGATGAGCCTCCGGTTTCCTCAGGTAAGTCCGCCGGAGGCCTTGGGCTCTGCAGGTGAAAGCAGGGCTCCTCCCTTGGGCAGTACCTTCCGTCACCGGGGTCCAACACAAGCACAGGGCTGGGTCATCCACTCATGTGACCCACCCGAGACCTACATACCGGTGTCGATTGTCACTCCCTGTTCAGTCCGATGCCAGACAGCTTCAGCCCGCCGATTGCAGGCCTTGCAGTTCAGAGGTGGAGCTGCCTGACCTGAAACTCTTGCCCACGGCTGGGCAAGGGCCTCTGTTACGCCCACCCACATTGACAAGCACCGTCAGTGCCCGCCAGCCACAAGCCGAAACGTCCAGCCCCTCAGCGAGGCACCTTGTGGGACCCAAGGGCTGGACCATAGCCCGCTCCAGTGGATGCAGCAGGAAAGGGGCCTCGGCCCGACACGAAGGCCGCAGCACCAGTCTCCATCCACAGACTCTCCGGCTCCGGGGATCTCCGCTTGAGCGCCGGCCTCAGGTCTTGATCCTCGCCCGCCTGCTCACTCACCCTGATGGTCTCAAGTCTGGACCTCCAAGTTGCCTCCTCATTCTGGCAGGGGATTGGATCGATAAAGCACCACTTCAGGCCGCCTAGAGTTGCATGTCGGTTTCATTCCACAGCTCTCCAGCTAGTCATCGGGCCACATCGGTAGCTGCCGCATCCCTCTCTCCTCTGCCACCACTGGTCCTTCAGATCGGGACTGAGGTTTCAGCTTAGTTTAGGGACACCCCAGGAATAAATTCAGCTGGTCGAAGGATTGCTGCATTAGGATAAAGCAGGATTACTGGGTAGGCTGGCCGGAGAGGTAAGAGGCTCACATCCTGTCGGTCATGTTGCTTGACCACGCTTCACTCGCATAATTAGGTTTAGATGGCTATTCATCAATCCATATGTTTATAGCCGGAAGGCAGTCATCACGTTTTAAATTGTAGAGGTACTTTCAGACCATCCATTTTTTGAAATGACTTGTGTGTCATCCACATAGTTGTAACAGGTGATGTTGAAAGATTTAACAAGGTTAGGTAAGGAGGTTAGGTAGATGTGAAATTGTAGAGGGGATATGATGGACCACTGTGTGACACCACAGTGTTGTATGTGAGGAGCTGATAGGAAGCCCAAACCTACCACTCTTTGAGAAGCAGTACAAAATGCACACTGTGCCGCATCAATGAATAGCATTGTGTGAGTGAAATACAAAACAACACAAAATATCCTAAATGGATTCTTTTGCCAAAATGTAGTGCCTGAAAGCAGATATTTGACAGCATTTTCACGGCTCGGCTCTTAACGCCAATTCTGTAGACTGCCACAAGGGTATAAGAATAGCCCCAGGTTGTTCTCAGTAAGAGTTACAGAGCTACTTCAAAATTGTGATGAGGAGGCATTGTTCTATGTAGATTATATTTATCTGATGTACTATGAATTATTGGATCACTTTCACAGGGTGAACAATATCACTTTGGGGCTCGCCATTGAGGACTACAAATGTAGCTTTAAAAAATCTAAAATTGTCCATCTCAATGTCCAATTTTTAGGATAGGAACTCTTTAAGTGAAGGAAAAAGCCTAGCAGCTATTTTTTTAGAAAACTGCGCTGCTCCAACCGCCAAAGACTCTGAAAAACTTACAATCCACTTCAGGATTCCTGACATTTTGGATTACACAGAAAACATTTCTATGTCTTAATCAGACCTGATTTTTTAGTTCGACATTAGACATAGGAACACACAGAAACTCTACTTTTTTTACAAGCTGACATGACAGCTTCCAAACACTTACATACACGTGTAAATACCACAGATTTGGTGCTCCGTGTAGTCACGGGTCAATCTGGGTACACATACCACACCTTCAATAAAGGCGAAACTATACCAATTGCATACAAATCTCATTTGTACACAAATGCTGAAATTCATTCAGCATCAACAGAAAAATTACTGACAGCAGTACAGACTACTATAGTTAAAGAAAGAGCACTAGCTAAGGGGTAACGGATAATTTTTGTGACTCCAGCACCAACCTTAGAGGCTGTTACCAAAGCAAGCATTCCAAACGCAAAAGCACTGCATCCAAGATGGATACAGTGGGCTAATTCTCTCACTGCAACATATGTAGACTATAAGTTTGGTTCTACATTGAAAACTTTTCAAAAGAAGAGAGAGGGACCCCCTAGGACAAAGGAGAGGGGCACCAAATAAGACCTTAGTCAAACAAATAAAGCCTCCTTGCCAGCAATACACTTCAATCAACACACTTTTCACACTAGAGGGATGAGGATGGACAACACGAATGTAGTCAAAACAACTAAGAGAAAAAATGAATCATAAATATTTATTCAAAATTTCATTAGAGAATACACATGTTAAGCAACGCACATTGTAATGTAGCTATTTATGAAGCAATAACAATGTCAACATATCAATACAGAAATAATCATAAAATGTTGCTTGGAAGCTGTCAATATTTTTTTTAAAAAACATTTACAATTGCAATTAAATAAACACCACAAAGCATAGAATTGGGAACAAAGTAAAAAAGGACAAAATAGTCCTATTGGCATAAGGAAATCACCAAATCAAAGATTTATCAATTGCGACCCCAGTTAATATCACTTTCAATTGTATATGTCACAAAAAACAGTAATCATAGATTTTGTGTGGTTTCCTCCTTTAAAAGCATCGACGCGTTTCGGTGGGCACTAATTCTCAGCCAACACCTTCTTCAGGAAGTGTTAAATTAGATCCCAATGTCAATTACACTTTAAAAGAAATGATCTGAAAAAAACCATATAACATAATTTTAGTGACTGCCAAGGTCTATTTTATTCTCTCAATATTTGACACATCCTACTGTCCAAAAGCCTCATCCCACAACTTGAAGAGAATATAAAAAGCAAGCAAACAACCATGCATGTCTACCACTCTAGGTATCACTCATCTTGGAGATATTTCATATGTTAATGGAAGCCCACTTAACAGTAATGCAAACTGTCTTTCTAGTATGCACATAAAGCCTGTGATAGGGCTATGGAATGATGTTCGTGGTGCTAAAATCCTACTCATTTATTACTTATATATTTAACTATAATGTCTATGCTACCACTTATATTTGACAGGCAGTAGATACTTCCTCATACTGACAAGGGACCAAATACCCCACACTTTCAATTCTTTCCTACTTGCTAGGTTTGTCGTTCGTAGTCATAATTCAAAACTCACACTTATTATCTAATAGGCTGTATCCATGTGAGTCCTACCAAAGGTTCTTTTTTTTTATATGTGGCCAGAAATGTTCCTTCACGTAGATTTGATGGACACCTATTTAGATAAAACATGATATGCTAAAATTCTCAGCTCCATGATTCAATTAAAAATGTGATCAGTTTATAATAAACAGAAACTAGTTGCTTTTTGCTGTACCTTAATTGTATCAACTCCGGGTCTACATAAACCTCAGGACGCTAGTTTCTCTATTTAGATACAGTCCTTGTTAGTGTTTCCATCGAAAGAGATCAAAAGACCTATAGACCGAGTGAATAGCACATTATATTAATACCAGTTTATACATTTTCTAAATGGTCTTTTAGAAGGATGATATATATCTTAAATCCATCCTGGGTACAAATATCCTATTCACTGAGTATTTCAAAAATATAAGAAAATCATCAGAAAGTAACGGGTTTCACTCAAAGTATTACATACACCCAGCGCTTTATCCCAGTCCGCTAACCATATATTGGTGGTTTCTCGCGGTTCTGTGACCACTGATAGTGTCTATCCCTACAATAGCCCTATCCTCAACAGCGAACACAACCGTCTTGCAGTTGGTCAAAGCCCCTACCTATAGTCTCTGAGACTCTCACAAATATGATGAAACCCGGGTATCTGGTTCAGAGTTACTTGTTTACCTTAGATAGTTATCCAATATAGAATGTCCGTTTCTTCTTCGGGTATAGGCATAGAAATGTCCCAAACCTGGGATCGGTGCAAATGTAGCACTATGAAAGAATTACAAAATATCAGCCATTCACATAGAGCAAATATCACAGCTCCAACACACTGTCTAAACTCTAGCCACCTGTTGTCGAAACCTACCTATGTGCCGCCTGTTACGATCCGCACGGTAAGGCCTTCTGAGTTGATAAAACTAGACTCACGAAGGACGGAAGGTTTAAATACATAGTCCCTCATCGTTTAAACGATAGGAAGTAAATACACCACTTCCGGGGTAAATTAGGCTAGATATCGTCTATGTCTCAACCTCCGCAAATTAGGCCGCCATCTTGGAAGTATAGGCTCATAGTCATCGCACCTATTTGGGTGCAGATGTCGATATGCGTCTAGCAAATCGAACAATCACCACTACTCTTAAATAGCCATATGTGATCCCACATCAAAGTGGGAAACTCTATTGTGAGATAGCAACAATGGCTACCGGAAAAAGTATTTTCATCAGAAAACCATTTTAGTTTTCCACTGTTCCTTACTTGCACTTACGGGGGTTCTTTTTTCATCAAATGATGACAAGCCAGTATAATAAAGTAAAGAAATATACACAAACCCTCTCGGGCATGGAGAACGAGGATCGAACCTTGCACTCAGGCAGCTTCGAAAAAACAGCCGCCATCTTTAAAGAGTAAGTTTTCTAAGCCCCGGGTAATGTAAGCAGGCTTAAAAGGAATAAATGTACGGACCTAACACCACAGTTCAGTGTAACTTAGGAAAAACCATCAAAAAATCAGAGGTGGTTATAATGCCTGTCCCCAATACCTATACCTCTGTTATAGGAATTCATAGTTACACATAAACGTGAGAAGGCCCATGCTCATAGCGGAGGGCAGTTCTCTGATCCAAATACTATCCCTACACCATATTCAGGTTCTCATTCAAAGGTAGGGAGAAGACCGCACCCTACAAGGAAGGTGAAAGGACCCCTCCATCAAAAACGCACATGAAAATTATTAGTTCTCCTTATCTGGCCACTAGTAAGTGTTCCCATTCTTCTCTTGAGTTTAGTCCTTTATGTGCAGTGATCAAATGGGAAATATACCATTGTTCACGTGCTTTTTGCTTGTTCGTGATATTCCCACCTCTCCTGTCTATTTTGACCTTTTCCAGGATAAACCACAGGAAGTCATTTTCTCCATGTCCAAACTCAAGAAAATGTGGCACAAGGGGCGCATTTAATTTTTTAGTTTTGATTGCTGATCTGTGCTCTTGTAGCCTGACTCGTAATTCTCTCCCCGTTTAACCTACATAGCCTAGCCCGCAGGGGCATCGAAGAAAGTAAACCACATTCTTACTTCTGCAGTTATTGAGAGTATTTGCTTTAATTATGCAGCCATTGTATATGATTTCTTTAGTTTGTATGCATTGGGGGCAGATATTACAGGTTCCACATCTGTTATTACCAATTGCTGGGTTATTTGCAATTGTTCTCTGGCTTTCAAACCTATCTTCACGGTAAGTATGCACTAAAATATCTCTTAGATTGTTATTTTTCTTGAATGCATACAATGGTCTATCCAATTTTACCTCTTCCTCATGATTTAAAATGTGCCAGTTCCTGTTGACAATGTTCTTAATTTGATTGCTCAAATTACAGAATTTGCTCACAAACACAACTTTGCTAGGTAATTCCTTCCTTTCTACAGGTTTATTAACCAAGGCATCTCGGTCATAAAACCTAGCACGCTTAAGGGAATGAGTCAAAAGTTTTTTCGGGTAACCTTTATCTCTAAACTTACGTTTTAGGTCATCGGCATGCTTATAAAAGTCTTGTAAGTCAGAGCAGTTCCTCCGGAGACGGAGACACTGGCTAAAAGGGATACTATCCCTTTGAGATTTAGGGTGAAAACTCGAAAAGAGGAGAAGAGTGTTCTTAGCCATAGGTTTAGTGAACAACTCAACTTCCAAAACTCCATTAGCATCTTTTATTGTGATGTCCAAGAAGTCAACTTTGGTCCTACTATGGTGGAACGTGAATCTAAGGTTCGGGTCTCCAAGATTAAGACAGTCCAAAAACTGTTCCAGATCCTCAGTTGTGCCTTCCCATATGAAGAAAATATCGTCAATGTAGCGGTACCAGCCCGCTACATTTTCAAAAAAAGGGGCCACCTCGTTGTAGATGTGCTTAGTTTCAAACTGGCCAACATACAAACAGGCCAGACTGGGAGCACATGTGGCCCCCATGCTGGTCCCTTTCAACTGTTTAAAGTACTCATCTTTAAACAAAAAAATGTTGTTTTTCAAAATCAGGTTGACGCAGCTGACAATGAAATCGGCATTAGCTCCCCCTAGGTCCTGATCCACAAGAACATCCCGAATTACATTGACTGTATCATTCTGTGGAATATTCGTGTAGAGAGACTCAATGTCCAGAGTAACTAGACATTGAGTCTCCCCACAGAACGGCTTCCCTTCAATGAGAGAAATAATGTGAGCAGCCTCTAGTGTGAAAAGTGTGTTGATTGAAGTGTATTGCTGGCAAGGAGGCTTTATCTACATTGGAAACACAAGCATTCCTGCAGTACAAACAAGAATATCCTCTCCCGAATGAAATAATGCTTCTAGATCAGTATGAATACATCATTTACAATGAGGGATCTGCCCAGCCTGCCATAGGAAGTAAACAGCAATAAAGTGCAGCATGTGTGATTGTAAAGGGAAGCATGCAGCATGGCAAGTTCCGTCCTAGCAATTTGCAGACACAGTCTCTATGAGATTGCACGGCACAGCTGGCGGAACTAAAAGCCCTGATACTGGCACTAATAAATACAGATCGGGAATTCCCCACACTTATTGCGTGCGATTCATTTTACTGTGTCCAGTCATATATGAATATCTCCACTACTGGGGACAGAATGGGTTTAGAGATTCCACAGGTTGCACAATAAGGCACAAGTTGCTTTGGGATCAAGTGATAGAGCTTAAAAAAGGCTTGCTAAAGGTTCATCTAATTCATACATTGAGTCATCAGCGTGTTGACGTTCATGGTGAGGGGAATTTATTGGCTGCTGAAGCCGCCAAGGCGACAGTGAGAACTGCTGCCGTTGCTGCAATCACTCATTCTAGTACGAGGATAGACGGACCGATAATGATAGCTGTGAACGCTACGCATAACAGCTCAGCCTTGACAAAAGGTTTTCCACTCAAGTACTCCTACAAGTTAGATGCACAAAAAAGTCTGTATGCTCAGATTCCAGGAGTGGGGGATACAGTAATACCAAACATGGATCGCAGATTGAGTTTAATTCTAGCTGCATGAGAGGGTCTGGGTTCAGCACATGCAGATATTACTGCAACGGTTTCACTACTTAAACGTTATTGGTGGCCAGGTCTAACCAAACAGACCAAGGTTTTGTCCTTACGTGCATTTTGTCTGTCAGCAAATGAAAGGTTCCCCAGTAGCAAGTCCGCCACAAACACCACTACTGATCTCAGACGGACCTATTGCAGGTGTCTATTTGTACCACTACGGCCCCTTACAATCTGACGCGGCTTACAGGTACATGCTGGTGGCAGTGGAGTCATGCTCTAGATTCCTGAGTTTGTCCACAGCGCTCGGCTGATGCACAAACTGTTATAAAGGATTTGTGAGTATTTTTAGGGACATACGCAATTGGCACATTACATTCTGACTGTGGCACTGCGTTTAGCTCTCGGGTTTACAAAGAAGCTAAGGAAAGTTTGGATGTAGTCTTGCGGTACTCCACTCTGTATCACCCAGAGAGAAATTAAATTGTGGAGAAGAAAAACTGGTAATTAAAGCAATCCGTAACAGCAAGGGTGTAAGGCTTGGGTGGCAGTTGGGTCAATCACCTATATGGTGTCCAGAGGGCACTTAATACCATGCCAAGAAGTTCCCTGGGGGCCAAACTCCATTTGAAGTCCTATTTGGGACTAGAATGTGGGTACCCAACCTCGATTGTGGCAGCGCAGTGGTGGATGAGAAACCATTTGACATCAATGATTGTTTGGCTGTTTTACAGAAACTCAATGAATTCCGGGCATTACAAAGCAACGTCCAATTAAAATGCACCGCCACTTGGGAAGTAAAAGCTGTTCCGGCAAGACCTATCTGGGTCCCGAAGATGGTATGAGTAAAAATACTATTTGGGTGTTTAACTAGAACCATTATGAGGCAAGAGCAAAGCAAAATATTTCTTTTTTTATTTCTCCTTCCTTAATTTTATTTTTGACAGGTGTCGTACGACTTTCTACCCATTTCAGTAGTGAGGCACTGCAGGGCAATCAGCCGTTAGCTTTCACATCCAGTAACTTTTTTATGGCTGTTCTGTTGTCAATATCCTAATGTATTTTGACGCTGGCCCACATCAGGTCAGAGGTTACCTAACCAGACCAGACAATGTACGCGTGTCATAATCTATATACACCCTGGACCGCAGAGACTACCTAGCAACGGAAGTGTATTGTAAGTACCACCGTTAGAACCTATAGGTCCTGTTAGCCAATTTATATCACCTCTAGTACTGTTGGCCCCCCTGACGTAGACAATTAGCTCGACTTTTCATTTCCATGTGGGGCGATTGTCTAAATTAACTTAACGGGGGTCGGCAACTCCTTAACTTCATCTACACTCATCATGTTTAGATTTCTCATACTGCATTGAGTAACAGCTCTTTCGACAGTAGAAATAATGCAGTCACTTTACGCGCCAAACTTTAATAGGCTTAACTTATTTACAACCTCGCGTTGCCAGCGCGTTCCTAAGTCCCTTGGTTTTCATGAAGGGCAGTCTTTCATGATACAAGTTTTACTGTTTAAAGAAACTGGATGGTTCCATTAACGGCAGCTTTCTTATACTATACTTCACTCATTCCTCATTTCAGACTATATGATTTAATCAAGATTGTTCTGGTAAGTGCAATCTTTTTTGCATTTTGATGTATTACTTAAGAACCCTCCAATAATTTTCAATAGAACATTTTCACTCTTGGCTCTCGGGGCTCCCACTCTGCATGTTTTTATGAAATACTTGTATTAAATGGCCATAATTACAGTATTAGTCTGATGATACTTTGATGATTTTGGGATTATACGTTTGTCTCTCTCGCCTTGAACTTGTGACTTTAAAAGATTCTATAGAGATTTGTCTATGTCTCCAATAACTAGTATAACATCTATATCCATAATAATGGCTACCATACAAAACATGTTAATATACTTTTGATGGTACCTACTGCTAGTTTCTTATGTTTTAATTTCCCCATTTTCTTTCTCTTTCTCCTTTTCCTTTTTCCTTCCATTTCTCATGTAAACTGTTGTTCTATCCTCGTTTGTCCTGACCTAACTTCTTATCTGTCTGTTTTGCTGCAATTGATATATTTTTGGTCTTATTTCCTTTTTTTTTTTTTTTATAATTCTTTATTGAGTTTTTTTCTCGATTCAGCAACACAATTCATTATTTACAGACCATTGTTTATAGCAGAGAATTACATAAGAAAAAAGACATAAAAAATCAGAATATACATATCTCTGATTTCTTGACATAAAAAAGAAACAGTCAAGGCAATAGTGCATTACTAAATATCATTGCTGTATCCAAGTTCTAATCGGCTCCCAAATAGCCGCCCCCAGCTTTTTTTTTGTGATCCCTTTCAGTTTGTATAATGCCCATTCCGTATTATATATAGCAATAAGTTTTGCCCTCCAGCTTGTGAAGGCAGGAGGCTCAGAATCCAGCCACTGAGATGTAATACAAGACCTCAAAACTGACATACAAATAAACTTAAATCCTCTATTGGATGACACCTGCCTACCCGACTCTGTACTGAATTCTATTCCAAACAAAACCAGAGAGGCCGTAACAGAAATTGGTATTCCCAAAAATTGTGACAAAAAACATTCGATATCCCGGAGAAGTGGCTGTAGGACAGGACAAGAATGAAACATGTGCAACGAATCTGCTGCATAGAGTCCACATCTTGAACAGTTAGTCCCCTTACCAGCCTTCCACTTGGCTATCCTTGCTGGCGTATAGTACAGATTAAACATAGCCATGTATGATTGACTTCTGAGACTACCAGAAAGCAAGATAGAGCTGGCAGTTCGCATTACCAGCTGTAGATCCAAATTAACTATCGACACTTTCTCCTCCCATATTGCCTCCTGCCTAACCAGGTCATCAGTTTGTATTAACATGAGCTCCACATATAACTGCCCTATTTTGCATTTCCCTTTTATTAAATCCAAAATACGGATTTGTGAAGGGTGACATTTCCCCCCCGCAGTTACGGCCTGTAAAGCACTTCTTAGTTGCAGATACTTGAAAAAATCCACATTTCCAACCCCAAATCTATCTTGCAATGTTGAAAAAGATACCATCTCGCCCTGCTCCAGCAAATCTCCTACTAACCTAATACCAAGCTGTGACCACCTACGCATAACAGAATCCTGAAACACCACAGAAGATAGAACAGTCGAGTCTAAAGGTGTATACCATATAATACTAGGAATAGATAACAATTTGCGAAACCTCTTCCAGACTGAGTAGGCCGCCTGGATAATTTTAAACCTTGTCTTTTTGTTGTAGCTTGGCTCTAACACTTTTAAAAGTAACCCTTGTGCTGAATTTCCCAAACACCACTCGTATATAGACGGAGAGAAAGCGGGATCCAGCACAGCCATCTTACCCCATATCAAAACACCCATTGATTGAAACAGCGAAACTGAGTAATATAAATAAAAATTTGGGAGAGCCAGACCACCACGTTCCAGTGGCAAATACAGCCATTTAATTGCCCTTCTAGAGCGACGGAAGCCCCAAAGGAATCGTGAGCACATTCGTTCTATTCTGTCAAATAATTATTTTGGAAAGAGGATAGGAATGGCCCGAAACAGATATAATAACTTAGGAAAAATGGACATTTTCAGAACATTGCCCCTTCCATATAAGGAGAGATGCAGCCGATTAATTCTTTCCAGAATTTTATTGGAAGAGGCAAGTATCGGCTCTACATTGATACTCGGAATTTTTTGGATTTGAGGTGAGATAATTATACCCAGATACGTTGCCTCTGTGACCACCCCCACCCCTAGCTCCGCTGGAAGCCCAGCCTCTGAGTGCAGCACTTGAGTCTTCCCCAAGTTTAGTTTATAACCGGACATTGTACCAAAATTTCCGGTTATAGCCTCAATTCTAGGCATAGCATTGCTCATATCTGATGACAAAACCGCGAGGTCGTCAGCGTATGCCAAGACTTTAGTTGAGTATGACCTTGAGGTTACCGGCAGAATTCCTAAGTCCGACTCTAAACTTTCGATGAGAGGATCTATAAACAGAGCAAACAGAAGTGGTGAACAGGGGCACCCTTGCCGTGTACCCCTGTTGACCAAAAAAGTCTCTGACTCCTCTCCCCCCAATCGGACAATTGCCTTCGGGGTTAGATACATCGACTGTATTGCCCGTATATACCTGCTAGGAAACGACTTCCATCTCAGTACGGCCCATAAAAATTCCCAGGAGACCCTGTCGAATGCTTTTTCAGCATCCAACAGGGCCACCCCGACCGGAGCGTTCATCGCCTGGGCCCAATCAAATACTGAGATGAGTCGTCTAACGTGGTCCGTGGTCCCCCTCCCAGCAATGAACCCATGTTGTTGTAATGAGACGAGGGGACCGATCACATCTCCCAATCTCAATGCCAGACATTTCGAATAAATTTTATTATCGGCATTTATTAACGAAATCGGTCTATACGAGGAGAGCTCCTGAGGATCCTTTCCCTTTTTTTTAAAAACTACTATCACAGTTTGAGACCAAGAGGCCGGGGGAATCCCGGCAAATGCTGCTTGGAATACTAAGGTCATTATCCTCTCTAATTTCTTCTTGAATTTTATATAGAACTCCAAGGGGATCGAATCTGATCCCATAGCCTTCCCTAATGCTAAAGACATCATTGCCTCTTCAATCTCCTCCAAAGAGAGTTCCTCCGTTAATGCCTCTTTATCCTGTTCCTTTAGCCCCAGACAGACCTTTTCCGCTAAATACCTCTCTGCACTTACGACTGGTTCTGATGTATACAGTTTTTCATAATATTTCTTAAAAGCATCTTGAATCAGAGAAGGGGTCTCCACCATGTTACCATCAAGATCTTTGATCTTAGCTATCTTAGAGTCGACCTCCTTTTGACGTAATCTATTAGCAAGGACCTTGCCAACCCTTTCCCCATACTCATACAGCTCTCTCCTATGTATTTGGTACCTAGCAGCAGACACATCCGCATAGCCTTGATACATTTTTGCCCTACAAGCAGCAACCTCAACTTGAGCCTCCTTAATGCTCCCTCTAGAGTTTATTTCTTGAACCAATTTTTGCTCGAGCCGAGAAAGAGTCCCTAAATCATCTATAACCTTTAAGCGCTCTATCTTGCGCTTCCTTGCAGCAAATCTTAGTGTCTCACCTCTTATCCCGGCCTTTAATGCATCCCAAACAATGTCTATCCTAGCTGATCCTATATTCATTTGGATACATTCAGGAATCCATTTAGCCATCCAATTGCAGTAATCCTCATTGAGCAAGAGCTTTCTATCAAATGTCCATTTTTGGGACCTGACCATTAAACCCAAACAGTCGAACTCCAAAACTACCGGGTTGTGATCTGATATAATTTTGGGGAGTATCTTAATTGAAGCCCTCGATAAAACAGCGCCAGATACCAAAAAATAATCTAACCGTGCCATTTTCCCATGTGGGGCAGAAAAATACGTAAATCCGTCCTGGCCTGCATTGAGTTCTGCCCATACATCATATAACCCTTGATCCTGAACAAGCGCCTGCAGACTTCTGAAGCCTCGCGGCTTCCTGCCAACGTAGGTTTCGGCTGTCCTTAAATTCACCTGCGAATGGAGATGTATGTTTAGATCGCCACAGACGATCATAGGATGTGGATACAATGCTAATTCTGTGTTAATCAATTGAAAAATGCCTGGGTCATCCAAATTTGAGGCATATATTGAACATAGTGTAATAACTTGCTGTGAAACCACTGCCTCTATCATTACCCAGCGTCCTAAATTATCAACTTTGTACTTCTTCAATTTAAATAATCCTTTTTTAGCAAGAATCGCGACACCCTTAGCATTAACTGTCTGCGTGGTACAGGCCAATAGCTCGAGCCCCAAGGAGCCGAGCCAGGCCCTATTCGCCCATGCAATATGTGTCTCCTGCAGAAACAAAAGGTCCCATGAAATTAAGTATATAATTCTGGACAACACTCTTCTTTTCCCAGGATCGTTCAACCCGCAAATGTTAAGTGTACAGCATATTAGTTTCTTCATCCTATATCCTTATCGTATTTAATGCCAGAAACCTAACATTATATTGTCTACCCCGCCGAGATCGAATTTTCTCCCAACAACTTGCATGGCATATAACATCTGATACATCCAACACAATTAATACAACTGATACAGCAATTTTCATTTCAAATACTAAAGCCATTTTTAATCTTGACATATATAAACCTGCATACTTTAACTTTAACTGAAACGGCCTGATAAAGACTATACAAAATAAAGGCTGTACTCCTTGCTGAATCGGTTAACCCCTGCACCCACCAACCCCCTCCCCACCCCTCCCAGCACTCCCCCATACCCACCCCCCACCCACCACCCCTCGCACCACCCATAAGGAGCACTGGGAATTCCTTCCCTTAGTGATGATAAAGCCCAGTGCCCATCCTCCACCTCCCAAAACCACCTTCGTAATGAAAAAAAGAACCGTTGTCCAACCAACCACCTATAGCCCTCAAGGAACATTCAAGGCTCCATATCCTACGTCCTTCAGACTTCCCTGCCTTTATCGACTGACACTCCGAGAGGGCCCTCCCAATAAAAGTATAAGTCACCCCCCTCTAAAGTACCCTGGAACCCCTCACAAAGTACCTCCAAGACAGTAGTACAAGGCAACTAGTATAAGACACAAGCCATAGAGGGTTATCAGATCGACTGAAGGTATTCTTTTGCCTTTATCTCTGAAATAAAGAACTGACTACGACCACCCTTAACAACCTTCAATTTAGCCGGGTTTTGCAGGAACACCTGAGCCCCCTTAGCCTGAAACTCTGGTATGAGCTGTCTCAGCCTCCATCGCTGCCCGACCGTGTCCTGACAAAAATCCGGTCGGACAAAAAACTCACAGCCCTTAGCACTTCTCCTTTTATTTGGCCGTGCTAAATCATAGAGCTCCTCTCTCGCCCTAAAGTTACACAGTGAGATCAAAATAGCCCTAGGGAATTCTGAGCCCTGCCCCCTTTTTTGTACAAACGGAAATCTATGTGCCCTTTGGACTTCCCTTTGCCAGTCCCAATGCCCCAACTCTGGGAATGCCTCTGAGAACAGCTCCACCATAAACTTTAACAGGTCTGCACCCTCTTTCCCCTCCGGAACACCCAGTACTCTTAGGTTATTCCGTCTAGACCTATTTTCAAGGTCCGTTATTTTCCAGAGGAGTTCATCCCTGTATGTCTTAAGGGACCCTACTGTTTCCTTCTGAGCACATAGTTCGTCTTCTAGCGTAGATATCCTTGTTTCGGCCTCATTCATCCTTATAGCCACCTCCGAGCAGGTCTTAGCCACCCGTCTTACAGCGTTCTGCAGGCGCTTGCATGCGTTCTGAGTACGTAAGAGCCCAGCCTGTGTCTCTGCTCTATGGGTCATGATTAAGTCATAGATGGTGGCCAATGTAATCTCCTCTGGTGCTGATACTGGAGCTGGTACTGAAATTGAGCTTCTTCGAACTAATTGGTCCTGTAGAGCGAGGGTGATTCCACCCGATATGGCAGAGGCAGCGTAGTTAGGAGAGTTCTGTTCATCCCAGGCAGAAGAGGTCGCTGACCCCCTCCCTGCCCCTCCCCTGAGTACTTGATCGCCTTGGCCCGGAGCATCCATAGACCCCTCCAAATGATCCTCCAAGTGTTCCTCCTCCCCCCCCAAACTGCCCCCCTCCAGCCAATCCTGTACAGCACTGTCTACTGAGGACCTATCAGATAGAGAGAAGAAGTCCTCAACTATCGAGGCCTTGTCCTGCACATCACGCAGCTCTCTTGGTGCCTCTACGCTCCCAAGCTTAACATTGGATTCCAATACTGAGAGACCGGCTCCAGGCTGGTCCAAGACGGCTGCAACCCCCTCAGTATTCTGCTGCCATTGTTGTTGAGTAGATTCAGCCTCCGCATTCACTTGCACCAATCCTTGCACCGAGCCTTCACTGACTACATCTCCCAGAATCCCCTTTTCAGAATTTGGCAAAATTAGGCTTACCGGAGTTTTCTGTATGCCTTGTTGCACGTCCTGAATGCCCAAATTCTGGGGGGACCCCCCCCCACTGTTGCTTAGCGTGCTGGGTGAGGCCACATCATCTCGAATTTTATTGATTTTGAACATCGCCGGGATATGGTGTACAGCGTCTCTCTCCAACAACGCTGGAGCAGGAGCGGTGATTCCTGGCTGGAGGGGCTGCCGTCCACTGCATTCCTCATGCCGATTAAATTTGCTAATCTTATCGGCTACCTTCTCCGCCGGCTTTTCCCCCGCTGCCATCTGCCTCGTTCTTGATAACACCCCCGCGGTTTGCCCGGCACCTCTGCCGCGCCCGGATCGTGATGTTGCACTCTTCCCCGGCATGTTCCCTCCTGGACTGCCGCTATCGGTGTCGGCCTTTACAAGATGCCACCGCGGTAAATGCAGGAGACGCGGGAGGCGCTGCCCTCTCCAAACTGCAGCGACCCTGAGGAGTCCACAAACCATAAGCGGCTATGACACCTGGAACCTCCGGGTCCCTATACCCCGGGCTTGAGTAGTTAGTTGAACGCTAGCAGAGCATGGTTAGCGTTGTGGAGGTGGAGAGCACTCGCTTAACCGGCCACAGTTGCGGCCGCCATCTTGCCCCTCCAAACTCTATCTTTTTGGTCTTATTTCCTATGTATATAATCCGCACTTTTGTACTAATGAATATTTGGCACTTTGGTCTAACACCCTTTTTATATCAAAGCACTGTGGTTATTTGTTCTTGTCAGCCTTGAAAAAGCCCTCGGCCGGCAGGCCAAACTGGCAAAACACGTGTCAGCTGTCTCGTATGTGATTATACTGTGAATAATTCAAACGGCACACTTGGCTTATAAAGCATAAAAAGATCTTTGAATCTTGGAAATTATATTTTTTCATTGCAATTGATCAATGGGCACAGACCTCTTTCCAGACTTAAATGAAAGGATATTAGCCTTAATTGCAGTACTCGGTTTCAGAAAGTCTAATCTTCCCCCATGGAACCAATAGATGGGAGATCAAATGATAGCTAATGGAGGACCTGGGACAAAGAAGGGCCTGAGACTAAGAAGCCGGGGTGAAGTACTGAGATTTGAAGATGCAGGAAACAAGTACAATATAATCTTAATTTGTGCCACAATACACCTCTTTATTAAATACTCAATCCTGCACTTCAAATCAATCTTTATTCGGAAGCCAAAGAGGCAACCATAAAAGTACATGAAAATACAATTGACAATGACATCTTCAAAATTTTCAGCATGGAGAAAGCAAAAATACTAAAACAAGAGAATATATATAAAAGGTACCTCGCTAATGCAATGACATACAAATGTTATTATACAATTTAATAAGAGGAAAATAATTAAATTGACATGTCACAGATTCTGCCTATGTCTCACTACCAATTTCAAGTAAGTAACTATCTGTTTAGCAAACAGCTCAGTGTCCAACAGTTGCATAACAAGGAAAGCAGGACGGCATCTACGTAAACCCCAAATTTTCAGAATCGGGATTAGCCACTGTTTTCTCAAGTCGTGGTAAAATTTACAGAACAATACTGTATGCAGTGTAGATTGAGAGGAACTCATATCGCAAGGACAGGATTGAAGATGTCTTTCCCAAGATTTAGATATAGGAAAGGTAACCCAATGATGAAAAACATTCAGTCTAAGCCTTGTTAAAAGAGATCTCTCATAATCAGTAATGTTAAATGTCAAGTAAGGCTGGATTGAAAGAGTCGTTTGGGTCAATAAGGAATGTTGAACTGTGGGTTTGTGGGCTTCGCTAGTTAACCTCAGAGATTCTAGCTGAGCGAGGCACAGCTTTTTGAAGTGTTTCCTTGGGATTTCAGCGATTTTCAAAGGGGAAAGATAGTACTGTATCATGCCCAAGTCGTCTAAGAATCTCTTTACATAAGAAATCCATCTGACCTTATGTGCTCTATCCAAGGCAATACAGTCTTTTATAAACCCTTGGGTAAAGGTGGTATCTTTGGAGGTCCAAATGCGGTGCCATAATAGCAAGGGTTGAATCCTTATTAGATCTGCTACAAAAGGCAATCCTACTTCTAAATGACATACATAGGTTGAAGTAGTCCGCGGGACTGCCAGGAGGAATCGTAGGAATCTGTTTTCTACCCTTTGGACCTCTTCAATCTTAGCGTAGCCCCACACACCGGCCCCATAAATTACGCTACCGATGCATTTTGCCTTGTAAATTTCCAGGAGTTCAACAGTAGGTCGTCTTCCTAATTTGCTGGCAAAATTAACCAAAGCGGCTGTTGTTCTAGCAAAGGTGAGTTTTCTAGACTCGATGGCACTTTTCCAGGAGCATGTTTGATTGAAAACAATACCCAAATATGGGTACATATTAATGCTCTCTATTTTTTGATGGTCTACAGAAATAGTCATTTTGTTCTTTTTCAATGACCCGAGAGACATTACAAATGTTTTTTTAATATTAATCCTCAGGTCCAAGTTCTCCATAAATGAGTGGTATTTCGCGAGGGAACGCTGCAGATCGAGCGGAGTTTGCGCCAGAACTACAGCGTCATCCGCGTAGAGTAGAGCCGGTATAGAGCGATGGTTTATGGTGGGGAGGTCCTTTGCCCCAAGTAACATGGCTTTCTCCAAGCCATTTGTATATAAATTAAACAAAAATGGGGCCAGGACGCATCCCTGTCTAACACCGCGCTCCACTCTGAACGGTTTTGTCACCTCACCCCCCAAGCCATATCTCACGCGGGCTGTAGCATCCGAGTACAGTCCGCGCAGAAAAAGTATTAGGGGCTCCTCTATTCCCATATTCTCAAGGATGATCCACAGTTTAGTGTGATTGACGCAGTCAAATGCTGCGGAGAGATCCACGTATGCCAAGTAGAGGGCCCCTCCTTTGGCACTAACATATTTGTCTATCATCAAGGAGAGGTTAAGGGCTTGCTCTGTAGTTCCCAAGCCCTCACGGAAACCATACTGAAGATCCGAAAGAACTTTGTTATCCAGTGCCCATTGCTGCAGACGCTCTAGGATAACTCGACCAGCCACTTTCCCAAGTGAATCTAACAAAGAGATCGGTCGGTAACAAGATGGCAAGTGGCGGTCCCCTTTTTTAAAGATGGGGACAAGAATTGATTTAGTCCAAGAATCAATAGGGCCCAATGCACAGGAAGCTTGTAGAACCCTTGTTAAAATTGGAAGCCATAAGCCCATCATGAATTTAAAAAAATCAATTGGAACCCCATCGGGGCCTGGAGCTTTACCATTTTTACTAGCTTTTAAGGCTTGTTCCACCTCCTCATATCGAATGTTAATTGGGAGAGGGAGATTTGGGGTGTATGATCTAGAAAATGTTAAAGGGTCAGCAGTTAAGGGGAGGCTGAATATCCGCTCAAAATATCCAAGCCAAGTTTGTTCGTCTATTGCAACCTCGACAGTTGACTTTGGCGCAGAATCAGTTAAAAAAGGGGACTTCACAACCTTCCAAAAGGCAGCGGTGTCACCAAGGATAGATGTTTTATGTAATTGATCCCAAAGCTCTTTTTTTAGGTCATTTTTCCTACGCCTTAGAGCTTGTTTATATTTGATTCTGGAGGCTGCAATTTCCTTGCTGTTCCTTACCTTATTTTGAAGGACAGTTTTTAAATTCTTGTACGCTTTGGTACAGGAAGAGTCAAACCATCCCTTAGGTTTTCCATTTTTTAGATTTACGGATAAAGAATCCTTTATTGCAATCAATAATGTTGCAAAGTTATCCATGATTCCCTCGTTAGAAGTGCCTGGATCGAGACATTTATTGATCACTGGGCCCATTTTTTTTACCAATGATATTGTAATAACCATGGGATCAACCTTTTCCCATCTTAGTGAATATCCATTCAGTCTATCTAAAATTAAATTGTTTTGGGCTAAAGTTGCCTCAATATTAAGCCTCTCTCGAATCTTGGGAGTTTTTAGAACGAGACTGATAGGGTAGTGATCACTAATGGCAATATCATGTGTTTTACAGGTGAATAAATCTTTACCTGCAGCCATAGAGAGAAATATAAAATCAATGGTAGATGGCCTGCCTCTTCCGTTAAAAGTTGGTAGCACCGGTATGGGAGGATTCAACATATTATTAGCTAGTGTAAGATCTAATCCGCTCAAGATCTCATTCAAGAGATGTCCAGTTGAAGTGTGTGAAAAGTGAGGTAACGGATCAACATTCTCATCCACTATGCCACACACTATGTTATCACTATGATTACATAGATTTTGATTAAAATCCCCACCCCAAATTAAGACCAACTCCTTATGAGTTTTTAAGAGTAAATCTTGAAAGTGACCGTGTAATTCCTTAGTTACATTAACCAAATCAGAAGCAGAAAGAATATTATAAAAATTCACTATAACTAAAGCTTTGCAGGTATTCCAATGAAGGAGGAGAATTTGGAAATTTACGTTTAACGTTATAGGGACTATTGATGTAAAACGAAGGGTATTAGAAACAAAAATAGTCAGACCCCCCTTAGCCCTACCAGAGGGAGAGGGTAAAGCTGGGGAAAAGTATGTTTTAAAACCCTCGAGATGTATTTCAGTGGAAGCCCAGGTTTCCTGAAAGCACAGGATATCAAAATCATAAATAAAAGCAAGCCAAGTGTCATTCAGAACCTTTGAACGGAGACCAGCCACATTCCAAAATAGAATATTAAGCAATGAATCATCTTTATAAGCCGCACCATCAGGGATCGTTCTCAGCAAATCCACATGGTTGAGACACTGAACTGAGGGTAGCAAGAGGGGGCCAGACGTTTCAGAACCCACGGACATACGATCCAGCTCTACACTGGAGGGAAATGGATTACACATGGGCATAGCTGACAAACCGTCCAGATTAAGTCAATCCACTCTCTCCAATTCAGAAAGCTGATCGTAATAGTTGAAGGTCGGAATATTATAACGTAGTCTGGGAACCTCATTTCTAGCCACAGCTGATAAGTCGCGGGATTGTGTATCTAACAAGTTGGAAAAAGATTGGGGATAGAAGAAAGTCAAATCCCTAACTTGAATCTTGGTGTTGGCACTAAATGGAAAAAAATTACTGATATGGTGAATCACTCGCCTATCCCTAAAATGTATTACAATGCAGTCTCCTGACATATCCTTTGGCCTACGGCCCACCCAACTTAGCCTTCTTGCGAACAAGATTTCTCCAGAGATAGTGTGGGGTAACGGTCTATTCGTATTCAGCCAATGGGCAACTTTGTTTCTTAACTCGGGGAATGTTTCTGTTTTGCCCTGTATTAATTCTGGTACCCCGACTAGAACTGCAGTATATGGAGTTGTTTGTGGGGGTAAATCAATATGTGGAAAAGACTGCATCGGGGTTGGTTGTGTGGAACGTTCCATAGGGAGACCTGGAATGTTAATAGTATTTGTTACGCGGCTTGCGGGCTCAGCGTCCCTGTGTGGGGCAGCTTCCCCTGTTGCCCTGGATTCGGGCATTCCCAAGGGAGCAGATGGAATGTTAGTAGGCAGAGTGGACAATACCGGAGTACTAGGGCGAATTGGTGTTAATCTTTTTTTACCTAAATGTGGGTCAGTATTTTGTTTGACTCTAGGATGTAAGTTAACTTCCGCTTGGCCAAGACTAGTACTAAAAGTGTTCATTATTTTTTCCATATTGTCCATTTTTTCCCCTAAACACTTTACCCTTTCTAAGAGTGGAGACATTAAGGACTTCATGAGATGTTCGATTCTTTCCAGAAGATTCTCGTTTGAAGGGGGAGAAGGAGATGGAATAGATATTTGATCAGGTGAATTAACATACAAGTCATTATCCTGAGACGATTTAGCTACACTCGTGGATACATTTTTGACTGCTTTTTTACCTCTCGTAGCGATGGATTTCGTAGTGACCTTTTTGTATTTATTTTCGCCAGAGGTACATTTCAATGTTTTAGCAAGCTTTACGTTTTTTATGTTGAGCCCATCCCTAGTAGAATGTTTTAAAATAGACCTGTTTTTTTGCCCTCTTGTTATTACCCTCGGAGTGTGAGGTGGTGGGCTTAACGGGGGGGATGAAATCAAAAAAGGGTTTATGGGTAAATCACAGGTTGGAGTTAGGGGAGCAACCCCTGAGTGGGGAGGAAAATCTGGAGGCAAGTCATTAGAAAAAATAGTGGGGGACTGAGATAATCTAGGTAAGTCTGGGTTTGTGGTAGGAGAGTCAATAGCCGTGATAGATATAGCTGACTGAGTGATAGGGATAAGATGGGGCCCCGGTAGAGCTACGAAAGAGCCAGGAACGAATCTTGGGAATTAATAGTTAAAAACGATGTATTGGTCACTTGTGGGGGAAGAAGACTACCAGCGGGTAAGGAGAGGCGGTGTTCGGTATTTTCGATTGCATTAGCAACCACCCCTATTGTTTTCTGTAGCATACGATCAATAGCGGTCAGGCTAGGTAATGGTTTATTTACATTCTCAGTGTGATTTTTTGCGTGTGTTATGCCTGATTGGTTTCTCCTACTCATATTTCCACTGTTAGGGACACGCAGAGCAAGGGAAACAATAGGCAACAAGATGAGCCAACCAATGGGGATGGCCCGACCCGGCCAGTCCGGCCACTAACGGCCACAAACGGTCCCGCCCTTGTCCTGGGCTTCTCCCAGCGCGCGACCGCGCACGACCGCGCAGCGGATGTAACAGTCAGTTAAATGTCTGGGGCGGGAAGAGGATGCAGCTGATTCAGGTTACGAGGCTGCTGGTCCTCGCAGTCCCGTCCACAGCGTCCAGCCGCCAGCAGCTTTCACAAGGGTTCTGGAGTCACTCTCAGTAAAAAAGGATTCAATAAAATAAGGCAGGCTTCCAAAAAGAGTTCACAGGACTCCCTCGGCAAACGGCTCCCGCGAAGCGGGGGCCGTGAGGAGTTATATAGTAGCAGGCAGCGGGGGCGGGAAGAGGATGGAGCTGATTCAGGTTACGGGGCTGCTGGTCCTCGCAGTCCCGTCCTAAGCGTCCAGCCGCCAGCAGCTTTCACAAGGGTTCTGGAGTCACTCTCAGTAAAAAAGGATTCAATAAAATAAGGCAGGCTTCCAAAAAGAGTTCACAGGACTCCCTCGGCGAACGGCAATCCTGCACTTGTTTGATGGAAAAATCGTTTTCTCTTATCACATACTCATATTTTCTTGGCATAGCTTTGCTTTGAGATTTGACTCTGCACCTAAAGTATTTGATCATTTATGTCAAAACCCATTTTGTTACCTCAGATTTTTCTGTTTTTAGTCAGAAATATTGTAACTTTCTTCGTTATCTCAAGAAACTGGTCACTTAAAATGAGGTGAGTTGTCCTCTTATGTGAATGGGTGTCATCAGTGTCTAATGGTTCCAGTGGTGTCTCTTCCTTTTATCTTCAAGGATTGGGCATACACTGCAATATATTAAGTTGGCCTGCTTCATTCGGCACTTTGTTGGATCCACATGCAGGTGTGAGCAATAATCAGCCAGGATCCCCACAAGACTTCACGAGACGACCTTAAGTACAAAAGATGTAGGGGCATATTTACAAGCACCTATCTCCACAGGAACATCACTTTTAGTGACGTTCCTTTGGCGATATGAGCTTTGCCTTATTTACAAGGCAGCGTTAAGCCACTTAAAGTGGCTTAACTTGGCCTGGTAAATAAGGCATCCTTTCACGCTATAGTTAGAGTGAAAGGGGTGGGAAATGTGTGTTCTGATGGGCGTTTTACCACAGCACCCATTTATTTTGACCTGTCCCATATGTACAAAGGTGAGTAAAAATGAGCCAGCGCCAAAATTAAGACTAAAAGCAAACATGGGCTTAACATGGCGAAACGAAGAGAAATGCTTTATTTCTCCTCGTTTTTGCTGTTTCTGTGTGTGCTGCATTGTGCATAGACACAGCAAAATGCCATGCATGTTTGTTTATGTGCAGGAAGGTGTATCTTTCTGCACATAAACATCATTTTAAAAATGACGAGTTGCAACATCTATGTGTGCTGCACAAAGCAGCACTAATAGAAGTTACAAATCGCCATTTAAGATTGATTATGTGCAGGGAGGGAAAACAACAATCATTCCCACAATGCAGGTACCCATGTACTATGGTGTAGGGCTGCCGGCGTTGGCGCAGGGGGAAACACTGGGCTGCACCGTATTGTTATAAATACAGTGCAGCCCAGCGTTTCCAAAGTGATGGAGCGCGGCGTCACTTTCCTTATAATTATGCCCAATGGGGGCATATTTACAAGCCCCTATCACCACAGGAACGTTACTTTTAGTGAAGTTCCTGTGGTGATAAACCCTCCGCCTTATTTGCAAGGCAGCGTTAAGCCACTTAACGTAGCTTAACGCCACCTTGTAAATAAGACCCCCTTTCATGCTACACTTAGTGTGAAGGGGGTGTGCAATGGGTGTTGTAGTGAGCGTTCTGCTGCAACATCCATGATTTTGATGCTGCCCCCTATTGACAAGGTTGGCGTAAATAGGAGGCAGCACCAAAATTAAGATCAGGGAAAACCTGGTCTTAACATGGCAAAACGAGGAGAAATGCCATGAATGATTGTTAATGTAGAGGAAGGTGTCCCTCCCTGCACATAAACAATCATTTAAAAACATGCAGCACACATAGAAGTTACAAATCGCCATTCTGGATTGTTTATGTGCAGGAAGGGACAACTTCCTGCAAATAAACAATTATTCCCTCAACGCAGCCACCCTTGTACTATAGTGCAAGGCTGCCTGAGATGGCGCTAGGCAGTTGAATTTAGCACCAACGCAGAGAGAAACGCAGGGAAGCACCGTATTATTGTAAATACGGTGCATACCTATGCTTCCAAAGTGACAGAGCGCAGCGTTACCAATTTTGGAGCTAACCCGCGCTCTGCCCCTTTCTTATATATATGCCCAATAGTTTGTCTTTATTTCTGAAGGACCCACGACCAGAACAACCACCGGAGAGGCTCTGAGATGAACAGGCAGCTGACTCTAGCCTTTATATTCCAGATTCAGCCCAGCGCTAGACGCCATCAGTATTCTAGACAAGTCAAATAACAACACAATAACCTTCCTTATACAAAACAAAGCAAATTAAGACAAAACAAAGTCATGCAGCTTGGTAGGTAACTTGACTGTCAGTGAACTACGTGTCCAAACAGCCTCATCAGTGATCTCAGACATTCTGGTGTCAGAAACACTGGTTTTGACAGTTATAGACTCATTGAGGCACGCATTTGGAGTAGAGAACACCTCATTTGTATCACACACCCCAATTTCTGAGTTATTCGTGACAGATGCCCTGCTGTTAGCAGGTGCACAGTTGCTAGAACTACCCACGTACTCCTGTGCATCATGTGAGACAGCATTACTGCTGGCAATATCAGTTGTTCATGGATTCCCCAGCTTCCTTTTTACAGTATGTAGGCGAATATATCTCTGCCTGCAAATCAGATAGCTGAACCACACTGTATCTGTTCCACCATTCCTTTCCATCCAACAAAACAGAAGCTTTGCCTGAAATAATAAATATTCTTACTGGCATGGAAAATGTTTACTCTCCTATACTAACTCTAAAAGGTTACCTAATCAAAACACAATTATTCAGAGTAACTGCAACATTTATGACATTTTTCCTGAGATTGTAAATTTTCTTCTGTATTTCTTGTCTAGACAAGACCCTCTCATTTCTTCCAGTAAATCTTCATTCTTGCTTTCAAACAAATCTTGCTTACTTTCAGCAATCTTTGCCAGCCAAAAGCTTCCCTTGCTCTGAAAGCCTTAAATGGTGCCACCCTTTTTGTGGAATAGGGTGTTGTGAGATACGCCCATATTTTCTCTTTTAGAGAAGTTGAAACATTAATATTTTCTTCAATAGCAGGCTGAATCCCCTCTTTCAAAATACGATTAACCTTCTTAACCTAACCATTGGATATGGGACTATAGAGAGCAAGCTGAGAATGCTTAATGTCAAATTTGTACATTAATTCTGTCATTTGACTGGAAATAAAGTCATACCATTGTCAGTAACAATATTATATGGAGAACCCTCAACCATAAAAATGTTCTCTAGGAAAGAGATGACTGTCGTTGAGTAAGCTGTTTCGAAGAATGAATAATATAACCACTGAGAAAAATAGCTTATCACAACAATCAAATATAACTTTTCAGAAAGTACATAACTGAATATTCCTGAGAAATCCAAGGCCACCTTATCCCTTGTCTGGAAGTGGCACTGGAAATATTGGCTTTGCTGAGATGCTCCAATGCTTTTTAGAGACTGTGTATTGTGAACACTTGCCAATAAGCACTGGCACCTATTCGTCTAACCCTGGCCACCAAACTTTCTGTCTCAACTTCTTACAAGTGGTAGAAATACACATGTGGCCTTCACGGGACATTCTAATGATTGAATGATTTTGCCACTCAACTAAGCTGGCGGCACAAACAAACAATTCCTTAGGCAAAAAGTGTTCTCACAAGAAAGTTCCATAGCTCTCTGACAAAAACTCCTTAATTCATCGGTCACAATTGTCTCCGAAGGCTAACCTGTCTTAATGTAATGAAACCCCTTCAACAAAGTTTTGTCATTAGCCACAGAGCCATAGCTACGTGGGGGGGGGGGGGTGATTTGAGGGCCGGGCCAGCCAATATGGATCTTCGGCCCCCTTAAATGACCAAGGCACCTCGCACAGAATAGAGGTGTGGGAGTTCAGAGTTCAGTAGGCTAATGAGCAATAAAAATGCATTTAAACTTGGTTTTATCTTGTTACATTTGATGCGTGTTCCAAGACATGTTAAATACATGTCAGGCTTTCTTCTGACAAATAAATGCTTATTATTTTATTGTGGAGATGTTTACTTTTCTTCCTTGTCTGCAAAGTGATAGGATTTTGTAAAGTGAACTATGTGGCAATCTTTCTGTGGTACAGACAGGGCTGCTGGGATTAGGCAGCAATGGCGGCCTAAATTATGCAGCAATATTACATAAAATTATGTAGCAAGAACACAGGAATTACTCCGTGTAATGTGGCAAATGTTTTAATAGTATCACTTCATTATGATGTCATTTTTGCACATGTTAGCACTGTCTGGGCAAAAGTTTCACATTATTAGTAACAGTTCCACATCCAGATACCACTCGCTGTAAGACTAGTCAACCTAAGCAGAGGACCGTCCACTGCAGGGCAGCACGCGTTGCAGCATTTGAGTAACTTTTGATCTGTTTGAGCTAGAAACAAAATGTTTTTTTGTTAAAATCTGCAGAATATGCAGCGTATGATGGATTAGATGGCAAATGAGGTACATTAATAATTATGTGGTAAAGACTCATAATTTCAGTGACTTTGTGTACAGAGAGTGTGAAGCAAATCCTGTAGGATGTTAATTTGGTTCTAATTCACAAACAATTTAAATACCTGTAAATAAACTGTACAAATATTTCAAGATATACCAGCAGTTACAGAAGCAAAAAATGAAGCACATTATTTGTTTTCTACCTATGAAGTAATGAAAACAAGATTTTAATAGGATCAAAATCTTGTTTATGCACAGGCGATAAATATTGCATTGCACATTCGTATAGCTCTTATTTCCCCGTGTGTGGCTCTGAAGTGCTTACCTACATTCATGGGCAGCAATCTACACCCGATAGGGTGGGTTGTGGTTAGAGGGGTGTTGTCTTTGTTTTGGGATACAATGTGGGAAGTGATTTCATGTTGTGTGTGATAACCACCAAGGTGCAGTTATCATGTTTTGACACGCAGCGTGTAGCAGTGTGGTGGATAATGAGGTGTGAGAAAGAAGCACAATTTATGCTTTTTCAGTACAGTGGCAGCTGTGAGTAGCTCTGTGGGTCCCATTATGGTATTTCTTATGATTATAATCTGTTTAGCTGTTTACTGCACTGGGTTGTCCAATCAGAAATCTTGGCTCCGATTTGCTTACATGTCATGTCAAGTTGTCTAGTGAAACAGCTTGCTGCACTGCTCTGCATAAAAGTCAAACAGCAGAAATGTACAATGTTTACAAAGGAATGGTGCTTCTGCTTTCTCCTACAGCTGGTGCACTGTGTACTGCCGAGTGCCAAAGCAGGTACCCTTGCACTGTAGTGCAAGGGTGCCTGCATCACAGGCAGGTTTGTTTTTATGCAGGAAGGGACAACTTCCTGCACGAACACAATCCATAGAGGCATATTCCACTTATGCAGCACAAATACAATGAGGAAATAATAAGAAGAAATAAGTACATTTCTCCTTGTTACGCCTCACTGTGGAAGGCGTACCATTTTGACCCTTTCCCAAGTTTACTAGCTTTAGTAAATCTGGTAATGCACCAAATTCCATAGGTGGATGTATGAGATCATCCATGTTCCACCCATGGAATGCCTTCCCAACGCAAGGTAACTCAAGGGTGTAATATACACTGCTTTGCATTACTTCATATTTAGTAAACTACACAAAGCCAAGCAAGGTAGCTACACATTACTTAGTAAATTCCAAAAATGATTTGGTGTCAGGCTGCACCACAAAAGTGAAGCAAGCCTGATGCAAAATGTTAGTAAATCTGCCCCCTAGTGTATAGTTCTGGGCCGGAGCTGGCATTTTTTCAGGGAGAAAGAAGTGGAGAGAGATGCTGGGATGTTTATTGTTACTATCACCTCATATCTGAAAGCCATTGTGGGATGTAAAGAAGCGGCCATAGTGTAAAGATATTTGGGACCTGCAGTCATGGACTAAATTAAAGTCCTTCAATTAACCTGAAGTGTATGACAGATCACTTCAGTATTTCCATGCCTATTTATTTAGTAATGGCAAGTTTATTGGCTGCACAGTACTGGTGATGGACAACCCTCGTAGCAGATATGTCTTATGTGAATGTAAGAGGTGTAAGGTAATCAATCAATCAATCAATCAATTCGAACATTTGTAGAGCGCACTACCTATCTGTGAGGGTCTCAAGGCGCTGGGGGGGAATGCTGCTACTGCTCGATTAGCCATGTCTTGAGGAGTCTTCTGAAGGTTAGCTGGTCCTGGGTCTGCCGTAGGGGGATGGGGATGGTGTTCCAGGTCTTGGCGGCGAGGTGAGAGAACGATTTGCCACCGGAGATCGCTCTTTGGATGCGGGGGACTGTGGCGAGGGCGAGGTTGGCGGAGCGGAGGTGACGGCTGAGGGTGTAGAAGTTGAGTCTTCTGTTGAGTTATGCTGGACCGGTGTTGTGGAGTGCCTTGTATGCGTGGGTGAGGAGCTTGAAGGTGATCCTCTTGTTGACGGGGAGCCAGTGCAGCTCTCTTAGGTGGGGTGTGATGTGGCTGTGGCGAGGGATGTCGAAGATCAGGCATGCAGAGGCATTCTGAAAGCGTTGAAGTCATTTCAGGAGTTTGGCCGAGGCTCCTGCATAGAGGGCGCTTCCGTAGTCCAACCTGCTGCTGACGAGGGCCTGGGTGACCATTCTTCTTGTTTCGGTGGGGATCCACCTGTAGATCTTGCAGAGCATGCGGAGGGTGTTGAAGCAGGAGGACGAGACAGCGTTGACCTGCTTTGTCATGGAGAGGGCAGAGTCGAGGATGAACCCTAGGTTGCGTGCGTGGTCGGTGGGTGTTGGAGCTGTTCCCAGTGCAGTCGGCCACCAGGAGTCATCCCAGGCTGAGGGGGTGGATCCGAGGATGAGGACTTCTGTCTTGTCCGAGTTTAGCTTCAGTCGGCTGTTCTTCATCCACTCGGCGACGGCTTTCATTCCTTCGTGGAGGTTGGTTTTGGCGGTGGGGGGTCCTTGCTGAAGTAGAGGATCAGCTGGGTGTCATTGGTGTAGGAGATGATGTTGAGGTCATGCAGTCGAGCAACGTAGGCAAGCGGTGCCATGTAGATGTTCAACAGTGTTGGGCTGAGGAATGAGCCCTGGGGTATGCCGCAGATGATCTCGGTGGCTTCGGAGCGGAAAGGGGGGAAGCGGACACTCTGGGTTCTGCCAGAGAGGAAGGAGGTGGTCCAGTCCAGGGTCTTCTCTTGGATCCCAGCGTCGTGGAGGTGTGTGCGTAGGGTGCGGTGGCAGACCGTGTAAAAGGCGGCTGACAGGTCCAGGATGATAAGGGCCGCGGTTTCACAGTTGTCTAGCAGGGCCATGATGTCATCCATGGCGGCGATGAGGGCAGTTTTGGTACTGTGGTTGCTTCGAAACCCGGACTGAGATGGGTCCAGGATGCTGTTCTCCTCAAGGTAGCCGGTCAGTTGTCTGTTGACGGTCTTCTCGATTACCTTCACCAGGAACGGGAGCAGGGAGATGGGCCGAAAGTTCTTGAGGTCCTTGGGTCAGCCTTGGGTTTTTTGAGTAATGCGTTGACTTTGGCGTGCTTCCAGCTTACCGGGATGGTCGCTGTCTCAAAGGAGATGTTGATGGCTTTCCGGAGATGAGGTGCGATGGTGGTGCTGGCTTTGTTGAAGATGTGGTGTGGGCATGGGTCTGACGGAGATCCGGAGCGGATGGTGTTCATGATTTTGATGGTGTCGTTGTCGTTTATGTTGGTCCAGGAGAGCAGGGGGTCAGTGCGGATGCTGACCATGGGGGCGGAGGTCTCAGGGTTTGTCGGGGCGGTCATGGCATTGAAACTGTTGTGGATGTCTGCGATCTTGCAATGGAAGAAGGTCGCAAGGACCTCGCACAGGTCTTGCGAAGGTCGGATGTCGTTGGTGTTGGAGCTGGGGTTGGAGAGTTCCTTCACGATGTTGAAGAGCTCTTTGCTGTTGTGTGGGTTGTTGTCTAGGCAGTCTTTAAAGGAGGTCCTTTTGGCGGATCTGATGAGGTGATGGTGTCTGTGGGTGGCGTTCTTGTGGGCTGCGTAGCTGTCTGGTGTCTGTTTACGGTGCCATTTCTTCTCTAGCTTTTGGCAGGTTTGCTTGGAGGTCTGGATGTCTTCAGTGAAACAGCTGGTTCTCTTGCTGGTGTGACTGTTGGAGGTTTTTTTGATGGGGCGAGGGTGTTGGCGCAGTCGTCGATCCACTGTCTGAGGTTGCGGGCGTCGGGGTCTGTGGGGTCGGCGGGTGGGCTCCGGGCGAGGGTGGTGGTTAGCTGGTCTTCGGTGACTTTGCTCCAGCAGCGGTGGGGGGGTCTGTTGTGTGCGGTGGTGGGTCTCCAGAAGATGAAGTGGATGCAGCGATGGTCGGTCCAGTGGAGTTCGGTGGTGTGGTTGAAGGAGACGTGGGATCTTGCGGAGAAGATGCGGTCCAGCGTGTGGCCGGCGGAGTGGGTGGGTGTTGTGACGAGTTGTCTGAGTCCAAGGTTGGCGAGGTTGTCGATCAGGGTGGTGGAGTTGGTATCGTTGTTGTTCTTGAGGTGGAAGTTCAGGTACCTGAGGAGGATGGAGTCTATGGAGGCGAGGGCCTGTGTACTGACGAAGTCGGCGATGGAGTCGCTGAACTGTGGCCAGGGTCCAGGGGAGTCTGTAGAGGAGGGTTCCTCTGAGGGTGGTGTTGGGGTCAGTGTGGATCTGGAAGTGCAGGTGTTCAGCGGTGCTGAGGATGTCGTTGTTGTTGGTCGAGACTCTGAGAGTGTTCCTGTGGACGATGGCGATTCCTCCTCCTACTCCGTTGGCGCGGTCCCTGCGGGCGATCTTGTGGCCGTCCGGGAAGGCTATGGCGATGTCGGGTGCCGAGGAGGGGTTCAGCCAGGTCTCTGTCGAAGGACGGTAGAAGGTTAATGCCAGAACGCATCAGCACCATTAATAAAATGCCCTGTCCGCAAACTAGAAAAGATGTGTGTGCTTTTATAGGCATCACTTCGTACTGTCGACAGTGGATCCCTAATTATTCTTTACTAATCAAACCCCTGCTTTCATTAACAATGAAAGACGTCCATGAGCCTTTACTTTGGATGCCAGATTGTCAGCGATCCTTTGAAGAATTAAAAAATGCACTTTGCTCTGCACCAGTACTAGGTACACCTGACTACAACAAGCCCTTCATGTTATACCTCCACGAGATGGCTGGTTGTGCTCTCTCGGTATCGAATCAAAAATTTGTAGATAGACAGAGATCTTGCGCTTATTTCTCTGCTTTGTTTGTTCCTGTCGCAAAGGCCCTCCTGAGTTGTCTGCAGGCAGTCGCGGCTGTGGCCACTTCCATCAGACAATCGGCTGGACTCATACTTTATGACCTCACAGTTACGGTGCCCCATGCAGTGGACACACTTTTGAATAAAACAAGAACACAGCACCTCACCAGTGCACTTCTTAAAGGCTATGACTTGACATTGTTTGCCAAACAAATCACGATCAAAAGATGTGCCACTCAAACCAGCCACGTTACTACCCCTCCCTTCCGATTGTGATGCAGCTGACAAATATGATTGCATTTTCCGAACAGAGGAAGAGACGAAAGGACAGGTAGACTTGACTGATGTTCCCTTATCTGATCCCCGAGGAGAACTATTTGTCGATGGCTCTTGTTTTAAATTATCGGATGGCACCACCACTGCAGCTTATGCTATTACTACATTGTGCACAGTCGTATTGACATCACGAGTTCCCTATCAATCTGCCCAGGTGGCAGAACGTGTTGCCCTTATACGAGCTTGTGAATTGAGGGAAGGATTGGTTGTCAATATTTACACAGATAGCCAGTATGCATTTGGGGTTGCACATACCTTCGGACAACTATGGGCAGAGAGAGGGTTTCTTACCTCCCATGGTACTAAGATACAACATGGACACCTGATATTACGATTCTTATCTGAACTAACACTTCCTGAGAAAATGGCTATTGTGAAGTGTAGTGCCCACAAGAAAGTGACAGATGACATTAATAGAGAAAATGTGTTTGCTGATCAGACAGCCAAAGAAACTACTCGGAGTAAGATAAAGAGAATAGATGGGTTCCCAAGAACACCGTGTTTGAAAACACGGTTGAAAGTGTGAAAGAGATACAAAGTGAGGCCATGGTGGAAGAATTAGCTGTGTGGCAAGACAGTACAGCACGTTTAGATGACAAAGGGATGTGGATTGATTTTTCTGGAGAACAGAAATGGATGTTACCCGATGCATACGTGCTCCCTGTGGTTACTAATATCAGCGCAAAAGGTATTTGTAAATTATTGGCCCCGGTTTGGTGTAACGATAATATTTCCAAGACCGCTGCACATTTAGTGAAAAGTTGCATGATTTGTGTGAGGCACAATCCAGGAAAAGGTACCCCCACTCCATCCGGTATCTTTGCACCACCTACATTCCCCTTTGAAGTCCTTCAAATGGACTTCATTGAGCTAGAAAGTTGTAACAATCTCAAGTATGCCCTAGTGGTTATATGCACTTTCATTTAGTAAATGGGTTGAGGCTTACCTCACTGAAGACACTACGGCCACCACAACTGCAAAGGTGCTCATTAAAGAGTATTTACCATGATTCGGAATGCCCAGAATTATCTGGAGTGACAACGGGTCTCATTTTAATGGGAAAGTGATTAGGCTAATATGTGAAGGCTTGCATATTAAGCAGAAATTCCATGCTGCCAATCACCCGCAGTCAGCGGGCCTTGTCGAGATGTAGAATGGTACATTAAAACTGAAATAGGCAAAAATTTATTCAGGAGACAATAGGGTTGAGATGATTAGGTGCTCTTCCGTTAGCTCTTTTGTCAAATAGGACTACAGCACATTCTAGAACTGGCTTATCACCCTATGAGATTGTTTTCGGCCGCCCAACAAATGCCTGGGGTTCCTTAGGCCTAAAAGATATTCCGATATTGAATATCCTGTATTGCTTGATTACCTTGGGCAATTGATGGAAAGTTTGCGTTCAATTCACCAACAGGTGCAAGACTCCTTCCCTCCTAAGCCAGAGGGTCCCAGCTACAGCATCTAGCCCGGAGATGTCGTGCTTATCTGTAATTTTCAGAGGAAGAAAAATTTGGAGCCTAGATGGAAGGTCCTGAACAAGTCCTTCAGGCTACACAGATGGCTATAAAGGTTGCTGGTCGAAAGAATTGGGTCTATGCGACCCATTGCAAAATAATGCCTTTACCGTTGCCTTAAGATCAGTGGGTCAAGGAAGGCATAGAAGACATTGAATTTGAACAGGTGCCCAGATTCGTGCCCTTTATTGACTCAAATGCTTTGAATGAGGCTGTCCCACCAGAAATACGAGCTATCCAGGAGCCTCTGTTCTGTGATCACACAGTGCCTGGAACCGCCAGGACCAATTTAAGTCAGCGGATGAGGACCACCGAGTCGAGGAAAAAGAAAAATTAGGGATGGACTGAATAAGGTAGGAAAGTACTGAGTAGCAGTACCGAAGAAGGAGTGGAATATAACACAAATTGCATCTGTTTTGCTCTTCTTGTTTGAACATTAGTCAGGAAAGCATACTTTGAAAGTATATCACTTTTATCAGCGTGGGATAGATTAGGAAAGATCTTAGGACAGAGCAAGCTCCCTTGCTGGTGTTCAAGAGCGTCAACTGATTGATAGACAATAGCAGCCTGTACAAGTGAGGCTCTGACGGACACTGGGAACATTCACATTTTCTTGATTCTTTTTGCCCCTTGTTCATTATGCATCCTTTTGGTAGAAAAGTTAATGAGGAGGATCAGCTAATTGCCACTATACAGCGCCGTACGATTTGGCCTATACGAAATACAATTGTATTTTTTATTGTTTTGGTAACGTGCTAATAATATGTGGGGTATCGTGGTTTCTGGAAGGTGCACATAGTGTACCTACACTTAATGTAGGTGAAGGCATTTCCCCGAGATGCAATAAGTGGGCTGCTCCGGATAATGTGTTTGTAGAAATGCACAGGAGATTTTTTGGAAAAGGGACTGCCTGCTATCCTACTCCGTCTGTCACTAGCCTTTGGCCTGCACACCCATCATCGCTTGTTAATTACACATACACTCGACCACCTCAGTTTGTGGAGGTAAAGGGAATGTTTGAATGTGGTTATCCTGGACCATGTCTGTATCATCAAAAACCACAGGGTAAGGTTTTGCCGGGTTGTGATAACAATACATATTGTGATAATTTTTTTATGGAAGAATAGAATATAACACTATTGGGTTGGTTATTATCCAGCTTGTTGCCCCATAGTGAACAGTACAGATACTTCTTTTTACAACAATTGTTCAGGGATAATACTGTATAAAAATACCCTTTCCCTAGTAAATAAGAAAGATTTGAGCACTTTGGAAATGAATTCCAGATATGCTGCAGTGAATTATGAGGGGCAGATATATGCACATCCAGGGTTTTTATATCTGTCCACTGGGACTTATCCCAATGTCTATAATGGGACAGATGATGTGACTCTTGGAATGGTACTGCCTTTGGGCGTTCCATGTAAATATGCTCAACAAAGAACAAGATGGGTGAAAAGGACACTAACAAAATAATTTTGTGAAGGGGTAGCAGACTTGGAATTGAGCACCTACAGTAATGGGATCACATTTTGATACATCCTCTCCTCCATCCTTACATTGGGTGGTACTGCTATGGCCAGGGGTGAGAAAGCTAGGGAATATTTTTGATGTAAGTTGCAAATTCTATCCAATACTACAGTGGCAGCCTTGATAGATATTACTACTCAGTTAGAAAGCATACAGGTTTATTTGGAACAGACTGGATATGTGGTGGATTTTATCTTGGCAAAGAGGGGTAGAGTATGTGCAATACTTGGTGACCAGTGCGTTGTCGATATAGAAAATTTGGAAAAGAGTATAACACAACACATTCTGGACATCATTGATAACGTCAAGTGGATGGAAAGTGGAAACTGGGGTTGGTCTCTTTAGGGTAATTGGGGTTGGATCCTCAAGGAAATGATTTACTTTATAGCAGTATTAGTATTCTGTTGTATCTTTATTCAATGCCTTCCCCTCTGTTGTTTCTATTGTGCCACTGTTTTCTCGCCCAAACAGAAAATATCAGCCCGTTACCTGAGCCGCTATGATTCTCCAAGCTGATATCGATGATCTTATGAATATAGATAAGGGAATATTTGAGCGACTCATCCCTCCTTGCTGTCCCAATTCCTGATGTTGACTGGAAAGTGTGCCCATAGCTTCACCTTGATTGCATGTCTGATTTTGATGCTCGATCTGCTTCTGATGATGTTACAGTTGCCTTGTCTATGTGCCTGTTTTACCTGTTTTTGAATACCAGAAAATTTCTTTAGCTCATGCTAAAAGGAGGATTTGTTAGATTATGTTTGTTGATGCTCATGTAATGCCATGTATAAGTAAGAATTTGCTGGGCCATTTTCTCTTTTAGACTCCATTTTGTGCGATGTTCGAAACTAATCTTTCCCTGTTCTGAGAAAACACCCTTTGCTAAGTTTCATTTCTGCAACAAAGAATAGTACCAGTACATAGCTTTCCCACTCGATGAAGGCCCACTACCACCTGTCTGGCAGTTTGATCGCAGCCCAGGGTAGAACGGCCTTGAAACTGAGCTTGGTTGTGCAAGATGCAAGAGTGCAAACCTTGTTTTTGTTGTTCGCTGTCCCAACACATCTGTTTGGAAAATTCCACTGTGGGCATGTTCTTAACTAACCACGCAGTTTACATAATGTATTGTTATACTTACTGTTCCTCAGTTCCCTCTGTAGTACTCTTACGAGACTGTGCAGACGGAGCCCAGCTCTGAGCGTATATTAATAAATGGTTATTGGTGTATATTCTCCACTGTTTCTCTGACTCTTCATTTGGTATGGAAAGCTGAGAGGTGGTCTGTGGTGACTCAGGTGGCCCTAAGCAGGTCACTTCCTTCTGGACAAAGTTCAATGTTCATTCCTCTTCAAGACGGACAATGTAGTGACAGTCCGGTACGTCAATCATCTCGAGGGGGATTCGATCAAAAGCCCTGTCAGACATTGCTCGGACTCTATGGGACTACTGTTTAACCAATTGCATTTCCCTGGCGGGGACTCTATGGGAGTACTGTTTAACCAAATGCATTTCCCTGGCGGAGGAACACCTGCTGGGCCGGACCAACCAGATTTTAGTTGCCCCTCGTGACATTGGAGCCTGTGAAAATTGCACCCCAGATTTTCCAACTCCAAGAGCATTTGGGTCAGTTCTCCATGGACCTCTTCGTGTCCCAACTAGACAGGTATTGCATCTGGAGACAGGACCCCCAGGCCGTAGCCACGGATGCCTTCCTTCAGGACTTGAGCATGGAACGAGCCTATGCATTCCCTCCGTTTGCGATGATAATGCGATTGTCAGTGCAAGTGTGCAGACAGGAGGTGGACCTGTTGGTGATCACCCCAATCTGTAGGTCGCAAGCCTGGTTTCCAGTCATGATGGAACTTTCATGGGATTTTACAAACCATCTCTCCCTGTGTCTGGATCTCCTGAGGGGCCCTCAGGGCAACCCTCACCCCCTGATGTTGGTGGGTTCCCTTCGTCTTATGGCGCGGACGATTACCGGGAACTATAGAAAGTCCAGGGAATTTCAGCAGAGGCAGCCTCACTTTTCGCCAGAGCCTGGGCAGATAGCACCACCAGAAGGTACTGATCCGCCTGATCTAGGTGGGTGTGCCGGTGTGTCCAAAACAAGCTGGATTCCATGGGGGCAGAAATTGTCCAGATTCTGAATTTTCTGGTGACCCTGGCTTCTCAGGGCTTGGCATACCATTCCATTAATACTTTCAGATCAGCTATCTTTATGGGACACTTGCCCATGAATGGGCATCCAGTGTGAGAACATTCGTTGGTATGCTAACTTCTAAGGGGTATCAGATTAACTCTTACCTCCAACCCAGGTACTCGGGCCCGATTCACAGAACTAACTTAAGACAAAATCCTAAACTTACTACCATTTTGGTATTCACAGAAGGCACTTACTCATTTTGGTATTCACAGAAGGCACTTACTCATCAATGAGTAAGTGCCTTCTGTGAATACCAAAATGAGTAAGTGCCTTCTGTGTATACCAAAATGAGTAAGTGCCTTCTGTAAATACCAAAATGGTAGTAACTTTAGGATTTTGTCTTAAGTTAGTTCTGTGAATCGGGCCCTCGGTTTTATGGTACATGAATAAGGGCCTTAAACTCTAAGTCCTGGCCTTCCAATAGATACCTGTCTAGAAAGCAGTTATCAGAGAAGCTGGCAATGTTACTATGTCTCATTTTGTGTGGCAGTCTCGGATGTTTGGGCTTTGGACATTACAGGTAGAGTATTCACTCCAGAAGGAATGACCTTTCATATTGCTTGCAGAACAAAATGTAATTCCGGCATAGTATCTTATCCAGAGTTCCCAAAGTGCTGAAATTATGTGTGGTTCGTGCCTTCAAAATGTACGAGGCGGTGATGGGAGCGTTTTGGCCTCATGGGGAAAGAAAATTGCTGATAGCTTTGACTAAACCTCACAGAGCGGTTTCCTCTCCTACAATTGCCAGATGGATCAGATGGATAATGGGAGAAGCAGGCTTTAACCCCTCCCACTTTGGGGTGCATACTGTCAGGAATCAGAAGCAAGGCGCCTGCAAAAACTGAGAGATGTCGTTACATGTGGCAAACAACACAGTTGTTTGGTTCTCATTAAGTATTTTTCGTTGATAGATACTAAATCTCCCATGAGGCAATGGGAGTTATTGTAGTTTGAACACAGCCTATTTGTGGCTGTTAAATACGAACGTTGCACGTCAGTGGGCGTGCGTAATTCTGAGATGCTGGATCTGTTCCCGAAAGTCTTCTTACATGGTTCCCGACCTGTTGAATTCCGTCCGCTCCACTTGGTTGGCATTGAGCGGATTGCTGAACTAGGATTGTTTTCATCTCCCTCTCCAGTTTCCTTCGGAGTGCCCTGGGTGGTAACGGGGAGGATATCAAGTGCCATTCCCTCTTGGAGGAATTTTCAGATTCCCAAACAGACGCTGCAGCGGCTGCATCTAAAGGAGAAACTAGACTGTCAAAGAAGGTTGCAGTGAGTTAACTTTTTCTGTTTCTGTTCCTGGTTCGAGGCAGAGTTCTATCGGAGACAAGTGACTTTTCATAATGGTTCCTGTTGCTGGATTTGGTTATGCGGTAATAACCAGGGATATTTATTATTTTTTATGTTCTTCTAGCTCATTAACTGACTTGCCTTTTCAGTATTTTCTTTTGCTTCGTCAACCACGGAATCGGATTTCCTACGATCCTATCGAAGAGACATTGAATATGGTTGTGCACAAGAACAACGTTTATCAACCTTTTCCTTCCTTTCAAAGACTAAGATTTTGTTTTTTTATATCTTTTGGTACTGAAGGATTCTGAATAACTTTGGTTTCTAATCCACCATTTTGTTTGGGGTATTGTATGCTCGAGACCTGGGCGAAAGTGTTCAATTGTTTTGAGTTTGTTTTATGTGTTGAGTATAATGTTTTTTCTGTTTTCTGGTTTGAAAGGAGGAGGAAATAGTTGTTAAACTGCAATTACTATGTGGGAGAAGTGAGAGATTACAGTATTCTTTTGGAGGTATGTGGCTTTCTTTCATTAGTGAGACTTACTGGGAGTAGTCTTATTCTTTGTGATAACCATTTATTTCTCTTCTTTCAGGCATCATTCCTTCTTCCCTACTGTTCCCTTCCTATCCCTTCCCTCGCTTGATCACCCTAACATTCTCTATTACAGATCTGAATTGAGGGTATCAAGAGGTGAACCTATTGTGCATCGTTTGGATCCTTAGGAGTTCTCTCTTCCATCTTGACAAATGGAAACCTGGCACATTCAGTGAGAGGCATCATGGCCTCCAAAGCTTTCTCTCTGGGGGCAAGGCTGGTGGACATTCTGTTAAAGCCCCCAATGTACCACACTACAGACCTTTTCTGTCCCTTTTCCCTACATTTGTCCTACCTTGCTCTACATATTGGTTTTCATGCTGACCTTTTGCCCAGTTATGTTGCCAAATAAATGTTGTGTGGTTTTCTTCGAAAAGTAGCCTCATTTTTGTTTTTTTAAATAATCTTTATTATGCATTGTATGACAAAAATCCCCACCCCACCCCCCAGTCAGGGTAGAATGTTATTAAACCGTACAAAATCATTTTTGATACATTGGTTGGAAAGAGAGCAAAGTAAAATCAGCAGTTACAAAACATGATTGTCAACAACCCATTCTTTAAAGTGCAGCGCGCGGAATAAATATAATGACGAGACTGAGATTAATAATAATTGACTGAGGTAAAAGCCGACAATAATACATTAGATGTAAACAACAGACCATTCTACAAGGTGCAAATGTACAAGGATAAAGGTATTTGCAAGGCTAAGAGTAGTTAGTAAAAAGGGACAACCAGGGCAATCCCTCTCATCATTCAAAGCCCCCTCCAATTTCTAATCTAGATACAAGTGCCCAAATTAGCAGCCCTTTTTTCTTTGTTTTAACACCCTTTCTGACATGCATTGCATTCTCTAGACTAAAAATAGCTAATAGGTGGGCGAGCCAGTGTTGGAATTGCGGGGGTTGTGGATCTACCCATGTTGTAGCTAATACCAATCTAAAAATCGTCATAGCAACTGCAATAAAATAATCTATCTCCGGGGTAAATTTTTCATCTATGACTCCAAGCATGATTACCTTTGGGCTCAGTACAACATTATGATCTAGCTTAGTGTGAAAAGAAATTGGATTTCATTCTTGCACACCACAAGATGAGCAAGATACGACTGGGGGGGAAGTCACCCAAGATGTTTCCGCCACACAGACTGAAGACATGAAAACTATTCTTCAAGAGGTCAGACAAGGCTTCGCCACCATAGTCGATAAAGTGAATAGTATGTCAACGCGCATAGACGCCATTGTTCATAAACTTGAGGGTCATGAGGAACACATAAAGGAGGTGGAGCGCCGCATATCGGACACTGAAGATACCACCTCTCAGGTCACAATACAAGTCTCACAAATGGACAAACTTTTGAAACTCCTAGCGGCCAAGAACAAAGATTTAGAAGCGAGAAGTCGGCGCAATAACATCAGCGTCTTAGGTCTTCCAGAAACTACTAACACCGGAAAAATGGAGGAGTACATCGAAAAATTACTGTTATCATCCATAGGCGCGAAATCCTTCTCGCCCCAGTTCATCGTCGAGCGTGCGCACCGCACTTTGGGGCAACAACCACCGCCAGGGAGCACACCTCGGCCTATTATCGCAAGACTCCTGAATTACAGGGACCGGGACATAGCACTTCGAGTGGCAAGAAGCAAGCAACAATTGACCTTTGATGGCCTCACATTTTCCATATGTCCCGATTTCACGGCGACAGTGCAAGAAGAGAGGCGCAAATTTACAGCGGCAAAAAATAAACTGCGGCAGGCCCAAACAGACTATGCATTGTTATATCCAACGCGCCTCAGAATTACTTATCAAGGCAAGCAACGCTTCTTCACTAAACCACAGCAGGTGGACGAATTCTTAAAACATCTTAAACGCACCAACCACAATCCTCGTTCACCTACTACCTCTCAGCGCTCCACCTCATCGACTGCAGAATCTGACTCACACTGAATGATAACCAGTTACTCATCAAGCGGCCAAGACACGAGGCGGGACACGGCGAGGGCCGGAGACTCGCACCTTCTACAAACACTTTTCAGAGACCCCAATCTGAACAATAGGACGGTACCGGATGCCATTGTGGGTCTTCACTCTAATGAAGCGCCGGGCATCCTCTGCCCTCTCTGAGATCATTCATACCACCTACCATGATCTCTGATGGCGAGGTGTACTCGTGCAGCACCTAGGGGTTCACACTCATGCTCACTGAGCAACTATTGTGCCACTCATCATACACTCTCTGGACTCATGACTGACACAATCTCCTCTGGGAAACTAAACATAATCACTTGGTGGTGAGATCCACGGAAAAGGCACCAGATATTAGCCTATTTAGATAGACACCAAACCAACATAGCGATGCTACAAGAAACACATAGTAACCTCATGCATACTAATAATTTTGTGCAGAAATGGGCTGACCATAGAATCTTCTCATCCTAGTCATCCTATGCCAGGGGTACAGCCATTATCATCAAAAAACGCACACCCTTTGTCCTGGCAGGCACACTCACCGACCCTGATGGGAGATACTGCCTCGCGTGGGGTTGCTCCTTTGCTGACCTGTGGGTGCGCTGTTAACTCCTGTCACTTGTCTCACCTGGTGCGCCCTGTGTGCCTTGCCCTGCTGACTCCTCCGTCCTCCGCCGCCGCAAGCACCAACAGCGGTCGCTGAGTGGGGACTAACTACATTTCCCAGCAGCCTGTGCGGCCGGAGACCCGCCCACAGCGTTTCCCGCGCCAGGAGGCGCTTAAAAACCCGGCACTTCCTCGGCAGAGCGGGTTGCTCCTTTGCTGACCTGTGGGTGCGCTGTTAACTCCTATCACTTGTCTCACCTGGTGCGCCCTGTGTGCCTTGCCCTGCTGACTCCTCCGTCCTCCGCCGCCGCAAGCACCAACAGCGGTCGCTGAGTGGGGACTAACTACATTTCCCAGCAGCCTGTGCGGCCGGAGACCCGCCCACAGCGTTTCCCGCGCCAGGAGTCACTTAAAAACCCGGCACTTCCTCCACGTCGCGGGACGCGCGCGGGCGGTGCCGGGCGAAGGGCGGGCCGTCTGTGGCCGTCTGGGGCTGGACGAGGCTGGGCTGGGCCACCTCTCTTTCAGCAGCTTCACACGTTTTTGGGGATTGTTTGTTGCACCACCAAGTTGGTTGTTACGTTGTGTGCTGCCAAGGTTTTATTTCATGCTGTGATAACTGTGGTCATATTTGCTGTAGGTATTTCGTAGCAGTGTAAGCTATGGCGAAAATGTTTAACAAGGGCTCTATAGTGGGGGGGTCAGGGACCTTAGACGCCTTTTTAAAAAAAGCTGAAAACGCCGTGTCTAAAGAGATTGAAATTGTGGAAAGACGGTTATCTTTAGAGCCTCCTACCCAGCTTAATTCAGCTGTTCTTACGCAGGCTACCCACTCTATCTCTTCTGGGCCTGCATTAGAGACTTGTCATTCCAGTGTCCAATTTCCGATGAATGTCTCTAGTCCTTCTTTCTCCCCCCCAGCCTCACGCACTAGGCAGTTAAAGACCTCTTCTGTTGCCCCTGTTCAAGTACCCAAGGGAAAGAGAAAAGCTACCCATGCCCCCAATGGAAATCGTCAACATGCTAAACAACCTAGGAATAAAGGTTTGGGTCAAGGGTTGGCCCATCCGGTGGGTAGTCCAGTGGTTGAGGTAACTCCTTTTAAGGGAAGTGGGCTTACTGAACACGGGGCTCAAGGGGACGTAGCTACTATGAGGGACATTCCAGCTGATTTGATTAAGCTGTTAGACGAGCAACTGAGGGCAATTATATCGCCAGTCTTGGACCGACTTAGCAGGATTGACGACAGACTTACTTTGATTGAACGTCATATTGCTGGTCAAGGTGCTCCGTCGTTAAGGCCTAAGCCTTCTGATCTACTTCCCTTAGGTGAAGTCACCTCTAGAGTATCTGAACTGGTCGACTCTATGTCCATTCCTGTTACGGGCCCTATAATCCCCTTACCATCTGATCGGGGATCTAATGGTGTTAGTCCAGGGCCGAGGGGTCACACTGAAAGACGGAGTACACGGGGGGAACCTACACATAAAGAGCGTCCACTGCACTTGCCACCAGAGGCATGTCCATATACGGTTATTTTGGCAAATATCCCGAAAATTTGTGATGGCAAGGAGGAACATTGGTCCTCTTTGAAAAATAAAGCCCTTCACTTTTTGGCTGGAAAGACAGTCTTGGGGAGTCACCTCTTTGATTGTTTTAAAATGGTAAGAAGGGTACCCTGGGTGGGGAAGTCTATTAAGACTCTGAAGGGTGACTGTGTTATTGTGAATTTTAGTTCCCCTGATATTGTTGATAATATTTTAAGACAAACAGGGTCTATTAGAATCCAACAAGACTATGTTAATGTCCTTCCATTGGGATTTTTTTATCCACCACCCTTTTCGGGGCATGTTAGATTGAGAGAGCGCCCCTTTCAGCAAGTTCCTGTAAGTAATTCACTGCTATTGAGTAACAGATTCGAAGTCTTTGGTACTTTAGATGCTAATGACTGACTCAGGGTTGGTGGAGTTCACACCCATAATGATGTTTTTAGTTCTGTGCCTTCCAATTCCGCTGGGTCTTTACCTCCCAGGACACCTGTTGTGGATAACACTGGCAAATGTTCTGCTTTAACAGTTGAAATCTTACCTTTACAGTCAGAGGCAGTTATAAGTGTCACACAAAGGCGTCCTGATGAAGATTCTGTAGTTAGGAGTGGATTAGTTCCAATCCTTAACTCTGATAACTTGGGTGTTGAATTGCCTTCTAATGGAGTAGAGCAAGTGTGTGTAGTGGACACCCCAGCAATAGACACAATTACTGTCCTATCATGGAATATTGCTGGTCTTCGCTCCAAACGAGGTGATCAAAATTGGAGGGCTTTCCTTTCCACTTATCATATAATTGCTCTACAAGAAACATGGGAGGCTACAGATCCTTACTACCTGGATGGGTATCAGTCCTTTATTAAATATGCTGTGCCCTCTGTCATGGGGAGACCTCGAGGGGGTCTTTTGTTATTATTTAGTCTAAAGTTACTATATAGTATGGAGCTGTTACTTACTAACTCTCCTCATATTTTAGCGGTGAAAATGGATTGTGTTAACTTGCCATCATTTTTGGTGGTTAACTTTTATAGCTCATTCACTAGGGTGGATGAGTTAGAGCATCTTAAAGCACTGTCCAGTTTTTTGGACGAGTATGATGCAATTAATGTTAAACCTTATTTGCTTTTACTCTTTGGCGATTTTAACATTCACGTATGCCATCTTAATTGTTTTGCTAATTACCATTATGAATTTTGTCCATATGAAGCTACCCATTTTGAACATTCTAAGGGTGGGATATATTTGGAGAACATGGTACCGACCTATCACTTATACATGCCTGTTCAAGACACGTTGGTCCCTGTCCATACGTTTACGGGTCAAGGCCGTGGTAGTACAATTGATTACATTTTTGTACCACGCATTATGATGAACCTACTGGGTACTTTTCGTGTCACACAAAATGTTTTAAGTGATCATAATCCACTCACTCTGGAAATTAAAGTTAAGGCACTGAGGAAAGATGTTCCTCTGCCTCTGCTCCCTAATACAAACTTAGAGTCTACCAGTCAGGGAAGACGTTTGAGATGGGATGTTATTACTCCGGCAGATTTCTTTGACAACTTATATGAAAGTAAAAAAGAGGATTTTAGCTTGTGTCTTTCGGCAGTGGCACAACCTAGGGCCATTCTGGATGCCTTTGACAGAATTACTAAACAAGCTATGGGAAATCTTACCAGTCATGGGAAACCAAGGCCCAAGAAATTTTAAAACTGGTTTGACCATACCTGTTCTAGTGCTCACTCTGTTCTCTTATTGGCACTGAAAGAACCCGATATCAATCCTAGTAAGATAGCCGAGGCCAGAAGATGTTACAAAAAAGCAATAAAGGACAGGAAAAATTAGTTAAAGAACAAGGCATGGGATGATTTGTCAGATGCAAGTATCCAGAAAAATAGTAGCCAGTTCTGGAAGGTGATTAATAGTCCTCTTTTTAATGAGCTGGAGAATACTAACAAAGAATGTCTCATCTCACCAGACAGATGGGTGGCCCATTTTAGTGGCCTTTACTCGGAGATCAAAGAACCTAATCCAGTAAATTATGCGGATAATACTTTAGCTTCAAGAATCCTTTTTAAGGAGGAAGAGGTCCTGGAGGCCATTGAGGCTATGGCAATGGGTAAAGCCCCAGGTCCGGATGGAGTTCCCGCTGACCTTTACAGGGCTGATTCAAGGTTTTGGGCTAAACTTTTAACTCGTGTTTTTAATGCTGCTTCCGTGATCGGCGCTCCTAAATCTTGGGGCAAAGCTGTTATAGTCCCTCTTTTTAAAAAAGGCTCAAGAGAAGACCCGGCGTGTTACCGGCCTATTTCTCTCCTGGATTCTGCCATGAAAGTAATGGGTAAAGTTGTCCTTGCTCGTTTATCAGTGTGGTTGGAGGAGAAATCTATAATCTCTGACCTACAATATGGGTTCAGACAAGGAAGGGGTACGGTAGGCCAATGCCTTAATTTACATCTCATTATTGGAAAATACACGGTCGCTAAGCAGGGGGACCTCCATTTAGCTTTTACGGATTTGTCCACTGCTTTCGACCTTGTAAACCGGCAAAAATTATGGGCCTTATTAGCCGTTCTGGGGCTTGACCCAGTCTTGATCTCCTTCTTGGCTGTTATTCATGAGGACACCACCGCAGTTGCTCGCCATAGTGACGACGGGAGTCAGACAGATGCTTGGCAGGTAAAGCGTGGAGTAAGACAGGGGTGCATTCTTGCTCCCCTACTTTTCTCACTTTACATTAACAATTTGGGTGTGGTTCTAACCGCGGTTAGTAATGATATTCCCAAAGCCGGCTCTAAAATGATTCCCGCGTTACTATATGCGGATGACACTGTTTTGTTGGCTAGGACCGCGAGAGGTTTACAAGCTCTCTTAAAAGGATTTTATGATTTTATGGTCTCTTTCGACCTATTAATAAATTTTAAAAAATCACATTCCATGTCAATAGGCTCGGGAAGAGCGAAAAGGGCGAAGTTTTTCTGTAATGGGCAGAAATTAATAAAAGTGCAGACATTCCCATATCTAGGGGTTGTTTTTGACGACAGAATATCTTGGGTCATGCAACGTGCTCAGAAAAAGAATAACCTTGCCAGAGCTACAGGCGCTCTGTTGGGCTTTGCAAAGCGTTTGGGGTGTAAACCGCTACCTGCTCTATTAAAAATTTATAGAGCTAAGTGTATTCCCATGGCCCTATATGGAAGTGAGATCTGGGGTTATAAGGCCTCTGCGGACATCCAAGTAGTAGAAAATACTTTTTTTCGGAAATTGTTGTCTCTTCCCCCCTCTGCACCAACTTTTAATATACACGAGGATTTGGGGGCGGGATATCTTGTTGACCTAATATCTGTGGCCCCGTTACTATGTTGGTTGAGGGTCTGGGCGCAGCAGCCTCCAAATCTAAACCAACAAATTATCCAAGATTGTTTGTCCCTAGATGAAGCGACATCTATCCCATGGATCCGTTATATCAAAAACAATTTGAAGTCGCTTGGCTGCCCTGAACTGTTTACCAGTCCTTGTGCGCTGAGTAAAGAGCAAATTAAGGCCTTTAAGACACAGTTCTTGACAAGAGCTATGCTGACAAGGGAAGGAGACGAGTTGGGGAAACCGACAGTTAGGAGGTTTGTTACGCTGAGTTTAAGTGGTGAGATCCAGCCTTATTTAACCTATATCAACAAACCTTTCCATATGTTTTTGCTAATAAGGTTTAAGCATGGTTTGCTCCCCTGGCTCCTGGCTTACCCCAAAGGCTTTTTCAAAGAGGGAACATTGGGGCCTTGTCCTTGTGACAACACTTCTGAACAAAACTTGTTGCACATGGTATTTTTTTGTAAATTTTACTCTTCTCAGCGTAAAAAATACATTCTTCCGATTTTCAAGACTCGTCAATTTGAGCAAGTAAGGCCTGCGCTGGCATATTTACAAATGTTGGAGTCCCCATTTATTTGTTTTGGGGTTGCAAGCTTCATTGTGGGTGCTTTAAGATCTAGAAATAGGGCTCAGTTTATTTAGCTACTCCCCTCATTTCCCAAAGAGTATTGTGCCTAATTAACTGTTGAAGATGGAATTTTTATTGAGAAATTAATTTTTTTAATTGTAATACTGTTGAAGTAACTGTACGACATACTTTTATTGTCTTCAGCGCCAAATTGTATTGTATTTATTTTTTGTGTTTATGATTTTCTTTGTTATTGCATTTGCCCGTAAAATGAACTACTGTACTGTGCTTTGATGGTTTTAAAATGTTAACCGAATAAAGCAAACTTTGACTTGGCCTCGCGTGGGGGCGACTGGGCACGGATTCTGTAACACTGGCATGCTGCTATGGCCCCAATGTAAGACACCCCAGATTTTTTCACGACCCTCTGGGGCAAGATCGTGGAGATAGGCTCCACCCAAATAATATGGGGGGGATTTTAATGCGGTACATGATCCCTCCATCGACCTGTCCAACCCTGCCCCACATCACTACACAAAATCCTGCGTGGCCCTACAAGGCATAACTAAAGCAAGCTTGCTCATTGATGCATGGCGACACACGCACAAGCACAAATGGGAAAGCACACATTTTACTACACAGGCCGCATCGTGGGCATGTCTGGATTACTTGTTTATTTCACAGGGTCTTTGACCTGTCATAACGAGCGTCACGCACTTGGCGTGCACATACTCAGATTATTCTCCAGTTTTCTTGACATTGATCTCACCAGGTTACGGCACCCCACGCTGCGGATGGCGTTTGGAACCCTCCACGCTTTTAGACACAGTTTTCCATACTGAATTGGGAGATGAAATACAAGACTTTTTCTGCAAAAACAGGGACTCTGTGGAGGAAGTGGGAACCATTTGGGAAGCCTTTAAAGTTACCATACGGGGTATCTGCATATCCAAGAGTGCGGGGGTACTTAGGGACATACAAAACACACTGAAGAAGCTGGAGACTGAGCTAAAGACATTAAAGACACAACTTTCTACCGGCCCAAATGGAGAGATCCTGCGGAAATTTCATGACACACTTTCAGACTACACAGACACTGCCAATCGTGAAGCCAAATTCAGGGGCAAATACTAGGTAGCCAGGAGATATGGGGAGGGTGAACGCCCTGGGAAAGTGCTAGCAGAAACTATACATAAGCCACGGTTCTCCAATTACATCCTGGAAATACAAGGGCCGGACGGTTCACTCCATCGCGACACAGCAGACATTCTCAGTATATTCACTGGGCATTATTCCTCGATCTACACTTCCACTAGGACTGACCAACTAGACCTTGAGGAGTATCTTGGCGACGAAGCATAGAGATGATTAGGAGATGCACAACGTTAATTCTTATGTGCCCCTTTCAAATTAGATGAGGTACGCAAGGCTATAATGCACACACAGTCAGGGAAAGCCGCGGGCACGGATGGCCTACCCATTGAATTTTATAAGACATATATAGACCAATTAGCTCCCATTCTTCGTGAAGTATATGAAGACTCCCTGGAATCTAATACACTCCCACCCCCTCTATGAGGGAAGCTCTAGGGACATCTCTGCTCAAACCTGGAAAATCACCAACTAATTGTGATTCTTATAGACCTCTTTCCCTGATTAATTGTGACACTAAAATCCTAGCTAAACTCATAGCCAACAGGCTCAGTCTCCTCATGGACAAATTGGTCCTTCCTGACCAATCAGGCTTTATACCTGGAAGAGCAACTACCCATAATTTGAGGACCCTCTTCACAGTTCTCCATAACATAGCGCCGGAACTCCCCTTGGCTGCGGTCCTAAAGTTAGGAGTCCTAACTTTACTACTCCTAAACTGAGAAAAATCCTAACTTTAAGGCTTTCGGTATTCACCGAATGCATTTAGGAGTCCTAAAGTTAGAAGTCCCAACTTTACTACTCCTAAACTGAGAAAAATCCTAACTTTAAGACTTTCTGTATTCACAGAAGGCATTTAGGAGTCCCAAAGTTAGGACTCCTAACTTCTGTGAATACCGAAATGAGTAAGTGCCTTCTGTGAATACCAAAATGGTAGTAAGTTTAGGATTTTGTCTTAAGTTAGTTCTGTGAATCGGGCCCAGGGATTCGCACTGTTTTGACAGGTGGGGGAGCCCGTGTGCAGATTTCCTACATTTAGCCTGGGACTGCCCTGGTGTACATGACTACTGGGTGCAGGCCCTAGAAGCCATAGAACAGATGACAGCACTGACTATTGAGAAAACCCCTCTCCTTGCCTCACTGGGGTACACCAAACAAATCCCTAAATCACAATGTAAATACGTTTTACTGGGACTGCTAATGGCCAAAAGATGAGCTGCCTGTCGCTGGGGCAGAGGGAGGGCGCCTAAGTTCAAAGATTGGGTGACTGTTTTTTTGTATTGCCAGGAGCAGCTGTCCCATTATGCAGAGCTACTTCCCAGCACATCCTGACCTAGGGATATATGGGGTCCCCTCACGAGTTACCTGCTCACACACCCGAGGACAAACACTATTTCACCAAACGAATCCTAAACTCTGTCCCATGAGAGACATACAAATCCTTGTTGGGTTGCACATCAGATATTGTGTCTAGAATCTCTACTTCCGCCAAATGCCTACCATGTTACCAACCGCTCCATTCATATCTATCCCTAAGAAAAGGCTGGCCACTGTCGCTCCGCTTAGTAGCTAAATTCTCCCTTTTCAGTTTCTGTTATGCAATTACAATAAATGCTATATACAGTGATATGATGTGTGTAGGGATTGCGAACAACACCTCTTATCTATATTGAACTACGCACTTGACTGTATAATACTACGCTGCTTCAACTGGAACTACCAATGTAAAGGATGTATACAATGTCCTGTTTTTGAGTTCATGCCTACATGCTTTGTATTGTTATTGTGCAAAATTGAAAAATAAAATTAAGAAAAAAAAACAACTGATAAATTGACCTAATAAGGATTGTGTCCTCGGTTATTAGCTGACCCACCAGGGTGTTCCTATGAAAACCACTAGGGCACCCCCACTTTTCGCTGAAGGTAATCTCTTACTTGTAGATACTTAAAAACTGTTATTTATACTGAATTTTGTCGAAAAGTAGCCTCATTTATTATGCATGAGGATTCTGAGTATCTCACAGCAGAATTAACATCTTCTGTATAATAACTCTGTACAAAAGTCACCGCTATCGTCATCCTTGGACGTCAGGCCCACAGTATCATTACACATCTAGGTAGAACACCTGATGGTTCCCTTTTGGGTATATAGGCACCACATCTTCGCTGGGCAACCCAGAGGAGAAGCTTCTATGCTGACACGAGACACTGGAGTCCCTACACACAGAAACTCCAGCAAGCAGTGGTCTAAATATCTCTTGCGGGATGTCAAACTTCAGACCAAGACGGGGTCCTTCCTTCTTGCCCTTCAGGTAATGCGGTTGGCTCTTTCCTAGGGAAATTATTGGCTTCACACCTACATACATGCTAGGTACACTTAGCTAGGGTTCGCACATTAGGAGTACGCTTGATTATTGCTATGTATGTATATGCCTGCATATAGTCACTGGTTTAGCACGATGGTAGAATTCTACCTTTTATTTACTCTGTCGGTGCTTGCAATCATATATATGTTTCTGTCTAATGGTGGTTGCAGCACACGTATGTTATACTAGAATAACGCTGGGTCAATAAATGCTTATTGAAAACATCCCCATCGTTTATTGTGTTTATCTCTCTGAGAAGAAGTGAGCATGAGTGACTGAACGAAAAGTACTGTATAGTCTCCACGATCCATGGAGGATCAAAGGTTGTCATGCTCGATAGTTGCCAAAAACTATTCGCTCCTTGGTAAGGTTAGGGGGCTTATAGTGGCACTGTGAGATAGCTGGTCTAAAGGCTAACATATCCTTTGGGGGTGTCTGGAGTAAGTAAGGACACCAATCCCTTAGTTTATGTTGTCTAAACACGCAGATCCAATGTATTATTAGTAGCTACATGACATGGCACCCAGAGTTGGTTTGGTTCTTATTTAAGGGTCAAATCTGAGTAATTCAGTCATGCTTTCTCAGAGACCTCTACTCACATTTACCCAGAGACGTCTAAAGTGGGGAGGGAAAATCCACCACAGCTGAGTAGGCATACCCTATGTATTGGCTGTATGTTTATTCAAACTTAGAGGACTATAGTTCCCCACATTGTGCAAAACGTTATCTCTTTTTCTATGAACATCCACCTATAATGTCTCAAAGCACAGTCGCTGTTGCTAGTGGTAGTAGTGGTGCTAATAGGGAGGAAGCTGAGCAGGAAGGTGCTATAAACATTTCGGAAAATTGCAGAAATGCACTTGCTATAAAATTAGAAAATTCTGGTCCCTCAGCCTTAGACCATACCATTACCTTCTTGATTGAGGCACATGAGGCATTCAGAATAGAGGTGTTCTATTCTAGGGTTAAATTGCCTCCTGCAGATACATGCGTTTCATTCTTATACTCCAGATGAATACTGTTCATACGAGGACTTAGAAGTCCCGTTAACTTACCAAGTGTCTGAGACGATGTATCCTCGGGGTTGAAGTGAAGCTAGTATGGGTCCACCTCTCAATAGCTCCAAGTCTGAATGCTATTACAGCACAGACTATTGGAGTGATTAAGTGGGGGAAGGAAAGGTAGGGATCGGCAGGGAGGGAGATCTGTAAAAGAAAAAACACATTGTCTCTGTCTCTCTAACTTAATCACCCCTTCAATAAACACTTGCAATACTTGTAACAAAAAGTAAGAATAAGGCAAGTTCCGCATTCGTAGGCTCACTGTTCTGTGATACTTTCTACATGTAGTGAGGCAGTATGTACAACTATGAGGAGAGAAGAAGGCCAAAAGGTTATAGGGCTGTTACCAACTGAGTGGACACTATTATCCTTTTGCAACTTCCTACATACCCCTTTATCTGTACTGCTATTAATCACAGGGGAGGTGAGAAATGTCCTTCCATGGTTCTGACACACTTCCCCTGTTATAAGCATAAACAAATATAAATGGAAATAAGGATACACATTCTATTCCTATCATAGCATCATGAATATACAGGCATCGGTATACGTAGCGTGGGTGTATTATTCTTCAACGAGTGAATACACCACAGTCAGGGAGACTGATCCCACCTTATTAAATGTACAAAGGAGTAGGTCGTAGCACTCTCAGAAAAAATCATTCTTGGCCAGAGTTTAGCTGCCTGAGCGGACCGCTCTCTCTCTGTCGTATTCTTCAGACCAAAATGCAAGTTTAAATTTGAATCTTGTCTGCACTCCCTTTCCCCTCCGCATGAGCTTCGGTTAAAATTTGCCAACGGAGAACACGCAGAACCACACTCATCTGAGTCCAGCCGGCCCTTGCTTTTCCCTCCGCATGAGCTTCTGTTGAAACTCACCAGCGAAGAAGAACATGCAGTGCCAACACTCAAATCAATTTTGAACAGCAACTGTGCAGTTCCACAAAGGCTTACAAGCCCGTGGCTCATTAAAAAATTGGGTGGTGTGATGAACACCCTTACCGGACCAGTTCCTCGCTAATCTCTTCATCTTCAGCGTCCACAGAATAATCAGCTGCGTCTATTGATCCGGATACGATTATGGGGGCAACAAGCCGACTCAGTGACGCATGCGTGTCTCTACCTGATCGCGCAGCATGATGGGATATGAAGTCCCTAAATGTCCGATTGTCAGGGTTCATGTACGCTTGAGGGATCCTCCCTGGTGGGATTTGACACCAAGAACACATATGTTGGTTTAAAGGCACCCTCCCCCATACCACAGATAAAGTGAAACTCAGTCTGCTCAGCAGAAACGGAGAGACTTGGCCAGTCCTAGGTGATTACACATCACATCCAGAGATTGATACATTGCCAGCAGCAGACTTACGTCCACTTCACAAAGAAACAAAAAACATTACAGAAATCTTACACAGTGAGTAACGCACACACTCACACTTCAACCTACAAGGGTCACTCAGCTGATCAACTACAAGGGACCACAACAAAAATCACCAAACAAATGCTGAACGCGATTATGGGAAGCATGCCTATTAAATGTGAGCAAATACCATTCTGGATAGCAAAGAAAATAGCACAGCTTGAGGCAGTTTTTCCACACACTGGCCCATAAGAAAAACACAGAATACTGACAATTTGCTTGCCAATGGGGATAGCTCCCCTGACAGAAGATTGTACCCCTTGGCTGACGTTTATACCAGAACACATGGTACTCCTCATATCAGAAGTATTGAAACAAATACAGAATGAGTACAGGGCAGAACCTGTCCTAGACTTAGGGCTGAAATTGATGGGCAATTTTGCCCAGGTATCAACAATTATTTTGGCTAACATAAAAGGGGAGGCAGCAGCGGAGGCTATACGCCAACACCTGAGGGAATGCACTCATGCACAACAGGAGCAAGAATTACCATATAGTATTGAAGATACCTATGCATCCCTGGATAGAGATAAATTGGGAGCTAGACCAGTGATACCACAATTGATGGGTAATCCTGAAAAGGATAACTCAAAGCAAGCACCCGATTCTTAAAAGAAATGGGACAATAAACAAGCAAAATGCATCACAATCACGGGGTGGGTCTTCTCAACAGGAGCCTTCTGACAGGAAATATAACCTTAGAAACCGGGACAATATTAAGAAACCTGACAGGTGTCAGGATAATGATACACATCCCTCTCACTTCTTTCAAGGTTCATCAAAAACCTCGGATAGGGAAGGACGGTCAGAACACAGATCAGAAGAGCGAGTCAAGCCAAGAGACACACATTGCACTTCAGACTACATTATCGAAAAAGTAAACCTCAATTTAAAAAGAAGAAGGTAGCTGGCCTTAAAATAAGAAATGCACAGGCTACTGGGGACTCAACTATTGAATGGGGAATGGGCTCTGACAATGCTAGACAGTGCAGCAGAAGTAACAATAGCTTGCCAGAACCTGATGGAATTTCTAATGACAGCAGCGTTGAATGAACATATCACGGTGGAAACACTTGATACAAGAAAGTGTCCCACATCAGTTATACGAAATAACGCTCCAAATGAAAGAGGACATTCTCAGAAAAGTGAAAGATCTCTTTTGGTAGAACCTGACATTTAAATATGATATCCTTTTGGCTGAAAGAGATTGGCCACCTGAGTTCGTCATTGATTTCCCAAAGGGGAAAGAGGTAAGTTTACCAGCATTCTCCGACCTCATTCCAGAATCACAAAAACACACATACGCGCCAGGAGTGGGCAGTAGCACTAGCTCCAGCATTATACCGCAATCATGTAGGGTGGGATGGATTATATGATTTTACCACGCATATAATTACCATGCATGGCATAACAACGCAAACATTATTACGTATGAGCCTCGACTAGGCAGCATTTTACCGCACTTGCAATAGTGACGCGGATTTGTATGGACATATAAAACAGCCCTTAACCACAATTCTTTAGAAAGTGGTGAGTTAAAACAGATCACTGAAGATAAAGAATGTTTCGCATCTTTTTAAAAATTGAATGTAATAGTGAAATGTCAAACATACTTAGTATCCATTAAAACCGTTGTGTGGAATGCATTTACACAACTTAAGTGTGTTATGTATAATACATATGTACATTTACCAGAGGATGGAATGTTGCCAAATGAATAATTTTTGTCAGTGAGTAGGGGGCGAAACATTAATTGTAAAAAAGTACTGGACAATGTCATGAGGGATGGGCGTGTATATTTTTTACTTTCGGTATCCCTACAAAATGTTCTCATCAGTGAATGGTTGGTTGTCTTTTATTTTATACCATTCATTTCATTCATGCTGTAGAATATCTGTAAAAAGAGAAAGGACAGGGGAACCCTACTCACTAACGGAACCAGGGTAATGGTTATATAAAGGGAAACAACGGTTCCAGTGGACTCATAAAAAATGATTCAAGCAATATAATTTGCACAATCGCAATAAAAAGAGGGTAGAATGATGTCAGAGGGCAAGGAACCACCAACACATTTGTACAATTATGACTTGTTTTATAAACACAACAGACTTATTATATACATTGTTTAAATTTACAATAGAACAGATATTTGTGCACTGTGTCCCAAAGTGAAAAATGGAACCTAATCGTAAGTGGCAGGGTGTATATTTATATACAAGGTTTCCATAAATCTTAAAAGGCGACCATTCCCAAGCTGCGTGAGTACAATGACCGTCCTTGAAGCTGACTCACGCAGCTTGGGAATACAGATGCTGTGATTCATCGCACACAGAATATCATCCAGACCTACACAGTGCATAATTGTACAAATGTGTTGGTGGTTCCTTGCCCTCTGACATTAGTCTACCCTCTTTTTATTGCGATTGTGCAAATTATATTGCTTGAATCATTATTTATGAGTCCACAGGAACCGTTGTTTCCCTTTAAGTATGTAGAGTATATGCAGGCAGTTATAGAATTTTTTACTAAGGTGGCTACATATCTCAGGGAAGGTGTTGGCCAGTGTCTGGGGGCTATATTTCTATTCTGAGTCTGCCGGGTACTTACGTCAGGGAAGGTGTTGGCCAGTGTCTGGGGGCTAAATTTCCATTCTTAATCCGCTGGGTACTTACCTTAGGTTAGGTGTTGGCCAGTGTCTGTGGTCTAAATTTCTATTCTTACTCCACCGGGTACTTACCTCAGGAAAGGTGTTGGACACTGTATGGGGGCACATTTTCTATTCTTTCTCTGCCTGGTACTTACGTCAGGCAAGGTGTTGGTCAGTTTCTGGGGGCTAAATTTCTATTCTTACTCTGCAGAGTACTTACCTCAGGGAGGGTATTGGCAAGTGTCTGGAGCTAAATTTCTATTCTTCTCTGCCGGGTTCTTACCTCTAGGAAAGTGTTGGCCAGTGTCTGGAAGCTAAATTTCTATTCTTACTCTGTCGTGTACTTACCTCAGGGAAGGTGTTTGAAAAGTGCCTGGGGCCAGATTTTCTATTCCTACTCTACCAGGTACTTACCTCAGAGAAGTAGTTGGCCAGTGTCTGGGGGCTAAATTTCTATTCTTACTCTTCCGGGTACTTACCTCAGGGCAGGTGTTAGCCAGTGTCTGAGGGCTATATTTCCATTCCTACTCTGCTAGCTACTTACCTCAAAGAAGGTGTTGGGCAGTGTCTGGGAGCTAAATTTCTATTTTTACTCTCCCAGGTACTTACCTCAGGGAAGGTGTTGGCCACTGTCTGGGGGCTAAATTTCTATTCTTACTGCTTGTGGTACTTACCTCAGGGAAGTTGTTGGCCACTGCTTGGGGCTAAATTTCTATTCCTAATTCGATTAGGACTTTCATCAGGGAAGGTGCTTGCCAGTGTCTGGGGTCTAAAATATTATTCTTACTCTGCCAGGTACTTACCTCAGCGATGGTGTTGGCCAGTGTCTGGGGTCAATTTTTCTATTCTTACACTGCCAGGTACTTAGCTCAGGTAAGGTGTTGGCCAGTGTCTGTGGGCTAAATTTCTATTTTACTCCGCCGGGAACTTACCTCAGGGAAGGTGCTGGCCACTGTCTGGGGAAAATTTCTATTCTTACTCAACTGGGTACTTACCTCAGGAAAGGTGTTGGACACTGTATGGGGGCACATTTTCTATTCTTTCTCTGCCTGGTACTTACGTCAGGCAAGGTGTTGGTCAGTTTCTGGGGGCTAAATTTCTATTCTTACTCTGCAGAGTACTTACCTCAGGGAGGGTATTGGCAAGTGTCTGGAGCTAAATTTCTATTCTTCTCTGCCGGGTTCTTACCTCTAGGAAAGTGTTGGCCAGTGTCTGGAAGCTAAATTTCTATTCTTACTCTGTCGTGTACTTACCTCAGGGAAGGTGTTTGAAAAGTGCCTGGGGCCAGATTTTCTATTCCTACTCTACCAGGTACTTACCTCAGAGAAGTAGTTGGCCAGTGTCTGGGGGCTAAATTTCTATTCTTACTCTTCCGGGTACTTACCTCAGGGCAGGTGTTAGCCAGTGTCTGAGGGCTATATTTCCATTCCTACTCTGCTAGCTACTTACCTCAAAGAAGGTGTTGGGCAGTGTCTGGGAGCTAAATTTCTATTTTTACTCTCCCAGGTACTTACCTCAGGGAAGGTGTTGGCCACTGTCTGGGGGCTAAATTTCTATTCTTACTGCTTGTGGTACTTACCTCAGGGAAGTTGTTGGCCACTGCTTGGGGCTAAATTTCTATTCCTAATTCGATTAGGACTTTCATCAGGGAAGGTGCTTGCCAGTGTCTGGGGTCTAAAATATTATTCTTACTCTGCCAGGTACTTACCTCAGCGATGGTGTTGGCCAGTGTCTGGGGTCAATTTTTCTATTCTTACACTGCCAGGTACTTAGCTCAGGTAAGGTGTTGGCCAGTGTCTGTGGGCTAAATTTCTATTTTACTCCGCCGGGAACTTACCTCAGGGAAGGTGCTGGCCACTGTCTGGGGAAAAATTCTATTCTTACTCAACTGGGTACTTACCTCAGGGAAGGTGTTGGCCAGTGTTTATGGGCAAAATTTGTATTCTTCCTTCGCCGGGTACTTACCTCAGGGATGGTGGTGACCAGTGTCTGGGGAAAATTTCTATTCTTACTCCACAGGATACTTACCTCAGGGAAAATGTTGGTCAGTATCTGTGGGCTAAATTTCTATTCTTACTCTGCAGGGTACTCACCTCAGAGAAGGTGTTGGCCAGTTTCTGGGGCCTAAATTTTCATTCTTACTCTGCCGGGCACTTACCTCAGTGATGGTGTTAGTCAGTGTCTGGGGTCTCAATTTCTATTCTTACTCCACCAGGTACTTACCTCAGGGAAGGTGTTGTGCAGTGTCTGAGGGCCAGATTTTCTATTCTTACTCTACTGGGTACTTACCTCAGGGAAGGTGTTGGCAATTGTCTGGGGGCTAAATTTCTATTCTTACTCTGCTGAGTACTTACCTCTGGGAAAGTGTTGGCCAGTGTCTGGAAGCTAAATTTCTATTCTTACTCTGTCGTGTACTTACCTCAGGGAAGGTGTTTGAAAAGTGCCTGGGGTCCAGATTTTCTATTCCTACTCTACCAGGTACTTACCTCAGAGAAGTAGTTGGCCAGTGTCTGGGGGCTAAATTTCTATTCTTACTCTTCCAGGTACTTACATCAGGGCAGGTGTTAGCCAGTGTCTGAGGGCTAAATTTCTATTCTTACTCTGCTAAGTATTTACCTCAGGGAAAGTGTTAGCCAGTGTCTGGGGCTAAATTTCCATTTCTACTCTGCTGGCTACTTACCTCAAAGAAGGTGTTGGGCAGTGTCTGGGAGCTAAATTTCAATTTTTACTCTGCCAGGTACTTACCTCAGGGAAGGGGTTGGCCACTGTCTGGGGGCTAAATTTCTATTTTTACTGCTTGTGGCACTTACCTCAGGGAAGTTGTTGGCCACTGCTTGGGGCTAAATTTCTATTCCTAATGCGATGGGGACTTTCATCAGGGAAGGTGCTGGCCAGTGTCTGGGGTCTAAAATATTATTCTTACTCTGCCATTTACTTACCTCAGCGATGGTGTTGGCCAGTGTCTGGGGTCAGTTTTTCTATTCTTACACTGCCAGGTACTTAGCTCAGGTAAGGTGTTGGCCAGTGTCTGTGGGCTAAATTTCTATTTTTACTCCGCCGGGAACTTACCTAAGGGAAGGTGCTGGCCACTGTCTGGGGAAAACTTCTATTCTTACTCAACTGGGTACTTACCTCAGGGAAGGTGTTGGCCAGTGTTTATGGGCAAAATTTGTATTGTTCCTTCGCCGGGTACTTACCCAAAGGATGGTGGTGACCAGTGTCTGGTGAAAATTTCTATTCTTACTCCACCGGATACTTACCTCAGGGAAAATGTTGGTCAGTGTCTGTGGGCTAAATTTCTATTCTTACTCAGCAGGGTACTTACCTCAGAGAAGGTGTTGGCCAGTTTCTGGGGCCTAAATTTTCATTCTTACTCTGCCGGGCACTTACCTCAGTGATGGTGTTGGTCAGTGTCTGGGGTCAGTTTTTCTATTCTTACACTGCCAGGTACTTAGCTCAGGTAAGGTGTTGGCCAGTGTCTGTGGGCTAAATTTCTATTTTACTCCGCCGGGAACTTACCTCAGGGAAGGTGCTGGCCACTGTCTGGGGAAAATTTCTATTCTTACTCAACTGGGTACTTACCTCAGGGAAGGTGTTGGCCAGTGTTTATGGGCAAAATTTGTATTCTTCCTTCGCCGGGTACTTACCTCAGGGATGGTGGTGACCAGTGTCTGGGGAAAATTTCTATTCTTACTCCACAGGATACTTACCTCAGGGAAAATGTTGGTCAGTATCTGTGGGCTAAATTTCTATTCTTACTCTGCAGGGTACTCACCTCAGAGAAGGTGTTGGCCAGTTTCTGGGGCCTAAATTTTCATTCTTACTCTGCCGGGCACTTACCTCAGTGATGGTGTTAGTCAGTGTCTGGGGTCTCAATTTCTATTCTTACTCCACCAGGTACTTACCTCAGGGAAGGTGTTGTGCAGTGTCTGAGGGCCAGATTTTCTATTCTTACTCTACTGGGTACTTACCTCAGGGAAGGTGTTGGCAATTGTCTGGGGGCTAAATTTCTATTCTTACTCTGCTGAGTACTTACCTCTGGGAAAGTGTTGGCCAGTGTCTGGAAGCTAAATTTCTATTCTTACTCTGTCGTGTACTTACCTCAGGGAAGGTGTTTGAAAAGTGCCTGGGGTCCAGATTTTCTATTCCTACTCTACCAGGTACTTACGTCAGAGAAGTAGTTGGCCAGTGTCTGGGGGCTAAATTTCTATTCTTACTCTTCCAGGTACTTACATCAGGGCAGGTGTTAGCCAGTGTCTGAGGGCTAAATTTCTATTCTTACTCTGCTAAGTATTTACCTCAGGGAAAGTGTTAGCCAGTGTCTGGGGCTAAATTTCCATTTCTACTCTGCTGGCTACTTACCTCAAAGAAGGTGTTGGGCAGTGTCTGGGAGCTAAATTTCAATTTTTACTCTGCCAGGTACTTACCTCAGGGAAGGGGTTGGCCACTGTCTGGGGGCTAAATTTCTATTTTTACTGCTTGTGGCACTTACCTCAGGGAAGTTGTTGGCCACTGCTTGGGGCTAAATTTCTATTCCTAATGCGATGGGGACTTTCATCAGGGAAGGTGCTGGCCAGTGTCTGGGGTCTAAAATATTATTCTTACTCTGCCATTTACTTACCTCAGCGATGGTGTTGGCCAGTGTCTGGGGTCAGTTTTTCTATTCTTACACTGCCAGGTACTTTGCTCAGGTAAGGTGTTGGCCAGTGTCTGTGGGCTAAATTTCTATTTTTACTCCGCCGGGAACTTACCTAAGGGAAGGTGCTGGCCACTGTCTGGGGAAAATTTCTATTCTTACTCAACTGGGTACTTACCTCAGGGAAGGTGTTGGCCAGTGTTTATGGGCAAAATTTGTATTGTTCCTTCGCCGGGTACTTACCCAAGGGATGGTGGTGACCAGTGTCTGGTGAAAATTTCTATTCTTACTCCACCGGATACTTACCTCAGGGAAAATGTTGGTCAGTGTCTGTGGGCTAAATTTCTATTCTTACTCAGCAGGGTACTTACCTCAGAGAAGGTGTTGGCCAGTTTCTGGGGCCTAAATTTTCATTCTTACTCTGCCGAGCACTTACCTTAGTGATGATGTTGGTCAGTGTCTGGGGTCTCAATTTTTATTCTTACTCCACCAGGTACTTAGCTCAGCGAAGGTGTTGTGCAGTGTCTGAGGGCCAGATTTTCTATTCTTACTCTACTGGGTATTTACCTCAGGGAAGGTGTTGGCAATTGTCTGGGGGCTAAATTTCTATTCCTTCTCTGCTGGGTTCTTACCTCTGGGAATGTGTTAGCCAGTGTCTGGAAGCTAAATTTCTATTCTTACTCTGTCGTGTACTTACCTCAGGGAAGGTGTTTGAAAATTGCCTGGGGTCCAGATTTTCCATTCCTACTCTACCAGGTACTTACCTCAGAGAAGTAGTTGGCCAGTGTCTGGGGGCTAAATTTCTATTCTTACTCTTCCGGGTACTTACCTCAGGGCAGGTGTTAGCCAGTGTCTGGGGGCTAAATTTCTATTCTTACTCTTCCAGGTACTTACATCAGGGCAGGTGATAGCCAGTGTCTGAGGGCTAAATTTCTATTCTTACTCTGCTAAGTATTTACCTCAGGGAAGGTGTTAGCCAGTGTCTGGGGCTAAATTTCCATTTCTACTCTGCTGGCTACTTACCTCAAAGAAGGTGTTGGGCAGTGTCTAGGAGCTAAATTTCAATTTTTACTCTGCCAGGTACTTACCTCAGGGAAGGGGTTGGCCACTGTCTGGGGGCTAAATTTCTATTGTTACTGCTTGTGGCACTTACCTCAGGGAAGTTGTTTGCCACTGCTTGGGGCTAAATTTCTATTCTTAATGCGATGGGGACTTTCATCACGGAAGGTGCTGGCCAGTGTCTGGGGTATAAAATATTATTCTTACTCTGCCATGTACTTACCTCAGCGATGGTGTTGGCCAGTGTCTGGGGTCAGTTTTTCTATTCTTACACTGCCAGGTACTTAGCTCAGGTAAGGTGTTGGCCAGTGTCTGTGGGCTAAATTTCTATTTTTACTCCACCGGGAACTTACCTAAGGGAAGGTGCTGGCCACTGTCTGGGGAAAATTTCTATTCTTACTCAACTGGGCATTTACCTCAGGGAAGGTGTTGGCCAGTGTTTATGGGCAAAATTTGTATTGTTCCTTCGCCGGGTACTTACCCAAGGGATGGTGGTGACCAGTGTCTGGGGAAAATTTCTATTCTTACTCCACCGGATACTTACCTCAGGGAAAATGTTGGTCAGTGTCTGTGGGCTAAATTTCTATTCTTACTCAGCAGGGTACTTACCTCAGAGAAGGTGTTGGCCAGTTTCTGGGGCCTAAATTTTCATTCTTACTCTGCCGAGCACTTACCTTAGTGATGATGTTGGTCAGTGTCTGGGGTCTCAATTTTTATTCTTACTCCACCAGGTACTTAGCTCAGAGAAGGTGTTGTGCAGTGTCTGAGGGCCAGATTTTCTATTCTTACTCTACTGGGTTTTTACCTCAGGGAAGGTGTTGGCAATTGTCTGGGGGCTAAATTTCTATTCCTTCTCTGCTGGGTTCTTACCTCTGGGAAAGTGTTAGCCAGTGTCTGGAAGCTAAATTTCTATTCTTACTCTGTCGTGTACTTACCTCAGGGAAGGTGTTTGAAAATTGCCTGGGGTCCAGATTTTCCATTCCTACTCTACCAGGTACTTACCTCAGAGAAGTAGTTGGCCAGTGTCTGGGGGCTAAATTTCTATTCTTACTCTTCCGGGTACTTACCTCAGGGCAGGTGTTAGCCAGTGTCTGAGGGCTAAATTTCTATTCTTACTCTGCTAAGTATTTACCTCAGGGAAGGTGTTCGCCAGTGTCTGGGGCTAAATTTCCATTTCTACTCTGCTGGCTACTTACCTCAAAGAAGGTGTTGGGCAGTGTGTGGGAGCTAAATTTCAATATTTACTCTGTCAGGTACTTACCTCAGGGTAGGCGTTGGCCACTGTCTGCGGGCTAAATTTCTATTCTTACTCCTTGTGGTACTTACCTCAGGGAAGTTGTTGGCCACTGCTTGGGGCTAAATTTCTATTCCTAATTCGATGGGGACTTTCATCAGGGAAGGTGCTGGCCAGTGTCTGGGGTCTAAAATATTATTCTTACTCTGCCAGGTACTTACCTCAGCGAAGGTGTTGTCAGTGTCTGGGGTCAGTTTTTCTATTCTTACACTGCCAGGTACTTAGCTCAGGTAAGGTGTTGGCCAGTGTCTGTGGGCTAAATTTCTATTTTTACTCCGCCGGGAACTTCCCTCAGGGAAGGTGCTGGCCACTGTCTGGGGAAAATTTCTATTCTTACTCAACTGGGTACTTACCTCAGGGAAGGTGTTGGCCAGTGTTTATGGGCAAAATTTGTATTGTTCCTTCGCCGGGTACTTACCTCAGGGATGGTGGTGACCAGTGTCTGGGGAAAATTTCTATTCTTACTCCACCAGATACTTACCTCAGGCAAAATGTTGGTCAGTGTCTGTGGGCTAAATTTCTATTCTTACTCTGCAGGGTACATACCTCAGAGGTGTTGGCCAGTTTCTGGGGCCTAAATTTTCATTCTTACTCTGCCGGGCACTTACCTCAGTGATGATGTTGGTCAGTGTCTGGGGTCTCAAGTTCTATTCTTACTCCACCAGGTACTTACCTCAGGGAAGGTGTTGTGCAGTGTCTGAGGGCCAGATTTTCTATTCTTACTCTACTGGGTACTTACCTCAGGGAAGGTGTTGGCAATTGTCTGGGGGCTTACTTTCTATTCTTACTCTGCTGAGTACTTACCTCAGGGAGGGTATTGGCAAGTGTCTGGAGCTACATTTCTATTCCTTCTCTGCTGGGTTCTTACCTATGGGAAAGTGTTGGCCAGTGTCTGGAAGCTAAATTTCTATTCTTACTCTGTCGTGTACTTACCTCAGGGAAGGTGTTTGAAAAGTGCCTGGGGTCCAGATTTTCTATTCCTACTCTACCAGGTACTTACCTCAGAGAAGTAGTTGGCCAGTGTCTGGGGGCTAAATTTCTATTCTTACTCTTCCGGGTACTTACCTCAGGGCAGGTGTTAGCCAGTGTCTGAGGGCTAAATTTCTATTCTTACTCTGCTAAGTATTTACCTCAGGGAAGGTGTTCGCCAGTGTCTGGGGCTAAATTTCCATTTCTACTCTGCTGGCTACTTGCCTCAAAGAAGGTGTTGGGCAGTGTCTGGGAGCTAAATTTCTATTTTTACTCTGCCAGGTACTTACCTCAGGGAAGGTGTTGGCCACTGTCTGGGGGCTATATTTCTATTCTTACTCCTTGTGGTACTTACCTCAGGGAAGTTGTTGGCCACTGCTTGGGGATAAATTTCTATTCCTAATTCGATGGGGACTTTCATCAGGGAAGGTGCTGGCCAGTGTCTGGGGTCTAAAATATTATTCTTACTCTGCCAGGTACTTACCTCAGTGAAGGTGTTGTCAGTGTCTGGGGTCAGTTTTTCTATTCTTACACTGCCAGGTACTTAGCTCAGGTAAGGTGTTGGCCAGTGTCTGTGGGCTAAATTTCTATTTTTACTCCACCGGGAACTTCCCTCAGGGAAGGTGCTGGCCACTGTCTGGGGAAAATTTCTATTCTTACTCAACTGGGTACTTACCTCAGGGAAGGTGTTGGCCAGTGTTTATGGGATACATTTTTATTCTTACTTTGCCGGGTACTTACCTCAGGGAAGGTGTTGGCCAGTGTCTGGGGGCTAAATTTCTATTCTTACTCTGCTGGGTACTTACCTGAGGAAAGGTGTTGGCCAGTGTGTGGGGGCTGTGGTAAATAATTTAATTACCGGTACTTAATTTGATGCGGAAAATTTATAATAATAGCTCAGTAAAATAAGAGGCAGAATCCGTGGTATTAGAGGTTCGGAACGGGCTTTATTCCAAAATCAATTCGAATTGTGGACTCCATATTCCATCACCACGAAGGTTCAGGAAGTGAAGGACCATACTTTATTGACAGGTAATCATTTTTATAGAAGAGGCATTATAGTGAAACAGATGCAGGAGGCGTAACAGTTGATAACAGAGATAAAAACATACATGCGTAACTAAAATGGGTGTAACTAGGCGTAACTAAAGAACGTCATTAGGTATGATGTCACAAATGGGTGGTTCCATGAAAGAATTTCGCAATGTCAGCAGAAATACTTGGCAGAGATGCGCGCGCAGCAGCATGACGTGTGATTGACGTGCAACTAGGGGGTGAAGGGGACTTGACATTTAGCTCTACATGTGGAGACAGAAGTCTGGGGGGTCAAGTCAACCTAATCCCAAATCATATCTAACATCCTATGTTTAAAGAACTATGTTATCCAAAAGGAAAGGTCTCTCGAACAAAATCTATTCTATACTGACTGTGAGTGCGTGTACAAGCGTCTAAGTGTCTACATGAGATGCAAGGGCAGAAATCTTCCATAGTAACAGGGCTATGAATTACTTGCATAAAGACAGAGAAGCCGGGCCTTTTGCTCGGTAGCTGGAAGAATGTTTACTTAAACTACTAGACAGGAATGCATTGGATGGGGAGCGGAGCAGATAATCTCGAAGGTGAAATACAGTTTTTGGCAAGCAGACAGGCTGAGTCAGGCACCGTTAGCCGCGCAGGGAGTAGGACAAAGTTCATGGATACAGATGCGAGCTCAGACTGGAGCTTTCAGAGGCAGAAGGCAGGAAAAGGCTTAATGGCAGAATCAGGGCCTACTCGCCTGGACTGTAAAAATGGGATAAATGAACCATATAAAGCCGGTGGCCTTTCATACTTAGGAATAGAATATCCGGCCCATTCATGGCGGATCTGAAAGAGGACATGTTGACGGTGGACGCACATGTGTTTGCGTCTTCATAACTGGAACTGGAGGGAACATACATGTACTTGTGATTTATACATGAAACCGTTGGGGTCCAAGATAGGGGACATAACTGATCATAAAAATCCATATTTCCACATTCCCTCCTTGTCCCCTACTTGCCCTTAGGAGATATCAATCTTCATCAATCCGTCGATCTGTTCATATAGCATCATTTGTTCTTCTTTCTTCTTCCGGGATGAATGAAATCTTGGTGGTGGAATACACGATGTGGCACACAGACCACAAATCGCTGGTCCACATTGTAGGCATAAGCAGCAACTGAATAATATGAGAAAGCCAATACCTAGGAAGGATAGGACCCTCCATCCCCAGGCTGACAATACACTCCAAAACCAACCGGACCAAGTCCAGGTGCCTGGATTCTGGTGTATCTGGCTTACAATCTTATGAAGGCGAGTTATGGCTTTATATACTGACGGCGAATTTTCTGGTATGAAAATGCAACAACTTGATCCGATGACCCTACAAGCTCCGCCCCTATCGGCCAGGATGACGTCAAGGACAAGACGATTTTGAAGCACAACAATCCGCATAGCAGACTGCTCTTCTGTTAAATTGCCTAAGGCGGAAATAGTTTCGTTCACTACTGCTTCAAGGGTTCTGGTTAATCTACGTATCAGCTTACTATTGGTAACTGTACCTATATAGGGAAAGAGACCTTTATTGAAATCTGTGTATTTTTCCCATGCTGTTTCAGTGTAGTCGACGATTGGGAGATCTCTCCGTTCTCTATTGTGTACTAAATGAGTATTTCTGTGATAATCAGGAGGAGCTAGGAAAACGGGTGGCAAAAGGAATCCGATGTAGCAGGTACCATCCCATTCTAGAGGCAAATGTATATATGCAGTCTGACCACATACGAAGTAGGAATGGCGAGAAGCTCTAAATGTAGACTTGCCTTGATCACTGAATTCTATTACAGTGGTGCATCTACTATGGCCCATATGTATGGAACCATTCTTTCTTACACATAATTCACCTTTAACTGGAAACACTGACATAGCGGGCAAAATTGGTGCAGCTTCGGATTCAACATTCAGGATCATGAGATTAAGCGTGAAATTCCCTAATCCATATACTTCATTTTCTAGATCAGTTCCTGTTCTTTTGGGAAGTCCCTCCTTGTTAGGGTAGCAGACTTTGAGTAAAACTAGGTTCAGGTTTCCCCATACCCAATTGTCTTGATAAGTTACTGAGTTTGAATCGAAGGAATTAATTAAACTAAACCATGCTCCACAGGAGCCATTGTGTGTGAACGGATATGGAAAGAGAGGCAGAATTCCCTTATAGTTCTGATAGGGAGGGAGTCGGCCACATATCCAACAATTTGTAGCATTGCTAGTCTGATGGGAATGATGTAACATACTAATAAAAGTGTTATTGCGCAGCGCAAATCTATAGGACAACTCATGCGGGGGTAATTCACTAAAAGAATGTTCAGCAGTAACATTGTAAACATGTTTAGAAATAGGATAATATATGTGCAACAATATACTTGCAGCGATTATTAAAAGACTTAAGAAAAACAAAATTAATAACGTCACTGTGCAATGACTACGCAGTGATTTACAGTACGCATGTTGTTTCAACTGCATCTTTCGGTTTCTTTCTCTATTCAGGTCTAGGGGATACATGTCAGAGACAAATTCGACCGATTCACCTTGGAGAGGACTTAAACAATCAAATTGCCTGACTTATTAGACCGTAATTTTAGTTTGTATAGTTCCTTATCTCTCTGTTCAACCAAAGGAAGCTTTGAGTCAATCGGTGAAGACACGCGAGGTGTATCGTTTACATCAGACGGTAGTCCATGAAATTTCTTGATATGACTTGAATGTATCCAACCTTTGCGACCTTCGATCTTCACGGCTGTCCTCGTGGTGAGCAGTACAAGTTGAGGCGATTTCCACCTAGGATCCAGCTGAGTCTTCCGGTCAAAATTTCGCACTAACACCAGGTCCCCGGGAACTACGTCATGGGGTTTCACCTCGGTGTTGTCGGGAAAGGCTGCAGCTACCTGTGAACGACAAGATTGTAGTGCAGACATCAAGGAAGCCAAGTAATCTGTCAGCATATTACAGTCAACATCAGTTATTTTGCGTGGTATAGGCGTCCCCCACATATTTGGTGGTCTGCCAAAGATCACCTCATAAGGGGATAGCCCTGTTCGAGAGTGCGCTACCATTCTCATGTAAAAGAGTGCAACTGGTAAGGCTACTACCCAGTCGACACCTTTCTCTCTACATATTTTGGACAATCTAATTTTCAGAGTTTGATTATGTCGTTCCACGAGACCTGCTGCCTCGGGGTGTCGGACACAGTGAAATTTCCACTGATAGCCTAACAAAAGTGAAACGTGTTTCATTAGTTCGGATGAGAACGGCTGGCCGTTATCTGAGTAGACAACACGTGGTAAACCGTACCGTGGGAAGAATTCTCGAACCAACTGTTTGGCAGTAGTCGGGGCAGTGTAATCTGAAACCGGGTATGCCTCTGTCCAACGGGAAAGAGCACAGACAACTACAAGAACATATTTGAATCCTCGACATCGTTCCATCTGGATATAATCCATCTGGAGGACTTCAAAAGGGTGATCAGGAGGCTGAAATCCACCCTGTTCTACGGGAATGCTTTTACCTGGGTTAAACTGACAACAGATCATACAGGTACAAACTTTTTGTTTAGCTGCTGCTCGTAAATGTTTGTTGAACCAAATGTGTTGAATGCTGTCTAGCATAGCTTTTTCTCCTAGGTGCGCTGGACTATGTATTGTATTAATGATAACTTGAACCATAGAATCAGGAAGGAACCATACAGATTTTTCCTTCGTCATCCATCCTTGATCCGTTTGGATCCCTCCTAATTCAGTCCATTTCTTTATTTCATCTGGTGTAGCATGTGTCTGTATGTCAATTACGTCAAGAGCGGGATCCTTAACCGTCATGCAATGTGTTGGTGTCGGAACTATTGTCTTTGTCATGTCAGATGTGTGAGTTTGAGCAGTCTGCTTAGCTGTTCTGTCAGCTAAATCATTGCCTTGGGAAATGATATCAGTAACTTTCGTATGAGCTTTACATTTCATAATTGATATTGCAGTGGGTAGATGTATTGCATCTAATAAGGCATGAATGAGGGGTCCGTGCTGAATGTGGGCACCGTGAGAAGTTAAATAACCTCTCTCTCGCCACAGCACGCCGAAGTCATGTACAACTCCGAATGCATAACGTGAATCAGTGTATATGTTGACTTTTTTATTTGTGGCTTGAATACAGGCTTGTGTCAGAGCGATGAGCTCTGCTGCTTGAGCTGACAAGGTATTTATGCAATTTGTTTCAATGACTTCAGTGTCTGTTGTGACTGCATACGCGGCCACTAACTCTCCTGTACTTGTTCTCATACATGAACCATCTACATACAACGTCAGGTCTGGATCTGACAATGGGACGTCTGTCAAGTCTTGTCTGGGTTTCGTCGTGATAGTGATAACTTCAATACAATCATGTGCTAGTGGGTCTGTTCCATTTACTGGTAACAGTGTGGCAGGATTCAATGTACTACAACGTCTGATTTCTATGTGTGGCTGAAACAATGTTAATTCGTAACTGGTGAGTCTTGCTATAGTCAGGTGTTGTGTTTGTGTGCGGTTCAAGAGAACCTCTACTGCATGTGGTACTTGTACTGTCAATTGGTGTCCTAACACTATGGCATCGCTTTGTCGGATTGCTAAAGCTGTTGCTGCCACTGATTTCAGGCACGCAGGCAGAGCCTGAGCTACGGGATCTAATGTACTAGAAAAATAAGCACATGGTTTGTGTGATCCTGCTTGTTCCTGTGTGAGTACTGACAAGGCAGTACCTTCGCGTTCTGTAACAAAGAGTGTAAACTGTTTATTGTAACATGGTGTTGCTAAAACAGGTGCTTGACATAAAGCTTTCTTTAGGCTTTCAAAAGCTTGTGTATGTTCCTGAGTCCAAGGGAGAACAGTCGATGTGGCTGCCTCCTGCGTTGTCAACTGAATGAGTGGTTTTGCTAGAAATGCATACTGAGGGATCTACTGCCTACAGTATGAAGTGAGGCCTATGAAAGCCCGTACCTCCTTTTGTGTCTTGGGTATTGGCATGTTAGCAATTAACTGGATGCGATCTGGTGTAAGCTGCCTTCCCTCCTTGGACAGCGAGTGCCCAAGGTAAACAACTCGCTGGACACAGAATTGCAGCTTAGAAGGGGACACCTTGTGCCCCTTTTCGGCCAAAAATTGTAAAACCGTCAGTGAGGCTTTTTCACATTCAGGTTCGCTTCTAGCGGTGATCAGCAGATCATCGACATATTGAAGCAGGGCAGTGTTGACTGGCATGTGGATACTGTCAAGTTCTCGTTTCAGTGCTTGGCTATAGATGCTGGGGCTTTCTGTGAATCCTTGAGGTGCGCGTGTGAATTTAAAGCTTCGTCCATTTAAACTAAATCCGAACAAGTATTGGCTTTCCGGATCTATTGGGACGCTGAAAAAGGCATTCTTGAGATCAATTACAGTAAAGAATGTTGCTTCGGAATCAATGGCTGTCAGTAATGAAGAAATGTCTGGGACTACGGGGTATTGTGGTATAATACATTTATTTAATTCGCGCAGATCAATAACCAATCGATATACTGGCGGGGCTTTTGGATCAGTTCGTTTAAGAATCGGAATTATCGGGGAATTACATACATTGGAGTCAGTTTCCACAACCACTCCTTGGGTAATAAGCTCGTCAATGATTTGCAGTAAAGCCACTACAGCATCTGGGGGTAACTTGTATTGTCGCATTCGTGGTAGTACCACTCCTGTCTTTAGTGTGACTCGATATGGTGTAATGTTCATGCAACCAACATCTGTAGGGCCTTGTGCCCATAAATGTGTGGGTAAAGTCTGCAGTCGGTGATCCATGTCTCGGGACACATAGTGCCCTTTGAAATCACGTAAAAACAATCTTACTCCTTCCGGAGAACAACATATTATAGCTCCTAGAGCTTTCAATGTTTTTATACCTAACAGGTTTTCTGGACATGATTTAGTAAGCAATAAATCTGTAGTTCGTGTCAAGGGACCAATCGTAAGTGGAAGAGGCTGTGATACTTCATTAATGATAGGTTTTCCTGAAAAGCCAAGGGAAATATTCTGTGAGCCTGAGAGGGGTGCCCCTGGAACTTCACTATGTTTTATGGTTGTTCGGCTTGCCCCTGTATCAAGTAAAAATTTTCTATCTTGGCCTAATAGTTCACTGTGTACATAAGGTCCTTCTTGATCTACAGGGACCTCGATAAGGGGTAAGCCAACTTCCCTCTCTAGGCTGTTTCATGAGTATCGTTGATAATCAGGATAGTCATACTGTGCGGTCTGATACATCTGTCGTGTCGTTGTTTGTGTGGCAGCAATAGGCTGCGGTGGTGGAGCTGGCATAGACTGTGCATGCTGCGGGGCTCCTTGTTGGTTCTGATCCTGTCTAAGTGGCCGTGGTCTTTCTTTTGTATTACCTATGGCGATATTATGTTTTAAAACTGGACAATCGTGTACATAATGACCTGGCTGTTTACAATAGTTGCATGTCCCTTTTACAGAACCTACTGAAACACTGGACTGTGTCATACCCTTTTTATGACCGTCAGCTGGAACTGTCTGGGAAACTAGCATTTTCATTTTCGTGTCTTTCATGCGTCTGTGTTCATGTTCTTGTTCCTCTCTAATTCTATTGTGATGGTACTGTAGCATTTGTAACATTTGTGACGGAGTGTTACCTTGCCAGGTACTCTCGAATTTCAATACTCTATTCTTAACTTGGGGCAAGGAATTTTCAACTAATTTTGTCACAAACAGATGTGGATACGATTCGCTACTTGCTTTTATTCCACTATTTATACCAAAACATTTTTCGAATCGGGCATAGAAATCACTAGTGTCCTCATCTTGCTTTTGTTTACAGGCTGAGATTGCACCCCAGTCTTCCTTTTTCGTAGTTAATAAACGTGGCAGTACCTGTACTAGTAAACCTGGTAGTGTTTTGGTCTTTTCCCCAAGCCCTGAACCTGGACCTCGAGCTGTTTCTTCGTTTTCTAATGCTGTCCAATCTATCTTTTGGTCTCCCACCTCCCAATCCTTTTCCTTGAGTTTTTCGTAAATGCCCGCAGGCATTAATACCTTCAATATTTTCATAATGTCGGGATAGGTATACTCTCCCATGAGCAACATGTCTTTAATTTCACGGTGGAAACCCGCTGGGTCTTTGTCATGACTGGGTACCACTTTCTTCATTTCTAATAGTTCTATTTTAGATATGGGTGTGTATACAAACACACGTTTAAACTGATTGTCATCACCTTTTATCGGGTGCACTTCGCGTAAGGGATTCTGTCTATCCATATAATACGTCGTTCTTTCCTTGATGGGCAGTGAGACATGTTCGGGGCATACAAAAAGAATGTACTGCTTTCTGGATTCTAGTATTTCTCTAATTAACTCAGTACCTGAACCTCTCCATTTATTCGTGAGTAATTCAGTCAATATATCAGGTAAGGGACCAGGATCGGAGTGTTGGCTTTTATATAATATAAGGAGTTGTTGAATCATATAGATACCAGCTAAACGCTGTTCATCTGAGGTGAGGTTCAAAAACGTGTGCGCTAGTGTATCATCACTATATTTTCCGGGACTATCAACCCAGTGAACGGCTGACCTGGCTAATTCTTGTTCGTCCATAGAATCGAGTATATGATAACCCCTTCGTTCTCGGAGTAATTTGTCAGCGGCTTGGAACGAATGTTCGGGGGACCTTATATTTATTATAGGGGTTTGGAAATTTCTGCTATTATCTGGACGTATCGGACGTATCGGATCAGTAAAGCATCTAGTATTATTGCAAGATCTTCCTCTACCTACATAGGCCATGGTTTCTAACTGTCCTGTGGGCAGTTCTAATTCTTCCTCCTCCTCGGTTTGTTCAGGCTGGTCTACTGCTAATCTTTCTTCGTGTATTCGTTCTACTTCTTTGCGGATCTTTCGGCACATAGCTACTATACTTAATCGTTTATCATGTCTCCCCTCTGATATATTCCGACTCCATGTGGTAAGAATTCGCATTTCTTCCGGATTTACCCCTGGTCGGTCTTGATTTCTGATCACACAATTTATGAGGAAACGTAACAGTTCCCCCTGTATCTCCACTTTCTGGTACTCCATGGCTCTATTAATACTCTCAGAATCTCGCCCTGACTGGACAAAGTGATATATATTTTCTAAATGTGTAGTCATTCCTGGTAGCCTCCCTAAATATATTGCAGCTCGTCGGATACGTAATGATGCCAGCAGCATTTCGTCCTCTTTGCCGGGCACAGGGTCATATCTACAATCTACTAGAAGTTCCTTAAGCATGTCGGGAGTTACTAGTTTGGGCGTACGTTGGTGGGCTAATTCTTGAAAGGAAAGTTTATTTACTCTGGGTGGCGTGGAAAAAATGTTTGATGTACCTCCTGTAGCACCACCTGGGGTGCTGGATGTGAAAGGATTCGTTGAACGTGATATAGCAACCATAGGTGTGGATACAGCTGTAGAAACAGATGTGCTTGCCGGAACTTGTGTCGGAGTTTGTTGTTGCGGAGGTACAGACGGAGGAGGGTCTTGGCGTTGAACCCCCTCGGCAGGCGGTCTATGTGGCGCAGTATTAGCATACTCGGGAGCTGCGTCGTCTAAATAAGAGGAAAGGAAAACATCTTCTGCGGTTCTGGGATGCCCTTTGGGATGTGCTTTTATCGGAAACAATGGGGGTGGCAAGTCTTTTGGTATCTCCGGAGTAGCCTTAGGTAACCCTTCGGCCAGAAGAGGATACATACCATTCATAAGGGCATTTCTTTGTCTGTCTACTTGTTCTGATTTTACTCGAGTACCTTCTTCAATTAATACATTTTCTCGGACTTTATTTGAATTCTCCTTACTTTTCTCTTCCTGTCTGAGCGCTTTTTCTGTACGTCTATATGATTCTTTACGCCATAATTCAATGGCATCTTTCTGTGACTGTCTAGCTTTCTTTTTCCATAATTCTTCCTCTACTTTCATGATGCAATCTGCATCCCAGGTCCCAGCTGCGGGCCACCTCTGACTTTCTGGTAATTCCTTGGTGTAGTCTACCCATAAATCAAGAAATAATATGGCGTCTAGGCCATGTTTATGATACATGAAGTACCCTGGAGTGTCCCTAGGAGGAATGGGAACAGCTTCTTCGAGTACCCCTTTTCTAGTTTTGATCTGTCTTAATTTCGAAAAGAGCGGCATATTGAGAACTGATCTGATACCTAATTTTGAACACGTTTAATACAACAAAACACAATAATGAACAGTCATTCACACCACAATATGCAGAACGTATTTAAAACATTTAATATTTAACATTTAATGAACAACAATGATGGCCATTTAGGGAACTAGTCACTAAGCATAATACTCGGCACTAACTAGGTAATTCTGAATTATATACTAGACATACTAGATATACTGCTGAACAGTACAGATACACTGCTGAAACAGTGCAGACCGAATTTGTGTACCCAAACCCGTCTTGACCGGCACAACCTATGTGCACGTCAGAACGCCTCCCCGACAATGGTACTCACCGGGTAGCTCGGAACGGAAGGCCTCGGAACTGAACTGAACTGGACTTGAACCGGACTGGACTCGACTCGAAACTTCGGAACTTCGGAACCTGGTGGGCCTCTGTATACCTCGGATCTTGCTCTCTCAGCTAGGCTCTGGTCGGGATACTTCGCACTTCTCACCGCCTCGTCTGGGTGTTGATCGCAGCCTCAGTTACCCCCGCTCGGCAGGAGGGAGATACAGGAAATCCTGTGGGTACGCGTTGTTGTCCATCCAGCTGTGACAGGAGACCGGGCCTGATGCGGAAAATTTATAATAATAGCTCAGTAAAATAAGAGGCAGAATCCGTGGTATTAGAGGTTCGGAACGGGCTTTATTCCAAAATCAATTCGAATTGTGGACTCCATATTCCATCACCACGAAGGTTCAGGAAGTGAAGGACCATACTTTATTGACAGGTAATCATTTTTATAGAAGAGGCATTATAGTGAAACAGATGCAGGAGGCGTAACAGTTGATAACAGAGATAAAAACATACATGCGTAACTAAAATGGGTGTAACTAGGCGTAACTAAAGAACGTCATTAGGTATGATGTCACAAATGGGTGGTTCCATGAAAGAATTTCGCAATGTCAGCAGAAATACTTGGCAGAGATGCGCGCGCAGCAGCATGACGTGTGATTGACGTGCAACTAGGGGATGAAGGGGACTTGACATTTAGCTCTACATGTGGAGACAGAAGTCTGGGGGGTCAAGTGAACCTAATCCCAAATCATATCTAACATCCTATGTTTAAAGAACTATGTTATCCAAAAGGAAAGGTCTCTCGAACAAAATCTATTCTATACTGACTGTGAGTGCGTGTACAAGCGTCTAAGTGTCTACATGAGATGCAAGGGCAGAAATCTTCCATAGTAACAGGGCTATGAATTACTTGCATAAAGACAGAGAAGCCGGGCCTTTTGCTCGGTAGCTGGAAGAATGTTTACTTAAACTACTAGACAGGAATGCATTGGATGGGGAGCGGAGCAGATAATCTCGAAGGTGAAATACAGTTTTTGGCAAGCAGACAGGCTGAGTCAGGCACCGTTAGCCGCGCAGGGAGTAGGACAAAGTTCATGGATACAGATGCGAGCTCAGACTGGAGCTTTCAGAGGCAGAAGGCAGGAAAAGGCTTAATGGCAGAATCAGGGCCTACTCGCCTGGACTGTAAAAATGGGATAAATGAACCATATAAAGCCGGTGGCCTTTCATACTTAGGAATAGAATATCCGGCCCATTCATGGCGGATCTGAAAGAGGACATGTTGACGGTGGACGCATATGTGTTTGCGTCTTCATAACTGGAACTGGAGGGAACATACATGTACTTGTGATTTATACATGAAACCGTTGGGGTCCAAGATAGGGGACATAACTGATCATAAAAATCCATATTTCCACAGGGCTAAATTTCAATTTTTACTCCACCGTGTACTTACCTCATGGAAGGTATTGGCTAGTGTCTGGGGCTAAATTTCTATTCCTACTCTGCCGGGTACTTACCTCAGGGAAGGTGTTGGCCAGTATCTGGGGGCTAAATTTCTATTCTTACTCTGCCAGGTATTTACCTCAAGGAAGACGTTTCCCAGCGCATGGGGTCCAGATTTTCTAGCCTTATTCAGCTGGGTACTAACCTCAGGGCAGGTGTTGGCCAGTGTCTGAGGCCTAAATTTCTATTCTATCTCTGCTGGGTTGTTACCGCAGGGAAGGTGTCGACCAGTGTCTGGGGCTAACTTTCTATTCCTACTCCACTGGCTACTTACCTCAAAGAAGGAGCTGGCCAGTGTCTGGGAGCTAATTTCTATTGCTACTCCGCTGGGTACTTACCTCAAGCAGGGTGCTGGCCAGTGTCTGGGAGTTAAATTTCTCTTCTTACTCTGCCGGGTACTTATCTCAGGGAAGGTGTTGGCCTGTGCCTGGAGGCTAACTTTCTATTCTTACTCTGCAGGGTACTTACCTCAGGGACGCTGTTGGCCAGTACCTGGGGCTAAATTTTCATTCTTACTCTGCCAGGCACTTACCTCAGGGATGGTGTTGGTCAGTGTCTGGGGTCTAAATTTCTATTCTTACTCTGCCAGGTACTTACATCAGGGAAGGTGTTGAGCAGTGTCCGAGGGCCCGATTTTCTATTCTTACTCCACCGGGTACTTACCTCAGGGAAGGTGTTGGCCAGTGTCTGGGGGTTACATTTCTATTCTTACTCTGCCGAGTACTAACCTCAGGGAAGCTGTTGGCAAGTGTCTGGAGCAAAATGTATTTTCCTTCTCCACCGGGTACTTACCTCAGGGAAGTTGTTGGCCACTGCTTGGGGCTACATTTCTATTCTTACTCCACTGTGTACTTACCTCAGGAAAGGTATTGCCTAGTGCCTGGGGCTAAATTCCTATTCCTACTCTGCTGGGTACGTACCTCAGGGAAGGTGTTGGCCAGTGACTGGGGGCTAATTTTCTATTCTTACTCTGCTGGGTAGTTACCTCAGAGAAGATGTTTGCCAGTGTCTGGGGTCCAGATTTTCTATTTTTATTCAGCTGGGTTCTTACCTCAGGGAAGCAATTGAATAGTGTCTGAGGGCTAAATTCCTATTCTTACACTGCTGGGTACTTACCTCAGGGAAGGTGTTGGCCAGTGCCTGGGGCTAACTTCATATTCCTTGTCTGCCGGGTACTTGCCTCAAAGAAGGAGTTGGCCAGTGTCTGGGGGCTAAATTTCTATTCCTACTCTGCCAGGTACTTACCTCAGGGAAGGTGTTGGACAGTGTCTGGGGGCTAAATTTCTATTCTTACTCCACTGTGTACTTACCTCAGGGAATGTGTTGGTCAGTGTATGGCGAGAAAACTTCTATTCCTACATCGTTGAGTACTTACCTCAGGGAAAGTGGTGGCCAGAGTCTGCGGAAAACGTCTATTCTTACTCCACAGGGTACTAACCTCAGGAAAGGTGTTGGCCAGTGAATGTGGGCTAAATTTCTATTCTTACTCCGCAGTGTGCTTACCTCAGGGATGGTATTGGCCAGTATCTCGGGGCTAAATTTTCATTTTTACTCTGCCAGTCACTTAACTCTGGGATGCGATGGCCAGTGTCTGGGGGCTAAATTTCTATTCTTATGCAGCCAGGTACTTACCTAAGGGAAGGTGTTGTGTAGTGTCCAAGGGCCAGATTTTCTATTCTTACTCCACTGGGTACTTACCTCAGGGAAGGTGTTGGCCACTGTCTGGGGGCTGAATTTCGATTCTCACTCTACCGGGTACTTACCTCAGGGAAGGTGCTGGGCAGTGTTTGTGTACCAGATTTCCTATTCTTACTCTGCCAGGTACTTACCTCAGGGAAGGTGTTGGCCACTGTCGGGGGGCTACATTTCTATTCTTACTCCTTGTGGTACTTACCTCAGGGAAATTGTTGGCCACTGCTTGGGGCTAAATTTCTATTCCTAAGGCGATGGGGACTTTCATCAGTGAAGGTGCTGGACAGTGTCGGGGGAAAATTTCTATTCTTACTCAACTGGGTACTTAACTCAGGGAAGGTGTTGGCCAGTGTCTGGGGTCAGTTTTTCTATTCTTACACTGCCAGGTACTTACCTCAGGTAAGGTGTTGGCCAGTGTCTGTGGGCTAAATTTCTATTTTTACTCCGCTGGGAACTTACCTCAGGGAAGGTGCTGGCCACTGTCTGGGAAAATTTCCATTCTTACTCAACTGGGTACTTAACTCAGGGTGATGAGTACAGGTCCCAGCTAGGCCCGCAGAATACAAGGGTTCGCTCTCCTGTAACAAAAGCTAGAAGGAAGTTGGCACGGAAGCTGCAAAAACAAGACAAAGTTTATTAACCCTTAAGGGTGGTCCTACAACCTACACAACACTCTTCAGTATTGCATAGAGTAGCACAAAGAACTTGCGTACACGGTCCTCTTTTATACACAACAGAGGGGCTCATAAGTGGGTGGATACAACATGGAGCAAAATTCATTTCCATTTATGGACATTTTCGATACAGAATCAATATGTGGGCGGAGTTAGCAATCTCCTGAGCCCGCGAAAACATGGTCAAACAAGGACTAACTGATAACAGATGTGGTCAAGTCTGGGCATGCGCCAGACGGACAAAGGAGCTATTTATAGACTGTTACTAGGCAGATTACAAGAGCAACTAGCGAAAAGGAAGGACTCTTCTCGTGCAAAGCACGTGGAGACATGACATTACAAAATGGAGTCCAGACATTAGTCAACATAAGAAGAGACCTTTTGTCTAAGGAAGGGGAATTCATGTCTTTAGTGAATACTTAATCATATCGCTGTTTTAATTTTCAACAGACGACCCTTTCAGCATTCACTGAAGACATTCGGCTTATTAGGATAATCATCATATATGTCAATTTTCATCATCTCTTCCACCTCTTTGGTTAAATGTTTCTGATAGGTGACATTGGCAATAGCTTTCTTATCAGGAATACAAAATGACACACATAGAGAACAGAGTAAAGGGCCACACTGAACACATGCAACAGAAAAATAGAATTGCTACAATAATGCAGAGACCAGTTAAAACCTTCCATCCCCATGTAGTGATCAATGCCCAAAACCATCCAGAAAAGGTCCAAGTGCCATTTTCTGTATGAATCTCAGCTGCGATTTTATGCAATTTATTAATAGCGTTATAAACTGATGGCGTATGGTCAGGAATGAACACACAACAACTACTTCCGATAATTTTACATGCTCCACCTCGGTCAGCTAACATAACATCTAATACCATACGATTCTGTAATGCAACAATTCTGGTAATTTGTAATTCTTCCGTAAGATTCTCAAGAGCAGCAGCGGTCTGATTCGTCACAGCCTCTACAACTCTCGTTAACCTTCGAACCTTCCTACTATTTAGGGCAGCTCCAACAAAGAAAAACAATCCTAAGTTAAAATCAATATACTGCTGTAAGCTAGTATCAGTTTGATCAACATCATCAATGGATAGAGTACGTTTATATCTATTTACAGTCACATTATTCAACAACTTCAAATCTTTATGATAGGATGCAGGTGCTAGGAATACAGGGGGTAATAAAAACGCTACATAACATACTCCGGACCAGCCGGCTGGCAAACGATAATAACCCTTATTCCCACATACAAAGTATGTATTATGGGAGGCGAAGAAAGTACTATTATTTAATCCGTCGATGTTTAGAACAATAATACAGTCGCTAACACCAACAGGAATATAACCCACACTCTGAACACACAGGTCTGCTTGAGCTTGTGCCACTTGAATCACAAATTTTTCATTCCCAGCAGTGTCTCTGGTGTTCGTGAAAATGTAGGGGATCGATTCATTGTCTGGTCGATATTCTTCCCACTCCCATATTGTCCCATTCGCTTGTGGATAGCCTTCTTTATCCTGATGACATTCCCTATTAAGTCTGAAAAGTAATCGTCCCACTGTAGGTTTCCGTGTGGCAAAAAGCAAAGTGTACCATGCTCTACAAGAGCCATTATGAGAGAAAGGAAGAGGTATGAACGGCGTTCCTCCTTTCTTCTGATGGGCTGGCATCATACCACATATCCAACAGTTCGTAGCATTCGTAGCAACATGGGTATGATGCAACATCTGGATGAAAGTGTTATTCAAATAAGACTGCCGATGCTTCAATTCTTGATACGGAAGGGTATAAAAGTAGTGCTCCTCAGGCACTGAAGTGGTCAAAACAAGCAACTCACGGGCAGGAGTCACATCCTCAACAAACCATGTGGTTATACCAACAATAGCCACAATAATAATAAAGCTTGTCGCACAAAGAATCTTCTTCTTCTCCATCTTGTAATAAGAAGTCAATATCTTCCTGAAACTAAAAAGTTGTCAGAACTCTTCCCCTTAGGCAGCCGTTGATTTCTTCACCAGCGGGCCATGACGGGTGTCACTACACTAATGCAGGGCTGATCCCCCCCCCCCTTGCCTCATTGGCTCTCCGTTTCACTAACCTAAGGGCCGTTCTGACAACGTCTTTGGATACAACAATCACTGCCTTGGTCTGAGGTAATATCTTCTTCCTCCAGGAATCGCTTGGTCCGGGAAGAGCTCCTCAGTGTCGTTCGGTTCCACAGCACAGCCTTTCTCCGCAGTCAGGATTTCTCGATGGTCGGTCAACACAGCAGGCTCCACCAATCCAGGCGGCACTTTACGACAGTGCAAAGAGTGGATGCAGTTCTTCCGATTGGAGACTCGCACAGCTGTCCTCGTTGCGAGTAAGTCTTGCTCAGGACCAACCCATCTCGGCTCCAGACTGTTCGTCCTTTCGAACACTTTAATCATAACCTGATCGCCAGGTCGGAGATTATGACCTTCACCTGTGGACCGATCAGGGAGCGCTTCTCGAACCTGTTGATGAATAGAAACCAAATTATCCGTTAACTGTGCCAGATAGTCATTCATCATTACACAAGGTACATCATACACTAACTTCGGTTTTGGTGGACCCCAAATATTCATTGGGCGTCCGAACACGATCTCGTAAGGTGTGAGACCGGTCCGAGAATGCGGTATCGATCTAATTGACAATAATGCCAGCGGTAAAGCATCTGGCCAAGTCAAAGAAGTCGAAGCTTGGATCTTAGCGATTTTAAGCTTCAAAGTACCATTATATTTCTCAACCAATCCCGCAGACTGACGGTGAAACACTGCATGGAACTTCTGAGTAATGCCTAGGCCTTTCAGGACATACTTGATAACGTCTGCTATAAAATGAGGTCCGTTATCACTCCACAACAGTCTACAAAAACCATATCGAGGGAAGAACTCCTTCAATAGCATCTTGGCTGTAGTCATTGCAGTATTGTCTTTCGTAGGGTATGCCTCAACCCATTTACTGAAAGCACAAACCACTACTAGAACATACTTCAGATTGTTACAGCGCTCAAGCTGAATGTAATCCATCTGCAAAACCTCAAAGGGTGCAGTAGGTGTCGCAAATCCTCCTGCTGGAGTTCGTGTACCCTTTCCCGGGTTATACCTCAGGCAAATCATGCAGGTCTGCACTACCCTCTTTGCCGTACTAGCGATCTCCGGATGCTTCCAAACTCGTGTGAGTAATTTAACAATTGCGGAAGCTCCGACATGCGCTAGTCCATGTGCCATCTGAACCATAGGTTGTACGAAGGCTGTGGGTAACTTCCATTTATCCATCTGCTTACTTCTCCAACACCCTTCATCATCTAATTCTCCATCATTGGACCATTGCTCCCGTTCCTTATCGGAAGCGGTCCTCTGCATCTCCAGCACTTCTTTCCTAGCATTGTGCCATCTTTCTGTCTGCGACTTCACAACATACATTGCAGTAGCACCAGGCTGCATCGCAGTCTCTCGTGCCACCCGGTCTGCTAAAGCATTCCCTTCTCCAACGTTATCAACCACCTTCTTATGGGCACTACATTTAACTATAGCAATCTTCTTTGGATATGTTAATGCAGTCAAAAGGTTGTGAACTAACTCCCCGTACATTATCTGTGCTCCATATGACGTTAGAAACCCTCTCTCCTTCCAGAGTAGGCCGAAATCGTGCGCTACTCCGAAGGCATAGCGGCTGTCTGTATAAACATTCACACACAATCCTGTACTGAGCTCACATGCTCGTGTTAATGCTATCAGTTCCGCTGCTTGAGCTGATTTCTGCGGTATGCGTGCAGTCTCCACTATTGTTTGTACTGTGGTAATTGCATACGCTGCTGAAGTCGTACCATCTGGTAGCTTCAGGCATGATCCGTCCACCCACAGTTCTCCATCTACATCTGTAAAGGGCGTATCCTGGAGATCAATACGACCCTTTGTCTGTTCCTCAGTCACAAGAATACAATCATGTGCTTTCCGTGCTTCAGACTGAGTTTCCGGCAACGGCAACAATGTGGCTGGATTTAACGTTGCACATCTCTTTAACGTAATATGAGGAGCCAAAAGCGTCAACTCATATCCCGTTAAACGAGCACTGGTCAAATGCTGCGTCTTTGTCTGATTAAGCAGGGCATCAACAGCATGGGGGACTAATACCAACAGTTTGTGGGATAACACAATTCCCTCACTCTGGCGTATTGACACAGCTGTCGCCGCAACCGAGCGAAAACAACCAGGCAATGCTCGGGCAACAGGATCAAGTACAGCCGAAAAATATGCACAAGGGCGCTGCTTGTCGCCGTGCATCTGTACTAAAACTGATAATGCACATCCATCTTTCTCATGCACGTACAATGTAAAGGGCTTCGTATAATCTGGGGTACCTAACACTGGTGCTGAACAAAGAGCTTGTCGTAATTGCTGAAAAGCAATTTCACACTCATTTGACCAGGGAAGGGGAATCGGAGTGTCTTTTGTCAAGAGTGCTAACAATGGCTTAGCTATGTGTGAAAACCCCAATATCCATTGCCTACAGAAAGAAGCAAGACCCAAAAATGCACGCACATCCTTCTGTGTGGAAGGCACTGGCGTGTCCAAAATTACTTGAATACGATCTGGTGTAAGTGCACGCCCCTCCTTAGACAAAAGGTGACCCAAATAAGTCACCTTTGGTCTACAGAATTGCAATTTCTTCCTCGACACTTTGTGATTGTGAGATGCCAAAAAGGAAAGCAAAGATAACGTACACTTCTCACACAGCTCAGGAGTGTCGGCCGCCAACAAGATGTCATCGACATATTGTATAAGGGCGAAACCCTCAGGCAGAACAAAGGAATTCAATTGCCTTTTCAATGCTTGACTGTAAATACTAGGGCTTTCTGTATAACCCTGAGGGACTCTACAAAATCTATAAGACCTATTATTCAAAGTAAAACCGAAAAGGTATCGGCTATCAGGATGAATAGGAATCGAAAAGAAAGCATTTTTCAAATCAATAACTGAAAACGTGGTCGCCGTTGGCGGGACCAAAGTGAGTAACGTCGTGATATCAGAAACCACTGGATACTGAGGTATCACTATCTTATTCACTTCCCTTAAGTCAATGATAAAACGATAAACCCTGGTATCGGTATCTTTTTTCAAAATGGGTAAAATAGGGCTGTTGCAGACATTGTAAGGAACTTCCTCCACTACTCCCACCTTAATCAACTCCTGCACAATCTGTATGAGTGCCTCCTCCCCCTCCTGGGAAATACGATACTGAGGGAGGCGCGGTAATACCGCACCCTCCTGGACACTAATGTGGACAGGCGGAATCACCATCTGTCCCACATCAGTATCCGAAGTGGCCCACAAAGAATGAGGGAGGGAAGCTAATGCAGTATCCTCCGCAACCACACACATCCGGTCTGTCATTGGGTGATTATCGTTTAATATCACACGTACTCCAGTAGGGGAGCAGCGGATCGTAGCTCTGAAGTGCTTAAGCATATCAAGACCCATAATGTTATTGGGCGTGTTCGGGGCAAGCAAAAACAGACAGGGTGCAGAAAAGCGATCAACATGAAATGCAAGGGGTCGGGAAAGAGGGCTTCGAGAGAGTGTACCATCAAACCCTACCGATGTAACCATTAAGCCAGATGGGGGAGCCCTCGGAACCAATTGTTTGGACAGCGCATTACGAGTAGCTCCTGTATCAACTAGGAACCGATCAGTAGAACCCAAAACATTTGCCGAAACATAAGGACCCTTCTGATCAACCGGCACTTCAACTGATTCCAACCCCCATCCAACGCAATCCTACGCATGCTGCGAATCATGGTACCCAGAACGATCGTTCCAAGACATTTGATACTGATGTTGCCGATCAAATACATTAGGTCTATCTCGTTGCTGCACGTTAGGGTCAAATCGAGCACGATCATTAGAGTGCCCTCTAAAATTCGAAAAACCCCCTCTACCTCTCGGTGGTCCCTGACCACGTCCCTGACGAGATGCATATAATACCGGACAATCTCTGGCCCAATGACCCGACTGTTTACAATACGCACATTGATTTCTATTAACATCTGACCGACCCGAAGGGGGACCATAGAATCCTCCTCTACCTCTTTCGACACCCCGACAAGGCGGACCATATACTTGTGCTAACATCACCTTAGTTTTCAAATCTTTCGATTTCTTCTCCTCATTCCCCTTCGCTTCTTGTTCCTGACGCTCATAATACTGAGCCATGGTCAGGAGGGATGCCGGAGACGAGGTGGACCAAGAACTTTCACTCGCTTTCAATCGAGCTGCTATTCCCGGTAATAAATTCGCCACATATTTATCGACAAAAAGATGTCGACCCGTATCATCCGTAAGTGACTGACCACTGAAATCATGAAATGTCTCCTCAAAGCGTGTAAAGAAGTCTGAAACTGATTCATCAACCTTCTGTTTACATGAGGCTAACATATTCCAGTCAATCTTTTTAGGGGGGATAATTGTTTTCAATTTAGTCAGGATAGCAGCAGGAAGATCTAAAATAAGCTGGGGTGGTTTTCTCTCCCTATCCACATCCTCAGTCTCAGACCATTTGGCCTTAAAAGCGGCTTGATCATCCACCTTCCGCACAGATCGCCACATATCCGGTGGTAAAATAAGCCCAAAGAACAAATCTATATCTGCTAAAGTCATAGTAAAAGAATTCAAGGCCCCTTCGACCTCTTTGTAAAAGGCCGCTGGATTCTTGCGGGGGTCAGGCAATGCATTCTTTAGTGCCATAACATCAGCCCTGTGCCAGGGAGTATAAAACCAATTATACACAAAATATCCCCTAGCATCGGGGGAAGATATATCTGAACTGTTTCCTGCTCCTTTAGGAGGAACATACAAAGGTGCCGCCTCTCGCATCGGTTTAGCATGCACTAGTTTGCTCTTATCTGATTGGGAGGTAGATGATTGGTCGCCGCCGGTATGTGAATCCGATTGCTCCTTCTCCCCTATCTTTAGGCGCGCTCTCTCTTTAAGTTCAAACACCGCGTCCCGCAATGCAAACAGCCGTCGGACCGCATCGGGTACCTTAGAGGGAGAAAAAACACCGTTACGTAATGCTTTAGCATCTGAAACTACAGCATCAGGCTCGAAAACATCAGAATATTTCCGAAAGGCAGTAATCACTTCATCAGAAAAAGTTGCTGCAAAATACAGCTTCTCTCTATCCTGCCAACTGTCCAAAGATTCCAACAACTCAGCAAGAGAAAGCTTGCCTTTAAGTACACGCAGAGAAATTTTCCGAAGCTCACCCATACGCTCAACTGATAACATGGACCGCGTGTCTACCTTATCCGAAACCGATCCAGAATCCTGTGATCTCGGGGCGGACGCGCTAACATAAGGGGGCGGAGAGCGATCTAATAAATAAAAATCATCTTCAAGATTAGTAAGGACAGGATAAAGTGGCTGGCGGACAGCATATTGACCCGAGACTTGCAACCTACGCTCTTTCTCTTGTCTCTCCGCCAGTTCTCTTTCCTCCCGACGCTTCGCTTCCTGCGCTCTCACATGATCATTTTTCCGTTACTCTTTATCAAACAGAGCTTTCTCACGTTTCTCTCGCTCACGCACTTCCTTTACCCATAACCGTACACATTCAAACATGTCTTTCCGAGCACGCCGTGTACACATACACTGTTCCACATACTCAATCTTACGCATATCAAACGATCCATACAAAGGCCATCGTAACTCAGGATCCTTTTTGGTGTATTTCCTCCACACTGTGCTGTACATTATAGAGGAAAGACCATGCTTCACATACATATCCCTATTAGGAGTCCCCTCTGGGGGGGCTGGAGCAGATTCCTCGATATTTAACCGGTTTCCAAAGCAGCAGCACCACTGACGGAGTGCGCTAAAAGCAGGCATGCTCAAAAATATTGCAAAATATGCAGTATTATCAAAAATGGCACTTAAACTTTGCGCCGTTCAGATTTAAACAACTCTGGAGAAATATCTCCACATTACCTGCCTATATGTGTTGCAACGCATATATTCTCACAGTAATCAATACAAAATATGACCGGTCATCACAAATCAAACTCAAATAGCCAACCCAGGCTTCAAAACTCGGAGCAAGTACCGTACAACGGTTCTTACCAATCAAGAGTGTCCAGATTCCAACTGCCAAGTTCCAAAATTCGCCCAAATGGCTGTCGCGGCAAACCGACAGAAGAGGTCTCAGTCGAGGACCGGCGCCACCCAGAAGGTCAGTTCGGAAGGGAAGGAAGAAACCTTGGGATGCCAGGGCTAAAAATGCCACTGGCAGTGATCACATCCCCGGCCAAATTCCTCACCTTCGTCACGACCAATCCTTCGAGCATCCGAGTCGCCGATGAGCCCCACGTGACGGGCGCCAATTGAGGAGTACAGGCCCCAGCTAGGCCCGCAGAATACAAGGGTTCGCTCTCCTGTAACAAAAGCTAGAAGGAAGTTGGCACGGAAGCTGCAAAAACAAGACAAAGTTTATTAACCCTTAAGGGTGGTCCTACAACCTACACAACACTCTTCAGTATTGCATAGATTAGCACAAAGAACTTGCGTACACGGTCCCCTTTTATACACAACAGAGGGGCTCATAAGTGGGTGGATACAACATGGAGCAAAATTCATTTCCATTTATGGACATTTTCGATACAGAATCAATATGTGGGCGGAGTTAGCAATCTCCTGAGCCCGCGAAAACATGGTCAAACAAGGACTAACTGATAACAGATGTGGTCAAGTCTGGGCATGCGCCAGACGGACAAAGGAGCTATTTATAGACTGTTACTAGGCAGATTACAAGAGCAACTAGCGAAAAGGAAGGACTCTTCTCGTGCAAAGCACGTGGAGACATGACATTACAAAATGGAGTCCAGACATTAGTCAACATAAGAAGAGACCTTTTGTCTAAGGAAGGGGAATTCATGTCTTTAGTGAATGCTTAATCATATCGCTGTTTTAATTTTCAACAAGGGAAGGTGTTGGCCAGTGTTTATGGGCTAAATGTGTATTCTTACATCGCCGGGTACTTACCTCAGGGAAGGTGTTGGCCAGTATCTGGGGGCTACATTTTCATTCTTACTGTGCTGGGCACTAACATCCGTGATGGTGTTGGCCAGTGTCTGGGGGCTAAATTTCTATTCTTATTTCAATGAGTACTTACCTCAGGCAAGGTGTTGTGCAGTGTCCGAGGGCCAGATTTTCTATTCTTACTCCACTGGATACTTACCTCAGGGATGTTCTTGGCCGCTGTCTAGGGGCTAAATTTCTATTCGTACTCCATCAGGTACTTACTTCAGGGAAGGTGTTGGCCAGTGTCTGGGGGCTAAATTTCTATTCTTACTCTGCTGGGTACTTACCTCAGGAAAGGTGTTGGCCAGTGTGTGGGGGCTAAATTTCTATTTTTACTCCACCGTGTACTTACCTCATGGAAGGTATTGGCTAGTGTCTGGGGCTAAATTTCAATTCCTACTCCGCCGGGTACTTACATCAGGGAAGGTGTTGGCCAGTGGCTGGGGGCTAAATTTCTATTCTTACTCTGCCGGGTACTTACCTCAAGGAAGACATTTGCCAGCGCCTGGGGTCCAGATTTTTTAGCCCTATTCAGCTGGGTAGTAACCTCAGGGAAGGAATTGTCCAGTGTCTGGGGGCTGAATTTCTATTCTTACTCTGCAGGGTACTTACCTCAGGGCAGGTGTTTGCCAGTGTCTGAGGACTAAATTTCTATTCTTTCTCTGCTGGGTTGTTACCGCAGGGAAGGTGTTGGCCAGTGTCTGGGGCTAACTTTCTATTCCTACTCCACTGGGTACTTACCTCGAAGAAGGAGTTGGCCAGTGTCTGGGAGCAAATTTCTATTCCTACTCCACTGGGTACTTACCTCAAGCAGGGTGCTGGCCAGTGTCTGGGAGTTAAATTTCTCTTCTTACTCTGCCAGGTACGTATCTCAGGGAAGGTGTTGGCCAGTGCCTGGAAGCTAAATTTCTATTCTTACTCGGCTGGGTACTTACCTCAGGGAAGGTGTTGACCAGTGTATGGAGGGAAAATTTCTATTCTTACATCACCGTGTACTTACCTCAGTGATGGTGGTGGCCAGTGTCTGGGTAAAATTTCTATTCTTACCCCACCAGGTACTTACCTCAGGGAAAATGTTGGCCAGTGTCTGTGGACTAAATTTCTATTCTTACTCTGCAGGGTACTTAACTCAGGGAAGATGTTGGCCAGTACCTGGGGCTAAATTTTCATTCTTACTCTACCAGGCACTTACATCAGGGAAGGGGTTGTCAAGTGTCTGGAGCTAAATTTCTTTTCTTACTCCACCAGGTACTTACCTCAGGGAAGGTGTTAGCCAGTGCCTTGCGGTTACATTTCTATTCTTACTCTGCCGAGTACTAACCTCAGGGAAGGTGTTGGCAAGTGTCTGGAGCTAAATTTATTTTCCTTCTCCACCGGGTACTTACCTCAGGGAAGTTGTTGGCCACTGCTTGGGGCTAAATTTCTATTCTTACTCCACTGTGTACTTACCTCAAGGAAGGTATTGGCTAGTGTCTGGGGATAAATTCCTATTCCTACTTTGGTGGGTATGTACCTCAGGGAAGGTGTTGGCCAGTGACCGGGGGCTAATTTTCTATTCTTACTCTGCCGGGTACTTACCTCAGAGAAGATGTTTCCCAGTGTCTGGGGTCCAGATTTTCTTTACCTACTCCACCAGGTACTTACCTCAGAGAAGTATTTGGCCACTGTCTGGGGGCTAAATTTCTATTCTTACTCTTCCAGGTACTTACCTCAGAGAAGGTGTTGGCCAGATTCTGGGGCCTAAATGTTCCTTCTTACTCTGCCGGACACTTACCTCAGTGATGATGTTGGCCAGTGTCTGGGGTCTCAATTTCTATCCGTACTCTGCTGTGTACTTACCTCAGGGAAGGTGTTTGCCAGTGCCTGGGGTCCAGATTTTCTATTCATAATCTACCAGGTACTTACCTCAGAGATGTAGTTGGCCAGTGTCTGGGGGCTAAATTTCTATTGTTACTCTGCTGAGTACTTACCTCAGGGAGGGTATTGGCAAGTGTCTGTAGCTAAATTTCTATTCCTTCTCCGCCGGGTTCTTGCCTCTGGGAAAGAGTTGGCCAGTGTCTGGAAGCTAAATTTCTATTCTTACTCTGTTGTGTACTTACCTCAGGGAAGGTGTTTGCCAGTGCCTGGGGTCCAGATTTTCTATTCCTAATCTACCAGGTACTTACCTCAGAGAAGTAGTTGGCCAGTGTCTGGGGGCTAAATTTCTATTCTTACTCTTCCGGGTACTTACCTCAGGGTAGGTGTTAGCCAGTGTCTGAGGGCTAAATTTCTATTCTTACTCTGCTAAGTATTTACCTCAGGGAAGGTGTTCGTCAGTGTCTGGGGCTAAATTTCCATCTCCCACTGCTGGCTACTTACCTCAAAGAAGGTGTTGGGCAGTGTCTGGGAGCTAAATTTCTATTCTTACTCCTTGTGGTACTTACCTCAGGGAAGTTGTTGGCCACTGCTTGGGGCTAAATTTCTATTCCTAATTCGATGGGGACTTTCATCAGGGAAGGTGTTGGCCAGTGTCTGGGTTTCAGTTTTTCTATTCTTACACTGCCAGGTACTTAAATCAGGTAAGGTGTTGGCCAGTGTCTGTGGGCTAAATTTCTATTTTTACTCCGCCGGGAACTTACCTCAGGGAAGGTGCTGGCCACTGTCTGGGGAAACTTTCTATTCTTACTCAACTGGGTACTTACCTCAGGGAAGGTATTGGCCAATGTTTATGGGCAAAATTTTTAATGTTCCTTCGCCGGGTACTTACCTCAGGGATAGTGGTGACCAGTGTCTGGGGAAAATTTCTATTCTTACTCCACCGGATACTTACCTCAGGGAAAATGTTGGCCAGTGTCTGTGGGCTAAATTTCTATTCTTACTCTTTAGGGTACTTACCTCAGAGAAGGTGTTGGCCAGTTTCTGGGGCCTAAATTTTCAGTCTTACTCTGCCGGGCACTTCGCTCAGTGATTATGTTGGCCAGTGTCTGGGGTCTCAATTTCTATTCTTACTCCGCCAGGTACTTACCTCAGGGAAGTTGTTGTGCAGTGTCTGAGTGCCAGATTTTCTATTCTTACTCTACTGGGTACTTACCTCAGGGAAGGTGTTGGCAATTGTCTGGGGGCTAAATTTCTATTCTTACTCTGCTGAGTACTTATCTCAGGGAGGGTATTGGCAAGTGTCTGGAGCTAAATTTCTATTCCTTCTCTACTGGGTTCTTACCTCTGGGTAAGTGTTGGCCAGTGTCTGGAAGCTAAATTTCTATTCTTACTCTGTCGTGTACTCACCTAAGGGAAGGTGTTTGACAGTGCCTGGGGTCCAGATTTTCTGTTCCTACTCTACCAGGTACTTACCTCAGAGAAGTAGTTGGCCAGTGTCTGGGGGCTAAATTGCTATTCTTACTCTTCCGGGTACTTACCTCAGAGCAGGTGTTAGCCAGTGTCTGAGGGCTAAATTTCTATTCTTACTCTGCTAAGTATTTACCTCAGGGAAGGTGTTCGCCAGTGTCTGGGGCTAAATTTCCATTCCTACTCTGCTGGCTACTTACCTCAATGAAGGTGTTGGGCAGTGTCTGGGAGCTACATTTCTATTTTTACTCTGCCAGTTACTTTCCTCAGCGAAGGCGTTGGCCACTGTCTGGGGGCTAAATTTCTATTCTTACTCCTTGTGGTACTTACCTCAGGGAAGTTGTTGGCCACTGCTTGGGGCTAAATTTCTATTCCTAATTCGATGGGGACTTTCATCAGGGAAGGTGCTGGCCAGTGTCTGGGGTCTAAAATATTATTCTTACTCTGCCAGGTACTTAGCTCAGGTAAGGTGTTGGCCAGTGTCTGTGGGCTAAAGTTCTATATTTACTCTGCCGGAAACTTACCTCAGGGAAGGTGCTGGCCACTGTCTGGTGAAAATGTATATTCTTACTCAACTCGGTACTTACCTCAGGGAAGGTGTTGGCCAGTGTTTATGGGCTAAATTTTTATTCTTACTTTGCAGGGTACTTACCTCAGGGAAGGTGTTGGCCAGTATCTGGGGGCTAAATATTCATTCTTACTGTGCTGGGTACTAACCTCCGGGATGGTGTTGGCCGGTGTCTGGGGCTAAATTTCTATTCTTACTCCAATGAGTACTTACCTCAGGCAAGGTGTTGTGCAGTGTCCGAGGGCTAGATTTTCTATTCTCCTCCACTAGATACTTACCTCAGGAAAGTTCTTGGCCGCTGTCTAGGGGCTAAATTTCTATTTGTACTCCATCAGGTACTTACCTCAGGGAAGGTGTTGGCCAGTGTCTGGGGGCTAAATTTCTATTCTTACTCTGCTGGGTACTTACCTCAGAAAGGTGTTGGCCAGTGTGTGGGGGCTAATTTTCTAGTTTTTACTCCACCGTGTACTTACCTCATGGAAGGTATTGGCTAGTGTCTGGGGCTAAATTTCTATTCCTACTCCGCCGGGTACTTACCTCAGGGAAGGTGTTGGCCAGTGTCTAGGGGCTAAATTTCTATTCTTACTCTGCCGGGTACTTACCTCAAGGAAGACGTTTGCCAGCGCATGGGGTCCAGTTTTTCTAGCCTGATTCAGCTGGGTACTAACCTCAGGGTAGGTGTTGGCCAGTGTCTGAGGACTAAATATCTATTCTTTCTCTGCTGGGTTGTTACCGCAGTGAAGGTGTCGACCAGTGTCTGGGGATAACTTTCTATTCTTACTCCACTGGCTACTTACCTCAAAGAAGGAGCTGGCCAGTGTCTGGGAGCTAATTTCTATTCCTACTCCGCTGGATACTTACCTCAAGCAGGGTGCTGGCCAGTGTCTGGGAGTTAAATTTCTCTTCTTACTCTGCTGGGTACTTATCTCAGGGAAGGTGTTGGTCTGTGCCTGGAGGCTAAATTTCTATTCATACTCTGCAGGGTACTTACCTCAGGGAAGGTGTTGGCCAGTACCTGGGACTAAATTTTCATTCTTACTCTGCCAGGCACTTACCTCAGGGATGGTGTTGGCCAGTGTCTGGGGTCTAAATTTCTATTCTTACTCTGCCAGGTACTTACATCAGGGAAGGTGTTGAGCAGTGTCCGAGGGCCAGATTTTCTATTCTTACTCGACCGGGTACTTACCTCAGGGAAGGTGTTGGCCAGTGTCTGGGGGTTACATTTCTATTCTTACTCTGCCGAGTACTAACCTCAGGGAAGCTGTTGGCAAGTGTCTGGAGCTAAATTTATTTTCCTTCTCCACCGGATACTTACCTCAGGGAAGTTGTTGGCCACTGCTTGGGGCTAAATTTCTATTCTTACTCCACTGTGTACTTACCTCAGGGAAGGTATTGCCTTGTGCCTGGGGCTAAAATTCCTATTCCTACTCTGCTGGGTACGTACCTCATGGAAGGTGTTGGCCAGTGTCTGGGGCTAACTTCATATTCCTTGTCTGCCGGGTACTTGCCTCAAAGAAGGAGTTGGCCAGTGTCTGGGGGCTAAATTTCTATTCCTACTCCGCCAGGTAGTTACCTCAGGGAAGGTGTTGGCCAGTGTCTGGGGGCTAAATTTCTATTCTTACTCCACTGTGTACTTACCTCAGGGAATGTGTTGGTCAGTGTATGGAGAGAAAACTTCTATTCCTACATCATTGAGTACTTACCTCAGGGAAAGTGGTGGCCAGTGAATGCGGAAAACGTTTATTCTTACTCACCAGGGTACTAACCTCAGGAAAGGTGTTGGCCAGTGAATGTGGGCTAAATTTCTATTCTTACTCCGCAGTGTGCTTACCTCAGGGATGGTATTGGCCAGTATCTGGGGGATAAATTTTCATTTTTACTCTGCCAGGCACTTAGCTCTGGGATGGCGATGGCCAGAGTCTGGGAGCTAAATTTCTATTCTTATGCAGCCAGGTACTTACCTAAGGGAAGGTGTTGTGCAGTGTCCAAGGGACAGATTTTCTATTCTTACTCCACTGGATACTTACCTCAGGGAAGGTGTTGGCCACTGTCTGGGGGCTGAATTTCGATTCTCACTCCACCGGGTACTTACCTCAGGGAAGGTGCTGAGCAGTGTTTGGGTACCAGATTTTCTATTCTTACTCTGCCAGGAACTTACCTCAGGGAAGGTGTTGGCCACTGTCGGGGGGCTAAATTTCTATTCTTACTCCTTGTGGTACTTACCTCAGGGAAGTTGTTGGCCACTGCTTGGGGCTAAATTTCTATTCCTAAGGCGATGGGGACTTTCATCAGCGAAGGTGCTGGACAGTGTCTGGGTTCTAAATTATTATTCTTACTTTGCCAGGTACTTACCTCAGCGAAGGTGTTGGCAAGTGTCTGGGGTTAGTTTTTCTATTCTTACACTGCCAAGTACTTACCTCAGGTAAGGTGTTGGCCAGTGTCTGTGGGCTAAATTTCTATTTTTACTCCGCCGGGAACTTACCTCAGGGAAGGTGCGGGCCACTCTCTGGGGAAAATTTCTATTCTTACTCAACTGGGTACTTAACTCAGGGAAGGTGTTGGCCAGTGTTTATGGGCTAAATTTGTATTCTTACTTCGACGGGTACTTACCTCAGGGAAGGTGTTGGCCAGTATCTGGGGGCTAGATTTTCATTCTTACTGTGCTGGGCACTAACCTCCGGGATGGTGTTGGCCAGTGTCTGGGGGCTAAATATCTATTCTTACTTCAATGAGTACTTACCTCAGGCAAGGTGTTGTGCAGTGTCCGAGGGCCAGGTTTTCTATTCTTACTCCGCTGGATACTTTCCTCAGGGAAGTTATTTGCTGCTGTCTAGGGGCTAAATTTCTATTCGTACTCCATCAGGTACTTACCTCAGAGAAGGTGTTGGCCAGTGTCTGGGGGCTAAATTTCTATTCTTACTCTGCTGGGTACTTACCTCAGGAAAGGTTTTGGCCAGTGTGTGGGGGCTAAATTTCTAGTTTTTACTCCACCGTGTACTTACCTCATGGAAGGTATTGGCTAGTGTCTTTGGATAAATTTTGATTCCTACTCCGCCGGGTAGTTACCTCAGGGAAGGTGTTGGCCAGTGTCTGGGGGCTAAATTTCTATTCTTACTCTGCTGGGTACTTACATCAGGAAAGGTGTTGGACAGTGTGTGGGGGCTAAATTTCTATTTTTACTCCACCGTGTACTTACCTCATGGAAGGTATTGGCTAGTGTCTGGGGCTAAATTTCTATTCTTACTCTGCCGAGTACTTACCTCAGGGAAAGTGTTGGCCAGTGTTTGGGGGACTAAATTTCTATTCTTACTCTGTCAGGTACTTACCTCAGTGAAGGTGTTGGCCAGTGTCTGTGGGCTACATTTCTATTCTTACTCTGCAGGGTACTTCCCTCAGGGAAGGTGTTGGCAAGTGTCTGGGGGCTAAATTTCTATTCTTACTCTGCTGAGTACTTACCTCACGGAGGGGTCCAGATTTTCTATTCCTAATTCACAAGGTACTTACCTCAAAGAAGTAGTAAGCCAGTGTCTGGGGGCTACATTTCTATTTCTATTCGTACTCTGCCGGGTACATACATCAGGGAAGGTGTTGACCAGTGTCCAAGGGCCAGATTTCCTATTCTTACTCTTCCGGGTACTTACCTCGGGGCAGGCTTTGTCCAGTGTCGGAGGGATACATTTCTATTCTTACTCGTCAAGTATTTACCTCAGGGAAGATGTTTGCTGGTGTCTGGGGCTAAATTTCCATTCCTACTCTGCCGGCTACTTACCTCAAAGAAGGTGTTGGGCAGTGTCTGGGAGTTGAATTTCTATTTTTACTCCACAGTATACTTACCTCAGGGAAAGTGTTGGCCAGTGTCCAGGGACTAAATTTCTATTCTTACTCTGTCAGGTACTTACCTCATGGAAGGTGTTCGCCAGTGTCTGGGGTTCAGATTTTCTATTACTACTCCACCAGGTACTTACCTCAGGGAAGTAGTTTGCTAGTGTCTGAGGGCTAAATTTCTATTCTTACTCGCTAAGTATTTACCTCAGGGAAGGTGTTCGCCGGTGACTGAGGCTAAATTTCCATTCCTACTCTGCCGGCTACTTACCTCAAAGAAGGTGTCGGGCAGTGTCTGGGAAGTGAATTTCTATTTTTACTCCGCCGTGTACTTACCTCAGGGAAAGTGTTGGCCAGTGTCCAGGGACTAAATTTCTATTCTTACTCTGTCAGGTACTTGCCTCACGGAAGGTGTTTGCCAGTGTCTGGGGTCCAGATTTTCTATTACTACTCCACCATGTACTTACCTCAGGGAAGTAGTTCGCCAGTGTCTGAGGGCTAAATTTCTATTCTTACTCGCTAAGTATTTACCTCAGGGAAGGTGTTCTCCGATGTCTGGGGCTAAATTTCCATTCCTACTCTGCCGGCTACTTACCTCAAAGAAGGTGTTGGGCAGTGTCTGGGAGCTGAATTTCTATTTTTCCTCCGCTGTGTACTTACCTCACGGAAGGTGTTCGCCAGTGTCTGGGGTCCAGATTTTCTATTACTACTCCACCAGTTACTTACCTCAGAGAAGCAGTTTGCCAGTGTCTGGGGGCAAAATTTCTATTCTTGCTTCACTGTGTACTTACCTCAGGGAAGGTATTGGCTAGTGTCTGGGGCTAAATTCCTATTCCTACTCTGCTGGGTACTTACCTCAGGGAAGGTGTTGACCAGTGTCTGGGGGCTAATTTTCTATTCTTACTCTGCCGGGTACTTACCTCTGAGAAGATGCTTGCCAGTGTCTGGGGTCCAGATTTTCTATTTTTATTCAGCCAGGTTTTTACCTCAGGGAAGCAATTGGACAGTGTCTGGGGGCTAAATTTCTATTCTTACTCTGCTGGGTACTTACCTCAGGACAGGTGTTGGCCAGTGTCTGAGGGCTAAATTCCTATTCTTACTCTGCTGGGTACTTACCTCAGGGAAGGTGTTGGCCAGTGTCTGGGGCTAATTTTCAATTCCTTGTCCGCTGGGTACTTACCTCAAATAAGGAGTTGACCAGTGTCTGGGAGCTAAATTTCTATTCCTACTATGCCGGGCACTTGCCTCAAGGAAGGTGTTGGCCAGTGTCTGGGAGCTAAATTTCTCTTCTTCCTCTGCCGGGTACTTACCTCAGGGAAGGAATTGTGCAGTGTCAGAGGGCTGAATTTCTATTTTTACTCTGCTGGTTACTTACCTCAAGCAAGGTGCTGGCCAGTGTGTGGGAGTTACATGTCTCTTCTTATTCTGCCGGTTACTTACCTCAGGGAAGGTGTTGGCCAGTGTATAGAGGGAAAGTTTCTATTCTTACATCGCCGGGCACTTACCTTAGGGATGGTAGTGACCAGTGTCTGGGGAAAATTTATATTCTTACTGCACCGGGTACTTGCCTCAGGGAAAATGTTGGCCAGTGTCTGTGGGCTAAATTTCTATTCTTACTATGCAGGGTACTTACCACAGAGAAGGTGTTGGCCAGTTTTTGGGGGCTAAATTTTCATTCTTACTCTGCCGGGCACTAACCTCAAGGATGTTGTTGGCCATTGTCTGGGGTCTCAATTTCTATTCTTACTCCACCAGGTACTTACCTCAGGGAAGGTGTTCTGCAGTGTCCGAGGGCCAGATTTTCTATTCTTACTCTACCGGGTACTTTCATCAGGGAAGGTGTTGGCAAGTGTCTGGGGGCTAAATTTCTATTCTTACTCTGCCGGGTACTTACCTCAGGGAAGGTTTTTGCCAGTGTCTGTGGTCCGGATTTTCGATTCTTATTCAGGAATTGTCCAGTGTCTGAGAGCTGAATTTCTATTCTTTCTAGGCTGGGTACTTACCTCAGGGCAGGTGTTGGCTAATGTCTGAGGGCTACATTTCTATTCCTACTCTGCTGGGTCCTTACCTCAGGGAAGGTGTCAGCCAGTGTCTGGGGCTATCTTTCTATTCCTACTCTGCTGGGTACTTACCTCAAAGAAGGAGTTGGCCAATGTCTGGGAGCTAAATTTCTATTCCTACTCCGCTGGGTACTTACCTCAAGCAAGGTGCCGGCCAGTGTGTGGAAGTTACATTTCTCTTCTTACTCTGCCAGGTACTTACCTCAGGGAAGGTGTTGGCCAGAGTGTGGAGGGAAATTTTCTATGCTTATATCGCCGGGCACTTACCTCAGGGATGGTGGTGACCAGTGTCTGGGGAACATTTCTATTCTTACTCCACCGGGTACTTACCTCAGGGAAAATGTTGGGCAGTGTCTGTGGGCTAAATTTCTATTCTTACTCTGCAGGGTACTTACCTCAGAGAAGTTGTTGGACAGTTTCTGGAGCTACATTTTCATTCTTATTCTGCCTGGCACTTACCTCAGGGATGGTGTTGGCCAGTGTCTGGGGTCTCAATTTCTATTCTTACTCCACCAGGTACTTACCTCAGGGAAGGTGTTCGGCAGTGTTCGAAGGCCAGATTTTCTATTCTTACTCTACCGGGTACTTACCTCATGGAAGGTGTTGGGCAGTGTCTGGGAGCTAAATTTCTATTCTTACTCTGCCGGGTACTTACCTCAGGGGAGGGTTGGCCATTGTCTGGAGGATAAATTTCTATTCTTACACCGCAGGGTAATTACCTCAGGGAAAGTATTGGCCAGTATCTGGGGCTATACTTTCATTGTTAGTCTGCTGGGCACTTACCTCAGTGATGGTGTTGGCCAGTGTCTGGGGGCTAAATTTCTATACCTACTCTACCTGGTACTTACCTCAGGAAAGGTGTTGTGCAGTGTCCGAGGGCCAGATTTCCAATACTTAATCCACTGAGTACTTACCTCAGGGAAGTTGTTGGCCACTGTCTGGGGGCAACATTTCTATTCATATTCAGTCAGGTACTTACCTCAGGGAAATTGTTGGCCAGTGTCTGGGGGCTAAATTTCTATTCTTACTCCACTGTGTACTTACCCATGGAAGGTATTGGCTATTGTCTGGGGCTAAATTTCTATTCATACTCTGCCATGTACTTACCTCAGAAAAGGTGTTTGCCAGTGTCTGGGGGCTAAATTTCTATTCTTACTATGCTGGGTACTTAACTCAGGGAAGGGTTGGCCAGTGTCTGGAGGCTTATTTCTGTTCTTACACCGCTGGGTACTTACCTCAGGGAAGGTGTTGGCCAGTGTATGGAGGGCACATTTCTATTCTTACATCACCGGGTAATTACCTCAGGGAAGGGGCTGGCCAGTGTCTGGGGAAAATTTTTGTTCTTACTCAACTCAGGGAACGTGTTGTCCAGTGTCTGTGGGCTAAATTTATATTCTTACTCCGCCAGTTACTTACCTCAGGGAAGGTGTTGGCCAGTATCTGGGGCTACACTTTCATTCTTACTCTGCTGGGCACTTACCTCAGGGATGGTGTTGGCCAGTGTCTGGGGGCTAAATTTCTATTCTTACTCTACTGGGTAATTACCTTAAGCAAGGTGTTGTGCAGTGTCCAAGAGCCATATTTCCTATTCTTACTCGACTGTGTACTTACCCCATGGAAGGTATTGGCTAGTGTCTGGGGCTAAATTTCAATTCCTACTCTACAGGGTACTTACCTCAAAGAAGGAGTTGGCCAGTGTCTGGGGGCTAAATTTCTATTCCTACTCTGCCGGGTACCTACCTCAGGGAAGGTGTTGGCCAGTGTCTGGCGGCTAAATTTTTATTCTTACTCTGTCGGGTACTAACCTCAGGGAATGTGTTTGCCAGTATCTGGGGTCCAGATTTTCTATTCCTACTCTGTTGGGTACTTACCTCAGGGAAGTAGTTAGCCAGTGTCTGGGGGATAAATTTCTAATCTTACTCTGCCGGGTACTTACCTCAGGCAGGTGTTAGCCAGTTGAGGGCTAAATTTCTATTCCTACTCTGCCGGGTACTTACCTCAGGGAAGGGTTGGCCAGTGTCTGGAGGCTAAATTTCTATGCTTACACTGCTGGGTACTTACCTCAGAGAAGGTGTTGGCCAGTGTATGGAGGGCATATTTCTATTCTTACATCACCGGGTACTTACCTCAGGGAAGGTGATGGTCGGTGTCTTGAGAAAAGTACTATTCTTACTCAACTGGGTACTTACCTCAGGGAAGGTGTTGGCCAGTGTCTGTGGGCTAAATTTCTATTTTTACACTGCCTTGTACTTACCTCAGGGAAGGTGTTGGCCACTATCTGGGGCTACATTTTCATTCTTACTCTGCCGGGTACTTACCTCAGAAAAGGTGTTTGCCAGTGTCTGGGGTCCAGATTTTTTATTTTTATTCAGCCGGGTACTTACCTCAGGGAAGGAATTGTACAGTGTCTGTGGGCTAAATTTCTATTCTTACTCTGCTGGGTACTTACCTCAGGGAAGATGCTGGCCAGTGTCTGGGGTTAACTTGCTTTTCCTTGTCTGCCGGGTACTTACCTCAAAGAAGGAGTTGGAGGCTAAATTTCTATTTTTACTCAACTGGCAACTTACCTCAGGGAAGCTGTTGGTCAGTGTATGGAGGAAATCTTTCTAGTCCAACATCACCGGGTACTTACCTCAGGGAAGGTGTTGGCCAGTGCATCTGGGCAAAATTTATATTCTGACTCCGCAGGGTACTTACCTCAGGTAAGGTGTTGGCCAGTATCTGGGAGCTAAATTTCTATTCTTACTCCGCCAGGCACTTACCTCAGGGAAGATGTTGTGCAGTGTCCAAGGACCAGATTTTCTATTCTCACTCCGCCGGGTACTTACCTTAGGGAAGGTGTTGGCCAGTGTCTGGGGGCTACATTTCTATTCTTACTCTGCTGGGTACTTACCTCAGCGAAGGTGTTTGCAAGTGTCTGGAGCTAAATTTCTATGCCTACTCCGCTGGGTACTTAGCTCAGGGAAGGTGTTGGCCAGTGTCTGGTGACTACATTTCTATTCTTACTCTGTTGGGTACTTACATCAGGGAAGGTTTTTGCCAGTGCCTGGGGTCCAGATTTCCTATTCCTACTCCACTGAGTACTTACCCCAGGGAAGTAGTTGGCTAGTGTCGGGGGCTAAATTTCTTTTCTTACTCTGCCGGGTACTTACCTCAGGGCAAGTGTTGGGCAGTGTCTGAGGGTTACATTTCTATTCTTACTCAGGGAATGTGTTGGTCAGTGTCTCTGGCTAAATGTCCATTCCTACACTGCCAGGTACTTACCTCAAAGAAGGTGTTGACCTGTGCAAGTGGGCTAAATTTCTATTCTTACTCCGCAGTGTACTTACCGCAGGGAAGGTGTTGGCCAGTATCTGGGGGCTAAATTTTCATTCTTATTCTGTTAGGCACTTACCTCATCAATGGTGTTAGCCAGTGTCTGGGGAAAAATTTCTATTCCAACTCTGCCAGGTACTTACCTCAAGGAAGGTGATTTGCAGTGTCCAAGGGCCAGATTTTTTATTCTTACTCCACTGGGTACTTACCTCAGGGAAGGTGCTGGCCACTGTCTGGGGGTAAAATTTCTATTCTCACTCCGCCAGGTACTTACTTCAGGGAAGGTGTTGGCCAGTGTCTGGAGGCTACATTTCTATTCTTACTCTGCCGGGTACTTATCTCAGGGATGGTGTTGGCAACTGTCTGGCGCAAAATTTTATATTCCTACTCTGCTGGGTACTTACCTCAGGCAAGGTGTTAGCCAGTGTCTGAGGGCTAAATTTCCATTCCTATTCTTCCGGGTACCTACCTCAAAGAAGGTGTTGGCCATTGTCTGGGAGCTAAATTTATTTTTTTACTCTGCCGGGTACTTACCTCAGGGAAGGGTTGGCCAGTGTCTGGAGACTAAATTTCTATGCTTACACTGCTGGGTACTTACCTCAGGGAAGGTGTTGGCCAGTGTAAGGAGGGCAAATTTCTATTCTTACATCACCGGGTACTTACCTCAGGGAAGATGCTGGCCAGTGTCTGGAGAATATTTCTATTCTTACTCAACTGGGTACTTACCTCAGGGAAGGTGTTGGCCAGTGTCTGTGGGCTAAATTTATATTTTTACTCTGCCTTGTACTTACCTCAGGGAAGGTGTTGGCCAGTATCTGGGGATACATTTTCATTCTTACTCTGCTGGGCACTTACCTCAGGGATGGTGTAGGCCAGTGTCTGGGGGCTAAATTTCTATTCTTACTCTACTGGGTACTTACCTCAGAGATGGTGTTGTGCAGGTTCCGAGGGCCAGATTTTCTATTCTTACTCCACTGGGAACTTAACTCAGGGAAGGTGTTGGCCAGTGTCTGGGGGCTAAATTTCTCTTCTCACTCCACCGTGTACTTACCTCATGGAAGGTATTGGCTAGTGTCTGGGGCTAAATTTATATTTCTACTCTGCCAGGTACTTACCTCAGGGAAGGTGTTGGCCAGTGTCTGGGGGCCAAATTTCTATTCTTACTCTGCCGGGTACTTACCTCAGAGAAGGTGTTTGTTCAGTGTCTGGGGTCCAGATTTTCTATTTTTATTCAGCCGGGTACTTACCTCAGAGAAGGATTTTTACAGCATCTGTGGGCTAGATTTCTATTCTTACTCTGCTGGGTACTTACCTCAGGGCAAGTGTTGGCCAGTGTCTGAAGTCTAAATTTCTATTCTTTCTCCGCTAGGTATTTACCTCAGGGAAGGTGTTGGCCAGTGTCTGGTGCTAACTTTCTATTCCTTGTCTGCCGGGTACTTACCTCAGAGAAGGAGTTGGCAAGTGTCTGGGTGCTAAATTTCTATTCCTACTCTGCCGGGTACTTACCTCAAAGAAGGTGCTGGCCAGTGTCTGGGAGCAAAATTTCTCTCAGGGATTGTGTTGGCCAGTGTCTGGGTTCCAGATTTTCTATTTTTATTCAGCCAGGTATTTACCTCAGGAAAGGAATTGTACAGTGTCCGAGGGCCAGATTTTCTATTCTTACTTCACTGGGAACTTACCTCAGGGAAGGAGTCGTGCAGTGTCCGAGGGCCAGTTTTTCTATTTTTACTTCACAGGGAATTTTCCTCAGGTAAGGTGTTGGCCAGTGTCTGGGGGCTAAATTTCTATTCTCACTCTGCTGGGTACTTACCTCAGGAAAGGTATAGGCCAGTGATTAGGGGCTAAATTTCTATTCTTACTCCACCATGTACTTACCTCATGGAAGGTATTGGCTGGTGTCTGGGGCTAAATTTCTATTCCCACTCTGCCAGCTACTTACCTCAGGGAAGGTGTTGGCCAGTGCCTGGGGGCTAAATTTCTATTCTTACTCTGCGGGGTACTTACGTCACAGAAAGTGTTTGTCAGTGTCTGGGGTCCAGATTTTCTATTTTTATTCAGCTGGGTACTTACCTCAGGGAAGGAATTGTACAGTGTCTGTGGGCTAAATTTCTATTCTTCCTCTGCTGGGTACTTACCTCAGGGCAGGTGTTGGACAGTGTCTGAGGGCAAAATGTCTATTCTTACTCTGCTGGGTACTTACCTCAGAGAAGGTGTTTGCCAGTGTCTGGGGTTCAGATTTTCTATTTTTATTCAGCCGGGTACTTACCTCAGGGAAGGAATTGTACAGTGTCTGTAGGCTAAATTTCTATTCTTACTCTGCTGGGTACTTACCTCAGGGCAGGTGTTGGCCAGTGACTGAGGGCTAAATTTCTATTCTTACTCAGCTGGGTACTTACCTCAGGGAAGGTGTTGGCCAGTGTCTGGGGCTAAGTTTCTATTCCTTGTCCGCCGGGTACATACCTCAAAGGAGGAGTTGGCAAGTGTCTGGGTGCTAAATTTCTATTCCTTCTCTGCCGGGTACTTACCTCAAGGGATGTGCTGGCCAGTGTCTGGGAGCTAAATTTCTCTTCTAACTCTGCCCGGTACTAACCTCAGGGAAGGTGTTGGCCAGTGTCTGGATGCTAAATTTCTATACTTACTCAACTGGCAACTTACCTCAGGGAAGGTGTTGGTCAGTACATGGAGGGAAACTTTCTATTCCAACATCGCCAGGTACTTACCTCAGGGAAGGTGGTGGCCAGTGTCTGGGGGCTAAATTTCTATTCTTACTCTGCTGGGTACTTACCTTAGGGAAGGTGTTTGCAAGTGTCTGGAACTAAATTTATATTCCTACTCCGCTGGGTACTTAGCTCAGGGAAGGTGTTGGCCAGTGTCTGGCGGCTACATTTCTATTCTTACTCTGTCGGGTACTTACCTCAGGGAAGTTTTTTGCCAGTGTCTGGGGTCCAGATTTCCTATTCTGCTGGGTACTTACCTCAGGGAAGTAGTTGGACAGTGTCTGAGGGCTAAATTGCTCTTACTCTGCCGGGTACTTACCTCAGGGCAAGTGTTGGCCTGTGTCTGAGGGCTAAATTTCTATTCTTACTCTGCTAAGTACTTACCTCAGGGAAGGTGTTGGTCAGTGTCTGGGGCTGAATTTCCATTCCTACTCTGTCAGGTACTTACCACAAAGAAGGTGTTGGCCAGAGTCTAGAAGCTACATTTCTATTCTTAATCTGACAGGTACTCACCTCAGGGCAGGGTTGGCCGGTGTCTAGAGGCTAAATTATCTATTATTACACCGGTTGGTACTTACCTCCGAGAAGATGTTGGCCAGTGTCTGGGGCTAACTTTCTATTCCTTGTCCGCCGGGTACTTACTTCAAAGAAGGAGTTGGCAAGTGTCTGGGTGCTAAATTTCTCTTCTAACTCTGCCTGGTACTTACCTCTGGGAAGGTGTTGGCTAGTGTCTGAAGGCTAAATTTCTATTCTTACTCAACTGGCAACATACCTCAGGGAAGGTGTTGGTCAGTGTATGGAGGGAAAATCTCTATTTCTACATCGCCGGGTACTAACCTCAGGGAAGGTGGTGGCCAGTGTCTGGTGAAAAGTTCTATTCTTACTCCACAGGGTACTTACCTCTGGGAAGGTGTTGGCCAGTGCATGAGGGCAAAATTTCTATTCTTACTCCACAGGGTACTTACCTCAGGGAAGGTGTTTGCAAGTGTCTGGAGCTAAATTTCTATTCCTACTCCTCTGGGTACTTAGCTCAGGGAACGTGTTGGCCAGTGTCTGGCGGCTACATTTCTATTCTTACTCTGTCGGGTACTCACCGCAGGGAAGGTTTTTGCCAGTGTCTGGGGTCCAGATGTCCTATTCCTACTCCGCCGGGTACTTACCTCAGGGAAGTAGTTGGCCAGTGTCTGGGGGCTAAATTTCTATTCTTACTCTGCTGGGTATTTACCTCAGGGCAAGTGTTAGCCAGTGTCTGAAGGCTAAATTTCTATTCTTACTCTGCTAAGTACTTACCTCAGGGAAGGTGTTGGCCAGTGTCTGGGGGCTAAATTTATATTCTTACTCTACCGTGTACATACCTCAGGGAAGGTATTGGCCAATGTCTGGGGATAAATTTCTGTTGCTACTCTGCCGGGTACTTACCTCAGGGAAGGTGTTAGCCAGTGTCTGGAGGATACATTGATATTCTTAAGCTGCCCGGTACTTACCTGAGCAAAGGTGTTTTCCAGTGTCTGGGGGCCAGATTTTCTATTCTTTTTCAGCCGGGTACTTACCTCAGGGAAGGAGTTGGCCAGTGTCTGGGGGCTAAATTTCTATTCTTACTCTACCGTGTACATACCTCAGGGAAGGTATTGGCCAATGTCTGGGGATAAATTTCTGTTGCTACTCTGCCGGGTACTTACCTCAGGGAAGGTGTTAGCCAGTGTCTGGAGAATACATTGATATTCTTAAGCTGCCCGGTACTTACCTGAGCAAAGGTGTTTTCCAGTGTCTGGGGGCCAGATTTTCTATTCTTTTTCAGCCGGGTACTTACCTCAGGGAAGGAGTTGGCCAGTGTCTGGGGGCTAAATTTCTATTCTTACTCTACTGGGTACTTACCTCAGGGAAGGTGTTGGCCAGAGTTTGAGGGCTAAATGTATACTCTTACTCGGCTAGGTACTTACCTCAGGGAAGGTGTTGGACAGTGTCTGGGGCTAAATCTCTATTCCTACTCCGCCGGGTATTTAACTCAATTAAGGTGTTGGCCAGTGACTGGGAGCTAAATTTCTATTCCTGCTCTGCCTGATACTTACCTCAAGGAAAGTGTTGGCCAGTGTCTGGGAGCTAAATTTCTCTTCTTACTCTGCTGGGTACTTACCTCAGGGAAGATGTTGGCCAGTTTATGGAGGGCAAATTTCTATTCTTACATCGCCGGGTACCCATTCCTCAGGGAAGGTGGTGAACAGTGTTTGGGGAAAATTTCTATTGCTATTCCACTGGGTACTTACCTCAGGGAGGGTGTTGGCCAGTATCTGGGGGCTACATTTTCATTCTTACTTTGCTGGGCACTTACCTCAGAGAAGTTGTTGGCCAGTGTCTGGGGACTACATTTCTATTCTTACTCCGCTGGGAACATACCTCAGGGGAGGTGTTGGCCACTGTCTGGGGGGATGAAATGTTTATTCTTAATCTGCCCAGTACTTACCTCAGGGAAGGTGTTTACCAGTGTCTGTTGCTAAATTTCTATTCCTACACTGCTGGGTACTTACCTCAGGCGAGGTGTTGGCCAGTGTGCGGGGGCTGAATTTCTATTCTTACTCTGCCCGGTACTATCCTCAGGGAAGGTGATGGCCAGTGTCTGGGGCAAATTTATTTTCTTACTCTTCCAGGTACTTACCTCAGGGAAGGCGTTGTCCAGTGACTATGGGCTAAATTTCTATTCTTACTCCATCGGGTACTTACCTCAGGGAAGGTGTTGGCCAGTATCCGGGGGCTAAATTTTCATTCTTACTCTGGCAGGCACTTACCTCAGGAATGGTGTTGGCGAGTTTCTGGGGGCTATATTTCTATTCTTACTCTGCCGGGTACTTACCTAAGGGAAGGTGTTGGCCAGTGTCCGATGGCCAGATTTTCTATTCTTACTCCACAGGGTACTTACCTCAGGGAATGTGTTGGCCAGTGTGCAGGGGCTAAATTTCTATTCTTACTCCGCCGGGTACTTACCTCAGGAAAGGTTTTGGCCAGTATCTGGGGGCTTTATTTTCATTCTTACTCTGCTGGGCACTTACCTCAGGGATGGTGAGGGATAGTGTCTGGGGGATACATTTCTATTCTTACTCTGTGGGTCCTTACCTCAGGGAAGGTGTTCTGCAGTGCCCGATGGCCAGATTTTCTATTGTTACTCTACTGGGTACTTACTTCAGGGAGGATTTTGGCCACTGTCTGGGGGCTAAATTTCTATTCTTACTCTGCCGGGTACTTACCTCAGGGAAGCTGTTAGCCAGTGTCTGGGGGCTAACTTTCTATTCTTAATCTACCGGGTGCTTACCTCCGGGAAGGTGTTGGCCAGTGTCTGGGGACTACATTCATATTCTTACTCTACCGTGTACATACCTCAGGGAAGGTATTGGCCAATGTCTGGGGATAAATTTCTGTTGCTACTCTGCCGGGTACTTACCTCAGGGAAGGTGTTAGCCAGTGTCTGGAGGATACATTGATATTCTTAAGCTGCCGGGTACTTACATGAGCGAAGGTGTTTGCCAGTGTCTGGGGGCCAGATTTTCTATTCTTTTTCAGCCGGGTACTTACCTCAGGGAAGGAGTTGGCCAGTGTCTGGGGGCTAAATTTCTATTCTTACTCTACTGGGTACTTACCTCAGGGAAGGTGTTGGCCAGAGTCTGAGGGCTAAATGTATACTCTTACTCAACTGGCAACATACCTCAGGGAAGGTGTTGGTCAGTGTATGGAGGGAAAATCTCTATTTCTACATCGCCGGGTACTAACCTCAGGGAAGGTGGTGGCCAGTGTCTGGTGAAAAGTTCTATTCTTACTCCACAGGGTACTTACCTCTGGGAAGGTGTTGGCCAGTGCATGAGGGCAAAATTTCTATTCTTACTCCACAGGGTACTTACCTCAGGGAAGGTGTTTGCAAGTGTCTGGAGCTAAATTTCTATTCCTACTCCTCTGGGTACTTAGCTCAGGGAACGTGTTGGCCAGTGTCTGGCGGCTACATTTCTATTCTTACTCTGTCGGGTACTCACCGCAGGGAAGGTTTTTGCCAGTGTCTGGGGTCCAGATGTCCTATTCCTACTCCGCCGGGTACTTACCTCAGGGAAGTAGTTGGCCAGTGTCTGGGGGCTAAATTTCTATTCTTACTCTGCTGGGTATTTACCTCAGGGCAAGTGTTAGCCAGTGTCTGAAGGCTAAATTTCTATTCTTACTCTGCTAAGTACTTACCTCAGGGAAGGTGTTGGCCAGTGTCTGGGGGCTAAATTTATATTCTTACTCTACCGTGTACATACCTCAGGGAAGGTATTGGCCAATGTCTGGGGATAAATTTCTGTTGCTACTCTGCCGGGTACTTACCTCAGGGAAGGTGTTAGCCAGTGTCTGGAGGATACATTGATATTCTTAAGCTGCCCGGTACTTACCTGAGCAAAGGTGTTTTCCAGTGTCTGGGGGCCAGATTTTCTATTCTTTTTCAGCCGGGTACTTACCTCAGGGAAGGAGTTGGCCAGTGTCTGGGGGCTAAATTTCTATTCTTACTCTACCGTGTACATACCTCAGGGAAGGTATTGGCCAATGTCTGGGGATAAATTTCTGTTGCTACTCTGCCGGGTACTTACCTCAGGGAAGGTGTTAGCCAGTGTCTGGAGAATACATTGATATTCTTAAGCTGCCCGGTACTTACCTGAGCAAAGGTGTTTTCCAGTGTCTGGGGGCCAGATTTTCTATTCTTTTTCAGCCGGGTACTTACCTCAGGGAAGGAGTTGGCCAGTGTCTGGGGGCTAAATTTCTATTCTTACTCTACTGGGTACTTACCTCAGGGAAGGTGTTGGCCAGAGTTTGAGGGCTAAATGTATACTCTTACTCGGCTAGGTACTTACCTCAGGGAAGGTGTTGGACAGTGTCTGGGGCTAAATCTCTATTCCTACTCCGCCGGGTATTTAACTCAATTAAGGTGTTGGCCAGTGACTGGGAGCTAAATTTCTATTCCTGCTCCGCCTGATACTTACCTCAAGGAAAGTGTTGGCCAGTGTCTGGGAGCTAAATTTCTCTTCTTACTCTGCTGGGTACTTACCTCAGGGAAGATGTTGGCCAGTTTATGGAGGGCAAATTTCTATTCTTACATCGCCGGGTACCCATTCCTCAGGGAAGGTGGTGAACAGTGTTTGGGGAAAATTTCTATTGCTATTCCACTGGGTACTTACCTCAGGGAGGGTGTTGGCCAGTATCTGGGGGCTACATTTTCATTCTTACTTTGCTGGGCACTTACCTCAGAGAAGTTGTTGGCCAGTGTCTGGGGACTACATTTCTATTCTTACTCCGCTGGGAACATACCTCAGGGGAGGTGTTGGCCACTGTCTGGGGGGATGAAATGTTTATTCTTAATCTGCCCAGTACTTACCTCAGGGAAGGTGTTTACCAGTGTCTGTTGCTAAATTTCTATTCCTACACTGCTGGGTACTTACCTCAGGCGAGGTGTTGGCCAGTGTGCGGGGGCTGAATTTCTATTCTTACTCTGCCCGGTACTATCCTCAGGGAAGGTGATGGCCAGTGTCTGGGGCAAATTTATTTTCTTACTCTTCCAGGTACTTACCTCAGGGAAGGCGTTGTCCAGTGACTATGGGCTAAATTTCTATTCTTACTCCATCGGGTACTTACCTCAGGGAAGGTGTTGGCCAGTATCCGGGGGCTAAATTTTCATTCTTACTCTGGCAGGCACTTACCTCAGGAATGGTGTTGGCGAGTTTCTGGGGGCTATATTTCTATTCTTACTCTGCCGGGTACTTACCTAAGGGAAGGTGTTGGCCAGTGTCCGATGGCCAGATTTTCTATTCTTACTCCACAGGGTACTTACCTCAGGGAATGTGTTGGCCAGTGTGCAGGGGCTAAATTTCTATTCTTACTCCGCCGGGTACTTACCTCAGGAAAGGTTTTGGCCAGTATCTGGGGGCTTTATTTTCATTCTTACTCTGCTGGGCACTTACCTCAGGGATGGTGAGGGATAGTGTCTGGGGGATACATTTCTATTCTTACTCTGTGGGTCCTTACCTCAGGGAAGGTGTTCTGCAGTGCCCGATGGCCAGATTTTCTATTGTTACTCTACTGGGTACTTACTTCAGGGAGGATTTTGGCCACTGTCTGGGGGCTAAATTTCTATTCTTACTCTGCCGGGTACTTACCTCAGGGAAGCTGTTAGCCAGTGTCTGGGGGCTAACTTTCTATTCTTAATCTACCGGGTGCTTACCTCCGGGAAGGTGTTGGCCAGTGTCTGGGGACTACATTCATATTCTTACTCTACCGTGTACATACCTCAGGGAAGGTATTGGCCAATGTCTGGGGATAAATTTCTGTTGCTACTCTGCCGGGTACTTACCTCAGGGAAGGTGTTAGCCAGTGTCTGGAGGATACATTGATATTCTTAAGCTGCCGGGTACTTACATGAGCGAAGGTGTTTGCCAGTGTCTGGGGGCCAGATTTTCTATTCTTTTTCAGCCGGGTACTTACCTCAGGGAAGGAGTTGGCCAGTGTCTGGGGGCTAAATTTCTATTCTTACTCTACTGGGTACTTACCTCAGGGAAGGTGTTGGCCAGAGTCTGAGGGCTAAATGTATACTCTTACTCAGCTAGGTACTTACCTCAGGGAAGGTGTTGGACAGTGTCTGGGGCTAAATCTCTATTCGTACTCCGCCGGGTATTTAACTCAATTAAGGTGTTGGCCAGTGACTGGGAGCTAAATTTCTATTCCTGCTCCGCTGGATACTTACCTCAAGGAAAGTGTTGGCCAGTGTCTGGGAACTAAATTTCTCTTCTTACTCTGCTGGGTACTTACCTCAGGGAATGTGTTGGCCAGTGTCTGGCGGCTAAATTTCTATTCTTACCCCGCTGTGTACTTACCTCAGGGAAGATGTTGGCCAGTTTATGGAGGGCAAATTTCTATTCTTACATCGCCGGGTACCCATTCCTCAGGGAAGGGGGTGGACAGTGTTTGGGGAAAATTTCTATTGCTATTCCACCGGGTACTTACCTCAGGGAAGGTGTTGGCCAGTATCTGGGGGCTACATTTTCATTCTTACTCTGCTGGGCAATTACCTCAGAGAAGTTGTTGGCCAGTGTCTGGGGACTACATTTCTATTCTTACTCTGCTGGGTACATACCTCAGGGGAGGTGTTGGCCAGTGTCTGGGGGGATGACATTTTTATTCTTACTCTGCCCAGTACTTACCTCAGGGAAGGTGTTTACCAGTGTCTCTTGCTAAATTTCTATTCCTACATTGCTGGGTACTTACATCAGGGGAGGTGTTGGCCAGTGTACGGGGGCTAAATTTCTATTCTTACTCTGCCCGGTACTATCCTCAAGGAAGGTGTTGGACAGTGTATGGAGGGAAAATTTCTATTCTTATATCGCCGGGTACTTACCTCAGGGGAGGTGCTGGCCAGTGTCTGGGGCAAATTTATTTTCTTACTCTTCCAGGTACTTACCTCAGGGAAGGCGTTGTCCAGTGACTATGGGCTAAATTTCTATTCTTACTCCATCGGGTACTTACCTCAGGGAAGGTGTTGGCCAGTATCCGGGGGCTAAATTTTCATTCTTACTCTGGCAGGCACTTACCTCAGGAATGGTGTTGGCGAGTTTCTGGGGGCTAAATTTCTATTCTTACTCTGCCGGGTACTTACCTAAGGGAAGGTGTTGGCCAGTGTCTGATGGCCAGATTTTCTATTCTTACTCCACAGGGTACTTACCTCAGGAAATGTGTTGGCCAGTGTGCAGGGGCTAAATTTCTATTCTTACTCCGCCGGGTACTTATTTCAGGGAAGGTGTTGGCCAGTGTATGGGGCTAAATTTCTATTCTTACTCCGCCAGTTACTTACCTCAGGGAAGGTTGCTGGCCAGTGTTTGGGGGATACATTTCTATTCTTATTCCACCAAGTACTAACCACAGGGAAAGTGTTGGACAGTGAATCAAAAGGCTAAATAAAGTATCTTTACTCAGTAAGTTAGTACGAAGAATTGGAATAGGTCTAACATATAATTGAAACATGTGCTTGATCCTTATCTTTCTTTTTCTTACCAGATATCTCACAGACAGCCATTCCCATCAATCTTTAGGGTTGAAAACGGAAGTACAGCTTAAAACATCAGTTGCAGAAAAAAACCAGCGAATCTTCAGGTACAAATGAAAAACCCTTTTCTGCTTTCTGAAGTAATATTGAAAATGTCTGAGTGTTAGACTAACTTTAAAAATTTCTGTTTTAATTTGCAGGTTAAACAACATTTTAAAATAAACTGTTCTAATTAAGCCTGGGCAAAGCACTACGCTACGCTCGCGTAGTTTGCGAAGTTCGCGCTACTTCGCACTACGCGAACTGCACGTAGCACAGTGCGAACACGCGTAGCGTAGTGTTGCGTAGTGCTGCGGTCATTTTTTGCTTGCTCGCGGTCCTCAACGTCAAGTTGGCGATCGCGAGCAAGCAAAATGACATCCTGGCGAGACTTTTTCCTTGTTCGCGATCAGCAACATCAAGCTGGTGATCGCGAGCATGGAAAATAAACCTCCCGGCGAGATTCCCAACGCGAGGAGGTCAGGTTTCTCATTGCGAGTGGTCGTGTATGCTCGCGACCGCTCGCGATGAGAAACTACCAGTTCGCGTTGAGAAAGCTGCCGCTCGAGTAAAAATCTACTCGAGCAGCAGAAAACTACAGCTCGCACTGTGCAAGATGCCATTTTCAATGATTGCACAGTGCCGGTTGCTTGTCCGCACTGTGCAATCATTGAAAACGACATCTGGCACAGTGCGAACAAGGTACTACGCAGTTCGCGAAGTACTACGCGTAGCTCGCGTAGTGCGAACTGCAATTTGCGTAGCTTCGCGAAGTGCTACTTCGCGAACTACGCCCAGGGTTAGTTCTAATCCTTTTCTTGATACTTCTTATTCCAGCTACCTCTACAAAGTACACCTGGAATACTCAGAGTTAAAAAAGAGAGTGCCTGCTAAAGCAACACTTCCAATAATACTTTTGCAAACAAAACTTCACCTCAAAACAACTAAGAAATGCAAATCTCAGGTATAAGTGCAAACCTTTTTCTTTTCTTCTAAAAAAGTGATATAATGAACTTTTCTTTCACACATTTAAAATTGGTTGTTTAAACTTTCTTGCCTCCTTTTCATATCAAAAATGACATTGATGTTTTTATAATTCCATTTAAGAACCATATATCTTTTGAATGAATACAACAGTAGCTTCAAAACATTTACACTCACTTATCCTCATCCTTTAAAGAATCATCAACAGCAGATTCCAGTCGCCGAGCAAGTTACTTACAATCAAGGCAGTGCAACAGGTTATTGAAATTTGGTGGCTACATTTACTGCAAGGAAAGATTAACTGAGCCCAGGAGTCATTAGAGATGTGTAGAGTATTTCTCATTGCATTGCAAAGGCGGAGTGATTACTCTGCTTGACATAGTGGAGAAGTCCACAGAGCAAAACCACACTGTCTCTGCAATGGAGATAGAAGTTAGGGAAAATCTACAGCAGATTAAAATTTTGGTAGCCACCTCCAATGAATCCTGTGGCTCAGTTTTACGCGAGGTTGCACAAAACATCCCCATGCACGTTGCTAGTAATATGCCCACAATCCCTAACTTAACGTGTATGATCCACAGAACAAAACAGGCCATCAATCCACTGGCAATAAGACCAAAAATGTTCTCCGATATTAAAATCCCACAGAACTGATTGTCACTTTTACTAAAAAGACTTTTCTTTTACATGATCATCAAAATCCTCTAAAACGTATTTTAATCTTCTCTACAGCAGGTAATTTGGTCACCCTTGAAAAAACTGAATTTTGGATGACTGATAGCACTTTTTAAGTCTACACACCATCCTTTTATTCAAGTTTACACTATTCATGGCAATAATTACAACACAACTGTTGCCTTAGTATTTAGTTTGCTGCCTGACAGACAATCTTCCACTTATATTTAGTTTTTATCAGTTATAAAATCCAAAACTCTGAGCAAAAGTCCAAGGAAAGTAATAATTGATTTTGAGTTGCAAATAATAAATACTATTGCTAAACTATATCCAGATACCCAAATCCAAGGATTTTTCTTCACTTTTCCCAGGCATATTAGAGAAAAATTCAGAAAACATTCTTAGCTAAAGATGATGTGTCAGACAGCAAACTTCAGCATGAACTTAGAAAAAAACGGCTTTATGTTTTGTTCCTCCTGAATGTGTAGATGACTTCTGCACTACAATTGTTCAATCAGATTATTTTACACCAAATGAAGAGAAATTGGCACCACTTTTAAATTATTTTGAGGACACCTGGATTGGCCATCTGAGCAGGTCAGGTCGCAGGAGGAAGCCAAGGTTCCCCATTGACTGGTGGAACTGCTACTTAGCTTGCTTAGAGGGAGGAGCAAAGACAAACAATTCCATTGAAGGATGGCATAGCTCTTTTAATAAATCAATTGGGAAGAGTCATCCAAACTTTTATCATTGCTTGGAAATTTTGAAAATAGAGCAAAGCTTCTAAGAAATAAGGATGGCTCAGTCACTTTCAGGTAGTCTGAATCCTGGAGTGTCACGACGTAGCAAAGAGATGTGTGAAAGACTTCTTTCTAAAATTCAACAATTTCCTTTAATGGGCACATATGACTATCTTGAGAGTATTGCTTATATTCTTCATTTCTAGCTAACACTATCAACGTGTGGATTAATCGCCTGTTTTACACCACTTCCAAAATATTAAATTGGCTTTTTTTAATTCCTCAATTCCAAATAAATAAAAATGTTACTTTCTTGCCAACTTGTTAAATTTTTCAGAACTTCCGGCACATCTATCGTGGTTCAGTATTTTTAACTTGATACACAGTTTGTAAATTTTCAAATGTTGAATTTTCAAAGTTTGCAATTTTAAGCAAGGTATGGTTTAATGAAGGTGTCTGTGTTTTTCAAAGATAGCTTTTATAATCGGTACCTTAGCCGAAAAACTAATCGTCCCAAGGTGTGTATGTTACAAAAATCTGCATGGAGATCAAAGAGTTGTTAATTGAAATTAAAAAAACAGTCTCCACTGTATTTGAACATATCTCCCACATCTTTCCTTATAGTAAATGTCCCTACCACACCTTCTAGTATTAAGAAAATAAGGTTCCTAATCGCACTCCGTCTTCCACCCAATGCAGGCTGAGATGGACCACCAACTACAGAAACAAATGTGAAACAGCGTGCATCCACAAAGTTTCTATGAATCAAAAATTGACTATTTGATCCATAAGCTTATTGCTGAACTGTGGAGAATAATAACAAATAAAAAACTTTGACAAATGCATCGGGGTTTACAATAAATTATTTGTTGTGCTTCTTTAAAACATAACAGAAACCTTTTTTGGAAATATTGCAATAAATTATATTTACTCAATAAACCTTTTCACTGTAAACTGGGTGGATTTATTTGCATTTTTTTTTAATTGTTAGTTCATTGTTGCATATGTTCTAAATTGCTTTAAACTGTCCAAATTTTTTTTAACAGATGTAGTGATCTTTAATTTTGTAGTATGTTTGTATAATATTTTTTTCAATAACTTAGTTTACATTTAAATATTTTTTTATTTAAACTCAGATGTTTCTTTTCCTGGAAAAATACCTGGGTATTACCCCTATATCCCAAGCATCCCGCTCCTAAAGAATAGCGTAGTAATTTGTTGTTGAGTATTGCTCTTTTTTGCTAAAATAATGGATTGCACTTAAAATGTAATACTCAGGGATTTTTGTCCCCAGGAAAAATACCTGGGAATTAAAAGACTACCCCACACAATACCACTATATCCCAAGCATCTCACGCCTAAAAGATGTAGTATTTTCATGAAAAATATTGTTCATGTTTGCAAAAATAATGCAATGACAATTAAAATGTTATACACAGGTTTTTTTTTTTTACCATAGAAAAAAATACCTGGGTAGTGAAACACTACCCCTACCAAAACCCCTACATCCCAAACATCCCGCTCCTAAAGGTTAGTGTACTATTTTCTTGTAGAGTATTGTTAATGTTTGCATAAATAATGCAATTCCTACACTGCTGGGTACTTACCTCAGGCGAGGTGTTGGCCAGTGTGCGGGGGCTGAATTTCTATTCTTACTCTGCCCGGTACTATCCTCAAGGAAGGTGTTGGACAGTGTATGGAGGGAAAATTTATATTCTTATATTGCCGGGTACTTACCTCAGGGAAGGTGATGGCCAGTGTCTGGGGCAAATTTATTTTCTTACTCTTCCAGGTACTTACCTCAGGGAAGGCGTTGTCCAGTGACTATGGGCTAAATTTCTATTCTTACTCCATTGGGTACTTACCTCAGGGAAGGTGTTGGCCAGTATCCGGGGGCTAAATTTTCATTCTTACTCTGGCAGGCACTTACCTCAGGAATGGTGTTGGCGAGTTTCTGGGGGCTATATTTCTATTCTTACTCTGCCGGGTACTTACCTAAGGGAAGGTGTTGGCCAGTGTCCGATGGCCAGATTTTCTATTCTTACTCCACAGGGTACTTACCTCAGGGAATGTGTTGGCCAGTGTGCAGGGGCTAAATTTCTATTCTTACTCCGCCGGGTACTTACCTCAGGAAAGGTGTTGGCCAGTATCTGGGGGCTTTATTTTCATTCTTACTCTGCTGGGCGCTTACCTCAGGGATGGTGAGGGATAGTGTCTGGGGGATACATTTCTATTCTTACTCTGTGGGTCCTTACCTCAGGGAAGGTGTTCTGCAGTGCCCGATGGCCAGATTTTCTATTGTTACTCTACTGGGTACTTACTTCAGGGAGGATTTTGGCCACTGTCTGGGGGCTAAATTTCTATTCTTACTCTGCCGGGTACTTACCTCAGGGAAGCTGTTAGCCAGTGTCTGGGGGCTAACTTTCTATTCTTAATCTACCGGGTACTTACCTCCGGGAAGGTGTTGGCCAGTGTCTGGGGACTACATTCATATTCTTACTCTACCGTGTACATACCTCAGGGAAGGTATTGGCCAATGTCTGGGGATAAATTTCTGTTGCTACTCTGCCGGGTACTTACCTCAGGGAAGGTGTTAGCCAGTGTCTGGAGGATACATTGATATTCTTTTTTTTTTTTTCTTTGTTTTTGTTTTTTAAACTTTTATTTTCAAAAGTCAGGACACAGCTATTCAGCCGACAACCCGGAGGTTCGGCAGCTTCGATAAAGAGGAACAGAGACGCGTCCACAGTACAGTGAAGGAGGAGTGCAAAGATTCCATTTTTTAAATAAACACAAAACACACAACAACCCCCAGCAAGGCAAGAATACTGAATGCCCATGGTGATAGCCCCCCAGGGGAGGCAGGACCCCAATCATCTACCATTTACAGTACCGTGAAAAGAGGAAGAAGGGGGACAGCAGGGGCCAAAGAAGTCCATTAACCATACTGAGCTGGAAAGAAGGTTAGGAGGAAAGCTGTTCCTCGGGGGGATCCAGATCAGGGGCAAGACAAATTCCCCCCCTGTATTGGTTCCACCTCCCCCAGATGGCGTGCCACTTCCGAGGGCGGCCTCTAGCGCAATATACCGTCTTCTCCCTTAGCATACTCCAGTCCATATTTTCTTTCCACGCGGTCAATGTGGGGGGGCCCACGGATCCCCACAATCGCGCTATATCTCTCTTAGCGACCATGTTGCCCAGTGTCACCCATTGGGTCTGCGCCGCATTGTGATCAGTGGGCCCCCAGACATTCAGGAGGCAACACCGCGCTTCCGGCTGCATAGCAATGCCCGTCACCTCCCCCATCACTGCATGGACTCTCCGCCAAAATTCCGTGATGACACCATATTCCCAAATGATATGCAGGAAAGTTCCCACCATACCACATCCCCTCCTGCATAGGCCGTCCTCCGAGAATCCCATGTGAACCAACCTTGGCCCCGTCACGTACACTCGATGCAGTATTTTAAGCTGCACCAGCCTCAGACGAGACGGGATCGCAACCTCCTTAGGAGAGGAAACAGCAGACTGCCAATCCTCGTCATCCAACTCGAGGCCATCCCTAGACCACTGGTCCCTCAACCCCAGAAGCATATCCGCCCGGACGTTTATCAGTTTCTTATAGATGAGCGAGATCGTGCTCTCGGGCATATGACCATCAAGGACCCGGTCCTCCAAAGGAGAGGACTCAGGCACCTTCTCACCCTCTATGAGGACTGATCGGAGGGCGTGACGCACCTGAATATAGCGGAAAAACTCAGATGGCCCCAGCTCATACTCCTTCTGCAACTCTTCAAAGGACTTCACCCTCCCCTTAATCAGGACATCTCCGACCCTGGAGATGCCGATCAAGTCCCATTTGTCAAAGCCTTTTGTGTGCCAAAGCCTACCCAATCTCTCAGATTCAAACAGCGGGGTAGCGAGGGTGAGCCTATCCTTCCAGCCCAGCGAGTCAGTTGCTATCTTCCACACACGCACCGCCACACCAGTGGGCCCCGTGAGGGACGAGTCCAGGGACCGCGAATACAACGCCCTGTAATAGTTACCACCACGCAGCAACCACCTGTCCATGGCATACCCAGGGCTGAGGGCCGGGCCATAAAACCCATGATTAATCGCACTCAGCTGGGTGGCCCAATAGTACCGTCGGATGTCTGGAAGCGCAATACCCCCGTCGTACCATGGGAGCGTCAACTTTGCAATAGCTATTCGCGGCCGCCCGTCCCACAACAAAGCTCGTTGGAGGCCTTCAACCTCCCGAAAGTAATTGGCCGGTACCCAATCCAAAGTATTCTGCAGCGCGTAGAGGAACCGGGGAAGAGACATCATTTTGAACAGGGCCGCACGCCCAACGAGGGAGAGCGGCAGCCTCTGCCAGCACTCCACATCCCGCCTCAGGCGCGCTAGAGGGGGGAGCAGGTTCCTCTCATATCGCACGGCAGAATCCATGGAGATAAAGATCCCCAGATACACGAAGCCCTGCTGAGCAACCTGGATCAAACAAGTTCGAGGGATCGGTGGAACCTCGCCACTAAGAACATATAAATACGATTTACTCCAGTTGATAACGAGACCCGAGTTCCTACCGAAAGATGTGAGTACGTCACAGACCACTATAAGTGATTTCTTGGGTGAGGCAAGATACAACAGGATGTCATCAGCATAGAGCGATATACGGTCCTCGTGCTCAGGCGACCATCTAAGTCCCCGTATATCCGGGTGCCAGCGTATCCACGCGGCCAGCGGCTCAAGGGCGAGGGCGAACAGCAATTGCGACAGGGGACAACCTTGCCGAGTACCCCTCCCAAGCTGAAACGGAGTCGACGCCCGGCCATTTACCACCACACTCGCAAGAGGGCCCTCATACAGCAACTTCACCCAGCTCACAAAACCGTGGCCAAAGCCGAACTTGGTCAACACGGCCCACAGATATGCCCATTCCACCGTGTCAAAGGCCATCGTGGCATCGAGAGACGCCACAATAGCTGGTTCACGCAGCGTGCCCGCCCTGGCGATTACACCATGTAGGCGCCGAAGATTTAACGCTGTGTTACGATGCGGGATGAATCCGGATTGATCCGGATGGACCAAGTCACCGAGTACCCTGATCAAACGGGCCGCCAGGATTTTAGCCAGAATTTTTGGCTCTGCGTTAAGGAGTGAGATAGGCCTATATGAGGCACACTTATCTCGGGGTTTGCCCTCTTTGTGTATAACCACAATCGTCGCCAGTCACTGATCCAACGGGAGGGCCCCACTCCCCCGCGCCTCCACGAACATGGCGCGCAGGTGAGGGGCAACCCTATCCGGAAATAGCTTGTACAGGTCGACCGGCAAGCCGTTCGGACCCGAGGCCTTGCCCGATTTCAACGCGCGGATAGCCCCCGCCACCTCATCAACCGTTATGTCACCATGTAGATCGTCCCTATCTATATCAGAGAGACAGGGCAATGCAATATCACGCAGGAGGTCATGCGAGTCCTCGGGCGGCCTGTCCGACACTGAGGCATAAACCATACGGAAATAGTCCGAGAAACACTGCACAATCCTCTCAGGTTCCATAATCACCTCTCCCCCCTCTCCCGTCAACTCCGGCACTACTCTATTGACCCGTTCTTTTTTGTCCAGCCAAGCCAGGAGTTTCCCGGCCTTGTCACCAACATCATACAGACGGCCCTGCTGTTCCCTACCGAGGGTCTTAGCGGCATTCGTCACCAGGTCCTTATACTCGGATTGCTTCAAGCACAGCTCATGCAGTGAGGCCTCTGTAACCTCCTCCTCCAGCGCTCCCTCCAAAGCCGCGATCTCCTCCTCAACCTGCAAAACCTCGCCATCTCTCCGCCGCTTGGCAGCCACTACAAGGGAGAGGGCTTCCCCTCGCAGCACAGTCTTAAATGCTTCCCACAGCGACACTGCCGAGTCCACGGATCCCTGATTGTCCTTGAAAAAATTATCTACTGACTTTACCAGCGCGCTGCGCGTCTTGGGGTCTCGGAAATACCAAGGGTTGATAGGGGCCACCCTTCCCCCTCCCTCCCGACCCAGATCCAGCCTGACCCACACCGGCGAATGGTCAGATATGCCACGCGCCATGTGCCTGGCCTCAGACACCAATGAGGCATGCGCAGCCAGAGTGAGTAAGTAGTCAATCCTAGAAAGGCTACCATGCGCCCCGGAGTGGAAAGTGTATTGGCTCTGTGTGGGGTGCCGGAGCCTCCAGCAGTCTATCAGGCCAAGCGTATCTAGAAAGTCTGGAAGCCACTTCTGAGCCCCCCCCGTGTCTCTGGGCGGGTATCTATCCAGCAGGCCAGAGCCAACAGCGTTGAAATCACCTCCCACTACAAGCATACCCCCGGGAGATCCAGCAGGGCCCTACCCAGATCTGTGAAAGTGGAGGCCTGCAGGGCCGGCGGGACATAAACCGAAACTAAAACCAAAGTTCTTCCTTCCCACCGCCCCGCCACCGCCACAAACCTCCCCCTATCATCAACAATGGTGGAGTCCACCTCAAATGGTAGCGAGGCTCTGACTAGGATGCCCACACCCCTGGACCCAGAGGAGAATCCCGAATGAGCTATGAATTTATAACCCTTCCTATTCAGGGCATAGCACGTATTACCTATAAGATGCGTCTCCTGCAGCAGGGCGACATCCGGCAATGACCGTTTCAAGAATTGCAAAACAATCCCACGCTTAATGTGATCCCCCAAACCATTCACATTCCAGCTTATAACACTTAAACCCCTACCCCCCATCCCCAAACGTAAAGAGGCCCACCCCACACCCGAAGAGCCCCCATGGAACAGTCCTGGAAATAATCACTATGCCTTGCTGAAACAAACCCCCCAACAACAACCCCAAAATCCCGGAAACCCCCCCCACCCTGCACCCCTGCTGCAGCTTACAAAGACCCCCAACTTGCAGTGTGCCTGTCGCCCTACCAAACCCAAAATCTACAAAAAGTACCCTAAGGGAGGAAAGAGCTCCCCTCGTCCTCCCACAACCTCCGTGTTTACTGCAAGTCATTATCTAAAGTCAGTCCGAGTCAGTCCGGTTCCGAATACATCAACCTTGTTCATCCCGGCCACGGTCCCCGTCTACGGCAGTGTCCTCTTCCGTGCGTCGTCGAGGCAGAGCGTCCAGCCATTCATCCGCCATGGCAGGTGACTCAAAGAAGAATGTTCAGTCTTCAAACACCACACGTAGTCTGGCAGGGAAGAGCATGGCGTATTTCAGATCCCTCTCCCGAAGCCTCCTCTTCACCCCCAGGAAGCCCTGCCGCTGCCTCTGTACCTGCTGGGTGAAGTCAGGATAGAAATTCACCGACGCGTTCTGGAAGGGGACCGGGCCCGTCACCCTCGAGGCCTGCAGGATAGCGTCCCGGTCTCGAAAATGAAAGAGCCGGGCGACGATCGGCCTCGGTGTGGCTCCCACCTTGGGCCGCCCACCAGGCACTCTATGGGCCCGCTCAACTGCGAAGAACTTCCCTAGACCCTTAGGCTGCAGATGATTGAGCACCAAGTCCTCCACGAGCAGGTCCACTGAAATCTCGTCCGAGGACTCCGGGACCCCGATAATGCGCACGTTGTTGCGCCTGGCCCGGCTCTCGAAGTCCTCCAGCTGACGGGCTGCGAGATCATGCTCGGTCCGCAACTTACGGACCTCGGTGTGCAGGTCCGAGACATCATCGGCGAGGCCCGTGCTCTTGATGTCCAGGGATTTGACCCGTTCATTTGTTTTGCCCAAATCCGCGCGGATCAGATTAACATCCACCAAGATGGTATCCACTTTGTGCGCCAGGGCATCAAACTGTCTCCCAATCGAAGTCTGCAGCCCGTCAAGTGCACCCACGACATCCTGCAGTGAGAGCTCCGGGGCCAAGGGTGAAGCAGTCTTCTGTGTATCCGGGGACTGGCTCGGTGCACCCGGTGACCCCTTCTGCTGGGCATAGCGGTCCATGTTATTGGCTTGAGTGTAGGCTCCCCGCCTGGTGGCCTTGGGCTTCGGCCGATCCACCTCTGCTTTGCCCGACATGGTGGGCTCGAGCAGGTCGGGTCAAACAGGACTGCCCTCTCTCAGCGAGAGAGAGCAGGAGTGCTCCGTCTTACGATGGGTCGCCAGTGTGGCATGCAGAGCGTCCAAATGATAATAAAGCAGACGCGAGCACTCCCTGGGCTGGGCAGACAAAGGGCGAGAAAGTGAAAGTGAAAGGATAGAGACCTCCGTCCGGCAGTTCACACCTCGCCTGGCCGCTGTTGTTCAATTAGAGGTCGGGCATCCTGCCAACTCGAGCCCCTGGCATCCCTCGGAGATGGGCCTCAATCTTCCGCCATGCATAACTCCGGTTCCCGGTGGGCGATTCGACCTCGGGTGGCATCGATCGCCTCCCTGACAAGTCATCACCACGATGCAATGCATACAAACAGGATTATGTACAGGATAGACGACGGAGGGCACGAGGGTCTCGGGAGCTCAAAGCTCACGTGGCCATCTTGGTCAAGCGCTAGGCTCCTCCTCATACATTGATATTCTTAAGCTGCCGGGTACTTACATGAGCGAAGGTGTTTGCCAGTGTCTGGGGGCCAGATTTTCTATTCTTTTTCAGCCGGGTACTTACCTCAGGGAAGGAGTTGGCCAGTGTCTGGGGGCTAAATTTCTATTCTTACTCTACTGGGTACTTACCTCAGGGAAGGTGTTGGCCAGAGTCTGAGGGCTAAATGTATACTCTTACTCAGCTAGGTACTTACCTCAGGGAAGGTGTTGGACAGTGTCTGGGGCTAAATCTCTATTCGTACTCCGCCGGGTATTTAACTCAATTAAGGTGTTGGCCAGTGACTGGGAGCTAAATTTCTATTCCTGCTCCGCTGGATACTTACCTCAAGGAAAGTGTTGGCCAGTATCTGGGAACTAAATTTCTCTTCTTACTCTGCTGGGTACTTACCTCAGGGAAGGTGTTGGCCAGTGTCTGGCGGCTAAATTTCTATTCTTAGCCCGCTGTGTACTTACCTCAGGGAAGATGTTGGCCAGTTTATGGAGGGCAAATTTCTATTCTTACATCGCCGGGTACCCATTCCTCAGGGAAGGGGGTGGACAGTGTTTGGGGAAAATTTCTATTGCTATTCCACCGGGTACTTACCTCAGGGAAGGTGTTGGCCAGTATCTGGGGGCTACATTTTCATTCTTACTCTGCTGGGCACTTACCTCAGAGAAGTTGTTGGCCAGTGTCTGGGGACTACATTTCTATTCTTACTCTGCTGGGTACATACCTCAGGGGAGGTGTTGGCCAGTGTCTGGGGGGATGACATTTTTATTCTTACTCTGCCCAGTACTTACCTCAGGGAAGGTGTTTACCAGTGTCTGTTGCTAAATTTCTATTCCTACATTGCTGGGTACTTACCTCAGGGGAGGTGTTGGCCAGTGTACGGGGCTAAATTTCTATTCTTACTCTGCCCGGTACTATCCTCAAGGAAGGTGTTGGACAGTGTATGGAGGGAAAATTTCTCTTCTTATATCGCCGGGTACTTACCTCAGGGGAGGTGCTGGCCAGTGTCTGGGGCAAATTTATTTTCTTACTCTTCCAGGTACTTACCTCAGGGAAGGCGTTGTCCAGTGACTATGGGCTAAATTTCTATTCTTACTCCATCGGGTACTTACCTCAGGGAAGGTGTTGGCCAGTATCCGGGGGCTAAATTTTCATTCTTACTCTGGCAGGCACTTACCTCAGGAATGGTGTTGGCGAGTTTCTGGGGGCTAAATTTCTATTCTTACTCTGCCGGGTACTTACCTAAGGGAAGGTGTTGGCCAGTGTCTGATGGCCAGATTTTCTATTCTTACTCCACAGGGTACTTACCTCAGGGAATGTGTTGGCCAGTGTGCAGGGGCTAAATTTCTATTCTTACTCCGCCGGGTACTTATTTCAGGGAAGGTGTTGGCCAGTGTATGGGGCTAAATTTCTATTCTTACTCCGCCAGTTACTTACCTCAGGGAAGGTTGCTGGCCAGTGTTTGGGGGATACATTTCTATTCTTATTCCACCAAGTACTAACCACAGGGAAAGTGTTGGACAGTGAATCAAAAGGCTAAATAAAGTATCTTTACTCAGTAAGTTAGTACGAAGAATTGGAATAGGTCTAACATATAATTGAAACATGTGCTTGATCCTTATCTTTCTTTTTCTTACCAGATATCTCACAGACAGCCATTCCCATCAATCTTTAGGGTTGAAAACGGAAGTACAGCTTAAAACATCAGTTGCAGAAAAAACCCAGCGAATCTTCAGGTACAAATGAAAAACCCTTTTCTGCTTTCTGAAGTAATATTGAAAATGTCTGAGTGTTAGACTAACTTTAAAAATTTCTGTTTTAATTTGCAGGTTAAACAACATTTTAAAATAAACTGTTCTAATTAAGCCTGGGCAAAGCACTACGCTACGCTCGCGTAGTTTGCGAAGTTCGCGCTACTTCGCACTACGCGAACTGCACGTAGCACAGTGCGAACACGCGTAGCGTAGTGTTGCGTAGTGCTGCGGTCATTTTTTGCTTGCTCGCGGTCCTCAACGTCAAGTTGGCGATCGCGAGCAAGCAAAATGACATCCTGGCGAGACTTTTTCCTTGTTTGCGATCAGCAACATCAAGCTGGCGATCGCGAGCATGGAAAATAAACCTCCCGGCGAGATTCCCAACGCGAGGAGGTCAGGTTTCTCATTGCGAGTGGTCGTGTATGCTCGCGACCGCTCGCGATGAGAAACTACCAGTTCGCGTTGAGAAAGCTGCCGCTCGAGTAAAAATCTACTCGAGCAGCAGAAAACTACAGCTCGCACTGTGCAAGATGCCATTTTCAATGATTGCACAGTGCGGACAAGCAACCGGCACTGTGCAATCATTGAAAACGACATCTGGCACAGTGCGAACAAGGTACTACGCAGTTCGCGAAGTACTACGCGTAGCTCACGTAGTGCGAACTGCAATTTGCGTAGCTTCGCGAAGTGCTACTTCGCGAACTACGCCCAGGGTTAGTTCTAATCCTTTTCTTGATACTTCTTATTCCAGCTACCTCTACAAAGTACACCTGGAATACTCAGAGTTAAAAAAGAGAGTGCCTGCTAAAGCAACACTTCCAATAATACTTTTGCAAACAAAACTTCACCTCAAAACAACTAAGAAATGCAAATCTCAGGTATAAGTGCAAACCTTTTTCTTTTCTTCTAAAAAAGTGATATAATGAACTTTTCTTTCACACATTTAAAATTGGTTGTTTAAACTTTCTTGCCTCCTTTTCATATCAAAAATGACATTGATGTTTTTATAATTCCATTTAACCCCTTCAGTGCCCATGACGAGCTGGACTCGTCATGGGCCGCGGTGGCGCTGTGCCCATTACGAGTCCAGCTCGTCATAGACCCCGCCCGCCAATGCAACGGCCGGCACTGGGCGGGGAAAGGGGCGGGCACTGAAGGGGTTAAGAACCATATATCTTTTGAATGAATACAACAGTAGCTTCAAAACATTTACACTCACTTATCCTCATCCTTTAAAGAATCATCAACAGCAGATTCCAGTCGCCGAGCAAGTTACTTACAATCAAGGCAGTGCAACAGGTTATTGAAATTTGGTGGCTACATTTACTGCAAGGAAAGATTAACTGAGCCCAGGAGTCATTAGAGATGTGTAGAGTATTTCTCATTGCATTGCAAAGGCGGAGTGATTACTCTGCTTGACATAGTGGAGAAGTCCACAGATCAAAACCACACTGTCTCTGCAATGGAGATAGAAGTTAGGGAAAATCTACAGCAGATTAAAATTTTGGTAGCCACCTCCAATGAATCCTGTGGCTCAGTTTTACGCGAGGTTGCACAAAACATCCCCATGCACGTTGCTAGTAATATGCCCACAATCCCTAACTTAACGTGTATGATCCAGAGAATAAAACAGGCCACCAATCCACTGGCAATAAGACCATAAATGTTCTCCGATATTAAAATCCCACAGAACTGATTGTCACTTTTACTAAAAAGACTTTTCTTTTGCATGATCATCAAAATCCTCTAAAACGTATTTTAATCTTCTCTACAGCAGGTAATTTGGTCACCCTTGAAAAAACAGAATTTTGGATGACTGATAGCACTTTTTAAGTCTACACACCATCCTTTTATTCAAGTTTACACTATTCATGGCAATAATTACAACACAACTGTTGCCTTAGTATTTAGTTTGCTGCCTGACAGACAATCTTCCACTTATATTTAGTTTTTATCAGTTATAAAATCCAAAACTCTGAGCAAAAGTCCAAGGAAAGTAATAATTGATTTTGAGTTGCAAATAATAAATACTATTGCTAAACTATATCCAGATACCCAAATCCAAGGATTTTTCTTCACTTTTCCCAGGCATATTAGAGAAAAATTCAGAAAACATTCTTAGCTAAAGATGATGTGTCAGACAGCAAACTTCAGCATGAACTTAGAAAAAAACGGCTTTATGTTTTGTTCCTCCTGAATGTGTAGATGACTTCTGCACTACAATTGTTCAATCAGATTATTTTACACCAAATGAAGAGAAATTGGCACTACTTTTAAATTATTTTGAGGACACCTGGATTGGCCATCTGAGCAGGTCAGGTCGCAGGAGGAAGCCAAGGTTCCCCATTGACTGGTGGAACTGCTACTTAGCTTGCTTAGAGGGAGGAGCAAAGACAAACAATTCCATTGAAGGATGGCATAGCTCTTTTAATAAATCAATTGGGAAGAGTCATCCAAACTTTTATCATTGCTTGGAAATTTTGAAAATAGAGCAAAGCTTCTAAGAAATAAGGATGGCTCAGCCACTTTCAGGTAGTCTGAATCCTGGAGTGTCACGACGTAGCAAAGAGATGTGTGAAAGACTTCTTTCTAAAATTCAACAATTTCCTTTAATGGGCACATATGACTATCTTGAGAGTATTGCTTATATTCTTCATTTCTAGCTAACACTATCAACGTGTGGATTAATCGCCTGTTTTACACCACTTCCAAAATATTCAATTGGCTTTTTTTAATTCCTCAATTCCAAATAAATAAAAATGTTACTTTCTTGCCAACTTGTTAAATTTTTCAGAACTTCCGGCACATCTATCGTGGTTCAGTGTTTTTAACTTGATACACAGTTTGTAAATTTTCAAATGTTGAATTTTCAAAGTTTGCAATTTTAAGCAAGGTATGGTTTAATGAAGGTGTCTGTGTTTTTCAAAGATAGCTTTTATAATCAGTACCTTAGCCGAAAAACTAATCGTCCCAAGGTGTGTATGTTACAAAAATCTGCATGGAGATCAAAGAGTTGTTGATTGAAATTAAAAAAACAGTCTCCACTGTATTTGAACATATCTCCCACATCTTTCCTTATAGTAAATGTCCCTACCACACCTTCTAGTATTAAGAAAATAAGGTTCCTAATCGCACTCCGTCTTCCACCCAATGCAGGCTGAGATGGACCACCAACTACAGAAACAAATGTGAAACAGCGTGCATCCACAAAGTTTCTATGAATCAAAAATTGACTATTTGATCCATAAGCTTATTGCTGAACTGTGGAGAATAATAACAAATAAAAAACTTTGACAAATGCATCGGGGTTTACAATAAAATATTTGTTGTGCTTCTTTAAAACATAACAGAAACCTTTTTTGGAAATATTGCAATAAATTATATTTACTCAATAAACCTTTTCACTGTAAACTGGGTGGATTTATTTGCATTTTTTTTTAATTGTTAGTTCATTGTTGCATATGTTCTAAATTGCTTTAAACTGTCCAAATTTTTTTTAACAGATGTAGTGATCTTTAATTTTGTAGTATGTTTGTATAATATTTTTTTCAATAACTTAGTTTACATTTAAATATTTTTTTATTTAAACTCAGATGTTTCTTTTCCTGGAAAAATACCTGGGTATTACCCCTATATCCCAAGCATCCCGCTCCTAAAGAATAGCGTAGTAATTTGTTGTTGAGTATTGCTCTTTTTTGCTAAAATAATGGATTGCACTTAAAATGTAATACTCAGGGATTTTCGTCCCCAGGAAAAATACCTGGGAATTAAAAGACTACCCCACACAATACCACTATATCCCAAGCATCTCACGCCTAAAAGATGTAGTATTTTCATGAAAAATATTGTTCATGTTTGCAAAAATAATGCAATGACAATTAAAATGTTATACACAGGTTTTTTTTTTTTTACCATAGAAAAAAATACCTGGGTAGTGAAACACTACCCCTACCAAAACCCCTACATCCCAAACATCCCGCTCCTAAAGGTTAGTGTACTATTTTCTTGTAGAGTATTGTTAATGTTTGCATAAATAATGCAATGACTCCTAAAATATAATACTCTGGGATTCGTTTTTCCAGAAAAATATCCGGGCATTACACCAGTACCCCACCCACTACCCTTTCTTCCAAAACATCCCGCTGCTAAAGGTAAGCGTAGTATTTTCTTGTAGAGTACCGTTAAGGTTTGCAAAAATATTGCAACGACATTTAAAAATGTCATACTCTGGGATTTCTTTTTGAGAAAAAAATACCTGGGTATTAAAACACTACCCTATTCAATAACCCTATACTCCAAGCATCCCATTCCTATATTAACGCAATATTTCCTCACAGAATTCTATTAATATTTTCTGAAACATTTTAACACCACTTAGTTATTTATACTCAGATTTTTATTGTAAAAAAACCTGAGTATTAATACACAAACCCCACCCAGCAACACTAAATCACACACAAGCTTTTAAAGGTTAGTGTCGCATTTTTAGACATATTCAATACAAATTTCCTAAAAACTAAAAAAATATAATCCAGTGTTATAAAAAAAATAAAACTAGAGTGTCAAATCTATTATATTTAAATATTTTTTGTGTCTGTGCTTTTCACAGATCAACACACTGTTAGCAAAAAGGGAAATGTTTTTGCATCCTGCTTGACTTTCTGTTAGTACATACAATGGCTGCCATTGCAACAGGAAAATATTTCATAGCACGGTATAACTGGATTTGCAACTGCTGCATAATTCATCACAGGTGCAGAACAATTCAAAAGACTTTGTTGTGTGTGATATACAAAAATGTATTTATGGTAAGTGTCCAAAACAAAATATTTTTAAAAAAAGAACAGTTTCTTACCCGCCTGCCCCAAGCCTTCCACACCAGCACCCTTGACTTCCACCAACCTCAGAAACAAACGTCAAAATGCGTCTACGATGGTTGTAGAAAGTGAAAAGGGACTTGGGAAACTGGCATCTGGGATTTTGCGTGCCGTGTAAGCGCATTCTTAGGAACAAGGTAAACCTGCTGGCATTATAAAGGCAAGCTCCATCCTAGCAATACACAGATGCAGTCTCTATGAGATTGCACGGTACAGCTGACAGAACTAAAAGCCCTGATACTGGCACTAAAAAATGCGGATCAGGAACTTCCCACACTTATTGTGTGCAATTGGTTTTTACTGTGTCCAGTCATACAATAAATATCTTCACTACTGGGGCCATAATAGGTTTAGAGATTCCAAAGGTTGCCCAATAAAGCACAAGTTGCTTTGGGAACAAGTGGCAGAGCTGAAAAAAGGCTTGCCACGGTTTCATGTAATTGATACATTGAGTCATAAGAGTGTTGGCATTCACGTTGAAGGGAATTTATTGGCTGATGAAGCTGCCAAGACAACAGTGAGAACTGCTGCTGTTGCTGCAATCACTCATTCTAGTGCGAGGATAGACAAACAGATAATGATAGCTGTGAACGCTACGCGTAAGAACAGCTCAGCCTTGACACAAGGCTTTCCACTCAAGTACTCCTCCAAGTTAGATGCACAAAATATTCTGTATGCTAAAATTCCAGGAGTGGGGGATAGAGTTAATACCAAACATGGATTGCAGATTAGGTTTAATTCTTGATGCACAAGAGGGTCTGGGTTCGGCACATGCAGGTATTACAGCAACTGTATCACTACAGAAACAACTTTATTGGTGGCAAGGTCTAACCAAACAGACCAAAGGTTTTGTCCTTAACTGAGACATCTGACAGCAGATGAAAGGTTCCACTGTACCATGTCCGCCACAATCACCACTACTGATTTCAGGCAACCTCTCGCATGTGTCTATTTGGACCACTGTGGCCCATTACAATCTGATGGAGCTTACATGTACATGCTGGTGGCAGGAGATTCATGCTGGTTGGCCACAGCACTCGGCTGATGCTCGAACTGTTATAAAGGATTTGCGAGTCTTTATAGGGACATATGAAATTGGCACATTACACTCTGACTGTGGCACTGTGTTTAGCTCTCGGGCTTACAAAGAAGATATGGGAAGTTTGGGTGTACTCCTCTCCGTATCATCCAGAGGGATATTCGTTATTTGATTGTGGAGAGGAAAAACCGGGGCTTAAAGCAATCCTTAACAGCAAGGGTATTAGGCGTGGGTAGCAGTTGGATCAATCACCTATATGGGGTCCAGAGGGCACTCAATAACATGCCAAGAAGTTCCCTGGGGGCCGTACTCCATATAAAGTCCTGTTTGGGACTAGAATGTGGGTACCTGACCTTGATTGTGGCAGCGCAGTGGCGGATGAGAAACCATTTGACACCAAGAATTTTTTGACTGTTTTACTGGAACTCAATGAATTCCGGGCACTACAAAGCAACGTCCAATTGAAACGCACCACCACTAGGGAAGTGAAAGCTGTTCTGCCAAGACCTGCCTGGGTCCCGAAGATTGGGGACCTGGTCAGAGAAAAAATTGTGAACAAAAAAGAATTTGGGCAATCTTGCAGAGAGCCTGTACCTGACTATCAAAGGAACAAGAACAGTACTTCTTCCACCCCTTCCCGGCAAGAAAGAAAAGAGATTTGTCTCCATTGATCTGATTAAACCATACTATGTGGCTGATACTGAATAGAAGGCCGCGTGGGCTCCTAAGTAGCTGCCAATCTCTTCTCGCTACAATAAACGAAATTCAGAATGAAAGATTAATAACATTTGAAGATCCTATTCTATGAAGTGACGGAGTTACCAACAACTCAATGGAACTAGTGTCTGTTGAAATTGAACAGCAACAAAATACAAATAAAACACAGATCTCAATTCAGCCTAATATCGACACCTGTGTGAATATGTCTCGATACAAGTCATCTGCCAATTCTACAAAACCTGCTGAGCTACCAAATATAGATCTAACTACGTCTGGCTACTTCATCCATTTTGATACTTTCTCATTGGATCCAAGTGAACCCGAATCGCCGCCAGCTCCTTTTTTGCGCAACCAAAAACCATGTGATTTCAACCTTTGGCTGAAAAAGACTTGTTTTATTACTCCCTGGCTACAGCTCTGGATTGCAATTGGTCTACTTTTCCTAGTTCTTTGGCTAGGTATTGTGACTGTCTTTCTCCTGCTCCTGAATGGACATTATATCCCAGAAAGCTCCGCAGTACAACATGTGAACTTTGGGACATGGTTGAATATGATGTATATGGTCGAACTCAACATTTGAAAATACCACATTTGTTTAAAATTTCTTTAAGTGATATCATCACCTCCCGTACTTTCTCTGAGGATTGGGATTTTTAAACTGTAAATACTATGCTGTCAGATTTAGAACAATCTGCTGCGTTTTCAAGTAATGTGCTGTATGATGATACATCCAATATTTGACACCTGTATTGTGACCAACATTATGGTCATCATATTCTGCACAAAGCAAGTATCCCACGTACTATTCTCTCTAACCATCAATGGGAACATTGTCTGACACCATCTGGGTTTGACACTTCAGACCCGAGATCTCTTTAATATAAGACTGCACCTACACCTGCAAAGAAAAATATGCTAACTAACACAAAGCAGTTATGTTCTACTTTCTTTATTTTTCAGCTGTCTTTACAGGGTTTCGACTTTTGGAGGGACATCATGGACACTAAATCTGCCTGGGGGATAAAAGATTGGCAAGTTCAGGGAACTGAGGCCATATTTAGAGCATGCCTCATACCACAGCAAATTATCTTCCTGAACAACACAGTGCAATAGACTTCCTGTCTTGGACTAGCCAAGATAAATGACTTGAACACACCTGGATTCCCTCACTCACACATTTTGAAGGGTGGCAAAACTATACACAACATAGTGAGGATACACTAGTTGACATTCTACATGATGGTTCATACAATTACTCAGACCCCACCTGGAAGGTGGTCAACACAAATAGGTGTAAGTCAAGATTTAGGGGTACCACCAAAGGGTTTAGTACGCATAGACCTGACCTACGCTACATACAAACAGAACCTCTTAATAAAGTGTTGGGAAGTTAGGCCTATAGTGGCTATAAACCTCAACACTGTCTCAGGCGAAACAACACTTGTCCTTACTCTCTGATGACATGGATATTAGGGATTTTTTGTTAGGTCCCCAGATGCCACGTCAGAAGCGCTTCTTATATGCTATTTACAACGAAGTGTGGAAAATCTCTTAACAAGAGGCTGCTGATAGATTGCGTGAGATTGACAGGATTAACCTAGAAAAGGCTTTGGCAGTGGTCGACAATGGTATGACCACACTGACATCCAGGATTGATTCACTGGGCAACATTGTGTCTTCTGCAATAGATATAATAGAACAGTATTTGTCTATTCTTGAACATGGACAATCAATTGCGATCCATTCTGTTATTGAGCTGGACCCTGCAAACACTGCATTCTGGTCACATTCCCTGGCGGTATGCCAACAGTACATCTCTGTTTTCTGTATACAATCTAACAGACAGGCAGACAAAGATTAAACAAAAAGATGTAACGCATACAATGCTGCACATTGCAAAATTGGACCAATTACCTTTTAGTGTGGCTGAGTCACCCTTCATGGAATGGTTAATCCATTGCCATATTACACTACCAGTCACAACATTCCAAATTCAGTACTGTCTACAGTATTACCAGGTAGAGAGGTATGAAGCGTTGGGAGAGGGGTACATACATGAATCTTGGGAATTACCGTACAGATTTAGATGAAGGAATGGGGACACGGAGGTTTTTCTTAGTGGTTCAGACTGAGAGTTCTTTAAGTGGGTCTCTAATTTGTCAGGATAGTATGCTTCACAGAGGATTTAATGCTTCAGTTACAAACTTATTGTGTCACTTAAAAGGGTCCCCAGCAGCAGGGATTCATCCAGTGACCAAACTGCTCTCGAATGGGAGTTATTTGATGTTGAATGATCAAGGTTGTTGTGGGATGCAGCAAGACATCACATATTTGGTCACAGTGAGTTCCAGGGTTACTTGTTGTTTGTCAGTATTGTTTTCACCGACCCAGTCAAGGATGCACCGCTATGGCCTTCATTGCATGTTTCCCTTATATGGTTTGATTCTCTGAGCAGACTGAAAGCCATGGTTTTACAGAAGGATGTGGCCTTAACCTCAGCCCGAGAGACTTTTGATCTCCAGATTGCAAGGTCTTCAGCTAAGATACAGGCATTAGTCCGAACGAACTTCCCACTCCATTTTGGAGAAATGGTACATCGTATCTTTAACAGGTCTGATACGATTGGGATAGTGCACCTATTTAAGAGCATAGGTTGTGGACTATTGAGCACCTTTCAGACAATATTTAGAGTTATCCCATCATTTATACACTCCATGTTAGGGAGCATTTTTGGATGGCTTTCAGTGGTCCTACTGCTTGCAGTGGGTATCCTGGTTTTAATTTTCCTGCTCAGCAGCGGGCGTCCCAGCTTTCACAGAGATGGAAAAAGCACTCCTGGTGCGACGTTGCTGTGAATGCATGGTACTCCATCTGGCCTCACCTCGGCTTCAGGAGCAAAGCGAGCATTGGTTCCTATTGGTCAGATCAGTCTAGGTTATCTGCGTATTGCCTGTGCTCCGCTGCCTATTCTGTGGATACGAATGCATGTTGGACATATGTCTAACACTTCCATCGGCTGCGCCACAGGACATAGACGTACTACCGGACTTCTTAAAGGCCCACGTATTACAGTGTCCTCAGAGTATTCCCATGTTGATGTCAGCATTCTTAGATGCAAAAACAACAGTTGATGGACAGAATGCAGAACAATGTCATACATTCACCACAGTACAGAGATCTGGGCCTGAATCCATCGTTTTTTTGCTCACCATGCCTCCCAGTTTGAACCCTGCCATATGCAAATCAGTCTTGACCCTGTGCCACATGGGAATAGTCCAGCCCGAACTGCCAAGCCAGGTCCTCCCTAGACTGGAAACAAGCATCCTATGACCGGTTTCGGGGATTCACCCCTCTTCAGCCAGGATAGCTTGATTCCAGTGGCATGGAGAGCACGGGACCCACGTCTGCGCATACTCTTCCCTTTCGGGGTGACAAATGCAAAAAAACAGTTGATGGACAGAATGCAGAACAATGTCATACATTCACCCCAGTACAGAGATCTGGGCCTAAATCCATTGTTTTTTTGCTCACCATGCCTTTCCAGTTTGAACCCAGCCATATGCAAATCAGTCTTGACCCTGTGCCTCATGGGAACAGTCCAGCCCGAACTGCCAAGCCAGGTCGTCCTTGGACTGGAAACAAGCATCCTAGGACCATTTTCGGGGTTTCACCCCTCTTCAGCCAGGATAGCTTGATTCCAGTGGCATGGAGAGCATGGGACCCACGTCTGGGCATACCCTTCCCACTCAGGGTGACAAATGCAAAAGCAACAGTTGATGGACAGAATGCAGAACAATGTCATACATTCACCCCAGTACAGAGATCTGGGCCTAAATCCATCGTATGCCCAGACGTGGGTCCTTGGCTCACTGTGCCACTGGAATCAAGCTATCCTGGCTGAAGAGGGGTGAAACCGCGAAACCGGTCATAGGATGCTTGTTTCCGGTCCAGGGAGGACCTGGCTTGGCAGTTCGGGCTGGACTGTTCCCATGAGGCACAGGGTCAAGACTGAGTTGCATATGGTCAGGTCTAAACTGGGGTGGCATGGTGAGCCAAAGAATGATGAATTTAACCCAGATCTCTTGACTGGGGGTGAATGTTTTGATTTGTTCTGCATTCCGTCCATCAATTGTGTGTCTTTTGCTTTCTCACCTTAAGTGCACCAGGTATGCCCAGACGTGGATCCTGGGCTCACTCTGCCACTGGAATCAAGCTATCCTGGCTGAAGAAGGGTGAAACCCCGAAACCGGTCCTAGGATGCTTGTTTCCGGTCCAGGGAGGACCTGGCTTGGCAGTTCGGGCTGGACTGTTCCCATAAGGCACAGGGTAAAGACTGAGTTGCATATGGCCAGGTCTAAACTGGGGTGGCATGGTGAGCAAAAGAATGATGGATTTAACCCAGATCTCTTGACTGGGGGTGAATGTTTTGATTTGTTCTGCATTCCGTCCATCAATTGTGTGTCTTTCGCATTCTTAGAGCCACCACTGGATGTTTCAGCTCCTGTCAGAATGGACACCAGCTCTGCCACAGGCTCACAGGTGTCAAGTGCTTCCTCAGCGGCTGCAGTGGGAACCGGACAAGATCACCTTTGCTCCACTGACCTGATCTAAGAGGTGTTACAGAGACCGTTGTCTGTGAAAGCAAGCAACAGTGATGTTGCGTCTCCCACGCAGGACACATAAACATTTGGCTCTCCGTGTGATGGGAACAATTCGGCCTTTTTCCAAACCAAGCCAAATTGGAATTTAGAAACATCATTTTATTTTATATTTCTCTCCTTGCTTTCACTGCGCTCCATGGCTTTCGATGTGCTCAGTTAGTCTAAACAGTATATTGACTATTTAGAGGAAATATAAAGTTGTTATTGTCCTTTTACATTGCTTTTAAATATACCATGTTTTTTAGAGGTTTTTTTTTTTACATTTGTTTTTTAACAAAGTTTTTGTGCTTCTTAGACAGGCAGATTTTATGATTAGTTTATCTTATCGTCCTTCGGATGAGGAGTGAGTGTTATGAGCTCCAATGTACCCAAATATAGGCCTGGGTATATGCACAACCTTTTCCCTACATTTGTCCTACCCTGCTCTACATAACGGCTCTGGCGCTAACCTTTTGCCTAGTTATGTGCTGAATAAATGTTGTGTGGTTTTCTTCGCAAAGTAGCCTAATTTATAATGCATGAGGATTCTTAGTATCACACAGCAGGATTACCATCTTCTGTATAATATCTCTGTACAAAAGCCACCGCTATCGGCATCCTTTGACGACAGGCCCACAGTACCATTGCACATGTAGGCAGAACCCGTGAGGGTACCTTTTGGCTATAAGTACCACATATTCGCTGGGCAAATCAGAGAAGCTTCCATGCTGACACAAGACGCTGGAGTCCCTACATGCAGAAACTCCAGCATCCCTTGTGGGGTGTCCACATCAAGACCAAGACAGAGTCCTTTGTTCTTTCCCATCAGGTAAGGGGGTTGGCTCTTTCCTAGGGGGATCGTTGGCTTCACACCTACATACATGCTAGGTACCCTTAGGTACACTTATTTAGCACCATGGTAGAATTCTACCTTCTATTTACTCAGTCAGTGCTTGCAATTGTACCTATCTGTTTCTGTCTAATGGTTGTCGCAGCACTCGTATTTTATACTAGAATGACGCTGGTTCAATAAATGCTTATTGAAAAAGTCCCCATAGTTTATTCTGTATATCTCTGAGAAGTGAGCATGAGTGACTGAATGAAAAGTACTTTACTGTTTCCACGGTCCCTGAAGGATCCGGGGTTGTCATGTTCGATAGTTGCCAGAAACCATTCGCTCCTTGGTAAGGTTAGGGGGCCCATATTGGCACTGTGAGCTAGCTGTTCTAAAGTGTAACATATCCTTTGGGGGGGTCTGGATTCAGTCTGGACACCAATCCCTTAGTTTATGTTGTCTAAACGTACAGATCCTATGTATTATTAAGAACTACACAACAATTCTTAGCACTGCTGATTGGTCATCTGAGTCCACTTTTAAGGGGTTCGATTTGCGGCTCTATACCGGAACCCTCCGTGGCAGAGGATGGGCCTTTTTGGTTGTCATAGAAACAATGTTTGTTTTGTTTAATGTTGTAACTAAAAATCTCAAGATGGTTTACTGTGTAATGATACAATGGAATGTATGCTTATTGCAATTGGAACTGATATGTGAGAAGGAAAATTTACACCATCTTTACACCTTTATTACAGGATCAGAGCCCAATAAACAGGAGTAGACTACGGGTGGAGATGCTGTGTTCGCAGAAAGAAAGAGACAGAGTGTCTGCAGGGACCGTTATGCACAGTGCGGCCCCCCGATTGGATGGACTGTTTTTCTGTTGATATTCCCAATGTGTCATGGGAAATGTAGTTTGTTTATTAGAGAACGTTGCATTGAAAAGCTGATGAAATAAAAAAGCAAAGAAGGAAAGCCTAATCCTCTCCTCCATGTCCTAAATAGAATTGAAACTTTCTGTTACGATAGCTAGGACATTTTAAATTGTTTAATAAAATAATTGCAAATGGTGCACTGATCAAAGAAACTGTATATTTTACAATCACCTTTGCAGGGCATTATTACTTTTCAGCAGAAAATCATGAGGCAACTTTATGAAAGCTGCGGCCCTCCCTGAGTGAAGAGAATCCCTCATGTGACGCAGCTCTGATAGCAGCCACCTTCTTAATTCTACTGTGATTTGCCTTTTTTGCAAGTCCAACTCTCTTTAGCTTCCCTTCAGATCCGATTTTAAATGTCGTGAACATCATAAATCATAACTATTTTAAAAACACACTGAGCATTCATGTGAAGAAACAGAACGTATACTTTACAAATATATGGAGCTTATAGAAATAATAATCTATGTATAGAAATAGGAAAGGAAGAGGCGGGCACATTTCAAATTTAAAAATGTGCATTTTAAATGCTAATTTTCATCATACTGTTCCAATACTTTTTTAAATCGTGAATATGTTGTCGAGCACTGAGGCTGGCCTACCTTACAGAACTCTCGTCATTTGGAGTTAGCTGTGTTTTGATGGGCTCAAATGTCCTTCCCGGCCTTCAGGGCTGTTAAAAAATTACATACATGTCGTCAGAAATCTACTTTTCGAATCGAGCCTCGAGAGCGCACAAAACCTTTGCTCTGTATCCATACATCATTTGTTACAAAACAAGCCATTGGTTCATCCGATCATGTTATATTTCAGCCAGTGCAATGATGCATCACATCAACAGTCAAGGCTATTGTGACGTCATTCACTCCTCGTCATGCAAATACCTCGCCATCTTTCGATAACCTCTGGCTCGTGACCTCCATTAAAGTAACAAGATTGGCGGATATGTACGAGTCAAGTTGGCTTCTACAAACCACTGAACTAGTAGGGAACCCGGACTTCCCTCCCAGAAATGCAGTAGATTCGTAAATCCCTGTCACTATCTTGGAATTTCCCCATCTTACCCTCATCATACCACTTTTTCATTTAGACAAACGAAGTGGATTAGAGGTCAAGATAGTTTGTACCAAGGGCTGGTGACAGGCAACGACCCCACCATTCGTTAGAGAATTAAATTCATTGCGTCGATGCATCACACACTTTTATGACAATTTGCTTCCTACTATGAAGGGGTAATTGGAAAATGTGATCCATTTCATATGCATTTATCCCTGCAAGCCTTCATAGGCTTACCCGAATCTTCAACAATTCCAGCACAGAGGCCAGCTATCTTTAGGGGCAATGTTCCTTCTAGCGTTGTGGAGCCTCGTTATGGGTACTGGGGGACACAGGGACCAGAAATACAGATTATAGGCTTCAACTGTAGATAAAAAAAAACATGCCCACGAGTAAAACGAGAATATGTAACTGAAGATAGACGTAGAAAGGGGAACAATGAAAGCAAATGTTCACCCCACCCTTACGTACCAGTATAGGTGCGTTGAAACCGACTGTCCACACCTCGCCCTGCCACAAACCCACCGTGACAAGAGGTTTCACAGCTCCTACATACAATTTTGTCTGAGGTTGACCTGTATTTATTGGCTTAACTAAAGCGTAGCATCATAATGGTGTAGGCCAAGCCTCACAGCTGACGACATCTTTCACTGCCAGATGCTCACCAGGGTTGGTGGCCTGCCGCCAAAAATATGAAAGTAGGACATTATAAAACAGAAACTTACCTTTCTACATTTTAAGGCAAGATCTACTCGCAATCCCCAAAGAAAAGGAAAAGTACATGTATGAATTTTTTCAGTGTTCTATACAGCGCCAAAATGGAATCACTTTATACCACCAATCAAACACACAACTAGAGAATGGTGTTGATTTTCTGCCTAATCAAAACAGAACAATTGATGCATCAATATATTTTCGGGTTCTAATCGCGATTCATTATTTCGACTTTTAAACGCATTAAAATTGTCTGCAGTAAAATAGGTACTGCATAAACATCCGTATAGAGGAAAAGCAAAATAGAAATAAGAGAAAAAGATAACTGAACACTCTAAGAACTCAGACCAAAGTAACAGAACACAATGTGAGACTAAAAAACGCTGTGGGTGTCTAACTAAAACCATTATGAAGCAAGAGCAAAGTTCAACTTGGCTGACTCCGCGTCGGAACCAGATGATGCTAAATGAAATGATCTTTGCCTTAATTGCAGTACTCGTTTTCAGAACGTCTAATCTTCCCCCCTGGAACCAATAGATGGGAGATCAATGATAGCTAATGGAGGACCTGGGACAACACGAGATCCCATGAAGGGCCTGACGACTTGTAGGGAAAAAGAAGCTGAGGTGAAGTACTGAGATGTGAGAATGCAGGAAACAAGTGCAATGTCATCTTTGTTTGTGCCACACCTCTTCAATGAATACTCAATCCTGCTCTTGATTGGCGGAAACGTTGTTTTCTTTTATCACCTACTCATATTTCCTTTGCATCACTTTGAGATTTGACTCTGAACCTAAAGTATTTGATCACTAATGTCAAAACCCATTTTGTTACCTGGCATTTTACAGTTTTTTTCAGAAATATTGTAACTTTCTTCGTTATCTCAGGAAACGGGTCACATTAAAAAGAGATAAGTTGTCCTCTTATGTGAATGGGTATCAGCAGTGTCTAATGGTTCCAGTGGTGTCTCTTCCTTTCATTTTCGAGGATTGGGCATACACTGCAATGTATTAGGTTGGCCTGCTTCATTCGGCATGAGCAACTCGTGGGATCCCTATGCAGGTGTGAGCAACAATCACCAGGACCCCACCAAGACTTCTCAAGATGAATTTAAGTACAAAAGATGTAGGGGCATATTTATCAGCCCCTATCGCCACAGGAACGTCCCTTTTTTTGATTTTCCTGTGTTGATATGGGCTCCGCCTTATTTACATGGCAGCATTAAGCCACTTAACGTGGCTTAACGCTGCCTTGTAAAAAAGGCACCCTTTCATGCTATAATTAGCATGAAAGGGATGGGCAATGGGTGTTGTGGTGGGTGTTCCACGGCAACACCCATTGATTTTGATGCTGCCCTATACTTACAAGGGTGGCGTAAATATGGGGCTGTGCCAAAATTAAGACCAAATGCTTTATTTCTCCTTGTCGTTGCTGTTTCTATGTGTGCTGCATTGTGAAGCACACATAGAAACAGCAAAACACTATGCATGATTGTTTATGTCCAGGAAGGTGTTCCTTCCTGGACATAAACAATCATTTTAAAAATGACGAGTTGCAACTTCTATGTGTGCTGCACAAAGCAGCACACAGAAATTACAAATTGCCATTTGAGATTGGGACACCTTTCTGCACATAAACAATCATTCCCACAGCACAGGCACCCTTGCAATATGGTGCAAAGGTGCCTGTGTTGGCGCTAGGCAGCTGTAATTAGCGGCAGTGCAGGAGGAAATGAAGGGCTGCACCGTATCTACAACAATACGGTGCAGCCCTGCATTTCCAAAGTGACGGAGCCCGACGTTAAGCAGAGAAGACTAACACCTCCCTTAGTCACTTTCTTTGTAAATATACCCTGTAGTGGCATATTTACAAGCCCCAATTGCCACAGGAACGTCACTTTTAGTGGCGTTCCTGTGACGATAAACCGTTCGCCGTATTTACAAGGCGGCGTTAAGCCACTTAACATGGCTTACCGTTACCTTCTAAATAAGACCCCCTTTCACGCTACACTTAGCGTGATAGGGGCGTGCAATGGGTGTTGTAGTGGGCGCTTTGCCGCAACACCCATTGATTTCTGACGCTGCCCCCTATTTACAAGGGTGGCATAAATAGGAGGCAGCGCTAAAATTAAGACCAGGGAAAACCTGGTCCTAACATGGCGAAATGAGGATAAATGCATTGTTTCTCCACGTTTTTGCTGTTTCTATGTATACTGCACTGTGCGGCACACATAGAAATAGCAAATTGCCATGAATATTTGTTTATGTGCAGGAAGGTGTCCCTTCCTGCACATAAACAATCATTTAAAAAATAAGGATTTGCACATTCTATGTGTGCTGCACAATGCAGCACACTTAGAAGTTACAAATCGCCATTCAGGATTGTTGATGTGGAGGAAGGGACACCTTCCTGCACATAAAAAATCATTCCCTCAACGCAGTCACCCTTGCACTATGGTGCGAGGCTGCCTGCATTGGCGGTAGGCATTTGAGGTTAACACCAGCGCAGGGAGAAGTGCAGGAATGAGCCGTATTATTGTAAATATGGCGCATACCTACGTTTCTAAAGTGATGAAGAGCAGCGTTAGCAATTTTGAAGCTAACCCGCACTCTGCCCCTTTCTTATACATATGCCCTGTAGTTCGTCTTTATTTGTGAAGGACCCACGACCACACCGACTACCAGACAGGCTCTAAGATGAACAGGCAGCTGACTCTAGCCTGTACATTCCAGAACCAGCCCAGCTCTAGACACCATCAGTATTCCAGGCAAGTCAAATAACAACACAATAACAAGGCACACAGAATGTAAAATAAGTAAACACAGTATTCACAAATATGAATACAACATCACCCCCTTTCCTTATACAAAAAAAAGCAAATTAAGACAAAACATAGTTATGCAGCTTAGTAGGTAACTTGACCGTCTGTGAACTAGGTGTCCAAACAGCCTCACGGGTTATTTTGCACTTTCTGGTGACAGAAAGGGTGGTTTTGACAGTTATAGACTCATTGAGGCACGCATTTGGAGTTGAGAACACCTCATTTTTATTACACACCCCAAGTTCTGAGTTATTTGTGATAGATGCCCTGCTGCTAGCAGGTGCACAGTTGCTAGAACTAACCATGTACTCCTGTGCATTATGCGAGACAGCATTACTGCTGGCAATATCAGTTGTTAGTAAACAACAAGGGGGACAATGAGGGCTTGATAAAGGTCCACCGTACTTGCCCTGGGTAGAACTAGAAGACAAAAGAGGTACGGTGTTCCTGGGTGGCAAGTTGGCCACCTGGTGAGTACTCAGAGTGGTGGGGAGGTGGGAAATACCTCCTTTCGGAACTAGGACCCTCACACACCCAGCAAGCTAGGTGTCATGCTTCATCATATGGGTCTGCTCCTCGTTGAGCCGGCGCTGCAATGCTCGACGGGCACCCATAAAGGGGCTCTTTATCGGAGATCTTTTGTTCCTTGCCGCATATGTGCCATGGGTGTGGGGGGCCTGGTAAGATGTAGATGTGGTGTGTGGGTTAAAACAGGTAAGGGAATCCTCTATAATGATTTTTATTCTGGAGAGGTCACAACTTGATTAAAAAGTAAAAAGAAGGAGGGCGACTATTTTGTTTTAATCTGACGAAAATTACGCTCTACCCCTGAGTGGTCAACATGTTTCTCGCCTATAAAATGTCTCTAAGAGATCAGTTGGTGATAACTCAGGACCTAGTGACTAAATGAAAACTATCTACAGTGTGTGGTGTGGTTCTACATACCACTTCTTCTCTCGGTAGGATGTTCCCCCGGAGAAAAGCAGCCAACCTAGAGTACAAACAAGAAGGATCAAAAAACCAAATGGAGATATTGGCACATGGTCCTATTGATTCCAGTGGGTGTATTTCACCGTACACAACCTCTTTGAATCTATACAAGTGATAAAAACAATGTGATTTCATGCATATCACATTCTAAGTGTGCCTTCATTTGTATTTAGAATATAAAAACCTCTGAGTAACCAGTTAGAGTAATTGAACATCATGGTGAGTGTGTATCAGCTCACCTCTTAAGGATTCAAGTGCTGCTTCATCAGACCGCAGCGGAGTATATGGACACTCAATGTAGTGTAGCGGTTTCTTAAAAGGAAAAAACAAACAACAAAGTATGCTGGGTGTGGGCTTGTAGGCACAACGTTTAGTTGCTAAGGCCATGACTCTAGAGCATTAAAAGTGAAAGTGGGCATGGTTCAGGTTAAAGTAAGCCCATAGTCGTGAAATTAGTATAATTGACAAGGTTATTCAACAGACTCAAAAGTGCCCCAGACCTGCCTGCGTAGCTGCTGGCGCCTTCACCATGCGCTCCGACATTATGCCAATAGTGCGATGTGTTAAAAGTGCCTACAGCGCCCAAGTTAGGTCTTAGTGCAGAGCTCTACAGAACATCAGAGTCAGCATACTCTTCCCAAATACCAGCGGTAACTTGTCAGCAATTCCCAGCACCTCTTACCTCTCTTAAAAGCTTGTGACCAGGCATAGTCTCAACGCGTAATCCATACTCACCTGCTCCCGCTCAGAGCAGTCTGAATCACTGACCCGCTCCGCTACATCAGGAAGGAAAAGACAGGTTGCCGGTTCCTGTCTTAAATACCCTCTCCTGGTGCCGTTAAGCATGGTAAATCAGCCGCACCTGGCGAGTGGTGTGATGGTGTTGGCATGACATCATCTACAGTGTAACCATGGAGGCCATCTTTGAATGTGGTGAAAGTCTATAGTTCTGGCTATTACCTTAATGTGGATGCGCATCAAGGGCTTCAAATTTGGCATTGAGTGGAGCGGTTTTATCAACAGTGTGAACAAGAATATATACAGTGCAAAAGCGCTCGCTTCACTGTGCTAAATGTGTGCATAAGTTGCTGGCGACTACTGATTGGGTGATTCGTACGTCGGCCATCTTTGAGTGTAATATTGTACTCTATTGTTAGTTATTAGATATATCGTCCTAACATAGCCTAATCTCCATATCTGACTAGCCTGATGTCGATATCATGTGGCAGAGATGTATTAAGAGGTGAGAGACTACCGTGGACTCCTAAGCTGATATACTCATTTGTTAAAGTTCCGGACAATGGTTGTATATATCAGATTAATTAATGGTGCTCCAGGGTATGGCGTCATTCAGGCCGTCATTTGCTAAGTCAAGATGGAACACCCACCTTTGTTCAATCCTGAACAAAACAGTCTGTGTTATTTGTTAGTGGGATTCTAGGATGACCCAGCGTAGACTCTCTGGGGGGTGTCCGAGTTCAGAGAAGTGGGTGTATAGTTTGATGGTAGTTTTATGGCAACGAATATTGCTCTTGTGCTCAGTGATTCTGACCTTAACGGGCCTCATGGTCATGCCAACATACCTCTTGTCACAAGGGCAGGTCAGCATATACATACAACGTGGGGTGTTACAGTTAGTGTGTTTGATTAGCGTCCATGTAAATGTGTCTGATAGAACCAATTGTTTGGTGTGTCTGGTCTGTGGGCACACGGTACAAGAGCCACAGGGATAGTGTCCTGTCACGGGTGAGAGATCCCACAGTTGCCTCTGGTTAGGGATGTTGCTCTTCTTGGGTCTAGTGTGCACCAACATATCTTTCAAATTGTTGGTATGTTTAAACGCAAACCTTGGTTTGGGTATTGACAGTGTACCTGTGTTCAAAATTGCCCAGTGTTTGTTCACTGCCTTCTGTATTAGACTGTCCTGTGTACATAGAGGTGCAATATCTGAGAATCCTCATGCACCACCCGAACACCCAAGGGAGAGGATGTAGTCTAACTGCTAGGGAGGTCAAAATAAAATCTGGGAAACTGGTTTCCAGCCTCGGCAATGATGCTCAACATCCTGTGATTCTTGGCAAATCACGTAAACGTCCCGTGCCTAACAAAAATGAATGTGTACTTGTGTAAGCAACTGCTGCTCATGTAAAAGTGCCCTGATACCTGATACCTTTGGGCCAAGTTCGTGCTGTATAAAATTCAGAAAAAAAAGTATAAAAAATGCCCCGTCTCCCAGCGCAACCCCAGATCAGAAAGTTGCTCTATAGGTAGGGCGGCCAGGCAGGCCAGTGGGAAGATCAAGGATTTTCATCTATCGAGGCGCTGACCCGAGTAGGCACCGAAGTCCTCCATGACCTGCAGAATCCTAGGCATCACCTCACGAGGTGAGTTGACATAAAAAAGAGCATCCTCTGCATATAGAGATATCACGTGAAGCGTCCCTCCTGTTCGGATGCCCCACTGTTCGAGATCCCTATGTGCCCATGTTGCCAACGGCTGAATGGCCAGCATGAAGAGCAGTGGCGAGAGCAAGCAACCCTAGCGTGTGCCATGCTCCAGTGTGCACCCCTCAGGACCACTCTGGCCCACGCGGACCTGGGCGCACAGCGCAGTATATAGGAGTTTTACCCATCGCCGAAATCGCAGACCAAACCCTGCCGCCCTCAATACCTCCAGTAGGTAACCTCAATCAACTGTATTGAAGGCTTTTTCGAGAGCTATAGATACCAGGGCCAGCTTTTCGTCTCTATGTCATGCCTCTTGCATGACATGGGCCAGCCGCCATCTGTTCATAGCAGTTTTGCGACCAGGTATAAGCCCACCTTGGTCCTCATTGAACAAGTGGGGCATGTTAGGAGCCAACTGCTGCACCAATACTTTACATAATATTTTGAGGGCGATAGGCTGCCATATCTTGGCTATCCGCCGGGCTTAAAAAGCATACACATCTCTTCCTCCTGCATGGTTGGGTGCAATAGTTTCCGCTCATACGCCTCCTCATATACCTGGAGAAGGGGCTGTGCTAGCTTTTCTGAGTACGTGTTGTAAAAATTCCAATGGAAATCCATCTGCTCCTGGTGCCTTGGCCCCGGGCAGCGCCCTCAATGCTTCACGGACCTCTTCAACAGTCACTGGGACTTCGAGGTCCCTCAGCCCCAAGGGTGGGAGGCACATTACTGATAATTCCTGTAAGAACGGGATATAGTGGTCCGGACAGACCGCCTGATCTGCTGAATACACTTTCTGTAGGTTCTGTCTGAGCACTTTCACTAGTTCCGCTAGTTGTTCCAAAAGCCCCCAACGGGTCTTTCAAGCAAGTCGTCATGAGTATTGTCTGTTCCTTCCGCAATACCCAAGCCAGAAGCTGCCCAGATTTTTGCCCCTCGACATGTAGCCGTTGGTGGTACTGGCACAGCGTGTATTTGTCTAGTTCGTCCTATAAGTCATAAATTCACATGCTCAACAATCTCTCTTGTTCTCCAGTTTCCGGGTGTGCTTGGTCCTCAATCTGAACCTCTGCCAGGGCGCTCTCCTCCACCCTCAATTCTCACAGCAGCTGACGGTGGACCCCATATGTCAAGCTCATTCCCACTCCCTGTACCACTGCCTTCATTGCCTCCCATTCAGTGGCTCTGCTAGTAGTTCCTCCCAGTTAAAAGTCATATATTCTATTAGCACCTTAGACAGGGACTCCCTTCCTACCTGATCATGGAGTAAGTCAGGAGGCCGTCTCTACCATCTTGGACCCCATGTAGGAGGTCTCAACCACACCTCACAACTCACCGGGGCTTGATCTGACAAAAATCAGGCCAAATGAGTCCACTCCACCTCAAGAAGGTGGGTGCTGCCGTCACCAACACCCTGTCCAGCCTGCTATAACCTGTTGTGGGTTGGGGGAAACATGTAAATAGTTTCTGGGTCGGGTTCCTTTCTCGCCAGACATCACATTGGTTAAACTCCCTCAGTCATCTGAGGTTTAGTTCCTTGTTTAGGGAAATGTCTATCTAGGTCGGGGTCCAACCCACAATTAAAGTCTCCCATCCACAATAGAGGTATATCTAATTCTGGGGCTGTTAAATCCTGCATTTATTGAAAAAACGTAGGGCCATCCATGTTTGGGGCGTATGTATTTAATAGAAGGATGTCCCGACCATCTAATGTACCCAGCAGGAACACAAAGCAGCCGTGCACATCAGCTTCTATATATGTGAGGGTAAACAGTGCCTTAGGGGCTACCCATACTAATGTCCCTCTGGAGTATGTATAGTAGGAGGAATGAAACACCAGCCCCCACTTCTTTGTCACCCTGTCCGCCCCTGCAGCATCCAGGTACATCTCCTGTAGACAGGCTATAGATATGTGATGCCTTTTCAGGAAGGAAAGCACTTTATGGTGTTTAGTACATGTGCCAAAGCCCCTAACATTCCAGCCCAGGAATATTGCTACCGAGGCCATAACGGTACAACTTAGATGTTAAACATCTCACATCACTCTGCCCACTGCTCACTACCACCTCTCACTGCACACCTCCAACATAAACAACATAACAATGTTGTAGTATAACTTCCCAACACCCACACATGGGCAATAGATGTGCAACTGTGCAGTCATTATTACCCAAATCTCAAATCGCCCGACTGGGGCCAAGAACAACCCCCGTGTGATGAATCTCCCTGCCCACCCACCCTTGATCAAGACCAGCATATGTTCTAAGGTGTATATAAGATTTGTGATCCCAATACTGCCTAAATCTCAATTTTAGACAAACCCTACAACCCCCCTCCCCCAGGCCTTTCATCAAGTACATCTGCTGAGCGCCCCACTCTTGTTTCTGGCCATGCCACATCCGTGGGGAGAGAGCATCTCACCGCACCTCCAACCACTCCGGGGATTCGAAGAAATGAGCCTTGCTTTAGTGCCAATACTTTCACTTTCGCCAGATGTAATAGCATATACTGAATTTGTAAGTCCCACTTGACCCCTAGAAAGGTTTTTCATTGGTCCTGTATCTGCTTCATAAGCCCAGATGAATGGAGATTTTATTTTTCTCAAAGTTAATGTCCTGATGTTCCCAAGCAGCATGCAGGATACAGGCCTGTTGCGACAGTTCAACACAATGGCGATGATAGCCTGCGGCTGACTCCCTGGAGGGGGAGGGACCAGGGCACTGTGCACCCTTTCTTTAGCTAAAATCTCAGACAGCCCCGTGGGTGCAAGTGAGTGCGTATCCACTGCTCCAGAAATAGCTCTGTGGACCCTTCCTCTATGTGCTCTGGGAACCCCAGGACTTGGATGTTGCTGCGCGGGTATGTCGTTCCGCATCCTCAGCCCGGCGCTCCAAGGCTTTCGTGGCCGTGGACATTTGGACCACCTGCTCCTTGAGTGTCGCCAGCTCCCCCTTTAGATCCACTATGTCCCCTTCAGCCGCTGTCACTTTATCCGTTACTTTTCGTCGGTCTGCTCTTAGGAAGTTAAAGTCTATTGAGACTACCTCGATTTGGTTTTCAAGGGCTTTTCTGGACCCCTGGATAACAGCCAACACTTTGGTGCGGGAAGGCTCACCCCGTCGTTATCTCCCCCTCCCTTTTCTGCTGCCAGTCTGCCTCGTTATGTGCTGGGGGTTGGTGCGGCGTGATGTAGTGCATGATGGTTTGGCACCTTGCTTTGTCGTTGCCCATCACACAGGCCTAATGAGGCATCCACCCTGTGAGAGCCCTAAGTCACCTCACCTCGCACCAAGTGCTCCCCAAACCAGTACCACCAGGCACCTCTTCGCCCGCCTCTCCCACTGGGACGAAAGCTGCTCGGCCATTGCTGCACCAAAAGACCAGCCCTTTCAAAGACTTGCACTCACCGAACCACCAAATCAATCTGACCACAGTTAGGAGTCACTTCTACCATACCCCCAAATGTCCTTCACTTCTCCCCAGGTAGTCAACCCATCAGCGGTCGCTTCAACCCTGCCCTGCGTTGACCTTGCCACCATAAGTTGAATTAAGAGGCCCTCATGGGCAGGTTGATACACCGGGCTCCCCTACTCCAAAAGGTTGCAGAGTGCCCCAGGCAAAACGACTGCTGCTACCAGTTGTTGTGCACGTGGACTCACAGCCGATCAACTCCTTCTCCAGAGGAGCCTCTGCTTACCTCAGGCGAGTTCATCGAAGGTCCCTAGGCTCCACAGGCGAAAGCGGGGTACCTCCCTGTGGCAGTACCTCCTGTCACCGGGCTCCTGCACAAGCTTCCGGATGGGTCAGCCACTCAAGCGAACCACCAGAGACCTCCGTACCGGTGTTGATTGCCACTCCCGGTTCAGTCCGATGCCAGCTGGCTTCAGGCTGCCGATCACAGGCCTTGCACTTCACGGGTGGGGCCGCCTTCCCCGACACTCTCGCCCACGGCTGGGCACGGCCCTCTGTCATGCCCACCCACATAGGCAGGTACCGTCAGTGCCCACCAGCCGCAAGTCAAAACTGCCAGACCCTCAGCAACGCACCTTGTGGGACCCAAGGGCCAGACCACAATCCGCTCCAGTGGATGCAGCAGGAAAGGGGTCTCGGCCCCGACGCGAAGGCCGCAGCCCCAGTCTTCGCCCACAGACTCTCCGGCTCCCGGAATTTCCACTTCAGTGTTGGCCTCCCGTCCTGATCCTCCCGCGCCTACTTACTCGCCCTGATGGTCTCACGTCCAGACCTCCAGGTCGGCTCCTCATCCTGGCAGAGTACCGGATCGATAAAACACCACTTCAGGCCCACCAAGAGTCAATCAGCGGTTGCTTTCAGCGGCTCTCCAGCTAGTCATTGGTCCGGCCCAAGCAGCAGCTGCCGGATCCCTCTCTCTTCTGTCACCATGGGTCGTTCAGATCGGGAACGCGGTTTAGGAACCCCCAGGGATAAATTAAGCTGGTCTAAGGATCGCTGCATTAGGATTGAGCAGGATTACTGGGTAGGCTGGCCGGGGAGGTCAGAGGCTCACATCCTGTCAGCCATGTTACTTGGCCACGCTCCACTCGCATAATTAGCTTTAGATGGCCATCCATGTGTTTATGGCCCAAAGGCAGTCATCACGTTTTAAATTGTAGAGGTCTTCCAGATCATCCATTTTTAGAAATGATTTGGGTGTCATCCACATAGTTGTAACAGGTGATGTTGAAAGGTTTAACGAGGTTAGGTAAGGAGGTTAGGTAGATGTTAAATAGTAGTGGGGATATAAAGGACCACTGTGCGACACCACAGTGTTGTATGTGAGGAGCTGATATGAAACCCGAACCTACCAGTCTTTGACAAGCAATATCCAATCGGGAAACTTTAGATTCCAATATGGCATGGTGCTTTGATGGTGCTCCGGGATACAAAGCAATTGCAGAGGTAGTTCAATTATCAGATGAAGGCTCACACCTGAAATATAGGCTCCTGACTGGGGTGCTGCAGGACATTTACACCCATATGTGCAGGTTTTCCTCAGCACAATCTATCCCTTCCTATGGTCCTACAATATCTGGCACATCTACATCTGCCACAGCCACAGAAGGGAAGGCCCTTCCACAGGAAGATCCATTTGCAGCCACCCCAGACCCTGGACCTGTGGGTCCTCCCTATCTCGCAAGAGGGGATGTCATCCCAGATTATCAGGTGGTGAGTCTATGTGGTTCCTCCCTAAATTGGACCATGATGAGTACTTAGGTACCCCCCAGATTGGCTACTGGTGTACCTTATTAAGTCCCAGTATATGGTACTAAGGTACCCAGGGCATAGGTACAACAGGGGTCCCCCATGGGCTGAAGCATGTATTATGCCACTTATGGGAGACCACTCAAATTGTGATTACAGGTCTGCCATTGCAGCCTGGGTAAGCTGATGCTAGCACCACTTACGACAGATATACGTTTTCTGAAGTCACTACACTTAAAGCCTATAAGTTACCCCTAAGACAGGCCTTACAATCCTGAAGGCAGGGTGCTTGGTTATAAGTGTGAGGGTGCTCCTGCATGAGCAGGACACCCATACAAACCCCGGAGTCCCTTCTCCAGGCATTGAAAGTGTGTCAGCCATTACTATACATATAGTGGCCATGTGTCATTACACAATGGCTAACTATAAACTAGCTGTAACGAACCCTGGCATGTTCGGTATCAAACATGTTGGAATCATACTCCAACACCTTGAACAGTGTTGGAGGTATGATTCCATGCACTGTGGGGCTTCTCCGGGAAGCCCTCCATGCTCCCGGTACTAGTCTTCCAGAGCCTGACAGCAAGCTATGTGTTAAATAGTAGATTCTTCCATCAAAGATTAGATGAGAGTAAGTAGATTTCCATAGGTTCTTTATTCATAAGTATAAAGGTACAACAGCTCAGCCACCCAACTGCCTCTTACTCCACTCCTCAAGATTCTCTCCCACACCAAGCTCTCTTATCCATTCTAGATCCCTCAGATGTCATCACAGCCATGATAGACAGCTGACAATCTGAAGCATAAACTTTACAACACATCTCCCTCCTTTACACACTAACATTTGGACGAAAAGTCAAAGAAAGAAAAGAACACTATACAATTAACATATAAATATGACTAAATCATTTTACTACATAGTCGTTCAAATATGAAGGAGTATGAGAAATTCTGTTAGATTTCCTTAAGGTTCGTGAGCCATCATTGCTATCAATATTTTTTGAAAGATCACTCACATGACGCATCTTGCTACATACAGCGACTCTATTTAAATTCCACACTCTGTGGTCAGAAGTCCTCACAGCATTGCCAAAGACCTTAATTACCTTTAAAGGTTTCGTGAATTTGGCACCAGAAACACAGAAACCAGGTCTTTTGATCATGACAAAATCACCAACAGAAACTTTAGTAGATCTAACAGCATGTCTCGCATCATAATTTTCTTTACTTTTCAAACACTTATAATCCTCCCTTTCCTCCCACGAGCTTACATCCGGAACACCTCCCTTGGCCGAGATACACTTATTAACCCACGGTGGTTCCAAAAAAGTATCAGGTTGCCTCCCCCTGAACAAGGAAAAGGGAGACCTTCCAGTCATGGTATGAGGCGCAAAGCGATAGACACCAACTCTCCTAAAAACCTCCTCCTTCCAGTCAAGACAATTCTGTTTAGCCAGGGAAATAGTGTCTTTTAGGACCCTATTAAACCTTTCAACAGTGCCATTAGATTCAGGGTGATATAAGGCACATTTTTTGTGAACAATACCACAATTAACAAGGAAGTCTTCCATTTCCTTTGACACCAGCTGGACACCATTGTCAGTCAGCAAAGTCTGTGGTATACCTTCCCTTGAAATTAACACTTTCAGAAAATCGATAACGCTTTTAGTATTAGTGTTTCTAGTGAAAGAAATTTCAGGCCACCTAGAGTAGAGATCCATGACAACAATAACAAAAGTATCCGACCCATCACCATGCACTGGTCCCAAAATATCTAGAGCTATGTCCTTCCAAGGACCACTGGGGCGCGACCTTTTTTCCATGGGCTGAGTCCTGATCTTTAAACTCTTCTCACTTAGAGAACATTGGACACACTCCCTTACCAAACGCTCAATTTGAATGTCCATCCCAGGCCACCAGTAAGTAGAACGCACTCGTTCTTTGGTTTTAGAAATCCCTAAGTGAGCCTCATGAGCTAGATCTAGAAGAGATTTCCTTAGAGACAAAGGAGGAACTAGTCGGTGACCTCTCCATAACATTCCCTCACAACAGGACAACTGTTCCCTAACTGACCAAAAATCTTTAACAGCTTGACTTCCTTCTTCCTTACAATGCCAACCCTCATGGATAAGTTTCAAAACCTCTTGAATAACTTGATCTTCATGACAAGCGTTTAGCCAGGAATCTTGAGAAATTACTTTGTAATCAATTTCACACACAAAATCATGGGAATGACTAAATTCAGAATCTAAACTGTCACTAGATTGGGTAACAGGGACCAATCTTGAAAGTGTGTCGGCAACCAAGTTCTCTGAACCTGGAACATACCTAACTGAGAAATTAAAACCTTGCAACCCAACAATCCATCTGGAGATTCTCGGAGAAATTGAGTCAATACCCTTACTCGTTAGTACCTCACACAATGGTTTGTGATCCGTCCTAACTACAAACGAAGTTCCCCAAAGAAATTTTTTAAACTTCTTAATAGCCCAGTAGACAGCAAGGGCTTCTCTTTTAATGACCGAGTACCTAGATTCTGCACCCTTCAGACTCCTTGACACAAACATAATGGTGTTGTCAGGATTCGTGCCACCTTGATATAAGACAGCACCAAGACCCTTGAGACTAGCATCAGTCGAGATAATTGAACATTTAGCTGGATCAAAATTACGGAGATTAGGCGCATTCTGTAACTTGTACTTTATATCTATGAATTCCTTATCACACAAATCATTCCAGACAAATTTTACTCCTTTTTTAAGCAAATTTCTCATGTTGAAAGTAGCTTCTGCAAAATTCTTAATAAATTTGTTGTAATATTCCGCCATCCCCAGGAAGCGCATGAGTTCTTCCTTCGAAGAGGGGGCAATTAGATCTTTAATAGTGCTTACCAATTCGGCCTTGGGGACAACACCATCAGCTGTTACCGTGTGACCCAAGTAATCAATTTTATCAAGGCCGAACTTGCACTTCTCACGCTTAATAGTGAGATTGTGAGCGGAAAGTCTATCCAACAATTGTCGGACCCTTTTCCCATGTTCTAATTCATCACATGCATAGACTAAAATATCGTCCTGATAGACGCAAACCCCAGAAACGTTGACTAACACCTTTTCCATGACTCTTTGGAAAACAGAAGCGGCAGAGACAAGACCAAAAGGAAGTCTTACAAATCTAAAGGTACCAAACGGGGTAACGAATGCAGTTAAATCTCTGGAGGACTGATCAAGCAGAATTTGATGGTACGCAGATGTTAAATCTATCGTGCTAAACACTTTAGCACCACTCACCATGCTTAACAGCTCTGTTATATTTGGAAGAGGATATTTATCAACAAGAACACATTTGTTGAGTTGTCTGAGGTCCACACACAATCTCAAAGAACCATCAGCCTTCCTTGCGGCCACAACCGGAGCCAACCATGACGTTCCTTCAACCTCCTCAATAATCCCCTGTGATTTGAGCTTCTCTAACTCCTTCAACATCTCCTCCCTAACAGTGAAAGGAACATTACGTACCTTACTGGACACTGGGACGGACCCCGGAGACAGTTTTATTTTGTGACAAGACAGTTTTATTTTGTGCTACAAACTACAGACATGATTCTGCCCGCCTGCTGCTGAGCTAAGCTCAAGCAGGGGAAGGTAGGACATTAGGATTCCTGTCACAGGGAGGTGTGGACAGAACTTAGTGTATTGAGCTAGGGTGGGGGCGCTTGCCAGATCCACTAGACTGCTTTGAAGGGCACATTTGGTGCCCTCCTTGTATACTCCAGTTGGAACCAGTTCAGGGAGCCGTTGGCTCTTGTTCTGGCGCAAAACTGGACAAAGGATATGGGAGTATCCTCCTCACTGTCCAGCCCTTCCTCTGGAAAGGACCCATGAATTGCCCAACTCTTTCCTTAGGGTACTTAAGGGCTCTGGGTGGCTTTTCAAATTCGTTTTGGGACAAGATTCAGATTTGAAACCACTTCATCTTCAACCATCTGGGCACTTTGGACTTCGTTGGACTTCGTTTCGGGAACCGAAACTGTATCTTAGAAGACTCCTGCTGCTCCTGGTCCTGCCAGTCTTCTGCGTCATCTGGGCCTGCTCCATACAGGTTCTTCTTCAGGCCTGTGGACATCAAAGACAGCAGAAGGAAATCTCCCCAGGAGTGAAGGAGTCACTCCCCTGCATCTGCAGGCACTGCAGTGAAGCGAACCAGTCTGTTATTACCGAGCTCCCAAGGGCTCTGAATGGTTCAGCAACACAGGTGGTGGTTCTGCAACTTCCTCGAGGCCAGCACTGTCTTCACAGCAAGTTGGAATCCAGTATCCTTTGTCGGAACTGCTGGAGCAGTACCGCTGTGCACCACACTGACTTGCTGTTGCCAAGGCTTGTTGTCTCTCTTTTCCAGAGATCTTCATGTTCCAAGAAGCTCCAGCCTCCAACATCTCTTGCTACCAAGATCTTTTTCCTCATCGCATCCTCTGCACCGTGGACCTGCATCATTGGTGGCTGCTCGAGGTCCTCCTGCGACTCCTGTGCCTTCGGTCTGTGGGTCTTCTTGAGGATCTTCTTTGGCTCCAGTGGGATCCCCTGCTTGCTTGGGGTCTACCCTGACTTACCTGTACTTGGTGAGTCCCTTGGACCTTGCCAGTCCTGACATTGCACTTTTCTCATCTGCATGTTTGTTGCCGCTGCCAAGGCTTGTTGGTGCACCTGCCAGACACCGACGCCCTGGATCTTGACATCCAACGTGGGACAGCTCGTGATTGGCTCCTGGTCTTCCACAGCATCGTCTGGTCCACAAGGCTGAAGCAAACAAATGATGGACGGAATGCTGACAATGCAAACATTCTCCCCCAGTCAAAAGATCTGGGTTAAATCCATTGTTCTTTTGCCCACTACGCCACCCCAGTTTGGACCCAGCCATATGCAAATCAGTCTCAACACTGTGCCCCATGGGAACAGTCCAGACCGAACTGCCAGGCCAGGTCCTCCATGGACCGGAAACAAGCATCCAGGGACCGGTTTCAGGGTAAGTCACCCTTCTTCAGCCAGGCTAGCTTGAATCCAGTGGCACAGTGAGCAAGGGACCCACGTCTGGGCGTACCCAGCCCACTTAGGGCGAAAAGTGTTACAGAAAACAAATGATGGATGGAATGCTGACAATGCAAACATTCTCCCCCAGTCAAAAGATCTGGGTTAAATCCATTGTTCTTTTTCCTAATACGCCACCCCAGTTTGGACACAGCCATATGCAAATCAGTCTTGACACTGTGCCCCATGGGAACGGTCCAGACTGAACTGCCAGGCCAGGTCCTCCCTGGACCGGAAACAAGCATTCTGGGACCAGTTTCAGGGTATATCACCCTTCTTCAGCCAGGCCAGCTTGAATCTAGTGGCACAGTGAGCAAGAGACCCACGTCTGGGCGTACCCATCCCACTTAGGCCAAATAGTGTTACAGCAAACAAATGATGGACGGAATGCTGACAATGCAAACATTCTCCCCCAGTCAAAAGATCTGGGTTAAATCCGTCGTTCTTTTGCCCACTACGCCACCCCAGTTTGGACCAAGCCATATGCAAATCAGTCTCGAGACTGTGCCCCATGGGAACAGTCCAGACCGAACTGCCAGGCCAGGTCCTCCTTGGACCAGAAACAAGCATCCTGGGACCGGTTTCAGGGTATGTCACCCTTTTTCAGACAGGCTAGCTTGAATCCAGTGACACAGTGAGCAAGGGACCCACTTCTGGGCGTACTCATCCCACTTAGGGCGAAAAGTGTTTCAACAAACAAATGATGGACGCAATGCTGACAATGCAAATATTCTCCCCCAGTCAAAAGATCTGGGTTAAATCCATTGTTCTTTTGCCCACTACGCCACCCCAGTTTGGACCCAGCCATATGCAAATCAGTCTCGACACTGTGCCCCATGGAAACAGTCCAGACCGAACTGCCAGGCCAGGTCCTCCCTGGACCGGAAACAAGCATCCTGGGACCGGTTTCAGGGTATGTCACCCTTCTTCAGCCAGGCTAGCTTGAATCCAGTGGCACAGTGAGCAAGGGACCCACGTCTGGGCATACCCATGCCACTTAGGGTGAAAAGTGTTACAGCAAACAAATGATGGACGGAATGCTGACAATGCAAACATTCTCCACCAGCCAAAAAATCTGGGTTAAATCCATCGTTCTTTTGCCCACTACGCCACCCCAGTTTGGACCCAGCCATATGCAAATCAGTCTTGACACTGTGCCCCATGGGAACAGTCCAGACCGAACTGCCAGGCCAGTTCCTCCCTGGACCGGAAAAAAGCATTCTGGGAATGGTTTCAGGATATGTCACCCTTCTTCAGCCAGGCTAGCTTGAATCCAGTGGCACAGTGAGCAAGGGACCCACGTCTGGGCGTACCCATCCCAATTAGGGCGAAAAGTGTTACAGCAAACAAATGATGGACGGAATGCTGACAATGCAAACATTCTCCCCCAGTCAAAAGATCTGGGTTAAATCCATTGTTCCTTTGCCCACTATGCCACCCCAGTTTGGACCCAGCCATATGCAAATCAGTCTTGGCACTGTGCCCCATGGGAACAGTCCAGACCGAACTGCCAAGGTCACGCTCAACACTCCTGCATCTTCCGACATCAGTGAGCATTTGTCTTCCGTGTCTCCTGGTCACTCCTGAGTGGCATAGACTCTCTCTGCTTGCAGGCACCTCTCTTCCTGAATCCACCCTGTGTTCCACCGGACTCTTTGACCTTCTTCGCCAGTGGCATCTTTACTGAAGTCCTTCACTGTGAGTATGAGTAAGGATTAGTTTATTAGTCAATTAAAACCATAAACACAATTCAATCATACAATACAGACAGATTAAAAATGAATACAAAATAATCTAAAAAGTTGTCATACATCTTCTTCAACTATTGGTCATCTTGTTACTGAACCTTCACATTTTTAGACCTCCCTTCCTTTGCTATATAGAAATACCAAATACAAATGTAAAATAGGTCAAGATAGCTGGTTGAGGACTGACCTTTTCCGTAATGGTTAATGTGCAAATTTGTAATGCAGCCAGTTGTGATCCTCATAGATAAATCACTATCGGTAAATTAAAGTGCTTGTGTGCAGGTCCAAAGCGGGTATATGCATAATACTAAATGGAAATGGTTATCCTCCTAAACAAGTGCAAAACTACCCATCATCAAAGTGCCAAGTGGTTATTTTTATAATGAGCCAAGAGGGAGGACCCACCTTTGCCTCCTCTTAATACTGACAGGTTGGAAGCCACTTGCTCATCTGATGGTGGCCCTACTAGGAGAACGTAGGGGTTTCCGTCCCCTTGGTAGGTGATTACTTCAATACCCCAGTCTTTCAGATGCTTTCACTTTTCCAAGATCTGGTCCGCAAGCACTGAAGATGAGAAGGTAACCAGGGTGGGATCCATATGCTGTCGCCCTCTTGCCAGCATGAACTTGATTGACAAAATGTCATCAGACTTGACATAGTGCATGCCCGGTAGGGCTTTGATCAATTTTAGAATACTTGAACAGTTTAAGACATCTTGAGAGCCTCTCGATTAAAATTCCAGGATCCATAACAGCTTCTGCCCATTGTTGATTGGACCACCAGGAATATGGCCAATGCCGGGATGTTCCCTTGATATCAGTAGATTATGGCCAGTGATGGGTCCTTTTGCTAGTGTCACTTGAGCTTTCAGAAAACCCTGCTCCTCTATCGGCTGAGTTAGGGTTTCTTCCTCCTTACACTCTTTGACTTGCGATTTTTCATGGCACAGTGTGGGGATCTGTTGAGTAGTTTCTTGCACTCTAAATGTTCCCTTAATCATTGAACTATAAGTCACAGGGTGCACTCCATGTAATAGGAGATGCCCTCATTTTTACAGGAGATACTGGTTTGTTGCATGCAGTATCACGTGCTGGCGCCAAGGCAGCACTGGATGCGTTCAAGTCCACAGTAATCTTCCCAGGAGAGTCCAGATCTTCCTGATGAGCAATTAATGAAGGGTGAGAGATCTCTATGTTACCGGGGAAGGTTTTGTTCCTTCTTTTCCTTGCTTGTTTCCTTTCCCTTTTAGTTTGTAGCAGTAGCACGAGGGAGTTTGTCTTTATGCTCCCACCAACAGGAGACTCATAATGAGGCCTGGGTTGAATTTCAAAGATTTGCTCCTCTATTAACACATATTCTTTGTCTGCCAACCCTTTATTGGGATCTGCTTGACCCCAAAAGGTTGCCATCTTCAAACTACATATTTCCTCTTTTAATGTTGTTCCGGGCTGGGAGTCGGGACTGAGGCTATTTTTATCTTCCCCCAGGATAGCCTGCATGATTCCGGAAGTCGCTCTAATTTATCTACTACCTCGAAGTTGCTCTATTTTATCTACTACCTCCTTCCAGGTAAAGATTTTAAAATCATTAAGGAGGTTTGATTGGGCCCTTGTAACTAGTGTATTTAGCTTTTCGAGTTTCTCATCGATTCCCAACACAAATAATGCCATGGTGTTAAGTAAATCCACCTGAATGTCCATTTTGTTGGAGTGGTGAGTTAGGGCCAGTAATGTTGCTTGCATTGAGTGTAATATGACAGACCACCGGTAGAGGGGGTTATAACCAAATTCAACCGTCTGCACTCTCATTATTGATTCCTCCTTTATAGTAGCTCCCTGGGTGTCTGTAATGGCCCCCTCCTGCAAGTCTGGTGGTGTAAGCTCCTCATCAGTGTTTGGATTAAATTCCGGAAATGCATAGAGCTTAAGCACTCCTTCCTATGCCCGTCCCTCCGGGCCTACTATTGCTGTGCCGATAGACTGCACTTCTTCTGGAACATGACCAAATGACCAGATATGTAATTGTAAATTTTGTAAAGTCACTGAGTTAGGAGATGGGTTAGTGCAAGCATAGCTTTCCCTCTCTGGGCTAATTCCATCCGTCATCTTCTCGGGTCGAGATTTGACGTTCATACTTGGTTATGGAGTATAATCTGTTATTTTTAGGTCTCGGCTGAGACAGCGCTTTAGCGCTGCTCTGGCGAGACTTATAGTGAGCGAGTTTTGGAAGTGCAAACGAGTGCTTTCAGGCCTCCAAATACAGTGCATGTGTGCCGGGCGCGCGCACCATTTGGAGGCCTGAAAGCACTCGTTTTCTTTCACTTTCGCCTGTCACACAGCCGTGCTTTGAAGTGTGATCGCGATTGCGATCACTTACATTTCGCGGGCGCTTTGATGTTTTCAGTGAGCCGCGCGGCCACTGAGCACATCAAAGCGCCCGTGAACACCATTTGCCACCCCCACCTCTTCAACCAACTTACTCGCCATGTCTGCTCTGGATTCTTGTGCCTGGCTGTTGTGGTCTCCGGCCTTATTGCTACTTCACCACAAATAAAGTCCGCGATTCTGCCTGTCCAGTGCCGTGTGCCCATGAGTCACTGTAATAAATGGTGAAGCATTCACTTGAGCCCAGTTTGTGTTTTTTAAAAAAAAATTATGAAAGTCACACTCACGGCTCTTTTTAAGGGATTATTTTTGTATTTCAATAGAGGGCCGACGGTTTCAAAGTATGTACCCCCTCTTGGAGGTTACCAGGCAGCCTTTGCTCCACATGAAGCAGAAGTTAAGCTGCGCTCCCACGCTGCATGTTAGTCTGAGAAAGCCCCTCATTCCAAACCAGGGCTAACAAAACTTTTTCAGCGCGCGCAGCCCTCCCGCGGGCCCCCCGGCCCATGGGCTACTGAGGTCAACGCCTTTCCTGAAACCATGCAACAAAGCGGCCTGTAAGGGCTGCGTTTAATGTGTGCGCCTGCACCTTCCACCAACGCAGCAGAAACAGCCGCTTCTCGGATCACTGGTGCATTTAACACTTGTCAGGTACTCCAGTGGGGGTGTCAGAAAACGCAACCATGCGAGGCAGCGCTTTGTTCTTTCCCTGCAAACACTTGGCGTGAAAACCTTCAAAAGAGTTCCGTTTTTTTAAGGGTCTGGGTTGGGTCATGCACAAGTCCTGGGCACCCGGCAAAAGCTGCTTTTAAAAGTTCACCACAAAACTGGACAGCTGCACCTATAAAATGAGGCAGCAAGACCGGCCCCAAGTCAACAGTCACACTTTGTGCCTATCGGGGTCCTCGCACTTTACCATGTGTTGTGCTGTTCTGGGAAGCATGCGGCTTTCTCTCTTAACAAAAGCAAATAAATAAATACAAACAATCAAAGGGTCCTCGACGCGGGAGGTTGTGAAAACAGGACAGACACTTTTCTACCCAGCAGATTCAACACCCAACTGTTTGAAGTCAAAAGCAACAAGACGATAACAGCCATCAGCTTACAGAAAAGACACCAAAGAACGACACAAAGGGCTCAGACACCGCCCAGAACGTGGGAAAAACAATATTGTACAATTAGACAGATAAACCGGGACTTCGAGGCACCAATTCCTCTCTGTCTTTTATGTAAATACTCGGAAAGCATGTTCAGCTGAAAGGTAGACTCCAAATTAACAAGCATTTGCAATGCAATAGGTCTCGCAATTACGCAAGTTTGAGCTATTGGCACTGTAAATGACAATGCCTCTTATTTATGTTTTTGTTTGTAAAACATAAATAAAACGCATTGTCAATTACAATGCCAATAGCTCAAACTCCCGTAAATGCGAGACCTATTGCATTGCAAATGCTTGTTGATAGTTTGGGCTGATCCACTGATTTTTTGTCTTTTTTTATCTTTATCTTTATCTGTAGGCTGGCCTCTCCTCAAGCTGCCAGTACAGGCGGGACTGGTTAATGCATTGGGGCTGTCCTCAGGCTCTAAATCATATGTAACACTACTATTTCTCAAGACAGAGGTATGACAAATATCAGCCCGCTTCATTTATTTTGTAGTCTCCTTTCTGCAATTAGGTCTCCTGGTTTAGTTTCTCTTTCCTGCTTCCTTCTAGTGGAAGCTTGTGCCTTGCCTCGCACTATACTGGATCTCATCATTTTTATTGTTAGTTTGTATTAAGGGTTTTAAAAGGTTTTGTGGCAGCCAACTTGCTATAGAAGCTCCCCCAAGAAAGATGCTCTAGAAAATTTTACTCCGCTGCTCTTTCCAGCGTATTGGCTTCAGGAGAAACCTACCCCTCTAGTGGTTAACTTTGTCTCGTGAGACAGTGTAGTTATTTCAGGGCAGTTAAAAGATGGCACCTCTAGCCAGATTTGTCACCCGCTTGGTTTGAAAAACTTTTCTCCTCCGTCCTGATTAGCAGAATTTGATGGATTGAAACAATAGATGACAGGCAAAATAAATAGCTGAAGAATTGCCTAATGGGTGATCAAATGGGGTCCAATGTGAGCATATATATAATAATAAAGTCAAGGATGGCCTGTGAACGTCCCACGGAGAACATAACAGTACTACGAGCAACTGTGTGATGGACCGAGTAGTGGATACTGTGGCATTAAAAGATCCGGTAGCAATCAAAAGGCATCCGATGCACCAGCCAACACCTAACGCTGCGCCAGTGGTAGAGACTGAAAACAGGGAACTAGGGGCCACTTGGCGTGTCCAGCTAGTTAGTCGTTTGCATTTGAGGGAGCGAATGCCACCAACATGCTACATAGTGACCACACCTATTCCCAGCAGTTCCCGTTACCACTCACCCACCCCTCTGCTGCTACAAATCCAACTGACCTCAGGCGATGATGAAGGGATGGTAGGGAGGAGGGAGGTGAAGGGCTTTCAAGAAGGCAGCTGGTGTCTTTTCACCATTGCCTCACACTCCTCATTCCTTACGTCTCAACCCTCGCCCCACCACCATTGACGGTGACTACAGATGGAGGTCTGAGAGGTACGAAAGATTGATGAACGGGCCATACCAGTTTGGTGGTGGGCTGCCACAGCAGTGTTTTTTTTCTTTTCGGGCTCCCAGCTCGCTTGCTGGTGCATCGAAGGTGACATCACGCATCGTGCGTCTCAGGCTCGATCAATCCATTGTAGTCTATGGCAGTTTACTGATGTTACTTCACACCTATGAACCCAGCTCCCCTGGTGTAGGTATCCTGGTTCCCGGGGTATCCACGGGTGGGCTGACACTCCAACCTTCCATCTTTCACTGGGTTTCTGCAGGTCGTGGTTTGCATTCCACTTTATTAGTATATGATTTGGTCTCACCCTGGAGATCACTGTGTGTTTGTGCTACTTATGTGTTCTATTACTGAAGTATTGTGTATATTGTGATTATATCCCCGGGGAGGAGATATTGTAATGTGTTAGTGTTTATAATAAATACATATTTTTATAACTACACTCTGTGGTTCTTTTTCACTTAAACTACACAATATGATTAGTAGTGTGTGGTAAGGCGTCAGGGGTAGGGGGTATAATAAGCTACGACCCGTTAATGTGCAGAGTATGTCTTTTATTGGTTATTCGCTACTTCTCAACCATCAGGGATATTCTGGTGTCTTCCTGCTTTGTGGGCCCGGCGAGGGGATCTTCCTTCCGTGGATGTTCTCCTCCGCCGTTCCGTAGATAGGGGAAAAGAAGGAACAAACACAGGAACACACGGGTGAGTAGGTTTGTAGGTGGGCATAGGATAAGTGAGAGGAACGGGAGTGAGGGGTCACCGGGGCTGCCACTGTATCTTTCGTGCTTCAAACAAGACTGAGGAGGCGCTACGGTCAGAGGCGTGAGTGGAAGGAGAAGAAAATAAAGGTAGACACCCAGCAATCGCCCTCACACAGCCCCGTGACCTCCCCAACTTAAATCACTCAGTCCCTCCCCGTGAGAAAGAAAAACGCAGGACTCGATCCCGTACCTTTCCCAGCCACGCTCCTCCAGGAACGTGGCGTGGCGAGTCGCGTCTCTGTTGGCCTCCTGGCTCCTCCGGCTGCTCGGCTCCGCTTTCTTCGGTTCCTCCGCTCGATCTCTCGCCTTCTTCTCTGTTTCCTCGCTTCTGCTCGAGCTCCGTCTCTCCAACCCCGACTCCTCCACCGGCTTTCGCCCTGACATCCTCTTCCAAGTTCCCTTTACACGTCAGCGTCTCTGTTGATTGGCTCATCGATGCTGACGTCATATCCGCAGACTCCTCCTCCAGGTAATTCCAGTCCGGGTTAAAGGGTCCGCTTGAGTCCTGTGGCCGGGGTGGAAACGAACAGTCGTTACCGTCTCCACCCCGTCCTTCCTCCGTGGTGACCCCGTGACATTTCCCTCCCCCTGGAGTACCCCGGTCGGGGGAACAAGGGAATCGGGAGAGAAAGTCAGCGTTCCCCTGGTTTACCCCTTTTCGGTGACGAACGTCTATTTGATAGGGCTGTAGGGCCAGAAACCAACGGAGGATGCGTTCATTATGGCCGCGGTTCTTTTGTAGCCAGGTAAGGGGGGCGTGGTCCGTATAGAGAATGAAGGGCCTGCCTTCTCAGTAATAACGGAGCTTGTCAACCCCCCACTTCACTGCCAGACATTCCTTTTCTACAGTTGAATACGCCTGTTCCCTTGGAAATAGTTTTCGGCTAAGATAAAGAAGGGCGCGCTCGTGTCCATCCTCGTCCGGTTGTGAGAGGACCGCCCCTATCCCAATACCTGAGGCGTCTGTCTGTAGTATAAAGGATTTACTGAAGTCCGGGGTCATCAATACAGGGGAGGTGGTTAGTGCGTCCTTCAAGGTTTGAAAGGCATGTGCTTCACGATCGGAAGGGGCTTGTAACCGGGGAGAGGTGTGTGTTTTGCGTAAGATATCTGTAAGGGGTCCCGCTATGGTAGCGAACTGGGCTATGAATCTGCGGTAGTAACCCACCAACCCCAAAAAAGCCTGCAAGTCCCTTTTGGTTTTTGGAAAGGGAACTGCCTGTATGGCGGCCACTTTCTCGGTCTGTGGTGCGATGTGTCCCTCCCCCAAGAGATAACCCAAATACCGGACCTTCTGAAAGGCTACCCTCGATTTTTTTGCATTGACGTGTAGCCCTGACTGTCTGAGACTACCAAGGATGTTCCCCAAATGGAGCAGGTGTTCCTCCCAAGTCTTACTGAACACCACAATGTCATCAAGATAAGCCCCCGAGTACTGCAGGTGAGGGGCCAGGAGGGTGTCCATGGCTCTTTGAAAAGTGGCCGGTGCCCCATGCAACCCAAAAGGGAGGACCGTGAAGTGGTAGTGGCCGGAAGGGGTGGAAAACGCTTTTTTTTTTCCCGGTCCACGGGGGCCAACGGGATCTGCCAATAGCCCTTGGTGAGGTCAATGGTGGTTATATATCTGGCCACACCAAGGCGTTCTATCAGTTCGTCTACCCTAGGAAGGGGATAGGCGTCTTGTTTAGACACTCGGTTTACGGCCCTAAAGTCAATGCAAAACCGGATGCTGCCATCCGGCTTTGGTACAAGGACGATTGGGGAGCACCAATTGCTGTGTGATGGGACTATAAATCCTGATACCAACATCCGGGAGAACTCCTCCTGGAACGCGACTCGGCGGGCTTCGGGTATCCGGTATGGTTTTTGTTTTACCACGACCCCTGGTGGGGTGGGGATGGAGTGTTCTGCCAGGTGGGCCTTCCCTGGCTGATCGGAGAACACATCGGAGAATTTCATAAGTAGAGAGCGGATTTCTTCGCTTTGTGGAGGTGTGAGATCCGGATTAGTGGGAGTCTCGTTGACTGTGTGAGGTATGGAGGAGGCCATAGATACAGTATGGGCCACGGAGGGAGGGGGTCCTAACCACTTTTTCAGCAGATTAATGTGGTACATTTGTGTCTTGTTCCCTGCTAGCTGTAGGATGTAGGTGGTTTTTCCTATCTTTCGGACTACCTTAAAAGGGCCATGCCATTCCTTTTTTAATTTGTGGGTGGACGTGGGTAATAGTACCAGCGTCCAGTCACCTATGTTCAGCTCTCTCCACTTCGTGCCACGGTCGTAAAAAGTTTTTTGTCTGGTCTGTGATATGGCCAACTGGGTATGGGCCAGGGTTCTAAGTTTATGTAACCTGGTTTGTAGCTGTTGGGTATAGTCAAGGAGTGCTTTGGCCTCCTGCAGTCCCTCCCGTTCCCAACTATCCTTCGTGATTTCGAGTAAAGTTCGAGGTTTGCGGCCAAAGAGCAGCTCAAAAGAAGAGGTTCCCAAACTGGATTGTTTTTGGCTACGGAGAACAAAGAGGGCTAGCGGGAGTAGTTGGTCCCAGTTTTTTCCATCCCCAGACAGAAGTTTCTTTAAGGTAAGTTTTAGGCTACCATTATACCGCTCCACCAACCCATCTGTCTGGGGGTGATAAACAGATGTGGTTATAACGTTAATCCGCAATTGGTCGCAAACCTGTCTCATTAGTCACGACACGAAGGGTGTACCTTGATCTGTAACGATCTCTCGGGGGAACCCCTTGCGTGAAAACACCTCTACGAGTCTTTGAGCGATGGCGGCGGAGGTCGCTGCTCGGAGGGGGAAGGCCTCTGGATATCTGGTGGCATAATCAATCAATACCAAGGCATACTGGTGACCACGTGCTGATTTGGGTAATGGCCCTATAAGGTCCATACCCAGTCGATCAAGGGGAGTACCGATGATGGGCAAGGGGTGTAAGGGAACTGGAGGGGGAACCTAGGGATTACGTCGTTGACAGATCTGACACTCCTGACAGTATTTCTGGATTTGGGCATATACCCCAGGCCAAAAGAAATGTTGCAAGATGGACTGTCCCATCTTTTCTGCTCCGGAATGTCCCGCCAACAGGTGAGCGTGTGCAAAGAAAAGGATTTGGTCCCTGAACCCCAAAGGGACCAATAGTTGGGGGACTGCGTCCGGTTTAGCGAGTCGGTACAGTAGACCCTTCTGTTCTATGAAGGTAGGATATGTCCTATTCAAGGGATTCTGGTGGTCTCGGGCTTTTTGCCATGCGTGGGTGAGGCTGGCGTCATTCAATTGGGCCATCCGGAAGTGATTATCCCTAGCCCAGGGCTCAGGAGTAAGAAGAACGTTGTGTTTTGTTGGGCTCAGGGCATCATGCAATAGGGGAGCAAAGCACGGGGTGTCAATCCCTATGATTAGCGGTTCGGGGAGACTCTCTAACACCCCCACCACCACCTCTGAGTGTATACCCACATCAGTACCTAAGGTAAGCCTAGCTAATGGGTATTCCTTCACATCCCCATGTATACACCTGATATGCACGGTTTTTCCAGGTAAAAGAAATGAAGGGTTTATCAGTTCCCGCTTTACGACCAAATGTCTGCATCCTGAGTCAAGGAGAGCCCTTACCACCCTCCCATTGAGAGACACACTTACGTAAAACACCGGCCCGGTTTCTTGGGCGAAAAAGACAGAGCGGGGTGCATAGCTCACGTCCATTGGTTCTTCCTCTTTGTCTCTTTTCTTGCGGCAGTACCGCGCTATGTGCTCCCATTCTACGCAGTCATAACATTGGGGACCCGAGTATGTCGGGTTTTCTGGTCGAAACACACGGGGACGTGTGGATTCTGGTAGGGGTTTCGTGGTCTTCTTTTCTGGTTTCCCGGGGCCGGCTATTCGTGTGCTTCTCTCTGGTTCTCTTACAGGGGGTCGGCCTTGTGCCCTGGCGTAAGAAGTCGCCATTTCAATTGCTTGTTCCAAAGTTAATCCTGCGTGTTGTTTCAGCCAACGTTGGGTTGCATACGGGAGTGCCTCCAGAAATTGTTCGAGATAGATCTTGTTCATGACCTCCTCCATGTTGGCTTCATGGGGTTTGAGCCAGAGGTCGGCGGCTCCTTTTAGTTTGAAAAATAGGGTTTTTGGTAAGTCTCCCAAGACTCCACGTTCTTGTCGGAACCGTAACCTGTGTGTTTCGTCATCCACACCCAACCGGTCCAGAACGTATTGTTTTACCACAGTATAGGTGGCGGTCCCGTCTTTGTTCACCATCTGGTATGCCGCTTGTGCTTCTCCAGTCAGGAGAGGCGCGAGATAAAAAGGCCAACGTTCTCCAGGCCAGGCACTGGCCCTTGCGGCCCTTTCAAAGTAAAAAAAAAATGCCAAGGGGTCGTCTCCCGGTACGAACTTCTGCAGGGGGACTACTGTTCCAGGCGGGTTGCTTGCCCTGCCTTGTCCCAGCGTGACTAGAAGTTGGGCATGTCCCTCGGCTAGTTTCAACAAACTGTCGGCCTGATTCTGAATCGCCGAAGTAAACACGGCGCGATCCGCCTCTGCCTGACTGGAGGACTTTTATACAGCCCACTCAAGTTTGGCCTGGCCCTCCTTCATCTGATGTATAAGGGCCTCCATCCTTTATCGGACGGGGGTTCCAACAGCTCCTATCTGGCTCGCCAATTGTGGTAAGGCGTCAGGGGTAGGGGGTATAATAAGCTACGACACGTTAATGTGCAGAGTATGTCTTTTATTGGCTATTCGCTACTTCTCAACCGTCAGGCATATTCTGGTGTCTTCCTGCTTTGTGGGCCCGGCGAGGGGATCTTCCTTCCGTGGATGTTCTCCTCCGCCGTTCCATAGATAGGGGAAAAGAAGGAACAAACACAGGAACACACGGGTGTGTAGGTTTGTAGGTGGGCGTAGGATAAGTGAGAGGAACGGGAGTGAGGGGTCACCGGGGCTGCCACCGTATCTTTCGTGCTTCAAACAAGACTGAGGAGGCGCTACGGTCAGAGGCGTGAGTGGAAGGGGAAGAAAATAAAGGTAGACACCGAGCAATCGCCCTCACACAGCCCCGTGACCTCCCCAACTCAAATCACTCAGTCCCTCCCCGTGAGAAAGAAATACGCAGGACTCGATCCCGTACCTTTCCCAGTCACGCTCCTCCGGGAACGTGGCGGGGCAAGTCGCGTCTCTGTTGGCCTCCTGGCTCCTCCGGCTGCTCGGCACCGCTTTCTTCGGTTCCTTTGCTCGATCTCTCGCCTTCTTCTCCGTTTCCTCGCTTCTGCTTGACCTCCGTCTCTCCAACCCCGACTCCTCCACCGGCTTTCGCCCTGTCGTCCTCTTCCGGGTTCCCTTTACGCGTCAGAGTCTCTGTTGATTGGCTAGTCGATGCTGACGTCATATCCGCAGACTCCTCCTCCAGGTAATTCCAGTCCGGGTTAAAGGGGCCGCTTGAGTCCTGTGGCCGGGGTGGAAACGAACAGTCGTTACCGTCTCCACCCCGTCCTTCCTCCGTGGTGACCCCATGACATAGTGGTAAAACAAGCTGCTTCACACTCCTTCTGGACTAAGCCTAATGGCTGCACTCCTCAGCTACCACTTAGTGAGCTTTCTAAGGTTGTCTAAACCACGAAAAACACTATCAGGGTTGTCTGGATTGGTGCAGGGTGCTACACTTGAATAAGTGTGCACCATATACCAAGCCAGCCTCCTACATTGGTGTGCAGCGATTGGGATTCAAGCTTGCACTGTTTTACCAGCTAATCTAGATGTGTAATAATAAAAAAACATCACTAACAGTAGGCATATATAAAAAAAATTATAGACAAGTAAGTTCTACAGAACTTACAGATTGGTTCTTAAGGGCCTAGCACACCCTTTCTCCAATCTTAGGAAGTTTAGTTCCCACTAGGTTAGGTAGGTGCAACACCACACTACACCTAGTATTTCTTTAGTTCACTAATCCAATGTGTCTCTTCCCTCTAGATACAGTGGCCTCACGTTCAAGGAACTGAGGACCCTGTGTTCTTCTAGAAAACCTAAGACAGGGAAAAGCGCTATCACCCAGCGCCTCTTATAGGTGCTACTGCAAGATGACCTCCAGAAGGATGGTGAGTCAGATGAGAAGGACAAGGTGGGTGGGCAGGAGCCAGAAGAGGAATCAGGGGTGGGCCTTCCATTACCCCAATGCTGACTCTGACCAGGAGGAGATCAATGACTTCAACCTGTTGAACTCTGATCCCTCAGGAAATAGTGCAGATGGCTCAGGGGAATCCCCTAGAAATAGGTACCCCTTTATTCCATCTGGGAGGGTACAGGTAGGCAAAGGAGGACTAGGTTTTTCTCAGCTGAGTCCATTGCCTCTGTAAGTTCTGTAGGAACATCCGTCTCTAACAAGAGGGATGACTCCATAGATAGGGAGTACCAAAGGATCCGACTTGAAAGAGTTAGACTCATGCTCTGGCAGGATCAGTTGGCCCTTGACAAGGAGGCCTTAGAAGTACAGAAGGCTACGAAAAATGTGGGCTAGTGTCCCATGGTCGCAGCCCGTGTCGCTAGGATCAGGGAACCCTCCTTTGACATTAGGAACCTGAGCTGGATAGTCCCTCCGTACCAAGAGGGGGATGACATCCACAAATGGATCACTGCCTTACAGAAGGCCTGTAAAGTACAGAAGGTCCCTCAAGGGCAGTATACAGCTCTCCTGTGGCTCTACTTTGCTAACAAAGGAAAAGATAAGCTCCCCTCAGTTAGAGAAGAGGTTGCTGACAACTACGCTGTCTTAGAGAATGCCCTCATAGATGAGTTTGGCTTAACCACTGAGCAATACAGGATTAAGTTCAGAGACACCCAGAAGGCATGCACTCAGGACTGGGTTGATTTTGTCGATAGTGCTATTAAGGCTCTGGAAGGCTCGCTTCATAGAAACAAGGGGCAGGGCTATGAGGGACTGTACAATTTGTTGATGAGGGAGCACAGTCTTAATAACTGTCAGGATCAACTGTTTCACTAGTACCTCGTGGACTCTGATCTGACCTCTCCCCAAGAATTGGAAAATAAGGCACACAAATGGGTTTGTACCAGTGTCAAGCAGAAGAACATAGGTGGTGGAGGTGACCTGAAGAAGCAGGATTCTTCTATAACTCAAGATAAGGGTGGGGACAAAAACAATAACTCAAGATAAGAGTGGGGACAAAAACAAAGACAAGAGTCTTCACAAGGCCCCCAAAAAACAGTTCAATCAAAGATGTGTTTATTTAGACCAATGGCCTTTAAACAGTAAAGCATTAAAATATGGTAACAAATAGATATATAATAATAATTTCCATCTAGTAAAACCATAAATAAGTTGTTCAGATAAAACCTATATTTCAATAAAATCGGTATACAATTCTTATAACTATACCACACCTCTACTTATTTTCAATAAACACTGCATTAACTGTCCTCATGAATGTACCAATATCACATGCTATATCTAAGAAACGCATCTCAGTTAAAAGTTCTGTGGCATGCCCTAGAGTCATAATTCCATATTTCAAGAATATTGGGTGCAACCATTGTCTCCGCTGTTGTCTGAGTTTTAAGCAATCCAACAAAATATGCAACACATCACATTTGGTGTTAAATCCACAGACACAGTTCCCTCCTATGCCAATCATTTTTGCTTTTGCCGTGTTACTTATCTTACAGGGGTTGAGACCAATTCTTACTCTGCGCACTTCATTTCTTAACAACAGACTTGGTAAAGTGTTCATGTAAGGGTAACTCACTTTATAGCGCCACGCATTTAACATAAAATCTACAGATTTTTTCCCTCCTAGAGATTGGTAGACATTTTCATAGGACAATTCTTTGCCTAACGCTTTTAGCTCACTCTTGGAAATATCAATATGTAAGGACTGCGGAAGCTGCTGTACTTTCATATCCGTGCAGACGGCGGCCAGGTTAGCCATAGCCCTTCTTGCCCATTTTAATTCACTGTGCACAATTTCATTCTTGCACAACTGAGAATTTTTTTGTCCATCTACCCCATTCAGTTTCCCCCAGAATCTTATTAGGGCTTTTGCAGCTAACATATTCCATGAGATCATATCAGTTTCCAATCTTATTGCTTGGATCACAGCAGAACTGGGGAGTGACAGTAAATACTTTAAACATTTTCCCTTCTCAGCATCCCACCTGTCTTTTCCGCTAATACATAGCAATTCAGCTCTATATAGGAGTTGCGGGGATCATTGCTTCATAGGCTTTTAGCACTGGTCTGCATGACAAATCTCCAAAGGACTTATTAAACTTTTTCAGCCCGCTCACCGAGGTGATAGCCCTAGTCTTTAGGGCCTCTAGGTGGATATTCCATTTCAGAGACCGCTCGAACAAATTCCAAGGTACTTGTATTCAGTAACTACTTCCAGTCTCTCTGAACATAAGTGGCAGTTAAATTTGTTTTTAGTTTTCCCAAAGCCAAGCAATTGAGTTTTGTCCATATTCACCACAATTTTTTTCCACCTGCAATAATTCTAAAATTTCTCTAATTTCCTTTGTAGGCCTATTTCGGTCTGATCTAAAATCACAAGATTGTGTGCATACAGGAGGCATGCCACGTTTTTGCCATTCATCTTAGGGCTATATCCATTTGCAGCGGCTAGAGACTCTGGCAGATCAGCAACAAATAGAGAGAAGAGTAATGGGGCTAAAACACATCCCTGTCTCAACCCATAGTTTACTTGTATTTTCTGAGTTAGGGTCCCCATGGTATCCAGAATAACCTAGGTCCAATTCCTCCTGTGCAGCTCTTGACTTAGCTTAAAGAGGTCTTTGGGGATATCTAATTTTCTCAATGCCTCCCATAGGCAGAATCTGACAACAAGATCAAAGGCTGCACGGAAGTCTACAAAGCAACAAAATAGGCTTCACCGCTGCTCCACAGACTTACATGCAATGGACCAGAGTGCAAAACAGTGGTCAACTGTTGAGTGCCGTTCCTTAAATCCCCCCTGTTCCGGTGGTACTATACAATTTATATCGGCCCAATCTTTTAACATTCCCAGGATAATTTTAGCAAATACCTTTTCGGCCACGTCTAGCATGTTGATATACCTATAGTTTTTTCGGCTTTTTATCTCTCCCTTTTTATGGATCGGTCTGATAATTGCCCCTCTCCAGCCTCTGTAATAATCCCTGTACTCAGACTTCTATCAAACAACCTGTGCAATAACTCTGCCCACCAATTCGGGCGATTTTTTATTATTATCGCGGGCATATTATCAGGACCAGCAGCACGGGTAAGGCTTAGTCTTGTGATTGTCTTTCTAATGTTTCTTAATGCAAACATATCTCTGGTATCCTCACCTACTCTCTCCTAAGGTGTTCTCTGTTCCTCCACCATCTCGCCTTCTTCAACATATATCTCCTCCAGATGGTCCACCCAAGCTTGCTCCTCCACTACACAGACCATCCAACCCTGAGTTTTTCCCGACCCCTCTTAATTAAGTTTTTATACCTGCGCCTTAGCCTCATCAGTTCATTATGGCTTTCACTATCGTACCTTAATTTAAGGTTTCTTTCCTTATTTTTGCCTTAAGGACCTTACATTCCTTAGTATCCCAATTGTTTCTATTGTTTTGGTTGTTTGAGGCTACTACATTTTTTTATCCTTTCCCATTTAAAGCTACTCTTAAGCACTGTACAACCTGCCCAATGATCTTCTCATACCATTTTGGGTGGGGCTCTAAGCTATCACCCATTGGCTGGTTTTGCTGATAAGTTGACAATGTTTCCATATACTCCTCTGTTAGTCTTGTGGACAGTCTTTTCGGGTATTCCAACTGGACTGGGATCACATTTTCCCTTTGTACTACATTCCCTCTTTTGAATATTAACTTCAGAGGATGGTGATCACTTCCTTCCTCAGAGCCCACTTTAAAATCCCTTATTTTATAAAAATTCCATGCATGCATAAAAATATAATCAGTTGGACATAATTGTTGGCCGATTTTAAAGGTCTGATGTCCTGGTTGATCCTCGCCTATCCGTCCATTTAAGCAAACCATGCCTTTTGAGCCCAGATATTTGCCCAGCTCTATATCCCTTTTAGATCCTTTAGTTAATGGGAAAGTTGCTGCCTTTATATTAAATGATTTTAGCATTTCTTTGGACCTTTTATCCATTTTATTTGGGTTCAATCTGTGGTTCATGTCCCCCATCAATATGAGGATATCTTTCGGGTAGCTTTCACTTAACCAGGCAATGTCTTCTTTCATTCTTTTCATTTCTATATTTCTCAGACCTCCCCCCCCTGTATATATACATTATCTATTATCAAATTTTCCTTCATAAGGTATGGGTCCCGGGGCTCCATCTTGCATGCTACTAACCATTTACAAGTTATTGATAAGGGTGTTACCTTTCTAGCTATTCTAGTTGCTATTAGGGTAGAGATTTCTCCTGTTGGTCGTCCTTGCTGCCACTTTGTTGCGGGCTTATTGACCGCCACAAATCCTTCTATTGAGGGGGTTTCATCGTACAGCCAGGTTTCTTGCAAGCACACAATCTCATGAATATCTATTATCTTTTTTTAAAGAATCTGATTTTGAAATTATACTGAAGCCATTTATGTTCCAGGAAAGAACCCCAAGGCTGTGCGATGACCCAGTATCCTAATCTATTTCAGTTAGCCACCCCTCATCACTCTGAGTTGGCGTACGACGGTTTAGGGGTATATCTCCCCCAATTCCATTACTCCAGCTCTTATCTATCCTACCCTCTGATACTGTAATTTCCATACCTTCCTTTCCATCCAGCTCCTGGCCAACCAGCATTATTTGTATTTGCCCCAGGCCCGCATGATGAGACAGCAAGACTAATCTTGGGTTCTCTGTTGGAGTAAATTCTAATTCTCGGACTATCCTTATTTCTTCCCTCTGCAGCTCTTTTTCTGCTTTTAGTATTTTATGTTTTACTAAGCCAGAGTACATAGGACTTTGGTTACATTCTTCCCATTTTTGTTTTGTACAAATCCTAGTTGTCGTAGGTCATTCGTCCCTATCTCCTTTAAGCTGCCGCATTTGGAAAAGGTTAATAGCTGGGATCGATTCAGGGGTGCAATTTTCTTAACCTTTTCCCCCCATTTTTCAATTGTGATACTTCGAGAAGTAGCCATAAATTCCTCCCCTCCCTCTCCTCTTGCACTATTTCCACATTTTTACTTTTCACTTCCCTTTCCCTCACAGTTGAACTGCCACTAATTAATCCCTGCTCCATCACCTTATCTTTTCTGGCTGGTGGTCTACTTGGGCCAATATTCTCCTTCTCCCTCCTTTCATCTTTTTTTGTCTTAATTGTATTTTTCCCCTCTTTTTTTATTTTCATCCTTCGTTCCCAGCATATGCTCTTTCTGTGTTTTCTGCATTTTCCAGGGTTTCTTTTTTATACGCAAAATTTCCAACTCCTTACTTTTACTATCACTGACCCTAGTGCTGTCAGTGTTCTTTTTTCCCAGTAACCCCACCTTGTTCTTCATTTTTTAACTGGTATGGGAGCTTCTGCCGTAGCCATAGCCGTAGCCCGAGGAGCCTGGGGAGAACGAGCGCGTGTGTGTACTGACATGCTCGCCCAGCCGCCCACTTACAGGTCCATTGAGTTTGAAACCAGCGAACAGCGAAGATGCAGACAAGGGAAGACGCAGACTCGGTTGCCTGCGCTCAGATGAAGGAAATCCGATTCACTTTAAAAAAAAAGGAAAGAAAAACTGAGAAAACTTTGCGTTGTTCTACTACCACCAGCTCCTGGCCCATTGCTCTAGCTCAGCTGTAACTGGGCAGTGTTGCTGTAGCAGGGCTGAAAGGGTCTAAGAGGGCCCGTAGCTCCCCCGGAGGGGGGACCCAGGAGGGAAAGTAGCACTAAACGGTGGATAGGACACTGACAACCGGTTAAAACCATTAAAGCCAGTATAATTTAAGCTGTGAAGAAAACTGGAAGAAGGAAGAAGGCTGAAATAAGACCTTAAAAATAAAGACCAGAAGAAATTGAAAAAAATTGAGCGGAGGTGGCGTCAGGGGGGGACAAACACTCAGGCATACAGGCACAGGCTCCGGCCCAGCAGGCACAGCAGAGGTAAGTGGAAGTGTGTCAACTAAGTGACTCTTTCTTAAAGTACATTAAAGTGTAACACAAGTCATCTTAAACACTGACAAATATAGTAGGTGCTCTGAGAGTGTAAGAGTAAGGGGCCGCTTTGTAGTGGGAATGGCACCGGGCAGAAGCAAACTGCGGAAATATAAGGGCTTGTCAATGGATACTGTGATGGGAACGGATCCAGGAGAAGAAATTAAAGCAATATCAAAGGGAAAAGGAAAAATACTACAGGCCAGTATATTAGCAGGGTATCTCAGGAAAGCCTACAAGTAGGTCAGATGGGAGCAGGGTTGGTTCCCTCAAATTCCATCAAGGACTTTGTAAGCAATCATTTTAAAAGAAAAGAGCGTCCATCAAGCCCAGGAGCAAAGGCGGATGAGCAACTAAAAGACGCCCTGCGCGAGGTTAGGTTGGACTATCTGACCCTTCCAGACCCAGATCAATCCACCATTACCAACCAATCTCTAGCCAACCAAAGCATTCATACTTTTACTCCAAGGCTGTCATCATCACCACGCCTACTCACCCTCCTGATAGATTAAAGTCCCTAGCAACAGATGAGGATGGTGGGTCAACCAGAGGAAAGCACCTCAGGAACGGTGAGCAATGAGTCTGAACAGGGGGTGCAAATGGAGAGTCTTGTGCAAATGGAGTGACTTGATCAAAATATGAAAAGTGCAAGTGAGGAAATTGCAAGCTTGGTATTTGACACTACTACTAACGTAGAGATCTCAGCGACCCAGTCATCAACCATGCTGGATGTAATGGTGGTTCTTCAAAAGACTTTACAAGGACTGTTGGAAGTATGTATGGTGAATAATGATATATGAAAGCCCAAAGGTACAGCTACAGTTGTTTGTAGGTGAGCTGAAACAAATTCGAGAACATATGCATACCAAGATCTAGAACTTAAAAGGGAGGGAGAGGTTACTGGGAAAAAAGACCATAGACAGCACTAGGGTCAGTGATAGTAAAAGTAAGGAGTTGGAAACTTTGCATCTAAAACAGAAACCCCAAAAAACCTGCGACTGATGGTGGGTCCCAAAACTCTAAAAAGGGCAAGAAGAAACCTTGTGTAGGACCGGGGGTCACCAGGCCCTATGGGGGTAGCGTTGCGCGAGCAGGTAGGCATCCAAGGGCTTACGTGTAAAGTGACCATACAGCACACACATCCACTGAGACAGGAAACGCACGCAATAATTGACACCACACAGTAGTTTGAATAAAACCAATCAGTTTTATCTAGATCAACCTTAGGATCAAAAGCATTTCATTAGGAATAGATTAGCAGTTCATTCCAACATCAAAACCTGACATTGAATAAAAGCGCAACACCTGGTGATCCTGGGGAACGTCAAACACAGCGTTTACGCAAAGCGCTGCACATAGCAATTCTATAGCGCTTTTAAAACATGGCATTTAACATAGCGCTGCACATAGCAAGGCAATAGCGCTTTAAAACATGGCATTTGCCATAGCGCTGCACATTGCAAGGCAATAGCGCTTTAAAACATGGCATTTGACATAGCGTTGCACATAGCAAGGCAATAGCGCTTTAAAACATGGCATTTGACATAGCGCTGCACATAGCAAGGCAATAGCGCTTTAAAACATGGCATTTGACATAGCGCTGCACATAGCAAGGCAATAGCGCTTTAAATAGGGCATGTTAACGTAGCGCTGCCCCTAGCAAATCATTAGCGCTTCAAAACTGGCATCTAACCATAGCGCTGCTCATAGCCGCTCAATAGCGCCTCAGATATGGCATGTTAACATGGCGTTTCAGTTCTGGCCTTTACTTGTGGGTGTTAACCCTGGTCCCTTCTTCCAGTGAGGCACCTAGTGAAGGGGGCCGTGGCCCAGTTCAGTCATGCTAGGTGGCAGTGGGGGCCTCACGATAGATCTCCCAGGGGGAAGGGCGTGCTCCGGGCCTCGTGGGCCTCCCGCCCTCCTCCCCGGAGATTACCTGTGTCTTCGGCCTTCTCTCGGCCCTTGCGCCGGGTTCTCCGTTGGGAGGGGATCCCTCCTCCTCACGAGCCTCCCGCTAGTCCACACTCTACCCGGCGGGGACCTCGCTGCGGAATCCCCGGCCTCCCGGCGATGTCCGGGCCGAGGGCCTCCCCAGCAGCGGTGGGCCAGCGAGGTGGTTGGGGTTGAGGTACGGGGCTCCCGGCCGACTTCAGACATGGCCGGGGAGCTCCGCGGGGATTGGAGACGGCTCCGGGGGACTCCCTGCAGGCTTCAGAGGCCCGCGCCCGCAGCCGCCAATGGCAGCGCGGTCTGCGAGGGCGCGGCCCGCTCAACGAATGGCGCGACGGCGGGGGCGGCGTTTGGCAGTCCGCCCCCGTCAGGTGACTGGAGTCTTTGGCTTCAGGCCTACGCGGCCTCGGCAAGACGTCTCGGCCTAATGAGGCCTTCGCTACTTTCCGGCGGCCTTCTCCGCCCTGGGGGGCCGCGTTAGCTCAGCGGCAACGGCCGCGACGGGGGCCCCGGGCTTCACCGCGGGCCCCGGTGACAGAGGGGGCAATCTTTCCGGCCCCGGGCCGCAGCGGTGAGTGCTCTTCAGGTCCCCCTCAGCGGGGGGGGGGGGTAGAAATTAAGGGTTGGTCTGCAGTGGGGGGAGTGGCGATTGATTTGACGCCCAGCGCCCCCTTTTCCTCACATTGACGCCCCAGCTCGGGGCAGTTGGGCTGGGAGGTGGCAGGCCACACGCCAGTGGCAGAACAAGCTAGGAAGGGGGCCTAGGTTAAGTCAAGGAGCGCAGGAGTGGCACAGCGCAGGTACCTGGTCGATCCCCCAGCAGTTCTGTGGTAAGTTTCGGTGGTAAGTTCTTGTGGTAAGTTTCTGTAGTAAGTTCTTGTGGTAAGTTTCCTTGTCCTTCTGGCGCCTGCTAGTTCTGGCGCCCTTGGTAGGTTGGTTCCTTGGGGGGGTAGGTTGAGTTGGTGACTAGATAGTTCTTAGTCCGGCTTGGTAGGTTGCCCCTGGGTTCCCCTCCCGCTGGGCCAGATCAGTGGGCTAGCTCAGGATCCCTCACTCAACTTAAAAGGCAGCACCTAAGCCCTGTCACTTTCAGTGGCATAGGTCCCTGACTAGGCCCTACCGCCTAAAACTCCTGCGTAGGTTCCCCCAGGTCTGCGTCGCCCCAACTATAGTTTCCTCTCGCCCTCTGGACAGTGGAGGGGTGTAGGTAAGCTCAGGGCCCAGCACACAGGCCCCTGTGGCGGTAACCCCTGGCAGCAGGTCCCCTCTCTCTCAGGTCCACCCTCTGACTGAACACATGGCAGCCCAGCTCCGCCCTTTATACGCCCCTCACCCCACCTTCCAGACAGTGCCAGAAACTTCTAGAAGCGTCTGGGGAAACTGGGTCTAACTGGCCTAGGGGGAGGGGTAGAGCACCCTGGGTGCCAGGCTTCCCTCCAAAAGCTGGGGTTGCTGGGAAATAACCACTAGACTGTTAACCCAGCTCAGTCAGACAGCACAACCACACAGCAATGGCATCCATTTTAAAAGGTTACATGTTTTAAAATGGGGAAACTCAGTCTGCGTACACCATCGCACAGCATTCAATACTTGCATTTATTTAACATGGAGTTTACCATCAAAGCGAAAAAATTCTGGGAAAAGGGCCAAGTCCAACATAACCCCCTTCCAGCCAAAAGCCAGGGTAGACCGGTCAATGCCTTGATGGGCTTCCCTGCTTGGGGCGAGAAAAGGTGGACGCAGGCCCACAACTGCAGGAGCACCCGCAGGTTCTCCTCCACTCTGGAACCCGATGGTTCCCTCTCTCAAATCTCCCTTGACCAACTAAGCCTCCCCACTGGGGTTCCCTAGCTGGTTGTGGCCAGGACTGGCCCCTAGGCCATCCAGATGTCTCTGGCCCTTGCGGTCTCACAGAGTGGGGGGCAGTAACCCCAGGCCCGTAGTACCCGTTGACCACTCTCCTCCTCCTCCTTGCAGTTCCAAACTGCCACTGGTCCTCCCACCTGGGGTCCGCACCCTCAGGCTGACCAGCCATCCGGGGCGAGGCTCTCCTTCTGGGGTTCCTCACCCTACTCCCATGCGAGGCACCCTCAGACCACCACTCTCTCCCCAGTTCAGTACCTTGACCCTGCAACTGGTTCCCCAACCTAGGGTCTAAACCCTTAGGCTGCACCGGTGCCAGGGGCGAGTCCTCCCTCCCCCTGCACAACCTCCCAGAGTTCCGCACCCTCCCAACGGGAGTAGTACCCCTGGAAGACACTTCTGGGGGGACACTGCTAACAGATGTCCCACCCACCAGGTTAGGCAGTTACCCATCCCTGGCCTCCCAACCCAGGATCTAAGCCCTGTGGCTGAGCCGGTGCCCGAGGCGAGACCTTCCTCCCTCTGCACCCCCTTCCAGAGTTCCCCACCCTCCCACCTGGAAAAGTACCCCTAGAAGTCAATTCTGGGGGGACACTGCTACCAGATGCCCCACCCGCCAGGTCAGGCAGTACTCGAACCTGGCATCCCAGCCCAGGATCTAAACCCTGTGACTGGGCCGACCCCAGAACCTCAGGAGCTCTGATTACAGTCGCCCCTGGTTCTCCTGACACTAGGGGCTCCCCTTCACTGGGCGGCACATCAGGACAGCCTAGGCTCCCACCCTGGGGCTCCCTTATGGAACTCTCCAGGCCCTGAGACTGCGGTTGGGGCACCTCGGGACACCTCCCCGTCTCACTCCTTCCTGTAGATAGGACGTGAGGCCTTACAACCCTCTCACTTCCCTGGGACCTAGCTGGGCCATTCGCCACCTCTCCCACCTCGCTGGGTTGGAAGATCCCTGCACCACCCCCTTCAGGGTCACTCCCCAATGCCTCCTCAGACACCCTGGCACTCACCCAGAGGTCCGCCTCCCGTGCAAGCTCCCTGGGGTCGGAGAACCCGCACTGTAACAGGTGGTGATGCAACCTTGGGAAACAATTCCTGAGCATGTGCTCCTTGATGACTACCTGGCACAGCCCTTCCCAATCATTCACTGCACTCCTCACCACCCAATCCTCCAATGCAGTCCAACATACCTCCGCAAACTCCCCCCAGGACTGGTGGGACAATTTTCCCCTGCCCCTGAACTCTAACCTGTCCCCCTCCTTCTGGGAATCAGGCACCGTCTCCTGGGCTCGGGGAGTGGGACACCCTACATTGGATCCACTCTCGCTGCCACCACTGGATCCCATCCTTACTGGTGAATCCAGACCACAAAAACCACTCTCAGGGGACAATCTACCCTCCCGAGCTAGTCTCTCCCTGGCAAAGGCCCTCTCTGCCTCCGCCATCCTTTCCTGCGCTAGGACCTTCTCCGTCTCTAGCCTCTTCTCCTCCACACTCAGCCGCGCTAGCTCCACTCTGAGCCTTTCCAGCGCCAGCCGATGCTCCCTTCCTTCCTATCCACCCACTCTTCTGGGTACAGGGAAAGGGACGGGGCAGTGCCCCTGGGACTGGACCCAGCGCGGGACTCCCTAACTCTGGTGTCCTCACTCGCTACTGGCGTCTCCCCCGGGTCATCTTCTTCCTCCTCGTCAGTGTCACCCCCCCTCCTGGGTTATGGACTGGGCCCCCTCAATGTCGGAGTCCTCCCCTCTCTGGAGGTCCTCCTCCGGGTCTCCACTAAATCCACCCTTTAAATATGCGGAGGGGGAATCTGACAGGTCCCCACCGATCTCTAAGGGTTCCCCCATCTTGAGGGCCGCATAGAGAAATAGCTTCCGGCGTGTGTTGCCTACTGGGGGTATCCCTCTCTCCCTGCAGAAATACATCAATTCCTGCTCCGTGTACTCCATAAGGCAAACCTCCTCGTAAGTCAACCCCATCCTGGCAAGGTACACCCGGGACACACCACCCACAGTGCAACAGGGGAACACAATTCACAGACACCACTCCTAGGAGGAAATCACAATCACAATAGACGTCCCATTGCGGCGCCCACCGTCTCACTGGAGGGTGCTGTATAGTCACAGGTCCTTATCCCACCGCTGGCCAACAATGTAGGACCGGGGGTCACCAGGACCTATGGGGGTAGCGTGGCGCGAGCAGGTAGGCATCCAAGGGCTTACGTGTAAAGTGACCATACAGCACACACATCCACTGAGACAGGAAACGCACGCAATAATTGACACCACACAGTAGTTTGAATAAAACCAATCAGTTTTATCTAGATCAACCTTAGGATCAAAAGCATTTCATTAGGAATAGATTAGCAGTTCATTCCAACATCAAAACCTGACATTGAATCAAAGCGCGACACCTGGTGATCCTGGGGAGCGTCAAACACAGCGTTTACGCAAAGCGCTGCACATAGCAATTCAATAGCGCTTTTAAAACATGGCATTTAACATAGCGCTGCACATAGCAAGGCAATAAGGCTTTAAAACATGGCATTTGACATAGCGCTGCACATAGCAAGGCAATAGCGCTTTAAAACATGGCATTTGACATAGCGCTGCACATAGCAAGGCAATAGTGCTTTAAATAGGGCATGTTAACGTAGAGCTGCCCCTAGCAAATCATTAGCGCTTCAAAACTGGCATCTAACCATAGCGCTGCTCATAGCCACTCAATAGCGCTTCAGATATGGCATGTTAACATGGTGTTTCAGTTCTGGCCTTTACTTGTGGGTGTTAACCCTGGTCCCTTCTTCCAGTGAGGCACCTAGTGAAGGGGGCCGTGGCACAGTTCAGTCACGCTCCGTGGCAGTGGGGGCCTCACGATAGATCTCCCCGGGGGAAGGGCGTGCTCCGGCCCTCGTGGGCCTCCCGCCCTCCTCCCCGGATATTACCTGTGTCTTCGGCCTTCTCTCGGCCCTTGCACCGGGTTCTCCATTGGGAGGGGATCCCTCCTCCTCACGAGCCTCCCGCTAGTCCACACTCTACCCGGCGGGGACCTCGCTGCGGAATCCCCGGCCTCCCGGCGATGTCCGGGCCGAGGGCCTCCCCAGCAGCGGTGGGCCAGCGAGGTGGTGGGGGTTGAGGTACGGGGCTCCCGGCCGGCTTCAGACGTGGCTGGGGAGCTCCGCGGGGATTGGAGACGGCTCCGGGGGACTCCCTACAGGCTTCAGAGGCCCGCGCCCGCAGCCGCCAATGGCAGCGCGGTCTGCGAGGGCGCGGCCTGCTCAACGAATGGCGCGGGGGCGGCGTTTGGCAGTCCGCCCCCGTCAGGTGACTGGAGTCTTTGGCTTCGGGCCTACGCGGCCTCGGCAAGACGTCTCAGCCTAATGAGGCCTTCGCTACTTTCCGGCGGCCTTCTCCGCCCTTGGGGGCCGCGTTAGCTCGGCGACAACGACCGCGACGGGGGCCCCGGGCTTCTCCGCGGTCCCCGGTGACAGAGGGGGCAATCTTTCCGGCCCCGGGCCGCAGCGGTGAGTGCTCTTCAGGTCCCCCTCAGGGGGGGGGGTAGAAATTAAGGGTTGGTCTGCAGTGGGGGGGTGGCGATTGATTTGACGCCCAGCGCCCCCTTTTCCTCACAGTGATGCCCCAGCTCGGGGCAGTTGGGCTGGGAGGTGGCAGGCCACACACCAGTGGCAGAACAAGCTAGGAAGGGGGCCTAGGTTAAGTCAGGGAGCGCACGAGTGGCACAGCGCAGGTACCTGGTCGATCCCCCAGCAGTTCTGTGGTAAGTTTCGGTGGTAAGTTCTTGTGGTAAGTTTCTGTAGTAAGTTCTTGTGGTAAGTTTCCTTGTCCTTCTGGCGCCTGCTGGTTCTGGCGCCCTTGGTAGGTTGGTTCCTTGGGGGGGTAGGTTGAGTTGGTGACTAGATAGTTCTTAGTCCGGCTTGGTAGGTTGCCCCTGGGTTCCCCTCCCGCTGGGCCAGATCAGTGGGCTAGTTCAGGATCCCTCACTCAACTTAAAAGGCAGCACCTAAGCCCTGTCACTTTCAGTGGCATAGGTCCCTGACTAGGCCCTACCGCCTACAACTCCTGCGTAGGTTCCCCCAGGTCTGCGTCGCCCCAACTATAGTTTCCCCTCGCCCTGTGGACAGTGGAGGGGTGTAGGTAAGCTCAGGGCCCAGCACACAGGCCCCTGTGGCGGTAACCCCTGGCAGCAGGTCCCCTCTCTCTCAGGTCCACCCTCTGACTGAACACATGGCAGCCCAGCTCCGCCCTTTATACGCCCCTCACCCCACCTTCCAGACAGTGCCAGAAGCTTCTAGAAGCGTCTGGGGAAACTGGGTCTAACTGGCCTAGGGGGAGGGGTAGAGCACCCTGGGTGCCAGGCTGCCCTCCAAAAGCTGGGGTTGCTGGGACATAACCACTAGACTGTTAACCCAGCTCAGTCAGACGGCACAACCACACAGCTATGGCATCCATTTTAAAAGGTTACATGTTTTAAAATGGGGAAACTCAGTCTGCGTACACCATCGCACAGCATTCAATACTTGCATTTATTTAACATGGAGTTTCCCATCAAAGCGAAAAAATTCCAGGAAAAGGGCCAAGTCCAACACCTTGGTTCTACTTTTCGAAGGTGAAGACCCAGTGGACAAAATATGCTAATTGTCCTAAAGCCAAGGAAGCTACTACCACCGCCCCTAAGGCACTGCACCACATAGCTCCAGTACAAGTGGTAGTACTGCCCCCAAGGGATTAGTAGGGTTAACCGTAGGTTTTGAGGTGAGGTCTGGCCTAGTCAGAAACTCCTACCCAGGCTGTCCTTGTCTGTGATGGTGGCATAGACATTGCCACCTTGCTAGTAAGTCCCACTAACTTGGGCAAGTACAGGAAACAGCCTTTAATTAATGGACAAGAAAAAATGGCCTACAGAGACACAGGGGCCAGTGTCACAATGGTAACAGAGAAACTTGTGTCACCTGAACAGATCATACTTGGTGAGCAGTACCAAGTCACTAACGCTGGCAATGTCAGGACTGAGCATCCCTTGGTAGTTGTGAATGTCAGCTGGGGATGGGTAACTGCCCTAAAAGAGTTGTGGTATCGCCAGACCTACCCGTAGATTGTCTGTTGGACAATGATCTAGAGACTTCAGCCTGGGCTGAAGTGGATTTCAGGACACATGAAGAGATGATGGGCATCTCTGCCAGTGCATTTGCTGTCACCAGGGCTCAGGCCAAACAGCTTAGCACTAAGGGAGCACATGATCCTGGAACAATGGACCAGTTGGCTCCCAAGAGAAAGAGCAGGAAGGATAATGATTTATCCTTTCCCCAGACTTCCAGAGATAGTCTGTCTCCTGAGGGAGATGACCCCAGACCCTGTGAAGGAACTGCCCCAGAGGAACTTGGGCTTGACCAGGCAGAGTTCTCGGGGCAGAGGGTCGTTCAAGGCAGACCTGAGTTTGTAACAGAAATCCTGCCCCTCTCTCGAACAGCTCAGACAGCAAACTGCTGCTGAGGAAACAGGGGTTGTCAGTGGATCCCACAGGCTCTACTGGGAAGAGGGGCTTCTATACTCTGAAAGTAGAGATCATAAGCCTGGTGCTACCAGGAGGTCGGTCATACCTCAGAAGTTCAGGGATCTCCTATCCCTAGCACATGACAGTCCCCTTGCAGGACACCTTGGGCAAAGCAAGACTTGGGACAGGATGGTCCCTTACTTTCACAGGCCACATATGTCTGAATCCTATGCATAGAGAGGGGGGACACTAGGAGCTGAATATTAGGTCCAGTGACCCTTGCTCCCAAAAAGTAACTAATACACAAAGGGAGTCACTGTTCCTTGTAGTATTTAGTATTACAGTTTGTATGTTTCTTCTGTGTTCACTCCTGGTTGTTTAGTTGAAGAGTTGTGGTATGTTTTGTTAGGGGGCAAATATTGCAGGTTCCGCATGGGTAATGTCCTTTGACTTTTGGGAGGTCCCACAGTGTCCTTTGATCGTCCAGTTGTTTACCCTGTGGCCTTGTATGCACAACCATGTTTTAATATTCTGTGTACATCTGAAGGTGAATCTTGGGCGCTCCAGTTGCGTCCCTCCTACGTGCAGGATGTTCCAGTGTTTTAGTAGGATTTTCTTTACTGTGTGTACATGGTAAAATGTCCTTGCAACCTCCTCTATATAGGAATGACAACCAGAGCTGTGAGGACGAGAGTGAACGAACACAGAAGTAAGATATGGTGCAAGAAAAACACCAATAAAATGAGCAGACACTACATCAAAGCAGGACATACACCAGATCAAATGACCTGGAGTGTCATAGAGTCCAATCCTTCATGGTCTAATAGGACACTTTTTCAAAAAGAACAAACATGGGTCTACCACCTAAAGACTACCCATGGTATAAACAACGAAATACCGTGGATTGAGGTAGTGTAGCCTAATGACCACCTCACCATCATCCTCTTCTCATCCCAATTCTGAAAACAAAGTTACCATAATGATGTTTTTCTTAAAAACGAAGCCTCATTAATACATGTACTGTCTTTTTGTGTCAAACCTGCTAAAATGCGAGTAAGGTCTGGTTTTATGCATAGTTCACTGACCCACTCAGAACCTATTTGACCTGATAAGTGGGGCACTATAAAGCCGCATACGTCTGCGCAGAGCACTGTACAGTTCGCCACAGGCCTCCAAAACCATAAAATCATAATGAAACGTGACAATTCCATGCACTGTCAACTCCACCTAACTGTACAGGGAAAATCCCTCCAGCATGCGGGTATAGTCCTTGGACTCTGTATAACAGCTATTAAGTTTTTCTTCGTCTTCAAAACAATGCAGTTTTGTTTCTCAACAACAAACTTTATTGACAACAACAGCGGGATACAACAAAAACTTTTAACACTATTTTCTTTGCCTTCTCTCATTTCACAGTTCCCGAGTGCCCTCACTGATCTCATGACGTCCTGACTCTAATATTAAGGGGTGAGAAACATGATGTATTGTGTAAAAAGCAAGACAACAGTGTCTAGAGGTTTGCCATCAATGGTGGGGCCTACTTTTCTGTATTATCTACCTAGACAGCCACGGTTCATATACACACCTTATGAATGAGCCTTTTTATAGAGTCACATCAACCTGGGTACTTTAACTAGGGGTACTGTATGAACGACAGAGTAAACGTATGGATATAGAACTACACTGGCAAAATCTAATCATTGATCTTATACCTATTTATGTATGTCTGTCATTATGCTGAGAAAAATCATTTTAATTATTCACATCACTGTTATTATACATGTACTTATGCCAACCTATAGCGATAATACTCACGCAAAGGGTAATGCGCACCAGGCCCTCCAATGGATGACCCGGACAACCTATCATGACAAGATATTAACCATACTATACTTTTGTCCTACACTTTCTCTTCAGAAACGCTACTCCCTTCTACAAACTTGATGGCACTGGTTAGTTCAGGCCACCACTGATACTAAAATTGACCTTCCTTTGGTCCTGAAGAAGCGCTTTGGATCTCCTTCTGAGGCCACATACAGAGCGAAACATGTTGACCGTTATATATGTCCATTAGGGACATCTACCCAGCTACAGAGGGACATAATGTCCCCAGAGCAGCACTACACACTTTGCTTTACCAATGACAGAGTGATCACCCTAATAAATAGTACCCACTCTCCCTCCAGTCATTTTAAACACACCACTTTAGACTTCACTGCCACTTACACCCACATACCCAAACGGCATCTCATAAAAAAATCTCCTATAAAGAGACGCTTCGGGGGACACCCATAGGGCATTGCAGCGCTGGCCCGACGAGGAGCAAAGCCCAAATGATGAAACATGACATCCTTCGGGTGTGTGAGGGCATTATGATGAGGACACACTGTCCCCCACAGACAGAGTAGCACACGAAAAAGTTTCTTCCTTTTTCACCCTCTACAAGGAACAGTGACTCCCTTTGTGTACTACCACATAGGTCTGAAGACACCAAAAAGTTCTGTCGCTCCTGTGTCAGCTGTCAAGTCAGTGGTAAATCAGGTGGCACTGCAAAGCCCCCCTTTATTCCACTTCCAGTGGTTGGGGTTCCCTCTGTTCCCTCTGAGAGGATAAGGATAGACATTGTTGGTCCCTTAAACCCTCTAACAGCATCTGAACACGGTTACATACTAGTAGTGATGGATGATGCCACTAGATATACAGATGCAAAAGAAACAATTGATGGATGGAATGCAGAACTATGCAAACATTCACCCCCAGTCACAAGGATCTGGATTTAATCCATCATTCTTTTGCTCAGGCAGTTCGGGCTGGACTATTCCCATAAGGAACAGGGTCAAGACTGATTTGCATGTGGCTGGGTATAAACTGGGGTGGTGTGGTTAGCAAAGGAATGATGGACTAAACCCAGATCCTTGGGACTAGGGGTGAATTTTTGCATTGTCCAGCATTCCGTCCATCGATTGTTTCTTTTGAATATGTTGCCCTAAGTGGGAAAGGTATGCCCAGACATGGGTCTCGTGCTCACTACACCACTGGATTCAAGCTAACCTGGCTAATGAAGGGTGATGCCCTGAAACCGGTCCCAGGATGCTTGTTTCTTGTCCAGGGAGGACCTGGTTTGGCAATTCGGGATGGACTGTTCCCATAAGGAACAAGGTCAAGTCTGATTTGCACATAGCTGGGTCTAAACTGAGGTGGTGAGGTGAGCAAAAGAACGATGGATTAAACCCAGATCCTTGTGACCGGGGGTTAATGTTTGCATTGTCCAGCAATCAGTCCATCGATTGTTTCTTTTGCATTTGTCGCCCTAAGTGGGAAGGGTAGGCCCAGACGTGGGTCCCGTACTCACTACACCACTGGATTAAAGCCAGCTTGGCTGATGAAGGGTGATGCCCTGAAATTGGTAACAGGATGCTTGTTTCCGGTCCAGGGGGGACCTGGCTTGGCAGTTCGAGCTGGACTGTTCCCATAAGGAACAGGTTTAGGACTGATCTGCATATGGCTGGGTCTAAACTGGGGTGGTGTGGTGAGAAAAAGAATGATGGATTAAACCCAGATCCTTGTGACTGGGCGTGAATTTTGCATTGTCCAGCATTCCGTCCATCGATTGTTTCTTTTGCATCTGTCGCCCTAAGTGGGAAGGGTATGCCCAGACGTGGGTCCCGAGCTCACTACACCACTGGATTCAAGCTAGCCCGGCTGATGAAGGGTGATGCCCTGAAACTGGCACCAGGATGCTTTTTTCCGGTCCAGGGAGGACCTGGCTTGGCAGTTTGGGTTGGACTGTTCCCTTAAGGAACAGAGTTAAGACTTATTTGCATATTACTGGGCATATTACTGGACCAGACGTGGGTCCAGTGCTCACTACATCACTGGATTTAAACTAGCCTGACTGATGAAGGGTGATGTCCTGAAACCGGTCCTAGGATGCTTGTTTCCGGTCCAGGCTGGACTGTTCCAATAAGGAACAGGGTTAAGACTTATTTGCATATTGCTGGGTCTAAACTGGGGTGGTGTGGTGAGCAAACGAATGATGGATTTAAACCCGGATCCCCGTGAATGGGGGTAAATGTTTTCATTGTCCAGCCTTCTGTCCATTGATTGTTTCTTTTGCATATGTCGCCCTAAGTGGGAAGGGTATGCCCAGACGTGGGTCTCGTGCTCACTACACCACTGGATTCAAGCTAGCCTGGCTGATGAAGGGTGATGCCCTGAATCCGGCCCCAGGATGCTTGTTTTCAGTTCAGGTAGGACCTGGCTTGGCAGTTCGAGCTGGACTGTTCCCATAAGGAACAGGGTCAAGACTGATTTGCGTATGGCTAGGTCTAAACTGGGGTGGTGTGGTGAGCAAAAGAATGATAGATTAAACCCAGATCCTTGTGACTGGGGGTGAATATTTGCATTGTCTAGCATTCCGTCCATCGATTGTTTCTTTTGCATATGTCGCCCTAAGTGGGAATGAATGCCCAGATGGGGGTCCCGTGCTCACTACACCACTGGATTCAAGCTAGCCTGGCTGATGAAAGGTAATGCCCTGAAACCGGTCCCAGGATGTGTGGTTCCAGTCAAGGGAGGACCTGGCTTGGCAGTTCAGGATGGACTGTTCCCATAAGGAACAGGGTCAAGACTGATTTGCATATTGATGGGTCTAAACTCGGGTGGTGAGCAAAACAATGATGTATTAAACCCAAATCCTTGTGACTGGGGAGTGAATATTTGCATTGTCCAGCATTCCGTCCATCAATTGTTTCTTTTGCATATGACGTCCTAAGTGGGAAGGGTATACGCAGACACAGGTCCCGTGCTCTTTACAACACAGGATTGAAGCTAGCCTGGCTCATGAAGGGTGAAGCTCTGAAACAGTCCAAGGATGCTTCTTTCTGGTCCAGGGAGGACCTGGCTTGGCAGTTCGGGCTGGACTGTTCCCATAAAGAACAGGGTCAAGACTGATTTGCATATGGCTTGGTCTAAACTGGGGTGGTGTGGTGAGCAAAAGAATGACGGATTACACCCAGATCCTTGTGACTGGGGGTGAATGTTTGCATTGTCCAGCATTCCGTCCATCGATTGTCCCTTTTGCATAAGTTGCCCTAAGTGGTAAGGGTATACCCAGACATGGGTCCCATGCTCACTACACCACAGGATTCAAGCTAGCCTGGATGATGAAGGGTGATGCCCTGAAACTGATCCCAGGATGCTTGTTTCCGGTCCAGGGAGGACCTGGCTTGGCAGTTCGGGCTGGACCGATCCCTTAAGGAACAGGGTCAAGACTGATTTGCATATCGCTGGGTCTAAACTGGGGTGATGTGGTGAGCAAAGGAATGATGGACTAAACCCAGATCCTTGTGACGGGGTGAATGTTTGCATTGTCGAGGCATTCCGTCCATTCCCCTTAGGACCACCACAGATCCTGTGTTGGCTAGGGCCCTCCTGGCATTCTTTAACAGGGTGGGCTTACTAAGGAGGTCTTAACTGACAGAGGTACCAACTTCATGTCAAGTTACATCACTGCAATGTAGAAAGAGTGTGGAGCAAACTATAAGTTTACTACACCGTACCATCCAGAATGCAATGGGCTTGTTGAAAGGTTCAACAAGACCCTCAGAGTATGATCATGGGCCTCCCAGAAAAGCTTAGGTGAAAATGGTTTGTCTTGTTACCCTGCCTTTACTTTGCCTACAGAGAGGACCTACAGACGGGGGTTAGTTACAATGCATTTGAACTTTTGTTTGGGCATCCAGTTAGGGGCCCCTTGTGTCTATTTAAGGAAGGATGGGAGCCACCTCTCAAATCTCCTAAACAAGACATTCTGGCCAATGTCCTTGGCCTGCATTCACGTATGGCTGAGTACATGAAGAAGGTAAGTAAAAACTTACTCTGGGCAGAGTCCGCGGAGTGCCACTACGCGGAGTTCCACGGAGTTTTAAAAAAACTCAGCGATACTCCACTCCACCCTCCCACACTTAAAAATAGTTTTTAAAAAAACACTTATCTGCTCTGGCGCCTCTGGGCTGCCCTCTTCCTCACCATGATCTCTCCTCCTCACCCTCCTTGTCCTCGCCGATCGCAAACCCCTACGTTGTAAGTCTTGCGAGGACTGTGCATGCGCAGTCCTTGCAAGACATACAACGCAGGTGTGAGAGACCACAGCAAGGAGGATGGCAACCTGGAGACGCCAGAGCAGGTAAGTGGTGGTTGTTTAAAACTATTTTTTGGCGTAGACAGGGGTTATCTCCGCTCCGCCGCGGAGTCGGAGTTTCGGTTGAACTCAGTGTTCCCAATGGAACGCGGGGTTGGCAAAACTCTGCAAACTCCGCTGGTGGAGCAGAGTTCAACACCTGGGCTTAGTAAAAACCTGGAGGCTAGCCAGGCGTTTCAGAAGCCCTGGCATGACCAAAAGGCTGTGCTGAACTGTTTACCAGTCAGGACAGAAAGTGTGGGTGTTGGAGCCTGTGGCAACAGCATTTCTCCAAGACAAGTGGAATAGCCCCAACACTATCCTTGAAAAGAAAGGTGAGGTCACCTACCTGGCCTAAAACCTTTTATAGATAGGGCTGACATGCGCTTGCTCATGGCCACTGATAAGGGACAGAAGAAAGAGAGTGACCCTCTCCCTGATCTCCTCTCTCAGAACCCTGTTGATGGGTCAGTTGAAGGAGTAGCCTTGCCAGGCAGCCTCCCTGACCAGCAGCAAGCTGATTGCAGGAAGGTCCTCAATCAGTTCAACAGGTGACTGTCTGCCTCTGAAGAACAACATTTACATACAGCCTGACTACGTCAGAGACTGCATCAGGACTGATGTCCAGAAGATGCTGGAATTGGGGTTCATTGAACATTCAGGCAGCCCTTGGAATATTTCAGTAGTCCTTATACCAACCTCATGCCAAAAATGACAAGAGAGAGATTAGGTTTTGTGTGGATAACAGAGGCCTCAATGCAGGCACTAGGAATGATGCCCATCCCATTCCAAGGGCAGATGAGCTCATAGATACTTTGGCCTCAGCCAAATATCTGATTACATTTCACCTGACTGCTGGCTACTGGCAAGTCAAACTGTCTGAGGATGCCAAGCCAAAAATAGCATTTTCATCCCCCAGTGGGCATTATCAATTTATTGTGAAGCATTCTGGATTGAAGAATGCACCTGCCATATTTCAGAGGTTGATTAACAAAGTCCTAACCTGTCTGGAAGCCTATAGTGCAGCATTTCTAGATGTTATTGCTGTCTTTAGCTCCACCTGGGAGGATCACCTGGTCCACCTTAGAAATGTTCTGGAGGCCCTGCAAAAGGCAGGCCTCACTATTACGGCCACCAAGTGGCAGATAGGGCAGAGAAAGGTTGTATACTTTGGGTCACCTGGTGCGTGGAGGTCAAGTTTAACCATTGGAGAGCAAAATCTAGACCATCATGGACTGGGTTGGTCCTACTGCCCATACTCAGGTCAGAGCTTTCTTGGGCCTGACTGGGTAATTCAGGAGGTTTGTTAAGGGGTATGGGTCCATTGGGACTCCCTTCAATAATCTCACCTCCAAGAGAATACCAAAGAAAGTTCAGTGGACAGTTAGCTGTCAAAAGGCATTTGATGACCTGAAGCAGGCCATGTGCACTGATCCCATTCTGCTAAGTCCTAATTACTCCAAAACCTTCATTGTACAGACAGATGCTTCTGGGATAGGGGTAGGAGCTGTTTTGGCACAACTTAATGTAGAGGGCCAGGACCAACCAGTAGCTTTTGTAAGCAGAAGGTTGACCCCAGGGAGAAACGTTGGTCAATGTTAGAGAGGGAACCCTTTGCTGTGGCCTGGGCCTTGAAGAAGTTGAGGTCATACCTGTTTGGTACTAATGTCCTTGTTCAGACAGACCACAAGGCCCTCTTATGGCTTAAACAAATGAAGGGTGAAAACCCTAAACATTTGAGGTGGTCCATTTCCCTACAGGGCATGGACTTTTCAGTGGAACATAGACCTGGGAGTAACCATGCCAACGCAGATGGACTCTCCAGATATTTCCACTTAGAAAATGAAGACTCAACTGGGCAAGGTTAGTCTAATCTCCTTACGTTTGGAGCGAAGTTGTGTAGGAAAGTAGGATCTGCTTTCATGGATAACCCAATATGTTGCTGGTGTCATTCTGTTTTCTGACTAGCCTGACTGGTATCCTGCTAATCGCATTTGGTAGGTGACCCAAACAGTATAAGTCCCCCTTCACATTGGCTAAATCCTGCTGCTGTGGAAATTGGATGAAGCTGTTGATGTGTCTTATCATTGAAGGTATAACTTCTTGTAGGACACCACTGAAAGTTAGTTGTGACATTCCAAATACTCCCACAGTGTATAAGAAGGATTATGTGGCCACAAAATGAAGTACTGCCATGAGTTTGACAATTGGTGTAATACATGTGGGATTTCTGTTGTGAGGATGAGGCTCTGGCTCCAGCCGATACCTATCTGAATAGAATTGATTATATCTCTTTCTGGAAATGGGCGGTACACCGGAGGCTGTCGTCTCCTCACTCTCCCAGGATCCATATGTCTACATTGGTAAAACATTTGAACAATTTTCATATTTTCCACAACAACATTTGATATTTTAAAACTAAAGTTTTGTAGTTGTACAAAATATATAAGGTGTTTCTACATATTTTAATCAAAATTTACTTTTCCTTGATTCATCACATAATATATTTAGTGTAAAATAAATTCAAAAGAAAAAATATGTAAATAATACATTTCAAATGTATTATTTACATATTTTTTGTTTTACATTTTTCCCACCCAAATTAGTGTCAACAGAGGTGTACACAACACTGAGCTAACATCACATTTCAGCACAGTAACGCACCTCATATAAAGGTTTAATTTTCAAAGAATGAGTGTCCATCTTAGTTTGAATATGTAAACAAACTAGTTCCCATTTTGAGTGGTGGTGATACACTTAACAGTCTCAAACACACTATTTTGAACTTACATAAAGGCAGTTGCCTGACCTTGCCAATAGGACATTTGGAATCAGATGGGCATGGCGGAAGTTGATCGCATAGTGGGCGGTAAACTCCACTACAGACACAGACATAGGTTAACGTTGGTGTGTCCGTCCACACTGACAATTGCATATGTCGCATGCATGTACGTGGCAGTTGGAAAAAGAACTCACTTGTCTCCTAACACTGCTGCCATCAAGACCTCCTCCACTTTTCCTGCTGTTTGTCACCTTTGGGAGCAACGATGAGAGTGAGAAAGTCTCTGCCTATATGCCAGAGGAGCTGGAGTTGCTGGCAAAGGAGGTCCTTTCCCTGTATGGTCAGATCCATGGCTCACCAGAGGAACAGCTACATGTTTGAAATGCATTTGTGACTCTAACAGGTTTTTTTTCCCATTAACACAGGCTACAGTATCTTTTTGAGCTCCTGAGTGAAGTCTACTGTTTGATGCTAAGTGTCATATATGTTGGTCCTTACATAGGACAATGATATTTGGGATTTGTAAGTACTTTACGGGAAAAAAACAACATTAATGTGTGCTGTGTTTCAAGCGCTAGATTCTATTTGGTGTGTATGTAGAGATTTATATATGTATATGGTTGATTTACATGTGATACGTTGAAAACTCACATCTTGGAAATTAGAAAATATTTTATTATATTCTCTTTATAACTGTACATAAATATGTATTCTATACCAACCAAATGAAAATTATGTTAGCTATGTGTATCATCCCACAAATCACTCAGCCTAGACCAGGGCTCTCCAAACAGTTGTTCGGGAGCTACCAGGAGCTCACACACAGCCTTGAGGTCACTTATTAGATGGGCACAAGCTATTGTTTTTATGTAAATGTTAAGGAAGGCTATGTTCATGTGACATCATGATCATCAGGCTGCAGATAGCAGGGCCTGACAATGAGCAGTGCTCAGTCAGAATCATGGACTAGGCTGGGGCTGAGTCACAAGGACAAACAGCTGAAGCACTGAGGTATATCCGTCATAAGAATATATCCTTGCCAGGTCAATATTTGATGTGTGCTTAAAAGTAAGCCCATGAAAGCTTTTAAATGAGCAACAAATTAAATGAAGCGTTACCTAACTTCTTGAGCTAACACTTAATTTAATTTTACTCCCATTTAAAAAGTGTGTCATGTCCAAACTGCAGGTCCTTTATGCCCAAAGGCCAGTATTCACTGTGTCATAAGTATTTATGTTTAGCATTCAGCAGTTCACAATGATTTTCACTGATCAGATGTACGTCACATCACAGATTATGTAAGAGCCCTCTGGGCTTGATGTCATAGGCCTGGATTAGTGAGTTAAGACAAATGACATGGGATGAGTGTAGTCAACAGGTCACTACAAAATTGTGCATTGAGATATTTGTTTTGGTCAGCATGTTAAACTACACGTTTTGCATGGAAGCGTATGAGTCATGCTTGTGATAGATGTATAAAAATTGTGTTGCATCAATACAAACAAAAAGTCACAAAGCCATTGTTTTTTTGTTCATTTATTGTATCCATAAAGGTCAACACCCATTAGAAGCAGAAGATTTGGATGGCCATCGCTAGGAAGGTGCACACCCTGGGGATCTACTAGCAGCGCAGCGTCCATTTACCAAACAGGCCAATAGTCTTTGTTGTATCCATTATAATGCTCCTTCACTATTGGAGATGATGGAATGGTAGACCAACTACATGTGACATTGCATACTATGCAGAGATCAAATGTGAAGAAGTAGTTGATCTGTACTTATGTGGATTACAAATATATCACGCCCTATATATTTACTTATGCTATTGAAGTCATTTGTCAATCCACAATGACAATTTGGCAGCATGGGTAAATGCATATTTAGAAGCTACTTTAGTACTGAAAGCATATAATATATTGTACATTTCTACAATACTTGAGTTACTTGAGGTAAGTGTAACCATTGTGAAATGGCCAAACAAAGGACACAGGCTTTCAGTTTCTACAATTATTGTCACAACATTGCATTATTTATTGACACACATCGACTCATATTTTACTTTTAGTGTATGTCATTAATGCAGATTTCTGGACCTTGTGCACACAGTGTCTAAAGGTATATTTGGTGTATATCCTAATTGGTGACATAAGTTCACTATTCTGGAGAACAAAGGCCAACCCTTCAGAGGCATTCAACAGTTCCTTTAGAGAAATGATTACGGTAAGAGACAAGACGTTATTTGATGTTGGAGCTTTCATGGGAAATTACAGAACTATGAGCAAATGGTGTATGAAGATGTTCCCTACATGCATGAGATGATGATGGAAAGAATCGTTTGGGAACGATGAAGGAGGTTCAATATGGAAACTAGGAAAATGTTTTTTGCTCACAGTTGTTTATCAGTTCTATTCACACAGCTACAATAAAACAATTGTATGTCTTTTCAGCATCATCCAGAGCAGGCAGAGGAGACGTTGGCCACAAAGGCGGGATAGCAGCTGGACACTGTGTCTCACCTGGTGAGACCACCAGCACTGAGGGATATAGTCCCACAGAAGGAGAGGAGACTGGCATGAAGAACTCCAGCTCAACATCTCTTCGGAGGCACCCCCAAGTGACCAGTCCCTATTGGTGGCACACCCTACTGCTCAAGTTACACCTGCATCCTTGTCTGTCACCCTGAATACCATCTTCACCCTCCTTCTTTCTCCCCGCCAGATGGCCAACCCCACCCTCCTTCACCCCAGGCAACTCACCCCATACCCCTTTCCCCTGGCTGCACTGAGTGAGAATATTGACCTCTGCAGCATCACTGAAGGCCAGACTGCATTCCTGAACACCATCCAGGGACTTAGCTGCCATATGCAACAAATACTAGCTTACCTGGAAGACATCGTCGTATGTCTGGCCTACAGCGGTCTTTTCAAGGTCGGGCCTCTTCCCTGACCATAGCCTTCCAAACATCCCAACCTTGTGCCCCACCTCCCACCCATTCCCTATCCCAATTCCCTATTCCCATCTCTGTCCCAAGCACACTCACACATTTGCACACACCCACTCCAACACACTCAAACAGCTTACACACACATAAACACAGAGACCACAAACAATACACACGCACAACTAAAGCTACAGACAATGCAGCCACCACCATACACACATGCACCACCACCACAACCACAGTCACTGCAGCCACCTCCACACACACATGCATCACAACCACACTCAGCACCTCCACAGCACACTGATGCACACACATTACAATTCACACCCACAAACATCCACACTTATCCAAACAACAGACAACTATGATGCAAGACACACAGAATGGGCACAACATCCACCAGACCCAAAGGCACTTGCACCCTCAACAGACACATTCCCATCAGACACAGCCACTCCTTCTACCTCCCAAATCAAACTCCCTGCTGAACACCCTACCTATTTTCCCATAGAAGATGTCATTTTTACCCTTACTCTAACCCCTTCCAAACTCCAGCCCACCTCTACCAAACGCAAATCAACCCCTTCCACACGGCAACCGACCCCTTCCACATCCCAACTCACCACTGCCAAACACAAATTAACCACTCCCACACCACAACCCCTCCTCCACATCCCAACCCACCCCTGCCAAATGCATGAGCACCCCTTCTAAAATCACCCCCCTCAAACCCAAGATCCCCCTCCCATGTAAGATCTTTGAGATGCCTGCTTTTCCCACTAGATACTCCTTCGGGAGGAGGTTCACCCTTGACACTCAATTAGGAGGCAAGCGTTGTGCCACTGAACAACAGTGCAGCATTTTGGACTTTATGGACAGCCATTTGGCTTGAATCTTATTTTGAGAGCCTTATCTAATTTTGTGGAATAAATCCATACGTTTGATTTCACCAAATAAGTCCTGGCATTATATTTCCTTAGCACTGGTTTAATTCCTAGCAATGTCTGAGTAAAATATGAGGTACTTATTTTCACTACCATGATTGGTGGTAATTAACAGATTTTGTTAATGTCTACTTTGTTAAGTGCATACCCTGGTTAACATAGTATGTGATGGTCATTTGAATTTAGGTGCAGGCATTCATCAGAGTATTAGCCTCCTGCACCAACTAATTGATGTTACAATTTTTTGGGGATGTGTTACTTCAGGTTTATTTGTTTCACCTTGATTACTGATCAGTATGAAACATTTTGTGATTATTTAAATTGAATAGAGTACAGGACTTGCACCAGACAAGGGGAAATGTTACATGGATGTTTATGTTGAATAATTTTAATTTGTGACTGACATTGATGTTACTGTTAATTTCTAAGGTAAATGTTTCACCTTGTCTAGTGCAATTTCTACATCATGTTACATCACGCTTATCCCTATGATGTGTGTTATATATGTTTTTAATGTAGGCATTTTTGACATTTCTTTAAACACACCTGTATGGTGACTTTTAGAATTTTATTTGGATATCTTTTTTGTGCAAGGCTCCAAGTTTTTCAAGGTAGCTTGCACCATATTTATACATACAATGTGATTATACAGGTGCGTTTCCTTAAATTTCTTAAACGTCAACACAACAGACATAAGCATTGCACATTGGTATGCTATTGCTTGTAGGGGAGATTTATAAATATACAAGTCCTGAACAAATGTTAAAAGACAAGTTAATAGGTAACAGGTAAAAGTGGAGCTTACCATGGATTGCATCCACAATAGTGTTAGTTTTGTTTGCCTTCAAGAAGCAGCAGCAGGACTTGGAAAATCAGCTCCATGGTGGATCAGGAAGTCAGAAAGTGAGAAAGTGATTTTCTGCTTTATATCCCCTCCATTCAGGTAACTCAGGTATGGAGATTTTACCGCCACAGTCATGTCAGCGGGAAGGTACATCATGATTGGGCCGGTGGGGAAACTGGCAGTCCTTCCTCCAACAGCCACTTTTGTCTATCCCGCCTTCAACATGTTCGGGGTTTTCTGCCGGTGACAGTGGGACCGCGGTAGTCTTTCATCCACAGACCCGCTAGTATAATTAGGACAGGCGGGAAGACCAGAGAAAAAGCCACGGCGGGACTCGAACTGCAAAATCTAAATCAAGGCCTTAGACGGGGAAGCTGGCTACCACAGTCATGGATTGTGGATTAACTGGAGGGTTTCAGATTAACATGGGTGGCGTGCTCACCCTCTCTTATAGCACTTCATTTGGGACAAACAGTAAAGGGCATCACAATAGCGCACTTGTGATTGTGACAACTTCAGCTAGACTATTAAGAAGGCACAAGTTGGGCTTCTAAGCCTGAGCTGGACAATAACCTAAAAGTGGGCCTGAAAAATATTTTAGCTCCAGCCTCTTATTGTTGAAGTGAGCTCAACAGGTGGGCCCACAAATCCCAGGGGGGGGGAAGGTGAGGGGCAGCTGAGGGTCAGAATTCAAAGGCAGGACCCAGAGGCGAGGATTAGGCTTTTACTTCTTCGCTTTTTATTCCAACAGCTTTTTCAAAGCAACATTCTTTAATAAACAAACTAGATTTCCCATGACACATTGGGAATATCAGAAAAACAGTCCATCTAATCGAATGCCGCACTGTGCATAGCGGTCCCTGCAGACACTCTATCTCCCTCTTTCTTCGCTGCTCCATCAGCATACAGATAAGTGCCATGCTCTCTTGATATTGTTTTGGTCTTTTGTTTCATGAAATTAGGGGACCTCTCCACCTCTGAGGTAAGTACAATCACCCAGGGCAACCTATTTGGGGATCCTTTCATACGCGAGCAGGAGAAATTTGTTAATACTTTTAACTACCTGGACAAAGCCCAGACGTCTATAAAGAGAATCTTTAACCCCTGTGTTATTGCCAATGCCTGCCGAGGTAGGGGGCGCTCACCCGCACACCCTCCACACCACGCTCCCTGAGGAGGAGATTCCCGTCGAGGCCACTACTAGGACTCCAGCAAGTTTGGGAATTTCTATCTGACCCGGACCTTTGCCCGACACAGGAGAGCCAGAGGCGGTCCTGAAGGCCACAACAGCTATGGCAAAAAGGTGAGAATGCAAAGCCTAGGGGGTCTCCGGCTTGGGGGTCATTTGGCAGAATTCTTTCCGAACTGGGAATCTCTTTCCAGATGCTTGGGTCCTTCAGACAGTGTAAGGGTTTCGCAAATAATTTTACGGGACCCCTACCTAGTTCCTCAGATGACTGGCCCCTAAACAAGAACAATAGACCTTGATAGACCTAGAGATAGCAAGCCTTCTGGAGAAAGGGGCTATAGTTCCCACAACGGTGCTCCCTAAGGGGTTCCTCAGCAACCTCCTCCTGGTGGAGAAGAGGGACGGGGGTCAACGTGCGGTTATCCACCTGAAGGAATTCAATGGTTGGCTCCTTAACTGTCATTTCAAAATGGAGGGCAATCACCTCCTCAGGGATCTCCCTCTGCAGTTGGACTGGGTGGTCCGTCTGGACCTAAAAGATGCTTAACTGGCCATGCCAATCTTCCCGCAGGCGCTTCTTGCAATTCAAGTGGAAATCTCACGTGTTCAAATTCACCTTCCTGCCTTTCAGGCTCTTGTCTGCCCCTTGGTGTTTCACCAAGCTGATGAGGCCGGTGGTCGACTTCCTGCAGGTACGGGGTGTATCTCTGATCGTCTACCTCGGCGATATCCTCATCGTGAATCAGTGCCCCCGGAATCTCACAGTGCAGTTGCAAATGGCCATAGATCTGCTAGAGTCACTAGGCGTTGTAATAAACACAGACTGGGGTCCTGAACGGAGAACGCTAGATTTGACTGTTTGGTCCGAAGAGTCTGCAGTGGAGAACTGATCTATCTGTGCGCCTGACACCAGGTGAGTCTGTTTCAGGTTATGTGGATGTGGTACCACTGTCAATTGGTTTTGTTTCAGTCTAAGGGCTGTTTGGTGAAAAGTGTCTGCAAATACTTTGCCAGGTAACATAACAACTCTTTTCCTTTTCTTTGCAATGCCTGGTTTTAGTAAGATTCAGAGTTTGTGTTGTGGTTGTTGTTCTACAGATGCATGGCTGGCAGAATCCCAGCCTGCACCTCCTGAGGGCAATCCTAATTATGATATGTATATAAAACATGGCCTTGGTCCTATTATGTTTAGTACATTATGGCACAAATTTATGAGGGACTTTGCAGAGTTACAGTGGCCTTTGACAGGCTCCTTTGATGAACAAGAGATAGGATTTCTTCAGGAAGTTGTTAAAAAGACGCAGTAGACAATCTATATTTGACTCCCTCTAACTTGGCAGAGGGAGGCCAAACAGAGGCAATTAAAAAAGGATGCTAGAAAGCGAGGTATGCAGACCCTTACACAGATGACTGTTGCTTATTATAAGGAGAAGCAGGAAAAAGGGATAGAATGTGCAGATAAGTGATTTCGGTTGCAAATTGATAGGTCCTATATGGTTCAGGAAGATGGGGATACTTTTATAGAGACCCTATTAGATACCCGACTACCGCCACCATATGTCCCAGAACGGATATACCAAGTTGTTACCCATCGGCAACAACAACCTGCACAAGGTGCACCAGCCCCTATGGCTGTTACACCTACCACCCCTGTTAATGTACCCCCTACTCCTTCCCTTTCATTACAATCTCTGACTGCAGCAATACCTGTTACTCCAGTTCCAGTCATTCATCCTCCATTGTCACTAATCACTGACACACCAGTGCCCGGTCCGTGCGATCCGGAGTGGGGGAAGAAGAGAAGAAAGTAATAGCAGAACAGGCAATACGGTGGGTACGCAACCCAGTTTACAGTCTCGAGGATATATGGCAGTCGATGTGGGACTTCGACCCATTTACACAGCAACATGCCCTTAAACACATGCCCGCTGCCCTAATTGCCCTCTCGCGCACACACATCGAAACGGAAGCACTCCAAATACTATTTGATATTAAAAAAGGCACTTATGTGAATGACATGGAGCCGACCTCCGTGTACAGGAATGTTTCAACAGTACTGACTTATAGAGGTTGACCCATTTAGCACCTGGAAATTTCTGAAGTGGTGGATCAACATGGAGCAGTTACCAGACCGGCTGTGGCTGCCCGCTTTCAAGAACAATGGGTTTATACTCCATGGAAACAAAGTGAAGTTCTGGCCCTCAAGGCTACGTTTCCCTACCCTAAAAAAATCATGCTGCTTACTATAAAGAATTGACAGGGGCTGTCTCCTCTACTGTGATGACCCTTGCCGATATTGAAATGTTTTTTGGCCTAGTAGTTCCAGTTGACATTTGGCGACAGGTGTATACCCAAGACCATGTCGCCGAGTTGGGAGGAAGGTGGGATATGATTAAAAGTTGGGACCAAGATAGGAAGCCAGAAGACAAACCATGTGCTGAGTTACTCGCCTTGGCTGGTCGCATAATAACATATGCATACACTTAATACTCTCAAGAAAGTTAGTTGGGATAGATTGACTGCCTGTCGGCAGAAGAAAGATGAAAGTGTTTCTGATTTTTTCACTAGGTTTGAAGAGACATTTCTGTATTACAGTGGGCAGGATATGTCTACGAATGGGAGGAGTCTGTCTATTTGTTGATAGGTTTGTTACAAATATTCTTCCCAAAGTAATGTCTAAACTTTTAACAGCTGAGAGTACTTGGTCTATGTCTTGCCCCTCCGTGATATTAAATAGGGCCCAATATTGTGAGCATAGGGATAATGAAGAGAAAGAGAAAACTAACAACAAAAATGGGGATCTGAAGACAAAGGTATTATTACAACAGGCATACAGGGGTAACACTAGAGGATGGGGACCCCAACGACAACATCCATGCACGAGACAGCCACCCAGGAAACCTTTGGGACAGAATCAGTGTGCTTACTGCAAGAAAGAAGGTCACTGGCATAGCCAGTGCCCTGTACTTTTGCAAAAAGTTGTGTCCACTAGAGGAAGGGGTCCTGGAAATAGGGGTCCTGGGACAAATAGACAACACACTACGGCCTCTGTGGGCCGTTCCGACAATTATTTTGACGACACCCAGGAAGGACAGTACTACAATGGCGATTATGACGTTGATAATGTGACAGGCATGTCTTACAGCTGGGACAGCCAGGGACAGGGTAAGGGACTAGTTCACATACCTGTAGATCAGCGTGGCCGTTATGTCAAAGCGGATCTGCAAGGATCGACTAAGGAATTTTTGTTTGAAACAGGTGCTACAGAGAGCTCTGTTTACTGACACATGGTCCCTGAGGTGGCTCTGTCTGGCCATAATAATGTTTCGGTGGGTTTTTCAGAAGTACGAGTTGTAAGCGTCATCCCACACCCCCTTGCACTTACTGTTGGCCCTTTTACTGTAGACTCCCCATTTCTTTTGACATCCAATTGTGGTGAAAAATTGATGGGCTTGGACCTACTAAAAAAGTTGCATGTTACTATATATTGTTTGCCAGATGGTGTTTATATTACCATGTGCCTGGATGCCAGTACCAAACAATGTCTATCTAAGAATGCTCCGCTTCCACTTGAATTTGATCAAATACCACCAAGTTATGGGCCACTGGTGATACTGATGCGGTCTATTGCACAGACCCCCTGTTTCTATACAAGTGAAGGGTAATGTCATATTACCTGGCATTCCCTAGTATAAAATACCACAGGCAGGAGACCAAGCTCTTCTTTAAATTGTTCAGGATCTAATATGCAAAGGAGTTGTTGAAGAGACTATAGGTAACATATGGAACAGTCCTATTTTTCCAGTCCTAAAAAGGACGCCTTTAGATTCCCCCAATAGTGCTGATGATGTACATTGTTTTGGGATTTATTTGTGAGAGGTCAATAAAATAGTGGTTCCTGATATCACCATACTTTTAAAAATGATGCCATCTACCGTTAAGTTTTTCTCCGTTATTGATTTAAAAAACACATTCTTTAGCATTCCTATACACTCAGATAGCAGGTACTTGTTTGGATGTTTGCTAGCTGTCACAAATTTCTGTTTCTGTCGCGCTGCTCAAGGGTATACTGAAAGTCCTAGCATCTATAGTCAAGCACTGAAAGGTCAGTTTGATTCACTCTCGCTTTCTCCAGGTAATGCTTTGGTGCAGTATATCGATGATTTGTTGATTGCTTCTGATACGAACAAGGTTGCAAGGATAGTACGGTGAAATTATTGATATATCTGGCACACCATGGTCACAAAGTTTCTCTTTCAAAGTTTCGGTACTGTCAACAGGAGGTCACCTATTTAGGTCACCTACTGTCGAAGGAGGGTAGAAGGTTAATGCCAGAACACATCAGCACCATTAATAAAATGCTCTGTCCGCAAACTAAAAAAGATGTGCGTGCTTTTATAGGCATCACTTCGTACTGTCGACAGTGGATCCCTAATAATTCTTTACTAATCAAACCCCAGCTTGCGTTAACAATGAAAGACGTCCATAAGCCTTTACTTTGGATGCCAGATTGTCAGCGATCCTTTGAAGAATTAAAAACTGCACTTTGCTCTGCTCCAGTACTAGGTACACCTGACTACAACAAGCCCTTTGTGTTATACGTCCACGAGATGGCTGGTTGTGCTCTCTCGGTATTGACTCAAACACTTGTAGATAGACAGAGATCTTGCGCTTATTTCTCTGCCTTGTTTGTTCCTGTCGCAGAGGCCCTCCTGAGTTGTCTGCGGGCGGTCATGGCTGTGGCCACTTCCATCAGACAATCGGCTGGACTCATACTTTATACTGACCTCACAGTTATGGTACCCCATGCAGTGGACACACTTTTGAATAAAACAAGGACACAGCACCTCACCAGTGCACATCTTAAAGGCTATGAATTGACATTGTTTGCCAAACAAATCACGATCAAAAGATGTGCCACCCAAACCAGCCACGTTACTACCCCTCCCTTCCGATTATGATGCAGCTGACAAACATGATTGCATTTTCCGAACAGAGGAAGAGATGAAAGGACAGGTAGACTTGACTGATGTTCCCTTATCTGATCCCCGAGGAGAACCATTTGTCAATGGCTCTTGTTTTAAATTATCGGATGGCACTACCACTGCAGCTTATGCTATTACTACATTGTGCACAGTCGTATTGACATCACGAGTCCCCTATCAATCTGCCCAGGCAGCAGAACTTGTTGCCCTTATACGAGCTTGTGAATTGAGGGAAGGATTGGTTGTCAATATTTACACAGATAGCCAGTATGCATTTGGGGTTGCACATACCTTCGGGCAACTATGGGCAGAGAGAGGGTTTCTTACCTCCCATGGTACTAAGATATAACATGGACACCTGATATTACGATTCTTATCTGCACTAACACTTCCTGAGAAAATAGCTATTGTGAAGTGTAGTGCCCACAAGAAAGTGACAGATGACATAGGCAGAGAAAATGCGTTTGCTGATCAGACAGCCAAAGAAACTGCTCGGAGTAAGATAAAGAGAATTGATGGGTTCCCGAGAACACCGTGTTTGAAAACACAGTTGAAAGTGTGAAAGAGATACAAAGTGAGGCCACGGTGGAAGAATTAGCAGTGTGGCAAGACAGTACAGCACGTTTAGATGACAAAGGGTGTCGGATTGATTTTCCTGGAGAACAGAAATGGATGTTACCCGATGCATATGTGCTCCCTGGGGTTACTATGGCTCATGGCCCAGATCATATCAGCGCAAAAGGTATTTGTAAATTATTGGCCCCAGTTTGGCGTAACGATAATATTTCCAAGATCGCTGCACATTTAGTGAAATGTTGCATGATTTGCATGAGGCACAATCCACGAAAAGGTACCCCCACTCCATCCGGTATCTTTGCACCACCTACATTCCCCTTTGAAGTCCTTCAAATGGACTTCATTGAGCTAGAATGTTGTAACAATCTCAAGTATGCCCTAGTGGTTATATGCACTTTCATTCAGTAAATCGGTTGAGGCTTACCTCACAGAAGACAATACAGCCACCACAACTGCAAAGGTGCTCATTAAAGAGTACTTACCATGATTCGGAATGCCCAGAATTATCTGGGGTGACAACGGGTCTCATTTTAATGGGAAAGTAATTAGGCTAATATGTGAAGGCTTGCATATTAAGCAGAAATTCAATGCTGCCAATCACCTGCAGTCAGCGGCCCTTGTCGAGAAGTACAATGGTAGATTAAAACTGAAATAGGCACAAATTCATTCAGGAGAAAACAGGTTTGAGATGGCTAGATGCTCTTCCGTTAGCTCTTTTGTCAAATAGGACTACAGCACATTCTAGAACTGGCTTATCACCCTATGAGATTGTTTTCGGCCGCCCAACGAATGCTTGGGGTTCCTCGGGCCTAAAAGATATTCCAATATTGAATATCCTATATTGCTTGATTATCTTGGGCAATTGATGGAAAGTTTGCGTTCTATTCACCAACAGGTGCAAGACTCTACCTCCTAAACCAGAGGATCCCAGCTGCAGCATCCAGTCTGGAGATTTCGTACTTATCTGTAATTTTCAGAGGAAGAAAAAATTGGAGCCTAGATGGAAGGGTCCTGAGAAAGTCTTTCTGGCTACACAGATGGCTGTAAAAGTTGCTGGTCGAAAGAATTGGGTCCATGCCACCCATTCCAAAAGAATGCCTTTGCCGTTGTCTTATGATCAGTGGGTCAAGGAGGACATAGAAGACGTTGAATTTGAACAGGTGCCCAGGTTTGTGCCCTTTAGTGACTCAAAGTTGGTTTAGACACAAACATACAAGGAGAACGACAATGTTTTGAATGAGGCTGTCCCACCAGAAATACGAGCTATCCAGGAGCCTCTGTTCAGTGATCACACAGTGCCTGGAACCACTAGGACCAATTTAAGTCAGCGGACAAGGACCACCGAGTCGAGGAAAAAGAAAAATTTGGGATGGACTGAGTAAGGTAGGAAAGTACTGAGTAGCAGTACCGACGAAGGAGTGGAGTATAGGAAAAATTGCATCTGTTTTGCTCTTCTTGTTTGAGCATTAGTCAGGAAAGCATACTTTGAAAGTATATCACTTTTATCAGCGTGGGATAGATTAGGAAAGATTTTAGGACAGAGCAATCTCCCTTGCTGGTGCTCAAGAGCGTCAACTGATTGATAGACAATGGGAGCCTGTACCAGTGAGGCTCTGACGGACACTGGGAACATTCACATTTTCTTGATTCTTTTTCCCCTTTGTTCATTATGTATCCTTTTGGTAGAAAAGTTAATGAGGAGGATCAGCCAATTGCCACTATACAAAGCAGTACGATTTGGCCTATACGAAATACAGTTGTATTTGTTATCGTTTTGGTAACAGTGGTAATAATAATATGTGGGGTATCGTGGTTTCTGGAAGGTGCACATAGTGTACCCACACTTAAAGTAGGTGAAGGCATTTCCCCGAGACGCAATACGCAGGCTGCACCAGATAATGTGTTTGTAGAAACGCACAGGAGATTTTTGGGAAAAGGGACCGCCTGCTATCCTACTCCATTAGTCACTAGCCTTTGGCCTGCACACCCATTGTCGCTTGTTAATTACACATACACTCGGCCACCTCAGTTTGTGGAGGTTAAGGGAATGTTTGAATTTGGTTATCCTGGACCATGTCTGTATCATCAAAAACCACAGGGTAAGGGTTCTCCGGGTTGTGATAACAATACATATTGTGATCATTTTTATATGGAAGAATAGAATATAACACTAGTGGGTTGGTTATTATCCTGCTTGTTGCCCCATAGTGAACAGTACAGATATTTCTTTGTACAACAATTGTTCAGGGATAATACTGTACAAAAATACCTTTTCCCTAGTGAATAAGAAAGATCTGAGCACTTTGGAAATGAATTCCAGATATGCTGCAGTGAATTATGAGGGGCAGATATATGCACATCCAGGGTTTTTCTTTCTGTCCACTGGGACTTATTCCAATGTCTATAATGCGACAGATGATGTGACTCTTGGAATGGTACTGCCTTTGGGCGTTCCATGTAAATATGCTCGACAAAGAACAAGATGGGTGAAAAGGACACTAATAAAATAATTTTGTGAAGGGGTAGCAGACTTGGAATTGAGCACCTACAGTAATGGTATCACATTTGGATACATCTTCTCCTCCATCTTTACATTGGGTGGCACTGCTATGGCCAGGGGTGAGAAAGCTAGGGAATATTTTTTATGTAAGCCACAAATTCTATCCAATACTACAGTGGCAGCCTTGATAGATAGTACTACTAAGTTCGAAAGCATGCTGGTTTATTTGGAACAGACTGGATATGTGGTGGATTTTATCTTGGCAAAGAGTGGTAGAGTATGCGCAATACTTGCCAATCAGTGCGTTGTTGGTATAGAAAATTTGGAAAAGAGTATGACACAACACATTATGGACATCATTGATAACGTCAAGTGGCTAGAAAGTGGAAACTGGGGTTGGTCTCTTTTGGGTAATTGGGGTTGGATCCCCAAGAAAATTATTATTTTTAAAGTAGTGCTAGTATTCTCTTGTATCCTTATTCAATGCCTTCCCCTCTGTTGTTTCCATTGTGCCACTGTTTTCACGCCCAAACAGGAAACATCAGCCCGTTACCTACGCTGCTATAGAAACTACTCAGTTCGAAAGCATGCTGCTTTATTTGGAACAGACTGGATATGTGGTGGATTTTATCTTGGTAAAGAGTGGTAGAGTATGCACAATACTTGGCGACCAGTGCGTTGTTGGCATAGAAAAGTTGGAAAAGAGTATGACATAACACATTATGGACATCATTGATAACGTCAAGTGGATGGAAAGTGGAAACTGGGGTTGGTCTCTTTTGGGTAATTGGGGTTGGATCCTCAAGGAAATGTATTATTTTATAGTAGTATTAGTATTCTCTTGTATCCTTATTCAATGCCTTCTCCTCTGTTGTTTCTATTGTGCCACTGTTTTCACGCCCAAACAGAAAATATCAGCCCGTTACCTACGCCGCTATGATGCTCCAAGCTGATATCGATGATCTTATGAATATAGATGAGGGAATATTTGAGCGGCCAATCCCTCCTTGCTGTCCCAATTTCTGATGTTGACTGGAAAGTGTGCACATAGCTTCACCTTGATTGCATATCTGATTTTGATGCTCTATCTGCTTCTGATGATGTTACAGTTGCCTTGTCTATGTGCATGTTTTCCCTGTTTTTGCATACCAGAAAATTTCTTTAGCTCATGTTAAAAGGAGAATTTGTTAAATTATGTTTTTTGATGCTCACGTAATGCCATGTATATGTAAGAATTTGCAGCGCCATTTTCTCTTTTAGACTCCATTATGTGTGATGTTCGAAACTAATCTTTCCCTGTTCCAAGAAAACACCCTTTGCTAAGTTTCATTTCTGCAACAAAGAATAGTGCCAGTGCATAGCTTTCCCACTCGATAAAGACCCTCTCCCACCTGTCTGGCAGTTTGATCGCAGCCCAGGGTGGAACGGCCTTGAAAATATTCTGGGTTGTGCAAGATGCAAAAGTGCAAACCATGTTTTTGCTGTCCGGGCACATCTGTTTGGAAAATTCCACTGTGGGCTTGTTCTTAACTATGATCCGCATATTGTCCTTGATCGAGGACAACATCCCCTGGGTGCACTCAGAATAATATGAATCATAATACAACAATATATGCAGGTTCATTCCATGTTTATTTTCTTGTTTTCAAACATACATTTTTAATTCTTCATTTTTTCATGAAATTTCTTAATAATCTGCCCAATGCATTTCGGGCAACACCCTTCGTCAGGGGCCTATTTCTGCAAATGAGTAAACACACAGCAATTATAAACCTTTTTGAGTTCTTCCTCGAGCTTATGATGTTTAAACCCATTAATACCTTGTACTCCTATTGTTACAGAATTTTACCAGGTGAAATCGTTATAAAAATCAAAAAAACGTGAATGTGTAAATATTATCTTAGCGTGGTTCATAACAAACATAAAAGAACCAAAACTTGAGCAGGCATATATGCCGTAAAGACAGTGATTTCAGAAGCATGTGCATTGGAAATTACAATCAAACCATCGTGTAGCCTTTCCTGTATTTCCCGGTGATATGATTCAAAGCGTGCAATATGAAGCAAGCAATAAAGTATAGTGACTCAAAAGCTAAGGTTGTATGGAAACACCGCTGTGTTTCAAAGAATTCTCCATACGTTTTAAATCAGCCTGTGAATCAATATTCAAAAGTCATTGTTAAATATCATTCCGAAATCGCAGTGACTAGATGGTATACATACTACGAAAAAGGATGATTAGATCAACTTACGTTTTTTTCAATACTTGGCCCGTAGTTCCCGCATTAAAAGAAACAAGCGTAAAGATAACTGTCAAAGAAAGGAAACAGGAACGTTAAGTATCGGTGTCTATTACCTTGCGAGACAGTCGTAAACAAACTTCTCTTGTGTGGAGACGCTTACCCGGTGCTTATGCATGGAGGATTCTCCATTCTGACATTCGCTATATTGGAACTCGACGCCATGTTTGTGTTCGCTGGTTTTTAATCTACTTCCACGGAGTTTGTGACCCGTAACTGATAAAAAACGACAACAGACTATACATCGTATGTGATAGAAAGACAGAAAGAAAGAACCACGATATAGTAAACGAACGGAATTACAGGAACTTCTGAACTGCGCATCACCCTCCAGTGCCAAAAAGTTTAAAATGAATTTAAAATAAATTACTGAAGAATAGATGATGGTAATATCTTAATTCTGTAACGGATGTTCTAAAGTTAATATGTAGTGCGTAATGTGCTATCAGCGGTTATACATGACAGAAAAATTATAAATGATACATGATTTCATTCTAATAAAGCATGTTAGACTGGTTGAAAAAACATTCAAAAGAGGTTGTTTTAAGAGTCATAAAAAATCAATTCAGGTCAAAACGTTAATTGAGTCCTTTTGGATGAACTGAGCTCAAGAAGTTGATCCAATGTACTTCTCTCCTCAGAAGGTGTTGTGTATTGTCTCTTCCAGGAAAAAGCGTACTTGACTGGGGTTATGGTTGTGGGAATTAAAATGTACCGCTATTTAGGGTTTAGGGTTCTTAGTACGAATGTTACTTTTGTGTTCTGTCAAACGTATCTTTATCTTACGTTCTGTTTTTCCCACGTAGATCAGTTCACATGGACACTTTATCATATAAATCAGGTTACAACTGTCACAAGTGGCCGTAACCCTCAACTTTATCGGTGTACCTTCTGGAGGATGTAGAAACTGGGTTCCCTTGATAATTGCATTGCAGTTGCCACAATTGTGGCACGGCAAAGTTCCCTTGTGTGTCCTGTCAAGACGATCCTCCTTTTGATTTTAAATTTACTTTGAGATTCCGCGTTCGTGAATAAGCAAATATTGGAGGTCTTGAAAAAATTCCCCTGAAGTCTTCTTCCAACATTAACAGTGGCCAGTGGTTTAATATAATTCTTTTGATGTTTTGACTTTTGGTAGAGAATTTAGATACGAATAAGATTCTATTTTCCTCTTTAACCCCTTCCATGCCCATGACGGAACGGTTCCGTCATGAGCATCGGTTGCGCTGTGCTCATGACGGAACCGTTCCGTCATGGCCCCGCCCGCGCTCGAACCCTTCAGCACCGCGGGGGAATTCCCGCCGCGCTGAAGGGGTTAATTGTTTTACCTTGTGTTAGTAGTGTTTCTCTTTTGAGTTTTTCAACTTTGTTTACCACATCCTGTAGAATTTTATCGGGGCACTCTCCCTCCCGAAATGTTTTGACCATGTTCAACATACTTTCCTTGAATGATTTCTCCGAAGATGAAATTCTTTTCAAATGTAACAGTTGAGAAAATGGAAGGTGGCGTTTTAATGATGGTTGATGGAAACTTTTAAAGTGTAGTAAGTTGTTTCTGTCAGTAAGTTTGGTGTATATTGTGGTGTTCAGTATACCATCTATGTTACAAATCTTTACATCAAGAAAGGTTATTTCTTCTTTGTGTATGGTATGGGTAAAACCAATTCTGTCATTTACTCCGTTGAGTTTTTCTATCGCCATTTCCAACGAGGTTTCAGATCCTTTCCATAGAATAAAGATATCATCAATGTACCTTTTGTACATAATCAGATTCTCTGTCCATTCATGTTTACACAAAATGTTATCCAGTTCAAACCGGTACATAAAAATACTTGCATATGCCGGTGCTGCACAATTTCCCATTGAAGTGCCTGAGGCTTGGATAAAATATTCATCTTGCCACTTGAAGCAACTGTTGTAAAGAGAAAAGTGAAGAAGGTCCATTAAAACACATTTAGGTCATGGTCATTGTCAGTCAATGTCAAAAAAGATTCCACCGCTTCCAGCCCCAGATTGTGGGGAATGGATGTATACAATGATTTAACGTCAATTGTACATAAAATAATTTCTTTGGTATAATTAGCTTTATGATCTTCTAAGATATTCAAGAAACTGGTGGTGTCTTTGATGTAAGTTGACATGGATTGAACAATGGGTTGTAGGTGCTTATCTAAGTATTTTCCAATGGGTTCATGTATGGTATTTATGGTTGAAACTATTGGTCTGCATGGTGGTTTGTGAGGTGCTTATGTATTTTAGGGATCATGTATATATACAGAAGTGCTGCATTCTTCTTCAATAAGAATTCCTTTTCTTTTATTCCAATTGTGCCACGATTTATTGCTTTTTCAATGATAGTACTGAGAATTTTGATGAATTCTTTGGTGGGATCCGTACTGATTTTGGTATAAATATTTGTGTCGTTGACGTGTTCATTAACTTCTGACAAATAGTGATCCGTATCCATAATTACCATGGCGCCACCCATATCCGCTTGGCAGATGGTAATATATTGATTATTTACTTTAATGCTTGATATTCCTTTTGATTAAGATTTGTAGTTTTTGTATTAGGCTGTTTGAAAATCCTTTCTATGTCTTTGGTAATGACTTTTTCAAAGGCATCCAAAACCTTATAGCTTATTGGTGGCATGAATTTACTTTTCGTTCTTAACCCCATTAGGGTGTCTTTGGATGATTCTTTGGTTTGTTCCACGATATTAGTGAAAAAATGCTTTAATCTTAGTGATCGAAGAAATTTGTATATACAAATTTTTGTTTCCAGAACGTTTGAATGGTATGTAGATACATACGATGTTCCCTTTTGTAAAACTTTTGTAAAACTCTCAATTGTAGGTTGGTTATAGTTTGTTTGGAAATATTTATTACTACGTTTTTTGACTCGCATTCTTTGACACCGTGTCTGTTAGTTTTTTTGATTTTATTTCTCCCGTGTTCCCTCCTGGTTCTTCTGGTATGGATTCTGTTGCTAAAAAAGAAGCAGTTTTAGTAGATGTTTCTGGAGGTAGTCCACTTGATGTGGAAGGTGTTTCGCCTCGCCTATTAAATTCTCTTCTCTCCGTTGGTGGCCTTTTTCTAAATAATGAGTCTTCAGATGTATCATCAGTTGATCCCCCTGTATGTGTTTTTTGTTGTTGGCGGCATTTTGCATAAATCTCCACCCAATTGTAAACCTCACCTAGTTTCTAATCCAGTGTGTCTCTTTTAAATTTTCTGATTTTCCGTTCGTTAATTTCCTTTGTATATATATCAAGCTGTTTATTGATATCATCCAATACTTCATCTAATTCCTCTTTGGTCAAAGTTTGACTAAGTTCATGTTTGATTTGCATGGTTTCTTTATTTAAGTCTTCAATCAGTTTTGCTAGTTCTTCGATTATTAATAAGATTAGATCCAACGAGCATTTATTGAGAATGTTATGCCACTTTTCCGTAAAGCGAGGATTGTTTTTGCATAGTGTTGATTTGAGAGAGATGCGTAACCCCCGTGGTATACTCTGTACTTTATGGTATCTAATGAGGGTGCTGGCGTGTAATCGTTGGTTTACTATTCAAGGATCAAGGATAATACGCGGATCACAGTATATATAGCACCCTCGCACTCAGGAGGGGCCACCTGGATGCACCTACCTACCATTAATACCCAAAACTTAACCATTTTTAGTAACATTAGGAGTGCGAATACCCAAAAAAAAACAATTCGTGTTCTTAACAAACCATGCAGTGTACATAATGTATAGTTATACTTACTGTTCCTCAGTTCCGTCTGTAGTTTCTTACGAGACTGTGCAGACGGAGCCCAGCTCTGAGCGCGTATTAATAAATTATTATTAGTGTATATTCTCCACTGTTTCGCTGACTCTTCATTTGGTATGGAAGGCTGAGAGGTGGTCTGTGGTGACTCGGGTGGCCCTAAGCGGGTCACTTCCGTCTGGACAAAGTTCAATGTTCAGTCCTCTTCAGAACGGACAATGTAGCAGCAGTCCGGTACGTCAATCATCTTGGGGGGAATTCGATTAAAAGCCCTGTCGGACCTTGCTCGGACTCTATGGGGCTACTTTTTAACCAATTGTATTTCCCAGGCGGGGACTCTATGGGAGTACTGTTTAACCAATCGCATTGTCCTGGCGGAGGAACACCTGCTGGGCCGGACCAACCAGATATTAGTTGGGCCTCGCGCCATTGAAGTCTTTGAAAATTGCACCCCCAATTTTCCAACAACTCCAAGAGCATTTGGGCCCGTTCTCCATGGACCTCTTCGCGTCCCAACTAGACAGGTATTGCAGCTGGAGACTGGACCCCCAGGCCGTAGCCAAGATTGCCTTCCTTCAGGACTTGAGCATGGAACGAGCCTTTGCATTCCCTCCGTTCGCGATAAAAATGTGATTGCCAGTGCAAGTGTGCAGACAGGGGGTGGACCTAGTGGTGATCACCCCAATCTGGAGGTTGCAAGCCTGGTTTCCAGTGATGATGGAACTTTCATGGGATTTTCCAAACCCTCTATCCCTGTGTCTGGATCTCCTGAGGGACCCTTAGGGCAACCCTCACCCCCTGATGTTGGTGAGTTCCCTTCGCCTTATGGCATGGACGATTACTGGGAATGATAGAAAGTCTAGGGAATTTCAGCAGAGGCAGCCTCACTTTGCACCAGAGCCTGGGCAGATAGCACCACCAGAAGGTACTGATCCGCCTGATCTAGGTGGGTGTGCTGGTGTGTCCAAAACGAGCTGGATTCCATGGGGGCAGAAATTGTCCAGATTCTGATATTTCTGGTGACCCTGGCTTCTCAGGGCTTGGCCTACCATTCCATTAATACTTTCAGATCAGCTATCTCTACGGGACACTTGCCCATGGATGGGCATTCAGTGGAAGAACATTAGTTGGTATGCAAACTCCTAAGGGGTATCAGATTAACTCTTACCCCCAACCCAGGTACTCGGGCCCGATTCACAGAACTAACTTAAGACAAAATGCTAAACTTATTCCCATTTTGGTATTCACAGAAGGCACTTACTCATTTTGGTATTCACAGAAGACACTTACTCATCAATGAGTAAGTGCCTTCTGAGGCACTTGCTCATTTTGGTATTCACAGAAGGCACTTACTCATCAATGAGTATGTACCTTCTGAGGCACTTACTCATTTTGGTATTCACAGGGGGCACTTACTCATTTTGGTATTCACAGAAGGCACTTACTCATCAATGAGTAAGTGCCTTCTGGACATTACAGGTAGAGTATTCACTCCAGGAGGAATAACCTTTCATATTGCTTGCAGAACAAAATGTAATTCCGGCATAGTGTCTTATCCAGAGTTCCCAAAATGCTGAAATTATGTTTGGTTCGAGCTTTTAAATTGTACGAGGTGGTCATGGGAGAGTTTTGGCCTCAGGGGGAAAGACAATTGTTGATGGCTTTGACTAAACCTCACAGAGCGGTTTCCTCTCCTACAATTGCCAGATGGATCAGATGGGTAATGGGAGAAGCAGGAATTACCACCTCCCACTTTGGGGTGCATACTGTCAGGAACCAGAAGCAAGGCACCTGCAAAAATGGAGAGTTGTCATTACAAGTGGCAAACAACACAGTTGTTTGGTTCTCATTCATTCTTTTTTGTTGGTAGATACTAAATCTCCCATGAGGCAATGGGAGTTATTGTAGTTTGAACATAGCCTATTGGTGGCCGTTAAATACAAACGTGCGTAATTCTGAGTTGTTGGATCGTTTCCCGGAAGTCTTCTTACATGGTTCCCGACCTGTTGAATTCCATCCGCACCACTTGGTTGGCATTGAGCGGATTGCTGAACTTGGATTGTTTTCATCTCCAGCTCCAGTTTCCTTCGCAGTGCCCTGGGTGGTAACGGGGAGGATATCAAGTGCCATTCACTCTTGGAAGAGTTTTCGGATTTCAAAACAGGCGCTGCAGCGGCGCATCTAAAGGAGAAACTAGACTGTCAAAGAAGGTTGCAGTTTATTAACTTTATCTGTTTCTTTTCCTGGTTCGAGGCAGAATTCTATCGGAGGCAAGTGACTTTTCATAATGGTTCCTGTTTCTGGATATGGTTATGTGGTAATAACTAGGGATATTTAATATTTTTTATGTTCTTCTAGCTCATTAACTGACTTGCCCTTTCAGTATTTTCTATTGCTTGGTGTTGTACTTGGCCCTTTTTGGCAGGTTCACCCCTGAACTTTTTGCCTTAAGCTATGACATGGTGGTAGTGGTTTTAGGCCTCTAGGCACTTTAGCACCGTGGTCCAGTGTAAAGTGCATGCGCTCTCTGTGTACGTGTGGTGAGATGGGCCTGCCCTCCCATAGGAATGCATGGGGGATAAGTGTGTCCATGGTAATTCCTGGTATGAGATGAGTGCAGGGTCGAGTTTAGCATGTATGAGCTCGTGAGGATAAATGCTGCGCAATAGTGTACGCAGATTTATGGTGACTGGTGGAGAAATGCCACTTTTAGAGGTTGGTATTACTGTGTGCTATGTGCCTGCCTGCCTGATGTGAATTGCATGTCTGGCTTATGATTGACAGGAGCTGAGACATGTGGGTGGCTCCAGGAGGGGCAGGGTGAGTCAGCACTGAGCTGAATGGGACACCTGGAGTAAGATTAGTGGGAGGGGTAATCCCCTGACTCTGAATAGGGTGGTGCTTACCTAGTGAATGCTGGCTTCGCCCTCTGTGCTGTGTCTGATAGCGAGCCCCCACCTGACAAAGGGGAAGAGGAGCTTCCAAAACAAAGTGCTACAAACCCCCCTGAACCAGTTGCATCTGGTTCCCCCATGCCCTGCACTTTAGACAAAGGAGAAAGGGTTATAAGAAGGGGCTGTGACCCCATGATGTTGTTCAGTTCTGTACTTTGGCGCTGACCCTGCTGGCGCATGCTGCTGCTGGGGCCCAGGGGGTGCTATCAGGAGGGCTTGCCTCCCTGGGCCCTGCATTGCCCCTTTCTACCTAAGGACTTCCAGGACTCTTGGGGCACCTAGCGCCTCAGGAGTGCTACGCTTTAATTGAGGAAGAAGGAATCCCCGGCATAGGGATTCCCCTGCATCATTGCCCAGGAGAGCGGGAGCCTACCCCGCTTTATGGAAATCTTATATGCGGTTGCCCACCCCAGTTTTTGCTTATTACTCGATGGCGGGTGTCCACCACGCGTCTCGGCTGGTTCTGGCGGGTGCCCACCCTGCCAGCATCTTTGATCTCAGCGGGAGCCCACCCCGCGTTTCACCGCCGCGGCCCGATCTGCCGAACAGGAAGACAGGCAGCATAAGGCCTGGCGTGGGGCGGGACTTTCACCTCACCGAAGGAAGACCCGCCCGCCGGAGACACGAGAGGGAGAGAGTGCCACCCGGAGCCACACAGGCTCCATGTCGAAGTCCCGGGTCCCAGGAGGGGGCCCGGGTGAAGTAGGAGAGGCGGCCGAGGCCGCCGATGGCAGCGCGGGGCTCTGGTGAGTTAAGGGGAAGCCCCGCGTGCAGGAGTCGAGGTGAGGCTCTCACGGGAGAGAGCCCCGCGGGTTGCTGCGCCGCCTCCAATGCGAGGAAGAGAAGAAGAGCAGAGTCGTCTGCTCAGCAAAGAGAGTCCAGCCTCGAGAACAGCCCCGGTGAGTGGGGGCTGCAGAGGGCACACAAGGGGGACAGAGTGTTTTGTGCCCAGGAGAAGCCCATTGGACGGGGTGGCTCAGGCACTCTGAGTGCCAGTGCAAAGTTCACTTGTTGGCATGTTTGGTTTCAGAGCCCGGGTGGCTCCATCAAGGGGGCAGTTGTTCAGTTAGTTATAGGCCCGAGGGCCCCAGTGACTTGGGGCCATATCAAGGCACATTGTCGGTGCCTGGGCGGTCCCACAAGAGCGCAGGCCGCCAGAACGATGGTGGCATGTTTTGAAAGCCACATGGGGGCAAGGGGGGCACAGACGTGCTGGGCCCCCCTTTTTGAGTAATGTCACAGCTGCACTGCCATAGTGGGCAGCTGCAACGTGGGCACATTGATTGGTAGGGCCCCCGTGAGGGTCCAGAGGCACAGTGGTGCCAGTGATGTTCCAAGCTGCCCAGCAATCAGGGGGCAGCTGCTATGTTTAGGCCAGAGAGCATTTAGGAGTCCCAGGGGGGGACCCAGGAGGCATAGTGGTGCAAGTGCATTGCACACTTTTTGCTTCAGCTGCAAGTGGCAGCTTGGTGCCCTGACATTTTGGACAAAGGGCATTTGAGCCCCTTTGCGAAGGACAGTTGGCCAGGGGGGTCAGTGATTTATGCGATATTAGGAAATGTGATGCTTTACAATGATTCATGCCTCTAAATGTGTTTGGGGATGAGATTATGTGCGTAATGTGTTTATGCCAGTGAGATTATTTCCTACTATGAGAATACCCCTATGTGAGTGATGCTTAGGAGGTTAGGGTCTAAGATGTTAGACTGATGAGGTTGGCGTACAATGGATTTGGCGCCTAATGTGATACTGTGCATAATGTGGTTTATGTTACAGGCTGATGCTGAGTACAGTGGTTAATAGTAATTACTGGTTGTATGTTTGTGATATGTTTTACTTGTACCAAGTTCACTTTGTGATGTTTCTGACAGTGGTCCAGTGGGCCCTGCCAGGTGTAAATAATCCCTTGTAGATATGACCTAGTGCCAGATGGCACAATGTATATTAAGTGATTACTATTCTATTGTGTTATGAGAATCCAAAGGCTATTTTTGATATAACCTTGTGTAGAGTCCCTTTTGTGGTGTGCCTAGTATGTTCTTGCTGTGTGTGTTGCGCAAACGCTTTACACATTGATTCTGGGATAAGCCTGACTGCTCGTGCCAAGCTACCAAGGGGGTGAGCAGGGGTTATCTTTGGCGAGTAACTCCCTTGCCCTGACTAAAGTGGTGGTCTCCGCCTGGCTTTGGCGCAAGCCTTAGCCAACCAGAGATCCCATTTTGAACACTTGGTCAACCACGAAATCGGATTTCCTACGATCCTATCGAAGAGATATTGAATATGGTTGTGCACATGAACAAAGTTTACCAACCTTTTCCTTCCTTTCAAAGACTAAGCTTTTGTTTTTTTTATATATTTTGGTACTGAAGGATTCTGAATAACTTTGGTTTCTAATCCACCATTTTGTTTGGGGTGTTGTATACTGGAGACCTGAGCGAAAGTATTCAATTGTTCTGAGTTTCTTCTATGTGTGGAGTCTAATGGTTTTTCTGTTTTCTGGTTAACAGAAGGAGGAAATAGCTGTTTGGGGAAATTGCAATTACTGTGTGGGAGAAGTGCGAGATTACAGTATTCTTTTGGAGGTATGTGGCTTTCTTTCATTAGTGAGACTTACTGGGAGTAGTCTTATTCTTTGTGATATCCATTTCTCTTCTTTCAGGTCTCATTCCTTCTTCCCTACTGTTCCCTCCCTATCTCTTCCCTCGCTTGATTTACCATAACATTCTCTATTACATATCTGAATTGAGGGTATCAAGAGGTGGACCTATTGCGCATCGTTCGGATCCTTAGTTCTCACTTCCATCTTGCCAAGTGGAAATCTGGCACTTTCAGTTAGAGGTATCATGGCCTTCAAAGCCTTATCTCTGGGGGCAAGGCTGGAGGACATTCTGTTAAAGCACCAAAATACCCCACTACAGACCTAGGTAGCTGCACGACCTTTTCCAACATTTGTCCTACCTTGCTCTACATATTGGTTTTTCCACTGACCTTTTGCCTAGTTATGTGCCAAATAAATGTGTGGTTTTCTTTGAATATTCTATGTAAATACAGGTCACTTTACTGTCCTTTACCCATAAGGACCATATGTCACAACATACCGTATTTACCTTAAACCTTGCACCCAGCATTTGTAAAATCCTATACGATATGTTGTCCTCAATATCAAGCGACATTCCTCTACACGTTCGTGGATACTGCCACCATTTTACAATATTAACAATATATGCCTCTACTTGCACACCTACTACTTCTGATACTGAAACTTGATCCATGGCTGGGTTTGATGAAATCTTATTTAATTTAATATAACCATTGGCCTGATGTCATTCCCACACTTACGAGATTGTCTAAACCTACATGTACTATTACCAGCTGTGATGACGAATCTGTTCTCCCACTCGTTTTGGACGTAAAATTGTCCATCTCGAGTTTCCTAACATTGTCCCTTTTTAGTGTCTATGCCCCTTTGCAACTTCTCATAACCTCACCACACAGGCACTATTATCAGTACCGGGCCAAAGAGGGCAGAGTCAGCACTGGAAGCACGTGAAACGCCGAAGAGGTAGGAATGTTGTGAGGTGATACCAGTAACCGTAACAAACCAGACCGACCACAGTCTGCTAACTTCTAATTCTCTCCTCTCTCTATAAAGAGCGTGAACGACTGCCCCACTTACACCCGCTGTTGCCTACATTAATGGCGAACAGGTACGAACCGTTACTTCTTTATGTACAGCGTTACCGGGTCCCCGTGTACGTCATTTGTCTCGTGCCCTGAATAGACACACGTTCTTTATTTTGTACTCAATTCTCGAGTAATGTCTGTTTATGAATCGCATACGCGTAACTGACTAAACAAAGTCCCGATTCTACACATGTCTTCCACCCTTTGTATGAACAGCACTCGGAATGTGAATTCCCCTCGTAAGCACGATACCTAAGGAAAGAAAAGTAAACGGGTACTAATTAATTATTATTTTGTTAAACTAAATGAGTACCAGGTACAAGTTAGTCCTGTAGTTTTGTAACGTACTTTTACCGCGCACAGTTCAGAGACCTTTTTCCCAATCATAGTCTCGACTTCCCAGCCCCCGGTAACAAATAATAGATGCATGAAGGTGCATTATTCTAACTACCAACATAACAATTCAGCATGCTCTTCATGAGAAACCACACGACCCCCATATGCTAATAACTACTATTAGCTTCTGTTTTAAGTATTCCCTCTCTTGAGTGTTGTAAAGATTTTATGTATAAGATGTCTGTTACAGCTTTATAATCACAACAAGTAACAATACAATGGAACTACGTTTTTATGTAAAACATTGTTAATCCCTTAGAAATACCATCCTTTCATGTTTATTTACCATCCTCCAGCATATGACAAGATGGATTGTATGACTCTTACTCTGGTGGGAAGGAGGGACGAATTTTGCCATGTTTAGTGGGTATATTTACAGTTGCTCACTCTTTTTTAATAAGAAGAATTGCCATTTTCTAGTTGTTATAACAAGTTTTCCATTGTGTTGACATTCAAGAATAATAAGCAACGTCTGTATTTTATTAAGTATACACTTCTTCACAGTTTTTAACAAGGTCTGTTATGTGTTATTCCCTCTACCCTCTTCCCTACCCTAAAATTGCTCCAACGACTATAGGTTCTAATTGAACAGATACTCTTGGGATTAACAGATCTCACTCACTGGGAGACCCCCTGAATATTAGGGTCTTCTTCACCGTTTAGGTCCTGAAGAAAGCCCACTTGACCCTTCGGGGCACTTAAAGGGCTGAAACATGTCGACCTTTTTTATGGACACCTTTTTTTGCAGTGCACATGGCCATAATTAGCCTCTGAGTGCACACCGAAGACCTTTTATAACTTTCCCGCATCCAGTGTAATTAAAGATTCTTTACTGGTTCAACGGGATTTTTAACTTTTGGATATTTTTTTCACCACTTGTCACTTCACCAGAACTCACTTTTTTATTCTACGATCACTACTAGAACGACCAGTGGAACGACCTCCAGGTGGAGGAAGCATTGCACTAACCCGATGATGATGCTGTCACGTTGTCAATAACGAAGCGGAGAACGAAAATATACCGCTCAAATCGATCTTGACAATACGTGATTGAGGGTTTCTTAATAGTACCTTGTACTACCGTTGCATTCCCTGGTTCTTTTGGGACTAGTGATCCACTCCCCCTGAAAAGTAGCCACATTTTTTTTTTAAATAATCTTTATTACGCATTTTATGACAACAATCCCAACCCACCCCACCCCCCGGTCAGGGTAGAATGTCATTAAACCATACAAAATCATTTTTGATACATTGGTTGGAAAGAGACCAAAGTAAAATCAGCAGTTACTAAACAAGATTGTCGGCCACCCATTCTTTAAAGTGCAGCATGCGGAATACATATAATGACGAGACTGAGATTAATAATAATTGACTGAGGTAAAAGCCGACAATAATACAATATTAGATGTAAACAACAGACCATGCTACAAGGTGCAAAAGTACAAGGATAAATGTATTTGCAAGGCTAAAAGTAGCTAGTAAAAAGGGGCAACCAGGGCAATTCCTCTTATCATTCAAAGACCCCTCCAATTTCTAATCTAAATACGAGTGCCCAAATTAGCAGTCCTTTTTTCTTTGTTTTAACACCCTTTCTGGCATACATTGCTTTCTCTAGACTAAAAATAGCTAATAGGCGGGCGAGCCAGTGTTGGAATTGCGGGGGTTGTGGATTTACCCATGCTGTAGCTAATACCAATCTAAAAATCGTCATAGCAACTGCAATAAAATAATCTATGTCTGGGGTAAATGTTTCATCTATGACTCCAAGCACGATTACCTTTGGGCTCTGTACAACATTAAGATCTAGCTTAGTGCGAAAACAAATTGGATTTCATTCTTGAAAGAATTCAAAGAAGAACATGTTGCAAACATATGCACAATGTCAGCACTAAAAATGGATCAGTGCAGGCATTTAGTACCCAGTCATGAGCTCCACTTGGAAATTCTTGCAGGCATATAATAAAGTATAAAACAAGTTTTAAAGAACTGTACTTACAAATTGGCTGACATTAACACTGTTTGGGATAAGTCGAGGGCTTTCGCAAAATAATTTTCAGTCACCACCAACTTATCCTGCCATTTCATGCACTGTTTGTCGAGATCATATTTCATTTCACAATTCAACATCTGATAAATTGACCCAATAAGCATTCTGTCCTCGGTTATTAGCCGACCCACAAGGGTGGTCTTATGAAAACCCCTAGGGCCCCCCACTTTTCGACGAAAGGTAATCTCTTACTTGTAGATACTTAAAAAACTGGTATTTATGCAGAATGTTGTCAAAAAGTAGCCTCATTTATTATGCAATAGGATTATGAGTATCTCACAGCAGGATTACCATCTTCTGTATAATAACTCTGTACAAAAGTCACCCCTATTGTCATCCTTGGACGACAGGTCCACAGTACTTTTACACATCTAGGTAGAACACCTGAGGGTTCCCTTTTGGGTATATAAGCACCACATCTTCGCTGGGCAAATCAGAGGAGAAGCTTTCCTGCTGACACAAGACGCTGGAGTCCCTACACGCAGAAACGCCAGCACGCAGTGGTCCGATATCCCTTGCGGGATGTCCAACTCCAGACCAGAAGGTCCTTCGTTCTTTCCGGTCAGGTGATGCGATTGACTCTTTCCTAGAGGGATTCTTGGCTTCACACCTACATACATGCTAGGTACACTTAGCTAGGTTTCACACATTAGGAGTGCGCTTGATTATTGCTATGTATCCATATGCCTGCACATATTCACTGGTTTAGCACGATGGTAGAATTTATTTATGTGTATATCTCTCTGAGAAGACGTGAGCATGAGTGACTGAACTATCAATCAATCAAGACATTTGTAAAGCGTGCTACTCACCCGCGAGAGTCTCAAGGCACTGGGGGGGGGTGCTGCTACTGCTCGAACAGCCAGGTCTTGAGCAGCCTCCTGAAGGTTAATAGGTCTTCAGTCTGCTGTAGGAGGATGGGGAGGGTGTTCCAGGACTTGGGGGCGAGGTGGGAGAATGATCTGCCACCGGTGGTCGTTCTCCTGATGTGGGGGACGGTGGTGAGGGCGAGGTCGGCGGATCGGAGCTGGCGGTTCGGGGTGTAGAAGGGGAGCCGTTTGTTGAGGTATGTTGGACCGGTGTTGTGGAGGGCTTTGTGTGTGTGGGTGAGGAGCTTGAAGGTGATCCTCTTGTTGACGGGGAGCCAGTGTAGGTCTCTTAGGTTGGGTGTGATGTGGCTGTGGCGAGGGATGTCGAGGATCAGGCGGGCAGAGGCATTCTGTATGTGTTGCAGTCGTTTCAGTAGTTTGGCCGGGGTCCCCCCGTAGAGGGCATTTCCGTAGTCCAGTCTGCTGCTGATGAGTGCCTGGGTGACCGTTCTTCTAGTGTCAGTGGGGATCCACTTGTAGATCTTTCGGAGCATGCAGAGGGTGTTGAAGCAGGAGGATGAGATGGTGTTGACTTGCTTGGTCATGGAGAGTGTAGAGTCGAGGATGACTCCCAGGTTGCGTGCGTGGTCGGTTGGTGTTGGAGCTGTTCCCAGGGCAGTAGGCCACCAGCAGTCTTCCCAGGCTGAAGGTGAGGAGCCGAGGATGAGGACCTCCGTTTTGTTTGAGTTCAGCTTCAGACGGCTGTTCTTCATCCATTCGGCGATGGCTTTCATACCTTTGTGGAGGTTGGTTTTGGCGGTGACAGGGTCCTTGGTGAGTGAGAGGATCAGTTGTGTGTCGTCGGCATAGGAGATGTTGAGGTCATGCAGTCTGGTGACGTGGGCGAGTGGGGCCATGTATATGTTGAACAGTGTCGGGCTGAGGGAGGATCCTTGGGGTACAACGCAGATGATCTCAGTGGCTTCGGATCGGAAGGGAGGGAGGCGGACGCTCTGTGTTCTGCCGGAGAGGGAGGAGGTGGTGTGTAGCTGGTCTTCGGTGATTTTGCTCCAGCAGCAGCGGGGGATCTGTTGGGTGTGGTGGTGCGTGGTAGGCTTCTCAAAGGAGAAGTGGACGCAGCGATGATCGGTCCAGTGGAGTTCGGTGGTGTGGCTGAAGGAGACATGGGAGCTTGTGGAGAAAATGGGATCAAGCGTGTGTCCGGAGGAGTGGCTGTTAGTCGTGATGAGCTGTTTGAGTCCGAGGTTGGAGAGGTTGTCGAGCAAGGTGGTGGAGTTGGTGCCGTTGTTTTTCTCGAGGTGGAAGTTCAGGTCCCCGAGGAGGATGTAGTCCGTGGACGTAAGCGCGTGCGTGCTGTTTATACTTATAACAGGGGAAGTGTGTCCGAACCATGTAAGGACATGTCTCACCTCCCCATGTGATTCATAGCAGTACAGATAAAGGGGTATGTAGGAAGTTGCGAAAGGATAATCGTGTCCCAAGACTTTGTTTTTATCTACATAACACCTTAGGTATTGTTTTAGTGTTTGATTCAGACGCTCGGTTTGGCCGTCTGTCTGGGTATGGTAGCTAGTGGATAGGGCTGCTGAAATATTTAAGCCTGTAAACCACTCTCTCCAAAACTGTGCTGTGAATTGTGCCCCTCTGTTCGAACTGGATTACATTCTTTAAAGAATTCAAAGAAGAACATGTTGCAAACATATGCACAATGTCAGCACTAAACATGTAACAGCGCGGGAATTAAGTACCCAGTCCTGAGCTCCACTAAGCAATTCTTGCAGGCATATAATAAAGCATAAAACAAGTTTTAAAGAACTGTACTTGCAAATGGTCCAACATTAACACTGTTTAGGATAAGTTGAGGGCTTTTGCAAATTAATGTTCAGTCACCACCAGCTTATCCTGCCATTTCATGCAGTTTGTAGAGTTCATCTTTCATTTCACAATTCAACATCTGAGAAATTTATCCGATACGGATTGTGTCCTCGACTCACCAGCTTTTCGCTGCAGGTAATCTCTTACTTGCAGATACTTAAAAACTGTTATTTATACTGAATTTTGTCAAAAAGTAGCTTCATTTATTATGCATGAGGATTCTGAGTTTCCCACAGCAAGATTACCATCTTCTGTATAATAACTCTGTACAAAAGTCACCACTATCCTCATCCTTGGACGTCAGGCCCACAGTACCATTACACATCTAGGTAGAACACCTGAGGGTTCCCTTTTGGGTATATAAGCACCATGTCTTTGCTGGACAAACCAGAGGAGAAGCTTCAATGCTGACACGAGACGCTGGAGTCCCTACACGCAGAAACTCCAGCACACAGTGGTCTGATATCCCTTGCGGGATGTCCAACTTGAGACCAAGATGGAGTCCTTGATTCTTTCCCATCGGGTAATGCGATTGGCTCTTTCCTAGGGGAATTCTCGGCTTCACGCCTAGATATATGCTAGGTACACTTAGCTAAGGTTCGCACATTAGGAGTACGCTTGATTATTGCTATGTATGTATATGCCTGCATATATTCACTGGTTTAGCACAATGGTAGAAGTCTACCTTTTATTTACTCTCTCGGTGCTTGCAATCATATATATCTGTTTCTGTCTAATGGTTGTTGCAGCACACGTATTTTATACTAGACTATTGCTGGTTCAATAAATGCTTATTGAAAACATCCCCATCGTTTATTGTGTATATCTCTCTGAGAAGAAGTGAGCATGAGTGACTGGACAAAAAGTACTGTATTGTCTCCACGATCCCTGAAGGATCAAAGGTTGTCATGCTCGATAGTTGCCAGAAACTATTCGCTCCTTGGTAAGGTTAGGGGGCTTATAGTGGCACTGTGAGATAGCTGGTCCAAAGACTAGCATGTCTTTTGGGGGTGTCTGGAATCATTAGGGACACCAATCCCTTAGTTTATGTTGTTCTTATTTAAAGGTCAAATCTGAGTAGTTCAGTCATGCTTTCTCTACTCACATTTACCTAGAGACTTCTAGAGTGGGGAGGGAAAATCCCTCACATCTGAGTGGGTATACTCTCTGTATTGGCTGTCTGTTTATTCAAGCTTGGAGGATTAGAGTTCCCTACATTGTGCAATACCTTATCTCTTCTTCTATAAACCTCCACCTATAATGTCTCAAAGCACAGTCGCTGGTGCTAGTGGTAGTAGTGGTGCTACTAGGGAGGAAGCTGAGCAGGAAGGTGCTATAAACACTTCGGACAATTGCAGAAATGCACTTGCTATAAAATTAGAAAATTCTGGTCCCTCAGCCTTAGGCCGGACCGTTAATCTTCGTGATTGAGGCACATGAGGCATTCAGAACAGAAGTGTTCTATTCTAGGGTTGAATTCCCTCCTGCAGATGCACATGCACATACGTTTCATTCATATACTTCAGATGAATACTATCCATACGAGGACATAGAAGTTCCGTTAACTTACCAACTGTCCCAGACTATGTATCCTCGGGGTTGGAGTGATGCTAGTATGGGTCCACCTCTCAATAGCTCCAAGTCTGAATGCCATTACAGCACAGACTATTGGAGTGATTAAGTGGGGGAAGGAAAGGTAGGGATCGGCAGGGAGGGAGATCTGTAAAAGAAAAAACACATTTCATATCATGTTCTCCTCTCTGTCTCTCTAACTTAATCCCCCCTTCAATAAACACTTGCAATACTTGTAACAAAAAGAATAAGGCAAGTTCCGTATTCGTAGGCTCACTGTTCTGCGATACTTGCTACATGTAGTGAGGCAGTATGTACAACTATGAGGAGAGAAGAAGACCAAAAGGTTATAGGGCTGTTACCAACTGAGTTGACACTATTATCCTTTTGCAACTTCCTACATTCCCCTTTATCTGTACAGCTATGAATCACAGGGGAGGTGAGAAATGTCCTTCCATGGTTCAGACACACTTCCCCTGTTATAAGCATAAACAGGTAAAAAAAGAAATAAGGATACACATGCTATTCCTATCATTGCATCATGAATATACAGGCATCGGTATATGCAGTGTGGGTGTATTATTCTTCAACAAGTGAATACACCAAAGTCAGGGAGACTGATCCCACTTTTAGTAAATGTACATAAGAGTAGGTCGTAGCACACCAAGAAAAAAATCACTCTTGGCCAGAGTTTAGCTGCCTGAGTGGACCGCTCGCTGTCCGTATTCTTCAGAACAAAATCAAAGTTTAAATTTGAATCTTGTCGGCACAACCTTTTCCCTTCGCATGAGCTTCGGTTGAAACTTGCCAACAGAGAACACGCAGAACCACACTCATCTGAGTCCAGCCGGCCCTTACTTTTCCCTCCGCATGAGCTGCGGTTGAAACTCACCAACATGCAGAGCCAATACTCAAGTCAATTTTGAACCACAACCTCGCAGTTCCACAAAGGCTTATGAACCCTTGGCTCATTAGAATATTGGGTTATGCGATGAGCATCCTTACCGGACCGGGTCCCTGCTAATCTCTTCGTCCGTCAACTTCCGCGTCTCTACCTGATCATGCAGCAGGATGGGATATGAAGTCCCTTAACATCCGATTGTCAGTGTTCACGGACGCTTGACGGATCCTCCCTGGTGGGATTTGACACCAAGAACATATATGTTGGTTTAAAGGCACCCTCCCCCATACCACAGATAGAGTGAGACTCAGTCTGCTCAGCAGAAATGGAGCAACTTGGCCAGTCCTAGGTGATTACACACCACATCCAGAAATTGATACATTGCCAGCAGCAGACTTACGTCCACTTCACAAAGAAACAATAAAACATACATAAATCTTACACAGTGCGTAACGCAAACACTCACACTTCAACCTACAAGGGTCACTCAGCTGGTCAACTACAAGGGACCGCAACAAAAATGACCAGACAAATGCTGAATGCGATTATGGGAAGCATGCCTACTAAATGTGAGCAAATACCATTCTGGATAGCAAAGAAAATAGCACAGCTTGAGGCAGTTTCTCCACACACTGGGCCGTAAGAAAAACACAGAATACTGACAATTTGCTTGCCAATGGGGCTAGCTCCCCTGACAGAGGATTGTACCCCTTGGGGTACAGTTTTCACTGAAGTGTATACCAGAATACATGGTACCCCTCATATCAGAAGTATTGAAACAAATACTGAATGAGTACGTGGCAGAACCTGTCCTAGACTTAGGGATGAAATTGATAGGCAATTTTGCCCCGTTATCAACAATTATGTTGGCTAACATAAAAGGGGAGGCAGCAGCGGTGGCTATACGCCAACACCTGAGGGAATGTACTCATGCCCAACAGGAGCAAGAATTACCAAAAATTATTGAAGATACCTATGCGTCCCTGGGTAGAGATAATTTGGGAGCTAGGCCAGTGATACCACAATTGATGGGTAATCCAGAAAAGGATAACTCAAAGCAAGCACCCGATTCTTCTTAAACTAAATAGGACAAAAAACAAGCAAAATGCATCACAATCACGGGGTGGGTCTTCTCAACAGGAGTCTTCTGACAGAAAATATAACCTTAGAAACCGGGACAATATTAAAAAACCTGACAGGTATCAGGATACTGATATACGTCCCTCTCATTCCTTTCAGGGTTCATCAAAAACCTTGGATAGGGAAGGACGGTCAGAACACAGATCAGAAGAGCGAGTCAAGCCAAGAGACACACATCGCACTTCAGACTACATTATCAAAAAAGAAGATACACCCAAAAGTAAACCTCAATTTAAAAAGAAGAAGGTAGATGGCTTAAAAATAAGAAATGCCCAGGCTGCTGGGGACTCAACTATTGAATGGGGAATGGGCTCTGACGATGCTAGACAGTGCAGCAGAAGTAACAATAGCTTGCCAGAACTTGATGGAATTTCTGATGACAGCAGCGTTGAATGACCATATCATGGTGGAAACACGTGATACAAGAAAGTGTCCCACATCAGTTATACGAAATAACGCTCCAAATGGAGGAGGACATACTCAGAAAAGAGAAAGGTCTCTTTGGGAGAACATGACTTTTGAATATGATATCCTTTTGGTTGAAAGAGATTGGCCTCCTGAGTTTGTCATGGATTTCCCAAAGGGGGAAGAGGTAAGTTTACCAGCTTTCTCCGACCTCATTCCAGAATCACTAATACACATAGGCGCCAGGAGTGGACAGTAGCACTAGCTCCAGCATTATAGAGCAATCATGTAGGGTGGGATGGATTATATGATTTTACCACACATATAATTACTATACATGGCATAAAAACGCAAACATTATTATGCATGGGCCTCTACCAGGCAGCATTTTACCACACTTGTTATAGTAACGCAGATTCGTATGGACACATATAACAGCCCTTAACCACACATTCTTTAAAAAGTGGTAAGTTAAAACAGTTTACAACAGATCACTGTAAAGAATTTAAAGAATGTTTTGCATCTTTTTCAAAATTTAATGTAATAGTGAAATGTCAAACATACTTCGTATCCAATGAAACCATTGTGTGGAATGCATTTACACAACTTATGTGTGTGATGTATAATATATATGTACATTTACCAGAGGAGAGAATGTTGCCAAATGAATAATTTTTGTCAGTGAGTAGGGGGCGAAACATTACTTGTAACACAAAAAAGGTACTGGACAATGTCTTGTGGGATAGGAGTGTACAATTTTTACTTTCAGTATCCCTACAAAGTTTTCTCAAAGAGCATATCAGTGAATGGTTGGCTGTCTTTTACTTAATACCATTCATTTCATTCATGTTGTACAGTATCTGAGAGGCAGTTATAGAATTTTTTTACTAAGGTGGGTACATATCTCAGAGAAGGTGTTGGCCAGTGTCTTGGGGCTATATTTCTACTCTTACTCTGCCGGGTACTTACCTCAGGGAAGGTGTTGGCCAGTGTCCGTGGGCTAAATTTCTATTCTTACTCCACCGTGTACTTACCTCAGGGAAGGTGTTGGCCAGTGTCTTGAGGCTATATTTCTATTCTTACTCAGCAGGGTACTTACCTCAGTAAAGGTGTTGGCCAGTGTCTGAGGGCTAAATTTCAATTCTTACTCCACCATGTACTTACCTCAGGGAAGGTGCTGGGCAGTGTCTGGGGGCTAAATTTCTATTCTTACTCCGTGGGTTACTTACCTCAGGGAAGTTGTTGGCCACTGCTTGGGGCTAAATTGCTATTCCTAACTCGACAGGGACTTACATCATGGAAGGTGCTGGCCAGTGTCTGCGGGCTAAATTTTTGTCTTACTCTACCGGGTACTTACCTCAGCGAAGGTGTTGGCTAGTGTCTGGGGTCAGTTTTTCTATTCTTACAATGCCAGGGACTTACCTCAGGGTAGGTGTTGGCCAGTGTCTGTGGGCTAAATTTCTATTCTTCCTCCGCTGGGTACTTACCTCAGGGAAGGTGATGGCCAGTGTCTGGGGAAGATTTATATTCTTACTCACCTGGGTACTTACCTCAGGGAAGGTATTGGCTAGAGTATGGGGCTAAATTTCTATTCCTACTCTGCCAAGAACTTACCTCAGGGAAGGCATTGGCCAGTGTCTGGGGGCAACATTTCTATTCTTACTACACCGGGTACTTACCTCAGGGATTATTTTGTGCAGTGTCCGAGGACCAGTTTTTCTATTCTTACTCCACTGGGTACTTACCTCAGGGAAGGTGTTGGCCACTGTCTGGGGGCTAAATTTATATTCTTACTCCACCGGGTACTTACCTCAGGGAAGTTGTTGGCCAGTGTCTGGGGGCTAAATTTGTATTCTTATTCTGCCGGGTACTTACCTCAGGAAAGGTGTTGGCCAGTGTCTGGGGGCTAAATGTATATACTTACCCGACTGTGTACTTACCTCAGTATATGGGGTGCACATTTTCTATTCTTATTCAGCCAGGTACTAACCTCATGGAAGGAATTGTCCAGTGCCTGGTGGCTACATTTCTATTCATACTCTGCTGGGTACTTACCTCAGGGCTGGTGTTGGCCAGTGTCTGCGGACAAAGCAAAAACCAAAGGAAATGATGGACGGAGTGTTGAACATTGCAAGCACTCACCCCCAGTCAACTGATCTGGGTTTAATCCATCACCTTTCTTTAGCCCACTCTGCCACCTCAGTTCAGACATGGCCATATGCAAATCAGTCTGACCCTGTGCCTCATGGGAACAGTCCAGCCCGAACTGCCAAGCCATGTCTTCCCTGGACCGGAAACAAGCTTCCTAGGACCGGTTTCTGGCAGTTCAGCCGTCTTCAGCCAGGCTTGCTTGAATCCAGTGGCAAAGTGAGCAAGGGACTCACGTCTGAGCATACCCTGCCAACTTATGGCGAACAAAGCAAAAACCAAAGGAAATGATGGACGGAGTGTTGAACATTGCAAGCACTCACCCCCAGTCAACTGATCTGGGTTTAATCCATCACCGTTCTTTAGCCCACTCTGCCACCCCAGTTCAGACATGGCCATATGCAAATCAGTCTGACCCTGTGCCTCATGGGAACAGTCCAGCCCGAACTGCCAAGCCATGTCTTCCCTGGACCGGAAACAAGCTTCCTAGGACCGGTTTCTGGCATTTCAGCCGTCTTCAGCCAGGCTTGCTTGAATCCAGTGGCAAAGTGAGCAAGGGACTCACGTCTGAGCATACCCTGCCAATTTATGGCGAACAAAGCAAAAACCAAAGGAAATGATGGACGGAGTGTTGAACATTGCAAGCACTCACCCCCAGTCAACTGATCTGGGTTTAATCCATCACCGTTCTTTAGCCCACTCTGCCACCCCAGTTCAGACATGGCCATATGCAAATCAGTCTGACCCTGTGCCTCATGGGAACAGTCCAGCCCGAACTGCCAAGCCATGTCTTCCCTGGACCGGAAACAAGCTTCCTAGGACCGGTTTCTGGCATTTCAGCCGTCTTCAGCCAGGCGTGCTTGAATCCAGTGGCAAAGTGAGCAAGGGACTCACGTCTGAGCATACCCTGCCAACTTATGGCGAACAAAGCAAAAACCAAAGGAAATGATGGACGGAGTGTTGAACATTGCAAGCACTCACCCCCAGTCAACTGATCTGTGTTTAATCCATCACCTTTCTTTAGCCCACTCTGCCACCCCAGTTCAGACATGGCCATATGCAAATCAGTCTGACCCTGTGCCTCATGGGAACAGTCCAGCCCGAACTGCCAAGCCATGTCTTCCCTGGACCGGAAACAAGCTTCCTAGGACCGGTTTCTGGCATTTCAGCCGTCTTCAGCCAGGCTTGCTTGAATCCAGTGGCAAAGTGAGCAAGAGACTCACGTCTGAGCATACCCTGCCAACTTATGGCGAACAAAGCAAAAACCAAAGGAAATGATGGACGGAGTGTTGAACATTGCAAGCACTCACCCCCAGTCAACTGATCTGGGTTTAATCCATCACCGTTCTTTAGCCCACTCTGCCACCCCAGTTCAGACATGGCCATATGCAAATCAGTCTGACCCTGTGCCTCATGGGAACAGTCCAGCCCGAACTGCCAAGCCATGTCTTCCCTGGACCGGAAACAAGCTTCCTAGGACCGGTTTCTGGCATTTCAGCCGTCTTCAGCCAGGCTTGCTTGAATCCAGTGGCAAAGTGAGCAAGGGACTCACGTCTGAGCATACCCTGCCAACTTATGGCGAACAAAGCAAAAACCAAAGGAAATGATGGACGGAGTGTTGAACATTGGAAGCACTCACCCCCAGTCAACTGATCTGGGTTTAATCCATCACCGTTCTTTAGCCCACTCTGCCACCCCAGTTCAGACATGGCCATATGCAAATCAGTCTGACCCTGTGCCTCATGGGAACAGTCCAGCCCGAACTGCCAAGCCATGTCTTCCCTGGACCGGAAACAAGCTTCCTAGGACCGGTTTCTGGCATTTCAGCCGTCTTCAGCCAGGCTTGCTTGAATCCAGTGGCAAAGTGAGCAAGGGACTCACGCCTGAGCATACCCTGCCAACTTATGGCGAACAAAGCAAAAACCAAAGGAAATGATGGACGGAGTGTTGAACATTGCAAGCACTCACCCCCAGTCAACTGATCTGGGTTTAATCCATCACCGTTCTTTAGCCCACTCTGCCACCCCAGTTCAGACATGGCCATATGCAAATCAGTCTGACCCTGTGCCTCATGGGAACAGTCCAGCCCGAACTGCCAAGCCATGTCTTCCCTGGACCGGAAACAAGCTTCCTAGGACCGGTTTCTGGCATTTCAGCCGTCTTCAGCCAGGCTTGCTTGAATCCAGTGGCGAAGTGAGCAAGGGACTCACGTCTGAGCATACCCTGCCAACTTATGGCGAACAAAGCAAAAACCAAAGGAAATGATGGACGGAGTGTTGAACATTGCAAGCACTCACCCCCAGTCAACTGATCTGGGTTTAATCCATCACCGTTCTTTAGCCCACTCTGCCACCCCAGTTCAGACATGGCCATATGCAAATCAGTCTGACCCTGTGCCTCATGGGAGCAGTCCAGCCCGAACTGCCAAGCCATGTCTTCCCTGGACCGGAAACAAGCTTCCTAGGACCGGTTTCTGGCATTTCAGCCGTCTTCAGCCAGGCTTGCTTGAATCCAGTGGCAAAGTGAGCAAGGGACTCACGTCTGAGCATACCCTGCCAACTTATGGCGAACAAAGCAAAAACCAAAGGAAATGATGGACGGAGTGTTGAACATTGCAAGCACTCACCCCCAGTCAACTGATCTGGGTTTAATCCATCACCGTTCTTTAGCCCACTCTGCCACCCCAGTTCAGACATGGCCATATGCAAATCAGTCTGACCCTGTGCCTCATGGGAACAGTCCAGCCCGAACTGCCAAGCCATGTCTTCCCTGGACCGGAAACAAGCTTCCTAGGACCGGTTTCTGGCATTTCAGCCGTCTTCAGCCAGGCTTGCTTGAATCCAGTGGCAAAGTGAGCAAGGGACTCACGTCTGAGCATACCCTGCCAACTTATGGCGTACAAAGCAAAAACCAAAGGAAATGATGGATGGAGTGTTGAACATTGCAAGCACTCACCCCCAGTCAACTGATCTGGGTTTAATCCATCACCGTTCTTTAGCCCACTCTGCCACCCCAGTTCAGACATGGACATATGCAAATTAGTCTGACCCTGTGCCTCATGGGAACAGTCCAGCCCGAACTGCCAAGGCATGTCTTCCCTGGACCGGAAACAAGCTTCCTAGGACCGGTTTCTGGCATTTCAGCCGTCTTCAGCCAGGCTTGCTTGAATCCAGTGGCAAAGTGAGCAAGGGACTCACGTCTGAGCATACCCTGCCAACTTATGGCGAACAAAGCAAAAACCAAAGGAAATGATGGACGGAGTGTTGAACATTGCAAGCACTCACCCCCAGTCAACTGATCTGGGTTCAATCCATCACCGTTCTTTAGCCCACTCTGCCACCCCAGTTCAGACATGGCCATATGCAAATCAGTCTGACCCTGTGCCTCATGGGAACAGTCCAGCCCGAACTGCCAAGCCATGTCTTCCCTGGACCGGAAACAAGCTTCCTAGGACCGGTTTCTGGCATTTCAGCCGTCTTCAGCCAGGCTTGTTTGAATCCAGTGGCAAAGTGAGCAAGGGACTCACGTCTGAGCATACCCTGCCAACTTATGGCGAACAAAGCAAAAACCAAAGGAAATGATGGACGGAGTGTTGAACATTGCAAGCACTCACCTCCAGTCAACTGATCTGGGTTTAATCCATCACCGTTCTTTAGCCCACTCTGTGTCTGCGGACTAAATATCTATTCTTACTCTGCTGGATACTTCCTTCAGGGAAGGTGTCGCCAGTGTCTGGGGCTGCTGGGTACTTACTTCAGGGAAGGTGTCGGCCAGTGTCTGGGGCTAACTTTCAATTCCTACTATGCTGGGTACTTACCTCAAAGAAGGAGATGGCCAGTGTCTGGCAGCTAAATTTCTATTCCTACTCCGCTGCGTACTTACCTCAAGGAAGGTGCTGGCCAGTGTCTGGGAGCTAAATTTCTCTTCTTACTCTATCGGGTACTTACCTCAGGGAAGGTATTGGCTAGTGTCTGGGGCTAAATTTCTATTCCTACTCCGCCGGGTACTTACATCAGGGAAGGCGTTGGCCAGTATCTGGGGTCCAGATTTTCTAGTCTTATTCAGCCGGGTACTAACCTCAGGGAAGGAATTGTCCAGTGCCTGGTGGCTAAATTTCTATTCTTACTCTGCTGGGTACTTACCTCAGGGCAGGTGTTGACCAGTGTATGGGGGCTAAATTTATATACTTACTCAACTGTGTACTTACCTCAGGGAAGGTGTTTGCCAGTATCTCGGGTGCACATTTTCTATTCTTATTCAGCTGGGTACTAACCTCAGGGAAGGAATTGTCCAGTGCCTGGGGGCTAAATTTCTATTCTTACTCTGCTGGGTACTTACCTCAGGGCTGGTGTTGGCCAGTGTCTGCGGACTAAATTTCTATTCTTACTCTGCTGGGTACTTACTGCAGGGAATGTGTCGGCCAGTGTCTGGGGCTAACTTTCAATTCCTACTACGCCGGGTACTTACCTCAAAGAAGGAGATGGCCAGTGTCTGGCAGCTAAATTTCTATTCCTACTCCGCTGCGTACTTACCTCAAGGAAGGTGCTGGCCAGTGTCTGGGAGCTAAATTTCTCTTCTTACTCTATCGGGTACTTACCTCAGGGAAGGTGTTGGCCATTGTCTGGAGGCTAAATTTCTATTTTTACTCCGCTGGGTACTTACCTCAGGTAAGGTGTTGGCCAGTGTATGGAGGGAAAATGTATATTCTTACATCGCCGGGTACTTACCTCAGGGATAGTGGTGGCCGGTGTCTGGGGAAAATTTCTATTCTTACTCCACGGGTACGTACCATAGGGAAGGTGTTGACCAGTGTCTTGTGGGCTAAATTTCTATTCTTACTCCGCAGGGAACTTACCTCAGGAAAGGTGTTGGCCAGTATCTGGGGGCTACATTTTCATTCTTACTCTGCCGGGCACCTACCTCAGGGATGGTGTTGGCCAGTGTCTGGGGGCTCAATTTCTAATCTTACTCCACCAGGTACCTACCTAAGGGAAGGTGTTGTGCAGTGATCTATGGTCAGATTTTCTATTCTTACTCCACTGGTTACTTACCTCAGGGAAGGTGTTGGCCACTGTCTGAGGGCTAAATTTCTATTCTTTCTCGACTGGGTACTTACCTTAGGGAAGGTTCTGGCCAGTTTCTGGGGCAAAATTTCTATTCTTACTCTGCCAAGTACTTACCTCAGGGAAGGTGTTGGCAAGTGTCTGGAGCTAAAGTTCTATTCCTACTCAGCTGGGTACTTACCTCAGGAAAAGTGTTGGCTAGTGTCTGGGGCTGAATTTCTATTCTTACTTTGTTGGGTACTTACCTCAGGGAAGGTGTTTGCCAGTGTTGGGGGTCTAGATTTTCTATTCCTACTCTGCCAGGTACTTACCTCAGAGAAGTAGTTGGCCAGTGTCTGGGGGCTAAATTTCTATTCTTACTCTGCCGGGTAGTTACCTCAGGGCAGGTGTTGGCCAGTGTCTGAGGAAAAAGTTTCTATTCTTACTCTGCTAAGTACTTACCTCAGGGAAGGCATTGGCCAGTGTCTAGGGCTAAATTTCCATTCCTACTCTGCTGGGCACTTACCTCAGGGATGGTGTTGGCCAGTTTCTGGGGGCTAAATTAATATTCTTACTCTACCGGGTACTTACATCAGGGAAGGTGTTGTGCAGTGTCCGAGGGACACATTTCTAATTCTTACTCCACTAGGTACTTACCTCAGGGAAGGTGTTGGCCACTGTCTGGGGGCTAAATTTCTATTCTTACTCCATCAAGTACTTACCATAGGGAAGGTGTTGGCCAGTGTCTGGGGGCTACATTTCTTTTCTAAATGTCTATATCTACTCTGCTGGAGACTTATCTCAGGGAAGGTATTGGCCTGTTTCTGGGGGCTTAATGTCTATTTCTACTCTGCCAGAGAAGGTGTCTGGGGTCTGGATTTTCTATTTTTATTTAGCAGGGTACTTACCTCAGGGCAGGTGTTGGCCAGTATCTGGGGCTAACTTTCTATTTATTGTCCGCCGAATACTTAGCTCAAAGAAGTAGTTGGCCAGTGTCTGGGAGCTAAATTTCTATTCCTTTTCTGCCGGGTACTTACCTCAAAGAAGGTGCTGGCCAGTGTTTGGGAGCTAAATTGGTCTTCTTACTCTTCTGGGTACTTACCTCAGGGAAGGTGTTGGCCAATGTCTGGAGGCTAAATATTGTGCAGTGTCTGACAGCCAGTTTCTCTATTCTTACTCCACTTGGTACTTACCTCGGGGAAGGTGGTGGCCAGTGTCTGTGGAAAATTTATTTTCTTACTCCACAGGATACTTACCTTAGGGAAGGTGTTGGCCAGTGCCTGTGGGCTAAATTTCTATTCCTACTCTGCCAGGTACATACCTCAGGGAAGGTGTCGGCCAGTGTCTGGGGCTAGCTTTCAATTCCTACTACGCCGGGTACTTACCTCAAAGAAGGAGACGGCGAGTGTCTGGCAGCTACATTTCTATTCCTACTCCGCTGGGTACTTACCTCAGGGAAGGTGTTGGCCATTGTCTGGGGGCTAAATTTCTATTTTTACTCTGCTGGGTACTTACCAAGGTGTTGGCCAGTGCATGGAGAGAAAATTTATATTCTTACACCGCCGGGTACTTACCTCAGGGATGGTGGTGTGCCAGTGTCTGGGGAAATTTCAATTCTTACTCCATGGGTACTTACCTCAGGGAAGGTGTTGGCCAGTGTCTTGTGGGCTAAATTTCTATTCTTACTCCGCAGGGAACTTACCTCAGGAAAGGTGTTGGCCAGTATAAGGGGGCTACATCTTCATTCTTACACTACCGGGCACCTACCTCAGGGATGGTGTTGGCCAGTGTCTGGGGGCTCAATTTCTATTCTTACTCTACCAGGTACTTACCTAAGTGAAGGTGTTGTGCAGTGTCTGACGGTCAGATTTTCTATTCTTACTCCACTGGGTACCTACCTCAGGGACGGTGTTGGCCACTGTCGGAGCGCTAAATTTCTATTCTTTCTCGGCTGGGTACTTAACTTAGGGAAGGTTCTGGCCAGTGTCTGGGGCAAAATTTCTATTCTTACTCTACCAAGTACTTACCTCAGTGAAGGTGTTGGCAAGGGTCTGGATCTAAAGTTCTATTCCTACACCGCTAGGTACTTACCTCAGGAAAAGTGTTGGCCAGTGTTTGGGGACTAAATTTCTATTCTTACTCTGTCGGGTCTAGATTTTCTATTCCTACTCTGTCAGGTACTTACTTCAGGGAAGTAGTTGGCCAGTGTCTGGGGGCCTAATTTCTATTCTTACTCTGCCGGGTACTTACCTCAGGGCAGGTGTTGGCCAGTGTCTGAGGGATACGTTTCTATTCTTACTCTGCTAAGTACTTACCTCAGGGAAGGTGTTGGCCAGTGTCTGGGGCTAAATTTCCATTCCTACTCTGCTGGGCACTTACCTCAGGGATGGTGTTGGCCAGTTTCTGGGTGCTAAATTTCTATTCTTACTCTGCTGGGTACTTACCTTAGGGCAGGTGTTGGCCAGTGTCTGAGGGCTAAATTTTAATTCTTACTCTGCTGGGTAGTAACCTCAGGGAAAGTGTTGGCCAGTGTCTGGGGGGCTACATTTCTATTCTTACTCCACCATGTACTTACCTCAGGGAATGTATTGGCTAGTGCTTGGGGCTAAATTTCTATCTCTACTCTGCTGGGTACTTACCTCAGGGAAGGTGTTGGCCTGTTTCTGGGGGCTTAATGTCTATTCTTATTCTGCCGGGTACTTACCTCAGAGAAGGTGTTTGCCAGGTCTGGGGTCCGGATTTTCTATTTGTATTTAGCCGGGTACTTACCTCAGGGCAGGTGTTGGCCAGTGACTGGGGCTAACTTTCTGTTTCTTGACTGCCGAATACTTAGCTCAAAGAAGGAGTTGGCCAGTGTCTGGGAGCTAAATTTCTATTCCTTTTCTGCCGGGTACTTACCTCAAGGAAGGTGCTGGCCAGTGTCTGGGAGCTAAATTTGTCTTCTTACTCTGCTGGGTACTTACCTCAGGGAAGGTGTTGGCCAATGTCTGGAGGCTAAATATCTATTCTTACTCCGCTGGGTACTTACCTCAGGGAAGGTGTTGGTCAGTGTACGGAGGGAATATTTCTATTCTTATATCGCCGGGAACTTACCTCAGGGAAGGTGGTGGCCAGTGTCTGGGGAAAATGTTTTTTCTTATTCCACTGGGTACTTACCTCAGGGAAGGTGTTGGCCAGTGCCTGTGGGCTAAATTTCTATTCTTACCCCTCAGGGTACTTACCTCATTGAAGGTGTTGGTCAGTATCTGGGGGCTAAATTTTCATTCTTACTCTACTGGGCTCTTACCTCAGGGATGGTGTTGGCCAGTGTCTAGGGGGCTAAACTTCTATTCTTACTCCACCGTGTACTTACCTCAGGGAAGGTATTGTGCAGTGTCCGACGGGCAGTTTCTCTATTCTTACTCCACAGGATACTTATCTCAGGGAAGGTGTTGGCCAGTGCTTGTGGGTTAAATTTCTTTTTTTATTTCAAATTATCTTTATTGAATTTTATGAAAAAGAAGGTAAAAAAGAAGAAAATAAGAGGATCATAACAGGAGGTGGTAACATGGACAAGTTTCACAATGTACATAAAATGGTATTTCAAATGATCATAAAGCAATTACTGGCAATAGATGTACATCTTGACAATAAAATAACCTCTTAATCACCAGCTCAAGAGAGGATGAAAAGATAGAATGAGTAAAGGAAAGAGGAAAAGAAAACCAGAAGGGGAAGAGAAAAGACAGAAGAGACTGTCCAGAGCCTCGAGCCCTATACTTAACATACCATAATACAGCAAATATCTGGCAAGCACAATTTTCATAAATGTAAAGCCCACATAGAAATTATCGTTCAAAATAAAGAGTTCATGGCGGCTTATGAGAAGCAAAGTATTCGTCCAGGGTAGACCACTTTCTCCTCGTTGAGGGTTTCCAGGGCGAATTTTGCAAGACAATGTTATCTGCCCCCCTGAGGTGTATGACCCAGTTCATCCAGCAATTGTAGGAGGCCTTGCTAGTATCTTTCCAATTGGTGAGTACCATTTTAACTGCAGAAATCAATAATAGATCAAGAAGAGCTCGGTCATCCTCCGACTGCAAATCCTCCTGTAAAAAAGCAGTTACCACGGTTGGCAAATCCCTGGGAAGTACACAATTAAATAGTTTATTCAAAAATAAGTAGACCTTATCCCAGAAGGGTTTCACTACAGAACAATGTAAAATAAGGTGAGCCAAATCTCCTCTGCCTTGATTACAATTCCAACACATGGCATCCTCCCGGATCCCCATGGAAAACAGCCTAGCCGGTGTCCAAAAAGCCTTATGTAATAGCCAGAATTTAGTTTGAGATAGAACTGGGGAAATCTTATTGTGTGAAACTGAACTCCATAATGAGGACCACGAGTCTTCGGTTAACTGAGTAGACGAAAGCAAGTTCCAGTAATCAACTACCTTAATATTAAGCTTTGAGGATTTTGGACGCAAAAGTTTGTAGATCTGGGAGACCTGATGGCTAAGCCTATTAATTTTTGTTACAAATGTGGGTAAAGATGGGGAACTAGGGGACAGTCTGGATTTCGCAATGGCAGCCCTTACTTTCAGGAAATTATAAAATTCTATATCAGCTAATTGATATCTAGTTTGAAGTTCCCTGAACGTCAATGGGTATGCAGTATTTTCCAATTGATGGAGAAAAAAAATACCTTTTTTGCACCAGGAGTCAAGGAATAGGGGTTTACCATTATAAAGAATTTTGGTGTTTAGCCAAAGCGATTCCATGTTGGAACCCTTCATACTGACTTCCATGGTCCTATCTATTTTCAAGAGAGCTAATTTAGTGTTCTTAAAGATGGACCTAGAATGGGTGGCGACAAGACTGGCCGTGAGAATCGAAAGGTGGTTTATATTATTGAGGAGAGCCATTTCCACTTCCAACCACACTGGTATATAGTTACCAGGAGGAGAAACCCAAAATAGGCCTTGTTTCGCCAAAAAGGCGTATTGGTAGAGACGAAAGTCAGCCAGGTTAACGCCTCCCAGCGTCTTATCGAGCCTCAATTTTTGAATGCTAATTCTAGCTTTTTTCCCGCGCCAAAGGAATGATGTTAAAAGAGTATCTAATTTATGATGAAAGGAGTCAGTCAGTATAAGTGGAAGCATACATATGAGGTAATTAACTAAAGGGGTAACCATCATCTTGATAGTCTCAATTCTCCCCCACCACGTGATAAATTTTGGGGACCAGGCATCCAAAAGTTTCTTAATTTTCTCTAGAAGCACCTTCTCATTTTGATGCAGGGTGTCCATAATGTTGTTTCCAAATTCAATCCCCAAGTATTTAATGTAACCCGATTGCCATGTTAAACCAGAGTCCCCCAACATATCGCTAGTGCAAAACACGTTTAATGGTTTAACTTCCGATTTGTCTCTATTGAGACTCTGCCAGGTACGTAACTCAGGGCAGGTGTTGGCCAGTGTCTTGGGGCTAAATTTCTATTCTTGGTCTGCCGGGTACTTACCTTAGAGAAGGTGTTTTGCCAGTGTCAGGGGTCCAGATTTTCTATTTTTAATCAGCCGGGTACTTACCTCAGGGAAGTTGCAGGCCAGTGTCTGAGAGCTAAAGTTATCTTCTTACTCAGCCGGGTACTTACCTCAGGGAAGGTGTTGGTCAGTGTATGGAGGGAACAGTTCTATTCTTACATCGCCGGGTACTTACCTCAGGGAAGGTGGTTGCCAGTGTCTGAGGAAAATTTTGTTTCTTACTACACAAGGTACTTACCTCAGGGAAGGTGTTGGCCAGTGCCTGTGATCAAAATTAAAATTCTTACTCCGCAGGGTACTTACCACAGGGAAGGTGTTGGCCAGTATCTGGGGCCTAAAATTTGTATTCTTACTCCGCCAGGTACTTACCTCAGGGAAGGTGTTGTGCAGTGTCCAAGGGCCAGATTTTCTACTCTTAGCCCACTGGGTACCTACCTCAGGGAAGGTATTTGCCAATGTCTGGGGGCTAAATTTCTATTCTCACCCGCAGGGTGCTTACCTCACAGAAGGTGTTGACCAGTGTCTGGGGGCTAAATTTCTATTCTTACTCTGCTGGCAACTTACCTCAGGGAAGGTGTTGGCAAGTGTCTGGAGCTAAATTTCTGTTCTTACCCTGTCAGGTACTTACCTCAGGAAAGGTGTTTGCCAGTGTTTGGGGTCCGGATTTTCTATTCCTACTCCACCGGGTACTTACTTCAGGGAAGTAGTTGGCCAGTGTCTGAGGGATAAATTTCTATTCTTGCTCTGCTAAGTACTTACTTCAGGGAAGGTGTTGGCCAGTGTTTGAGGCTAAATTTCCATTCCAACTCTGCCAAGTACTTACCTCAAAGACGGTGTTTGGCAGAGTCTGGGAGCTACATTTCTATTCTTACTCTGCCGGGTACTTACCTCAGGGAAGGGTTGTCCAGTGTATAGAGGCTAAATTTCTATTCTTACACCACTGGGTACTTACCTCAGGGAAGGTGTTGGCCAGTGTATGTAGGGAAAATTTCTATTCTTAAATCGCTGGGTACTTACCTCAGGGAAGGTGCTGGTCAGTGTCTGGAGAAAATTTCTATTCTTACTCCACCGGGTATTTACCGCAGGGAAGGTGTTTAACAGCGTCTGTTGGTTAATTTTCGATTCTTACTCTGCCGGGTACTTACCTCAGGGAAGGTGTTGTGCAGTGTCCGAGGGCAGATTTTCTATTCTTACTCTACTGGGTGCTTACCTCAGGGAAGGTTTTGGCCACTGTCTGGGGGCAAAATTTCTATTCTTACTCTGCCGGGTACTTACTTCAGGGAAGGTGATGGCCAGTGACTGTGGGCTAAATTTCTATTCTTACTCTGCCGGGTAATTACCTCAGGGCAGGTGTTGACCAGTGTCAGAGGGCCAAATTTCTATTCTTACTCTGCTGGGTACTTACCTCAGGGAAGGTGTTGGCTAGTGTCTGGGGCTAACTTTCTATTCCTTGTCCTCCTGATACTTACCTCAAAGGAGTTGGCCAGTGTCTGGGAGCTAAATTTCTATTTCAACTCCACCAGGTACTTACCTCAGGGAAGGTGTTGTGCAGTGTCCAAGGGCCAGATTTCCATTTTCACTCCGAAGGGGACTTACATCACGGAAGGTGTTGACCAGTGTCTGGGGGTTAAATTTCTATTCTTACTCTGCCGGGAACTTACCTCAGGGAAGGTGTTGGCAAGTGTCTGGAGCTAAATTTCTATTCTTACCCTGTCGGGTACTTACCTCAGGGAAGATGTTTGTCAGTGTTTGGGGTCTGGATTTTCTGTTCCTACTCCAAAGGGGACTTACCTCAGGGAAGTAGTTGGCCACTATCTAGGGGCCAAATTTCTATTCTTACTCTTCCAGGTACTTACCTCAAGGCAGGTGTTGGCCAGTGTCTGTGGGCTAAATTTCTATTCTTACTCTGCTAAGTACTTACTTCAGGGAAGGTGTTGGCCAGTGTCTCGGGCTAAATTTCCATTCCTACTCTGCCGGGTATTTACCTCAAAGAAGGTGTTTGCCAGAGTCTAGGAGCTACATTTCTATTCTTACTCTGCCGGGTACTTACCTCAGGGAAGGGTTGGCCAGTGTCTAGAGGCTACATTTCTATTCTTACACCACTGGGTACTTATCTCAGGAAAGGTGTTGGTCAGTGTATGTAGGGAAAATTTCTATTCTGTGTCTGTGGGTTAAAATGTAATTCTTTCTCCGCTGGGTACCTACCTCAGGGAAGGTGTTGGCCAGTATCTGAGGGCTAAGTTTTCATTCTTACATCGCTGGGTACTTACCTCAGGGAAGGTGTTGGCCAGTGTATGTAGGGAACATTTCTATTCTTACATCGCCGGGTACTTACCTCAGGGAAGGTGCTGGCCAGTATCTGGGGAAAATTTCTATGCTTACTCCAGTGGGTACTTACCGCAGGGAAGGTGTTTAACTGTGTCTGTGGGTTAAAATGTAATTCTTTCTTCGCAGGGTACCTACCTCAGGGATGGTGTTGGCCAGTGTCAGGGGGATAACTTACTACTTTTACTCTGTGGGTACTTACCTCAGGGAAGGTGTTGTGCAGTGACCGAGGGCCAGATTTTCTATTCTAACTCTACTGGGTTCCTACCTCAGGGAAGGTTTTGGCCACTGTCTGGGGGCTATATTTCTATTCTTACTCTGCCGGGAACTTACCTCAGGGAAGGTGTTTGATAGTGTCTGGGGCTAAATTTCTATTCCTACTCCGCCGGATACTTACCTCAAGGCAGGTGTTGGCCAGTGTCTGGAGCTAAATTTCTCTTCTTACTCTGCTGGGTACTTACACCAGGGACGGTGTTGGCCAGTGTCTGGCGACAAAATTTTAATTCTTACTCTGCTAGATACTTACCTCAGGGAAGTTGTTCACCAGAGTATGGGAAAAATTTATATTCTTACTCCACCGGGTACTTACCTCAGGGATGGTGTTGGCCAGTATCTGGGGGCTAAATTTTCATTCTTACTCTGCCGGGCACTTACCTCAGGGATCGTGATGGACAGTGTCTGGTAGCTAAATTTCTATTCTTACTCCGCAAAGTACTTACCTCATGGAAGGTGTTGTGCAGTGTCCGAGGGCCAGATTTTCTATTCTTACTCCACTGGGTACTTACCTCGGGGAAGGGGTTGTCCAGTATCTGGGGACTACATTTTCATTCTTACTCTGCCGGGCACTTACCTCAGGGAAGGTGTTGGCCAGTGTCTGTGGACTACATTTCTGTTCTTACTCTGCCGGGTATTTATTCCAGGGAATTTGTTGGCAAGTGTCTGGGGCTAAATTTCTATACCTACTCTGCCGGGTACTTACTTCAGGGGGGGTGCTGGCCAGTGTATGGGAGCTAAATTTCTATTCTTACCCTGTCGGGTACTTACCTCAGGGAAAGTGTTTGCCAGTGTTTGGGGTCCGGATTTTCTATTCCCACTCCACTGGGTACTTACCTCAGGGAAGTAGTTGGCCAGTGTCTGGGGGCTAAATTTCTATTCTTACTCTTCCGGGTACTTACCTCAGTGCAGGTGTTGGCCAGTCTCTGAGGGCTAAATGTCTATTCTTACTCTGCTAAGTACTTACTTCAGGGAAGGTGTTGGCCAGTGTCTGGGGCTAAATTTCCATTCCTACTCTGCCGGGTACTTACCTCAAAGAAGGTGTTTGCCAGAGTCTGGGAGCTACATTTCTATTCTTACTCTGCCGGGTACTTACCTCAGAGAAGGGTTGGCCAGTGTTCAGAGGCTACATTTCTATTCTTACACTGCTGGGTACTTACCTCAGGGAAGGTGTTGGCCAGTGTATGTAGGGAAAATTTCTATTCTTACATCGCTGGGTACTTACCTCACGGAAGGTGCTGGCCAATGTCTGGGGAAAATTTATATTCTTACTCCACCGGATACTTACCGCAGGGAAGGTGTTTAACAGTGTCTGTGGGTTAAATTTTGATTCTTACTCCGCCGGGTACTTACCTCAGGGAAGGTGTTGTGCAGTGTCCGAGGGACAGATTTTCTATTCTCACTCTACTGGGTACTTACCTAAGGGAAGGTTTTGGCCACTGTCTGGGGGCAAAATTTCTAGTCTTACTCTGCTGGGTACTTACTTCAGGGAAGGTGTTGGCCAGTGCCTGTGGGCTAAATTTCTATTCCTACTCTGCCGGGTACTTACCTCAGAGAAGGTGATGGCCAGTGTCTTGGGGCTAAATTTCTATTCTTACTCTGCTGGGTACTTACCTCAGAGAACGTCTTTGCCAGTGTCAGGGGTCCAGATTTTCAATTTTTATTCAGCCGGGTACTTACCTCAGGGGAGGAATTGGCCAGTGTCTGGGGGCTAAATTTCTATTCTTACTCTGCTGGGTACTTACCTCAGGGAAGGTGTTGGCTAGTGTCTGGGGCTAACTTTCTATTCCTTGTCTGCCAGATACTTATCTCAAAGGAGTTGGCCAGTGTCTGGGAGCAAAATTTCTATTCCTACTCCGCAAGGGTACTTACCTCAAGGAAGGTGCAGGCCAGTGTTTGGGAGCTAAATTTCTCTTCTTACTCCGCCAGGTACTTACCTCAGGGAAGGTGCTGGTCAGTGTATGGAGGGAACATTTCTATTCTAACATCGCTGGGTACTTACCTCAGGGAAGGTGGTTGCCAGTGACTGGGGAAAATATTGTTTCTTACTCCACTGGTTACTTACCTCATGGAAGGTGTTGGCGAGTGCCTGTGGGCAAAATTTAAATTCTTACTCCGCAGGGTGCTTACCTCAGGGAAGGTTTTGTGCAGTGTCCAAGGGCCAGATTTTCTATTCTTACTCCACTGGGTACCTACCTCAGGGAAGGTGTTGGCCACTGTCTGGGGGCTAAATTTCTATTCTCACGCCGCCGGGTACTTACCTCACGGAAGGTGTTGACCAGTGTCTGGGGCTAAATTTCTATTCTTATTCTGCCGGGAACTTACCTCAAAGAAGGTGTTGGCCAGTGTCTGGGAGCTGAATTTATATTCCTACTCCGCCGGATACTTACCTCAAGCGAGGTGTTGGCCAGTGTTTGGGAGCTAAATTTCTCTTCTTCCTCTGCCGGGTACTTACCTCAGGGAAGTTGTTGGCAATTTTATATAGAGGGCAAATTTCTATTCTTACATCGCTGGGTACTTACCTCAGGAAAGGTGGTGGCCAGAGTCTGGGGAAAATTTATATTCTTACTCCACCGGGTACTTACCTCAGGGAAGGTGTTGCCCAGTGTCTGTGGGCTAAATTGCTATTCTTACTCCTCTGGGTACTTACCTCAGGGAAGGTGTTGGCCACTATTTGGGGCAAAATTTTCATTCTTACTCTGCTAGGCACTTACCTCAGGGATGCTGTTGGACAGTGTCTGGGAGCTAAATTTCTATTCGTACTCTGCCGGGTACTTACCTCAGGGAAGGTGGTGGCCAAATTCTGGATACCTACCGCAGGGAAGGTGTTGGCCACTGTCTGTGGGCTAAATTTCTATTCTCACTCCGCCGGGTACTTACCTCATGGAAGGTGTTGACCAGTGTCTGGGGACAAAATTTCTATTCTTACTCTGGCAGGAACTTACCTCAGGGAAGGTGTTGGTAAGTGTCTGGAGCTAAATTTCTATTCCTACTCTACCGGGTACTTACCTCAGAGAAGGTGTTGGCCAGTGTCTGTCGGCTACATTTCTATTCTTATTCTGTCGGGTACTTACCTCAAAGAAGGTGTTGGCCAGAGTCTGGGAGCTACATTTCTGTTCGTACTCTGCCGGGTACTTACCTCAGGGAAGGTGTTGGCCAGTGTCTGGGGCTAAATCTCTATTCCTACTCTGAAGGGTACTTACATCAAAGAAGGTGTTGGCCAGTGTCTGGGAGCTAAATTTCTATTCCTACTCACCTCAAAGAAGGTGTTGGCCAGAGTCTGGGAGTTACATTTCTGTTCGTACTCTGCCGGGTACTTACCTCAGGGAAGGTGTTGGCCAGTGTCTGGGCTAAATCTCTATTCCTACTCTGAAGGGTACTTACCTCAAAGAAGGTGTTGGCCAGTGTCTGGGAGCTACATTTCTATTCCTACTTACCTCAAAGAAGGTGTTCGCCAGAGTCTGGGAGCTACATTTCTGTTCATACTCTGCCGGGTACTTACCTCAGGGAAGGTGTTGGCCAGTGTCTGGGGCTAAATCTCTATTCCTACTCGGAAGGGTACCTACCTCAAAGAAGGTGTTGGCCAGTGTCTGGGAGCTAAATTTGTATTCCTACTCCACCAGATACTTACCTCAAGGGAGGTGTTGGCCAGTGTCTGGGAGCTAAATTTCTCTTTTTACTCTGTCAGGTACTTACCTCATGGACGGTGTTGGCCAGTGTCCGGCAGCTAAATTTCTATTCTTACTCCGCTGGGTACTTACCTCAGGGAAATTGTTGGCCAGTTTATATAGAGGGAAAATTTCTATTCTTACATCGCTGGGTACTTACCTCAGGAAAGGTGTTGGCCAGTATTTGGGGCCTAAATTTTCATTCTTACTCTGCCGGGCACTTAACTCAGGGATGGTGTTGGAGAGTGTCTGGGAGTTAAAATTATATTCTTACTCCGCCGGGTACTTACATCAGGGAAGGTGTTGGGCAGTGTCCGAGGGCCAGATTTTCTATTCTTACTCCACTGGGTACTTACCTCGGGGAAGGGGTTGTCCAGTATCTGGGGACTAGATTTTCATTCTCACTCTGCCGGGCACATACCTCAGGGAAGATGTTGGCCAATGTCTGGGGACTACATTTCTATTCTTACTCTGACGGGTATTTGCCTCAGGGAAGGTGTTGGCAAGTGTCTGGGGCTAAATTTATATACCTTCTCTGCCGGGTGTTGACCAGTGTCTTTGAGCTAAATTTCTATTTTTACCCTGTCGGGTACTTACCTCAGGGAAGGTGTTTGCCAGTGTTTGGACTGCAGTCTGGCTTTTCTATTCCTACTCCACCGGGTACTTACCTCAGGGAAGTAGTTGGCCAATGTCTGGGGGCTAAATTTCTATTCTTACTCTTCTGGGTACTTACCTCAGGGCAGGTGTTGGCCAGTGTCTCACGGCTAAATTTCTATTCTTACTCTGCCAAATACTTACTTCAGGGAAGGTGTTGGCCAGTGTCTGGGGTTCAATCCCCATTCCTACTCTGCCGCGTACTTACCTCAGGGAAAGGTTGGCCAGTATCTCGGGCTTAATTTCTATTCTTACACCGCTGGGTACTTTCCTCAGGAAAGGTGTTGGCCAGTGTATGTAGGGAAAATTTCTATTCTTACTCCACCGGGTACTGACCGTAGGGAAGGTGTTTAACAGTGTCTGTGGGTTAAATTTCGATTCTTACTCCGTCGGGTACTTACCTCAGGGAAGGTATTGGCCAGTATCTGGGGGCAAAATTTTGATTCCTACTCTGCTGGGCACTTACTTCAGGGATGATGTTGGCCAGTGTTTGGGGGATATATTTCTATTCTTACTCCAGGGGTACTTACCTCAGTGAAGGTGTTGTGCAGTGTTCAAGGGCCAGATTTTCTATTTTTACACTACTGGGTACTTACCTCAGGGAAGGTTTTGGCCACTGTCTGGGGGCTACATTTCTATTCTTACTCTGCCGGGTACTTACCTCAGGGAAGGTGTTGGCCAGTGTCTCGGGGCTAAATTTCTATTCTTACTCTGCTGGGTACTTACCTGAGGGAAGGTGTTGGCCAGTGTCTGGAGGCTAAATTTATATTCTAACTCCACCGTGTACTTACCTCAGGAAAGGTATTGGCCAATGTCTACGGCTACATTTCTGTTGCTACTCTGCCGGGTACTTACCTCAGGGAGGGTGTTGGCCAGAGTCTGGAGGCTACATTTCTGTTCTTACTCTGCCAGGTACTTACCTCAGTAAATGTGTCTGCCAGTGTCTGGGGTCCAGATTTTCTATTCTTTTTCAGCCAGGTACTTACCTCAGGGAAGGAGTTGGTCAGTGTGTGGGGGCAACATTTCTATTCTTCCTCTGCTGGTTACTTATCTCAGGGCAGGAGTTGGAAAGTGTCTAAGGGCTAAATTTCTATTCTTACTCTGCTAGGTACTTACCTCAGGGAAGGTGTTGGCCAGTGTCTGGGGCTAAATCTCTATTCCTACACCCCAGGGTATTTACCTCAAAGAAGGTGTTGGCCAGTGTCTGGGAGCTAAATTTCTATTCCTACTCCCCCAGATACTTACCTCAAGGAAGGTGTTGGCCAGTGTCAGGGAGCTAAATTTCTCTTCTTACTCTGCCGGGCACTTACCTCAGAGATGGTGTTGGACAGTGGTTGGGGGCTAAATTTCTATTCGTACTCCTCCGGGTACTTACCTCAAGGAAGATATTGTGCAGTGTCCAAGAGACAGATTTTCTATTCTTACTCCACTGGATACTTACCTCAGGGAAGTAGTTGGCCACTGTCTGGGGGCTAAACTTCTATTCTTACTCTTCCAGGTACTTACCTCAGGGCAGGTGCTGGCCACTGTCTGAGGGCTAAATTCTATTCTTACTCTGCTGGGAACTTACCTCAGGGAAGTTGTTGGCTAGTTTATATAGAGGACACATTTCTATTATTACATCGCTGGGTACTTACCTCAGGAAAGGTGGTGGCCAGAGTCTGGGGAAAATGTATATTCTTACTCCACCGGGTACTTACCTCAGGGAAGGTGTTGCCCAGTGTCTGTGGGCTAAATTTCTATTCTTACTCCTCTGGGTACTTACCTCAGGGAAGGTGTTGGCCAGTATCTGGGAGCTAAATTTCTATTCTTACTCCGCCAGGTACTTACCTCAGGGAAGGTGTTGTGCAGTGTCTGAGGGCCCGATTTACTATTCTTACTCCACTGGGTACTTACCTCGGGGAAGGGGTTGTCCAGTATCTGGGGACTACATTTTCATTCTCACTCTGCTGGGTACTTACCTCAGGGAAGTTGTTGGCAAGTTTCTATAGAGGACAAATTTCTATTCTTACATCGCCGGCTACTTACCTCAGGAAAGGTGGTGGCCAGAGTCTGGGGAAAATTTATATTCTTACTCCACTGGGTACTTACCTCAGGGAAGGTGTTGCCCAGTGTCTGTGGGCTAAATTTCTATTCTTACTCCTCTGGGTACTTACCTCAGGGAAGGTGTTGGCTAGTATCTGGGGGCTAAATTTTCATTCTTACTCTGCCGGGCACTTACCACAGGGATGGTGTTGGACAGTGTCTGGGAGCTAAATTTCTATTCGTACTCCGCCAGGTACTTAACTCAGGGAAGGTGTTGTGCAGTGTCCGAGGGCCAGATTTTCTATTCTTACTCCACTGGGTACTTACCTCTGGAAAGGGTTGTCCAGTATCTGGGGACTACATTTTCATTCTCACTCTGCCGGGCACTTACCTCAGGGAAGGTGTTGGCCAGTGTGTGTGGACTACATTTCTATTGTTACTCTGCCGGGTATTTATTCCAGGGAAGGTGTTGGCAAGTGTCTGGGGCTAAATTTCTATACCTATTCTGCCGGGTACTTACATCAGGGGAGGTGTTGGCCAGTGTATGGGAGCTAAATTTCTATTCTTACCCTGTCGGGTACTTACCTCACGGAAGGTGTTTGCCAGTGTTTGGGGTCCGGATTTTCTATTCCTACTCCACTGGGTACTTACCTCAGGGAAGTAGTTGGCCACTGTCTGGGGGCTAAATTTCTATTCTTACTCTTCTGGGTACTTACTTCAGGGACGGTGTTGGCCAGTGTCTGGGGCTAAATTTCCAATCCTACTCTGCTGGGTACTTACCTCAAAGAAGGGTTGGCCAGTGTCTAGAGGTTAAATTTCTATTCTTACACTGCCAGTGTATGTAGGGAAAAATTCTATTCTTACATCGCCGGGTACTTATCTCAGGGAAGGTGCTGGCCAATGTCTGGGGGAAATTTCTATTCTTACTCCACCAGGTACTTACTGCAGGGAAGGTGTTGTGCAGTGTCTGAGGGACAGATTTTCTTTTCTTACTCTAGTGGGTACTTACCTCAGGGAAGTTTTGGACACTGTCTGGGGGCTACATTTCTATTCTTACTCTGCCGGGTACTTTCCTCAGGGAAGGTGTTGGCCAGTGCCTGTGGGTTAAATTTCTATTCCTAATCTGTTGGGTTCTTACCTCAGGGGAGGTGTTGGCCAGTGTCTTGGGGCTAATTTTCTATTCTTACTCTGCCGGGTACTTTCCTCAGAGAACATGTTTGCCAGTGTCAGGGGTCCAGATTTTGTATCTTTATTCAGCCGGGTATTTACCTCAGGGAATGAATTGGCCAGTGTCTGGGGGCTACATTTCTATTCTTACTCTGCCGGGTACTTACCTCAGGGAAGGTGTTGGCCAGTGTCTCGGGGCTAAATTTCTATTCTTACTCTGCTGGGTACTTACCTGAGGGAAGGTGTTGGCCAGTGTCTGGAGGCTAAATTTATATTCTAACTCCACCGTGTACTTACCTCAGGAAAGGTATTGGCCAATGTCTACGGCTACATTTCTGTTGCTACTCTGCCGGGTACTTACCTCAGGGAGGGTGTTGGCCAGAGTCTGGAGGCTACATTTCTGTTCTTACTCTGCCAGGTACTTACCTCAGTAAATGTGTCTGCCAGTGTCTGGGGTCCAGATTTTCTATTCTTTTTCAGCCAGGTACTTACCTCAGGGAAGGAGTTGGTCAGTGTGTGGGGGCAACATTTCTATTCTTCCTCTGCTGGTTACTTATCTCAGGGCAGGAGTTGGAAAGTGTCTAAGGGCTAAATTTCTATTCTTACTCTGCTAGGTACTTACCTCAGGGAAGGTGTTGGCCAGTGTCTGGGGCTAAATCTCTATTCCTACACCCCAGGGTATTTACCTCAAAGAAGGTGTTGGCCAGTGTCTGGGAGCTAAATTTCTATTCCTACTCCCCCAGATACTTACCTCAAGGAAGGTGTTGGCCAGTGTCAGGGAGCTAAATTTCTCTTCTTACTCTGCCGGGCACTTACCTCAGAGATGGTGTTGGACAGTGGTTGGGGGCTAAATTTCTATTCGTACTCCTCCGGGTACTTACCTCAAGGAAGATATTGTGCAGTGTCCAAGAGACAGATTTTCTATTCTTACTCCACTGGATACTTACCTCAGGGAAGTAGTTGGCCACTGTCTGGGGGCTAAACTTCTATTCTTACTCTTCCAGGTACTTACCTCAGGGCAGGTGCTGGCCACTGTCTGAGGGCTAAATTCTATTCTTACTCTGCTGGGAACTTACCTCAGGGAAGTTGTTGGCTAGTTTATATAGAGGACACATTTCTATTATTACATCGCTGGGTACTTACCTCAGGAAAGGTGGTGGCCAGAGTCTGGGGAAAATGTATATTCTTACTCCACCGGGTACTTACCTCAGGGAAGGTGTTGCCCAGTGTCTGTGGGCTAAATTTCTATTCTTACTCCTCTGGGTACTTACCTCAGGGAAGGTGTTGGCCAGTATCTGGGAGCTAAATTTCTATTCTTACTCCGCCAGGTACTTACCTCAGGGAAGGTGTTGTGCAGTGTCTGAGGGCCCGATTTACTATTCTTACTCCACTGGGTACTTACCTCGGGGAAGGGGTTGTCCAGTATCTGGGGACTACATTTTCATTCTCACTCTGCTGGGTACTTACCTCAGGGAAGTTGTTGGCAAGTTTCTATAGAGGACAAATTTCTATTCTTACATCGCCGGCTACTTACCTCAGGAAAGGTGGTGGCCAGAGTCTGGGGAAAATTTATATTCTTACTCCACTGGGTACTTACCTCAGGGAAGGTGTTGCCCAGTGTCTGTGGGCTAAATTTCTATTCTTACTCCTCTGGGTACTTACCTCAGGGAAGGTGTTGGCTAGTATCTGGGGGCTAAATTTTCATTCTTACTCTGCCGGGCACTTACCACAGGGATGGTGTTGGACAGTGTCTGGGAGCTAAATTTCTATTCGTACTCCGCCAGGTACTTAACTCAGGGAAGGTGTTGTGCAGTGTCCGAGGGCCAGATTTTCTATTCTTACTCCACTGGGTACTTACCTCTGGAAAGGGTTGTCCAGTATCTGGGGACTACATTTTCATTCTCACTCTGCCGGGCACTTACCTCAGGGAAGGTGTTGGCCAGTGTGTGTGGACTACATTTCTATTGTTACTCTGCCGGGTATTTATTCCAGGGAAGGTGTTGGCAAGTGTCTGGGGCTAAATTTCTATACCTATTCTGCCGGGTACTTACATCAGGGGAGGTGTTGGCCAGTGTATGGGAGCTAAATTTCTATTCTTACCCTGTCGGGTACTTACCTCACGGAAGGTGTTTGCCAGTGTTTGGGGTCCGGATTTTCTATTCCTACTCCACTGGGTACTTACCTCAGGGAAGTAGTTGGCCACTGTCTGGGGGCTAAATTTCTATTCTTACTCTTCTGGGTACTTACTTCAGGGACGGTGTTGGCCAGTGTCTGGGGCTAAATTTCCAATCCTACTCTGCTGGGTACTTACCTCAAAGAAGGGTTGGCCAGTGTCTAGAGGTTAAATTTCTATTCTTACACTGCCAGTGTATGTAGGGAAAAATTCTATTCTTACATCGCCGGGTACTTATCTCAGGGAAGGTGCTGGCCAATGTCTGGGGGAAATTTCTATTCTTACTCCACCAGGTACTTACTGCAGGGAAGGTGTTGTGCAGTGTCTGAGGGACAGATTTTCTTTTCTTACTCTAGTGGGTACTTACCTCAGGGAAGTTTTGGACACTGTCTGGGGGCTACATTTCTATTCTTACTCTGCCGGGTACTTTCCTCAGGGAAGGTGTTGGCCAGTGCCTGTGGGTTAAATTTCTATTCCTAATCTGTTGGGTTCTTACCTCAGGGGAGGTGTTGGCCAGTGTCTTGGGGCTAATTTTCTATTCTTACTCTGCCGGGTACTTTCCTCAGAGAACATGTTTGCCAGTGTCAGGGGTCCAGATTTTGTATCTTTATTCAGCCGGGTATTTACCTCAGGGAATGAATTGGCCAGTGTCTGGGGGCTAAATTTCTATTCTTACTCTGCTGGGTACTTACCTTTGGGCAGGTGTTGACCAGTGTCAGAGGGCCAAATTTCTATTCTTATTCTGCTGGGTACTAACATCAGGGAAGGTGTTGGCCAGTGTCTGGGGCTAACTTTCTATTCCTTGTCCGCCGGATACTTACCTCAAAACTGGTTGGCCAGTGTCTGGGGTCCATATTTTCTATTCCTACTCTGCGGGGTACTTACCTCAGAGAAGGTGTTGGCTAGTGTCTGGGGCTACATTTCCATTCCTACTCTGCTGGGTACTTTCCTCAGGGAAGGTGTTGGCCAGTGTCTGGGGCTAAATCTCTATTCCTACTCCGCCGGATACTTACCTCAAGGGAGGTGTTGGCCAGTGTCTGGCGGCTAAATTTCTATTCTTACTCTGCTGGGTACTTACCTCAGGGAAGTTGTTGGCCAGTTTATATAGAGGGCAAATATCTATTCTTACATCGCTGGGTACTTACCTCAAGGAAGGTGGTGGCCAGAGTCTGGGGAAAATGTACATTCTTACTCCACCGGGTACTTACATCAGGGAAGGTGTTGCCCAGTGTCTGTGGGCTGAATTTCTATTCTTACTCCTCTCGGTACTTACCTCAGGGAAGGTGTTGGCCACTATTTGGGGCTACATTTTCATTCTTACTCTGCCAGGCACTTACCTCAGGGATGGTGTTGTACAGTTTCTGGGAGCTAAATTTCTATTCTTACTCTGCCGGGTACTTACCTCAGGGAAGGTGGTGGCCAAAGTCTGGGTACCTACCGCAGGGACGGTGTTGGCCACTGTCTGGGGGCTAAATTTCTATTCTCACTCTGCCGGGTACTTACCTCACGGAAGGTGTTGACCAGTGTCTGGGGACTAAATTTCTATTCTTACTCTGGCAGGAACTAACCTCAGGGAAGGTGTTGGCAAGTGTCTGGAGCTAAATTTCTATTCCTACTCTACCGGGTACTTACCTCAGAGAAGGTGTTTGCCAGTGTCTGTCGGCTAAATTTATATTCTTACTCTGCCGGGTAATTACCTCAGGGAAGGTGTTTGCCAGTGTCTGGGGCTAAATTTCCATTCCTACTCTGCCGGGTACTTACCTCAAAGAAGGTGTTGGCCAGAGTCTGGGAGCTACATTTCTGTTCGTACTCTGCCGGCTACTTACCTCAGGGAAGGTGTTGGCCAGTGTCTGGGGCTAAATCTCTATTACTACTCCTAAGGGTACTTACCTCAAAGAAGCTGTTGACCAGTGTCTGGGAGCTAAATTTCTATTCCTACTTACCTCAAAGAAGGTGATGGCCAGAGTCTAGGAGCTACATTTCAGTTCGTACTCTGCCGGGTACTTACCTCAGGGAAGGTGTTGGCCAGTGTCTGGGGCTAAATCTCTATTCCTACTCCGAAGGGTACTTACCTCAAAGAAGGTGTTGGCCAGCGTCTGGGAGCTAAATTTCTCTTCTTACTCTGTCGGGTACTTACCTCAGGGACGGTGTTGGCAAGTGTCTGGCAGCTAAATTTCTATTCTTACTCCGCTGAGTACTTACCTCAGGGAAATTGTTGGCCAGTTTATATAGAGGGCAAATTTCTATTCTTACATCGCTGGGTACTTACCTCAGGGAAGGTGTTGGACAGTGTCTGGGAGTTAAATTTCTATTCTTACTCCGCCGGGCACTTAACTCAGGGATGGTGTTGGACAGTGTCTGGGAGTTAAATTTCTATTCTTACTCCGCCGGGTACTTACATCATGGAAGGTGTTGTGCAGTGTCCGAGGGCCAGATTTTCTATTCATACTCCACTGGGTACTTACCTCGGGGAAGGGGTTGTCCAGTATCTGGGGACTACATTTTCATTCTCACTCTGCCAGGCACTTACCTCAGGGAAGGTGTTAGCAAGTGTCTGGGGCTAAATTTCTATACCTTCTCTGCCGGGTATTTACCTCAGGGGAGGTGTTGGCCAGTGTCTTGGGGCTAATTTTCTATTCTTACTCTGCCGGGTACTTTCCTCAGAGAACGTGTTTGCCAGTGTCAGGGGTCTAGATTTTGTATCTTTATTCAGCCGGGTATTTACCTCAGGGAATGAATTGGCCAGTGTCTGGGGGCTAAATTTCTATTCTTAATGGAATGGAATGGAATGGAATACATTTTTATATAGCGCGATAGCTACCCGAAGGCGTCCTAGCACTTTAACAGAATACAAGTGGGTGGCGCGGGTCGAGGTTATCTCCTGAAGAAAAAGGTTTTTAATTTTCTACGGAAAAGCAGGATGTTAGGTTCAGATCGGATAGAGAGTGGGAGGGGGTTCCAGAGCCTGGCCGCGTTTGTTGAGAACATTCTTCCTCCACTTCTTTCTTTTTTGAATCTAGGAATGATGACTTGGAGGGCGAGGGTCGACCTCAGCTGCCTGTTTGGGTGGTAGGGGGTGATTAAGGTGTGATTCGGGGTTGCTCCTTTCCTCCAGTAAGCACGGTCGGCGATGCACATGCTTTTAAAGTTGACTCTATCCTTTACTGGCAGCCAGTGAAGGGCTCTTAATTCAGATTTCACTGATTGCCGTCTGGGGATGCGTAGGAGAGTACTAGCCGCGCAGTTTTGGATAACCTGCAGTTTTTTTAGGGTGGATTCGGGGGCTCCTAGGTGAAGGGCATTTCCGAAGTCTAGCCGGGAGAGGATTAGACCCTGGACCAAGATCTGTCTGGCCTTGAAAGGGAGGAGCGGTAGGATCTTTCGTATGAGTCGCATAATACCTATACAGGTGGCTGCTAGTTTGGTTGCTTGGTGGCCGAAGGTTAATGCGTTGTCCAGCCAGATGCCCAGGCTCTTGATGGAATTCACGCTGGGGGTGCGGGGCCTAGTGCTGGCGGCCACAGAGAGTCGATGGATTTTTGGGGGGAGTTACCCAGCACCATTAGCTCTGTTTTGTCGCCGTTCAGCTTCAGGTAGGACTGGCTCATCCAGGTGCATACTGCTTCCATGCAGCCTCTGAGATCGCTGGAGTAAGAGGAGGGATGAGTCAGGGTAACCACCAATTGCGTGTCGTCGGCGTAAGACACGACTTGAACGCCAAAAGGGCGTATTATTTCTGCAAGGGGAAGCATGTAAATGTTAAATAGTGTGGGGCTCAAGGACGAGCCCTGAGGAACCCCACAACTAAGTGGTTTGCTGGGCGAGGTGGTATTGCCCTCACAGACACAGAAGGAGCGGCTAGAAAGAAAGGAGTGTAGCCAGGTCGCCGCAGTGGAGGTTATCCCTAGCTCTGACATTCTGTGGCATAAGATGTCATGATTTACAGTGTCGAAGGCGGCACTAAGGTCCAGTTACTCTGCTGGGTACTTACCTTTGGGCAGGTGTTGACCAGTGTCAGAGGGCCAAATTTCTATTCTTATTCTGCTGGGTACTAACATCAGGGAAGGTGTTGGCCAGTGTCTGGGGCTAACTTTCTATTCCTTGTCCGTCGGATACTTACCTCAAAAGAGTTGGTCAGTTTCTGGGGTCCGGATTTTCTATTCCTACTCTGCGGGGTACTTACCTCAGAGAAGGTGTTGGCCAGTGTCTGGGGCTAAATTTCCATTCCTACTCTGCTGGGCACTTTCCTCAGGGAAGGTGTTGGCCAGTGTCTGGGGCTAAATCTCTATTCCTACTCCACTGGATACTTACCTCAAGGGAGGTGTTGACCAGTGTCATGCGGCTAAATTTCTATTCTTACATCGCCGGGTACTTACCTCAGGGAAGGTGGTGGCCAGAGTCTGGGGAAAATGTACATTCTTACTCCACCGGGTACTTACCTCAGGGAAGGTGTTGCCCAGTGTCTGTGGGCTGAATTGCTATTCTTACTCCTCTGGGTTCTTACCTCAGGGAAGGTGTTGGCCACTATTTGGGGCTAAATTTTCATTCTTACTCTGCTAGGCACTTACCTCAGGGATGCTGTTGGACAGTGTCTGGGAGCTAAATTTCTATTCTTACTCTGCCGGGTACTTACCTCGGGGAAGGTGGTGGCCAACGTCTGGGTACCTACCGCAGGGAAGGTGTTGGCCACTGTCTGGGGGCTAAATTTCTATTTTCACTCCGCCGGGTACTTACCTCACGGAAGGTGTTGACCAGTGTCTGGAGACTAAATTTCTATTCTTACTCTGGCGGGAACTTACCTCAGGGAAGGTGTTGGTAAGTGTCTGGAGCTAAATTTCTATTCCTACTCTACCGGGTACTTACCTCAGAGAAGGTGTTGGCCAGTGTCTGGGGCTAAATTTCCATTCCTACTCTGCCGGGTACTTACCTCAAAGAAGGTTTTGGCCAGAGTCTGGGAGCTACATTTCTGTTCGTACTCTGCGGGTACTTACCTCAGGGAAGGTGTTGGCCAGTGTCTGGGGCTAAATCTCTATTCCTACTCCGAAGGGTACTTACCTCAAAGAAGGTGTTGGCCAGTGTCTGGGAGCTACATTTCTATTCCTACTTACCTCAAAGAAGGTGTTGGCCAGAGTCTGGGAGCTACATTTCTGTTCGTACTCTGCCGGGTACTTACCTCAGGGAAGGTGTTGGCCAGTGTCTGGGGCTAAATCTCTATTCCTACTCTGAAGGGTACTTACCTCAAAGAAGGTGTTGGCCAGTGTCTGGGAGCTAAATTTCTCTTCTTACTCTGTTTATTTATTTTATTTTTTAAGTATTTATAGAGCGCGACTGATACCTTGCAGGCTTCCTGGCGCTGGAGAATACTCTGCTGAAGGATAGACCGGAGTAGTTAGCAGGTGGGCAGAATTTAGGGGAATAGCCAGGTCTTGATGCGCTTCCTAAATGGAAGAAGTTGTGAGATCTGGCGTATGTCAATAGGCAGACTGTTCCATAACTTGGCCGCTGCGACCCTGAAGGATCTGCCCCCGGTTCTGGCTTTGTTGAATCTGGGCACCTTTACCAGACGGGCTGATGATGATCGTAGGTCTCTGGTGGGAGTGTACCACAGGAACAAAGCTTGCAGGGGTCTGGGCCCGAGTCCATGCAGAGCCTTAAAGACAATGCAGAGGGACTTGAATGCCACACGCTGCTTTAAGGGTAGCCAATGTAGCTCGGCCAGGGCTGCTGTGGCCGAAGACCTTCTCGTCCAGCCAAGAGCCAGCTTGGCGGCGGCAGATTGAATTCTTTGAAGTCGGTCCATCAGCGTGACTGGAGATTCAAGGAGCAGGGAGTTACAATAGTCAATGCGACTGAGTATTGTGCATCTGACTATCGACGCCCGGGCTTGTGCTGGGAGGAGTGGCATGATTTTACGCAGGGAGCGTAGCAGGGCTGTGCGATCCCCACTGTTTTTGCTACCTGGGTTTCCGTACTCAGCTTGTTATTGAGCATGGCTCCCAGGTTGCGGACCGAGGAGACTGGCAGAGGTTTATCCCTAGTCTCAGGTGGCCAGAATTCACTCGGAAAGGGGCGGGGTGTGTTGGTGGCCGCACAGAACAGAACCTCTGTTTTGGAGGAGTTGAATTGGAGGGAGTTTCTGTGGAGCCACCCAGCCGTCTCTCTTAAGCAGTCGTGGAAGGTGGTTAAAGGAATGGAGTCTTCTCCTTCCCAAGAGAGAATGAGCTGCGTGTCATCAGCGTAGTTGATCGTTTTTATCCCGAAAGACTTAATTAACGTGATCAACGGGATGAGGTACACGTTAAAAAGAATGGGGCTGATGGAGGAGCCCTGGGGAACTCCCTGAGGCACCGGTGCGAAGGTGGATTGGAATGGGGGGAGGGAGACAGCCTGTCTCCTGTCCCACAGGTAGGAGTGAAACCAGAGCAGCGCTGTGCCATCCACGCCTGCCTCACCTAGTCTCTGCAGCAGCGTGCTGTGGTTGACCGTATCGAATGCGGCAGACAGGTCCAGCAGTATCAGTGCTACTGGCGGGCCCCTGTCTGCACGCATGCGAAGGTCTTCCATGGCTGTCAAGACCGCTGTTTCGGTGCCGTGGGCGGGACGGAATCCGAACTGATGATCGTCTAGAAAGTTGTTCTGTTCTAGATGACAGGAAAGGCAAGAACTGACCCATCGTTCAGCGACTTTCGCCGGAAATGGTAATAGGGAGATGGGTCGGTAGTTAGATAGACAGTCTGGACTCAGGGAGGGTTTTTTTAGGAGTGGGGTGACCAGCGCCTGTTTCCATGAGGTTGGGACATAACCACTGTGCAAGGACTGGTTACATATTTGGCGCATGGTGCCGAAAAGTTCAGTTCCAAAACTTTTCCAAATTTTAGGGGGCAGGGGGTCGAGTGGGGAGCCCGAGGTAATTCCAAGCGCCAGTCTTTCAAACTCGGAGACTGGGATAGGAGGAAATTCCCGTAATCTGGCCGTCAGGACGGAGCCTGGAGGCGTCAGGTTTTGAGAACTGGTGCTGGATCCCTGAATGTTAGGTGCTCCCAGAGAAGGGGGTGTTTTCAGGTTTTGAATGATGGTGTTTATTTTGTTGATAAAAAATGCTGCGAGGTTATCACAGAGGGCTTGGGTGGGGGGATGCGAAGAAGTTACACAGTCTGGATGGGTTAAGTTTTTAAGAATCTGGAAGATACTTTTCGAACTGTTGGTGGCATTGGTGATGGTGGAACAGTAATAGTTGGCCTTATTATGGGCAATGGCAGTTTTGTACGCCCGGAGGTTGTCTTTCCAAAGAGATTTATTGGTGGCAGAATAGCCTTGCCTCCATCTTCTCTCTGCTTGTCTGCAGGCTAGTTTGAGTGCTCTCAATGAGTCATCGAACCAGGGGGCAGGTGGTCGTCTCTTTGGTTTGCCCTTTTTCTGAGGGACGAGGCGGTCGGAGATGTTGGAAATCCTTGAGCAGAGGGACAGATAGTTGTCCTCTACCGACTGAGCGATGGAGAAGCTGTCTTCCACCACAAAAACCGGGCCGGTCAGTCTTAGTTTATCCAGAGCTTTCCAATCTCTGAACAAAAGATCGGGGCCGGAGCTGAGTGACGATCTGCTGGCCCTGCTGTCGGCTATGTGAAATTTAATGAGCGCATGGTCGGTCCAGCACATAGGCAGAATGTCGCTCAGGAGTACTAGCTGGGGGGAGGAAAAGATTAAATCGAGCTGGTGCCCTGCGGAGTGTGTAGGCTTATTGACCAGCTGGGAGAGTCCCATACCTTCACAGGAAAGTAGTAGATTGTTAAGAGCGGAGTCTAGGCTGCCGTTGGGCCATAAGTTAAAATCGCCCAAGACGATCAACTTGTTGTGAGAGGTAGCCATATTAGTAAGGGTGGTGAGGAGCGACTGCTGCTGAGTGGAGTTAAAGGCTCCCGGTGGGCGGTAACAAATCACAGCCGTGAAAGTTGTTCCGGAGTGGCAGTCGATTGAGAGTCCAAGTATTTCCGTGCCGGCCACTGGGTCCATATCAAGAGTTTTTACGGTCCAGGAGGCTCTATATATTATACCGACTCCACCACCCCGACCCTTAGGTCTAGGGAGATGCAGGATTTTAAAATCTTGAGGACAGGCCCAATCCAATTCAATATTACAGTCGGAGTGGGTCCAGGTCTCCGTCAGGAATAGAGCATCAAGATGGTGATTATCGATCAACTGGGAGATTTCGTTAGCATGTTTAGGCAAAGACCTGACGTTCAGCAGGCCACCCGACAGTAAACCTTTGCAGGCAAAGTCGTGCAGAGGATAGGCGGTGTCAAAGAAGGACAGATGGCCTTCATGAGCGTGGTCTCTGAGTCGGATTAAAGACTCGCGCGCCAGAGGCGAAGGGCTAGTGGTGGATAGGGGGGCTGGAGCCTCAGGGGTCGCTCCGGGCGCTACCGAGGCGCGGACGAGCGCAGACGAGCTTGCCTTATGCGCGCCTTCGGCGCGCATCCGCCGCGCCCGCTGCGCTCGTCCGCTGCGCTTCCTGCAGGGGCTCATGTTTTATAGTCGATGTCAGTGCGTAGGAAGGGGGCGTGGCCAGCCGCGGTGGGCGTGTCTGGCGGCGACCAGGAAATGGCTGCAGGACGCGATGTGCTCTAAGAGCGAAGCGACAAGCTGTCTGCCGCTAAGCTCAGGAGCAGGTAAGGCCAAGGTTTTTTAAGGGTGCATATGGTTTTAAAATCACACACAATACACAAGTATACAAAGTTTAAAATAGAGTAGCGACTACCGGCTTCCGCCTCAGTAGTGTTCTCAGGTTGTCAATGAAGCGCTGGCGCTTTGGCGCACGATTTATACAAACTGGGCGGAGGGGGCGTGGCCAGCCGCGGTGGGCGTGTCTGGCGGCGACCAGGAAATGGCTGCAGGACGCGATGTGCTCTAAGAGCGAAGCGACAAGCTGTCTGCCGCTAAGCTCAGGAGCAGGTAAGGCCAAGGTTTTTTAAGGGTGCATATGGTTTTAAAATCACACACAATACACAAGTATACAAAGTTTAAAATAGAGTAGCGACTACCGGCTTCCGCCTCAGTAGTGTTCTCAGGTTGTCAATGAAGCGCTGGCGCTTTGGCGCGCGATTTATACAAACCGGGCGGAGGGGGCGTGGCCAGCCGCGGTGGGCGTGTCTGGCGGCGACCAGGAAATGGCTGCAGGACGCGATGTGCTCTAAGAGCGAAGCGACAAGCTGTCTGCCGCTGAGCTCAGGAGCAGGTAAGGCCAAGGTTTTTTAAGGGTGCATATGGTTTTAAAATCACACACAATACACAAGTATACAAAGTTTAAAATAGAGTAGCGACTACCGGCTTCCGCCTCAGTAGTGTTCTCAGGTTGTCAATGAAGCGCTGGCGCTTTGGCGCGCGATTTATACAAACTGGGCGGAGGAAGCGTGGCCAGCCACGGTGGGCGTGTCTGGCGGCGACCAGGAAATGGCTGCAGGACGCGATGTGCTCTAAGAGCGAAGCGACAAGCTGTCTGCCGCTAAGCTCAGGAGCAGGTAAGGCCAAGGTTTTTTAAGGGTGCATATGGTTTTAAAATCACACACAATACACAAGTATACAAAGTTTAAAATAGAGTAGCGACTACCGGCTTCCGCCTCAGTAGTGTTCTCAGGTTGTCAATGTCGGGTACTTACCTCAGGGACGGTGTTGGCCAGTGTCTGGCAGCTTAATTTCTATTCTTACTCCGCTGAGTACTTACCTCAGGGAAATTGTTGGCCAGTTTATATAGAGGGCAAATTTCTATTCTTACATTGCTGGGTACTTACCTCAGGGAAGGTGTTGGCCAGTATCTGGGGCCTAAATTTTCATTCTTACTCTGTCGGGCACTTAACTCAGGGATGGTGTTGGACAGTGTCTGGGAGTTAAATTTCTATTCTACCTCCGCCGGGTACTTACATCAGGGAAGGTTTTGTGCAGTGTCCGAGGGCCAGATTTTCTATTCTTACTCCACTGGGTACTTACCTCGGGGAAGGGGTTGTCCAGTTTTTGGGGAATACATTTTCATTCTCACTCTGCCGGGCACTTACCTCAGGGAAGGTGTTAGCAACTGTCTGGGGCTACATTTCTATACCTTCTCTGCCGGGTACTTACCTCAGGGGAGGTGTTGACCAGTGTCTTTGAGCTAAATGTCTATTCTTACCCTGTCGGGTACTTACCTCAGGGAAGGTGTTTGCCAGTGTTTGGAGTCTGGCTTTTCTATTCCTACTCCACTGGGTACTTACCTCAGGGAAGTAGTTGGCCAATGTCTGGGGGCTAAATTTCTATTCTTACTCTTCCGGGTACCTACCTCAGGGCAGGTGTTGGCCAGTGTCTGAGGGCTAAATTTCTATTCTTACTCTTCCAAATACTTACTTCAGGGAAGGTGTTGGCCAGTGTCTGGGGTTCAATTTCCATTCCTACTCTGCCACGTACTTACCTCAGGGAAAGGTTGGCCAGTGTCTAAGGCTTAATTTCTATTCTTACACTGCTGGGTACTTTCCTCAGGGAAGGTGTTCGCCAGTGTATGTAGGGAAAATTTCTATTCTTACTCCACCGGGTACTGACCGTAGGGAAGGTGTTTAACAGTGTCTGTGGGTTAAATTTCGATTCTTACTCCGCCGGGTACTTACCTCAGGGAAGGTATTGGCCGTATCTGGGGGCAAAATTTTAATTCCTACTCTGCTGGGCACTTACTTCAGGGATGATGTTGGCCAGTGTTTGGGGGATATATATCTATTCTTACTCCATGGGTACTTACCTCAGTGAAGGTGTTGTGCAGTGTTCGAGGGCCAGATTTTCTATTCTTACACTACTGGGTACTTACCTCAGGGAAGGTTTTGGCCACTGTCTGGGGGCTACATTTCTATTCTTACTCTGCTGGGTACTTACCTCAGGGAAGGTGTTGGCCAGTGTCTCAGGGCTAAATTTCTATTCTTACTCAGTCGGGTACTTACCTCAGGGAAGGTGTTGGCCAGTGTCTGGAGGCTAAATTTATATTCTAACTCCACCGTGTACTTACCTCAGGAAAGGTATTGGACAATGTCTATGGCTATATTTCTGTTGCTACTCTGCCGGGTACTTACCTCAGGGAAGGTGTTAGCCAGAGTCTGGAGGCTAAATTTCTACTCTTACTCTGCCAGGTACTTACCTCAGGGAAGGTGTCGGCCAGTGTCTGGGGTCCAGATTTTCTATTCTTTTTCAGCCGGGTACTTACCTCAGGGAAGGAGTTGGCCAGTGTGTGGGGGCAACATTTCTATTCTTACTCTGCTGGTTACTTATCTCAGGGCAGGAGTTGGAAAGTGTCTAAGGGCTAAATTTCTATTCTTACTTTGCTAGGTACTTACCTCAGGGAAGGTGTTGGCCAGTGTCTGGGGCTAAATCTCTATTCCTACTCCGCAGGGTATTTACCTTAAAGAAGGTGTTGGCCAGTGTCTGGGAGCTAAATTTCTATTCCTACTCCGCCAGATACTTACCTCAAGGAAGGTGTTGGCCAGTGTCTGGGAGCTAAATTTCTCTTCTTACTCTGCTGGGCACTTACCTCAGGGATGGTGTTGGACAGTGGTTGGGGGCTAAATTTCTATTCTTACTCCTCCGGGTACTTACCTCAAGGAAGGTATTGTGCAGTGTCCAAGAGCCAGATTTTCTATTCTTACTCCACTGGGTACTTACCTCAGGGAAGGTGTTGTCCAGTATCTGAGGACTACATTTTCATTCTCACTCTGCCGGGCACTTACCTCAGGGAAGCTGTTGGCCAGTGTCTGAGGACTACATTTCTATTCTTACTCCGCCGGGTACTTCTCTCAGGGAAGGTGTTGGCCAGTGTCTGGCGGCTAAATTTCTATTCTTACTCCGCTGGGTACTTACCTCAGGGAAGTTATTGGCCACTTTATAGATGGCACATTTCTATTCTTACATCGCCGGGTACTTACCTCAAGGAAGGTGTTGGCCAGTGTCTGGCGGCTAAATTTCTAGTCTTACTCCGCCAGGTACTTACCTCAGAGAAGGTGTTGGCCAGTATCGAGGATTACATTTTAATTCTTACTCTGCCAGGCACTTACCTCAGGGATGGTGTTGGACAGTGGTTGGGGGCTAAATTTCTATTCTTACTCCACCGGTTATTTACCTCAAGAAAGGTATTGTGCAGTGTCCAAGAGCCAGATTTTCTATTTTTACTCCACTGGGTACTTATCTCAGGAAAGGTGTTGTCCAGTATCTGGGGACTACATTTTCATTCTCACTCTGCCGGGCACTTACCTCAGGGAAGCTTTTGGCCATTGTCTGAGGACTACATTTCTATTCTTACTTCGCCGGGTACTTACCTCAGGGAAGGTGTTGGCAAGTGTCTGGGGCTAAATTTCTATTCCCTACTCAGCCGGGTACTTGCCTCAGGGAAGGAGTTAGCCAGTGTCTGAGGGCTACATTTCTATTCTTACTCCGCCGGGTACTTCTCTCAGGGAAGGTGTTGGCCAGTGTCTGGCGGCTAAATTTCTATTCTTACTCCGCTGGGTACTTACCTCAGGGAAGTTATTGGCCACTTTATAGATGGCACATTTCTATTCTTACATCGCCGGGTACTTACCTCAAGGAAGGTGTTGGCCAGTGTCTGGCGGCTAAATTTCTAGTCTTACTCCGCCAGGTACTTACCTCAGAGAAGGTGTTGGCCAGTATCGAGGATTACATTTTAATTCTTACTCTGCCAGGCACTTACCTCAGGGATGGTGTTGGACAGTGGTTGGGGGCTAAATTTCTATTCATACTCCACCGGTTATTTACCTCAAGGAAGGTATTGTGCAGTGTCCAAGAGCCAGATTTTCTATTTTTGCTCCACTGGGTACTTATCTCAGGAAAGGTGTTGTCCAGTATCTGGGGACTACATTTTCATTCTCACTCTGCCGGGCACTTACCTCAGGGAAGCTTTTGGCCATTGTCTGAGGACTACATTTCTATTCTTACTCTGCTGGGTACTTACCTCAGTGCAGGAGCTGGCCAGTGTCTGGGGCTAAATCTCTATTTCTACTCCGCAGGGTAATTACCTCAAAGAAGGTGTTGGCCAGTGTCTGGGAGGTATATTTCTATTCCCACTGCGCCGGATACTTACCTCAAGGAAGGGGTTGGCCAGTGTCTGGGAGCTAAATTTCTCTTCTTACTCTGCCGGGTACTTACCTCAAAGAAGGTGTTGGCCAGTGTCTGGCAGCTAAATTTCTATTCTTACTCTGCTGGGTACTCACCTCAGGGAAGTTGTTGGCCAGTTTATAGAGGGCACATTTCTATTCTTACACCGCCGGGTACTTACCTCGGGGAAGGTGGTGGCCAGTGTCTGGGGAACATTTCTATTCTTACTCCACTGGGTACTTACCTCAGAGAAGGTGTTGGCCAGTGTCTTTGGGCTAAATTTCTAGTCTTACTCCGCCGGGTACTTACCTCGGAGAAGGTGGTGGCTAGTATCTGGAGGATACATTTTAATTCTGACTCTGCTGGGCACTTACCTCAGGGATGGTGTTGGACAGTGTCTGGGGGCTAAACATCTATTCTTATTCTGCCAGGTACTTACCTCAGGGAAGGTGTTGTGCAGTGTCCGAGGGCCATACTTTCTATTTTTACTCCACTGGGTACTTACCTCAGGGAAGGTGTTGTCCAGTATCTGGGGACTAAATTTTCATTCCCACTCTGCCGGACACTCTTACGTCAGGGAAGGTGTTAGCCAGTGTCTGGGGCTAAGTTTCTATTCCTACTCTGCTGGGTACTTACCTCAGGGGAGAAGTTGGCCAGTGTATGGGGGCTAAATTTCTATTCTTACTCTGCCCGGTACTTACCTCAGGGAAAGTGTTTGTCAGTGTCTGGTGTCCAGATTTTCTATTCTTACACCCCTGGGTACTTACCTCAGGGAAGGAGCTGGCCAGTGTCTGGGTGCTGTAACAAAAGTGGAGGAACAGGGGGCTATTTTAAGACAGGTCCAGCATACTGAGCCCAGAAATGAGAATGAAAATACGAAGGTATGCTGTTCCTAGAGAGGCTGTTAAAGATTGGGGAAAGAAGTAGGTCAGGAGAAGGTCTCTCCTTCTGGAAAAAGACCCTCACACATCCGGCAAACAAGCTGTCACGTATCGTCAGCAGGTGGCCCAGATGTCAAGTATCATCATCAGGTCTGCTCCGAATCGGGGCGGCGCTGCAATCCCCGATCGGCGACCTTAGAGGCGCCTTTTAGTGGAGATCTTTATTCCATTCATTGCCGGTTGGTGAGTGCAAGTGAGGGCCCTATTGTGATGTGCGTGTGAGACTAAGTGTGTTTAAAATAAGTAGTGGAGATCCTAGAAAACAAGTTTTAATAAGAAAGGTCCCACTCTTAATTAAGAACAATAACATGCGTAATCTTACAGTGAGGGTGTCTGAATTACGCTCTAGTGAATAATGGTCAACATGTTTCTTGCATCGGTCAGGTTGACCGCAATTCTTCAGGACCAGAAAGTTCACACACTTATTGGTAGTGGTAGCAACTAATACTTACCACCGATACAGCACCCTAATAAGTGGTTACTTTAAGCTATAAAATCATACGCCTGTAAAGAAAAAATGGGTGGACAAAAGAAGGTACATGTTAAATATGCATATTTGCTAAAACCAATCTTAATTTCTAATTGCCTCATAAACTGCACCCGCAAGGTGTCATGCAGTATTGGTGATGTGCACAATTATCACATGCTAAATAGTGATCTCTAAAATACTTCATGACTAAGATAATGCAATAGTCAAGTGTGACGCTCTTAACTGCAGAAATGGTAAGTAAAAAAATATGTTTTTAACCGTGTTAGATGGATCAAAACACGAATGGGGAATAACATGAAGGGGAAGTAACACTCACCCTGGTGTCCCAGGTTTCTGGTGTCAGCGAGATGGCGTTGAGAAAAACACTGAAAAGTGCAGTGTTCTATTGACAGGAAAGCGCCCTCCAAAAAATATAAGAGGGGTGCAAATGAGTCAGTCAGGTTGATGTGACTGGAACTAATAGTTATAATAATGCTCACAAGTTAGTCACAAATTGCAATATTCTTAGAAATCCCTCGTAGGGACCATGCTACAACCAGGAGATCATGAGATCGAGGCAAGGACAGTGGAACGGTCTATATTTATCTTAATGGGAGGATAATAGTCTCGTCCTGATAATATACATTCGTGAGTTAGACGGAGTACTAAGCTCTACCCAGGACCGTGGTTAGTACTTACGGCAATCTGTGGTTCCGAATGCCTTCGTTCCTACCCTCTGACCGCGCCAGCTCGGTGGACAACTCTGGTCGCTGGCGCGAAGCATACATAGGCCCTTAAAGCCAATCGGAAATACCGGCTCATCGGTGTGTTTCCAGAATACAGCACGTACGGGAGCTGAGCCCGTCATCACTGGTTCTAGGGTCCGGTCAGGTGGTGGTCAGAAGCCAATCGGCTTGAAGTAGCAGGATAGACAACCAATGGGAGATGAAGTTAGTTTCCTGCAACTCATGGCAACTGTCACTAGGCAACGAGGTATTGTGGACGATGTATCGAACCTCGTACCGCCAAGTCGATTGTAGTTGGGCATGAGACAAGGCGTGTCGCTGATCAGCGCGCCGATTCGAGAAAAAGGAATAGTCAGAGTCGAGTGGTTGACACAGGAATGATTAAGGTCAAAAGATTGACAAAGGAACCCTCGGTGTCGTCCTCGCACAAAACGCTCAAAAGGTAACGTGCTGGCGTATTAGAGTGGTTTCGCAGTATTCATAAATGTATCAAGAGTGACGTGAACCCAAGAATGTAGTCCAGTAGAGCATACACCTCATGGGTTAACATAGTAAAAGAAAGTTTATAGATCACAAATATGCCTAAAGTGTATAAACAAAGCAGGGAAAGGGCGGACCCTCAACAATGGTGGGCACTGCTGATTGAGTAGCGAGTACTACACCTATCAGAGGGATAAAAACACAAGTCAGAGAACAATAGTGTCAAGATCTATTGTAGCAAACCCCAAATCGGGTCAGCATTGTCTAGATAGGTCACCTGTTACTTGATGTGCGCCCAGAGTGATGGTTCCTAAATTATAGGCCAGTAAGTAGTAAATCATCAGACTCAGGTATTAAGCAGGCTAGACCAAGGGATATCTTCATTCAAGCCTCCCAGGTGGGACGATAATCTCATAACCCACCTTTGTTCAACAGAGAACAATTTAGCTCTACTAATGTTCTTAAAAGATTGGAGGACCGTCCACCGTAGAGAATCAGGGGCATGTTTTTTATCAAAGAAATGGGTTGTCATTTTGGTGTTGACTTTGTTACACCTAAAATTGCTCCGGTGTTCAATGATTCTGGTTTTAACCGGTCTTGTCGTCATCCCTATGTAGGGGAGATTGCAAGGGCATGAGATTAGGTAAATACAATTTGGGGTATTGCAATTGGTATGAGTTCTGTGCTGCCATGTGAACCCATTTGGAAATTCAATGTTTTTCATAATTTTGGTGAGGGGGCATACAACACATGAACAACAAGGATAATGTCCCATTACGGGAGGTAAATTCCATAAAGTGGCCTGTTTGGTGTTGTTATGTTGTTTGGGTCTCGTGTGTACAAGCCTGTCTTTGAGGTTGGAAGTGCGTTTGAAAGCAAACCGGGGGGTAGTCAATGAAAGTGTCCCGGTGTTAAGAATATTCCAATGCTTTCTAATGATGTTTCTCAGTTTTGTCGAATTCGGCGTGTATGTAGATACACAGGTCAGGCAATCATCGCTAGTACGTTCCCTTGGTTCCAAAAGCCCTTCCCTATTGTTATTGCGGGCCCGTTTAAATGACTTCTTTACATAATGACTACGATATCCCCGTTGGAGGAGACTGTTAGTCAGAATCGAAGATTCCTGTATGAAGTCAGGCAAGGAAGTACAGTTCCTCCTGATACGGAGGAACTGTCCAAAAGGGAGATTTCGCTTAAGAGCTACAGGGTGGTAGCTATCAAAATGTAGCAAACTGTTTCGATCGGTGGACTTACGATGGAGTGTGGTGCTCATCATCTGATCATTAAGTAGGATCAAGAGGTCCAGGAAAGGGATTTGTTTGTCAGATATTGTATGGGTAAACCGCAGATAAGGGTTTAAGGTGTTAACCCATGTGCAAAATTCATCACATCGGACTCTGTCACCTCTCCATAGGATCAAGATATCGTCAATGAATCTCTTCCACAGTAGGATGTTAGATCTAAAGGGATTCGATTCGTGGTAAATGGCTCGCTCCTCAAATGCTGCCATGTAGATACAGGCCACACTCGGGGCAAATGTACTCCCCATCGAAGTGCCCTGTACTTGATGGAATAATTGGCCCTCATATTCGAAGAAATTCTCCGTGAGAGCTAGAGAAGCACATTCCAGAACAAAGGTACGTGGTGTCGAAGAACCCCATTCTAGTTCACTAAAAACATCCTCCATCACCTCAAGGGTAGCCCTCTGTGGAATGTTGGTATAAAGGGCCTCAACATCCAGGGTGACGAGGAGATCCACTTGTCCCTGGTGTTGAGACCCCTCTAGAAGTCTGAGGACATCCATAGTGTCTCTAAGGAAAGAGGGAGTTTTCTGGACCACAGGCTTGAGGAAGTGATCCACAAACTGTGAGAGTGGTTCGAGGAGAGAACCGATTCCGGACACGATGGGTCTGCCAGGAACCGGATTAGTCCCCTTATGTATTTTAGGAAGACAGTAGAAGTAAGGGATTTTTGGTTCAGCAGTCACCAGAAAGGTAGCTTCCTTCGTAGTGATCCACTCGTGGGTCTCAGCATGGAAAACCATCATGTTAATCAATGTTTTAAGTCGAGTAGTAGGGTCCTCTGTGATTGGTAAGTAATACTTCCTATCATTAAGTTGGCGTTGACACTCCGTGCGGTAATCTATAGTTGACATTATTACCGTTGCTCCCCCCTTATCTGCTTGTTTGATAGTGATCGACGGATCGTCACTCAGAGACCGTAGTGCAGATTCCTCACCAGTAGTGATGTTGTGAAAGATCTTGGCAGGTTTTATTTGTTTCCAGTCCTTCAGGACTGCCTGCTCAAAGGTTAGGACCTCATTCGGGATCATCCCACTATGTGGTGTAAAAGTGGAGGGTTTGTGTAAGCCCGAGTCTTCAATAGAGATCTCTGGTTCCCCATAGAAAAAAGCCTTCAGACGTATTTTGCGAAAAAATGCCTGTATTTCACACATATCTCTGAACGAGTCGATCCTAGGTGTCGGGACAAATCCCAAACCTTTTTGGAGAACTGTTTTTTCAGTCTCATTCAGTATGCGGGGTGAGAGGTTGACAATTAACGTCTCTTGTTCTTCGTTTGGCTCCTGGTTTCCATTGATGTTGAGGGTTGATCTTGCCAGTGCACCCTTTTCTCTTCTCCTCTTCTCCGCCCTCATCCTCTGCCCCAGCCTCTGCCTAAAAAAGGGGGGCCTTGTTGGTAAAAGGGGGGAGGGGGACCCTGTTGGAAACCGGGAAAATGCCAGAACGGGGGAGTCGGTTGATATTGTCCCTGAAACGGGATCATCGGATAAGAGGGGTAATTCTGTTGCCCTTGTCTATTCCTATTGTTCGAGTAGCCTCCGCTGCTGGAATCACTACTTGTGTTGGAGTTGCGTCTAGAGCTATTAGAGTCCTCATCTGAGGAGTAGCTGTTTAACACTGATGTGTAGTCTGCCTTCAGATATGGATAAACCTTCTCTTTATCGAATATTTTAATGTCTTTTTGTAGCTTGGTGATTTTTTGTTTCATCAGAAATTCTTTATTTTCTGCTATCTCATTGTTAATTTCTGATAATTTGGTTTTAAAGACAATGGTAGTGAGGGAGACTTTAACAATACCCTCTAAATTCTGAATTCTGATCAGGAGTGCATCCGCTAGTCTCTTTGCTGTGTTGATTATAAGTATCAACCAATCCCTGGTGCACTTCCAGGACACCAGGGACCATTCCTTCTTAAAGATCATGTCTTCAAGGAAAAGGCGGGGAAAATTCTTTACTATAAGTCCATTAGGGGCGATATTAGCCCTCAGGTATTCCGTCATCATCGCCCCATGCAATGTGATTTTTAACCACTCTCGTTTCCAGGTAGTCAGGGTTGTTAGATCGTCAGATTGAGCTCCAGAAGTGGAGCTGGTGTCTAACCCCAGTAAAGATGGTGTACGTAAAATTTCCGCAGCTGCGTCATCGCCAAAACTTAAACCCTGGCAATCGTCCATGCTAAAGTTAAAGCAAGGAGTGAAAAGGAAATAGGTAAAAGTAAGGACAAGGAAACTTATTGTCCTCTACTGATATAGACGGGCCAAGGCTTCAGGATTCTGAGTGTCCTTGGTATCCTGATTGGTTCCTACGAGGTAAACCCCGTGCTAAGTATTGTAACAAAAGTGGAGGAACAGGGGGCTATTTTAAGACAGGTCCAGCATACTGAGCCCAGAAATGAGAATGAAAATACGAAGGTATGCTGTTCCTAGAGAGGCTGTTAAAGATTGGGGAAAGAAGTAGGTCAGGAGAAGGTCTCTCCTTCTGGAAAAAGACCCTCACACATCCGGCAAACAAGCTGTCACGTATCGTCAGCAGGTGGCCCAGATGTCAAGTATCATCATCAGGTCTGCTCCGAATCGGGGCGGCGCTGCAATCCCCGATCGGCGACCTTAGAGGCGCCTTTTAGTGGAGATCTTTATTCCATTCATTGCCGGTTGGTGAGTGCAAGTGAGGGCCCTATTGTGATGTGCGTGTGAGACTAAGTGTGTTTAAAATAAGTAGTGGAGATCCTAGAAAACAAGTTTTAATAAGAAAGGTCCCACTCTTAATTAAGAACAATAACATGCGTAATCTTACAGTGAGGGTGTCTGAATTACGCTCTAGTGAATAATGGTCAACATGTTTCTTGCATCGGTCAGGTTGACCGCAATTCTTCAGGACCAGAAAGTTCACACACTTATTGGTAGTGGTAGCAACTAATACTTACCACCGATACAGCACCCTAATAAGTGGTTACTTTAAGCTATAAAATCATACGCCTGTAAAGAAAAAATGGGTGGACAAAAGAAGGTACATGTTAAATACGCATATTTGCTAAAACCAATCTTAATTTCTAATTGCCTCATAAACTGCACCCACAAGGTGTCATGCAGTATTGGTGATGTGCACAATTATCACATGCTAAATAGTGATCTCTAAAATACTTCATGACTAAGATAATGCAATAGTCAAGTGTGACGCTCTTAACTGCAGAAATGGTAAGTAAAAAAATATGTTTTTAACCGTGTTAGATGGATCAAAACACGAATGGGGAATAACATGAAGGGGAAGTAACACTCACCCTGGTGTCCCAGGTTTCTGGTGTCAGCGAGATGGCGTTGAGAAAAACACTGAAAAGTGCAGTGTTCTATTGACAGGAAAGCGCCCTCCCAAAAATATAAGAGGGTTGCAAATGAGTCAGTCAGGTTGATGTGACTGGAACTAATAGTTATAATAATGCCCACAAGATAGTCACAAATTGCAATATTCTTAGAAATCCCTCGTAGGGACCATGCTACAACCAGGAGATCATGAGATCGAGGCAAGGACAGTGGAACGGTCTATATTTATCTTAATGGGAGGATAATAGTCTCGTCCTGATAATATACATTCGTGAGTTAGACGGAGTACTAAGCTCTACCCAGGACCGTGGTTAGTACTTACGGCAATCTGTGGTTCCGAATGCCTTCGTTCCTACCCTCTGACCGCGCCAGCTCGGTGGACAACTCTGGTCGCTGGCGCGAAGCATACATAGGCCCTTAAAGCCAATCGGAAATACCGGCTCATCGGTGTGTTTCCAGAATACAGCACGTACGGGAGCTGAGCCCGTCATCACTGGTTCTAGGGTCCGGTCAGGTGGTGGTCAGAAGCCAATCGGCTTGAAGTAGCAGGATAGACAACCAATGGGAGATGAAGTTAGTTTCCTGCAACTCATGGCAACTGTCACTAGGCAACGAGGTATTGTGGACGATGTATCGAACCTCGTACCGCCAAGTCGATTGTAGTTGGGCATGAGACAAGGCGTGTCGCTGATCAGCGCGCCGATTCGAGAAAAAGGAATAGTCAGAGTCGAGTGGTTGACACAGGAATGATTAAGGTCAAAAGATTGACAAAGGAACCCTCGGTGTCGTCCTCGCACAAAACGCTCAAAAGGTAACGTGCTGGCGTATTAGAGTGGTTTCACAGTATTCATAAATGTATCAAGAGTGACTGGGTGCTACATTTCTATTCTTACTCCCCCGGGTACTTACCTCAGGGCAGGCATTGGCCAGTGTCTGAGGGCTAAAATTCTCATCTTACTCTGCTGGGTACTTACTTCAGGGATGTTGTTGGCCAGTGTCTGGGGCTAAATTTCTATTCCTACTCCTCCGGGTACTTACCTCAAAGACGGTGTTGGCCAGTTTCTTGGAGCTAAATTTCTATTCTTACACTGCTGGGTAGTTACCTCAGGGAAGAGTTGGCCAGTGTCTGGAAGCTAAATTTCTATTCTTACACCGATGGGTACTTACCTCAGGGAAGGTGTTGGCCAGTGTATGGAGGAAACATTTCTATTCTTACATCGCGGGTACTTACCTCAGTTAAGGTACTGGCCAGTGACTGTGGGCTAAATTTCTATTCTTACTCCGCCGGGTACTTACCTAACGGAAGGTGTTGGTCAGTGTGTGGGGGCTAAATTTCTATTCATACTCCGCCGGGTACTTACCTTAGGGAAGGTGTTGGCCAGTATCTTGGGGCTAAATTTTCATTCTTACTCTGGCAGGCACTTACCTCAGGAATGGCGTTGGCCAGTTTCTGGGGGCTAAATTTCTAATCTTACTCTGCCGGGTACTTACCTAAGGGAAGGTGTTGGTCAGTGTGTGGGGGCTAAATTTCTATTCATACTCTGCCGGGTACTTACCTTAGGGAAGGTGTTGGGCAGTGTATGGGGGCTACATTTCTATTCTTACTCTGCCTGCTACTTATCTCAGGGATGGTGTTGGCCAGTGTCTGGGGCTAAATTTCTGTTCCTACTCCTCCGGGTACTTACCTCAAAGACGGTGTTGGCCAGTTTCTTGGAGCTAAATTTCTATTCTTACACTGCTGGGTAGTTACCTCAGGGAATGGTTGGCCAGTGTATGGAGGAAAAATTTATATTCTTACATCGCAGTTACTTACCTCAGTTAAGGTACTGGCCAGTGTCTGGGGCAAATTTCTATTCTTACTCTACTGGGTACTTACCTCAGGGAAGGCGTTGGCCAGTGACTGTGGGCTAAATTTCTATTCTTACTCCGCCGGGTACTTGCCTAAGGGAAGGTGTTGGTCAGTGTGTGGGGGCTAAATTTCTATTCATACTCCGCTGGGTACTTACCTTAGGGAAGGTGTTGGCCAGTATCTTGGGGCTAAATTTTCATTCTTACTCTGGCAGGCACTTACCTCAGGAATGGCGTTGGCCAGTTTCTGGGGGCTAAATTTCTAATCTTACTCTGCCGGGTACTTACCTAAGGGAAGGTGTTGGTCAGTGTGTGGGGGCTAAATTTCTATTCATACTCCGCCGGGTACTTACCTCAGGGAAGGTGTTGGTCAGTGTATGGGGGCTAAATTTCTATTCTTACTCCGCCTGCTACTTATCTCAGGGATGGTGTTGGCCAGTGTATGGGGGCTAAATTTCTATTCTTACTGAGCCGGTTACTTACCTCAGGGAAGGTGTTGGCCAGTGTCTAGGGGCAAAATTTCTATTCTTACTCCTCCAGGTTCTAACTACAGGGAAAGTGTTGGACAGTGAATCAAAAGGCAAAATATAGTATTTTTACTCAGTAGGTTAGTACAAAGTATTGGAATAGGTCTAACATATAATTGAAACGTTCTTCATCCTTATCTTTTTTCTTACCAGATATCTCACAGAAAGCCATTTCCATCAATCTTTAGGGTTGAAAAAGGAAGTACAGCTTGAAACATCAGTTGCAGAAAAAAAAAAATCTTCAGGTACAAATGAAAAAAACTTATTTTGCCTCAAGGGTTTCTGAAGTAATATTGAAAATGTCTGAGTGTTAGACTGACTTTAAAAATGTCTGTTTTAATTTTCAGGTTAAACAACATTTTAAAATAAACTTTTCTAATCCTTTTCTTGATACATCTTATTCCACCTACCTCTACAAACTACACCTGGAATACCCATCAGAGATGAAAAGAGAGTGCCTGCTAAAGCAGCACTTCCAATAATACTTTTGCAAACAAAACTTCACCTCAAAACAACTAAGAAATGCAAATCTCTGGTACAAGTGCAAACCTTTCTCTTTTCTTCTAAAATGGTACTATAATGAACTTTTTTTTCACAGAAAATGAAAACTTTTAAAACTAGTTATTTAAACTTTATCTTACCTCCTTTCTGTATCAAACATGACTTTTTTTTAATAATTCCATTTAGAAATCATATATCTTTTGTATAAATACAACAGTAGCTTCAAAATATTTACACTCTCTTATCCTCATCCTTTTTAGAATCATCAACGACAGATTCCAGTCGCCGAGCAAGTTACTTATAATCAAGGCAGTGCAACAGGTTATTGAAATTTGGTGGCTACATTTACTGCAAGGAAATATTAACTGAGAACAGGAGTCATTAAAGGTGTGTACAATATTTCTCATCACATTGCAAAGGTGGAGTGGTTACTCTGCGTGACATAGTGGAGAAGTCCACAGAGCATAACCACACTGTCTCTGCAATGGAGATAGAAGTTACAGAAAATATACAGCAGATTAAAATTTTGGTAGCCACCGCCAATGGACCCTGTGGCTCAGTTTTACGGGAAGTTGCACAAAACATCCCCATGCACGTTGCTAGTAATATTCCCACAATCCCTAATTTAACGTGCATGAGCCAGAGAACAAAACAGGCCATCAATCCACTGGCAATAAGACCACAAATGTTTTCCATTATTAAAATCCCACAGAACTGACTGTCACTTTTACTAAAAAGACCTTTCTTGTGCATGATCATCAAAATCCTCTAAAACGTCTTTTAATCTTCTCTACAGCAAGTAATTTGGTCACCCTTGAAAATACAGAAATTTGGATGATGGATAGCACTTTTAAGTCTACAAGGCAATATTTACAACACAAAGGTTCCCTTAGTATTTAGTTTGCTGCCTGACAGACAATCTTCCACTTACACTGAGTTTTTATCAGTTATAAAATCCAAAACTCTGAAGAAAAGTCCAAGGAAAGTAATAATTGATTTTGAGTTGCAAATAATACTAATACTAAACTATATCCAGATACCCAAATCCAATGATTTTTCTTCACTTTTCCCAGGCATATTGGAGAAAAATTCGGAAAACATTCATAGCTGAAGATTATGTGTCAGGCAGCAAACTTCGGTATGAACTTAAAAAACAAACTGCTTTGTGTTTTGTTCCTCCTGAATGTGGAGATGACTTCTGCACTACAATTGTTCAATCAGATTATTTTACAGCAAATGGAGAGGAATTGGCACCTCTTTTAAATTATTTTGAGGACACCTGGATTGGCCATCTGAGCAGGTCAGGTCGCAGGAGGAAGCCAAGGTTTCCCACTGACTGGTTGAACTGCTACTTAACTTGCTTAGAGGGAGGAGCAAAGACAAACAATTCAATTGAAGGATGGCATAGCTCTATTAATAAATCAATTGGGAAGTCATCCAAACTTTTATCATTGCTTGAAAATTTTGAAAATAGAGCAAAGTTTCCAAGAAATCAGGATGGCTCAGTCACTTTCAGGTAGTCTGAATCCTGGAGTGTCACGACGTAGCAAAGAGCTGTGTGAAAGACTTCTTTCTAAAATTCACCAATTTCCTTTAATGGGCACATCTGATTATCTTGAGAGTATTGCTTATATTCTTCATTTCTAGCTAACACTATCACCATGTGGATTAATCGCCTGTTTTACACCACTTCCAAAATATTCAATTGGCTATTTTTAATTCCTCAATTCGAAATAAATAAAAATATTGCTTTCTTGCCAACGTGTTAAATTTTTCAGAAACTTCCGGCACATCTATTGTGGTTCATTGCTTTTAACTTGATACACTGTTTGTAAATTTTCAAATTTTGAATTTTCAAAGTTTGCAATTTTAAGCAAGATATGGTTTAATGAAGGTGTCTGTGTTTTTCAAAGATAGCTTTTATAATCAGTACCTTAGCCAAAAAAGTAATCGTCCCAAGGTGTGCATGTTACGGATATCAGCATGGAGATCAACGAGTTGTCAATTGAAATTAAAAAAAACAGTCTCCACAGTATTTGAACATATCTCCCACTCTTTCCTTACAGTAAATGTACCTACCACACGTTCTAATATTAAGAAAATAAAGTTCCTAACCGCACACCGTCTTCCACCCAATGCAGTGTGAGATGCACCACCAACTACAGAAACAAATGGGAAACAGCGTGCATCTACCAAGTTTCTATAAATCGCAAATTGACTATTTGATCCATTAAGCTTATTGCCAAACTGTGGAAAAAAATTGCATATAAAAAACTTTGACAAAAGTATCGGGGTTTGCGATAAATTATTTGTTGTGCTTCTTCAAAACATAACATAAACCTTTTTTGGAAAGATTGCAATAAATTATATTTACTCACTAAATAAACCTTTTCACTGTAAACTGGGTGTATTTATTTGCATTTTTATTTTAAATTGTTAGTTCATTGTTGTATATGTTCTAAATTGCTGTACACTGTCCAGAATTTATTTGAACAAATGTAGTGATCTTTACATTTTGTAGTATGTTTTTAATAATATTTTTTTCAATAACTTAGTTTACATTTAAAAAAAAATTCCTGGAAAAAGAACTGGGTATTAAAATACTACCCCACCCAATACCCCTATATCCCAAGCATCCCACTCTTAAAGGTTAGCGTAGTATTGTTCGTTTTTGCAAAAATATTGGATTGACACTTAAAATGTAATACTCAGGGTTTTTTCCCCAAGGAAAAACACCTGGGTATTAAAATACTAACCTCACCCAATACCCCCTACATCCCAAGCATCCCACTCCTACAGGTTAGCGTAGTAATTTGTTGTCGAGTACTGCTCCTTTTTGCAAAAATAATGGATTGGCACTTAAAATGTAATAATCAGGGATTTTTGTCCCCAGGAAAAATACCTGGGAATTAAAAGACTACCCCAAACAATACCACTATATCCCAAGCATCTTACTCCTAAAAGATGACATAGTATTTTAATGAAAAATATTGTTCATGTTTGCAAAAATAATGCAATGACAATTAAAATGTAGTACTCAGGTTTTTTTTTACCACAGCAAAAAAAAACCTGGGTAGTGAAACACTACCCCTACCAAAACCCCTACATCCCAAACATCCCGCTCCTAAAGGTTAATGTACTATTTACTATTGTAGAGTATTCTTAATGTTGGCATAAATAATGCAATGACTCCTAAAATGTAATACTCTAGGATTTTTTTTTCCAGAAAAATATCCGGGCATTCCACCAGTACCCCACCCAATACCCTTAATTCCAAAACATCTCGCTGCTAAAGGTTAGCATGGTATTTTCTTGTAGAGTACCGTTAAGGTTTGCAAAAATATTGCAATGACATTTAAAAATGAAATACTCAGGGATTTGTTTTAGAGAAAGAAAATACCTGGGTATTAAAACACTACCCCATTCAATACCCCTATACTCCAAGCATCCCATTCCTAAAGATTAACGTAATATTTCCTCACAGAGTTTTTATTAATATTTTCTTAAACATTTTAACACCACTTAGTTTTTTATACTCAGTTTTTTATTTTTAAAAAAACTGAGTATTAATACACTACCCTACCCAGCAACACTATATCACACACAACAAGCTTCTAAAGGTTAGTATCGCATTTGTAGACATATTTAATACAAATTTCCTAAAAACTAAAATTATAATCCAGTGTTTTTTAAATAAAACCAGAGTGTCAAATCCATTATATTTAAATATTTTATCTGTCGGTGCTTTTCACAGATCAGCACATTGTTAGGAAAAAGAGAAATGTTTTTGCATCCTGCTCGCCTTTGTGTTAGTACATTCAATGGATAACTGGATTTGCAAAGGCTGCATAATTCATCACAGGTGCAAAACAATGCAAAAGACTTTGTTGTGCATGATATACAAAAGTTTAATTATGGTAAGTGTCCAAAACAGTTTTTTAACAATGAATAAAAAATTATTTCAAAAAAAGAAAAGTTTCTTACCTGCCTGCCCCAAGCCTTCCACCAGCATCCTTGACTTCCACCAACCTTTATTATTAAAAATTTTTATAGAGCGCGTAGTCACCCGGAGGTATCCCAGCGCTAAGAACCCTACCTCTACAGGTCAGAGAGCCGGGAAAGGAGGGGGGTAAGGGAGGGGAGGGGGGGGGGGTAGGAGATCGGGGTTCCGGAAGAGCAAGTTGCTTTTAGGGAAAAAGGTGGGTTTTCAACCGCTTCCTGAAGCGTAGGTAATGTGGTTCAATTCTCAGGTCGCGGGGGAGTGCATTCCAGAGGCGGGCGGTGTGGACTGAGAAACGTCTTCCGCCTGAACGTGCCTTCTTAAATCTGGGAGTGATGATGAAATTCTCCTTGTCAGAACGGAGGGATCTAGAGGATTTATAAGGTTTGATACATTTTCTGAGAATAGGGGGGCCTTGATTTTGGAGCAGTTTGTGGGCTAGGCACAGGGCCTTAAATTTGACCCGCTCCCTAATTGGGAGCCAGTGAAGGAGTTTTAGTGCTGGTTTGGCCGAGGCTCTGGCAGGAGTATTAGTGAGAATCCTTGCGGCGACATTCTGAATTCTCTGAAGCTTGTTCATTGTTGCTTCAGGGGCGCCCAAGTAGATCACATTGCTATAATCAAGCCTAGAAAGAATCAGGCCTTGAATTAGCAATTTTTGCGAGTTGGGGGGCAAGAGGGGCAGGATCTTCCTCAGTGATTTCAAGAGCCCGAAGCACGTCCCGGCTACTTTTTTTGCTTGCGTGGTGAACGAAAGGTCTGTATCAAGCCACACGCCTAAGCTTTTTACTTCTTGTTTAGGGTCAGGTGGGGGACCCAGACATCCTGGCCAGATGTTCGGGGAGAGAGTAGGTCCTTTCTGGCCAAGGAGGAGAACGTCAGTCTTTGCTCCGTTCAGTTTTAAGGCTGAACTGTTCATCCAGCGTTGAACCTGCGTAAGGCAGTTAGATAAATCTGCTGGTTGTTGGCTGGGATGGGATAATGACACAACTAATTGTGTGTCGTCAGCATAGCTGACGATGCTCACTCCGAACGGGGTGATAACCTCCTCCAATGGGGCCATGTAGATATTGAATAATGTGGGGCTCAGGGAGGAGCCCTGAGGCACGCCACATTGGAGGGGAGTTTCGGAGGAGCAGGTGTTGTTTTCCCAAACCTGGAAGGTGCGCTGGGCCAGAAAGGATGACAGCCAGGATAGGGCGGAGCCTTCCACACCGACTCTCTTGAGCCGCTTAATGAGAAGTTGGTGGTTGACGGTATCGAAGGCCGCACTCAGGTCGAGGAGGATCACTGCCACTGATCCTCCTTCGTCTAAGAGTGCTCTGGCCTCCTCTACCGCTGCCAGGAGGGCGATGTCCGTGCCCTGCCCCGGACGAAAACCTGTCTGTGAGCTTTTTAGTCTGTTGTTGTCCTCCAGGAACTGTGAAAGTTTCTTGTTGGCCAGTTTTTCAGCAACCTTGCTGATCCCTGGGAGAAGAGAGATTGGCCTAAAATTGGCCAGGTTTTCGGGATCAAGGGAGGGTTTCTTCAGTAGTGCTTTAACTACTGCTGCCTTCCAGCTCGGGGGCACGACTCCCTGTTGGAATGAGGCGTTGATCAGGTGGGTAAGGGGGGGAACAATGATGGAAGCTACTTCCTTAAGGGTCCGAAGCGGGGCGGGGTCCCTGGGAGATCCGCTTTTGATGGAGTTTAGAGTATTTCCCACTTCTTCGATAGTTACTTGACCCCAAGAGGGTAGGCAGATGGATGTCCGAGTGTTCGGGGGGTCGTTTTCCTCGCACGAACTAACAGGGGGGATTGAATCAAGAATTTTTAGTATCTTTTCTTGAAAGAAATTGGCCAACTGATGGCATTTTTCCTGATCGGCCTTAGGATCCGGGGGGTTTCTCGGTCCAGGATCTGGGGTCTTCAGAAGTTCTTTTAGAATAACGAAGGATTCTTTACTCGAGCATACTGCTTTTTCTATTCTCTCCTGGAAGAATGCGCTTTTGATCTTACGAATGGATGTTTTGTAAGTTGAAAGGGAGGTAGAGTAAGCGTCTTTGTTAGCTTTGGACTTATCTTTCCTCCAGGAGCGTTCCGTTCTCTTACATTCCTGGCGTAGAGCTTTGAGCTCTGGGGTATACCACGGAGTAGAGGACACTCTTTTGGTATGCTTAAGAGTGTCTGTTTTAGGTATTAGTTTGTCTAGCGAAGATGTGATCCAGGAATTAAACTGTATATCGGCCGTATCAGGCTCGGTGGAAAGCTCAGGGATGGTGTTTAAGAGAGTGGTGGCCCATTCCGTGGGTAAAAGTTTGTGCCACCGTCTATCGGTGACCTGGATTTTCGTGGTTTGGGGGGTTATAATGGGGGCATCCCAAGAGATGGGGACTAGGAAATGATCAGTCCATGGCAAAGTCAGGGGTGGACTGGTGGTGATGTTAGCGACATTGGTGAGGACGGGATCTAGTAGGTGTCCCTTATCATGGGTAGGCTCATTGTTGACCAGTCGGATATTAAATGATGACAGGTCCTGAAGAAGATCTGAGGCTATCCGATCAGTGGGGTCCATAAAGTGCAGATTCAGATCACCTACAATAAGGAAGTTAGGAGCAGAGGAGGCTAATTGTGAACCCGAATCGGTCACGGCATTAAGGAATTTCCCAGGAACACCTGGAGGGCGATAGATCAGTAATCCCGACAGGGTGTGGGCCGGGGAAGTTTGGATGGAAAATTGGCAACTTTCACAGTCTTCGATGTGAGCGTTGGAGATTCTACAGATAAGCTGCTCTCTGTAGATTAAGGCTAAGCCCCCTCCTCTCCCTCTGGGTCTATGTAGGGCTTGACAAAGATAGCCTGAGGGGAGAGCAATGACGATGTCCGAGTCAGAGCTGTCAGATAGCCACGTTTCGGTAAGAAACAGCGCGTCTAACTCCTGATCTTGTATTAACAGGTTGGTCTCGTGTGCATGCTTAGGAAGGGAGCGGCAGTTAAGAAGACCTATCTTAAGTCCGAGTTTGGCTGAGTTTAGGGTGGTAGGATTACAACGCCTACAGTTGGAGAAAGGTTTACCTTCGGTGTGCATGTGGTGACAGGGCAGAGTTTTTTCCGGTTGGAGAGCACGGAGCATGTCTCCTGAATACACCAAGCGGTCAAGAGGTGGATCCGACAGCGTCCCAGGGCCTGGGTCCGGTCGGTCCCGGACGGGCCCAGACGGGCTTGCCTTTGGCGCGCCTTTGGCGCGCTGACGGCGCGCCCGCTGCGCCCGTCCGCTGCGCGTACGGAAGTGACACATACTTATATACAGGTGAGGGGCGTGGCCTCCAAGGGGGCGTGGCCTAGTCGCACGCCGGCAATGGCGCCGTGTTTGTCGGGGGAGAGCCGCTGTCAGCGCAGGGCAGCTGAGCGGTAGATTTACAGGGTCGAGTCCTGTGCAGCCAGGTAGGAGATGATTATTTTTTAAAAACACAAGAAAGTAAAGTGACACACAATATCACACGTGCATCAAGTTAAAACAAAAGTCTCTGTCTCCCGGCTTCCGCCTCAGGAGTTTCTGGGTTCTGGCAAGCAGCGCTCGTGGGTCAGCTTAAGTACCAGATGAAAAAGGGGGCGTGGCCTCCAAGGGGGCGTGGCCTAGTCGCACGTCGGCAGGGGCGCCGTGTTTGTCGGGGGAGAGCCGCTGTCAGCGCAGGGCAGCTGAGCGGTAGATTTACAGGGTCGAGTCCTGTGCAGCCAGGTAGGAGATGATTATTTTTTAAAAACACAAGAAAGTAAAGTGACACACAATATCACACGTGCATCAAGTTAAAACAAAAGTCTCTGTCTCCCGGCTTCCGCCTCAGGAGTTTCTGGGTTCTGGCAAGCAGCGCTCGTGGGTCAGCTTAAGTACCAGATGAAAAAGGGGGCGTGGCCTCCAAGGGGGCGTGGCCTAGTCGCACGCCGGCAATGGCGCCGTGTTTGTCGGGGGAGAGCCGCTGTCAGCGCAGGGCAGCTGAGCGGTAGATTTACAGGGTCGTGTCCTGTGCAGCCAGGTAGGAGATGATTATTTTTTAAAAACACAAGAAAGTAAAGTGACACACAATATCACACGTGCATCAAGTTAAAACAAAAGTCTCTATCTCCCGGCTTCCGCCTCAGGAGTTTCTGGGTTCAGAAACTCAGAAACAAACGTCAAAACGTGTCTACGATGATTGTAGAAAGTGAAAAAGGACTGGGTGAACTGGCATCTGGGATTTCACGTGCTGTGTAAAGGCATTCTTAGGAACAAGGTAAACCTGCTTGCGTTGTAAAAGCACGCTCCGTCCTAGCAATACACAGATGCAGTCTCTATGAGATTGCACAGTACAGCTGTCAGAACTAAAAGCCCTGATACTGGCACTAAAAAATGCGGATCAGGAACTTCCCACACTTATTGTGTGTGATTGGTTTTACTGTGTCCAGTCATACAATAAATATCTTCACTACTGGGGTCAGAATAGGTTAAGAGATTCCAAAGGTTGCACAGTAAAGCACAAGTTGCTTTGGGAACAAGTGCAAAAACAACAGTTGATGGGACAGAATGCAGAACAATGTCCTACATTCACCCGAGTACAGAGATCTGGGCCTAAATCCATCGTTTTTTTGCTCACCATGCCGTTCCAGTTTGAACCCAGCTAAATGCAACTCAGTCTTGGCCCTGTGCCTCATGGGAACAGTCCAGCCCGAGCTGCCAAGCCAGGTCCTCCTCCCTGGACTGGAAACAAGCATCCTAGGACCGGTTTCGGGGTTTCACTCCTCTTCAGCCAGGATAGCTTTATTCCAGTGGCATGGAGAGCACGGGACTCGAAACCGGTCCCAGGATCCTTGTTTCGGGTCCGGGGAAGACATGGCTTGGCAGTTCAGGCTGGACTGTTCCCATGAGGCACAGGGTCAGACTGATTTGCATATGGCCATGTCTGAACTGGGGTGGTGGAGTGAGCTAAAGAATGATGATGGATTAAACCCAGATCAGTTGACTGGGGGTGAGTGTTTGATTTGCTCAAATGCTCCGTCCATCATCCCCTTTGGTATTGCTTTGCTCACCCTAAGTTGGCAGGGTATGCCCAGACGTGGTTCCCTTGCTCACTTTGCCACTGGATTCAAGATAGCCTGGCTGATGAGGGTTATGAACCCGAAACCGGTCCCAGGATGTTTGTTTCTGGTCCAGGGAAGACATGGCTTGGCAGTTCGGGCTGGACTGTTCCCATGAGGCACAGGGTCAGACTGATTGGCATTTGGCCATGTAGGAACTGGGGTGGTGGAGTGAGCTAAAGAATGATGATGGATTAAACCCAGATCAGTTGACTGGGGGTGAGTGTTTGATTTGCTCAAATGCTCCATCCATCATCCCCTTTGGTATCGCTTGGGAACAAGTGGCAGAGCTGAAAAAAGGCTTGCCATGGGTTCATGTAATTGATACATTGAGTCATCAGCGTGTTGGCATTCACATTGAAGGGAATTTATTGGCTGAGGAACCTGCCAAGACGACAGTGAGAACTGCTGCCGTTGCTGCAATCACTCATTCTAGTGCTAGGATAGTCGAACAGATAATGATAGCTGTGAACGCTACGAGTAAGAACAGCTCAGCCTTGACACAAGGTTTTCCACTCAAGTACTACTACAAGTTAGATGCACAAAATATTCTGTATGCTCAAATTCCAGGAGTGGGGGATAGAGTTAATAACAAACATGGATCACAGATTGGGTTTAATTCTAGCTGCACAAGAGGGTCTGGGTTTGGCACATGCAGGTATTACTGCAACGCTATCACTACAGAAACAACTTTATTGGTGGCAAGGTCTAACCAAACAGACCAAAGGTTTCATCCTTAAGTGCGACATCTGACAGCAGATGAAAGGTTCCACTGTAGCATGTCCGCCACATTCACCACTACTGATCTCAGGCAGACATCTCGCATGTGCCTATTTGGACCAATGTAGCCCCTTCCAATCTGATGGAACTTACAGGTTCATGCTGGTGGCAGTAGATTCATGCTCTAGATTCCTGTGGTTGGCCACTGCACTCGGCTGATGCTCGAACTGTTATAAAGGATTTGCAAGTCTTTATAGGGACATACGCAATTGGTACATTACACTCTGACTGTGGCACTGCGTTTAGCTCTAGGGCTTACAAAGAACTTGGGAAGTTTGGGTGTGGTCTTGCGGAACTCCCCTCCGTATCATCGTGAGGGATATTGGATTGTGGACAGGAAAAAACGGGGCTTAAAGCAATCCTTAACAGCAAGGGTATTAGGCGCGGGTGGCAGTTGGGTCAATCACCTATATGGAGTCCAGAGGGCACTCAATAACATGCCAAGAAGCTTCCTGGGGGCCGTACTCCATATAAAGTCCTGTTTGGGACTAGTATGTGGGTACCTGACTTTGATTGTGGCAGCGCAGTGGCGGATGAGAAAACATTTGACTTCAAGGATTGTTTGGCTGTTCTACAATGAATTCCGGGCATTACAAAGCAACGTCCAATTGAAATGCATCATCACTGGGGAAGTGAAAGCTGTTCCGGAAAGGCCTGCCTGGGTCCCGAAGATTGGGGACCTGGTCAGAGAAAAAATTGTGAACAAAATTAATTTGGGCGATCTTGCAGAGCGCCTGTACCTGGCTGTCAAAGGTACAAGAACAGTACTTCTTCCACCCCTTGCCGGCAAGAAAGAAAAGAGATCAGTCTCCATTGATCTGATAAACCACACTATGTGGCTGATACTGAATAGTAGGCCACATGGGCTCCTAAGTAGCCGCCAATCTCCTCTCGCTACAAAACACGAAGATCAGAATGAAAAATTAATAACATTTGAAGATTCTATTCTAGAAGTGACGGAGTTACCAACAACTCCATGGAACTAGTGCCTGTTGAAATTTAACAGCAACAAAATACAAATGACAAAGATGTCAATTCAGCCTAATATCGACACCTGTGTGAATATGTCTCGAGACGAGTCATCTGCCATTTCTAAAAAACCTGCCGAGCTACCAAATATAGATCTAACTGCGTCTGGCTACTCCATCCATTTTGATACTTTCTCATTGGATCCAAATGAACGCGATTCCCCGCCAGCTCCTTTTTTACGCAAACAAAAACTGTTGGAAGGCGGACCTCTGGGGAGTCGGCGGGACCACCCAGTGGGCCTCTTTACTGTAAGGAAGTAGCCGAGCGCCGCTGAGAAGCCTCCTAGGAGAGGTCCTTCCCCTATAATCGTACTAGCCCAGTAACACCACCACACAGGACTCGACACAGGGCTCGGAGGATCAGTTCAGCTAGCTCGAGCCGCGACGAAGTCAGCAGGGCTCCGATGGTAGTTCCGCTAGGTCGAGCCGCGACGAGGTCAGCAGGGCTCCGAGGGTAGTTCAGCGAGGTTGGGCCGCGATGGCGTCAGCATTGCCCCGAGGTTTCCGTGAGGATCTTATTCTCAGCGAGGTGGAGCCGCGACGCAGTCAGCAGGGCTCGAGGTACAGTTCAGCTAGCTCGAGCCGCGACGAAGTCAGCAGGGCTCCGATGGTAGTTCCGCTAGGTCGAGCCGCGACGAGGTCAGCAGGGCTCCGAGGGTAGTTCAGCGAGGTTGGGCCGCGACGGCGTCAGCAGGGCCCCGAGGTTTCCGTGAGGATCTTATTCTCAGCGAGGTGGAGCCGCGACGCAGTCAGCAGGGCTCGAGGTACAGTTCCAGGCAAGAGTCTTTCCGTAGGGTCAGCCGCGATCCGATCAGCAGGGCTCTCGACTCCAGGATACAACTGCTGTCCTGGTGCGGGTTCGCCCCAGATATAGGTCTGGAGCCCTTTGATGTCCGGACCCTGGTGTCCGGGGGGGCAGAGAGGCCGGGCTGGGAGAGACCAGACGCCCAGCGGGAGAGGCGCCAGTGCCCAGGGAGGCCGGAGAGCAATCGCACCCAGGCGTTAGGGGACTCCAGGATCGGGGGATTGGCCACGTGGTGCCCCCTGGCCGGATCTTGGTGCCTCGATGTCGGGGTTTCGCTGGGGCCGCGGCCGGGGGGTGGGGCCGGGTCACGTTGGCTGGTGCGGGTAGATGTGTACAATCCAGGGGGGACCCCGAAGGGTGAAGGGGTCCCCGGTCGGCCTGAAAAGGGGGCCAGGACCACGCCACGGGCCGGGTCCAACAGGCGTCCCCCCCAGCCGAAGGCAGGGAGAGTCACCCATCTCCTTGGGGGTTCTCCTCGCCAAGGCGGAAGAAATGGGACAGGCCGTCGGCATTGGCGTGGTCGTTGCCGGGCCGGTGTTCCACTGTGAAGTCCATCCCTTGCAGAGAGATGGACCATCGCAACAACTTCGGGTTCTCTCCTCTCATTTGCATTAACCACCGCAAGGGCCGGTGGTCGGTTTGGACCCGGAAGTGGGTGCCGAAGAGGTAGGGCCGGAGCTTTTTGAGGGCCCATACCACGGCGAAGGCCTCTCACTCGATGGTGCTCCATCTCTGCTCTCGGGGCAGCAGTCGCCGGATGATGAAGGCCACTGGTCTGTCAAGGCCTTCCGAATTTACTTTGGACAGGACCGCCCCAACCCCGTACTCCAAGGCATCGGTCTGTACTATGAATTCCTTGCTGTAGTCGGGGGCTTGCAGCACAGGAGCGGTACAAATTGCTGTCTTGAGGGTCTCGAAGGCCGCCTGGCAGCGGGGCGTCCAGTTCACCTTTTTGGGTTGCTTCTTGGACGTAAGCTCCGTGAGGGGTCCCACAATGCTCCCATAGTTGTGGATGAACCGCCGGTAATAGCCCGTGAGGCCCAGGAAGGCCCGGACAGCGGTTTGGGTGGCTGGGGGCTCCCAGGCCTTGATGGCGTCGACTTTTGGCTGGAGGGGAGCCACCTGGCCGCTCCCCACTTGATGACCCAGATAGGTCACGGATCCCTGGCCTATCTGGCATTTGCTGGCCTTTATCGTGAGTCCGGCTCTCTGGAGAGCGGCCAGCACCTCCCCGAGGTGCCCCAGGTGCTCGGCCCAGTGGCTGCTGAATACGGCAATATCGTCCAGGTAGGCGGCGCTGAATGCTTCCAGCCGGGCCAGGACCTTGTTCACTAGTCTTTGGAAGGTGGCCGGGGCATTCTCCATGCCGAAGGGCATCACCCGAAAGTGGTAGTGCTCATCGGGAGTGGAGAAGGCCGATCGCTCACGGGCGTCGGGGGTGAGCCCGATCTGCCAGTATCCGGCAGTGAGGTCGAAGGTGCTTAGGTAGCGGGCTGCTCCTAGGCGGTCGATTAGTTCGTCTGCCCGAGGAATGGGATGGGCATCGGTCTTGGTGACGGCATTCAACCCTCGGTAGTCCGCGCAAAATCTGAGTTCCAGGGTGGTGCCTGGGGCGGCGGCCTTCGGCACCAGGACCACGGGGCTGGCCCAGGGACTGTCAGAAGGTTCGATGACCCCGAGGGCTAGCATCTTGGTGACCTCGGCTTGGATGCAGGCACGCACTCGGTCGGGCACCCTGTAGGTTCGGTGTCGCACGGGGGGGCTGTCCCCGGTGTCGACGTCGTGGACGCACCAGGGAGTGACCCCGGGAGTGAGGGAGACGAGGGCAGCGAAGGGTTGCAGCAGCTGTTGACAGTCGTGGCGCTGTTCCGAGGTCAGGGTGGTGGAGAGTTTGACGCCCGCTATGGAGCCGTCTTGGTCGGAGGTCCTCAGGAGGTCGGGTAGGGGCTCGGAGTCGCCTTCGCCCCCATCGTCGGTAGCTAGCAGCAGGCTTAGTTCCGTTCAGGAAAAGTGGGGTTTGAGCCGGTTTGCGTGTAGAACCCGGAGGGGGTTCCTGGGGGACTCCAGGTCGACTAGGTAGGTGACGGGGCTCTTCTTCTCCACCACCTTGAAGGGCCCAGTCCATTTGTCCTGGAGGGCACAGGGGTCCACGGGCGACATGACCCAGACTTGCTGGCCTGGCTCTAACTCAATGGATGAGGCGTTCTGGTCATACCAGCGTTTCATGTCCTCTTGGCTGGCCTCGAGGTTGGCCTCGGCCAGGGCCCGGAACCTCCGGGTTTGGTTCCGCAGGGTCAGGAGGTACCGGTAGACGTAGGGAGGGGCATTTCGGAGGTTCGTCTCACAGCCTTCCTTGACCAGGCTGAGGGGACCTCGGACAGGGTGTCCGTACAAGAGTTGGAAGGGGCTGAACCCCAGAGACTTCTGCGGGACCTCCCGATAGGCAAATAGGAGGCAGGGCAGCAGGATGTCCCATTTCCGCCTTAGGGGCTCTTCCAGGCCCTTGATCATCCCTTTCAGTGTTCTGTTAAAACGTTCGACTAGTCCGTTCCCCTGGGGGTGGTACGGGGTGGTGAACTTGTAGGTGACCCCTCATTATTGCCATAGGGACCGCATGTATTTCGATATAAAGTTCGTACCTCGGTCGCTCACCACTTCCCGGGGGAACCCCACTCTCGAGAAGATTCCCATCAAGGCCCGGCCCACCACGGGGGCTGTCACAGTTCGGAGAGGGATGGCCTCAGGGTATCGGGTGGCGTGGTCGACTAGAACGAGGATGAAGTGGTGACCCAGGGCGGTTCGGGGGTCCAGGGGCCCCACTATGTCGATCCCTACTCACTCGAACGGGGTGTTGACTGCCGGGAAGGGCTGGAGAGGGGCTTTGACCCGTCCCCCAGTCTTCCCGCTGGCTTGGCAGGTCTGGCAGGTCCGGCAGTGATTGTCCACGTCCTTACGCATTCGGGGCCAGTAGAAGTGGGTCACCAGGCGGCTGTATGTTTTGTCTTGCCCCAGGTGCCCGGCGAGGGGCACATCATGTGCCAGATTGAGGAGGAAACCTCGGAATCGGAGGGGGACCACCAGCACTCGACCGGCACCTAGTTCTGCGATCTTCTGCTCGCTGTAGAGCAGGTCATTGTCCCAATAGACCCAGTGCGTTCCCGTTTGGTCACCGGCGGCCTGGGCGGCCGCCTGCTGTCGGGTCCCCTCGAGGGAGGGGCAGGTTTTCTGTTCTTGCTGGAACTGTTCCCTTGTGGGGCCCCCGTCGTGGCGCCATTGTGCAAGTTCAGGGAGTTCGCCGAGGGAGGCGATCTCGTCCTGGGGAAGTTCGGACAGCCCGGCATCCGCGTCAGGTCCCTCCTCGACAGAGGGAGGTGGTGGTTCGGGCCCCTCGGGCTCGTCGGGGGCCGCCGCTACGGTTGGTCGGTGGGCCTGAGCGGTCATGGACCGGGTGGTGGCGCAGGCCCATTCGGGCAGTCCCAGCATCCCCAGATGCTCCCGGCGCTCAACCTGGGCCCAGGGGGAACTTTCCAGGTCGTTCCCCAGGAGGCAGTCCATCGGGGTGTCGTCGCGGACGGTCACTTTCAGCAGGCCTGACACTCCTCCCCACTCAAATGGAATCCGGGCCATCCGGCACATGCTCTTGGTGTTGACGGCCATCCGGACGGGGCACAGTACATGAGGCAGGATCTGTTCGGGGGTCACAAGGTGGCAGCGGACCGCGGTCACGCTGGCTCCAGTGTCATGGAGGGCTTCGGCCCAGCATCCATTAATGGTGACCCACTGCTGGTATTTCTGGGTGTTGCTCGGGATGGGGGTTTGGGGCACCATTTCTCGGCTGCCCAGGCATACGAGGGACATGGCGGCCGGCTCCCACTCGGTGGACCCGGCGTCGGTGTTCTCTTCCTCCTCCTCCCCTTCCCCCAGGGCGGCGGCCGCCAGCTGTCGGGGCGGGGGCCCGGTGGTCCCGCTTCGTCGGTTCATGGGGCAGGTTGGGTCACTGGCATAGTGCCCTGGTTGATGGCAGCTGTAGCAGGTTACCGTTGGCCGAGGTCCTGGTCGGGCTGGGGTTGTCCCCCTTCGTGCTAGGGTCGGGGACGTGCGGTTCGAGGGCGGACCCCGAGGAGGACTTCGGGGCTGCCCTGCTGTAAAGTCTCGGTTCCGGTTTGACCCTCCTCCTCCGCCGCGCTGGCGGGGGGGTCCTGTGGCGTTCCGCTGGTACTCCCCCATTGAGTTCCGGGGGACCCGGGTGTTCACCCACCGATCGGCCTCGGCGGCGAGCTTCCGTGGCTCGGTCAGTTTGCTGTCGAGGAGGTGCTACTAGACGAAACAGTTGTTGGAGAGATGCTCCCAGACAATGAGGTCGAACAGCTGCTCGTAGGAGGTGACTTTGCTGCCCTTGACCCACCCTTCCAGGGCTCTGCTAAAAAAGTCGACGTACTCCACCCACGTGGTTCCGGGGAGTTTCTTGCAGTCTCGGAAGCGCTGGCGGTACATTTCTGCGGTGAGGCCATAGCGGGTGAGCAGGGCCTCCTTCATGTGATCGTACGAGGTCATCACGTCGTCCGGGAGCTGTAGCAAGGTGTCTCGACCCTCGCTGAGGAATCGTCCCCATAGGCCGGCACACCAATCCTTCCGGGGTACCCGATGGGAGGTCATGGCTACTTCGTAGGCTTTGAACCATTGTTGGATGTCGTCGTTCTTGTAGTATTCTTTGACGACATCCTTGGGGATATGTACCTTCGCCTCTGTCGGCGGAGGAGTGTCCTTGTTTCCAGGGGTGCCGGTCTCCCCCTTTTTGGACTTAAGTTCAAGCTCCTTGAGGCTCCGCTCGTGCTCGAGGGTTAGCCTTTTCTCCTCCAGCTCTCTGTGCCGTTTTTTTCCTCAATCTCTTCTTGCAACCGTAGTTGCTCTAGGGCCAACTTCTTTTCCGCCAGCAGGAGTTCTTCGTCCAGCCGGAGTCGTGCGAGTTCTAACTCATGGGTCCGGACCCTCTCCCGCTCCCGTATCTCTTCTGGGGATACGCCGGCTTCCATGCTGTTTCTTCCCCCGTTTGCCGGGGCCGTGGTTGGCTGTAAGGCTACATTTAGTTCTGACGTTCCTTCGCTTTGGGGCGACGCTACTCCGGACTCTACCCAGGCTCTTAGGGCTTTCTGCATGTCCTCTTTTGAGCCTAATCCGGTGGTCGAAATGCCTTTGTCTTTACAGAACTGTTTGAGTTCTTTGTGGGTATATTCCTCCAACCGTTCTTGTTGGAACCCCGCGGTTGTGGTGGTCTCCTGGCTGCTCATGGTTATTCTGCGTCTGGTTAGGTAGCGGGTGAGTCACTTGCTGTACGATTTGCGTCCGGCTCGGATCCCGTCGCTGGCCACCAAATGTTGGAAGGCGGACCACTGGGGAGTCGGCGGGACCACCCAGTGGGCCTCCTTACTGTAAGCCTCCTAGGAGAGGTCCTTCCCCTATAATCGTACTAGCCCAGTAACACCACCACACAGGACTCAACACCGGTATCAGTTCTCATATATTTTTATCGGTAATTATCGTAGGTTTCTTTGGCAAAATGTACAGGTGGATCGAGGGATCCCTAAAGAGTCTCAACGTCTTTGGGGGGAAGGGGTAGCGGGACAGTCTCAGTATCAGCCTGGTACGGGGGTACCCTGCGCCCAGGTATTAAGCTTCAAGCTGGGAGGGACTCCGGGAGTCGGAGTGTCGGGGGCCGGTCACAAGGGCGGCTCGAAGAGGTCGACCCGCGACGGAGTCAGCAGGGCTCGGAGGATCAGTTCAGCTAGCTCGAGCCGCGACGAAGTCAGCAGGGCTCCGATGGTAGTTCCGCTAGGTCGAGCCGCGATGAGGTCAGCAGGGCTCCGAGGGTAGTTCAGCGAGGTTGGACCGCGACGGCGTCAGCAGGGCCCCGAGGTTTCCGTGAGGATCTTATTCTCAGCGAGGTGGAGCCGCGACGCAGTCAGCAGGGCTCGAGGTACAGTTCAGCTAGCTCGAGCTGCGACAAAGTCAGCAGGGCTCCGATGGTAGTTCCGCTAGGTCGAGCCGCGACGAGGTCAGCAGGGCTCCGAGGGTAGTTCAGCGAGGTTGGGCCGCGACGGCGTCAGCAGTGCCTCGAGGTTTCCGTGAGGATCTTATTCTCAGCGAGGTGGAGCCGCGACGCAGTCAGCAGGGCTCGAGGTACAGTTCCAGGCAAGAGTCTTTCCGTAGGGTCAGCCGCGATCCGATCAGCAGGGCTCTCGACTCCAGGATACAACTGCTGTCCTGGTGCGGGTTCGCCCCAGATATAGGTCTGGAGCCCTTTGATGTCCGGACCCTGGCGTCTGGGGGGGCGGAGAGGCCGGGCTGGGAGAGACCAGACGCCCAGCGGGAGAGGCGCCAGTGCCCAGGGAGGCCGGAGAGCCATCGTACCCAGGCGTTGGGGGACGGTTGGGGGTCCCATCGAAACTCCCCTCCTCCGGGATCGGGGGATTGACCACGTGGTACTCCCTGGCCGGATCTTGGTGCCTCGATGTCGGGGTTTCGCTGGGGCCGCGGCTGGGGGGGGGGGCCGGGTCAAGTTGGCTGGTGCGGGTAGATGTGTACAATCCAGGGGGGACCCCGAAGGGTGAAGGGGTCCCCGGTCGGCCTGAAAAGGGGGCCAGGACCAAGCCACGAGGCCGGGTCCAACAAAAACCATGTGATTTCTACCTTTGGCTGAAAAAGACTTGCTTTGTTACTCCCTGGCTACAGCTCTGGATTGCAATTGGTCTACTTTTCCTAGTTCTTTGGCTAGGTATTGTGACTGTCTTTTTCCTGCTCCTGAATGGACATTATATCCCAGAATGCTTCGCAGTACAACATGTGAACTTGGTCCTGAAACCGCATGCTTCATCACACTGAAAGGAGAGACCTGTCCATAGTGAACATTACAGCAGTTCCAATCCCTGAGGGAATAGTTTGGGACAGGGTTGCAGATGATATATGTGGTCCAACTGACTTTTTGAAACTACCACATTTGTTTAAAATTTCTTTAAGTGATATCATCACCTCTAGTACTTTCTCTGATGATTGGGATTTTGAAACTGTAAATACTATGCTGTCAAATTTAGAACAATCTGCTGCGTTTTCAAGTAATGAACTGTATGATGATACATCAGATTTTGACACCTTTATTGTTACTAACATTATGGTCATCATATTCTGCACAAAGCATGTATCCCACGTAATATTCTCTCTAACCATCAATGGGAACATTGTCTGACACCATCTGGGTTTGACACTTCAGATCCGAGATCTTATTAATATAAGACTGCACCTACACCTGCACATAAAAATATGCTAACACAAAGCAGATATTTTCTACTTTCTTTATTTCCCAGCTGTCTATACAGGGTTTCGACTTTTGAAGGGACACCATAGACACAAAATCTGCCTGGGGATAAAAGATTGGCAAGTTCAGGGATCTGAGGCCATATTTAGAGCATGCCTCAAACCACAGCAAATTATCTTCCTGAACAACACAGTGCAATAGACTTTCTGTCTTGGACTAGCCAAGATAAATGACTTTAACACACTTCAGATTCCCTCACTCACACACTTTGAAGGGTGGCAAAACTATACAATATAGTGAGGATACACTAGTTGACATTCTACATGATGGTGCATACAATTCCTCAGACCCCACCTGGAAGGGTGGTTGGTTTGGCCTATCAACACAAATAGGTGTAAGTCTAGATTCAGGGGTACCACCGAAGGGTTTAGCACGCATAGACCTAACCTACGCTACATACAAACAGAACACTTGGGTGGTGACATCTTACAGTGTTGTGAAGTTATACCTAGAGTGGCTAGAAACCTCAACAATGTCCCAGGCGAAACTACACTTGTCCTTACTCTCTGATGACAAGGATCTTAGGGATTTTTCGTTAGGGCCCCAGAAGCCACGTCAGAAGCGCTTCTTATACGCTATTTACAATGAAGTATTGAAAATCTCTTAACAAGAGGCTGCTGAGAGATTGCGTCAGATTGACAGGGTTAACCTAGAAAAGGTTTTGACAGTGGTCGACAATGGTATGACCACGCTGACATCCAGGATTTATTCACTGGGCAACATTGTGTCTTCTGTAATAGATATACTAGAACAGGATTTGTCTATTCTTGAACATGGACAATCACAATTGCAATCCATTCTGTTATTGAGCTGGACCCTGCAATCACTGCATGCTGTTCACGTGCCTTGGCGGTATGCCAAAAGTACATCTCTGTTTTCTGTATACAATCTAACAGACAGGCAGACAAAAATGAAACAAAAAGATGCAAAGCATACAATGCTGCACATTGAAAAATTGGACCAATTACCTTTTACTGTGGCTGAGTCACCCTTCACAGAATGGTTAATCCATGGTCATTTTACACTACTAGTCACAACATTCCAAATTCAGTACTGACTACAGTATTACCAGGTAGGCAAGTATGAAGTGTTGAGAGAGGGGTACATACATGAATCTTGGGAATTACTGTACAGATTTAGATGAAGGAATGGGGACACTTAATTTTTTCTTAGCGGTTCAGACTGTGAGAGTTCTTTCAATGGGTCTCTAATTTGTCAGGATATTATTCTTCACGGAGGATGTAATGCTTCAGTTACAAACTTATTGTGTCACTTAAAAGGGTCCCCAGTTGCAGGGATTCATCCGGTGACCAAACTGCTCTTGAATAGGAGTTATTTAATGTTGAATGATCAAGGTTGTTGTGGGATGCAGCAAGGCATCACATATTTGGTCACAGTGAGTTCCAGGGTTACTTGTTGTATGTCAGTATTGTTTCCACTGACCCACACAGTCACGGAGGCACAGCTATGGCCTTCATTGAATGTTTCCCTTATATGGTTTGATTCTCTGACCAGACTGAAAGCCATGGTTTTACAGAAGGATATGGCCTTAACCTCAGCCCGAGAGACTTTTGATCTCCAGGTTGCAAGGTCTTCGGCTGAGATACAGGCATTAGTCCGATCGAATTTCCCGCTCCATTTTGGAGAAATAGTACATCGTATCTTTAACATGTCTGATACGATTGGGATTGTGCACCTATTTAAGAGCATAGGTTCTGGACTATTGAGCACCTTTCAGACAATATTCAGACTTATCCCATCATTTATACACTCCATGTTAGGAAGCATTTTTGGATGGCTTCCAGTGGTCCTACTGCTCGCAGTGGGTATCCTAGTTTTAATTTTCCTGCTCAGCAATGGATGTCCCAGCTTTCAAAGAGATGGAAAAAGCACTTCTGGTGCGACGTTGCTGTGAACGCATGGTACTCCATCTGGCCTCACCTCGGCTTCGGGAGCAAAGCGAGCATTGGTTCCTTTTGGTCAGATCAGTCTAGGGTGACTGCGTCTTGCCTGTGCTCTGCTGCCTATTCTGTGGATACGAATGCATGTTGGACATATGTCTAACACTTCCATCGGCTTCACCGCAAGACGTAGACGTACTACCGGACCTCTTAAAGGCCCACGTATTACAGTGTCCTCAGAGTATTCCCATGTTGATGTCGGCATTCTTAGAGCCACCACGGGATGCTTCAGCTCCTGTTAGAATGGACACCGGCTCTGCCACAGGCTCACAGGTGTTGAGTGCTTCCTCAGCGGCTGCTGTGTGAACTGGACAAGATCACCTTTGCTCCACTGACCTGATCTAAGAGGTGTCACAGAGACCGTTGTCCGCGAAGGCAAGCAACAGTGATGTTGTGTCTCTCACGCAAGACACATAAACATTTGCCTCTCCGTGTGATGGGAACAATTCTGCCTTTTTCCAAAACAAGCCAAATTGGAATTTGGAAACATTTTATTTTATATTTCTCTCCTGCTCTCACTGAGCTCCATGGCTTTCGATGTGCTCAATTAGTCTAAACAGTATATTGACTATTTAGAGGACTTATAACGTTTTTATTGTCTTTTTACATTGCTTTTACACATACCATATTTTTAGAGGTTTTTTTTACATTCGTTTTTTAACAAAGTTTTTGTGCTTCTTAGACAGGCATATTTTATGATTATTTTATCTTATCGTCCTTCGAATGAGGAGTGAGTATTATGAGCTCCAATGTACCCAAATATAGGCCTAGGTATATGCACAACCTTTTCCCTACATTTGTCCTACCCTGCTCTACATAACGGCTCTGGCACTAACCTTTTGCCTAGTTATGTGCCGAATAAATATTGTGTGGTTTTCTTCGCAAAGTAGCCTAATTTATCATGCATGAGGATTCTTAGTATCACACAGCAGGATTACCATATTCTGTATAATAAGTTTGTACAAAAGCCACCGCTATCAGCATCCTTTGACGACTGGCTCACAGTACCATTACACATGTAGGCAGAACCCGTGAGGATACCTTTTGGGTATAAGTACCACATATTAGCTGGGCAAACCAGAGGAGAAGCTTCCACGCTGACACAAGACGCTGGAGTCCCTACATACAGAAACTCCAGCATCCCTTGCGGGGTGTCCAAATCAAGACCAAGACAGGGTCCTTTGTTCTTTCCCATCATCTTTCCTAGGGGGATCGTTGGCTTCACGCCTACATACATGCTAGGTACCCTTAGGTACACTTATTTAGCACCATGGTAGAATTCTACCTTCTATCTACTCTGTCAGTGCTTGCAATTGTACATATCTGTTTCTGTCTAATGGTTGTCGCAGCACTCGTATTTTATACTAGAATGACGCTGGTTCAATAAATGCTTATTGAAAAAGTCCCCTTAGTTTATTCTGTATATCTCTGAGAAGTGAGCATGAGCAGTGGTCGAAGTGGGGGAAAAAAAGTAGGGGAACTGTGGGCGGAGAATCAGAGGGCGGGAATAACCCAAGGATTGGCTCAGTGGGCGGAGCCAGAGGTGTGGCCAGAATGCGCAAATATCCCAATTTTAAGTATTTGTTTGGCATTTCACTGCCCAGTTTAATCAACCAATGGATACACATGATTATATAAGTGTGAGAAGTTGGCCTGGTATATGCTGTTCACTAGTTCTAGTGACCACCTTGTACCATGCCAAGCAACCCTTATGGTGTGGTTGTAAGTCAACCTTTTCGGACTAGCTGCCCTAGTGGTAGAGTAGGCTAAGCAGTCTTTGAGGCTAAACTCGTGAAGCGTGTTAAGCAAGCTGTTTTACCAAATGCAACCCCCTTTTATACCAATGAAAGGACACCACACAGATATATATTCAAAATATATATGTATTTATTTCTCAAAGTAACCCCTAGTCTCTTTATGAGCACAGGAGCACAAATCGTCAAACAAGATTATAACAGAATACACAGAAGTTGCACTTTATATGGATAGGCCCTGGTGGCCGCTCAAACCATATACTAAAATAGTGGTATAAGTACCACGAACAGAAAAGGGAAAAGGCCTAGGGCCTCTAGAATCGCTGGGCCTACAAGGAGCTAACTTCAGTTAGTGACCAGGAGGTCCACGGGTTGCGTGTGCAGAGCAAATAGTCACACGCGAGCTCCCATAGGTTTTCAATGGGTTTACAAAAAGTACAAAGTTACTGCAAAGAGGGTCTTCCGGATGGACTAGGAACTCAAGATTTGGAACACAGGCACTAGAGATGTAATACTACACTTGGGCACAGGAGTGCCAGCTTTACCTCACCCACAGGAAGCGGGTGAATAGGCCTCGAAGTGCGTCGGGTTTCTTCTATCTGTTCCGTGGAGCCTGAAGACAAAGATGCTGCAGGCGACCGGTCCGGAGGAGATGCAGTGGATCCAAGGGTGGATCGGAGATGTTGAAGACCTGTAAGCAGAGGGGACAGTGTTCACAGTCACTAGCCAGTGACCAGCGTGGCACCAGGTGGGTACCAGGCGATGTCGGGTGCAAACAGGAAGGAAGGTGTAGCTTGTCTCTGCAGCCACGTGGTCCCTGAAGGTCGACGACGTCCAGGAGTCAAGTCACGAGCTGTCCCACGCAGGCTCTCGCTGTCGGCGGTGTCGGCGACTTGATCGAAGCAAACAAGCCTTGGCAAAAGCAATTGTTGTAGGAGATGAAATAAGCTGATGGTTCTGACCAGCAAGGTCAGAGGGATTGCTCCTTTGGAGGGGAGCAAGGGCCAGTCTGGAGCAACCAGACCAGCCGTGTAGTTTTTGAAGTTCGTTGCCAAGATGCCCACTAGCCAGCGGGCCAGCAACCGGTTAGGCGCGTCGAGTGGCAAAATGCAGAAGGGCCCCACGCAGATCGTGGAGATGCTGGAGGGCTCACCTTTGGTGCAGATGCTGCTCGGGTGTTGGGCTTCTCAGATCCCAAAGCACAACTCGGAGGGAGCCTCGGTTGTTGCGCTTGCAGCTTGTCGTGGTCTTTTCAAGATGGCTGGCTCCACGTGTCTCGGTGCCTCCACGGGTCTCCTCTTCTCAGGGACTGTGGATCGGGCGGTGAGAGGGCTGGAGGTCCAGGTCTTGTCAGTCTCTGGGCTCGGGCTCCGGCGGGAGGCGGCGGCAAAGCAGACGTTGATTCGCTGGATGGTGCTTGCGTTAGCAAGGTGGTCACTCCCTGACCACAGGGGAGATTGGCTTCAGTCCTCTGTGCAGCAGAGCGTCGAAGTTCCCGTCTTCTTCTTAGTTTCAAGTTGATTCCAGGATGTCTGAAGTCTTAGGACACAGCTCCTACCTTTAAGCGGATTCTAGGGGCCGGACTACCTGCTAGGTCCCTCCCTAAGGGTGGGACCAGGAAGGGGGGTGGTTACACCCCCAATCCTTTGTCCAGCTCGCCCCAGGCCCGGGACTGGTGTGCCCCAGGACCGGTTTGAACTGGCATATGCACCGAGGCTCCTTGTGAGCCTCAGGCATGTCTGGTTTCTTTCAAGCCCTACCTAACCAATACACAAAATCCTGTCTGGGGTGGTGCATGCACCTCCCCTGGCAGGAAACCCTTTGTCCACGTCTCCCAAGCTGGAAGGACTCCCAGCAGCAGGAGGGCAGACTTGTGTCTGTGGTGGCAGCATCCATTTTATGGAGCTGAGGCTATGTCTGATTTTACCCGGGTTTCAGGTACTGTACATGTCGTGTCCCTCTAGAAGGGTGGAATGCTAACCCCGTCGCCATAATTGGCGAGGGGTTAGTATTCCAATTCGTATGACACCTTACTCGACATGTTTTGATAAAGCCAAACCAAAGTTAGCATTTAACCGCGAGGTTCATAATGCACTTAAGAGTATATGGTATGACGATATCTGGAAACAGTAGAAGGAAGTTGTTCCGACCACTGCAGACAGGCCCAGCTCATGCCAGAGCACCATCTCACATGGAACCGAGCACTCTGCCTTCAGGATTGTTAAGGCCTGCCATAGGAGTGGCTTATAGGTTACCAGGTGTCCCATTTAAGGTTAGGTATAGGTATACTACACCTAAGTAAGAGGTGGTTACACCAACTTACCCCAGCTGAGTGATCAGCCAGTTGTGTCAAATTTGTTAGGCCAAGCCTGGGGTGGCATAATACATGCTTCAGCCCCTGGCAGGCCTTAGATACACCAATGCCCTGGGTACCTAGTGTACACTGGTACAGGGGCTGACAGGGTGATCCAACCAATTGGGTATGTACCTAGGGTACATGGAGTCCATTTTACAGAGAGAGCAGATAGCCTGAGAGCCTGAATGGCAGGATCTCAGGCCAACTAAGTCGAAAAACCAGCTAGACACTAGGCAAAAATTTGGGGGTAACCATAGTCAGATATCCACCTTCCTACAATAAGGTTATAATGAGTTATTGACAGTAAAACACATTCACAAAGTGGGATATGCTTCTAATCACAGAATGTCCCAAATACGATAAAATGTGTAAGCACAAGCAATTTTTCGCAGAGCCATGGTGTTTATCATCAGCACTTCTCCCTTTTTCCACAACAGCAGTTCAAACATGAATGGCAAAATATCCTAGTTTGCAAATGTTTTCTATATAACTCTGGCTCTGCTATATTTGCCTCCTAATGCAAGATCTGCTGCATGATCTGATCATTTAAACTAATAAATTGTTTATAGCTCAAATGTATCAAAAGTTAACAAAAAATGTGACTTGTTTTGCTGCGGAGTGGATGGCTTATTGCAAAGGTTGACAGATCATCTTTCTCACTGTTGCATTTGTATGTTACACTGGTGCTAAAAAGGCAAAATCTTTCCAAAGACTGTTAGCATGTGTACACGTCAAAATAATAAAATATCAGAAAATATACTGCATTACGCTGCAGCCTTTTTTTTAAATGCATAATTTAGTCAACACTGTGGCATAATTTTGTCCTCCTTTGCTGCATATTTAATTCCAGTCACCCCACAGCAAGCAGCACATGTTAAAAGGGCTTGTGAATGAAGCAGAGAGACTGTGAAGTTTGCGAACTTAGTTTGGTGTGCGTGCCAAATTCTGCATTGCCAATTCCTGGTGAGTTGCAGCTACTACTTCTGAAACAAGGCCAATGGAGCTAACTATGGGTGAGGCAGACTGGCCTCAAGGGCAGGGCCGGTCTTAGCACTGGTGGTGCCCTGTGCATTAATGTTTGTTATTACCCTCTAATGGCCACCTCTGTCATGGATTCCCTCACTACCACCCTTTAACAGTGCCCCTCAAGTCTCCATAACCACACTCTCTCTCAGATGCATTTAATTGATTTACAGCGCCACTCATACCAATGTAGGGTGTCAGAGCACTTTACATCACACACATTACTCAAAGACAATCAATATGTGTGTAAATCACTGTATAGAAAATGTTACATAAGACTAAGGACTACAAGATGTAGGAGTCACATGACAACCATACTACTAGGCGGTATAGTTTAATAGTGATTGGTCTGGAGAAACATAAACTCAGAATTTTAAAACTTAATACCATGGTTGGGGGTTCTCTTTAATAATCAGAATTGATTTCTGTCCAAAAGAACACTTTTTGCAACATTAGGATAATCAAAGACTGGGGGGGAAAACATAACGCTCTAATTTATACCTTGCAGGTTGCATGCAGCTCTTAGATGAAAGTTAATAGCTCACTGTTGTATGTTAGGATTTTAACTTATAAACTGCAAGTAACAAAAGGAGCTCTCTGACAAAAGCAGTAGCCCACTGACCTATTTACATTATGTGTACTTTGTGATCTGTGTAGGAAGGTGGAATCTGACTACATGGTTGCCCCCACTTTTTTCCTGGTGTTTTGCTAGTTTTCGACTTAGTCTGCCTGGGATCCTGCTATTCAGGACCCCAGCCTATCTGCTTTCTCTCTTAAATTGATTACAAGTACTATAGGTACACTCCAGATTGGATTCTGGGGTACCCTTAGAAGTCCCTAGTATATGGTATACTATGTACCAAGGGCATAGGTACCCCAGAGGCCTACCAGGGCCTGCAGCATGTATTGTGTCACCCCTGGGAAGCCTTCCAAAATGACACCACAGGTCTGCTACTGCAGCCTGGGTAAGGTGGTGCATGCACCCCTTACTGAGATATAGGTTCACTATATCTCTCCATATCACTGAACATATAAACCTATCAGTCACCCCTATGGCAGGCCTTACCAATCCTGAAGGCAGGGTGCTGGGTTTTATGTGAGAGGGTGCCCATGCATGAGCAGAGCCCCTCGGCAGCCTTCAGAACCTTTATTCTGGGGTTGTTTGTGATGCTGCCAAATCATACACTCTTAAGTGCATTATAACCAAACGGTAAATGCTAACTTTGGAATGGCTGCACGGAAACATTGTATTTGGTGTCAAACACTTTGGAATCATACCCCCACACCAGTAACTGGTGTGGAAATATGATCCCACCCTTCTAGAGGGAGAGACATGACAGCACCGGTGTACCCGGTACCAGCTAACAGAGCCCTGCCATCACAAAATGGATGCTGGCAGCCACAGACACGAGTCTGCCCTCCTGTTGCTGGACGAAACTCCGGCAGGGGAGGCCTGGACAATAGGTTTCCTGTCACAGGGAGGTGTCACCACCTCCCAGAAAGGCTTTAGTGTATTGGGACTGGGTGGGTGCACTCCAAGAGTGCTTTGAAGTTCACCACTGGGGGCCCATTTGGTGTCCCTGTACATAGTCCAGCTCAAACCGGTTGCAGGGGCTACCAGGCCCTGCAATGGCGCGAAACTGGACAAAGGAAATGGGTGTAGCCACCTCTCTTTCCTGACCCTCCCATAGGTGGGTCCCTAGAGTTTGTCCCACCGCTTCCTTGGGTATAAGAAAGGAACCCCTGGCTACAGGACTTTAGATTACACCTGGACGAAACTCTGATACTGAATCCTGGAACTTCAACGATCTACATTGAACTAGATAGGTAAAGAATCTCCCTTGGAGTAAAGGAGTTACTCCCCTGCAAGGCAGGCACCAAAGACATATCTGACCGGTTTGCAGCTCCGAAGCTCCTGCCAGACTCCGAAGAATTTTGCAACACAGGAGGTGGGTTTCCGTGGTCTTAGAGGTCGAACAGTGCCCACAGCAAGTCTGAAGCCCGTGTCCCTCGTGGCGACTGTGCAAACCGAACCCCTGGACACCACGTCACTTTGCAGAAGCATCAGCTTTCCAACAACTCCTGCTGCAAAAGCTTTGGATTACTTATAGCCCTGACCCCGAGCAGCATTTGCACTGAAGATTGCCCGCCTACACTCCATGAGTGTTCCGTGAGCTGGCCCTTTGTGTTTTCTCTCGAGGTCCCTTCGCGATCCCTAGTCCGTCGACTGGTGGGTCCCTGTGAAGGCAACTTTACCTCTAATTAGGCTTACCTGATTGCTCCAGACGTGTCCTGACTCTCCATTGCTTGGGGAGTCCCCAGGACCTTGCTGGTCAGCACCAAAGCATCTTTTCTCTTCCTGCGTGGGTTGCTGTTGTCAAGGCTTGTTGTGTTCAATACGCGGACCGACACCCCAGCACTCGACATCCTTTGTGGGACAGCTCAAATCCAGCTTCTGGTTGTCGTCGACGCCTCCTGGTCCTCGTGGCTGCAGAGTCAAGCTTCGCCTCTTCGCACTTGAATCACCCAACATCGGTGGGCATTCGTCTACCGTGCCCCTGGTCACTGGCAAGTGACCCAGACTCTGTACCCTCTGCTTTCTGGTTCTTCTGATCTTCGATCCAGGCTTGGATCACACCGGACACTTTTCTCCTTCCCGGCAGCAGCACTTTGCAGTGGATCGCCATTGAAATCAATGACGATCCCTGACACCATTTGACACCTATGCACCCGGCTTCCCTAGGTGAGGTAACTCAAGTACTCCGGTGCTCCCGTGGGTGCTTTCTTGGGGTCCCAGCGATTCTACGTGCTTTAGGCACTGTGTCTAGTCAAATTGTGGTTCTTATACCACTTTCTTAATATATGGCTTGGTCCGCCCCTAGGGCCCATTGTATATTGTGCGATTTACTGTCGTTGTAGAACTGTATTATTGTGTATCTTGGACTCTAATCTCATAAAGAGATTAGTAGTGAGTGTTTAGAAATAAATACATATATTTTATATATACCTTGTGTGGATCTCCTTTCATTTAGTAATTCAAGAGGTTATAATCTGGTAAACCAAGCTGCTTTACACTCCTTCAAGACTTAGCCTGAAGGCTGCTCACCATAGCTACCACTAGGATAGCTTTCAATAAAGGTTGTCTTTAAATCTATCATCAATAAGGGTTGTTTGGACTGGTACAAGGTGCCCACTATAACTAGTGGACAGCATATACCAGGCCAACTTCTCACAATCTGTATGGTACATGTTCTTTGCAGCAGGCACATTAACCCTCTGAGCTACCTTTCCATGAATCAGAACTTCCACTAGACAAAAGGATCTCTCTCTAGGAAGAACATTAAACACCAGAGTCCTCATGACATTTTTATTGTTGCCGAAAATTGCTGGAGGCCAGGAAGAATGCAGCAAGCCCTTTTAAAACCTTAATATACTTGCAAACATAATGCCTACACCCAAAGTCAGCACCCGGTGCGGTCACACCGGTTGCACTGCCCTAGAGCTGGCCCTTCTCAAGTGTCCTGTGACCTCAGTGACAGAGTCACTGTCGCTCTAGGGTGTGCTGCTTCATAGGCCTGTCTGCAAGACTGGAGGTGAACTTCAATATGGATTGTGGTGGACAAGCCTTGAAGGTTAACCTACACTTGTCATGCTAGGGTCCACCTGCTGGTGCTAAGACACCAGGGCTTCTAAGGTCTTGCGAAGCCTTCTAAGGTCTAGCATAGGAATGTGCTCCCTCAGGAGAGTGGTCTGGTGGACTGGTTATTAAGGCTGAACCTGGTTCCCCAGTTACAAATTCAGTAGCTCTGGCCATAGTGCCACATCCTCTCCCCCACTAAACACCATACTGCCCCAATTAGAAAAACTCACACTGCCTTCAACTACAACCCAATTGTTGCCAGCTATAAACACCTGGATGCGGCTCAATTTAAATAACGCAGAGCAATATGCAGCCTACAAAAAAAAAGTGACAACATCCTGGAAAAAGCAAACACTCATAGGGAATGCAAAATTTAGCAAACCATGTGAATTGTAAGCAGGAACAACATGGTTACCTTAATGCTTTTACACTCACTATTCAGAAATCAGTGAGTGCTTTTGCCTGAAAAGTTAAGGACATGACTACAGGGCCCTGAATGGACCCATTTAAATGCCCTTACAAAACGTAAGCAGTATGGTAAAAAGACCACATCCCTGGACGCAGAGCCGCAGTACACATTTTGTTTTCCAATCCACACTTTGCAGTACCTCCAGGATTGGGGCACTAGTTGCAAGCCCAGGGAAAACAAAGACAAGAAAACAAAAATAGCGCTTCACTGGCAAACTCTGTAAAAGTGGCGCTAATGTGTTTGGGTGTGAATAAAATCAATCTGGTCAGTTTGTTACCAGCAGGCGCGCAACACCCATTGGCACACACACAGCCGCACCCGAGCACTTCACAGTTCTTTTAAAGACCATTTGCATGTTTATGAGGCCTTGCTGTTGTTTCACCCCTCCGAAGAGCCCCTGCAGCTCCCCCCCCACGAAATGTGGCTCTAGTAGCGCCTCTGGCTACCAGTCTGTCTTACTTTACTTAGTTATTTTTCCTATTTTTAACCTTTTATTCCAGATGCTGCACATTTCCAGCAAAAAATATTTTCTTTTTTGGATCCATTTCACAGGGGAGGAAATAAAAGAAAGGAGAGGAAAGAGTGTAAAAACCCCATCTTGAAATCTCGGTTTTCTGTAAGAGAAGAACTGCTTGACAGAAAGAGGGGGAAGAGGGAAAGAGTTTGGGGCAGGGGGGAAGGCAGCTGAAGCTACAGAGCAGAAGTGGACACTGTCTTTTTCTTCTCTGGGTAAGAAGAAAAAGACAGAGTCATGTTACTTCTCTGCTGCCCGTCCTCGAACGCCGAGCTTTATAGGCGATGGTGATTTCTTGCGTCCCGGGACGCATTTTCAAAATAAAAAAGTAGGGGAACGGAATCTCTGGAATTGGAGAAGTAGGGGCACGCCGTGCCCTGCCGTTCCCCCCCACTTCGACCACTGAGCATGAGTGACTGAACGAAAAGTACTGTACTGTTTCCACGATCCCTGAAGGATCCGGGGTTGTCATGTTCGATAGTTACCAGAAGCTATTCGCTCCTTGGTAAGGTTAGGGAGCTTATATTGGCACTGTGAGCTAGCTGTTCTAAAGCCTAACATATCCTTTGGGGGTGTCTGGATTCAGTCTGGACACAAATCCCTTAGTTTATGTTGTCTAAACGTACAGATCCTATGTATTTTTAAGAAATACACAACACTTCTTAACGCTGCTGATTGGTCATCTGACTCCACTTTTAAGGGAGTCTATTTGCGGCTATATACCAGAACCCACCCTGGCAGAGGATGGGCCTTCTTGGTCATCATAGAAACAATGACGGTTGTGAGCGACATTTGGAACGGTTAAAAGTTTGGTTAGTTTAATGTAACTAAAAATCTCAGATAGTTTACTCTGTAATGATAAAATGGAATGTATGCTTATTGCAATTGGAACTGATATGTGGGAAGGAAAATGTACACCTTCTTTACACCTTTATTACAGGATCAGAGCCCAATAAACAGGAGTAGACTACGGGCGGAGATGCTGTGTTCGCAGGAAGAAAGAGACAGTGTGTCTGCAGGGACCGTTGTGCACAGTGCGGCACCCCGATTGGATGGACTGTTTTTCTGTTGATATTCTCAATGTGTCATGGGAAATGTAGTTTGTTTACTAGAGAACGTTGCATTGAAATAACTGATGAAATAAAAAAAGAAGGAAAAGCCTAATCCTCGCCTCCATTTTCTAAACAGAATTGAAACTTTCTGTTACGATAGCTAGGAAATTTTTCAATATTTCATCAAATAATTGCAAATGGTGCACTGATCAAAGAAACTGTATATTTTACAATCATCTTTGCAGGGCATTATTACTCTTCAGCAGAAAATCATGAGGCAACTTTATGAAGGCTGTAGCTCTCCCTCTCTGAAGAGAATCCCTCAGGCGATGCAGCTGATAGCAGCCACCTTCCTGAGTCTACCGTGGTTTGAGTCCAACTCTGTTTCGCTTGTCTTCAGATCCGATTTTAAATGCCGTGAACATCATAAATCGGGTATTTTAAAACCACACTGAGCATTCATGTGAAGAAACAGAACGTATACTTTACAAATATATGGAGCTTATAGAAATAATAATCTAAGTATCGAAATAGGAAAGAAATTCAGAATGTGCATTTTAAATGCTAATTTTCATCATCCTGTTCCAATGCTCTCAGCGTTTTAAATCGTAAATATGTTTTCAATCCCTAAGGCTGGCCTACCTTACAAAACGCTCATCATTTGGAGTTAGCTGTGTTTGTTATGGCCTCACATGTCCTTCCTGGCCTTCAGGGCTGTTAAAAAAGTACACACATGTCGTCAGAAATCTATTTTTCGGATCGAGCCCCGAGAGCGCACAAAAGTACAGCCTTAGCTCCTTTCTCCACTTTTGCTCTGTATCCATAAACCATTTGTAACAAAAACAAGTCATTGGTTCATTCGAGCCAGGCATATTTCAGCCAGTGCAATTTAGAAGCACATTAGATCACATCAACAGTCAAGCCATTGTGACGTCATTCACTCCTCTCATGCAAATACCTCGCCATCTTTCAAATAACCTCTGGCTCGTGACCTCCATTAAGTAACCAGATGGGCGGATATGTCAAGTTGGCTTCCACAAACCACTGAACTAGTGGGGAACCCGTACTTCGGTTCCCAGAGATGCAGTTGATTCGTAATCCGTCACTAACATGGAATTGTTCCGTTTTACCTTCATCAAAACACTTTTGCATTTAGACCAAGTGGATTAGAAGACAAGATAGTTTGTACCAGTGACAGGCAGCGACTTCTCCATTCTTTCGAGAATTAAATTCAGTGCGTCAATGCAGCCCAAACATTTAAGACAATTAATGTGCTTACTACTATTAAGGACCAATTAGACAATGTGGAAAACAACCATTTAATATGCATTTTTCTCTGCATGCCTTACAGGCTTACCCAAATCTTATTCAACAATTCCAGCACAGAGGCCAGATATCTCTGGGGCTATTTTCCTTCTAGTGTTGTGGAGCCTCGTTAATGGGGGGAGGCGGGGAGGGGGTATGGGGACAGGGAGCCGGAAATACAGCTTTTAGACTATAAAGAAACATGCCCACCAGTAAAACGAGAAAAAGTAACTAAAGATAGACGTAGAAAGGGGAACAATGAAAGGAAACGTCCACCCCACCGTTACGTACCAACTTTTAGCTGCGCTGAAACCGACTGTCCACACCTCGCCCTGCCACAAACCCACCGTGACAAGAGTTCACATCCCCTACATAAAACTTTGCCTGCGGTTGACCTGTATTTATTGGCTTAACTAAAGCGTAGCATCATGATAGTGTAGGCCAAGCCTCACAGCTGACGACATCTTTCACTGCCAGAGGCTCACCAGGGTTGGTGGCCTGCCGCCAAAAATATGAAAGTAGGACATTATAAAACAGAAACTTACCTTTCTACATTTTAAGGCAAGATCTACTCGCAATCCCCAAAGAAAAGGAAAAGTACATGTATGTATTTTCTCAGTGTTCTATACAGCGCCGAAATGGAATCACTTTATACCACCAATCAAACACACAACTAGAGAATGGTATTGATTTTCTGCCTAATCAAAACAGAACAATTGATGCATCAATCTATTTTCGGGTTCTAATCGCAATTCATTGTTTCGACTTTTAAACGCATTAAAATTGTCTGCAGTAAAATAGGTACTGCATAAACATCCGTAGAGAGGAAAAGTAAAATAGAAAAGATAAATGGACACTCTAAGAACTCAGACAAAAGTAACACAATGTAAAAGTAAAAAAAACAAAAACAAAACAAAGATGGTATGTGTAAAAATACTCTTCGGGTGTCTAACTAAAACCATTATGAAGCAAGAGCAAAGTTCAACTTGGCTGACTCCGTATCGGAACCAGATGAAGCTAAATCAATCAATCAATCCGAGGTTTTGTAAAGCACTAGCTACTCACCCAGAACGGGTCTCAAGGCGCTGAGGGAAATGATCTTTGCCTTAATTGCAGTACTCGGTTTCAGAACGTCTAATCTTCCCCCATGAAACCAATAGATGGAAGATCCAATTATAGCTAGTGGAAGACCTGTCCTGGGACAACATGGAGATCCCATGAAGGGCCTGACGACTTGTAGGGCAAGCACTGGCATAGCCAATAGGTCTAGGCATAGCCAACACTTATAAGGTCCCAAAGGAGAGACCTATTGGCTATGCCAATGCTTGTTTATTGTTTTCATGTTTTACTATTTTTTTATATAATTTTATTTTGAAAAATGTCCTTCTCATTACAAATTATTTCTATGTTAAATTTATTAATGTGTCATATTTGTTTATATATGCTTTTTAATAGCATTTGTTTAATTTTTGTTAATATTATTTATGTATTTTTGAATTGTTAAAATATTGGCTTACATTTTAAATATATATATATTCTATATACTTAGTTTAAAATATGAATTAAAACTATTTGTATATGTTAATTCTAATATTTAAATACAATTAGATAAATTATTGGTTGCACATATATTTAATTTTGTGTTATGTTTAATATTTTAAGTTTAATATATGTAAAAAATTATTTCATTATTGTTATTGTTTTTATCTATTTAAGCATTGTTTGGACTACTATACATCCGAGCAGCATAGACTAATTGTAAATACACACTAGGCTCTTCCCGAGTAACAGGTCTTTTTCCATTTAGTGTCACAAACGTATATCTCTCTTAAAAAAATTATAATTGTCCTTCAAGTCATATGTGCAGCACTCTAGTCTGTCACGTGCAAAGACTGCAAGCCTGGGAGCAGTGATTGTGTCCATCCATTAAATCATGACCACATACAGATTAAACAAACACAAACAGTTAACAGCAAGAGCGGTACAATGAGAACCAGAAAGATGTGAGCCAGGAATTAGATAACCAGAAGAGCCCTAGAGCCAAGGGATGGACGGCGAGCTAGTAGGGTAAGCAGGAGAGAAGCAAGAAAGGATTAAAGAACAGTAGGGAGCAATAAAATACAGGAGTGCTAAAGGTGAATGGAGCCAGAAAACACAAAGGCAGTAGGAGACAGGAAGGAGATCAGTGAAAGAGATAAGAAGTCAATGGTGAGCAACATCCACCGTCCCGACAATGGGCAAGGACGGGGAGAGAGGGACCTATGTGGAGTTTGGTACCATAAGGCCGCTCATCTTTGCTGATCCTTGGGCCAAGCGAGACAAGCAGGATGGATCCATGGGGAGCCACCTTAGAAGAGAGACTCCGTGGTTCTGGCCACTGCACCAGTAGGTGCCCAGGCTGGTACTCACCTACACACAGTCCCTCTCCTCATGCTCCGATGACAACGTTGCATGGCGAGGAACGGACTGCGGTTCACAGGGACCTAGAACTATATCACACAAGAGTAGTGCATGAAATGGAAATATAAAAGTGCATGTACTCACAGTGCCCGTGTGTGAGAAGTTGGCCTGGTATATGATGCTCACTAGTTAAAGTGATCACCTTGTACCATGCCAAGCAACCCTTATGGTGTGGTTGTAAGTCAACCTTTTCGGACTAGCTGCCCTAGTGGTAGCGTAGGCTAAGCAGTCTTTGAGGCTAAACTCGTGATGCGTGTTAAGCCAGCTGTTTTACCAAATGCAACCCCCTTTTATACCAATGAAAGGACACCACACAGATATATATTCAAAATATATATGTATTTATTTATCAAAGTAACCCCTAGTCTCTTTATGAGCACAGGAGCACAAATCGTCAAACAAGATTATCACAGAATACACAGAAGTTGCACGTTATATGGATAGGCCCTGGTGGCCACTCAAACCATATACTAAAATAGTGGTATAAGTACCACGAACAGAAAAGGGAAAAGGCCTAGGGCCTCTAGAATCGCTGGGCCTACAAGGAGCTAACGTCAGTTAGTGACCAGGAGGTCCACGGGTGGCGTGTGCAGAGCAAATAGTCACACGCGTGCTCCCATAGGTTTCAATGGGTGCGTAAAAAGTACAAAGTTACTGCAAAAGGAATCTTCCGGATGACCTAGGAACTTAAGATTTGGAACACAGGCACTAGAGATGTATTACTACACATGGGCACTGGAGTACCAGCTTTACCTCACCCACAGGAAGCGGGTGCATAGGCCTCAAAGTGCGTCGGGTTTCTTCTATCTGTTCCGTTGAGCCTGGGACAAAGATGCTGCAGGCGGTCGGTCGGGAAGAGATGCAGTGGATCCAAGAGTGGATCGGAGATGTTGAAGACCTGTAAGCAGAGGGGACAGTGTTCACAGTCACTAGCCAGTGACCAGCGTGGCACCAGGTGGGTACCAGGCGATGTCGGGTGCAAACAGGTGATGAGGGGTAGCTTGTCTCCGCAGCCACGTGGTCCCTGGAGGTCGACGACGTCCAGGAGTCGGCTCACGAGCTGTCCCACGCAGGCTCTCGCTGTCGGCGGTGTCGGCGACTTGATCGAAGCAAACAAGCCTTGGCAAAAGCAATTGTAGGAGGATTCGGAAATCAGCTGTTGGTTCTGACCAGCAAGGTCAGAGGGATTGCTCCTTTGGAGGGGAGCAAGGGCCAGTCTGGAGCAACCAGACCAGCGGTGTTTGTCGTAGATTTCGTCGCCAAGATGGCCACTAGCCAGCGGGCCAGCAACCGGTTAGGCGCGTCGAGTGGCAAAATGCAGAAGGGCCCCACGCAGATCGTGGAGATGCTGGAGGGCTCACCTTTGGTGCAGATGCTGCTCGAGGGTTGGGCTTCTCAGGACCCAAAGCACAACTTGGAGGGAGCCTCGGTTGTTGCACTGGTCAGCTTGTCGTAGTCGTTTCAAGATGGCTGGCTCCACGTGTCTCGGTGCCTCCACGGGTCTCCTCTTTTCAGGGACTGTGGATCGGGCGGTGAGAGGTCTGGAGGTCCAGGTCTTGTCAGTCTCTGGGCTCGGGCTCCGGCGGGAGGCGGCGGCAAAGCAGACGGTGATTCGCTGGATGGTGCTTGCGTTAGCAAGGTGGTCACTCCCTGACCACAGGGGAGATTTTCTTCAGTCTTCTGTGCAGCAGAATGTCGAAGTTCCCGTCTTCTTCTTAGTTTCAAGTTGATTCCAGGATGTCTGAAGTCTTAGGACACAGCTCCTACCTTTATTCGGATTCTAGGGGCCGGACTACCTGCTAGGTCCCTCCCTATGGGTGGGACCAGGAAGGGGGGTGGTTACACCCCCAATCCTTTGTCCAGCTCGCCCCAGGCCCGGGACTGGTGTGCCCCAGGACCGGTTTGAACTGGCATATGCCCCGAGGCTCCTTGTGAGCCACAGGCATGTCTGGTTTCTTTCAAGCCCTACCTGACCAATACACAAAATCCTGTCTGGGGTGGTGCTCGCACCTCCCCTGGCAGGAAACCCTTTGTCCACACCTCCCAAGCTGGAAGGACTCCCAGCAGCGGGAGGGCAGACTTGTGTCTGTGGTGGCAGCATCCATTTTGTGGAGCTGAGGCTATGTCTGATTTTACCCGGGTTTCAGGTACTGTACATGTCGTGTCCCTCTAGAAGGGTGGAATGCTAACCCCGTCGCCAGAATTGGCGAGGGGTTAGTATTCCAATTCGTATGACACCTTACTCGACATGTTTTGATAAAGCCAAACCAAAGATAGCATTTAACCGCGAGGTTCATAATGCACTTAAGAGTATATGGTATGACGATATCTGGAAACAGTAGAAGGAAGTTGTTCCGACCACTGCAGACAGGCTCAGCTCATGCCAGAGCACCATCTCACATGGAACCAAGCACTCTGCCTTCAGGATTGTTAAGGCCTGCCATAGGAGTGACTCATAGGTTACCAGGTGTCCCATTTAAGGTTAGGTATAGGTATACTACACCTAAGTAAGAGGTGATTACACCAACTTACCCCAGCTGAGTGATCAGCCAGTTGTGTCAGATTGTTAGGCCAAGCCTGGGGTGGCATAATACATGCTGCAGCCCCTGGCAGGCCTTGGGTACACCAATGCCCTGGGTACCTAGTGTACACTGGTACAGGGGCTGACAGGGTGATCCAACCAATTGGGTATGTACCTAGGGTACATGGAGTCCATTTTACAGAGAGAGCAGATAGCCTGAGAGCCTGAATGGCAGGATCTCAGGCCAACTAAGTCGAAAAACCAGCTAGACACTAGGCAAAAATTTGGGGGTAACCATAGTCAGATATCCACCTTCCTACACAACCCCCCCCCAAACGAAGGGAGATAAGGCTGACCTTGACCAGGTAAGCCTATATTGCCCAAGTGGCCATATAAGGAGGAACCAGCACTGGCATGGTTACCCCCTGTCTCATGGTCCACTAAGCAATCCCTCACCCTAAGGGTATCAGAGGGTCTCCACCATAGGGAATCTCTACCTGTGGTGTGTCTTGGCAAAGTAAAAGGCTGGTGTTGAGATGGAGTACTGAAGTGAGTGTCCTCAAAGTGAGGCCTCAGCTTCCTCCAATCATCCTCCACCATGGATGCCTTTCTTTCTTTAACTGAGTTGCACTGTGCTCTCAGGGTCAGCCTCTGGCTACCTAAAGCTGGAGGCTGGGTCCCTTTTGTGGGCTTACTGGAGGGACAGGTCAGGTTTGGGGCCCTAAGGTCCCATGTTTGCCTGTGCCCAACAGAATCCCCCTGGGGGAGGTCCCTAACTACCTGTAAAGGAGATCCCTCAGGAATGTTTTTACCCATCACCTGACTAGGGCTACTAGCCAGGCAATCCTCATTCTTTTGATGGGGGGGTTCTTGTGGACAGGGGCCCTCTGGGGGTCCACTGGCCTCCCTGACCTCTGCAGCCCTGGGCTGACTGAGGCAGGGTAGAGAGAGGCAGGCTACCTGCACCAGACTGGATCCCACCTTGGAAGGGGCCACTGACATCAGAGGCTCTGCCAGGCCAGGCCTGGCTACCTCTGGGGCAGTTCCTTCACAAGGGGTGAGGTCAGATCCCTGAGGAGGCTGACCTTTTCCTAATGTCTGGGGAGAGGGAGACTTTTCTTCCTCCCCACTACTCTCAGTTTGTGTGGAGTGATCCATTGTTTCAGGCTTCACTACACCTATGTCAGTCTGAGTATAGGCTGAGACCATTACAGCCTTGCCAACCTTTTCAGGGGGGCACTCAGTTTGTGTTTGAGCTGTGACTGTCACAGCTCTGCCAGTCCCTACAGGGAAGTCTGTCTGTGCCTGGGCTGTGGCTACCACTGCCCTTCCAACCTTTTCAGGGAGGAAATCTATTTGGACAGGGGTTGTGAATGGCACAACCCCCCTACCCTTTTGTGAAAGGCCTACCATTTTAGAATGGGTGTCTTGTTCAACTCCAGCCCAAGCTGAGAGTTCTAAGTCATTCCCCAGTAAGCAGTCTACAGGCAAGGTTGGGGACACTGCTACCCTTTTAGGGCCAGTGACCCCTCCCCAGCTGAGACATACCTCTGCCATGGGATGACTGTTCTGTTTGCCATCAATGTTAGTCACCTGGTAGGAGAAACCGGGCAAAAGCTGCTCAGAGGGAACTAGCCAATGGGCCACCATTGTGATGCTAGCCCCAGTGTCTCTGTAGGCCTCAGCTTTTGTACCATTGATGTAGGGCTCCTGTCTGTACCTACCCAAAGTGTTGGGACAGGCAGTGAAGTTGGCAAACCCCATGCCACCATCACAGACAAGAGTGGTTGCTGTAGGGGAATTGGCTAAGCCAGGGTCCCCCTGTGTTCCCCAAGTAAACCCACCCAGATTTCTGGGGGCACTCCCACCACCTGGGGGATTACTGCTGACAGTAATAGGTGGTGTGACAGGAGTAATTGGAGGAACAGTTTTGTTTTTAGCCCTTGGGCAACCGCTGTCAGTTTTCCAATGCCCAGGAGTTTTACACTCATGGCAGTAGGGCTTTTTAGCTGTGGTAGAGGAGGGAGCTTGGGACCCACCACCCTGTGTGGAGTTTTGGGGCCCTGAGGAAGGTTTCTCTTTTTCTTTATCCCCACCCTTCTCTTGAGGCTTGGTGGTATCTTTCTTTTGGTCACCACCCTGGTTTTTAGGCCTGATCCTGGTCCTGACCCATTTATCTGCCCTCTTTCCCAATTCTTGGGGAGAGGTCAAATCTGAGTCTACCAGGTGTTGATGGAGAAGCTGGTTTTGACAATTACTTAAAATCTGCTCTCTCATCATCAAATTGTACAATCCTGTATAATCAGACACCTTACTTCCCAGCAACCAACCCTCCAAAGCCTTAGTGGCACATTCCACATATTCAGACCAGTCCTGAGTCTGTGTCTTCTGGGTGTCTCTGAACATTAACCTGTACTGTTCAGTGGTTAAGCCTAACCCATCAACTAGGACACTCTTCAGGACTCTGTAATTTCTGACATCCTCTTCTCTAACAGTGAGGAGTCTATCTCTGCCTCTCCCCTCAAAGGAGAGCCATAAGATTGCTGCCCACTGGTCTTCAGGAACCTGCTGCACTTTGCAGGCTCTCTCAAGAGCAGTCATCCATTTGTGGATGTCATCCCCACTTTTGTAGGGGGGCACAATCTTGGACAGGTTCCTATTGTCAAAGACCCTATCTTTGTCCCTAGGGACATTGCTGCCACCAGTGGGTATAGACCCACTCTCTCTATGCTGCCTAGCCTTGCTCAGTTTTTCTTCCATCAGGGCTACTTCTAGCTCCTGCTTCCTGATCCTCAGCTGGGCTTCCTGCATTCTGGCCTCATGTTCCCTCCTCTGAGGGGTGGTCAGTCTCCTTCTGGAGTGACCTTGAGAGCCTCTAGAGCCATGGGAAGCATTGGAGTCACCTGAGCGATTCCTTTGCCTTCCAAGCCCTGTGTTAAGTCCACTGGGGAGATCCAATGGGGTGAACCCACTGTCAGTCCCCAATAGCCTTAGTTTAGCTGGGCCAAGTATAACACTTGGCACTGGGCTAGTTCTCCCTTCATCCCCACTCACATCTGTATCCCCATCACTTTCTTCCTCTGTGGTAGGCATCCCATCTAAGGGGTGACTATTGGGAAGGGGTACTTCAGTGGCATCTTCAGAAGGGGGGCCTCCTGTTCCTGTCCCTAAGGGGGCTAACTGGGAAGCTTTCCTGAGTTCTCTCTGATTCTCATCATTTTGTAAGAGTTCTCTGAGCTCAGCAGAGGTAGGGTTCTTGGGCTGTTTAAGGCCTCTAAGAGTTGCCAAATGCCTGAGCTCATTCTGGTTAAGGGTAGCAAAGCTGGATGTTGCCCTCTGGGGGTCACTCTCAACAGAGATGGGTACAGTGGACCCCTCTGCCCCGGCCATTGCTCTTAAGTGTGGGTGGATGTGTTGCAATCTACCTACACTTGTGTTTACCTACTAAACCTATCTAGTAGTTGTAGTCAGGGTGTGCTACTCCCTTTGCTCTACAACAACTAAGTTCAGTAGAACTTATGTATATCTAATCTTGTTTTATATGTACCTACAGGTAACTATGTGATCTTTCAATTGGTAACCAAGAGATTACAATGGTAAAACACAGCAAGCTCAAATCCAACCGCTGCTCACCAATGTGAGAAGTTGGCCTGGTATATGATGCTCACTAGTTAAAGTGATCACCTTGTACCATGCCAAGCAACCCTTATGGTGTGGTTGTAAGTCAACCTTTTCGGACTAGCTGCCCTAGTGGTAGCGTAGGCTAAGCAGTCTTTGAGGCTAAACTCGTGATGCGTGTTAAGCCAGCTGTTTTACCAAATGCAACCCCCTTTTATACCAATGAAAGGACACCACACAGATATATATTCAAAATATATATGTATTTATTTATCAAAGTAACCCCTAGTCTCTTTATGAGCACAGGAGCACAAATCGTCAAACAAGATTATCACAGAATACACAGAAGTTGCACGTTATATGGATAGGCCCTGGTGGCCACTCAAACCATATACTAAAATAGTGGTATAAGTACCACGAACAGAAAAGGGAAAAGGCCTAGGGCCTCTAGAATCGCTGGGCCTACAAGGAGCTAACGTCAGTTAGTGACCAGGAGGTCCACGGGTGGCGTGTGCAGAGCAAATAGTCACACGCGTGCTCCCATAGGTTTCAATGGGTGCGTAAAAAGTACAAAGTTACTGCAAAAGGAATCTTCCGGATGACCTAGGAACTTAAGATTTGGAACACAGGCACTAGAGATGTATTACTACACATGGGCACTGGAGTACCAGCTTTACCTCACCCACAGGAAGCGGGTGCATAGGCCTCAAAGTGCGTCGGGTTTCTTCTATCTGTTCCGTTGAGCCTGGGACAAAGATGCTGCAGGCGGTCGGTCGGGAAGAGATGCAGTGGATCCAAGAGTGGATCGGAGATGTTGAAGACCTGTAAGCAGAGGGGACAGTGTTCACAGTCACTAGCCAGTGACCAGCGTGGCACCAGGTGGGTACCAGGCGATGTCGGGTGCAAACAGGTGATGAGGGGTAGCTTGTCTCCGCAGCCACGTGGTCCCTGGAGGTCGACGACGTCCAGGAGTCGGCTCACGAGCTGTCCCACGCAGGCTCTCGCTGTCGGCGGTGTCGGCGACTTGATCGAAGCAAACAAGCCTTGGCAAAAGCAATTGTAGGAGGATTCGGAAATCAGCTGTTGGTTCTGACCAGCAAGGTCAGAGGGATTGCTCCTTTGGAGGGGAGCAAGGGCCAGTCTGGAGCAACCAGACCAGCGGTGTTTGTCGTAGATTTCGTCGCCAAGATGGCCACTAGCCAGCGGGCCAGCAACCGGTTAGGCGCGTCGAGTGGCAAAATGCAGAAGGGCCCCACGCAGATCGTGGAGATGCTGGAGGGCTCACCTTTGGTGCAGATGCTGCTCGAGGGTTGGGCTTCTCAGGACCCAAAGCACAACTTGGAGGGAGCCTCGGTTGTTGCACTGGTCAGCTTGTCGTAGTCGTTTCAAGATGGCTGGCTCCACGTGTCTCGGTGCCTCCACGGGTCTCCTCTTTTCAGGGACTGTGGATCGGGCGGTGAGAGGTCTGGAGGTCCAGGTCTTGTCAGTCTCTGGGCTCGGGCTCCGGCGGGAGGCGGCGGCAAAGCAGACGGTGATTCGCTGGATGGTGCTTGCGTTAGCAAGGTGGTCACTCCCTGACCACAGGGGAGATTTTCTTCAGTCTTCTGTGCAGCAGAATGTCGAAGTTCCCGTCTTCTTCTTAGTTTCAAGTTGATTCCAGGATGTCTGAAGTCTTAGGACACAGCTCCTACCTTTATTCGGATTCTAGGGGCCGGACTACCTGCTAGGTCCCTCCCTATGGGTGGGACCAGGAAGGGGGGTGGTTACACCCCCAATCCTTTGTCCAGCTCGCCCCAGGCCCGGGACTGGTGTGCCCCAGGACCGGTTTGAACTGGCATATGCCCCGAGGCTCCTTGTGAGCCACAGGCATGTCTGGTTTCTTTCAAGCCCTACCTGACCAATACACAAAATCCTGTCTGGGGTGGTGCTCGCACCTCCCCTGGCAGGAAACCCTTTGTCCACACCTCCCAAGCTGGAAGGACTCCCAGCAGCGGGAGGGCAGACTTGTGTCTGTGGTGGCAGCATCCATTTTGTGGAGCTGAGGCTATGTCTGATTTTACCCGGGTTTCAGGTACTGTACATGTCGTGTCCCTCTAGAAGGGTGGAATGCTAACCCCGTCGCCAGAATTGGCGAGGGGTTAGTATTCCAATTCGTATGACACCTTACTCGACATGTTTTGATAAAGCCAAACCAAAGATAGCATTTAACCGCGAGGTTCATAATGCACTTAAGAGTATATGGTATGACGATATCTGGAAACAGTAGAAGGAAGTTGTTCCGACCACTGCAGACAGGCTCAGCTCATGCCAGAGCACCATCTCACATGGAACCAAGCACTCTGCCTTCAGGATTGTTAAGGCCTGCCATAGGAGTGACTCATAGGTTACCAGGTGTCCCATTTAAGGTTAGGTATAGGTATACTACACCTAAGTAAGAGGTGATTACACCAACTTACCCCAGCTGAGTGATCAGCCAGTTGTGTCAGATTGTTAGGCCAAGCCTGGGGTGGCATAATACATGCTGCAGCCCCTGGCAGGCCTTGGGTACACCAATGCCCTGGGTACCTAGTGTACACTGGTACAGGGGCTGACAGGGTGATCCAACCAATTGGGTATGTACCTAGGGTACATGGAGTCCATTTTACAGAGAGAGCAGATAGCCTGAGAGCCTGAATGGCAGGATCTCAGGCCAACTAAGTCGAAAAACCAGCTAGACACTAGGCAAAAATTTGGGGGTAACCATAGTCAGATATCCACCTTCCTACACCGTGTACCTATGTCCTACTGAAAAGTGCTGGTACTCTCCCATTAAAAGTATGGCAGCTCTGCCGAGAAGTGCAGATACTCTCCCTTTCAAATGAAAGAAGTGCATGTCCTCAGTCCCTGACAGGGCAGGTCCATTCATAGTCCTGCAAGAGCAGCTCACCCAGGAGTTTCCGGGTTTGGGCAAGGCAAAGTATCCCACAGTACATTCCAAGATACCCAGAGATGGAAGCACTCTACAGGAGTGTGTCACTCACACGGAACAGAGGGAGAGGGGGATGTGCAGAAACAGTCAGAAGTGTGACACACTGGGTTGTGCAAGGCTCTAGAGTCACCAATCACCAAAAGAAACCGAGGTGCACGGATGGACTCTCAAACCCTAGAGGAAAACATGAGAACTAAGAAGGAGAAAGAGAATAAGAGCAGCTGATGGAGGGGGGAGACAAAGAACGATGTGAACAGCATGGACTAAAGGCGGCCAATTGACAGAGAGCAAAAGAGGGGGAAGGAGCTACAGAGGGGAGAAAAGAGAGGAAAGAGGAACAAGAGCCTGGAGTTAGTGTAACAGTTGGGTGGAGACACTGTGATTTGAGAAATGGGGAAACGGGAGCGAGAGCAGCAGAGGGAGGAAACACCCAGGAAACCATGCACAGGGTGACGAAAAAGCGCATGATCGCAGGTGTAAGAGTGAAAGATGGAAGCCAGAAACATGAAAGACAATAACGAATGAGAGCAGCTGAGGGAAAGAGCGTCGAAACAACACGAGGACAGACACGAATGACAGCAAAAGATAGGAAACAGACACAGGAAATACACAAAGGGGAAGAAGAAAGGTTAAAAAAACTGGAAAATGGGAGATATACGAATGGGAGTAAAAGAGGAACATAAGAGCAACATAAGGAGAAAAGGAGAGCAGAGAGAGGAAGAATTAAAGAGGCTGGGGAAGAAATATAAACGTGAAATCAAAGAGAGAACGAAGAGGAAGAGCTTCAGAAGGAAGAAAGGAGCAGGGAACCTGAAGGGGTGAAAGGATAGATCTCCCCCATCGGTTTGGTCTCCCCCTACTCAGAGGGGAGCTTACAAATACAGCTATAAGCTAACTAGATGCTCTCCATCGTAGGTTTGGTCTCCCCCACGGGGCTTATGCGAAAGACCAAACCGACGGGGGAGAGCATCTAGTTAGCTCATAGCTGTATTTGTAAGCTCCCCTCTGAGTAGGTGGAGACCAAACCGACGGGGGAGATCATCTGCTCGGTCAGCCGGAAGCGCTGGAAGGGAGGCAGATGGTGGCTGCGCGCGTGAACGCAAGCACTAGGCCACCAAAAGCCTGCTGTGGCAGCACTTAGAAAACCTGATACTAAATGTCTCGGAGCAGCGCATGCGCTGCCTCAGCGAGACCTAAAAAAAACACTAAGAAGCCGAGGTGAAGTACTGAGATGTGAGAATGCAGGAAACAAGTACAATGTAATCTTTATTTGTGCCACACCACACCTCTTCAATGAAGAAAACTCAATCCTGCTCTTGATTGGCGGAAATGTTGTTTTCTCTCACCTACTCATATTTCCTTTGCATCACTTTGAGATTTGACTCTGACCCTAAAGTATTTGATTACTAATGTCAAACTCAAAACCTATTTTGTTACCTCGGATTTTTTCAGTTTTTTTAGAAATATTGTAACTTTCTTCGTTATCTCAGGAAACTGGTCACTTAAAAAGGGATATCTCAGGAAACTGGTCACTTAAAAAGGGATGAGTTGTCTCATGTGACTGGGTGTCAGCAGTGTCTAATGGTTCCAGTGGTGTCTCTTCCGTTTATCTTCAAAGATTAGGCATACACTGCAATGTATTAGGTTGGCCTGCTTCATTCGGCAGGAGCACCTCGTGGGATCGCTATGCACGTGTGAGCAATAATCAGCCAGGACCCCACCAAGTCTTCACAAGATGAACTTAAGTCCTAAAGATGTAGGGGCATATTTACCAGCCCCTATCGCCACAGGAATGTCACTTTTTTTGACTTTCCTGTGTTGATATGGGCTTCGCCTTATTTACGTGTCAGCATTAAGCCACTTAACGTGGCTTAACGCTACGCTGTAAAAAAGGCACTCTTTCATGCTATACTTAGCATGAAAGGGGTGGGCAATGGGTGTTGTAGTGGGCGTGCCGCGGCAACACCCATTGGTTTTGATGCTGCCCTACTTACAAGGGTGGCGTAAATATGGGGCAGCGCCATAATTATGACCAAATGCTTTATTTCTCCTTGTCTTTGCTGTTTCTATGTGTGCTGCATTGTGCAACACCTCGCTTCATCACTTTCCTTGTAAATATGCCCCGCAGGGGCATATTTACAAACTCCAATCACCACAGGAATTTCACTTTTAGTGGCGCTCCTGTGGCGATAAACCCTTTGCCTTATTTACAAGGCAGCTTTAAGCCACTTAACATGGCTTACCGCTATCTTGTAAATAAGACCCCCTTTCCCGCTACACTTAGAGTGAAAGAGGCGTGCAATGGGTGTTGTGGTGGGCTCTTTGCCGCAATACCCATTGATTTCTGACGCTGTCCCCTATTTACAAGAGTGGCGTAAATAGAAGGCAGCACCAAAAATTAAGACCAGGGATAACCTGGGGCCATATGTAAAAGGGCTGGAGTTAACTAACACTAACGTTAGTTAGCGTCAATTTTTTTACCGCCGCAAACCGCTGAAATCTATTGCCCTGTTAGCAAAGTATTTACAAGACGTCGCTACATGGCGATTGTTTCACGGAGCAGCGGTGAAAACTGCCGGTAACACTAGCGTGAAGGCAATAGAAATTCTGGCATTAGCGGCCAAAAACAAAAGGCCCATTAGCGGCAAAAAAAACGCACATTAGTCAGCCCAATGTGAGGTTTTTTGCCTCTATAAGAAAAAATAGCATATCAATCCACCTCCGATGAAAAATAGGAAATAAAACCAATGGAATGCAGAATAGAGCAGCCAGGGCCAAGATCAGCACAGATCAACAACCCCCTCAAGCCCCCCAACAGCCAGGATGACCAGCCAGAGTCCGAGGGGAAGAGGAAATTCAGGGCTACATCTATGAAATAAGGCGCATCGCTGTGCAAATCCAGTGATGCATCACTTTTCATTGCTTATTCCTTGCAACACCATGACATCCAAAACCTTGAAAGAGCAGACAGTCCCCAGGGCCCAGAGGCTTCGCTGGGCCTGCGTCTGGGACTCAGAGTGGGATGCAGATGTGCTGTGGAGTCGCTGGGCCGTGGTGGTAGACATTGAGGCGCGGCAATCGCCCTTACCTGGTGGTGAAGTCTGGCCCCTTGGAGAGGGTGAACAGTAGAGACGCTCCTGCGCACCAACGTAGAGAGGTCTGCATCGCATACTACGATCCACCACTACATCAGGGTGCACGGAGGAGACTACCAATGGTGGGCGGTGCCTCTTTGCGTCACAGTCCGGATGATGTTGCGCTGGCCGAACGCTGTGGAGAGTGACACCCCTGAGTTGTGCAGAACTTGTGTGGCGAGAGCGCTGCAACTTCACGCCTAAGGGGTCCCTGTTGCATCACCTGCATTGGGAGGTTTCCCAGCGGACTTGGCGGTGACTGCTGTACACAGGCTTGTGAAATCCCACCTGGCTGAGGCTCCTGCTGGCTGAGTCACAAATTAGGAGAGAGTGCAGCGGATTGCGACACAGTGTAAATTTCTAGGTAAGGAGAAGGTGGGATGCGTAGCGGAGAGGGCCCGGGGATCGATGCACCCAGGCCTAGCACCTGTGGATGATGCCAAAAATTCCCGTTCCCTCTATGTACGGAGGCAATAACTTTAAGGGAGGTCTTATCAATGCCCGCTCGTTGTGTGGCCACAGCTAAGACATACACGATTTAATAATGTGTTATAGTCTTGACGCCCTTTTCATAACAGAAACATGGCTCAACGAATCATCCAATCCTGATTTGGCTATTGCCCTTCCTCCGGATTTTACCACCTTTAGGCAGGACAGACAAATCGGGCGAGGAGGGGGGGTTGCAATCATTGTCAAAAGGTCATTTTTGTGTCATACATTCGATCTGGGCCATCTCATAGGAAGTGAGAGCATTGGCTTCTCGATCAGACTTAATGCCTCTACCTCCTTTTCGGGAGGCCTAATTTATCGCCCTCCAGGCAATGCCACTCCCTTTCTAGACTCCCTAGATGAAGTGCTCGGGTCACTTATGTTACGCTACCCACACTTTACTCTTTTAGGAGATATGAATTTGCATCTGGAATCATGCACAGACCCTTATGCTACTTGCTTCCATCATACCCTGAATATTTTTGGACTGGCTCAATTAGTGACTGCACCCACCCACCTAGCCGGCCACACTCTTGATGGTATCTGTTCCAACCTAATTACCATGACTACATCCCCCCCCATTCCGCAAATTTGGACCGACCACAGTTTCATTCCCTTTGACATCAAGAAACAAGTTCTAGCTCCATTAATAACAAAGCACCCTCAATCTTCCCCCTTGGTAAATTGGAGAAAAGTGATTGATCGTATCAAGCTGGATACCCAGTTATTGGCTCAGGCCCCTGAATTGAGAGGAGACGTAACGGCCGATTCTCGTAACTTTCACGTCTGGATGGATCAGATTATTTTAGAAAATTCTGACCCTAAAGGCGACCGCGGGAACTGTCCTAAAAGGAAGTTAAGTGCCCCATGGTACAGTCAGGCCTTAACTGAGAGCCATTTACTTTGTAGAATAAGAGAAAGGAAGTGGAGGAAAACATATGATGAGGTCTCAAGAGCCCTTTATGTTCAGCAGAGGAAATTATACCTCTCTAGCATAAAGGCTGCCAAAAAGGTGTATTACACTAAAGCTATCAACGATGCCCATCAGAAACAAAAAACTGTTTTCTCTATAGTTAAATCCTTTACTCACCCCAAAGCCCTCCAGCCCGAAATCCCGCCCTCCGAGAGTTTGTGCAACCAAATTGCAGATTTCTTTGAGAAAAAAATTGTAAACATCCAAAAGGATTTCCCGCCTCCTTTGACTTCTCCTACTCTAGGCCCCCAAAAACATGTAGCTGATAATAGCCATTCCCTTGGTAGTTTCCAACCGGTCTCCCTCCAACAGACCCGCAAGGCGATTTTGGCTTGCAAGTCCGGAGCACCTACCGACTCCTGTCCCCCCTGCATTCTACATCATCTAGTTGAGGTAGTTAATCCGACCATCAATGCCATCATAAACGCATCCTTAGAATTAGGGATTGTGCCTAATGAATGGAAAAAGGCTATCGTAAAACCTCTCATGAAAAAGCAGAACAAATCGCCAACGGATCTGACGAACATGCGCCCCATCTCACTCCTGCCTGTTCTAGGAAAGATCACTGAATGGATGGTGCATTCGGAGCTAAAAGCATTTGTGGAGAACCATAACATCTTGCATCCCCAGCAATCTGGGTTTCGCCCTGGCCACTCCACCGAAACGGCTCTGATAGAACTCTCTGACTCCATCAAGTTCCTGCAGGATGAGGGAAAGCAGGCCGTCCTCATCCTGCTCGATCTAACAGCAGCTTTTGACACTATCTCTCATGTCATCTTGAATGACAGGCTGCGAGAGATTGGCGTGACAGATACAGCTTTGGCATGGGTCAAATCCTTCTTGTCCAATAGGTCCCAATCTGTATCTTTGGGTCACTACCTATCCAGCGAAAAAACTATTACATCTAGAGTACCGCAGGGATCCATATTAAGTCCACTTCTTTTCAACATCTATATGGCACCCCTCCTCGCTGTGATAGAGTCACACGGGATCCTCGTTACGTCATATGCTGACGACACTCAATTGGTCGTCTCCATTGACAAAAACCGCACGGATACAGAATTGCGTTTTCAGAATTGTCTCACTGAGGTATTTCAGTGGTTAAATAAAAACCACTTGAAGTGCAACAGTGGAAAAACTGAAATCATACCATTAGGCCAGGATCTACTTTTCTGCCCGAGGGATTGGTGGCCCAAAGACTCTGAGGCCCCTCCCAGTGCTGTGTCTTCTGCGCGCAATCTGGGCGTGCAATTTGATGCTACCTTATCTTTTGATGATCATGTTAGGATCACGGCTGGCTGCTGCTTCGGTCTTATTAAATCTCTAAAGAAATTTTTTGACTTCCTCCCCATTGCCTCCAGGAAATCGGTCGTGGTCGCACTGATACTCTCCCGACTCGATTATTGCAATGGGTTGATGGCAGGGGTGAAAAAGTCCACTTTGAACAAGTTACAAAGTGTACAGCACGCGGCGGCATGGTTAGTGTTAAAACTTCCTAGGAAATCTTCAGCCTCAACTGCATTAAATTCTCTGCACTGGCTGCCACTGCATAAGAGAATTCTTTTCAAACTCTTACTCACAGCTTTTAAATCTTTGAAAAATATAGGTCCCAAATACCTTGTTAATCGTTTTATTCATTATGATCCTGTACGATGTCTGCGATCCTCAGGGGCCAATCTTGCTAAGATCCCGAGGCATAAATACAAAACTAGGGGCGGAAAAACGTTCACAGTCCTAGCAGCAAGGGCTTGGAATAATCTACCCGTAAATCTTAGACTGATTGAGTCTGAGTGCCCCTTTAGGAAACAACTGAAGACCTGGGTCTATCAGCAATCTGATACCTATGTGTTGGCAGCTATCTAGATCTTTTCACCACCTATCCCCTATACGCATGCTCAGCGCCAAGATGCTCCTTTCGGAGCGAAAGTTGCGCTTTACAAATATCCAAATAACAATAACAATGCAACCCCAGTGGCGGCTCATCCGCTATGGCGGAAGAGCGTCGCCCCACTGCTTTAAAGCAGTGCAAGAAGAGGCAAAATAATAACATGGTGATAACTTTCGGATTCACTCATGCTGTGTTTCCTTTGCGGGCGAGAGAGTGGGTAGGGCTGCTCCCTTCATGGAGCAGGGCAGGGAGTGCGCAATGACTGTTTGGTCGGCCTTCTCAGGCCGCCCAAAGCAGTCATGCGCATTTCCCTGTTAGCAATGCAGGTTGCATGTAGCATATGCTCACCCCTCCAGCCCCTGGCTGAACGCCTTGTCAGGGCACTCAAGAATGATCACAACGCTGCATTGCAGCATTGTAATTGGCTTAGGGGAGGGAGCCTGGCTGCCTTCTTCCTGTTACTGGAAGCAGACTCAGGAGAGCAGGAGCACAGAAGACGCGGGATCCAGCCACGAGGTAAGAAATCTTTTTAAAAAAATATTTACAACCCCGCTCACACCCATCTTCCCTCGTCCCCGCCACCTCCAGTGTACTTTCCCGCGTTTCCCGCCTCCCATCTCTCCAGTCCCCCCACAGCACTTCTTAATGGCATGTGCTGTGCACCCATGCACAGAGGGCGTCCCACTGGTGTGCCAAAATAATTTTTACGTTACAACGCATACCATTACATCGCATTCCATTACAATGCATACTAATACTACGCATATTGCAACAGTGGGGAAAGTGCTGGATAGCCTAGGGCTAAAAATTACTACTCCCACTCCAGTGAGTGAAACCCTAAAACTAACCCTTGCACCCCAAAACCCACCCTGAACCCTCAAATTAACCTTTGCACCCCAAAACTCACCCTGAACCATCAAATTAAGCTTTGAATCCACCAAACCCATCCTGAACCCTCAAATCAATCTTTGCACTCCAAAACCCATACCCACCCTAAAAATAAAAATTCTCCATTACTAACCTTACAATGTGTTGTAATGGGATGCGTTGTAAAGGCACTTTGCATTGTAAAAGTTGCGTTGTAAAGGCATTATGATGTGATGTCTGCCTTGTAATGGACGTCTCCCATGTCAAAGGTAAGCCATAGGCAAGCCCGCCTGCATCCATCCACCCCTGGACCGCACCCAGCACCAAGGACCCTTCCTCTCGGACACTCCAATGCTATGACGCCAGCACCCTCCTCACCATCAACCCTGGACGCCACATCGCCTGCCAACACTGTGGAATTATTTTGAAGCCTGCGCCTGTTGAAACTACAAAAGCACCTTCTGCCACATCAGCACACCAGTGCCTCGTGCCGCCCAGCCAACCAACAGCACACCCGACCGGCTCAACTGCATCCTCCTCAAAGTGCGGTTCCTCCACAAACACGTAACAGAAATCTGGGACCTACTCGATGCCTCTTCAGACATCGCCTTCTTCACGGAAACCTAGACCAACCTCTGCTCCGGACTGGACATTGCCATCACCATCCCTGATGGCTACTAAATCACCCACAAGGACCACCCCAACTGCCCAGGAGGAGACATTGCCATCTCCTCCAAAAGCACACTCCGACTGACCATGGACTCTAATGACGCAACGGTGACCATAGAGCACCTCCACTTCCAGATCCGGACCAACCCCATCCTCTGTAGGCACCCTCATCTGCAGGCCCCCCGGGCCATGGACCCCCATTCACCAATACCTTTTTAGACCTCATTGCACCCCAGGCTCTCCCATCCTATTCAGAGCCCTCAAGTTCCACCTGGACAACCCCAGTGACCAGAACACTACCCCCTCCTAGGCAAGCTTGCAAACATCAGCCTCAAGCAGCTAGTCACCGCACCAACCCACATAGCAGGACACACACTCAAGCACATCTCCTCCGCCAGCGGGAACTTCAACTACAGCCACACCACCGGACTCTCCTGGACAGACTATCATTGTATACATCACGTCTTCACCATGCCCACCATACACCACTGCCATCATCGCCCCCTCGCAGCTGGATCAACGCCACCGAAGAACTTCTCATCAACTCCCTCAGCACCACCACTCCACCAACGCTTACAGAAACTAACACCGCAGCACACAACCTCCACCGATGGATCTCCAACTGCACAGACACCCTGGAACCCCTCAAGAAAAGACCAGGCAAACAACACTCCAAGAAGGCCAACTGCTTCACTCCCACCCTCCACTAGTCCAGATGCCCTGTAGATGTCTCGAGAAGTGATGGAGCCACAACATCAATCAACTCCGCAACACAGTCACTCTTGCACCATGGTGCAAGGGTGCCTGCGTTGGTGCATGGCAGCCAGTGTGTGTCAACGTCGGTGAAAAATACAGGGGGGCTTATTCATGAGCCCCTTCTGACAGTTTCACCCGGACAGTGCGTCAGTTTCTTGACGTACTTGTAGTGTGATTGTTGCACCACGTTGCACCGTATTTGCAAAGTTACGCATGTAGGCATATGCGTGACCTTGTGAAGCCCTGTGCCACATTATACCTGCATCAGGTATGATGTACGCAAGGTGTGCGTTCTCACGCAATAAAACCTCATAGGAGTGGCACAGTAAAATCCATCAGATTTCACTGAGACAATTGTAGGACGGCACTGTGTCTGTACCTTACGCCTGCCTCATGGCAGCCATAAGGGGGACGCAGTGCCCCAGGGATAGGCTGGCCCCATTGCTGGAGTTGCATCATGCTTGTGACACAACTGCATCAATGCGTGAGTTTAGCGCTGACAGATACGTCAGGATTTCAGACGTATCTGTCATCAATTGCGACATGGAGCGCTGTATAGTGCATACTTGGTGTCGCAAGAAGGGTGTAGTGAAAAGTGTTTTGTCGCATCGTTGCAACACTTTTCATAAATGAGGCCCAGGAATGCGTCCTATCTTACTGATGGTGCACATTCCTGCCCTGTAGTTTTGTCGCAGGGCAGAGCAGCAACATTCCTTGCAGCGCTGTCCAGCACCAAAACCTGCAGAAATGAGGCCCCAAGTCTTTGCACCATTTTTAAGACCAGCTATTACCTGGTCTTAAAAAACTGCCCCTAACTGCAGTTAGAGGCAGTTTTTTTGGTCTTTCTCCATACAAGGAATTCCTTGTAAACATCGCGAAGTGGGGTTTGCGGCTGCTTTTGCACGGGAATGCCTACCTTGCATCTCATTTTAGTTAACTATCGCTAACAGAAGTGGCAATCTTTAAAATGCACGTTTTCGCCAGAAAACTGCCGCTAACTGAGGTTAGCCACAGCTTGTACATATGGCGATAAAAAAATCGTCGCCATACCGTCAAAAAGGTGCCACTTCGGCAGCGTTAACTCCTTGTACAAATGACCCCTGGTCATAGCATGGCAAACGAGGAGAAATGCTTTATTTCTCATCGTTTTTGCTGTTTCTATGTGTAATGCATTGGGCAGCACACATAGAAATAGCAAATTGGCTTTAATATTTGTTTATGTGCAGGAAGGTGTCCCTTCTTGCGCATAAACAATCATTTAAAAAATAACGATTTGCAAATTCTATGTGTGCTGCACAATGCAGCACACTTAGAAGTTACAAATCGCCATTCTGGATTGTTTATGTGCAGGATGGGACACCTTCCTGCACATAAACAATAATTCCCTCAACACAGACACCCTTGCACTATGGTGCGAGGCTGCCTGCGTTGGCGGTAGGCATTCGAAGTTAGCACCAGCTCAGGGAGAATTGCAGGAATGAGCCATATTATTGTAAATATGGCGCATACCTACCTGTCTAAAGTGACGGAGCGCGTTGTTAGCAATTTTGGAGCTAACCTACGCTCTGCCCCTTTCTTATACATATGCCCTGTAGTTCGTATTTATTTGTGAAGAACCCACAACCACATTGAATACCGGACAGGCTGTGAGATGAACAGGCAGCTGACTCTGGCCTGTACATTCCAGAACCAGCCCACGCTAGAGACCGTCAGTTTTCCAGACAACTCAAATAACAACATAATAACAAGGCACACAGAATGTAAAATAAGTAAACACAGTATTCACAAATATGAATATAACATCACCCCCTTCCTTATACAAAAAAAGCAAATTAAGACAAAACATAGTCATGCAGCTTAGAAGGTAACTTGACCGTCTGTGAACTAGGTGTCCAAACAGCCTCACGGGTTATTTTGCACTTTCTGGTGACAGAAACGCTGGTTTTGACAGTTATAGACTCATTGAGGCACACATTTGGAGTTGAGAACACCTCATTTTTGTTACACACCCCAAGTTCTGAGTTATTCGTGATAGATGCCCTGCTGCTAGCAGGTGCACAGATGCTAGAATTACCCATGTACTCATGTAATCATGTGAGACAGCATTACTGCTGGCAATATCAGTTGTTAACATGGATTCCCCAGCTTCCTTTTTAGAGTATGTATGCAAGTATATTTCTGCCTGCAAATCAGATCTCTGAACCACACTGTCTCTGTTCCACCATCCCTTCCCATCCAACAAAACAGAAGCTTTGATTGTTCTAAATAGTCTTACTGGCATGGAAAATGTTTACTCTCCTTTACTAACTCTAAAAGGTCACTTAAACAAGACACAATGATTTACAGCAACTGTTAAATTTTTGACATGTTTCCTGAGAATTTTTCTTCTGTATTTCTTGTCTACTCTAGACAAGACCCTCTCATTTCTTACAGCAGATCTTCATTCTTGGTTTTGACGATATCTTGCTTACCTTCATCGATGTTTTCAGCCAATCAGGTAGCAATTTAGATAAAGCTTCCCTTCCTCTCAAAGCCTTAAATGGTGTCATTCCATTCGTGGAATGGGGTGTTGCGAGATACGCCCATATTTTCTTTTTTAGAAAAGTTGAAACATCAATATTTTCTGCAATAGCAGTCTGAATCCCCTCTTTCAAAATACGATAAGCCCTCTCAACCAAACAATTGGATAAGTGACTATAGAGAGCAAGATGAGATTCCTAATTGTCAAATTTGTTCATGAAATCTGTTGTTTGTCTGGAAATAAAGTCAGTAACAATATTGCCTGGAGAGACCTTAACCAGGCAAATGTTCTCTAAGAAAGAGTTGACTGTCGTTGAGTTAGCTGTTTTTAGGAACGAGTAATATAACCATTTAGAAAAATAGCCTATCACAACAATCAAATATCTCTTTTCCAAAGGTAATGAATTGATTTGTCCTGAGAAATCTAATGCCACCTTATCCCAAGCATTGTGTGGAAGTGGCACTGGAAATGAAGGTTTTGCTGAGATTCTCCAATGCTTGTTAGAGACTACGCATTGTGGACACTGTCAATAAACACAAACACCTATTTGTCTAGCCCCGGCCACCAAACATTCTGTCCCAACTTCTCGCAAGTGGTAGAAATATCCATGTGGCCTTCATGGGCAATTCTAATGATGTTGCCACTCAACTCAGCTGGCAGCAACAACTAACAATTCCTGAGACACAAAGTGTTCTCACATGAAAGTTCCATAGCTATCTGACAACAACGTCTTAGTTCAATGGTCAAATTGGTCTCCGAAAGCCAACCTGTAATGTAACACATTCAACAAGGTTATGTCATTAGCCACAGGGCTGTAGCCACGGGGGGTCCATAAGATTCATTGAACCCCTCAAACGACCAAGCCACCTTGCACAGTATAGAGGCGTGGGAGTTCAGAAGGCAAAAAAGCAATAAAAATGCATTTAAATTTGGTTCTATCTAGTTACATTTGCTGCTTGTTCCAAGACAGGTTAAATAAATGTCAGGCTCTCTTCTAACAAATTGATGCTTATTCTTTTATTGTGGAGATGTTTACTTTTCTTCCTTTGTCTGCAAAGGGATAGGATTTTGTAAAGTAAATTATGTGACATTCTCTCTGTGGTACCGATAGGGCCACTGGTATTAGGCAGCAGTGGAGGCCTAAATTATGCAGCAAAATTAACTGAATTATGTAGCAAGAAAACACAAATTATTCTGTTTAATGAGACACATTTTTTCAATAGCATCACATCATTATTTTGTAATTTTTGCACATGTTAGCGCTGTCTGGGCAAAAGTTTCACTTTATTAGTAACAGTTCGATATCAAAATACCACTCGCTGTAAGTAACTGAAAGGTGGCCAGTCAAACTTTGTGAAAGCCCTTCCACTGCACGACAGCATGCTTTGCAACATGTCTTAGTAACTTTTGATCTTTTTGAGTTAGAAGCAAAATGCGTTTGCTATTAAAATCTGCAGATTATGCAGCAGATGATGGAATATGTGGCAAATGAGGTAGATTCATAATTACATGCTAAAGTCTGGGGCCGCAGAACCACATTATTCCTCGGCCGCAGGATCTCATAATTCCAGTGGCATTGTGTACAGGGAGTGTGAAACTAATACTGTAGGATGTCAATTTGTTTCTAATTCACAAACTATTGAAATACCTGTAATTGAACTGTACAAATATTTCAACATATACCAGCAGTTATGAAATCAAAAAAAGAAGCACAATTTGTTTTGTAATTATAAAGTAATGAAAACAAAGATTTTAATAGGATCAAAACAAATCTTGTTTATGCACAATTGATAAATATTGTATTGCATTGCGCATTTGCATAGCACTTACAACCCCTGTGTGGCAATGAAGTGCTTACTTACATCCATGGGCAGCAATGTAAACCAGAGAGGGTGGTATGTGGTTAGAAGGGTGTTGTCTTTGTTTTGAGATCCAATGTGGGAAGTGTTTCCAAGTTGTATGGGATGACTACCAAGGTGCAATTATCATGTTATGAGACGCAGCGTGTAGCAGTGTGGTGGATAATGAGGTATGAGAAAAAAGCACAATTTATGGTTTTTCAGTACACGGGCATCTTTGAACAGCTCTTTGGGTCCCATTATGGTATTTCTTATGATTATGATCTGCTTAGCTGGCTACTGCACTGGGTTGTCCAATCAGAAATTTTGGCAACGATTTGCTTACATTTTATGCAAAACAAGGCAGCAAAACAGCTTGCTGCATTGCGCTCTGTAGAAGGCAGATTAATGTACAATTAATACATAGATATGGTGCATTTCTGTTGTCTCCTAACATTTGTGCACTGTGTACCAACTAGCGCTAAAGCAGGCACCCTTGCATTACAGTCCGGATTGTTTTTGTGCAGGAAGGGAAAACTTCCTGCAGAAACATAATCCGTAAAGGCACATTCCACTTATGCAGCACACATTCAATGAGGATGTCACAAGAAGAAATAAATACAAATCCGCTTGTTATGCCTCACTGGGGAAGGCGTACCATTTTGATGCATTACCAAGTTTACTAGCTTTAGTAAATCTGGGAATGCACGAAATCCCATAGGTGGATGTATGAGATCGCCCAAGCTCCACCCATGGAATGCCTTCCCATATTTGACTGACATTGCTCCAGCCTACACTGGCCTGTTGTGAAATATAGCCTGGTGAAATTAGGTATCCGGAGTACAGATTGTTATTTTTTTGCAGGAGCCACATCGTTTTTTAGGTTAATGTACCTACTGCAGTAAGGTGCAAATACTCTAACTACAAGTAATATGAATCTGAAACGACCCAGTATAGCCTGCCATGTTACAAAGGGCTGCTATACCTGACTCTCTTTCAAAAATGGTTTAATATCTAGATAACCCTGCCATAGTCAACACACTGAGGATTCATTACTTTGGCGTCCTGGGACTAGTAGTCCCCAGTTTCACTTTTATACTCAAGGGTATGCTGGTTTATCAACAGTACGTGCCCCTCCACCCTAGTGACCTTTGCCCTAATTTATACCCTCTTTCCTCAACCCACTCCCCAACAGTATCCTCTGCCCCGGGTACTCACACACTCAGCCGCAACACTCCTGAGTTGCATCAGTTAATCAGCATCCTCAAGGGCCATCCACCACTTGTCAGGTCCAGACTCAAGGTCGTCGGTCACTGTGCAGATGTGTCTTCTGCTGGGCTCAGATGTGTGTTCCTTTATCTGTCGGCCCCCTCCTTTCTTCCTCCTTGGATGACGCTCTACTCTCCCCCTCAGTCGAGTTTAAATAGACAGGCCCTTGTTGCATTTTCCATAAACTTAGTCCTTTCTTTCTTTTCTTCACACGTAGGATGATGTCGCTGGACTCCATCAGGCCATGGACCAGAAGAAGCACCGCAATGGACACGACCCCAGGTAAGTACCCCCTCACATGTACTAAATGCAAAATATTAGGTGAACATTTGTGGCAGTGTTTTTTAATTAATTTAGACAATCTTTTAACTGTTTTATAAAATGAAGCTTGACTTTTATCTGCACCTGTAGTAATGACAAACAATCCCTCTGTAGGTAAATATGTTCCTTTTCTAGTACACATGGCAGGCTTCTATGCTTAAAGTAGACAACGCAGGCAGTAAGCCTACTTTACAACTTTACATCATTTTACTTTAAATCTCATGTAATTGAAAGGATTTCATGTTGTATAGTGAAAGCGGATTGAGTGTGCTTATGTATCTAAAAAAAATCCACATATTCCTTCACATAGAATCACACTGTGCGCCATGAATACCAAAACCAGAATATCAATGACAGAATATCAAATCAAAAATATGAACAGGTAAGTAAGCGTCGTTTTTCTATTCCTTATGCCACATATATGTACCTAAGCAATATATCACTATCTTCCAGGCATGTAGATGTGGATTTAATCTATACTTCCCTATATGCGCTTACCGTTCAATATTCTGTCCTCAACATTCATGTATCACAATATTCTGGGGGTCATTATTTATTAGTACAACCAGTATTTGGGAAAGAATGCACTTATAGAGCACAACATTAAAGTTTGGTCATAGCTGAGGGCCATGTCCCCCTAAAAATATACTTCTTGTTACAGGCCTCATTAGCCATGGCAAGCATCCACTCAATCTCAGTTCTATTCCCATTGCAAGCTGTCAATGCATCCACAACAGCTATTAAACACTCAGTCTCCTGGTCACTATCTGAACTATCCTTATTCGGTAAAGGGAACCGAGGCAGGCAGTCAGCATTAACATTCCTGCACGCCTGAATGTACTTGACAACTAAGTCATATTCCTGTAATTTGGACAATAGATAAATTAAGTGAGCAAATGCTTTACCCAGGACATTGCCACTTATGCGATACACCAGGGGCTTATGATCCATGTAGATGTCCACAGTGGTACCCCATATGTAAGTCTTGACTTTTTACACTGCCCAAACACAGTTCAGGGCTTCCCACTCTATGGTGCTATAATTGTTTCAGCATCAGTGAGAGTTCTTGACGCAAAGGCAAAAGTGTTCTCCTTTCAATTCACCCACTGTCCAAATACCAGTCTAAGCCCTATGAGACTGGCACCTACAGTGATAAACAATTTGCCAGTGGGGACATAGGATTTCAAAGCCGGAGCATTAACTACTAAACTCTTAATATCCTCAAACGCTTTATGCACCCGATTGCTCCAATCAAACTGAATACTTTTTTTGAGAAGAGATTGGTTGAACTACCAATGTATACTCTGGCACAAATCAGGGGTAATAGTCACATAACCTAAAAAAAGGAGAGTGACGTGTCCTTATCATATGGTCAAGGTGCATTCTTGATGGCCTCTATATTGCAACATTAAGGATTTCTACCATTGTCAGAAATCTTGTTGCCCAAGTACTCTACTTCTTGGACTAAAAGTTTACATTTTCCTGGTTTCACTGTCATACCTCAAGTTTGTAAAATATGCATGACCTTTTCCAACACTTAGATGTGATCTTCCTTGTTATCTATGAAAATCAATATGCCGTCCTGAAAAGTGTGCTCATGGGGCATATCACTAAACAGGGCATCCATCATTTACAAAAAAAAAACACTCGCTGCAGATGTGAGACTGAAAGGTAGGCATGAGTACTTGAAGACACCATATGGAGTAACAAATATGGTGAGTGATTAGATTCTTTAATCAAGGGAATCTGATGATATGCTAAGTGTAGGTCAGTGGTGGGGAAATATTTGGACACTATGTTCACAATCATCTCTTGATTGTGAGGTAAAGGGTGGCAGTCCACCAATATCTTCTGATTTAAAAACCTCAAGTCAACACATTTCCTCAGGTCTTCTGGCTTTTTCTTAGTGAGTACTATAGGTGAGACCCACTCAGAAGAATCTGTGGAAGTTATGGTTCCTTCAGAGCTAAGTTTGTCTAATCATTTTTCAAATCTTGTCTGACACTCATTGGCAAGGGCCTAACTTTGTGCACTACTTGAACCCTTGGATAGTGCACATCTTATCCCTGAATACATGAGGACATTTTTAAATCATATGGCTCATCACTTCATCCTTTGCCTTCCCAAGCACTCTAAGGATGACCAGAAAAACCCAAGAAGGTCAATATCCTGCTCACCAAAATCCTTAGCGCTGATGTCGGGATGAATAGCATGGAGGAATTTGGCCACAGTTTGTAGAAAGTATGATCAGCCAAAATATTAACAGGTGCCCCGGTATCAGCCATGACTGCCAGTTGCTTACCATCAATGATTGCTTGACACAGGGGATCTTTGATATGCGTCTGAGTGGGAGTGCGATCAGGCATATCCACTGTCAATAACACATTAGACTACCTACCCACACATTCTTGGGTCTCATCATGCGTGTCGCAACCATTAACATTGCTGATCTTAACTTTATTGGGGCAATTTCTCAAATTGGAAGCACTTCTGCCAATCGCATGGAAGTGACCAATTTTGCAGCAGTGATTACACTTTTTCTCAAGTGCAGGACAAGAGGGATTGTTCCCTATGTGGCAATTTGAACCACAGTGATAGCACATCTGTTGCCCCTTATTTTACTTAAAAACGTTTGAGATGGCCACACAAACTAGATCGTTCTCTATCATATGATTGACAGATGGCTGCCCCGCATAGTTAGATATAACCTATGTGGTGATGATTGACCTCTCAATACTTTTATCAACATCAATGGTCTCAGACAATAATGGTTTACAACAAGTCAACAAACGTTCTTGAACCTTTTAAAAAAAACAATTAAATACGAATTGGTGTTGTAGGTAGATATCCTCATCGTTACTGAAGATGATAGTGCCCTTAATGTACGTCTGTGCATCACCATCCAAATGAACAGGAAAGGCTGACAAATTGTCAAATACCCTGTGACCAGCCATCCCTAAATGATTAAACAAGAGAGTCAACATATCCATTAGCATCAATGGCTGCTAAGTAGTTCTCAAAAATGCACAGCCACTCACTCCACTTTGTTTTTGGCTTGCCAGCTTTTTGCAGAAAAGGTGGTGGTTGGACAACACCTTGACTGGTTGCCATAGTTAAAATTTCTCCTTTTAGTGCAATAACAACAATGTGCCTCTAGAAATTGTGGTTGAGCAAGCAGCTCAAAGATCGTTTTATTGTAAAAGGCAAATTTAGATTGTAGCACCGAGGTGGGTGAGAGCTGAGAGCAAGTTGAGCTAAGGTGAGAGAGCACTCAAAAAAGCGCTGGAAACACTGCCATGTAAAAATAAAAATAGAAGAAAACAACTTACCACTGGAATGCAAACATAATAATAAGAAATGCAGGGAATGGTCACATTGGGTGATTGGGGCAGTCAAACCATGTGCGCTTTCGGTAGCACAGGTCTTGTAGCTCTGTAACACAAATACAAGTCAGTTCCGGCCCAAAGGAAGATGCCCGCCTACGTCTCACATCAAATGTAATGGCGTGTTATCCATTTGGTTGAGCAGCACGTCACGCCCTCACTGTGACGTCAAATGCCGGTGATTAGTTGAGCGACTCTCGTAAGACGCAGGACGTAACGCCCCCACAGTGATGTGAAATGCCGGTGATCGGCTTGTGTGTGCACCTGCGCTGAACAGCTTATGAAGCTGCTTCCCACATGCCAACCTGCTTGGTGATCCACAGGCATGAACCCCAAAAAAGTCCTCTGTAAACTTTCAATGGTGGTGATGAATAAGTACCAGCTGAACTACTGTGAACTCTGTCGTCAGCGGGCCCCGCACTCACAAAACCGATAACTTCACTCAAACCCCACTCCTGGCACCAAATGTAAGATACATATGCAGGTGTGAGCAATAATCAGCCAGGTCCCCAATAAGAGTTCACAAGACAAAATTAAATACAAATTATGTTGTTCTTCTTTATTCTTGAAGGACCCACTACTGCACTGACCACCAGACAGGCTCTGAGATGAACAGACAACTGACTCTAGCCTGCACATTTCAGAACCAGCCCAGAGCTTGACGCCATCAGTATTCCAGACAAGTCAATTAAAAACACAATAGCAAGGCACACAGAATGGAATGTAGGTAATCACAGTATCCACAAATATGAATACTACACACCTATTGAAGTTTGTTTGCTTTTTGTAAAATTTAATGTTTGTGAATTTTATATGTTCTTGGGCAATGCAAGTAGTCTTCTTTTCTACATAATATCCAGCTAAGAAACATAAGGGTGTAGTCTGGTGTTACAAAGATGTCTTTCCAAGGGACACACCTAAATGGCTTAAGCTTTTCTACCCTACCTTGTTTGCTCAGTGATGATGGGAATTACTCATTTCATTTTTGCGCTAGGTATTTTTAGAAGTTTGTTTCTTTTTCCTTTTTTAGTCCGCTGAGAACATTAGAAAATTGTTTCTTGGTAACCTGGCTTTGAAGTTCTAATTAACTGTATTGAAACCTTTCTCAGCACCCAAGGATGCCAAAGCGCAGGTTTTGTCTCCCCATTTGGAGACTGTCACCATAAAGCCACACTGGTCCGTCTATCTAGAACAGGCCAGCTGTCACCCCTGCAGCCTATTCATCAACAGTTTACAAAAATGTTAATGTCAACATTGAGCATAGACCAGGATGAAAAGATTCTAAATACATGGGATCCACATCAGGGGTCTCCAACCTTTTCTAGAAGATGAGACATTTATGTTCATTGAAAATCATCCCGAGTTACTCATAATTTTTGTGTTGTAATAGTGACCACAAGACATAAGATTACATTAGTGGTACAATACTTAATTTATAAAAGAAATAAGTGCCAGGGCTTTCGTCAAGAGGCCGCTGCAGATTGCTTCACACACTGCCTCTGCAATGACAGTAACAACCAGCTAGTTGCCATCACGCTTCTACAAGTGTGACAATTCGGACAATTCCAGGCCCCCAAAGCTATAAGAATGGCTTGGGCGGCAGGTGATAATTATTTATTTAATATACATGACAAATGACTGACTGTTGTTGTCATCTCTAGAAAAGCAAGACAACAGCACCTTGTGGCAGACTGCCACAAGCGCTGGTGTTGACAATGAAGTGCCGGTGCCAAGCAGAGGAAACCACCAGCTCAAATTAAGCACTGGTTGGCCAATATTTAAAAGTGTATCAGCAATGATCACCTCGCTACATCAGGCATGGTTGCCAGCAGTAACGTAAAAAGGCTGAGGAACTTCGATTTCTGATCACGATCGAATCAACCCGCCATTTTATGCTCCGCCGCCATTTTGTGTTGCCATCACTCAGGCAGCACGGCGAGCAAAGTCTATTCTGCTTTTTCTGCACCCTGGTGTCGAAATACGTTTTCTGCCTCTATTTACAAAACTGGTGTTAGGACTGGCCGAGTACACTAATCCCTGTCTGGCTTTCCTAATCCCTGTCTCAACTATCTATTGATTCACACCATTCTTTTCTGACTTTATCTTGTCCCCTGGCCTTCACTGCCTTCTGCTAGCATTCTCTCGTTTCACAACTGTCCTCCAACACACACAAACGTATCTTGCCACCTGCAAGTTAGTTATGAATCTGTTAATGAATTAGCTTGAGGGAGGGGTGACAACCATGATTGGAGGAGAGGTTTCTTTGAGTCATCTGACACTTTTGTTTTCCAATCTTTCCTATTGGTTCTATCTTGTTTTCCAACTTTCCTTATTGGTTCTTTCTCGTGTGTTCTGGGAGTGCTCTTAGTAAATGTTTCTGAACCCTGTATAGTATAAAACCCTGTGTGCCACAGAGTGAAGTGGCAGTCTCCTGAGAACCTACTTTGTGTACTTCTAGGATAACTGTACTAGCTGCAGCTAAATAAATCTGATCTTCTAACGCCGACAGAGTGTCCCGTGTCTCTGTGTAGCTGAGCAGGAGAACTCCGGAGACTTGGGCGTACCCTGCGCCGCCAGACCCAAAGAGTTCTGGTTCTTCAACTGGCGCCCAACGTGGGGCGGCTTCAGTGGTACCGGTTCTGCCTGAAGGTCGTGAGGAACCCCGCAAGAAAATTCCGGAGGGTTCGCGAGCCACATTAAGCGACCCCTGTATGTCGAAAGTGGTCCGAAGGTCTTTTGCAGCGCAGTTACTCCTTCCTGACGGCTACTGACGACCGCTGCCCTGACTGCCGCCCTGCTTTGGCCCTTCCTTTGATGATGTATGGTAAGGTGAGACAATAGACGGGCCTCTGTTGGTGTGAGAAGACGTCCTTAGTTAAGTATCGTCATGGGTCGCGCCCACAATTTTTGTCCTTTGTTTTCTTAGTATTTGTAGGCCTTAGTCTTTGACTGTTGCAATAGCCAAAACCGAGGGTAAGTGCATTTGTGCTGCGTAAACTGAGTTTTACTCCCTTGAAGTTTGTGAACAGACAGGAAATATCGAGAGATGCCTGGTCTGACTAAGTTTGGAAAATTTGGTTGCTTTGGTTGTAATAGGGATTCCCGAGTTGAGGACTCTTGTCCGATTCCTTCGGTTGGAACTCCTACATATGAGCTCTATTCAAAACATGGTATTGGCCCCATTGCCTTTAACGAGACATGGACCCGATACACGAAGAAAGATGATGTTCTAAAATGGCCAGAAAATGGTAGCTTTGATCCTGATGTGTTAGATAATTTGGAAGCAGTTTTATTCAAAAGGAAATCCCGGCCGGCAATGTTTGACTCTTTCCGCCTTTGGCGAAAGGAAGCCAAACAGAAAGAAATTAAACAAGCAAAACGAGATAGAAAAGCACAGGGTATGACGATTATGCAGGCTGCTCAACAATTCAAAGATGATGAAATTGATAAAGTAACTGAAATTTCAGAGAGACAGCATCGCATGGCAATAGATAAATGCTATCCGGTGTTGCCTGTTTCTCCTTCTGATAAAAAGAAAGATATAGAAGAAGATCCCCTAATGTCCCATTTATTGAGGTCGCCTCCGCCCTATGTACAAAGTGCTAATGCACCTCAGCCTTTACAGCCTGCCCAGCCGCCAGCAGTACCTCCGCCTGTTCCGGCTCTTCCGCATTTGCCTTCTCCAGTATTACCGCCCTTGCCGGTTTTACCATTAACTTCGACTTCTTTGCTCTCATCTCCTGATCTTAGATCTCCTTTGCCTTCTGCTCCTCCTGCAATTATTGATTCTTCTCCTGTCAGTTCTCCTAATACTTTATCTCCAATTCTTATGTCTAACTCTCCGTCTGTGCGTAAGCGTCTCACAGACACTGTCACTGGTATTCTATCTCCTTTCTTTGGAGCTTTAAGTGTGTCTCCGGCTTTTGCTCGAAGACAGTCTCGTAGTCAATTCCCAGATTTTGAAGAACGAGAGAAGTTGGACTCTCTCGCACGAAAATGGATCAAGAAGGGTCCACAATATAGTGTGCTTGATATTATGCCTACCTTCTCCCAATGGAATGCGCCTACGCAAAGATATGTTTTTAATATGATGTGCGATACTCTCATTAAAGAATGGGAAGATGTGAGTTCGCGTCCGATCTCACAAGACCTGTTAGATGTTCAGGCTGATTTTGATAAAGGACTTGTTGTGGGTTCTAAGGTTGAGAAAGCTATAAGGACACTTATTTCTTATAGATCCCTGTTGATCTCTCAGATTCTTCTTGATTCTGATCCGACGATTAAACTGACGTCGAAAAACTATCCCATGAGAGAGGTTCCTCCAGTATGGAAGGAAGAGGTTGCAGCAGCAGGTGCTAATGCAGCTATTCCTGCTCATTTTCAGCGTATATGGGTACATGTTCCATGGAAACGGTCTGAAGTCCTGGCTCTTAAGCAGACTCTACCAGATCCCCGTAAGAACCCTGCAGGTTATTAAAAGAATTATCACAGACAGTCAATGCTTGCATCATGAATTTAGCTGATATCGACATGTTAATGGGAAATGTAGTCCCACAGACAATATGGGCTAAGATTCGTAGAGAGGATCACGCGCAGGAACTAGGTGCTACTTGGAATGTTATAACTAATATAGATAGAGATCAAGTGGGTGGTGCAAAACCTGAAGCTTTGATTTCGGAACTCCCTGGTAGGATTATTACATTAATGAAAACTATGATGCCTGCATTGAGAGTTAATTGGGATAAATTAGCAGCATGCAAGCAAAAGAAAGATGAAAGTGTTTCTGATTTCTTCACTCATTTTGAAGAGACCTTTATTGATCACAGTGGTCAATATATGGCTACAGAAGGTGGACAGCGATTATTTGTGGACAAATTCGTATTCAATTTGCTTCCCGAGCTGTCACACAAATTAAAAGATTCTGAAAGTTCATGGGCTGTTTCTTCTTCTGCCCAGATATTGGCTACTGCACAATATTACGAAAACAGAGATAAAGAAGAGAAGGAAAAGCAAGAGAAAAAGACGAAAGAATTAAAAAACGAAGGTTCTCTTGTAACAAGCATATCCTCCACGCTATGTACAGCCTCAGCTTCAACAGCCTCCGCAGTTTCAGAGGTTGTATCAAAAACCTGAGCCATACATTCCGCGACCTTTGTTGGGACCTAATCAATGTGCCTATTGTAGAGAGGAAGGTCATTTTAAGAATAGTTGTCCGGTTTTATTGCAGCGCAATGGAGCATTATCTGCTCCACGAGGTCGTGCTGGCCTCCAGTCAGCAAACAGAGGTAGAGGTCGAGGTGTGTTGACTCAAGAACAGCGTACCCTTCCATCTCCCAATTCTGTGAACTGTTTTGATCAGCAAAATGTTAGGTCTACGCAATATTATAATGAAGATTATTATGTTGAAAACGGAAATGAGAGTCTTCATGCCAACTAGGACAGCCATGGACAAAGTGAGGGAGTTGTGTCAATTCCAGTAGATCAGAATGGACCTTATGTTAACATCACTACAATGGGTGTTTCAGAGCCATTTCTTTTAGATACTGGGGCGATGAGAAGTTCTATCATTCATTCAAAACTCCTTGGGGCACCTTTGTCTGGCTTAACGAATGTTTCTGTAGGTTTCTCTGGCGCCCCTATTCGCAACCCAGTTTCCTGCCCTTTGCCTATTTCAATTGGTCCCTATGATTTGGAAGCTCCACTTCTGTTAACGAATGGTTGCGGTGAGAATCTGTTGGGTTTAGACCTATTGAAAAGAATGCATGCTACGATACATTGTTCTCCTTCTGGTGTACATCTTACTTTGGGACAGAAATTGATCTCTCCAATGTATTTGTCCAAAGATCAGTTTCCACCTGAATTACTTTCTCTTCCAGCAACACTTTGGGCCACGGGTCCAAATGATGTGGGTTGTCTTGAGATTCCACCTTATGTTTTTACTCTCACGCCTAATGTTGAATTACCGCGTATCCCGCAGTATAAAATTTCCACTGAAGGTGAAAAAGCACTTTTGAAAATCATTCATGATTTGATCCAGAAGGGTGTGGTTGAAGAAACAAGGGGTAACACATGCAATAGTCCTATTCTTCCTGTTCTCAAACGCACTGATCCTTCTCAACCACCTGTATATCGTTTTGTAATTGATCTGCGGGAGGTAAACAAAATTGTTGTCCCACAATTTCCTGTTGTTCCAGATATCACTGCTTTGTTGACAATGATACCTTCCACAGCGACCTGGTTCTCTGTTATTGATCTGAAGAATGCCTTCTTTAGTATCCCCATTGCAGAAGAGAGTAGGGATATTTTTGGCTTCTCTCTTGGAGGCCGAAGCTTCCAGTTTAAGCGCGCACCTCAAGGCTATTGTGAAAGTCCCTCTATTTACAGCCAAGCTTTAGAATGTCATCTTGATACTTTTCATTTGCCGTCTGGTGCTGCTCTCATCCAGTATATGGATGACTTGTTGGTAGCCGCTGATTCAGAAGAGATTTGTAAAAATGTCACTGTTGCATTATTACGCCATTTGTTTAATCTGAATCATAAGGTTTCACCTTCCAAATTACAATATGTCTGTCGAGAGGTTACCTATTTGGGTCATCTCCTATCAAAGGAGGGACGGCGATTAACGCCAGAACGAATTCAGGCGATTACGCGAATGTCTGTGCCATCCACACAAAGGGAAGTACGTGCCTTTCTGGGTATCACCTCTTATTTTAGACAGTGGATCCCTAACTTCTCTCTGATAGCCAAACCCTTGTTGGCACTCACTTTAAAAGATACGCCTCAGCCCCTTCCATGGACTGATGAGTGCTAAAAGAGTTTCACTGATTTACGTACCGCTCTGTGTTCTGCTCCTGTATTGGGTACCCCCGATTACACTAAGCCTTTTACGCTCTACGTTCATGAGAGAGAAGGTTGTGCATTGTCAGTTCTAACACAGCAGTTTGGAGATAAAGAGCGGCCATGTGCCTATTTTTCGGCTACGCTAGATCCTGTAGCTAAAGCATTGCCCAGTTGTCTCAAAGCGACAGCAGCAGCAGCAATTTCCATCCGACAGTCTGCTGGAGTAGTGTTGGATAACACTCTCATTGTCATGGTGCCACATGCAGTGGATACCTTACTAAACAGAACAAAAACGCAGCATCTTACGAGTCCACGTCTAACGGGATACGAGCTGACGCTGTTGTCTAGCCACGTACACATCAAACGATGTAATACCCTGAATCCAGCCACTCTGTTGCCCCTTCCGAATGAGGAAAGTGTTGAAGAACGGCATGATTGCTTCTTCCGTACTGAGGAAGAGACGAAGGGAAGAATTGACCTGAAAGATGCACCACTAGAGAATCCGGATGGAACTCTATGGGTAGACGGTTCTTGTTTTAAAATGTCTAATGGAGATACAGTTTCAGCCTATGCTGTGACTACTTTGCACACAGTGGTGGAAGCTGCACGTATTAGACATAATTCAGCACAAGCAGCAGAATTGATAGCTTTAACCAGAGCCTGTGTGTTGTCGAAAGGGAAGAGAGTGAACGTGTACACTGACAGCCAATATGCTTTTGGTGTAGCGTTCAACTTTGGGCGTCTCTGGAAGGAAAGGGGTTTCCTCACCTCACATGGCACCAAAATACAACATGGTCATTTAGTGACTGATCTCCTCGAATCACTTGCCTTACCCACCCAAATAGCGATCGTGAAGTGTAGTGCACACAAAAAGATTACAGATGACGTTGGTCGAGGAAATGCATTTGCAGATGAAACAGCGAAAAAGACAGCAAGAGATTTTACAAGTCGAATGTATGTGGCAGGTCCTGCAAATTGGGTCAGAGAGAGAGGAATGTATGAGAATACAATAGAAAGCGTAAAAGCGATTTAGAAAGAGGTTTCGGAGAGGGAATTGAGCAAGTGGAAAGAAAGTACAGGAATGTTAGACGAAATGGGTTGTTGGATAGAACTATCTGAACATCAACGTTGGCTGTTACCGGATGCCTATGTACTCCCAGTGGTTACTATGGCACATGGTCCAGCTCACTTAAGTGCTAAAGGCATATGCAAGCTTCTGGCTCCAGTGTGGCAAAATAACACAATCCCAAAATGCGCAGACAATGTAGTGAAACATTGTATTGTTTGTCTGATGTACAATCCGGGAAAGGGAACCCCAACTCCAGCAGGTCACTTTGCCCCTCCGACATATCCATTTGAGGTGTTGCAGATCGATTATATTCACATGGAACGATGCAACAACCTCAAATATGTTCTGGCGGTAGTATGCGCCTTTTCAAGATGGATAGAAGCATACCCCCTAAAGGATAACACAGCTTTATCCACAGCTAAAGTTCTACTAAAAGAATTTTTCCCCAGGTTTGGTTTGCCGCGCATTGTCTGGAGTGACAATGGGAGCGAATTTGTTGGCCAAGTTATGCAGAAAGTTTGTGCAGGTCTTGGAATCAAGCAAAAGTTCCATGCGGCAAATCATCCACAATCAGCGGGTTTAGTAGAATGTTACAATGGAACCTTGAATTTGAAGCTAGCAAAGGTTCAAGCGAGTACAGGACTCAATTGGCCCGATGCTTTGCCATTAGCCTTGCTATCCACCAGAACTGCAGTACACTTTCGTTTGGGACTTAGCCCTTACGAAGTTGTTTTTGGTCACCCAGCTAATGTATGGGGAGTCCCTCGCCCTAAGAAATACTCAGACTTGCCGTATCCAATGTTGATTGATTATCTGCATGATCTCACGACTAAATTGCGTGTTCTCCATCAACAGGTTCAGAGTGCTCTGCCGGAGGCTTCCACAGACCCAGGTCATTCCATCCGACCAGGTGACTGGGTCTGCACCCGAAACTTTCAGAAGAAAAAGAATTTGGAACCCAGATGGCGGGAGCCCTGGATGGTCTAGCTGACCACGAGAACAGCAATTAAAGTCGAAGGAAAGAAAAATTGGATTCACGGTGTGCATTGCAAGAAAGTGCCTTTGCCTTTGCCCTTTGATCAATGGGTTCGTAGAGGTGTTGGTGACAGTGAAACTGAAAGGACTCCATGATTCGTGCCTTTTAGCGATGCACACCTGAAAGAGACACTGTCTGAGAAAGAGGACGACGACGTTTTGCAAGAGGCAATACCACCACATCGTCGCTTAGAAACGACTAATCCACGAACATTGTTCCAAGACCAAAGCGCCCCTGGGAAGGTGCGATACCACTTAAGACCTAGACCAAAGAACATTTAAACACCTTTTCTCTCCTGTGTAGTATTCTGTCCCGGTTGCATGGTCACGGTAGGAGTCTGAATCACGACCTGAGTAGTGTGCAATAGGCCTGCAGGACCTGACAGTGTCATAGGACGGTAGACAATCGTGATTCAGCGATTGAGGAAGATTGCCGTGAGCATCCATTAGTAAGATGGAAACTACACTAGGCAAGAGAGAGAGAAAAGAAGAAATAAAGAAAGAATCCTGTAAAATAATGTACAGTCGTTTCAGTATAACTTTATGTGTTATTATATTATTGTGTATTGTTTTGCCGTATATAAGTTGGATTATTTATGCTCTGCAGCCAAAAGTTATATCTCCTTCTCCTTCTTCGTCTTCTTCAACTGTCTCTCCACATCTCTTTCATACTCTTCCTCAACATGAACTCATCAGAAGAACTGAATATTATAACAATTCCTTTATCCAGTTACTACATCAGCATCAGTTAGTGGTCAATACGACTGATTGTTGGGTGTGTGGACTTATGCCACACACCACAGAGAAAGGAATGCCATATTTAGTTCTCCCGTTCTCTTATGAGGATTCTGCTTGGGCTTATTTCGTCATCTTCTCCAATGCTTATCAAAGCAAATTCAGACGATCTATTAATTCACACGTTAGCGATCCTGATTTTAGTCATAGTTCTTTGATTAAGGGAATGGTGGCTATGGCTAAAATCATGGAAAATAGTAAAATCGCCATTGATGAAAGAAAGGCATACACCAACTGGAATGTCACCCAATACATGTCCAGTCTTAGTGATAAAGTTAAGAAAGGAAAGTCTTCACCAATTTGGACTATACCACATCAGGGCAACTTCTGCTTACAGATAAACGATCGCTCTTCTGACACTATACAAAGGAGTAATTGCTCCTACACGTACGTTTATTCCTCTCAGAACTCGCCTCCTCTAGTACCGTCTCAAGGCACCTATTTCATTTGCTATAACAGTGCTTATACATGGTTACCAACGGGTTTCTCTGGTACTTGTTATATAGCCTTTCTTCTTCCTCCTACTTACACCGCTTCCGCAAACTATCATCGAACCAGATACGGCAGAGGGATTATCGATTCAAAGGACACAGCAGGACAGGAGGGAGGAGATTTCCTCAAACGATTTCTTCCTTTCTGGGGTCCAATGGCCAACAGCAGAAATATAAGGCAACTGGTTCGTGTCGTAGAAACCACAATAGACATCACTTTAGGAGCCTTGAGTAACATCACGGCAGAACTACAGGCGGATCGTCTTATGACCTTAAAGAATCGAGTTGCCTTAGATTTTGTTCTCGCAGATCGTGGTGGAGTGTGCAAATTGATCGGGTCAAGTTGTTGTATTTTCATACCTAATGACGCTCCGACAGTATACCAAGCTATCTCCAAGTTGCACATAATCTCCGAGTCTATTCACCAGGACGAAGGAGATTGGTCTTTTACGGAGTGGTTTTGGGGACTACTGTCCAAATGGGGTTGGAAAGCATTAACATTCCTTGGTATAATTCTGACCATTATTTTCTCCTGTTGCCTTTGTATGCACTGTGGTCCCGCTATCTGTGACCTTTGTGCTACTATGTGCATTGCAAAACCCAAACCACAAGTAACGGAAAACATAAGAATGATGTTACAGCAACAACTTGATGACCTCATGTCTATCGACATTGACTCAGATTAGCATGAGTCTATATTGCCTGAGTTCTGGCAAAAGGAGGGTCTGAGGAACTTCGATTTCTGATCACGATCGAATCGACCCGCCATTTTATGCTCCGCCGCCATTTTGTGTTGCCATCACTCAGGCAGCACGGCGAGCAAAGTCTATTCTGCTTTTTCTGCACCCTGGTGTCGAAATACGTTTTCTGCCTCTATTTACAAAACTGGTGTTAGGACTGGCCGAGTACACTAATCCCTTTCTGGCTTTCCTAATCCCTGTCTCAACTATCTATTGATTCACACCATTCTTTTCTGACTTTATCTTGTCCCCTGGCCTTCACTGCCTTCTGCTAGCATTCTCTCGTTTCACAACTGTCCTCCAACACACACAAACGTATCTCGCCACCTGCAAGTTAGTTATGAATCTGTTAATGAATTAGCTTGAGGGAGGGGTGACAACCATGATTGGAGGAGAGGTTTCTTCGAGTCATCTGACACTTTTGTTTTCCAATCTTTCCTATTGGTTCTATCTTGTTTTCCAACTTTCCTTATTGGTTCTTTCTTGTGTGTTCTGGGAGTGCTCTTAGTAAATGTTTCTGAACCCTGTATAGTATAAAACCCTTTGCGCCACAGAGTGAAGTGGCAGTCTCCTGAGAACCTACTTTGTGTACTTCTAGGATAACTGTACTAGCTGCAGATAAATAAATCTGATCTTCTAACGCCGACAGAGTGTCCCGTGTCTCTGTGTAGCTGAGCAGGAGAACGCCGGAGACTTGGGCGTACCCTGCGCCGCCAGACCCAAAGAGTTCTGGTTCTTCAAGGCTTTGTCAATGTTTGTTTTCTTTATGTGTGTAATGTATATAACAGCCATATCTGAAATGTTCCTGGCACCAAGGTAATATTATTAGTAATAGGTCTTCTCAAGGCTGCACGATTTAGCACTCAAATATCAACTTTAAATATATTTTGAGAATTTAAACCATTTTACTCCAAACCTCAGTTTAGGAGTTCTGAAAAATCACATGTCTGTCCCCAATATATTTTTTTCAATTTTTGGTATACTTTTATTAATTCACCAAGCAAAAACTTCTAATTTACTATGTTCGGCTGCACACAAGAGAGCTACATACACTTGGCTGGAGAGCTACCAGTAGCTCATGAGCTGCTAGTTGGAGAAGCCTGATCTACATACTCATGAGCATTATGACACATAACTCCATACTATCTAATTTAATCGCACCATTCTCACATTAAAAATAAGGGGACAATATATGTGGACTGCTTGAAAACACAGTAACATTAACCTCCAACTAGATGATGCTACAAAAAAACAGTTCAGGAATGCATTCTATTGAATGAGCAACAGATTTTAATTGTAATTGCATTTCTAAAGCGTTTACTACCCCTGACAATGCATTAAGGCGCTTTATGGCAAGTATCACAGTACTAAGGAACCCAAAGTTAGTGGTTAATCCAGTGGTCATTGGTTTTTATTTATTTATTTATTTACTTGAGTTTTATATAGCGTTGGCTAGACCCGGAGGTATCAGAGCGCTTTACATGAGGCGAGTTACATAGGTTACAAATTACACATTGTTACAGAAGTTACATATGTTACAGGTTACATCTGTTGGTTCAAGGCGTGTAGAAGGGTAAGGGGGTAATGTAAAAGGGTAACGGGGAGAGAGATTAAGAGGAGCATAGGCATAAGGATAAACAAAGCAGGCAGGGAGAGAGAAATTCAGGGGAGAGAGGAAAGGAATAGGCAAGGTAGGAAAAGAGTGAAGGAGGGAAGAGGTGGGGGAAGGGGTAGAAGACACAGTATGGAGACGAGGAAGTAACTGTGTCTGACGTCCGGCTGGGTGGGAAATGGCTCCCTGAGGTAAAGGGGGCATTCCCAGTTCTCCGTTATGTGTGATTCCCTTGACGCGGTTGACTCTCTCAGCGGGGTCGCTGAGACTCCAAGGCATAGATGCTGGATCACTCCCCAACAAGGGGAGAGGAGTGCTTTGGTCACGGGCACCCTCAGAAGACTGAAGGAGGGAAGAGGTGGGGGTAGAAAACCCAGCGTGAATACAGTGTCTGGCAGGATAGGATACGGTTCCCAGTGGAAAGGGGATCAATCCCAGACCTCCACTATGTGTGACACCCTTGTCACTATGGACTCTCTCAGAGGGGTCTCTGAGACTCCAGGGCAAAGATGCTGGATCCATCCCCAACAAGGGGAGTAGGAGCGCTTTGGACAAGGGCATACTTATGGGGGTCATTTTGAGGAGTTGGGTTGGAAGAGAGAGGCACTCATTGTAGCAGGGTCTCCCCGACTGGGGGTTCTTCCGTGTCAGTCCCTGTAGCGCATTCGTTCGCGAGCTGCATGCCCTTTGCACACTCTCTGCTTTGTTATTCATATAGCAGCCGCCGGGTGAAGGGGAAGTTCACAGGACACGTGCCCCACTCGGGGGGCTCCAGAGTACCCCACAGATGTCCCAGTCCCTCAGGCAACCTCTGCAAAGATCCCAGGCCCCTCCCCTCCAGCCGCTCCGTACCGTTGCCGCGGGAAGGAGGTCTTCCTCGAAAGCTGTTTTTCCTACTCGCAGGGGGCTGAGCTGCAGGGCCATGTAGTAGGATAAGAGCAGTGAGCGCCATAGATGTCCAGTGCAAGTTCCAACGGTTGTATAGTTACAACTGGCGATATCTTAAGGTCAGAACACAGGCAATATCAGTCATCACAAAATCAGTATCTCTGTGCAAAATAACACTCCTGATAATCATCGGTATATCACCAAAACCAATACTTGTCTAAAATTAGTCATTCATTGCCGCATCAGCAAAGGATCACCACAAGTGAGAGAAAGCAGTAGTATGGAATTGTAGCAGTTAAAGAGCCTCAGCGTAGATCGAGACCGGAGAGAACATCCAGAAACCAATGTACGGGAGGGCAATCAGGCAAACTCATAACACCTCTTCTTTAGCACCGTTATAATTACACTGCATACCAACAACGATCGTCATGGAGGCAAAATCAGTCTCATACTGAGCCACTCCACATGTAGAACTGGCGCTGCATCAACACTGTCCAACTCGGCAACCTCAGAGGGGTTTAATGCACACTTCGTCGTCCTCACGCGACCGCCATTTTAGAGTCAGCACTGTTCGTCAGCATTCGTGAGGAAGCTGCAGATGGCCCCGCTATAAAACGCATTGTTAATTACTGCTTATTGGGATTAGTTATGTGGTCTCTATAAATCATTCCATGCATTTACTACAGTTTCTTTGTGGTAGATTAAATGAATAGGATTAAGGTGTCATCCTTAACAAGGGTTTTGTGGGTTCATGCAAATGGTTGGTGAGATGGATAAATAGGCCGGCGGAGATTAAGTACTGTTAGGTTGCAGGGATGGAGCATTAAAGGGGAGCTTGAGATCTACCAAACAAGGTGTGAGCCATTTGGAAAAATATAATAACAGAGATTAATTAACCTTTCCCTCTGTCTGCAGAACTATTTTAGTTCCCTTTTCGGAGGTAAATAAAATGGTTTAGTCACTTACGTAATGACATATAAAAAAAAACATTTACTAGGACATGTAGGGCTCTGAAAGGCTCTTTAATGATGGGAGACAATCACACATGTCAGCAGAAATGAACTTGCTCCAACGCCTTCCTTACCTGATTTCCTGAGACCCCGACTATAGCTAAACCATCCACTTTAAGTGTAGTTTAAGACACACGTAGTTACTGAAACTACAGCCCTGCTCTTTGATGGATATTTTTTTAACATATTCACTTTTCATTGATGTTTTTGAGCAGGTGTTTTTTCAAAATAATGACTATTTAGAACTAGTTCCCCTTCGTCGGAGTTGGGTGAGATAAATTCCAAATCTTCGTTAAAGTGGCCTTCAAATCCGATTGGGCAAATGTTAAAGTATGACATTTTAAATGCACAATTCTCGACCTGTAGTCCTCAACCCCTTGTATAGTTATTTTCAAATTCGATTATCTTTTGACAAATGCTCATCAGTATGTACAATATGCCATTTATTTACCAATGAAATTCCTTGGGGGAAGCCCTTGGCTCTCTGTGAAGTAGTCATCAAATGCTATGTCTTTGCCATTGCTCCACTCAATGTGCTTTTAGATTCACCATTTACCGGCAGTTTCCTAGAAACGCTAGAAATAGAAAAATGACCCACAAGTTAATTTTAAACTGGGTTCTCCACTACCTTTTATCTATGTTTGTGCTCTACAAATACCACATACATACTAGGGCCCTCATAGGTTTCTTGCAAGCCTTTATGCAGGACCTGCAATCAGATCTTGCTGCATTGTTAGCTCTGTCACTGCACTTACAACTCTAACCTGCACCTACCCGGTTCATACACAGCTCTGCCAGCACATCTCAACCCTGGCCAACACGTATTTTGTGCAGATGTGCAGATATCCTGAGCACATGAGGCTCTATCTGTGTATCTCAATCATGATTAGCACGTACACGTACATACGTTTCTCACTTGATGAAAGCCAACTGTCTCACGCTCAACACAGACATGTCAGAACTCCTCACCATGGGACTCCAACTGGTGGCCAGCTGAACTCAGACCCACAGTACCCATGCCAGGAACCTCGGAATCATCATGAACAGCAAACTGAAATTGACTGCAGCAGTCATCGCCATCACTGCATCTTGCTTTCACACCCTTGAGATGCTAAGGAAGGTCTTCAAATGACTCAAAGCCACACCCAAAAAATTGTGCCCTAGTCACCAGCAAGTTGGGCTTTGGGAACAATCTCTATGCCAGGATCACAAAGCAACTCACTACAAACCAACCAGAACTTGGCAGCTAGACTCTTCCCCACATAGAACTCACATCACCTCACACCTCAAAGAGCTCCACTGACTCCCTATACACAAACACATTTGTGAGAAAAGTAGTTTATTATATGGTGTGGTTGTGCAACCTCACCGTTTTATAAACTCACAAACCTGTACTGGGTCCAGTCAGATTTATTATAAAATTCATAACTCAACCCTGGGTAGTTATGGCTCTGAGCAGACAAGCTTTATCAAAGGAACAAATGTAGAGCATTGAGAAGTACCAAAACAGTTAAATAAGAAGAAAACTCAACACAATAAAAATCTGACACCAAATTATAAAAATAGGTTATATCTTTATCTTTAAATAGACACTTCAACGACAAAAATCTATCAGAGGGTTCCAGAGATAAGAATTTTTAAATGAACAGCAAATCACAGCTTTTCACTTAGCACAATTTTTAAGTCATTGTAAGGGTCCAAAATAGCAGTAAACTTTCCAAACTTTTATAAAATGTAAACAAGCCTTCGCACTGTTGGGACCACTAACTACAGCAGGGAGCTAGTCACAGGGACAAGTTACCCCGCAGTCAAAGCAGTCTCCAGTTCAGTTCCAGGCTCTACCGATGAACCGCCATAGACGTTAATGGAGTAGTCCTGATTCAAGGGATATAGGATGCTGAAGATGCCCAGTGCAGCTGAGGATTCTGAGCCATGACAGGAGTCTTTTTTGGTCCAACCCTCAGTCCACAAACACTTTGGCCACAAGGATCAATGTCCCTAGAAGTACGTGTGAAGTCCAGTCAAAAATCTGTTGCCACTGGTCTACTAGTCTCCGGTTACAGCGAAACTAGTGGTTCCCTTTAACTGGTAGTAACTTCCTTGCTGGGTGACCAAACTGTATTCCGATGACTCTCCTGGGTCTAGCAGACTCAGGTATAACCTTTCAGTGTTGGGGCTCTGTCTCTCAAGCTGCACTTGGACAGTCAGTGGCGATCAGGCTTTCTTGGCTACCAACTCACCAAGGCAGGCTTCTTCAGCTTTTGTGGCTCTGTAGCTGTAACAGGAAGTCAGCCAACTCACTCTTGGAGTCACCTTTTCTGTCTGGAGCTTAAAGATGAGTTTTCATTGAGCAGGGTACCACAAGCACAGTCCTCTCTTTGTTAGCCCAAGGATTAGCAGGTGCAGTCCTGGCTTCGCCACAGCCTCTTTTTGCTGGGTTCAGTGAACAGCATAGCAGTCCCTCTTTGGTCCTCTCTAGTACAGATGTAATCTGAGGACTGGGTGCCAGGGGTGCCACTTTGATGCCCAGGTTGTGCCCTTGGGGAATGGAGTGACTACTAGCCAATGGGCTACCATGTTCCCTTCTGCCTAATGATTATTTCCTGTACAGTGTGGCATCTAACCAGCCCAGAATGCACAATTCTACCCACTCCCAATATGGCAGAACCATTCTCTTGGCATGTGGAGCTCCTTAGCCTACCCCAAAGGTGTGGATACTTGAGGGGCTACACGCCCATGAAAAAATAAATGGTTTGGCAGCAGCTTACCCCTCACTTCTCCCGAAGCCAGCCTGTCTACAAAAAACAAAAGAGCAGTCCCTTTCATGTGTGTTGACCATCTGCCCTTCAAAGGCGGTTTCCCCTTTGAAGCTCGCCTTCTGGGTTTACACCATTTGGACTTCTTGCCAGGGAAATGTAACACCGGGTGCAATGGCAGGGCCTTTGGATTCATTCATGAGAATTGTTCAGACCTCCTCGCAGGAGGGCAGAAGGCTGTCTCGTGGTTAGTAACCTTTAATGGTTACTGGAAAACTTTGGGCAACAAAGTGGCAACTTTCTAATGTTGCTATTTGTGCAAAAGGCACATTAAATTCGACTTGTCCATCAAGTTGTGTTTAATGCAACAATTATTTCGATACCTTGAATTAGCATATTGAGTAGACCCCTTCAAAAGTTAGAACTGCTGAGTTGCCACATAGTAACCTGCACTCGCCAGTGGGGCTACCAACCTTTTCACAGCATAAATGAATGAATGAATGAAGTCTTTATTGTATGATTAATTAAAATCTTCACAATATCATCTCAAAGATGAAAAATTTCAGTAAACCTTATACAGTGGTAAATTATTAAAGAGTCGGCTCATTAAAAACAAAATCCATAAAAACAACAAAATGAGCGCAAATATGCGGAAAAAGTGCGACGTGGAGTGCAGGCGATACCTTCAAGGTCGAAAGCCCCAAAAGGCTGTTGAGCACTCTCCCAACATTGTCATTTTAGGGGATGTATTCAGGGAGCCAGATTACCTTACTCAGTTAATATACACCTGCGTCAAGGTAACAGTTCACCTTAAGGTCAAGGGTTACAGGCTGTGCTCCCTCAAAAATCTTCCTGCTATTACAACATACTTGGCAATTCTGGCTAGCTCCACTGGAACCTCCTACATATAGACATGAGTCACTACATAATTACAGGTTCTTAGGGGATGCTGCAAAAAGTTTGACCCAAGTCAAAGACACCTTTGGAACAACAGTGCTGGGCAGCAACATAATAATGGATCACAGATTCCAAACCATAACCACAAAATCTGCACTGCTGTTGTCCAGGCATTTTGATTTTCCAGTGTAATCTAAATTCCCATGTTGGCAGTGCCAGGAGTCTTGTATGTAGGGTGTTCGTTAGGGTTTGCTTCCCCATTGGAGCCTAAGTATGAGTGGCAGGCGACATCCTCATGTGATTTGCAGAAACCCAAGGCGCCCAGTAATTGCCTAATTACATTCAAGTCTAGCTCTTTTGACAGTTGCTTTCGATGTTTTTTTAGGATACTCTTTACATTTTCTATGAAACGGTTTAATGTAATGGAAGCATTATGGAGATGTCTTGCCCAAGGACTTCTTGCAACATTGAAAATCGCCAGCAAAGCACCTTTCCTAGAGCCTTCTTTGACCTTGATAACTTGATGATGATATTTTATTCGGGCCATTTTGCATTCAATCTCCATGTTCACAAATCCAAACTCCAAACGTAATAAGGTCACTCTTATAGCCTTTCCACAGTAATTTTTTTTAAAATACTGTCCGGAAATGTAAGGTTAGAAAACACATGTCCAACTTCTAATTATAATGCACCCTACCTGTAGGGCTCAGTTGGTCTACCTTTGCGGTGACTTAAAAATATTAGAAAGGAATATGCTTTAAATAGCAAAGTCGAGTTAGCAGTCAGAAAGCTGCTCTGCCAGCCAGCAATGGTGGGCCCGAAGTCATGCATTGCTTTGTCACACTTGTGATGGCACAATATGTGCCGCAGTTTAACTTACGGGTCCTGTTGCCATATACTAGGGTCTTATAGGTACATTAACTTATGTCAAATGTGGGTGAACCAGACATATACCATTTAGGAGTCAGACCCATGGTACAGAGGCCTGTTTGGCAGGGCTCAGTGTACTTTCAGAGTTGAATAAGCATCAGTCCCAAGACTTGGGGGTGGTCATGCAAAATGCAGCATTTCTTTATAGCGGTCATTTCAAACTTCTCACACACAAATTCAAGCACTACACCGCTTAGGGCCTAATAACCTAAATAGTTGCGTCTCCTACTACCAATCATGCAAACACCTCTGCTCCACAGGAATCCTGCTTGCACACATCCCACGCATAAACAGAACCAGATCAGGAGGACAGGCATTCTCTTACATCGCTCCTAAAGTGTGGAACGGCCTCCCACTCCATACCAGAGCCTCTTCTTCTCTTCTTGAATTCCGGAAGAAGCTGAAGAACTGGCTTTGCAATTAACCAGCCCACACTGGGCTAAACACCCATACTTTCTCAGCACCAGGATACCCTCACGGCACTTTACAAATACACATAACATAGCATAACATAGCATGACATAACATAACACCATTGCACCACACTCTTGACTTTTCCATACCCTATGTGCACTCAGCCCTGCCAGTGTACTTTATTCCTAACTTTACAGCCATGTATAATAATAGCACTGCCAGAGCACCTCAGTTTTAAGCTGCAGATGCACTGTACATTTAATTCTGTATTTGTTTGTTATTTGCTTTTTTAGATTTGCTGACATACTTATACAAACTATTATGTGTGATTTTAATTTTGGAATTAGCTTATTTTTTATTTGTTTCAGTAAATAAGTATATATTTATAAACATATTTTATATATATGTATTACCTACTGGCAGTAGGCGGTTATACTTAGGACCATGTTTCCATAGGAGAAAGCGATTATTTACTGGTCTATATATTTGACGGCGGTAGACAGATCTTCACAAAACTTTCAAAAACAAAGCGTGCCAGTTATTCTAGTAGTGCATTGAAAATTTCGGGGCAATCCATCAAGTGGGGGCCAAGAAAAAGGGGGGTAAAAAAAAAGTGAGTTTCCCGTGTCAATTCCCATAGACTCTTTAGACACGCCTGCAACCCAAATTGCTGAACGGAATTACACCAAATTTGATAGAAAGCTAGCTTTTGGTCCGCAGATTGTGCTTTTTGTTTTTTGGCATAAAGCCATTCAATAGTTTTCTAGATGTTAAAGGAAATCTAAATTTGTATATCCATGATTGCGCAGTTTTCGAGAATAATGACGAGCTCGTGCAGAGTTCTGATTGGCTGACAACACAGCAACCAGGAAGTGTTTGTGGCCATCGTGGGATTCGGCTTCAGCCGAGTCCCACAATAAAATGCAGTCAAAAAGAAAAGGGGGCAGGTTGTGAATACCCAAAACCCGCAGCCTTGGTCCTGGGGACCCATAGGGACCCCGCCAGGGCAAAAAGCATATTTAAAAAAACTAATCACAGCAATTGTTATGAAATATTAGCAAATATCATCGTGAATTTAAAAAAAAAAAGCAGTCTTTACCTAACCTTTGTGGATCTCGAATCCGCATTTGATATGGTGAACCGCGATCAGCTATGGGGCCTACTCCATGATATGGGAGTACCAGTATACCTTTGCCAACAGCTGCAGCGCTTACATGATGGCACTTATGCGAGGATAAGACATGGTAAGGAAGGGGAATTGACAGCTCCCTTCCCCGTAGAGAAAGGGGTGAGACAGGGAAGGGTTTTAGCGCCAACTCAGTTCTCCCTCTTTCTAAACGGTTTAATTGAAACACTCCTGGCAGTGAAGGATATAGACTCACCAAGGTTAGCGAACCGCAAAATACCTGCTTTAATGTTTGCGGATGATACGCTGCTCCTGTCTAAATCACCCATGGGTATGCAGCGGGTATTGGAAGAGTTTACCCAATTTTGTAGGAAGATAGACTTGGAGATAAATCTCCAGAAAACAAAATATATGGTCTTCCATGCCAATACCAGTAATTGCCCACACCCCCAAATGGAAGGTAGGGCATTAGAGAGGGTGTCCATTTTTGATTATCAGGGCCTCACACTGAATGATAAGATGGACTGGGGGACCCAAATTAAGAAAGCCAACCTTAAATTAACACAGTCTATAGGGGGCATTTTAAAAGTACATAGAAATTGCACCCAAAAGGTGGTGAGTCCTCCAGCTGAAATTTATAAGATCCAAGCAAGGGGCTGAACTTTGGGGACATTGTTCGTCTAACATTCTATCTGTAACAGAGAATACGTTCATCAGGCAGCTGTTGGGTCTTCCCAAAAGTACTCCTATAACCCCATTATATCAGGTTCAGGATGGATTTAGGCATTGGACCCATTACCGACTTAATTGCCTCCCGTCCACTTCTATTCTGGTGTCGCCTTTGGAGCACGCCCGAGTTAGAAACGTGCAGGGAGGAATTGAAGGATGTTATGTCCATACTTGGAGCTGGGAACCTACCTTGGTTGTCTTATATTAGGAGTACATGCCACGCAATGGGGAGGGCAAACGTGTGGCTAACACCAGAAGAGACCTGCCCCTCCGTCCCTAAAAAATCCTAATCCCTCGCCTTTAAAGAATATAAATTTGCTCACCTGTCCCAGAGTATGAATTCTTGCTGCCTGACCTCTAGGTTCCTGGATACCAAACAGCATTACAAGTTGGAGTTGGCCCTTGATAGTATCCAACCTTTTATGGCAAAGAAATTGTTTTTACAATTTAGACACGGGACACTCCCGTTCCCCGCTTTCTCAAACAAATGGAAGGGAGCCACCAAACTAGATTGTCCTGGGTGCACTCTGACAGAAGAAACAGAACTCCATGTTATACTTTTCTGTCCTGCCTACAGAAGGTCTAGGTTCAAGTGGGTCATCCAACTTTGTAGGAATCTGGAGTTTAGAAATTACATTGAGGTCTTTAGGCTACTGAAATATGAGACACATCCATTATTCGTAGTCGCAATTTCGAAATTCTTATTCGCGATGTGGTGCATACGTAGAGGCATTATAAAGGGAAAAAAAACTGGGTAATATTCAACAGTGCCTTTTTACTAACTGTCAGTGATTTTTGTATCTGCAAATATCTCCAACGAGGGAAATTGTCTTGATATTTTTCTACTAATTTTAATGTTTTATTTTTACATTATTTTTTTTAAAGATATTTTTTTAATATATAATTTACTGTCTCAAATGTTTTTTACCCCTGCCTACAAGATAACCTGGCTACAGCTGATACATAGGATGGCCAATCAAAGGGCGTAGCGTAGTAGTGGGGTTCGAAAAAAAGCTATAAAATTGTGGTATTCCGCCCATGGTTTTAATGGTCTTTAGTATTATTATTTTAATATTCAATTGTCGGGCACTATAAACTTTGTAAATCATGTATTGTTATAATCATGTGCTTTTATGGCTGTATAGCCGAAATAAAGTTTTTTGACTGACTGACTGACAAAAATAAAAAGCGCAGTCTCCCACACTTGCTTTTAATATTGCCCCCAGGTGGGCCAGGTCCCGAGTAAAAGTGGATTTTAACAAATAAGGACGGGGGTGCCTGGTGCCCCCCATCTAGGGGTTATTTATGCCCTGGGCACCACCACCTCCCCGGGGCTCTTGTTTATATTAATGCGGGGAGCCCCATGGAGCCCTGGGCCTCAGGGACCACCACCTCCCCGCTTTAATTTAAAAAATTGATAGGGGGGCCACGCAGACCCTCTCAATCCCCGGGGACCCGGGGCTAATTTGTTTTTTTTAAAAGAGGGAGTGGCGCCCATATACGGCCCCAGGAACCACCACCTCCCCGGGGCAGCTCAAGCAAACAGAAGGAGGGGGTTGCGTCCCTGCTCCTGGAGCCAATATTCTGCAGCACACATAGAAAGAGGAGAATTCCTCTCAGGGTTGTTTTTGTGCAGGAAGGTGCGTCTTCCCGCGCATAAACAATCCTGCGTGCAACACAGGCACCCTTGTACTGTAGTGCAAGGGTGCCTGCGTTGGCGATAGTCTGCCGAAATGGCACCAGCGCGGGGGCAAAGGAAAGGAATACCCTGCATTTGGTAAATACAGCACATTCCTGCCTTTTCCTTGTGACGGAGGGCAGCGCAGCAAGGTAACTTGTTGCAATGGGCCACTATTCCCGTGCCCTAGAGTGTGTCTCCAACTTATTTAATGAAGTTACCTGTCTATGTTGTCTACTTCTTTTGAGTACTTCTGACACTTTCTTACAATAGGCAGTTAAACACAGGGAATGCAACCTTCTTGGAGGTTTAAGGAACTCAGATCCTAAATAGCAATACATTCTAAAGCGTTTTAAAGTTTAGCTTAGAAAATTGAATCTTAAAAATGGGGTACAGGAATTCAAAACAGATAACCAACTTTAAGCAAATAGTTAGCTCTATTAGGTGTGGCCCATACGCCGTAGTAAACAACTTCACAGCTGGAAGGCTGTTAATAGCTGGCGAGTTCGCGTAAGGAAGTCACTATTGTGTATAAATGGAGTGTACTTCCACCAGGCAAGATCAAACCAGTTGACGAATTGCCACAAAGGAATTGAGCAAGATGTGATATGGTGAGGTCCTGTCACGTGGAAGCACTGGTCTAGTCACTCCTATACTTCACTAGGCCCAGAACCGGTGGGAGCCAGTTGCTCCGGGCAGTAAAAGGCAGGGACAGCTTACAAAGGTGGCAAGCTTCTTGTAAATAGGGGGCAGTCAAAATCAATGGGTGTTGCGGCAGAACAGCCACCGCAACACCCACTGCCCACCCCTTTCACGCTAAGTCTAGCGTGACAGGGGACCCTATTCACAAGGTGGCATTAAGTAACATTAAGGGGCTGAATGCTGCCTTGTAAATAGGGCAAAGCCACTATCGCCACAGGAACGTCGTTAGAAGTGACGTTCCTGTGGCAATAGGGGTTTGTAAATATGCCCATATGTTTGTTCAGACTCAACTTACAGAACACAATATTAACTCTGACCATGGAGATTTGTATAAACACTGGCTGTTCTTCAGTCTCACCAGGATTTGGATGACAGACTGGGATCTTAATGCCAGTTAACATACTACCTCTGCATTATCTGAATAAACATGTACTCTGTTATTACCTGAAGAACTGTATGAAGAGTGTCTTTTCCCTTCGATAGAACATGGTGTCCTGTATTAGGAGGACCAGGCGTAGACATTTTCAAAGGCTGCAGAGCAGATGATATTCCTTGGAATGACCAAGTGTGCGGTCTTTTTTTCGGGAGCATTCAGCTGTGCCTGCAAACCCCTTTCTGCGCTTACGTCCTATGACTGTAGGGGACTCAAACTGCCCAAATACACGTGGGAAATACTTTTTCAAATACAAAGATGGTTTCTCAGTTCTAGGTTCAATGTTGTAGCTAGCTTCTATGTTTTGAGTTGCCGGGGTCCTACAGTACAGTGCAGTACATCTGACTTAAGATACACAGTGTGAGAATGCAGATGATACAAAGTGTGAGTATAAGATAAAGGGTGTCAGGTTTGAATTCTGAGTTCTGAAAGCGTGTGCCTCAGGCATGAACTGAGGATATAACAATTAACCAGGAGCGAGCAGCCAGTTCAGTTGCCTCAAGTTTCTCACAAAGTTGAGTTCCTTCATTGAAGGGAACTCAGTGAAATTGTGACCCAATGGACAATAATTTTGCCTCAAGTCTTGAGTGATACCTCATGTACAGCTCTCAAGTGGGAAACAGCACAAAATAAATAAAGAAAGTAAGCACTGCCCAAATCCAGCACCTTTTGTGAGTTTATTGTGAACGTGTCTGGTATGAACAGAAGAATTGAGGGTGCGGGATCCAGGGAAAATGTCACCGTACCCTAGCTCATTACATGTATTGTGGGCTCAAACCATATACATTTTGGATTAAATTGAACTGGACTAGCTGGTATATGAGAAAAATACACCACCAAATGATTATGAGTAGTGCAAACATTTGACTTGGATAATAATAGTGCAGTAAAGCGGAGGCTTACAGGCAAGGATAAAGGGAGCCCCAGGGATCATTGGAATGCTTATCTTGATTGGTTGAGTGAGACCAATTTCCAAGCCCCAGACAATTTTTTATCACCCAGGAAAACAACCATGCACATGGTGGTCTTTATTGATAAGAAAAGCTGTATTTCACAATGTGTCTGTCAAGGTGAATTTACAGCCTGCATACAAAAGATATTAGAAGGGCCTTTAGAGGAAGGGAAACTACTAATCACCATCAAGTGCAAAGAAGTGTCCTGGGAGATGCTGGAGGAGCTTTTGGCAATGTAAATTCACGTGCTTACAGCATAGCAGTGGATGAGAAAGTGAATAGATGCTAAGGGAACGAGGACAGTCTGGCCAAGGGAGAAATCCTGGAATTGGAAAGTGAAAGGGAGTTAGTAAGGTAGAGCAAATTGAGTTCAAAGTTGCTACATTTGTGAACAGCTGCTGTCCCCATTACACTTTGAAAATGATACCCACATTGTCACTCTACCCGTGTCATACCAATGACACCTACTGCCCCTTTGAAGGCACAGACGTTGTGAAAGTGAAGTTAATTCTAGAACTAGCTCCCTGGATTTGGAAGGAAACCCGAACACAACTATGGGCACTGGGAAATAGTCTATGATTGGAGCCCAAGGTCCTTTATGTACTGGGACACTCATGTGTCCTATGTCCAGAGCCAAATGCCATGAGCAATTGGCATATATTTTCATCCTGTACAATAATAGTGAGAAACAGAGAATAAAGTGAGGAAAGCAGTGGAAAGCATGAGGAGTAATTTCAGTGCCAGTATGAAAGCCATGACACGTATCCATCAGTCCATGAATCCCTTTTTCTTGATAGTTAAGGGATATGTTTAAGAGCGGTATGAAACAGGACAGATAGTCATTAACAAAATTCAGAAGGGAAAGTGAAGGCATTCCTTCTTTTGCTGAGGTGTTAGGGGATGCGAGTGCCCTAAAATCATATTTCATCAAAATGTTCAGTAGAAACCCTTTCCTTTAGATAGCAACAGGATATAAGTAATGTATGACAAAGAAAGTTCAAGAGAACAGGTCTGGGTTTTGTAGAGGTAATTGTGAATGGGAAGTGTACAGAAACAGAGGGGATTGTAGAAGGTAAACGAAAAACCTGACACTGCCCTTGATAAGCAAAATGCAATATATATAGATCTACATTTGTGTCCTGCGACCTCTTGCCTCATGCCCCTCCTCAAGAATATCTTTGCAAGCCACTTTTCACCCTTTTCTGACCCTGAAAAATACAACCCAGCTTTTTCTTGCTTTGACACATCTACTGTCCCTACACTTTGCTTGCAGTATCTCACTACACAAAGCAAAAGTTAAGCATTTTACTTATTGCTCTGTCTTGAAAAACTGGACCTTTTTCTTATTACAAGAATACTTGTTTGAGTTCGGTTACTCACCTGTCTAGAAATAGAATACTATACGCTGTATATAACATTTGACAGCCTGTACTCTCTGTCCATCACAATAGTGGAGAACATTGCCTCTACTATCATGATGGATTACCATCTCTCAAATTTATAGATGATTTCTGGCCCAGCAGTCATCTCAGTACATTGATAGGCACCGCCATCACAGCTGTTCCTTTTGATGTCCATAATATTTGGTAGATGTCCGCCATCAGTTTTGACAGCCATTCACCGAACGTTTCAAAAGTTCTTGTTTTTCTGAAACAAACTCCTAAAGTGAGTTTGTTACAAAAAAAAACCAAGACATTAATGACCTCCATACCCTGGGAGATTTAATTTTAGTCCCTCATAGCCTGGTTTTTCTTGCCAGTGGCAGACAGGAAAAAACATCCATTGTATTGTCCACTCTGAATAGGGCAGCAGCGTAATACTCTGTCTCCAATGGCCCCATACACAACAGTCCATCAGAGGAAGTTTTCTGTCAACGGAATCAAAGGGGGCTCCTTTGATGGAACATTTACGGTCTGTCCATTTCTAAATAAGGCGTGCGGACTAAAGGTTTGGTGGACAGGGTAATCCACGTCTGCAATACAGTGCCCTGTATGCCAAACACTAAATTGAGCCTTAATTTGAACAGGTCTCAACTAACAGGAAAACAAATTATCTTTGTTCACAGTGATTTGTATAAATATTGGCTGTTTTTCAGTTTCAGTAGGAGTCTAGTGGCTGACTTGAATCTCCTCATCAGTTAACTACTAACTTGACATTGCCTAAATGAAGGTCTTTATTGGTATTACCTGAAGAGCTGCGGAAAGTGTGTTTTTATTTCAACATGTACTCACACCGACAGCCGCAAGTCTGTCAGGCCATCCGTGTAAGGTTTCCACCAGCTGAGGTAGCAGGGGCACCACCAGCAGAAATATGACGGTTTGCCCGACTCTAAATTGAGTGGACAGACCATCAGTTTGATCGACAGGCTACTCTGCCATGTTTGTGGTGGAGTACCCTGCCAGCAAATCTTTAAAACAGGCCCACAGAGACATTACCTGGCAGTACACTTTAAGTTAACAGCTAAGGTCAATTTGGAGTATGTTATTAGTGTGTTATTTAGATTGGGACTAGTGATATGAAGAAGGTCTTGGCCAGGTCTTAGCATACCTGTCTCATCAGGCCTACCCTCAATATCAAAGAATTGTCACTTATTTACCCAGACTACGGTTGGGTTTGAAAAGCGATATTTGGATCCTTTTGACAGGCCACTAAAAAACACATGCAGCACAATGTTTCTCTAGAAGGAGAGCAAGCATTATTGGTTCCATAATATGAACAAAGGGCTAGATAAACTGAACAGCACAATAAAATGTAGCCTATAAACACAGCACAATAGGTTTCCTACCATAGACAATTTACAGTATGTGATCATGATATAAATAAGATTGAGACCAAAGCCTGGCAGATTATGTAGGAAATATATTCTTGTGCACTAGAACATTCTGGCATGCCTCATCATTATGTATACACACAAAAAGAGGTAGGAATGTAAATTTCACACTTGTTAAGTTTAAGTGGCATGTGCTCTGTGTGGAAAAACTGACCTCACCCACAAGTTGTGGCATGCTTTATCATAGGGTTTGCTTGCTAACACCCCTGGGCAGATCAACGCATGGGGTGGAGCAAAGGGCAGGCGAAGACTATACAAAAGTAGAAATAATAAAGGGATCAACAAATTAAATGTGCAGATTGTGACATCCAAAACTGACTCTGATATATCGCCCTTTATGCTTTATTCCTGGATTATCCAGCCAGGATTAAAAAGAAGGATAGAATGGCGGTGTGAGGGATTATTAGCAGCCCCTCACCCCTCCTCACTGCATACTTGAAACATGTTTCAGCTGTTTATTTTAGCCCTCCAAAGGGTCTTTACAGGTTTCTTCAGGACCCTTGATCCCATGTATATACCCACTCTGTCCTACCTTGAATCTATAGGTGTGGGTAAACATCCCTTTCAATCAAGGGTTATTCAAAAACACACTTCAGTGATATCAAGTTTCATAGTCATGTGTGCTCAAATTGGCCTGGAAGCGGCAGCCTGTACTCACACATTTGTCAAGGTGAGACCACTGCCTCTGCAATGCCGTCCTCACACCGTTTAGATACATGTTTTTGGTTCACAAATGTGCAAAGCTTCACACACAGTAACAACATTCCATGAAAAAGACCAGCCTTTCCTTCTCTGAAATTAACTCTGAGTGAGGAGCTTTGGACTATTGTGATCTCGTGCCCACCGAGCCACGGTCTCAGAGACAGAGCTCCTGGTCTGTAAGGACAGATTGGAGATTAGAAGCTACTTCCCATGATCGCTCATTTGGGGCAAACCACTTCCAAACTACTAGGTTATCTAACAAATCTTACATTTAAAATCTTATGCACTTCATATTCTCTTTTAGTATTCACTTAAATTGGAATAGGATATGGAGCAAGAAGCATTTTTGTAGAACACAGCATCAACAAAGATATATAAAATACAAAATTAATATTAGTCCCCAGCAATTTCAGCCATAAGGTAAGGGGATTCACATCCTATTCTCTAGTAAATGGACAAAATTAGATTGCAACATAGAAGACGTTTGGTAATGTACATTTTAGTGAGTAGTCATACTTTCTCATTTATAACATATCAGAGTGCTGGACTTCTTTTATGGTTACCGTCCAGTTCATAACTGTCCTTTGCTTTTTCCTCAAGGCTTTCTGTGCTGATTTCCACATTTCTATTACTACAGTTAAATACTTGGGTAGGAATCTCTAGCTATGGCATTGCTGTTATGCACTGCAAGTCAAAAGTTCTTGTAATTACTCACAGTAATTTGCTCACTGTTGAATTTCTGACTAGAATGTGTCTCTAACTATTGCTGAAGACATCTGGTAAAAGCTGTAACTAATCGATGAAGTCATCTGTACATATGAGGGTTTGGATTTTTCCTACAAGAGTTTCCTAGCTGAAAGTTTTTCTTGCAGTCCTCGCCCTTATGTCAGTTGAAACATCTTTTATTACTGAAACCTGATTGGTTAGTAAGGTTGACAGATTTATATGGGTATCGGAGATCCTGGTTAGGATGTTACTGATTGCTCCCATTGCAGTTAACATTCGGCTATATTGGTGGGGCCTCCTCTAGGTCATTTTCCTTCAGATTTCCTTTGGCTTGTGTTCTCCCCAATGGACTTTTTGAAAGTTTCCTGTGCCTCCATTATGGTGTCCAATTCCTTAAGTAATCCAGAGTCATCTAAGGTGTTATGTAGTTCCAATAAACTGATGCTTTGATCTTCTTTGAAAGTGTCATTCTTGCCATATATTGATCATGAATCAGATTTGGAATTTCAGTCCTTGTTCACTACTGAAGATGTTAAAGATGGATTGTTAATTGGTACATGAACTATATGTTGATTTACAGGGTTTCTAAAATCATGGTGGTTACAATTTTCACTGTGATAGGTCTCATGATTGTGAACATCCACTGTGGTGGGAGTTAAAAAGACATTCCAAAATGCTTAATTGTTTGTTATTTTGAAGTTCTAAATTCTTCAAAGTCTAAATCAATATCTCTTGAGAAGGCCGCTCCATTCAGGGGTCATTACTTCTTGTTATTGTTTTCAGGGTAAAATCTGCACGGTTACAGTCCTCACACCCAATATTGCATTTCTGAGACAATAGCTAGCATGGTGAGACAACAGTTAACCAGCAAGATAGGAGTAGGACAATGCCAACTATTTTTTGTGTGGCCCAGTTAGATTTATTTACTCCTCTTCCGTTTCCACTGTTCTGACAGCCAAGTCTTCTGATTTTCTGCAAATCTAGCATGTGCATCAATGTGAATGACTGGGTAGTGCAACTTTGATGCAACTGTGTGGTTAAATCCAAATAAATACAATTAAGAAAATCCTACATAAATGATAATGTCATTATACTTATGTTGTGGCTATTGCCACTAGAGTTCCACCAGTTGTGTCAATGCCACAAAGTTTCATCATAAGACTACCAATTTGCTCTGCCTCTTCTTTGTGCTGTTTGTCCTAAGTAGCCGCAACAAACAGAAATTCAGAGGCTTAAGTAGCTAAATAGGCTTTAACTCAATCAACTAGAACCACAAACCACGCTGAGTCTGCCTTTGCTCTGAACAGTTTCTGCTTTTTGCTCAAAAGCATAGTGCCTCCACAGTTTTACTCCCATCCATTCACTTTAGTTTGCTCACACACAATTTCTCACTGGAGTGGCACTCAACTAGTTCAACAGAGAATCAGCAAGGCCCTGAAGCCCAGGCCCAGAAGCCCAGGCAGTGTTACATTTTGTTATTCACTGCCCTTCAAAATACATGAAATGAAATGAAAATAATTTTTGTATAGTGCACTACTGCCCGAAGGAGTCTAGGCGCTTTGCTGCAGAAGAAACAGAGATGGAAGAGCGAAAGATTGATGAAAGGAGGTCCTTCCATGGGGAGAAAGAGAAAAAACTACTGATTTAGAAGTCATGTTTTCAGGGCCTTCCTAAAAGCACGAAGATCTGTACAATTCTTCAGATAAGGAGGAAGGGAGGGTCCATCTCTTGGTTGAGCAGTAAATGAAACTTTTACCACCTCAATGAGTTATATTGGGTTTGGGGACCGGCACATTGAGGGCCTAAGGAGGACCGCAAGATTCTGGAAGGGCAGTACCAAATTAATTTCTGTTTCAGATATTCACTACCAAGGCTATTAAAAGCTTTAAAAGTGATGCAAAGTGCCTTGAAGTGTGTGCTGCGGCATTCTGCAGGACTTTTAACTTGCTTAAGAGTCTCTGCTGTAGATCAACATATAATGCATTACAGTAATCAAGTTTCAACAGCATAAGTGTGGTAACCACCTGTCTCTGCGGAATGAAAGGAAAAATCTTCCTCAAAATTTTGAGAACAAAAAAAGATGAGTAAGTCACCGTATTGATGTTTTTATCAAGTGACAGTTTGTCATTGAAAATAATACCTACGTTTTTAACTTTGAAAACCGGTGTGGGTTGTGCTTCTAGATCCTGTGACCACCAAGTAGGGGACCAGAAAGATGTATTGCTGCCCAACAGGAGCACCTTGGTTTTGTCTGAGTTAAGTGTTAAACAACTGTTGGACATCCAACTTCTTGATTCCAGCAAGCAGCTATGTAATCTACTAGCTGTGTCTTCTGGGTTACCAGCCATTGACATGAAAATCTGTGTGTCATCTGCGTAACTGTTGACTGAAAAAACTGACTTTTTGATTAGCGTGGCTGGGGGGGTCACATATAGATTAAAAAGCATAGGAATCAAGAATGAGCCCTGCGGTAGCTCACATGGTAACGTGAAGGTGCTTGAGGAGAAATCATCCAGGGCCAACAATTGTTTCCTCTCCAAGAGAAAAGATTTGAAAGTAGCCAAGGCAGAGCCCTTAATGCCTATAGCATGGATTGGACAACCAGTATAGCATTGTTGACCATATCAAATGTAGCCAAGAGATCCAACAGGATAAATGCTGAATTTGATCCCCTGAAAGCGAACTGTGAGTGGTCGAGCATATGGTTAGATTGTCAAAGCACAAATGAGAGTTCTTCAGCCACACTTCGGACTGCCCTCATCTTTTACAATATTATGCTCAGACAGTCATAAAATAACCTAGTTTCTTCAGATGACCTCATCGAGTACAAGTTCTACACATTGACACACAAACAACATGTTGATACATTACATAAGACTCAGTTACCCTGGCTTCACTCCATGACTGTGGTGAGAGCCAGCAACAATACAGTTTCTATGAGAGATACTTGATTTGAGCCCTATAGATCAGCTCAAATGGAGGCAGCATCAGCTGACCACTGATTGAATTTAATTCCCCTGGTACTGAAAGAGCATTTACAGATGGAAAAGCCCAAAAAAAGTCCTTCATAAATTGCTTGACTATTCTAAAGGGACATAATGATGAAGCATTTATTGTCCTCCAGAATGTCGATATTGAAGCTAATTGAAATCTGATCAAAGAGTACTAGAGTTGACCTTTGGCTAGGTGTAGAATGCGTGACAGTACTTGGGGTTGCTTTGAGATGGGATTAACTCCTTTATCCATACATCACACACAAAAGCGCTTCCACTTGGCAGTCTAAGTTTTTGTTGTGGCTTTGCTTGTGCAAGTATACCCCTGCAGTCTGAAGGAAGGTCAAGATGGCCACATTGTAAATAGTCAGCAACCAAGCTGTAAGGTTAAGTGACTTCAGGTTGTGTTGGATGACTTGTCCGTTGGGTCTGGAGAGAAGCTGGGTATGATTCCTGAACTGTATCAGGGGATATCATGATTCAGCAGGTCACGGTTTCAGAACTGGCACGGCCATGCTGTTGCAATCAGTATCAGTGAGCAGTGTGCTACCATGGCATTGCTCATCACTCCTGTAATGAGGAAAAACTGCAGAAAGCCATAAGTGAAGATGTTCAAGCATTTCATAGAAAAGGCTTTACCCTTGGACCCTGGCTGCTCTACCAGCTGGTGCACTACATGCATTTCTTGTTCTGAAGGGTTGGAAATGGGTCTAGAGTGGATGATCACCATTTTCAGAAAACATACAACAACTTATTCTAGTGGAGCTACCACATGTGGCAGTCTGACATTTTGAAGACCTCCATGGAGGTGCTCCACAGAAATGTCCTATCCATTTCCACAAAATCTGCAAGTATTTGATAGGGAATGATACCTCGTGCCTCCCTCCTTGGCGATGAACTACATTGAGTTGACATTTTCCTGACAACTTTGCCATTCAGTGTTGGCTGGACCTGATGGCATCGCAGCTACAGGATGCTTATGGGGAGTGTCCTTTCCCTCATCCGACAACAGGGCTCTTGTGGACAGGTCCTCCATGTAACCTCGGCAGCCTTCCATTGAAGCACCCGTTGTCATAATTCTGTTCATGGTGGGCTGAAATGGAAGCCCTGCATTTAGCTTGACTGGGGACCCCTACCACAGCAGAGCAGTTTGAGTCTTCTGTACACCACCTCTATGCCATTCTAAGATCCTGTTGACTGACTTCATTGCTGATCCAGCCCTTGTTGTATCCGCCTAGGCTCTCTATGTGAGCACCAGAAACAACCAATGCAACAAGTCGATGTAAGCCTTCATGGTGATATGGGCTTCCTCTGCCAAGGGTGTTTTAGCCAGCCAAGCATTTAGGTATGGAAACACCTAATGGCCCTATCGCCATGGGCTGCAACAGGCGCAAGACACTTCGTAAAAAACCTGTGGGCAGACTTCGGGCCGATGGGAAGTGCTTTGAACTGACAGTGCTATTCTGCCACATTGAACCTTGAGTACTGTCTGTGATTAGGGTCAGTGGGGATGTGGAAATATGCAACCTGCAGATCAAGGGAATTGAGGAGCGCCCCTTATTGCAACAACAGAAGGGCTCTAGATGGACGCCCATCCAAAAAGGACTGTTGTTTTTTTTTTACTTATTGAGTTCCTGAAGGTGAAGAATCAATCTCTACTCATCCATTTTCTTTTTCTTTTTTCTTTTTTTTGTGTGTCCTCATTCAGCAATAGATTGTGTAAGGAGTTGTCAGGGACCCTACAATTCTGGTTCCGACCCTTCACTGCCCCGTGTTTCCATGTCTGATCTGGGGAGTTTCTCCTTGTTTTTAGTGAGGGTCCCTTTATTTCCATTACCAATAAATGTTTCCGAGGGGAGGGAGCAAGCCATCTTGGCTACTGAAACAAGCATTCTGCTTGTTTATTATTGCCATCGCTTAATCATTGGACTTTGGACAATCATAATTCATGGTTTCAATTTAAACATTATTGTAGTTACTGGTTGGACCGATTATACTGTTCCCAAATTTCCCAGAAATTGTGTTTTTACTAGGTTTTCCACTCATGTCCAACCTGTTTATCCTGTGAATAGAAGCCAGCCATTCCCAGTGAGTAGGTGGTAAGGGGCTTATCCATCTAATACATATTTCCCTTCTTGCCAATAAAATTAACAGGAAGAGAAAGTTTTCTTCTTTTTTATTTAACTTATCTATGCCTTCCATTTGACTCACCCCAAATTTAATAAGGTCAATACTTACATCGATTGGTCTTTCTAGTAGAGTCTCTAGTGTCTTACCCACTTCATGCCAGAATTTTTCGAGCTGGGGGCACTGCTGAAACATATGCAGGTAATCTGCTTTCTCCTTTCCACATTTAGGGCAGTTTTTCGTTTTCGCCCTGCTAAATTTGGATAGCCTCTTCGGGGTCCAGTAAGCTCTATGAGTGGTAAATAAAGGGTTTCTCCTTAAAGCAGCAGATTTTACAATAAACCAAAATTTTTCCATAGATACTCGCCATATTTTTTGTACTTCCAGCGTCGGCAGATCAATCCCCCAGGTCGCATCTGGAATTGTGAAGTCCTCCTCTCCGGCTGATATGAGGACCCAGTACCATCGTGAGACTTCTTTTTTTTAGAGACACACTCTCCTGAATTTCCTTCTCCAATGTACTGTTTCCTTTTTTACAGTCTACTAGAGTCTTAGCCCAACTTGAAAGTTGATAATATTTAAATTTTAATAAAGTGCCATTCGTTGTATTTACAAGTTGGTCCCAGTCAATAATATTGTTATCTGTTAGCAATTGACCCCATTTGAGTATTCCTGCTAACCTTAGCGGTATTGCAAGCCTATCCTTAACCCCTTCGATGCTCATGACGGAGCGGTTCCGTCTTGAGCATCGGTTGGGCTGTGCTTATGACGGAACCGCTCCGTCATGAGCACAGCCCCTGGGGGAAGTGCTGGCGCTCCCCCCCTGGAGGCTCGATTTTGCAACCAATTGGGGGGGTTGGCAGCGGAAGAGTTTCCGCTGCCAACCCCGAGCCCCCCCACGCTTCCCCATGACGTCAGCGCGCACAGCGTGCGCCGACGTCATCAGGAAGCGTTGGACGCGCTGGAATTCATTTCTTCCAGCGCGTCCAACGAGGAAGGTAGGTATTTACCTCTGGTGTGGCAGGGGGGGGGGGAATTGGGATGCCTTGAGGCATCGGGGGAGAGGAAAGAGTATTTCCTCTCCCCAGATGTCTCAAAGCTGGGCATTCCTGCTTCACGATCGCGCACAGCGTCGCGATCGTGGAGCAGGGATATCCCACTAGACACCAGGGATGTGTTTTTTCTGCTCAGGAAGCGACCCCTTGGGCAAGGGTCGCTTCCTTGGGGCCAAATAATTAATAAAGACTTTTCTGCCCCCCCTGGGGGCAGATTGGTCGACTAACTAGCCGTTTCTGCTCCCAGGGGGGGCAGAACAGCCCACTAGACACCAGGGATGTGTTTTCTGTGTTTAGGAAGCGACCCCTTGGGCAAGGGTCGCTTCCTTGGGGCCAAATAATTAATAAAGACTTTTCTGCCCCCCTCTGGGGGCAGATCGGTCGCCAAACTAGCCGTTTCTGCTCCCAGGGGGTCAGAAAAGCCCACTAGACACCAGGGATGTGTTTTCTGTGTTTAGGAAGTGACCCCTTGGGCAAGCATCGCTTCCTTGGGGCCAAAAAATTAATTAAGACTTTTCTGCCCCCCCCCTGGGGGCAGATCGGTCGCCTAACTAGCCGTTTCTGCTCCCAGGGGGGCAGAAAAGCCCACTAGACACCAGGGATGTGTTTTCTCTGTTTAGGAAGCAACCCCTTGGGCAAGGGTCGCTTCCTTGGGGCCAAAAAATTAATTAAGACTTTTCTGCCCCCCCTGGGGGCAGATCGGTCGCCTAACTAGCCGTTTCTGCTCCCGGGGGGGGGGCAGAAAAGCCCACTAGACACCAGGGATGTGTTTTCTATTTTTTAGAAGCGACCCCTTGGGCAAGGGTTGCTTCCTTGGGGCCAAAAATGTAATTAAGACTTTTCTGCCCCCCCTGGGGGCAGATCGGTCGCCTAACTAGCCGTTTCTTCTCCCAGGGGGGGGCAGAAAAGCCCACTAGACACCAGGGATGTTATTTTTTGAGTAAAGGAAGCGACCCCTTGGGCAAGGGTCGCTTCCAGCGGGCGATTTTTTATAAAATGACAGATTAGCCTGTTTTTTTTTCCTGCTGTTTTCTGCCCCACCTGGCACACAACCCCCTTGATGGCAACGTCTATTTTTCCGGCAGTCATGAGTCGTGACAGGTATTTGCTTCTGCTTCGGTTGATGCATTTTGTTGATAATGGTTTAGCGTTGCCACAAGATCACCCTGAGTGTGACCGTCTTTTTAAGATTAGGCCTGTCCTTGATCACTTTGTTGATCGATTTTCTGAGATTTATGCTCCTGGGAAAGAAATTGCAGTGGATGAGTCTTTGGTGTTGTTCAAGGGCCGCTTCGTTTTTAGGCAATACATTCCTAGTAAGAGGGCACGCTATGCAATAAAGCTGTATATGCTGTGTGACAGTAGGACTGGATATGTCTCTAATTTCAGGGTGTACACTGGTAAGGAATCCAGGATTAACCCCCCTGGTTGTCCGTCCACTTTTGGAGTGACTGAGAAAATTGTTTGGGAACTTGGTAGAGGATTTTTTAACAAAGGCCACCATTTATATGTAGATAACTTCTACACTGGTGTGCGGTTGTTCAGGGAATTGGCCAAAGTGGACACTGTTGTTTGTGGCACAATCTGCTCTAACCGTAAAGGTTTCCCAAAAGAACTTGTTTGTCAAAAGCTTGTGCGGGGACAGTGCAGTGCGTTGCGAGGAGCTTCTTGCTGTAAAGTTTTCAGACAGGAGAGATGTCTACATGCTGACTACCATCCATGATGAAAGCACTGCACCTGTGACTATTTGGGGTCAGGTCGCTGAAGCGCGCAAACCTGTGTGCATTTTAGACTATAATAGGCACATGGGTGGTGTTGACAGAGTAGATCAGAGGTTGGAACCTTACACTGCTCTTCGTAAGGCTTACATTTGGTACAAGAAGTTGGCTATCCATCTTTTCCACTTGGCAATGTTTAATGCTTTTGTTGTGTTCCAGGATTCTTGCCCTGAGTCAAAGATGACTTTTGCTAAGTTTCAGGAGTCTGTAATAGGCATCCTTGTTGTAGTGGAACAGGCAAGTGTTCCTAGAGTTGGAGTGGTGGAGGATGTTGCTAGATTGAAAGATCGCCACTTTCCTGATCACATTCCTCACACACCCTCAAAAGATTTTCCCAGTAGGAGATGTAGAGTCTGTTGGCGAAGAGGTACGCGGAAGGAGAGTCGTATGTACTGCCCCGACTGTCCTTCTCAACCTGGACTGTGTGTCCCTGCTTGTTTTAGAGCGTACCACACGCAAAATAATTTTTGGGAGCATTCATGAGTGGTAAAGTGAACTGCCTGGTCTGTATTCTTTGGAAAATTTGATTCTGTTTCAAGGTTGGTGTTAGTGCAATGTATTTAGTTGCTGATTTTGTGTTTGAAGATTTGTATCTATTTGCGATTTGTTTGTGTTTTTATTTTTTTCTAAAAAAATCCTAAATGTGATGGCGGTGTGTGTAGGCTGGCGCTTGGCTGTTGGTGTGTGTGGACTGGCACTTGGTTGGTGGTGTGCGTGGAATGGTGCTTGGCTGGCGGTGTGTGTGGACTGGCCGTGTGCATGGACTGGCGGTGTGCGTGGACTGGTGCTTGGCTGGTGGTGTGTGTGGACTGGAGCTTGGCTGGCGGTGTGCGTGGAATGGTGCTTGGCTGGCGGTGTGCGTGGACTGGTACTTGGCTGGCGGTGTGCGTGGACTGGTGGTGTGTGCGGACTGGTGCTTGGCTGGTGGTGTCCGTGGACTGGAACTTGGCTGGCGGTGTGCGTGGATTGGCGATTGGCTGCCGGTGTGCCTGGACTGGCGATTGGCTGGCAGTGTGCCTGGACTGGTGCTTGGCTAGCGGTGTGCGTGGACTGGTGTTTGGCTAGCGGTGTGCGTGGACTGGCACTCTGCTAGCGGTGTGTGTGGACTGGCGCTCGGCTGGCTGTGTGTGAGTAGTGACTTTCTGCTGGTCACTACACACACTGCTACCTGAGTGCCACTCCACGCAATCCATCAGCCTGTGTAGTTGCTGTGTCAGGAATGTGGGCGTGTGAAAGTGATGGGCCCTTGAATGTCGCCGTGTGCTGGTGTGAGTTTGTTATGTGATGGGCCCGCGGCTGGCGGTGTGAATGGTTTTGTATGTCTCACACGTATGAAAGGTGTATGAATGGCCTATAAAGAGGTTGGTGCCTTGTCGTGGCTTTACAGCTCACGAGCTGTGAGTCAATGGTTCAGTTTCTCGCCCTTTCAATTATTAACAGTGCATTTCATTTTTGTGAAATCACTTGCTAATACAATTGTATCTACTGAACCATCACTCACCCTCGTGCCAAATCCAACCAGTATGTGTGTGTGCTTGAGGATTAGATGGCTGTGCAGTAATATTTGTCTTTCTGAAGCATGGTGATCCTTGACCCTTTTTGTGAATTTTGTAATGTGTTTTGCTTTTGTGCGTGGTGGTGTGAATGGTCTTGTTTGTATCATGTATGAAAGGCCTGTAAAGTGGTTGGTGCCTTGACGTTGCTTTACAGCTCACGAGCTGCGAGTCATTGGTTTGGTTTCTTGTGAATTTAATTATTGACAGTGCATTTCATTTTTGTGAAATCTCTTGTTAATGAAATTTAATACACTGAACCATGACTCGCCCTCGTGCCAAATCCAACCAGTATGTGTGTGTTTGAGGAATAGATGGTTGTGCAGGAATCTTTGTCTTTAGTTTCTCTGCCAAGGTGTACTTTCCATGTAAGAATAACCCACCAACTGTAGATATTGTTGAAAACCCTTGGGAGTTCTTGATGTCTCTTGTGAATTCAAAAAGTTTTTTAATCCCCAATGTCCTGCAAACCTCAAAATGTCTGCCACATTTTCATTGCAATATTGTTCCAAAATTCTCACGCTGTAGAAACAAACCAAAAATTATGTCTAAACTATCTGGTTTTGGAAAGGGGGTCATTTGGGTTTTTGGCCCGGTGCTTGGCGGCCATCTAGGGAAACCTACCTAACCCATACATTTCTGAAAACTAGACATCCGGGGGCTTCCAGGGAGGTATGGCTTGCGTGCTTCCCCCAACTTTTCCTTACCCAGAATCCCCTGCAAACCTCAATTTTATCTGGGAAAATCACTTTTTTCACACATTTTGGTGTGGGAATGTTGTGGCATCACCGGGCTCACACAAATTTTCCACCACCCAGCGTTCCCCCAGGTCTCCCGGAAAAAATGGTGCCTCACTTGTGTGGGAGGCCCAAGTACCCGCAGCAGGCAAGGGCCCAAAACGTAGTGAGGCGACATCAAAGTGGCCTATCGCAAAACCACCTGGTTTTGCAAGGGGGGTCACTTGGGTTTTTGTCCCGGTGCTCGGCGGCCATCTAGGGAAACCTACCAAACCCATGCATTTCTGAAAACTAGACACCCGGCGGCTTCCAGGGAGGTATGGCTTGCATGGATCCCCCAACGTTTCCTTACCCAGAATCCACTGCAAACCTCTATTTTAGCTGGAAAAATCACTTTTTTCACACATTTTGGTGTGGGAAAGTTGTGGCATCACCGGGCTCACACAAATTTACCACCACCCAGCAATCCCCCGGGTCTCCCGGTAAAAATGGTGCCTCACTTGTGTGGGAGGCCCAAGTACCCGCGGCAGGCAAGAGCCCAAAACGTAGTGAGGCGACATCAAAGTGGCCTATTGCAAAACCACCTGGTTTTGCAAGGGGGGGTCACTTGTGTTTTTGGCCCGGTGCTCGGCGGCCATCTAAGGAAACCTACCAAACCCACGCATTTCTGAAAAGTAGACACCGGGCAGCTTCCAGGGAGGTATGGCTTGCGTGGATCCCCCAACGTTTCCTTACCCAGAATCCCCTGCAAACCTCAATTTTAACTGAAAAAATCACTTTTTTCACACATTTTGGTGTGGGAAAGTTGTGGCATCACCGTGGCTCACACAAATTTACCACCACCCAGCGTTCCCCCAGGTCTCCCGGTAAAAATGGTGCCTCACTTGTGTGGGAGGCCCAAGTACCCGCGGCGTGGGTTTGGTAGGTTTCACTAGATGGCCGCCAAGCACCGGAACAAAAACCCAAGTGACCCCCCTTGCAAAACCAGGTGGTTTTGCGATAGCCCACTTTGATGTCGCCTCACTACGTTTTGGGCCCTTGCCTGCCGCGGGTACTTGGGCCTCCCTCACAAGTGAGGCACCATTTTTACCGGGAGACCTGGGGGAACGCTGGGTGGTGGTAAATTTGTGTGAGCCCGGAGATGCCACAACTTTCCCACACCAAAATGAGTGAAAAAAGTGTGGGTTTGGTAGGTTTCCCTATGTGCCGGCAGAACTAGGGTTCAAAAACTACAGCTAGGCACTTTGCCAAAAAAGGGTCATTTTTCACTGCAAAATTGAGGTGTGACCACGTTGCGCCTTGCGCCGTTTCCTGTTGCGGGCACCAGGCCGACCCGCACAAGTGAGGTACCATTTTTCTCGTAGGACTTTGGGGAACGCGGGGTGGGTGGAAATTTGGGGATCCACGCAGATTCCAGAACTTTCCATCACAGAAATGTGGGGAAAATGTGTTTTTTTTGTCAATTTTTTACGTTTGCAAGGGATTCTGGGTAACAGACCATGGTGGGAGGCACTCAAGTCACCCCATCCTGAATTCCACAGGGTGTCTAGTTTTCGAAAATATATAGGTTTGCTATGTTTCCCTAGGTGCCGGCAGGGCTAGGGTTCAAAAACTACAGCTAGTCACTTTGGCAAAAAAGGGTCATTTTTCACTGCAAAATTGAGGTGTGACCACGTTGCGTTTTGTGCCGTTTCCTGTCGCGGGCACTAGGCCGACCCACACAAGTGAGGTACCATTTTTCTTGTAGGACTTTGGGGAACGCAGGGTGGGTGGAAATTTGTGGATCCACGCAGATTCCAGAACTTTCCATCACAGAAATGTGGGGAAAATGTGTTTTTTTTGTCAATGTTTTAGGTTTGCAAGGGATTCTGGGTAACAGACCATGGTGGGAGGCACTCAAGTCACCCCATCCTGGATTCCCCTGGGTGTCTAGTTTTCGAAAATATATAGGTTTGCTAGGTTTCCCTAGGTGCCGGCAGGGCTAGGGTTCAAAAACTACAGCTAGTCACTTTGGCGAAAAAGGGTCATTTTTCACTGCAAAATTGAGGTGTGACCACGTTGCGTTTTGCGCCGTTTCTTGTTGCGGGCACTAGGCCGACCCGCACAAGTGAGGTACCATTTTTCTTGTAGGACTTTGGGGAACGCAGGGTGGGTGGAAATTTGTGGATCCACGCAGATTCCAGAACTTTCCATCACAGAAACGTGGGGAAAATGTGTTTTGTTTTGTCAATGTTTTAGGTTTGCAAGGGATTCTGGGTAACAGACCATGGTGGGAGGCACTTAAGTCACCCCATCCTGGATTCCCCTGGGTGTCTAGTTTTCAAAAATATATAGGTTTGCTAGGTTTCCCTAGGTGCCGGCAGGGCTAGGGTTCAAAAACTACAGTTAGTCACTTTGGCAAAAAAGGGTCATTTTTCACTGCAAAATTGAGGTGTGACCACGTTGCGTTTTGCGCCGTTTCTTGTCGCGGGCACTAGGCCGACCCGCACAAGTGAGGTACCATTTTTCTCGTAGGACTTTGGGGAACGCGGGGTGGGTGGAAATTTGTGGATCCACGCAGATTCCAGAACTTTCCATCACAGAAATGTGGGGAAAATGTGTTTTTTTTGTCAATTTTTTACGTTTGCAAGTGATTCTGGGTAACAGACCATGGAGGGAGGCACTCAAGTCACCCCATCCTGGATTCCCCTGGGTGTCTAGTTTTCAACAAATATATAGGTTTGCTAGGTTTCCCTAGGTGCCGGCAGGGCTAGGGTTCAAAAACTACAGCTAGTCACTTTAGCAAAAAAGGGTCATTTTTCACTGCAAAATTGAGGTGTGACCACGTTGCGTTTTGCGCCGTTTCCTGTCGCGGGCACTAGGCCGACCCGCACAAGTGAGGTACCATTTTTCTCGTAGGACTTTGGGGAACGCGGGGTGGGTGGAAATTTGTGGATCCACGCAGATTCCAGAACTTTTCATCACAGAAATGTGGGGAAAATTTGTTTTTTTTGACAATTTTTTACGTTTGCAAGGGATTCTGGGTAACAGACCATGGAGGGAGGCACTCAAGTCACCCCATCCTGAATTCCCCTGGGTGTCTAGTTTTCAACAAATATATAGGTTTGCTAGGTTTCCCTAGGTGCCGGCAGGGCTAATGTTCAAAAACTACAGCTAGTCACTTTGGCAAAAAAGGGTCATTTTTCACCGCAAAATTGAGGTGTGACCACGTTGCGTTTTGCGCCGTTTCCTGTCGCGGGCACTAGGCCGACCCGCACAAGTGAGGTACCATTTTTCTCGTAGGACTTTGGGGAACGCGGGGTGGGTGGAAATTTGTGGATCCACGCAGATTCCAGAACTTTTCATCACAGAAATGTGGGGAAAATTTGTTTTTTTTGACAATTTTTTACGTTTGCAAGGGATTCTGGGTAACAGACCATGGAGGGAGGCACTCAAGTCACCCCATCCTGAATTCCCCTGGGTGTCTAGTTTTCAACAAATATGTAGGTTTGCTAGGTTTCCCTAGGTGCCGGCAGGGCTAATGTTCAAAAACTACAGCTAGTCACTTTGGCGAAAAAGGGTCATTTTTCACTGCAAAATTGAGGTGTGACCACGTTGCGTTTTGCGCCGTTTCCTGTCGCGGGCACTAGGCCGACCCGCACAAGTGGGGTACCATTTTTCTCGTAGGACTTTGGGGAACGCGGGGTGGGTGGAAATTTGTGGATCCACGCAGATTCCAGAACTTTCCATCACAGAAATGTGGGGAAAATGTGTTTTTTTGTCAATTTTTTACGTTTGCAAGGGATTCTGGGTAACAGACCATGGAGAGAGGCACTCAAGTCACCCCATCCTGGATTCCCCTGGGTGTCTAGTTTTCAACAAATATATAGGTTTGCTAGGTTTCCCTAGGTGCCGGCAGGGCTAGGGTTCAAAAACTACAGCTAGTCACTTTGGCGAAAAAGGGTCATTTTTCACTGCAAAATTGAGGTGTGACCACGTTGCGTTTTGCACCGTTTCTTGTCGCGGGCACTAGGCCGACCCGCACAAGTGAGGTACCATTTTTCTCGTAGGACTTTGGGGAACGCGGGGTGGGTTTTAAATTTGTGGATCCACGCAGATTCCAGAACTTTCCATCACAGAAATGTGGGGAAAATGTGTTTTTTTTGTCAATTTTTTACGTTTGCAAGTGATTCTGGGTAACAGACCATGGAGGGAGGCACTCAAGTCACCCCATCCTGGATTCCCCTGGGTGTCTAGTTTTCAACAAATATATAGGTTTGCTAGGTTTCCCTAGGTGCCGGCAGGGCTAGGGTTCAAAAACTACAGCTAGTCACTTTGGCAAAAAAGGGTCATTTTTCACTGCAAAATTGAGGTGTGACCACGTTGCGTTTTGCGCCGTTTCCTGTCGCGGGCACTAGGCCGACCCGCACAAGTGAGGTACCATTTTTCTCGTAGGACTTTCGGGAACGCGGGGTGGGTGGAAATTTGTGGATCCACGCAGATTCCAGAACTTTTCATCACAGAAATGTGGGGCAAATTTGTTTTTTTTGACAATTTTTTACGTTTGCAAGGGATTCTGGGTAACAGACCATGGAGGGAGGCACTCAAGTCACCCCATCCTGAATTCCCCTGGGTGTCTAGTTTTCAACAAATATATAGGTTTGCTACGTTTCCCTAGGTGCCGGCAGGGCTAATGTTCAAAAACTACAGCTAGTCACTTTGGCAAAAAAGGGTCATTTTTCACTGCAAAATTGAGGTGTGACCACGTTGCGTTTTGCGCCGTTTCCTGTCGCGGGCACTAGGCCGACCCACACAAGTGAGGTACCATTTTTCTTGTAGGACTTTGGGGAACGCAGGGTGGGTGGAAATTTGTGGATCCACACAGATTCCAGAACTTTCCATCACAGAAATGTGGGGAAAATGTGTTTTTTTTGGTCAATGTTTTAGGTTTGCAAGGGATTCTGGGTAACAGACCATGGTGGGAGGCACTCAAGTCACCCCATCCTGGATTCCCCTGGGTGTCTAGTTTTCAAAAATATATAGGTTTGCTAGGTTTCCCAAGGTGCCGGCAGGGCTAGGGTTCAAAAACTACAGCTAGTCACTTTGGCAAAAAAGGGTCATTTTTCACTGCAAAATTGAGGTGTGACCACGTTGCTTTTTGCGCCGTTTCCTGTCGCGGGCACTAGGCCGACCCGCACAAGTGAGGTACCATTTTTCTCGTAGGACTTTCGGGAACGCGGGGTGGGTGGAAATTTGTGGATCCACGCAGATTCCAGAACTTTCCATCACAGAAATGTGGGGAAAATGTGTTTTTTTGTCAATTTTTTACGTTTGCAAGGGATTCTGGGTAACAGACCATGGAGAGAGGCACTCAAGTCACCCCATCCTGGATTCCCCTGGGTGTCTAGTTTTCAACAAATATATAGGTTTGCTAGGTTTCCCTAGGTGCCGGCAGGGCTAGGGTTCAAAATCTACAGCTAGTCACTTTGGCGAAAAAGGGTCATTTTTCACTGCAAAATTGAGGTGTGACCACGTTGCGTTTTGCACCGTTTCTTGTCGCGGGCACTAGGCCGACCCGCACAAGTGAGGTACCATTTTTCTCGTAGGACTTTGGGGAACGCGGGGTGGGTTTTAAATTTGTGGATCCACGCAGATTCCAGAACTTTCCATCACAGAAATGTAGGGAAAATGTGTTTTTTTTGTCAATTTTTTACGTTTGCAAGTGATTCTGGGTAACAGACCATGGAGGGAGGCACTCAAGTCACCCCATCCTGGATTCCCCTGGGTGTCTAGTTTTCAACAAATATATAGGTTTGCTAGGTTTCCCTAGGTGCCGGCAGGGCTAGGGTTCAAAAACTACAGCTAGTCACTTTGGCAAAAAAGGGTCATTTTTCACTGCAAAATTGAGGTGTGACCACGTTGCGTTTTGCGCCGTTTCCTGTCGCGGGCACTAGGCCGACCCGCACAAGTGAGGTACCATTTTTCTCGTAGGACTTTCGGGAACGCGGGGTGGGTGGAAATTTGTGGATCCACGCAGATTCCAGAACTTTTCATCACAGAAATGTGGGGCAAATTTGTTTTTTTTGACAATTTTTTACGTTTGCAAGGGATTCTGGGTAACAGACCATGGAGGGAGGCACTCAAGTCACCCCATCCTGAATTCCCCTGGGTGTCTAGTTTTCAACAAATATATAGGTTTGCTAGGTTTCCCTAGGTGCCGGCAGGGCTAATGTTCAAAAACTACAGCTAGTCACTTTGGCAAAAAAGGGTCATTTTTCACTGCAAAATTGAGGTGTGACCACGTTGCGTTTTGCGCCGTTTCCTGTCGCGGGCACTAGGCCGACCCGCACAAGTATGGTACCATTTTTCTTGTAGGACTTTGGGGAACGCAGGGTGGGTGGAAATTTGTGGATCCACGCAGATTCCAGAACTTTCCATCACAGAAATTTGGGGAAAATGTGTTTTTTTTTTGTCAATGTTTTAGGTTTGCAAGGGATTCTGGGTAACAGACCATGGTGGGAGGCACTCAAGTCACCCCATCCTGGATTCCCCTGGGTGTCTAGTTTTCAAAAATATATAGGTTTGCTAGGTTTCCCAAGGTGCCGGCAGGGCTAGGGTTCAAAAACTACAGCTAGTCACTTTGGCAAAAAAGGGTCATTTTTCACTGCAAAATTGAGGTGTGACCACGTTGCGTTTTGCGCCGTTTCCTGTCGCGGGCACTAGGCCGACCTGCACAAGTGAGGTACCATTTTTCTTGTAGGACTTTGGGGAACGCGGGGTGGGTGGAAATTTGTGGATCCACGCAGATTCCAGAACTTTCCATCACAGAAATGTGGGGAAAATGTGTTTTTTTTGTCAATTTTTTACGTTTGCAAGGGATTCTGGGTAACAGACCATGGAGGGAGGCACTCAAGTCACCCCATCCTGGATTCCCCTGGGTGTCTAGTTTTCAACAAATATATAGGTTTGCTAGGTTTCCCTAGGTGCCGGCAGGGCTAGGGTTCAAAAACTACAGCTAGTCACTTTGGCAAAAAAGGGTCATTTTTCACTGCAAAATTGAGGTGTGACCACGTTGCGTTTTGCGCCGTTTCTTGTCGCGGGCACTAGGCCGACCCGCACAAGTGAGGTACCATTTTTCTTGTAGGACTTTGGGGAACGCAGGGTGGGTGGAAATCTGTGGATCCACGCAGATTCCAGAACTTTCCATCACAGAAATGTGGGGAAAATGTGTTTTTTTATGTCAATGTTTTAGGTTTGCAAGGGATTCTGGGTAACAGACCATGGTGGGAGGCACTCAAGTCACCCCATCCTGGATTCCCCTGGGTGTCTAGTTTTCAAAAATATATAGGTTTGCTAGGTTTCCCTAGGTGCCGGCAGGGCTAGGGTTCAAAAACTACAGCTAGTCACTTTGGCAAAAAAGGGTCATTTTTCACTGCAAAATTGAGGTGTGACCACGTTGCGTTTTGCGCCGTTTCTTGTCGCGGGCACTAGGCCGACCCGCACAAGTGAGGTACCATTTTTCTCGTAGGACTTTGGGGAACGCGGGGTGGGTGGAAATTTGTGGATCCACGCAGATTCCAGAACTTTTCATCACAGAAATATGGGGAAAATTTGTTTTTTTTGACAATTTTTTACGTTTGCAAGGGATTCTGGGTAACAGACCATGGAGGGAGGCACTCAAGTCACCCCATCCTGAATTCCCCTGGGTGTCTAGTTTTCAACAAATATATAGGTTTGCTAGGTTTCCCTAGGTGCCGGCAGGGCTAATGTTCAAAAACTACAGCTAGTCACTTTGGCAAAAAAGGGTCATTTTTCACTGCAAAATTGAGGTGTGACCACGTTGCGTTTTGCGCCGTTTCCTGTCGTGGGCACTAGGCCGACCCGCACAAGTGAGGTACCATTTTTCTTGTAGGACTTTGGGGAACGCGGGGTGGGTGGAAATTTGTGGATCCACGCAGATTCCAGAACTTTTCATCACAGAAATGTGGGGAAAATTCGTTTTTTTTGACAATTTTTTACGTTTGCAAGGGATTCTGGGTAACAGACCATGGAGGGAGGCACTCAAGTCACCCCATCCTGAATTCCCCTGGGTGTCTAGTTTTCAACAAATATATAGGTTTGCTAGGTTTCCCTAGGTGCCGGCAGGGCTAATGTTCAAAAACTACAGCTAGTCACTTTGGCAAAAAAGGGTCATTTTTCACTGCAAAATTGAGGTGGGATCACGTTGCGTTTTGCGCCGTTTCCTGTCGCGGGCACTAGGCCGACCCGCACAAGTGAGGTACCATTTTTCTTGTAGGACTTTGGGGAACGCAGGGTGGGTGGAAATTTGTGGATCCACGCAGATTCCAGAACTTTCCATCACAGAAATGTGGGGAAAATGTGTTTTTTTTTGTCAATGTTTTAGGTTTGCAAGGGATTCTGGGTAACAGACCATGGTGGGAGGCACTCAAGTCACCCCATCCTGGATTCCCCTGGGTGTCTAGTTTTCAAAAATATATAGGTTTGCTAGGTTTCCCAAGGTGCCGGCAGGGCTAGGGTTCAAAAACTACAGCTAGTCACTTTGGCAAAAAAGGGTCATTTTTCACTGCAAAATTGAGGTGTGACCACGTTGCGTTTTGTGCCGTTTCCTGTCGCGGGCACTAGGCCGACCCACACAAGTGAGGTACCATTTTTCTTGTAGGACTTTGGGGAACGCAGGGTGGGTGGAAATTTGTGGATCCACGCAGATTCCAGAACTTTCCATCACAGAAATGTGGGGAAAATGTGTTTTTTTTGTCAATGTTTTAGGTTTGCAAGGGATTCTGGGTAACAGACCATGGTGGGAGGCACTCAAGTCACCCCATCCTGGATTCCCCTGGGTGTCTAGTTTTCGAAAATATATAGGTTTGCTAGGTTTCCCAAGGTGCCGGCAGGGCTAGGGTTCAAAAACTACAGCTAGTCACTTTGGCGAAAAAGGGTCATTTTTCACTGCAAAATTGAGGTGTGACCACGTTGCGTTTTGCGCCGTTTCTTGTTGCGGGCACTAGGCCGACCCGCACAAGTGAGGTACCATTTTTCTTGTAGGACTTTGGGGAACGCAGGGTGGGTGGAAATTTGTGGATCCACGCAGATTCCAGAACTTTCCATCACAGAAACGTGGGGAAAATGTGTTTTGTTTTGTCAATGTTTTAGGTTTGCAAGGGATTCTGGGTAACAGACCATGGTGGGAGGCACTTAAGTCACCCCATCCTGGATTCCCCTGGGTGTCTAGTTTTCAAAAATATATAGGTTTGCTAGGTTTCCCTAGGTGCCGGCAGGGCTAGGGTTCAAAAACTACAGTTAGTCACTTTGGCAAAAAAGGGTCATTTTTCACTGCAAAATTGAGGTGTGACCACGTTGCGTTTTGCGCCGTTTCTTGTCGCGGGCACTAGGCCGACCCGCACAAGTGAGGTACCATTTTTCTCGTAGGACTTTGGGGAACGCGGGGTGGGTGGAAATTTGTGGATCCACGCAGATTCCAGAACTTTCCATCACAGAAATGTGGGGAAAATGTGTTTTTTTTGTCAATTTTTTACGTTTGCAAGTGATTCTGGGTAACAGACCATGGAGGGAGGCACTCAAGTCACCCCATCCTGGATTCCCCTGGGTGTCTAGTTTTCAACAAATATATAGGTTTGCTAGGTTTCCCTAGGTGCCGGCAGGGCTAGGGTTCAAAAACTACAGCTAGTCACTTTAGCAAAAAAGGGTCATTTTTCACTGCAAAATTGAGGTGTGACCACGTTGCGTTTTGCGCCGTTTCCTGTCGCGGGCACTAGGCCGACCCGCACAAGTGAGGTACCATTTTTCTCGTAGGACTTTGGGGAACGCGGGGTGGGTGGAAATTTGTGGATCCACGCAGATTCCAGAACTTTTCATCACAGAAATGTGGGGAAAATTTGTTTTTTTTGACAATTTTTTACGTTTGCAAGGGATTCTGGGTAACAGACCATGGAGGGAGGCACTCAAGTCACCCCATCCTGAATTCCCCTGGGTGTCTAGTTTTCAACAAATATATAGGTTTGCTAGGTTTCCCTAGGTGCCGGCAGGGCTAATGTTCAAAAACTACAGCTAGTCACTTTGGCAAAAAAGGGTCATTTTTCACCGCAAAATTGAGGTGTGACCACGTTGCGTTTTGCGCCGTTTCCTGTCGCGGGCACTAGGCCGACCCGCACAAGTGAGGTACCATTTTTCTCGTAGGACTTTGGGGAACGCGGGGTGGGTGGAAATTTGTGGATCCACGCAGATTCCAGAACTTTTCATCACAGAAATGTGGGGAAAATTTGTTTTTTTTGACAATTTTTTACGTTTGCAAGGGATTCTGGGTAACAGACCATGGAGGGAGGCACTCAAGTCACCCCATCCTGAATTCCCCTGGGTGTCTAGTTTTCAACAAATATGTAGGTTTGCTAGGTTTCCCTAGGTGCCGGCAGGGCTAATGTTCAAAAACTACAGCTAGTCACTTTGGCGAAAAAGGGTCATTTTTCACTGCAAAATTGAGGTGTGACCACGTTGCGTTTTGCGCCGTTTCCTGTCGCGGGCACTAGGCCGACCCGCACAAGTGGGGTACCATTTTTCTCGTAGGACTTTGGGGAACGCGGGGTGGGTGGAAATTTGTGGATCCACGCAGATTCCAGAACTTTCCATCACAGAAATGTGGGGAAAATGTGTTTTTTTGTCAATTTTTTACGTTTGCAAGGGATTCTGGGTAACAGACCATGGAGAGAGGCACTCAAGTCACCCCATCCTGGATTCCCCTGGGTGTCTAGTTTTCAACAAATATATAGGTTTGCTAGGTTTCCCTAGGTGCCGGCAGGGCTAGGGTTCAAAAACTACAGCTAGTCACTTTGGCGAAAAAGGGTCATTTTTCACTGCAAAATTGAGGTGTGACCACGTTGCGTTTTGCACCGTTTCTTGTCGCGGGCACTAGGCCGACCCGCACAAGTGAGGTACCATTTTTCTCGTAGGACTTTGGGGAACGCGGGGTGGGTTTTAAATTTGTGGATCCACGCAGATTCCAGAACTTTCCATCACAGAAATGTGGGGAAAATGTGTTTTTTTTGTCAATTTTTTACGTTTGCAAGTGATTCTGGGTAACAGACCATGGAGGGAGGCACTCAAGTCACCCCATCCTGGATTCCCCTGGGTGTCTAGTTTTCAACAAATATATAGGTTTGCTAGGTTTCCCTAGGTGCCGGCAGGGCTAGGGTTCAAAAACTACAGCTAGTCACTTTGGCAAAAAAGGGTCATTTTTCACTGCAAAATTGAGGTGTGACCACGTTGCGTTTTGCGCCGTTTCCTGTCGCGGGCACTAGGCCGACCCGCACAAGTGAGGTACCATTTTTCTCGTAGGACTTTCGGGAACGCGGGGTGGGTGGAAATTTGTGGATCCACGCAGATTCCAGAACTTTTCATCACAGAAATGTGGGGCAAATTTGTTTTTTTTGACAATTTTTTACGTTTGCAAGGGATTCTGGGTAACAGACCATGGAGGGAGGCACTCAAGTCACCCCATCCTGAATTCCCCTGGGTGTCTAGTTTTCAACAAATATATAGGTTTGCTACGTTTCCCTAGGTGCCGGCAGGGCTAATGTTCAAAAACTACAGCTAGTCACTTTGGCAAAAAAGGGTCATTTTTCACTGCAAAATTGAGGTGTGACCACGTTGCGTTTTGCGCCGTTTCCTGTCGCGGGCACTAGGCCGACCCACACAAGTGAGGTACCATTTTTCTTGTAGGACTTTGGGGAACGCAGGGTGGGTGGAAATTTGTGGATCCACACAGATTCCAGAACTTTCCATCACAGAAATGTGGGGAAAATGTGTTTTTTTTGGTCAATGTTTTAGGTTTGCAAGGGATTCTGGGTAACAGACCATGGTGGGAGGCACTCAAGTCACCCCATCCTGGATTCCCCTGGGTGTCTAGTTTTCAAAAATATATAGGTTTGCTAGGTTTCCCAAGGTGCCGGCAGGGCTAGGGTTCAAAAACTACAGCTAGTCACTTTGGCAAAAAAGGGTCATTTTTCACTGCAAAATTGAGGTGTGACCACGTTGCTTTTTGCGCCGTTTCCTGTCGCGGGCACTAGGCCGACCCGCACAAGTGAGGTACCATTTTTCTCGTAGGACTTTCGGGAACGCGGGGTGGGTGGAAATTTGTGGATCCACGCAGATTCCAGAACTTTCCATCACAGAAATGTGGGGAAAATGTGTTTTTTTGTCAATTTTTTACGTTTGCAAGGGATTCTGGGTAACAGACCATGGAGAGAGGCACTCAAGTCACCCCATCCTGGATTCCCCTGGGTGTCTAGTTTTCAACAAATATATAGGTTTGCTAGGTTTCCCTAGGTGCCGGCAGGGCTAGGGTTCAAAATCTACAGCTAGTCACTTTGGCGAAAAAGGGTCATTTTTCACTGCAAAATTGAGGTGTGACCACGTTGCGTTTTGCACCGTTTCTTGTCGCGGGCACTAGGCCGACCCGCACAAGTGAGGTACCATTTTTCTCGTAGGACTTTGGGGAACGCGGGGTGGGTTTTAAATTTGTGGATCCACGCAGATTCCAGAACTTTCCATCACAGAAATGTGGGGAAAATGTGTTTTTTTTGTCAATTTTTTACGTTTGCAAGTGATTCTGGGTAACAGACCATGGAGGGAGGCACTCAAGTCACCCCATCCTGGATTCCCCTGGGTGTCTAGTTTTCAACAAATATATAGGTTTGCTAGGTTTCCCTAGGTGCCGGCAGGGCTAGGGTTCAAAAACTACAGCTAGTCACTTTGGCAAAAAAGGGTCATTTTTCACTGCAAAATTGAGGTGTGACCACGTTGCGTTTTGCGCCGTTTCCTGTCGCGGGCACTAGGCCGACCCGCACAAGTGAGGTACCATTTTTCTCGTAGGACTTTCGGGAACGCGGGGTGGGTGGAAATTTGTGGATCCACGCAGATTCCAGAACTTTTCATCACAGAAATGTGGGGCAAATTTGTTTTTTTTGACAATTTTTTACGTTTGCAAGGGATTCTGGGTAACAGACCATGGAGGGAGGCACTCAAGTCACCCCATCCTGAATTCCCCTGGGTGTCTAGTTTTCAACAAATATATAGGTTTGCTAGGTTTCCCTAGGTGCCGGCAGGGCTAATGTTCAAAAACTACAGCTAGTCACTTTGGCAAAAAAGGGTCATTTTTCACTGCAAAATTGAGGTGTGACCACGTTGCGTTTTGCGCCGTTTCCTGTCGCGGGCACTAGGCCGACCCGCACAAGTATGGTACCATTTTTCTTGTAGGACTTTGGGGAACGCAGGGTGGGTGGAAATTTGTGGATCCACGCAGATTCCAGAACTTTCCATCACAGAAATTTGGGGAAAATGTGTTTTTTTTTTGTCAATGTTTTAGGTTTGCAAGGGATTCTGGGTAACAGACCATGGTGGGAGGCACTCAAGTCACCCCATCCTGGATTCCCCTGGGTGTCTAGTTTTCAAAAATATATAGGTTTGCTAGGTTTCCCAAGGTGCCGGCAGGGCTAGGGTTCAAAAACTACAGCTAGTCACTTTGGCAAAAAAGGGTCATTTTTCACTGCAAAATTGAGGTGTGACCACGTTGCGTTTTGCGCCGTTTCCTGTCGCGGGCACTAGGCCGACCTGCACAAGTGAGGTACCATTTTTCTTGTAGGACTTTGGGGAACGCGGGGTGGGTGGAAATTTGTGGATCCACGCAGATTCCAGAACTTTCCATCACAGAAATGTGGGGAAAATGTGTTTTTTTTGTCAATTTTTTACGTTTGCAAGGGATTCTGGGTAACAGACCATGGAGGGAGGCACTCAAGTCACCCCATCCTGGATTCCCCTGGGTGTCTAGTTTTCAACAAATATATAGGTTTGCTAGGTTTCCCTAGGTGCCGGCAGGGCTAGGGTTCAAAAACTACAGCTAGTCACTTTGGCAAAAAAGGGTCATTTTTCACTGCAAAATTGAGGTGTGACCACGTTGCGTTTTGCGCCGTTTCTTGTCGCGGGCACTAGGCCGACCCGCACAAGTGAGGTACCATTTTTCTTGTAGGACTTTGGGGAACGCAGGGTGGGTGGAAATCTGTGGATCCACGCAGATTCCAGAACTTTCCATCACAGAAATGTGGGGAAAATGTGTTTTTTTATGTCAATGTTTTAGGTTTGCAAGGGATTCTGGGTAACAGACCATGGTGGGAGGCACTCAAGTCACCCCATCCTGGATTCCCCTGGGTGTCTAGTTTTCAAAAATATATAGGTTTGCTAGGTTTCCCTAGGTGCCGGCAGGGCTAGGGTTCAAAAACTACAGCTAGTCACTTTGGCAAAAAAGGGTCATTTTTCACTGCAAAATTGAGGTGTGACCACGTTGCGTTTTGCGCCGTTTCTTGTCGCGGGCACTAGGCCGACCCGCACAAGTGAGGTACCATTTTTCTCGTAGGACTTTGGGGAACGCGGGGTGGGTGGAAATTTGTGGATCCACGCAGATTCCAGAACTTTTCATCACAGAAATATGGGGAAAATTTGTTTTTTTTGACAATTTTTTACGTTTGCAAGGGATTCTGGGTAACAGACCATGGAGGGAGGCACTCAAGTCACCCCATCCTGAATTCCCCTGGGTGTCTAGTTTTCAACAAATATATAGGTTTGCTAGGTTTCCCTAGGTGCCGGCAGGGCTAATGTTCAAAAACTACAGCTAGTCACTTTGGCAAAAAAGGGTCATTTTTCACTGCAAAATTGAGGTGTGACCACGTTGCGTTTTGCGCCGTTTCCTGTCGTGGGCACTAGGCCGACCCGCACAAGTGAGGTACCATTTTTCTTGTAGGACTTTGGGGAACGCGGGGTGGGTGGAAATTTGTGGATCCACGCAGATTCCAGAACTTTTCATCACAGAAATGTGGGGAAAATTCGTTTTTTTTGACAATTTTTTACGTTTGCAAGGGATTCTGGGTAACAGACCATGGAGGGAGGCACTCAAGTCACCCCATCCTGAATTCCCCTGGGTGTCTAGTTTTCAACAAATATATAGGTTTGCTAGGTTTCCCTAGGTGCCGGCAGGGCTAATGTTCAAAAACTACAGCTAGTCACTTTGGCAAAAAAGGGTCATTTTTCACTGCAAAATTGAGGTGGGATCACGTTGCGTTTTGCGCCGTTTCCTGTCGCGGGCACTAGGCCGACCCGCACAAGTGAGGTACCATTTTTCTTGTAGGACTTTGGGGAACGCAGGGTGGGTGGAAATTTGTGGATCCACGCAGATTCCAGAACTTTCCATCACAGAAATGTGGGGAAAATGTGTTTTTTTTTGTCAATGTTTTAGGTTTGCAAGGGATTCTGGGTAACAGACCATGGTGGGAGGCACTCAAGTCACCCCATCCTGGATTCCCCTGGGTGTCTAGTTTTCAAAAATATATAGGTTTGCTAGGTTTCCCAAGGTGCCGGCAGGGCTAGGGTTCAAAAACTACAGCTAGTCACTTTGGCAAAAAAGGGTCATTTTTCACTGCAAAATTGAGGTGTGACCACGTTGCGTTTTGCGCCGTTTCCTGTCGCGGGCACTAGGCCGACCCGCACAAGTGAGGTACCATTTTTCTCGTAGGACTTTGGGGAACGCGGGGTGGGTGGAAATTTGTGGATCCACGCAGATTCCAGAACTTTCCATCACAGAAATATGGGAAAAATGCGTTTTTTTGGCCAATTTTTTACGTTTGCAAGGGATTCTGGGTAACAGACCATGGAGGGAGGCACTCAAGTCACCCCATCCTGGATTCCCCTGGGTGTCTAGTTTTCAACAAATATATAGGTTTGCTAGGTTTCCCTAGGTGCCGGCAGGGCTAGGGTTCAAAAACTACAGCTAGTCACTTTGGCGAAAAAGGGTCATTTTTCACTGCAAAATTGAGGTGTGACCACGTTGCGTTTTGCGCCGTTTCTTGTCGCGGGCACTAGGCCGACCCGCACAAGTGAGGTACCATTTTTCTCGTAGGACTTTGGGGAACGCGGGTGGGTGTAAATTTGTGGATCCACGCAGATTCCAGAACTTTCCATCACAGAAATGTGGGGAAAATGTGTTTTTTTTGTCAATTTTTTACGTTTGCAAGTGATTCTGGGTAACAGACCATGGAGGGAGGCACTCAAGTCACCCCATCCTGGATTCCCCTGGGTGTCTAGTTTTCAACAAATATATAGGTTTGCTAGGTTTCCCTAGGTGCTGGCAGGGCTAGGGTTCAAAAACTACAGCTAGTCACTTTGGCAAAAAAGGGTCATTTTTCACTGCAAAATTGAGGTGTGACCACGTTGCGTTTTGCGCCGTTTCCTGTCGCGGGCACTAGGCCGACCCGCACAAGTGAGGTACCATTTTTCTCGTAGGACTTTCGGGAACGCGGGGTGGGTGGAAATTTGTGGATCCACGCAGATTCCAGAACTTTTCATCACAGAAATGTGGGGCAAATTTGTTTTTTTTGACAATTTTTTACATTTGCAAGGGATTCTGGGTAACAGACCATGGAGGGAGGCACTCAAGTCACCCCATCCTGAATTCCCCTGGGTGTCTAGTTTTCAACAAATATATAGGTTTGCTAGGTTTCCCTAGGTGCCGGCAGGGCTAGGGTTCAAAAACTACAGCTAGTCACTTTGGCAAAAAAGGGTCATTTTTCACTGCAAAATTGAGGTGTGACCACGTTGCGTTTTGCGCCGTTTCCTGTCGCGGGCACTAGGCCGACCCGCACAAGTGAGGTACCATTTTTCTCGTAGGACTTTGGGGAACGCGGGGTGGGTGGAAATTTGTGGATCCACGCAGATTCCAGAACTTTTCATCACAGAAATGTGGGGAAAATTTGTTTTTTTTGACAATTTTTTACGTTTGCAAGGGATTCTGGGTAACAGACCATGGAGGGAGGCACTCAAGTCACCCCATCCTGAATTCCCCTGGGTGTCTAGTTTTCAACAAATATATAGGTTTGCTAGGTTTCCCTAGGTGCCGGCAGGGCTAATGTTCAAAAACTACAGCTAGTCACTTTGGCAAAAAAGGGTCATTTTTCACTGCAAAATTGAGGTGTGACCACGTTGCGTTTTGCGCCGTTTCCTGTCGCGGGCACTAGGCCGACCCGCACAAGTGAGGTACCATTTTTCTCGTAGGACTTTGGGGAACGCGGGGTGGGTGGAAATTTGTGGATCCACGCAGATTCCAGAACTTTCCATCACAGAAATGTGGGGAAAATGTGTTTTTTTGTCAATTTTTTACGTTTGCAAGGGATTCTGGGTAACAGACCATGGAGGGAGGCACTCAAGTCACCCCATCCTGGATTCCCCTGGGTGTCTAGTTTTCAACAAATATATAGGTTTGCTAGGTTTCCCTAGGTGCCGGCAGGGCTAGGGTTCAAAAACTACAGCTAGTCACTTTGGCGAAAAAGGGTCATTTTTCACTGCAAAATTGAGGTGTGACCACGTTGCGTTTTGCACCGTTTCTTGTCGCGGGCACTAGGCCGACCCGCACAAGTGAGGTACCATTTTTCTCGTAGGACTTTGGGGAAAGCGGGGTGGGTGTAAATTTGTGGATCCACGCAGATTCCAGAACTTTCCATCACAGAAATGTGGGGAAAATGTGTTTTTTTTGTCAATTTTTTACGTTTGCAAGTGATTCTGGGTAACAGACCATGGAGGGAGGCACTCAAGTCACCCCATCCTGGATTCCCCTGGGTGTCTAGTTTTCAACAAATATATAGGTTTGCTAGGTTTCCCTAGGTGCCGGCAGGGCTAGGGTTCAAAAACTACAGCTAGTCACTTTGGCAAAAATGGGTCATTTTTCACTGCAAAATTGAGGTGTGACCACGTTGCGTTTTGCGCCGTTTCCTGTCGCGGGCACTAGGCCGACCCGCACAAGTGAGGTACCATTTTTCTCGTAGGAATTGGGGAACGCGGGGTGGGTGGAAATTTGTGGATCCACGCAGATTCCAGAACTTTTCATCACAGAAATGTGGGGAAAATTTGTTTTTTTTGACAATTTTTTACGTTTGCAAGGGATTCTGGGTAACAGACCATGGAGGGAGGCACTCAAGTCACCCCATCCTGAATTCCCCTGGGTGTCTAGTTTTCAACAAATATATAGGTTTGCTAGGTTTCCCTAGGTGCCGGCAGGGCTAATGTTCAAAAACTACAGCTAGTCACTTTGGCAAAAAAGGGTCATTTTTCACTGCAAAATTGAGGTGTGACCACGTTGCGTTTTGCGCCGTTTCCTGTCGCGGGCACTAGGCCGACCCGCACAAGTGAGGTACTATTTTTCTCGTAGGACTTTGGGGAACGCGGGGTGGGTGGAAATTTGTGGATCCACGCAGATTCCAGAACTTTCCATCACAGAAATGTGGGGAAAATGTGTTTTTTTGTCAATTTTTTACGTTTGCAAGGGATTCTGGGTAACAGACCATGGAGGGAGGCACTCAAGTCACCCCATCCTGGATTCCCCTGGGTGTCTAGTTTTCAACAAATATATAGGTTTGCTAGGTTTCCCTAGGTGCCGGCAGGGCTAGGGTTCAAAAACTACAGCTAGTCACTTTGGCGAAAAAGGGTCATTTTTCACTGCAAAATTGAGGTGTGACCACGTTGCGTTTTGCACCGTTTCTTGTCGCGGGCACTAGGCCGACCCGCACAAGTGAGGTACCATTTTTCTCATAGGACTTTGGGGAAAGCGGGGTGGGTGTAAATTTGTGGATCCACGCAGATTCCAGAACTTTTCATCACAGAAATGTGGGGAAAATTTGTTTTTTTTGACAATTTTTTAGGTTTGCAAGGGATTCTGGGTAACAGACCATGGAGGGAGGCACTCAAGTCACCCCATCCTGAATTCCCCTGGGTGTCTAGTTTTCAACAAATATATAGGTTTGCTAGGTTTCCCTAGGTGCCGGCAGGGCTAATGTTCAAAAACTACAGCTAGTCACTTTGGCAAAAAAGGGTCATTTTTCACCGCAAAATTGAGGTGTGACCACGTTGCGTTTTGCGCCGTTTCCTGTCGCGGGCACTAGGCCGACCCGCACAAGTGAGGTACCATTTTTCTCGTAGGACTTTGGGGAACGCGGGGTGGGTGGAAATTTGTGGATCCACGCAGATTCCAGAACTTTTCATCACAGAAATGTGGGGAAAATTTGTTTTTTTTGACAATTTTTTACGTTTGCAAGGGATTCTGGGTAACAGACCATGGAGGGAGGCACTCAAGTCACCCCATCCTGAATTCCCCTGGGTGTCTAGTTTTCAACAAATATGTAGGTTTGCTAGGTTTCCCTAGGTGCCGGCAGGGCTAATGTTCAAAAACTACAGCTAGTCACTTTGGCAAAAAAGGGTCATTTTTCACTGCAAAATTGAGGTGTGACCACGTTGCGTTTTGCGCCGTTTCCTGTCGCGGGCACTAGGCCGACCCGCACAAGTGAGGTACCATTTTTCTTGTAGGACTTTGGGGAACGCGGGGTGGGTGGAAATTTGTGGATCCACGCAGATTCCAGAACTTTCCATTACAGAAATGTGGGGAAAATGTGTTTTTTTGTCAATTTTTTACGTTTGCAAGGGATTCTGGGTAACAGACCATGGAGGGAGGCACTCAAGTCACCCCATCCTGGATTCCCCTGGGTGTCTAGTTTTCAACAAATATATAGGTTTGCTAGGTTTCCCTAGGTGCCGGCAGGGCTAGGGTTCAAAAACTACAGCTAGTCACTTTGGCGAAAAAGGGTCATTTTTCACTGCAAAATTGAGGTGTGACCACGTTGCGTTTTGCACCGTTTCTTGTCGCGGGCACTAGGCCGACCCGCACAAGTGAGGTACCATTTTTCTCGTAGGACTTTGGGGAACGCGGGGTGGGTGTAAATTTGTGGATCCACGCAGATTCCAGAACTTTCCATCACAGAAATGTGGGGAAAATGTGTTTTTTTTGTCAATTTTTTACGTTTGCAAGTGATTCTGGGTAACAGACCATGGAGGGAGGCACTCAAGTCACCCCATCCTGGATTCCCCTGGGTGTCTAGTTTTCAACAAATATATAGGTTTGCTAGGTTTCCCTAGGTGCCGGCAGGGCTAGGGTTCAAAAACTACAGCTAGTCACTTTGGCAAAAAAGGGTCATTTTTCACTGCAAAATTGAGGTGTGACCACGTTGCGTTTTGCGCCGTTTCCTGTCGCGGGCACTAGGCCGACCCGCACAAGTGAGGTACCATTTTTCTCGTAGGACTTTCGGGAACGCGGGGTGGGTGGAAATTTGTGGATCCACGCAGATTCCAGAACTTTTCATCACAGAAATGTGGGGCAAATTTGTTTTTTTTGACAATTTTTTACGTTTGCAAGGGATTCTGGGTAACAGACCATGGAGGGAGGCACTCGTCACCCCATCCTGAATTCCCCTGGGTGTCTAGTTTTCAACAAATATATAGGTTTGCTAGGTTTCCCTAGGTGCCGGCAGGGCTAATGTTCAAAAACTACAGCTAGTCACTTTGGCAAAAAAGGGTCATTTTTCACTGCAAAATTGAGGTGTGACCACGTTGCGTTTTGCGCCGTTTCCTGTCGCGGGCACTAGGCCGACCCACACAAGTGAGGTACCATTTTTCTTGTAGGACTTTGGGGAACGCAGGGTGGGTGGAAATTTGTGGATCCACGCAGATTCCAGAACTTTCCATCACAGAAATGTGGGGAAAATGTGTTTTTTTTTGTCATTGTTTTAGGTTTGCAAGGGATTCTAGGTAACAGACCATGGTGGGAGGCACTCAAGTCACCCCATCCTGGATTCCCCTGGGTGTCTAGTTTTCGAAAATATATAGGTTTGCTAGGTTTCCCTAGGTGCCGGCAGGGCTAGGGTTCAAAAACTACAGCTAGTCACTTTGGCGAAAAAGGGTCATTTTTCACTGCAAAATTGAGGTGTGACCACGTTGCGTTTTGCGCCGTTTCTTGTTGCGGGCACTAGGCCGACCCGCACAAGTGAGGTACCATTTTTCTTGTAGGACTTTGGGGAACGCAGGGTGGGTGGAAATTTGTGGATCCACGCAGATTCCAGAACTTTCCATCACAGAAACGTGGGGAAAATGTGTTTTGTTTTGTCAATGTTTTAGGTTTGCAAGGGATTCTGGGTAACAGACCATGGTGGGAGGCACTTAAGTCACCCCATCCTGGATTCCCCTGGGTGTCTAGTTTTCAAAAATATATAGGTTTGCTAGGTTTCCCTAGGTGCCGGCAGGGCTAGGGTTCAAAAACTACAGTTAGTCACTTTGGCAAAAAAGGGTCATTTTTCACTGCAAAATTGAGGTGTGACCACGTTGCGTTTTGCGCCGTTTCTTGTCGCGGGCACTAGGCCGACCCGCACAAGTGAGGTACCATTTTTCTCGTAGGACTTTGGGGAACGCGGGGTGGGTGGAAATTTGTGGATCCACGCAGATTCCAGAACTTTCCATCACAGAAATGTGGGGAAAATGTGTTTTTTTTGTCAATTTTTTACGTTTGCAAGTGATTCTGGGTAACAGACCATGGAGGGAGGCACTCAAGTCACCCCATCCTGGATTCCCCTGGGTGTCTAGTTTTCAACAAATATATAGGTTTGCTAGGTTTCCCTAGGTGCCGGCAGGGCTAGGGTTCAAAAACTACAGCTAGTCACTTTAGCAAAAAAGGGTCATTTTTCACTGCAAAATTGAGGTGTGACCACGTTGCGTTTTGCGCCGTTTCCTGTCGCGGGCACTAGGCCGACCCGCACAAGTGAGGTACCATTTTTCTCGTAGGACTTTGGGGAACGCGGGGTGGGTGGAAATTTGTGGATCCACGCAGATTCCAGAACTTTTCATCACAGAAATGTGGGGAAAATTTGTTTTTTTTGACAATTTTTTACGTTTGCAAGGGATTCTGGGTAACAGACCATGGAGGGAGGCACTCAAGTCACCCCATCCTGAATTCCCCTGGGTGTCTAGTTTTCAACAAATATATAGGTTTGCTAGGTTTCCCTAGGTGCCGGCAGGGCTAATGTTCAAAAACTACAGCTAGTCACTTTGGCAAAAAAGGGTCATTTTTCACCGCAAAATTGAGGTGTGACCACGTTGCGTTTTGCGCCGTTTCCTGTCGCGGGCACTAGGCCGACCCGCACAAGTGAGGTACCATTTTTCTCGTAGGACTTTGGGGAACGCGGGGTGGGTGGAAATTTGTGGATCCACGCAGATTCCAGAACTTTTCATCACAGAAATGTGGGGAAAATTTGTTTTTTTTGACAATTTTTTACGTTTGCAAGGGATTCTGGGTAACAGACCATGGAGGGAGGCACTCAAGTCACCCCATCCTGAATTCCCCTGGGTGTCTAGTTTTCAACAAATATGTAGGTTTGCTAGGTTTCCCTAGGTGCCGGCAGGGCTAATGTTCAAAAACTACAGCTAGTCACTTTGGCGAAAAAGGGTCATTTTTCACTGCAAAATTGAGGTGTGACCACGTTGCGTTTTGCGCCGTTTCCTGTCGCGGGCACTAGGCCGACCCGCACAAGTGGGGTACCATTTTTCTCGTAGGACTTTGGGGAACGCGGGGTGGGTGGAAATTTGTGGATCCACGCAGATTCCAGAACTTTCCATCACAGAAATGTGGGGAAAATGTGTTTTTTTGTCAATTTTTTACGTTTGCAAGGGATTCTGGGTAACAGACCATGGAGAGAGGCACTCAAGTCACCCCATCCTGGATTCCCCTGGGTGTCTAGTTTTCAACAAATATATAGGTTTGCTAGGTTTCCCTAGGTGCCGGCAGGGCTAGGGTTCAAAAACTACAGTTAGTCACTTTGGCAAAAAAGGGTCATTTTTCACTGCAAAATTGAGGTGTGACCACGTTGCGTTTTGCGCCGTTTCTTGTCGCGGGCACTAGGCCGACCCGCACAAGTGAGGTACCATTTTTCTCGTAGGACTTTGGGGAACGCGGGGTGGGTGGAAATTTGTGGATCCACGCAGATTCCAGAACTTTCCATCACAGAAATGTGGGGAAAATGTGTTTTTTTTGTCAATTTTTTACGTTTGCAAGTGATTCTGGGTAACAGACCATGGAGGGAGGCACTCAAGTCACCCCATCCTGGATTCCCCTGGGTGTCTAGTTTTCAACAAATATATAGGTTTGCTAGGTTTCCCTAGGTGCCGGCAGGGCTAGGGTTCAAAAACTACAGCTAGTCACTTTAGCAAAATAGGGTCATTTTTCACTGCAAAATTGAGGTGTGACCACGTTGCGTTTTGCGCCGTTTCCTGTCGCGGGCACTAGGCCGACCCGCACAAGTGAGGTACCATTTTTCTCGTAGGACTTTGGGGAACGCGGGGTGGGTGGAAATTTGTGGATCCACGCAGATTCCAGAACTTTTCATCACAGAAATGTGGGGAAAATTTGTTTTTTTTGACAATTTTTTACGTTTGCAAGGGATTCTGGGTAACAGACCATGGAGGGAGGCACTCAAGTCACCCCATCCTGAATTCCCCTGGGTGTCTAGTTTTCAACAAATATATAGGTTTGCTAGGTTTCCCTAGGTGCCGGCAGGGCTAATGTTCAAAAACTACAGCTAGTCACTTTGGCAAAAAAGGGTAATTTTTCACCGCAAAATTGAGGTGTGACCATGTTGCGTTTTGCGCCGTTTCCTGTCGCGGGCACTAGGCCGACCCGCACAAGTGAGGTACCATTTTTCTCGTAGGACTTTGGGGAACGCGGGGTGGGTGGAAATTTGTGGATCCACGCAGATTCCAGAACTTTTCATCACAGAAATGTGGGGAAAATTTGTTTTTTTTGACAATTTTTTACGTTTGCAAGGGATTCTGGGTAACAGACCATGGAGGGAGGCACTCAAGTCACCCCATCCTGAATTCCCCTGGGTGTCTAGTTTTCAACAAATATGTAGGTTTGCTAGGTTTCCCTAGGTGCCGGCAGGGCTAATGTTCAAAAACTACAGCTAGTCACTTTGGCGAAAAAGGGTCATTTTTCACTGCAAAATTGAGGTGTGACCACGTTGCGTTTTGCGCCGTTTCCTGTCGCGGGCACTAGGCCGACCCGCACAAGTGGGGTACCATTTTTCTCGTAGGACTTTGGGGAACGCGGGGTGGGTGGAAATTTGTGGATCCACGCAGATTCCAGAACTTTCCATCACAGAAATGTGGGGAAAATGTGTTTTTTTGTCAATTTTTTACGTTTGCAAGGGATTCTGGGTAACAGACCATGGAGAGAGGCACTCAAGTCACCCCATCCTGGATTCCCCTGGGTGTCTAGTTTTCAACAAATATATAGGTTTGCTAGGTTTCCCTAGGTGCCGGCAGGGCTAGGGTTCAAAAACTACAGCTAGTCACTTTGGCGAAAAAGGGTCATTTTTCACTGCAAAATTGAGGTGTGACCACGTTGCGTTTTGCACCGTTTCTTGTCGCGGGCACTAGGCCGACCCGCACAAGTGAGGTACCATTTTTCTCGTAGGACTTTGGGGAACGCGGGGTGGGTTTTAAATTTGTGGATCCACGCAGATTCCAGAACTTTCCATCACAGAAATGTGGGGAAAATGTGTTTTTTTTGTCAATTTTTTACGTTTGCAAGTGATTCTGGGTAACAGACCATGGAGGGAGGCACTCAAGTCACCCCATCCTGGATTCCCCTGGGTGTCTAGTTTTCAACAAATATATAGGTTTGCTAGGTTTCCCTAGGTGCCGGCAGGGCTAGGGTTCAAAAACTACAGCTAGTCACTTTGGCAAAAAAGGGTCATTTTTCACTGCAAAATTGAGGTGTGACCACGTTGCGTTTTGCGCCGTTTCCTGTCGCGGGCACTAGGCCGACCCGCACAAGTGAGGTACCATTTTTCTCGTAGGACTTTCGGGAACGCGGGGTGGGTGGAAATTTGTGGATCCACGCAGATTCCAGAACTTTTCATCACAGAAATGTGGGGCAAATTTGTTTTTTTTGACAATTTTTTACGTTTGCAAGGGATTCTGGGTAACAGACCATGGAGGGAGGCACTCAAGTCACCCCATCCTGAATTCCCCTGGGTGTCTAGTTTTCAACAAATATATAGGTTTGCTACGTTTCCCTAGGTGCCGGCAGGGCTAATGTTCAAAAACTACAGCTAGTCACTTTGGCAAAAAAGGGTCATTTTTCACTGCAAAATTGAGGTGTGACCACGTTGCGTTTTGCGCCGTTTCCTGTCGCGGGCACTAGGCCGACCCACACAAGTGAGGTACCATTTTTCTTGTAGGACTTTGGGGAACGCAGGGTGGGTGGAAATTTGTGGATCCACACAGATTCCAGAACTTTCCATCACAGAAATGTGGGGAAAATGTGTTTTTTTTGGTCAATGTTTTAGGTTTGCAAGGGATTCTGGGTAACAGACCATGGTGGGAGGCACTCAAGTCACCCCATCCTGGATTCCCCTGGGTGTCTAGTTTTCAAAAATATATAGGTTTGCTAGGTTTCCCAAGGTGCCGGCAGGGCTAGGGTTCAAAAACTACAGCTAGTCACTTTGGCAAAAAAGGGTCATTTTTCACTGCAAAATTGAGGTGTGACCACGTTGCTTTTTGCGCCGTTTCCTGTCGCGGGCACTAGGCCGACCCGCACAAGTGAGGTACCATTTTTCTCGTAGGACTTTCGGGAACGCGGGGTGGGTGGAAATTTGTGGATCCACGCAGATTCCAGAACTTTCCATCACAGAAATGTGGGGAAAATGTGTTTTTTTGTCAATTTTTTACGTTTGCAAGGGATTCTGGGTAACAGACCATGGAGAGAGGCACTCAAGTCACCCCATCCTGGATTCCCCTGGGTGTCTAGTTTTCAACAAATATATAGGTTTGCTAGGTTTCCCTAGGTGCCGGCAGGGCTAGGGTTCAAAATCTACAGCTAGTCACTTTGGCGAAAAAGGGTCATTTTTCACTGCAAAATTGAGGTGTGACCACGTTGCGTTTTGCACCGTTTCTTGTCGCGGGCACTAGGCCGACCCGCACAAGTGAGGTACCATTTTTCTCGTAGGACTTTGGGGAACGCGGGGTGGGTTTTAAATTTGTGGATCCACGCAGATTCCAGAACTTTCCATCACAGAAATGTGGGGAAAATGTGTTTTTTTTGTCAATTTTTTACGTTTGCAAGTGATTCTGGGTAACAGACCATGGAGGGAGGCACTCAAGTCACCCCATCCTGGATTCCCCTGGGTGTCTAGTTTTCAACAAATATATAGGTTTGCTAGGTTTCCCTAGGTGCCGGCAGGGCTAGGGTTCAAAAACTACAGCTAGTCACTTTGGCAAAAAAGGGTCATTTTTCACTGCAAAATTGAGGTGTGACCACGTTGCGTTTTGCGCCGTTTCCTGTCGCGGGCACTAGGCCGACCCGCACAAGTGAGGTACCATTTTTCTCGTAGGACTTTCGGGAACGCGGGGTGGGTGGAAATTTGTGGATCCACGCAGATTCCAGAACTTTTCATCACAGAAATGTGGGGCAAATTTGTTTTTTTTGACAATTTTTTACGTTTGCAAGGGATTCTGGGTAACAGACCATGGAGGGAGGCACTCAAGTCACCCCATCCTGAATTCCCCTGGGTGTCTAGTTTTCAACAAATATATAGGTTTGCTAGGTTTCCCTAGGTGCCGGCAGGGCTAATGTTCAAAAACTACAGCTAGTCACTTTGGCAAAAAAGGGTCATTTTTCACTGCAAAATTGAGGTGTGACCACGTTGCGTTTTGCGCCGTTTCCTGTCGCGGGCACTAGGCCGACCCGCACAAGTATGGTACCGTTTTTCTTGTAGGACTTTGGGGAACGCAGGGTGGGTGGAAATTTGTGGATCCACGCAGATTCCAGAACTTTCCATCACAGAAATTTGGGGAAAATGTGTTTTTTTTTTGTCAATGTTTTAGGTTTGCAAGGGATTCTGGGTAACAGACCATGGTGGGAGGCACTCAAGTCACCCCATCCTGGATTCCCCTGGGTGTCTAGTTTTCAAAAATATATAGGTTTGCTAGGTTTCCCAAGGTGCCGGCAGGGCTAGGGTTCAAAAACTACAGCTAGTCACTTTGGCAAAAAAGGGTCATTTTTCACTGCAAAATTGAGGTGTGACCACGTTGCGTTTTGCGCCGTTTCCTGTCGCGGGCACTAGGCCGACCTGCACAAGTGAGGTACCATTTTTCTTGTAGGACTTTGGGGAACGCGGGGTGGGTGGAAATTTGTGGATCCACGCAGATTCCAGAACTTTCCATCACAGAAATGTGGGGAAAATGTGTTTTTTTTGTCAATTTTTTACGTTTGCAAGGGATTCTGGGTAACAGACCATGGAGGGAGGCACTCAAGTCACCCCATCCTGGATTCCCCTGGGTGTCTAGTTTTCAACAAATATATAGGTTTGCTAGGTTTCCCTAGGTGCCGGCAGGGCTAGGGTTCAAAAACTACAGCTAGTCACTTTGGCAAAAAAGGGTCATTTTTCACTGCAAAATTGAGGTGTGACCACGTTGCGTTTTGCGCTGTTTCTTGTCGCGGGCACTAGGCCGACCCGCACAAGTGAGGTACCATTTTTCTTGTAGGACTTTGGGGAACGCAGGGTGGGTGGAAATCTGTGGATCCACGCAGATTCCAGAACTTTCCATCACAGAAATGTGGGGAAAATGTGTTTTTTTATGTCAATGTTTTAGGTTTGCAAGGGATTCTGGGTAACAGACCATGGTGGGAGGCACTCAAGTCACCCCATCCTGGATTCCCCTGGGTGTCTAGTTTTCAAAAATATATAGGTTTGCTAGGTTTCCCTAGGTGCCGGCAGGGCTAGGGTTCAAAAACTACAGCTAGTCACTTTGGCAAAAAAGGGTCATTTTTCACTGCAAAATTGAGGTGTGACCACGTTGCGTTTTGCGCCGTTTCTTGTCGCGGGCACTAGGCCGACCCGCACAAGTGAGGTACCATTTTTCTCGTAGGACTTTGGGGAACGCGGGGTGGGTGGAAATTTGTGGATCCACGCAGATTCCAGAACTTTTCATCACAGAAATATGGGGAAAATTTGTTTTTTTTGACCATTTTTTACGTTTGCAAGGGATTCTGGGTAACAGACCATGGAGGGAGGCACTCAAGTCACCCCATCCTGAATTCCCCTGGGTGTCTAGTTTTCAACAAATATATAGGTTTGCTAGGTTTCCCTAGGTGCCGGCAGGGCTAATGTTCAAAAACTACAGCTAGTCACTTTGGCAAAAAAGGGTCATTTTTCACTGCAAAATTGAGGTGTGACCACGTTGCGTTTTGCGCCGTTTCCTGTCGTGGGCACTAGGCCGACCCGCACAAGTGAGGTACCATTTTTCTTGTAGGACTTTGGGGAACGCGGGGTGGGTGGAAATTTGTGGATCCACGCAGATTCCAGAACTTTTCATCACAGAAATGTGGGGAAAATTCGTTTTTTTTGACAATTTTTTACGTTTGCAAGGGATTCTGGGTAACAGACCATGGAGGGAGGCACTCAAGTCACCCCATCCTGAATTCCCCTGGGTGTCTAGTTTTCAACAAATATATAGGTTTGCTAGGTTTCCCTAGGTGCCGGCAGGGCTAATGTTCAAAAACTACAGCTAGTCACTTTGGCAAAAAAGGGTCATTTTTCACTGCAAAATTGAGGTGGGATCACGTTGCGTTTTGCGCCGTTTCCTGTCGCGGGCACTAGGCCGACCCGCACAAGTGAGGTACCATTTTTCTTGTAGGACTTTGGGGAACGCAGGGTGGGTGGAAATTTGTGGATCCACGCAGATTCCAGAACTTTCCATCACAGAAATGTGGGGAAAATGTGTTTTTTTTTGTCAATGTTTTAGGTTTGCAAGGGATTCTGGGTAACAGACCATGGTGGGAGGCACTCAAGTCACCCCATCCTGGATTCCCCTGGGTGTCTAGTTTTCAAAAATATATAGGTTTGCTAGGTTTCCCAAGGTGCCGGCAGGGCTAGGGTTCAAAAACTACAGCTAGTCACTTTGGCAAAAAAGGGTCATTTTTCACTGCAAAATTGAGGTGTGACCACGTTGCGTTTTGCGCCGTTTCCTGTCGCGGGCACTAGGCCGACCCGCACAAGTGAGGTACCATTTTTCTCGTAGGACTTTGGGGAACGCGGGGTGGGTGGAAATTTGTGGATCCACGCAGATTCCAGAACTTTCCATCACAGAAATATGGGAAAAATGCGTTTTTTTGGCCAATTTTTTACGTTTGCAAGGGATTCTGGGTAACAGACCATGGAGGGAGGCACTCAAGTCACCCCATCCTGGATTCCCCTGGGTGTCTAGTTTTCAACAAATATATAGGTTTGCTAGGTTTCCCTAGGTGCCGGCAGGGCTAGGGTTCAAAAACTACAGCTAGTCACTTTGGCGAAAAAGGGTCATTTTTCACTGCAAAATTGAGGTGTGACCACGTTGCGTTTTGCGCCGTTTCTTGTCGCGGGCACTAGGCCGACCCGCACAAGTGAGGTACCATTTTTCTCGTAGGACTTTGGGGAACGCGGGTGGGTGTAAATTTGTGGATCCACGCAGATTCCAGAACTTTCCATCACAGAAATGTGGGGAAAATGTGTTTTTTTTGTCAATTTTTTACGTTTGCAAGTGATTCTGGGTAACAGACCATGGAGGGAGGCACTCAAGTCACCCCATCCTGGATTCCCCTGGGTGTCTAGTTTTCAACAAATATATAGGTTTGCTAGGTTTCCCTAGGTGCTGGCAGGGCTAGGGTTCAAAAACTACAGCTAGTCACTTTGGCAAAAAAGGGTCATTTTTCACTGCAAAATTGAGGTGTGACCACGTTGCGTTTTGCGCCATTTCCTGTCGCGGGCACTAGGCCGACCCGCACAAGTGAGGTACCATTTTTCTCGTAGGACTTTCGGGAACGCGGGGTGGGTGGAAATTTGTGGATCCACGCAGATTCCAGAACTTTTCATCACAGAAATGTGGGGCAAATTTGTTTTTTTTGACAATTTTTTACATTTGCAAGGGATTCTGGGTAACAGACCATGGAGGGAGGCACTCAAGTCACCCCATCCTGAATTCCCCTGGGTGTCTAGTTTTCAACAAATATATAGGTTTGCTAGGTTTCCCTAGGTGCCGGCAGGGCTAGGGTTCAAAAACTACAGCTAGTCACTTTGGCAAAAAAGGGTCATTTTTCACTGCAAAATTGAGGTGTGACCACGTTGCGTTTTGCGCCGTTTCCTGTCGCGGGCACTAGGCCGACCCGCACAAGTGAGGTACCATTTTTCTCGTAGGACTTTGGGGAACGCGGGGTGGGTGGAAATTTGTGGATCCACGCAGATTCCAGAACTTTTCATCACAGAAATGTGGGGAAAATGTGTTTTTTTGTCAATTTTTTACGTTTGCAAGGGATTCTGGGTAACAGACGATGGAGGGAGGCACTCAAGTCACCCCATCCTGGATTCCCCTGGGTGTCTAGTTTTCAACAAATATATAGGTTTGCTAGGTTTCCCTAGGTGCCGGCAGGGCTAGGGTTCAAAAACTACAGCTAGTCACTTTGGCGAAAAAGGGTCATTTTTCACTGCAAAATTGAGGTGTGACCACGTTGCGTTTTGCACCGTTTCTTGTCGCGGGCACTAGGCCGACCCGCACAAGTGAGGTACCATTTTTCTCGTAGGACTTTGGGGAAAGCGGGGTGGGTGTAAATTTGTGGATCCACGCAGATTCCAGAACTTTCCATCACAGAAATGTGGGGAAAATGTGTTTTTTTTGTCAATTTTTTACGTTTGCAAGTGATTCTGGGTAACAGACCATGGAGGGAGGCACTCAAGTCACCCCATCCTGGATTCCCCTGGGTGTCTAGTTTTCAACAAATATATAGGTTTGCTAGGTTTCCCTAGGTGCCGGCAGGGCTAGGGTTCAAAAACTACAGCTAGTCACTTTGGCAAAAATGGGTCATTTTTCACTGCAAAATTGAGGTGTGACCACGTTGCGTTTTGCGCCGTTTCCTGTCGCGGGCACTAGGCCGACCCGCACAAGTGAGGTACCATTTTTCTCGTAGGAATTGGGGAACGCGGGGTGGGTGGAAATTTGTGGATCCACGCAGATTCCAGAACTTTTCATCACAGAAATGTGGGGAAAATTTGTTTTTTTTGACAATTTTTTACGTTTGCAAGGGATTCTGGGTAACAGACCATGGAGGGAGGCACTCAAGTCACCCCATCCTGAATTCCCCTGGGTGTCTAGTTTTCAACAAATATATAGGTTTGCTAGGTTTCCCTAGGTGCCGGCAGGGCTAATGTTCAAAAACTACAGCTAGTCACTTTGGCAAAAAAGGGTCATTTTTCACTGCAAAATTGAGGTGTGACCACGTTGCGTTTTGCGCCGTTTCCTGTCGCGGGCACTAGGCCGACCCGCACAAGTGAGGTACCATTTTTCTCGTAGGACTTTGGGGAACGCGGGGTGGGTGGAAATTTGTGGATCCACGCAGATTCCAGAACTTTCCATCACAGAAATGTGGGGAAAATGTGTTTTTTTGTCAATTTTTTACGTTTGCAAGGGATTCTGGGTAACAGACCATGGAGGGAGGCACTCAAGTCACCCCATCCTGGATTCCCCTGGGTGTCTAGTTTTCAACAAATATATAGGTTTGCTAGGTTTCCCTAGGTGCCGGCAGGGCTAGGGTTCAAAAACTACAGCTAGTCACTTTGGCGAAAAAGGGTCATTTTTCACTGCAAAATTGAGGTGTGACCACGTTGCGTTTTGCACCGTTTCTTGTCGCGGGCACTAGGCCGACCCGCACAAGTGAGGTACCATTTTTCTCATAGGACTTTGGGGAAAGCGGGGTGGGTGTAAATTTGTGGATCCACGCAGATTCCAGAACTTTTCATCACAGAAATGTGGGGAAAATTTGTTTTTTTTGACAATTTTTTACGTTTGCAAGGGATTCTGGGTAACAGACCATGGAGGGAGGCACTCAAGTCACCCCATCCTGAATTCCCCTGGGTGTCTAGTTTTCAACAAATATATAGGTTTGCTAGGTTTCCCTAGGTGCCGGCAGGGCTAATGTTCAAAAACTACAGCTAGTCACTTTGGCAAAAAAGGGTCATTTTTCACCGCAAAATTGAGGTGTGACCACGTTGCGTTTTGCGCCGTTTCCTGTCGCGGGCACTAGGCCGACCCGCACAAGTGAGGTACCATTTTTCTCGTAGGACTTTGGGGAACGCGGGGTGGGTGGAAATTTGTGGATCCACGCCGATTCCAGAACTTTTCATCACAGAAATGTGGGGAAAATTTGTTTTTTTTGACAATTTTTTACGTTTGCAAGGGATTCTGGGTAACAGACCATGGAGGGAGGCACTCAAGTCACCCCATCCTGAATTCCCCTGGGTGTCTAGTTTTCAACAAATATGTAGGTTTGCTAGGTTTCCCTAGGTGCCGGCAGGGCTAATGTTCAAAAACTACAGCTAGTCACTTTGGCAAAAAAGGGTCATTTTTCACTGCAAAATTGAGGTGTGACCACGTTGCGTTTTGCGCCGTTTCCTGTCGCGGGCACTAGGCCGACCCGCACAAGTGAGGTACCATTTTTCTTGTAGGACTTTGGGGAACGCGGGGTGGGTGGAAATTTGTGGATCCACGCAGATTCCAGAACTTTCCATTACAGAAATGTGGGGAAAATGTGTTTTTTTGTCAATTTTTTACGTTTGCAAGGGATTCTGGGTAACAGACCATGGAGGGAGGCACTCAAGTCACCCCATCCTGGATTCCCCTGGGTGTCTAGTTTTCAACAAATATATAGGTTTGCTAGGTTTCCCTAGGTGCCGGCAGGGCTAGGGTTCAAAAACTACAGCTAGTCACTTTGGCGAAAAAGGGTCATTTTTCACTGCAAAATTGAGGTGTGACCACGTTGCGTTTTGCACCGTTTCTTGTCGCGGGCACTAGGCCGACCCGCACAAGTGAGGTACCATTTTTCTCGTAGGACTTTGGGGAACGCGGGGTGGGTGTAAATTTGTGGATCCACGCAGATTCCAGAACTTTCCATCACAGAAATGTGGGGAAAATGTGTTTTTTTTGTCAATTTTTTACATTTGCAAGTGATTCTGGGTAACAGACCATGGAGGGAGGCACTCAAGTCACCCCATCCTGGATTCCCCTGGGTGTCTAGTTTTCAACAAATATATAGGTTTGCTAGGTTTCCCTAGGTGCCGGCAGGGCTAGGGTTCAAAAACTACAGCTAGTCACTTTGGCAAAAAAGGGTCATTTTTCACTGCAAAATTGAGGTGTGACCACGTTGCGTTTTGCGCCGTTTCCTGTCGCGGGCACTAGGCCGACCCGCACAAGTGAGGTACCATTTTTCTCGTAGGACTTTCGGGAACGCGGGGTGGGTGGAAATTTGTGGATCCACGCAGATTCCAGAACTTTTCATCACAGAAATGTGGGGCAAATTTGTTTTTTTTGACAATTTTTTACGTTTGCAAGGGATTCTGGGTAACAGACCATGGAGGGAGGCACTCGTCACCCCATCCTGAATTCCCCTGGGTGTCTAGTTTTCAACAAATATATAGGTTTGCTAGGTTTCCCTAGGTGCCGGCAGGGCTAATGTTCAAAAACTACAGCTAGTCACTTTGGCAAAAAAGGGTCATTTTTCACTGCAAAATTGAGGTGTGACCACGTTGCGTTTTGCGCCGTTTCCTGTCGCGGGCACTAGGCCGACCCACACAAGTGAGGTACCCTTTTTCTTGTAGGACTTTGGGGAACGCAGGGTGGGTGGAAATTTGTGGATCCACGCAGATTCCAGAACTTTCCATCACAGAAATGTGGGGAAAATGTGTTTTTTTTTGTCATTGTTTTAGGTTTGCAAGGGATTCTAGGTAACAGACCATGGTGGGAGGCACTCAAGTCACCCCATCCTGGATTCCCCTGGGTGTCTAGTTTTCAAAAATATATAGGTTTTCTAGGTTTTTCAAGGTGCCGGCAGGGCTAGGGTTCAAAAACTACAGCTAGTCACTTTGGCAAAAAAGGGTCATTTTTCACTGCAAAATTGAGGTGTGACCACGTTGCGTTTTGCGCCGTTTCCTGTCGCGGGCACTAGGCCGACCCGCACAAGTGAGGTACCATTTTTCTCGTAGGACTTTCGGGAACGCGGGGTGGGTGGAAATTTGTGGATCCACGCAGATTCCAAAACTTTTCATCACAGAAATGTGGGGCAAATTTGTTTTTTTTGACAATTTTTTACGTTTGCAAGGGATTCTGGGTAACAGACCATGGAGGGAGGCACTCAAGTCACCCCATCCTGAATTCCCCTGGGTGTCTAGTTTTCAACAAATATATAGGTTTGCTAGGTTTCCCTAGGTGCCGGCAGGGCTAATGTTCAAAAACTACAGCTAGTCACTTTGGCAAAAAAGGGTCATTTTTCACTGCAAAATTGAGGTGTGACCACGTTGCGTTTTGCGCCGTTTCCTGTCGCGGGCACTAGGCCGACCCGCACAAGTGAGGTACCATTTTTCTTGTAGGACTTTGGGGAACGCAGGGTGGGTGGAAATTTGTGGATCCACGCAGATTCCAGAACTTTCCATCACAGAAATTTGGGGAAAATGTGTTTTTTTTTTGTCAATGTTTTAGGTTTGCAAGGGATTCTGGGTAACAGACCATGGTGGGAGGCACTCAAGTCACCCCATCCTGGATTCCCCTGGGTGTCTAGTTTTCAAAAATATATAGGTTTGCTAGGTTTCCCAAGGTGCCGGCAGGGCTAGGGTTCAAAAACTACAGCTAGTCACTTTGGCAAAAAAGGGTCATTTTTCACTGCAAAATTGAGGTGTGACCACGTTGCGTTTTGCGCCGTTTCCTGTCGCGGGCACTAGGCCGAACTGCACAAGTGAGGTACCATTTTTCTTGTAGGACTTTGGGAAACGCGGGGTGGGTGGAAATTTGTGGATCCACGCAGATTCCAGAACTTTCCATCACAGAAATGTGGGGAAAATGTGTTTTTTTTGTCAATTTTTTACGTTTGCAAGGGATTCTGGGTAACAGACCATGGAGGGAGGCACTCAAGTCACCCCATCCTGGATTCCCCTGGGTGTCTAGTTTTCAACAAATATATAGGTTTGCTAGGTTTCCCTAGGTGCCGGCAGGGCTAGGGTTCAAAAACTACAGCTAGTCACTTTGGCAAAAAAGGGTCATTTTTCACTGCAAAATTGAGGTGTGACCACGTTGCGTTTTGCGCCGTTTCTTGTCGCGGGCACTAGGCCGACCCGCACAAGTGACGTACCATTTTTCTTGTAGGACTTTGGGGAACGCAGGGTGGGTGGAAATTTGTGGATCCACGCAGATTCCAGAACTTTCCATCACAGAAATGTGGGGAAAATGTGTTTTTTTATGTCAATGTTTTAGGTTTGCAAGGGATTCTGGGTAACAGACCATGGTGGGAGGCACTCAAGTCACCCCATCCTGAATTCCCCTGGGTGTCTAGTTTTCAACAAATATATAGGTTTGCTAGGTTTCCCTAGGTGCCAGCAGGGCTAATGTTCAAAAACTACAGCTAGTCACTTTGGCAAAAAAGGGTCATTTTTCACTGCAAAATTGAGGTGTGACCACGTTGCGTTTTGCGCCGTTTCCTGTCGCGGGCACTAGGCCGACCCGCACAAGTGAGGTACCATTTTTCTTGTAGGACTTTGGGGAACGCGGGGTGGGTGGAAATTTGTGGATCCACGCAGATTCCAGAACTTTTCATCACAGAAATGTGGGGAAAATTTGTTTTTTTTGACAATTTTTTACGTTTGCAAGGGATTCTGGGTAACAGACCATGGAGGGAGGCACTCAAGTCACCCCATCCTGAATTCCCCTGGGTGTCTAGTTTTCAACAAATATATAGGTTTGCTAGGTTTCCCTAGGTGCCGGCAGGGCTAATGTTCAAAAACTACAGCTAGTCACTTTGGCAAAAAAGGGTCATTTTTCACTGCAAAATTGAGGTGGGACCACGTTGCGTTTTGCGCCGTTTCCTGTCGCGGGCACTAGGCCGACCCGCACAAGTGAGGTACCATTTTTCTTGTAGGACTTTGGGGAACGCAGGGTGGGTGGAAATTTGTGGATCCACGCAGATTCCAGAACTTTCCATCACAGAAATGTGGGGAAAATGTGTTTTTTTTTGTCAATGTTTTAGGTTTGCAAGGGATTCTGGGTAACAGACCATGGTGGGAGGCACTCAAGTCACCCCATCCTGGATTCCCCTGGGTGTCTAGTTTTCAAAAATATATAGGTTTGCTAGGTTTCCCAAGGTGCCGGCAGGGCTAGGGTTCAAAAACTACAGCTAGTCACTTTGGCAAAAAAGGGTCATTTTTCACTGCAAAATTGAGGTGTGACCACGTTGCGTTTTGCGCCGTTTCCTGTCGCGGGCACTAGGCCGACCCGCACAAGTGAGGTACCATTTTTCTCGTAGGACTTTGGGGAACGCGGGTGGGTGTAAATTTGTGGATCCACGCAGATTCCAGAACTTTCCATCACAGAAATGTGGGGAAAATGTGTTTTTTTTGTCAATTTTTTACGTTTGCAAGTGATTCTGGGTAACAGACCATGGAGGGAGGCACTCAAGTCACCCCATCCTGGATTCCCCTGGGTGTCTAGTTTTCAACAAATATATAGGTTTGCTAGGTTTCCCTAGGTGCCGGCAGGGCTAGGGTTCAAAAACTACAGCTAGTCACTTTGGCAAAAAAGGGTCATTTTTCACTGCAAAATTGAGGTGTGACCACGTTGCGTTTTGCGCCGTTTCCTGTCGCGGGCACTAGGCCGACCCGCACAAGTGAGGTACCATTTTTCTCGTAGGACTTTCGGGAACGCGGGGTGGGTGGAAATTTGTGGATCCACGCAGATTCCAGAACTTTTCATCACAGAAATGTGGGGCAAATTTGTTTTTTTTGACAATTTTTTACATTTGCAAGGGATTCTGGGTAACAGACCATGGAGGGAGGCACTCAAGTCACCCCATCCTGAATTCCCCTGGGTGTCTAGTTTTCAACAAATATATAGGTTTGCTAGGTTTCCCTAGGTGCCGGCAGGGCTAATGTTCAAAAACTACAGCTAGTCACTTTGGCAAAAAAGGGTCATTTTTCACTGCAAAATTGAGGTGTGACCACGTTGCGTTTTGCGCCGTTTCCTGTCGCAGGCACTAGGCAGACCCGCACAAGTGAGGTACCATTTTTCTTGTAGGACTTTGGGGAACGCAGGGTGGGTGGAAATTTGTGGATCCACGCAGATTCCAGAACTTTCCATCACAGAAATGTGGGGAAAATGTTTTTTTTTTGTCAATTTTTTACGTTTGCAAGGGATTCTGGGTAACAGACCATGGAGGGAGGCACTCAAGTCACCCCATCCTGGATTCCCCTGGGTGTCTAGTTTTCAACAAATATATAGGTTTGCTAGGTTTCCCTAGGTGCCGGCAGGGCTAGGGTTCAAAAACTACAGCTAGTCACTTTGGCAAAAAAGGGTCATTTTTCACTGCAAAATTGAGGTGTGACCACGTTGCGTTTTGCGCCGTTTCCTGTCGCGGGCACTAGGCCGACCCGCACAAGTGAGGTACCATTTTTCTCGTAGGACTTTGGGGAACGCGGGGTGGGTGGAAATTTGTGGATCCACGCAGATTCCAGAACTTTTCATCACAGAAATGTGGGGAAAATTTGTTTTTTTTGACAATTTTTTACGTTTGCAAGGGATTCTGGGTAACAGACCATGGAGGGAGGCACTCAAGTCACCCCATCCTGAATTCCCCTGGGTGTCTAGTTTTCAACAAATATATAGGTTTGCTAGGTTTCCCTAGGTGCCGGCAGGGCTAATGTTCAAAAACTACAGCTAGTCACTTTGGCAAAAAAGGGTCATTTTTCACTGCAAAATTGAGGTGTGACCACGTTGCGTTTTGCGCCGTTTCCTGTCGCGGGCACTAGGCCGACCCGCACAAGTGAGGTACCATTTTTCTCGTAGGACTTTGGGGAAAGCGGGGTGGGTGTAAATTTGTGGATCCACGCAGATTCCAGAACTTTCCATCACAGAAATGTGGGGAAAGTGTGTTTTTTTGTCAATTTTTTACGTTTGCAAGTGATTCTGGGTAACAGACCATGGAGGGAGGCACTCAAGTCACCCCATCCTGGATTCCCCTGGGTGTCTAGTTTTCAACAAATATATAGGTTTGCTAGGTTTCCCTAGGTGCCGGCAGGGCTAGGGTTCAAAAACTACAGCTAGTCACTTTGGCAAAAAAGGGTCATTTTTCACTGCAAAATTGAGGTGTGACCACGTTGCGTTTTGCGCCGTTTCCTGTCGCGGGCACTAGGCCGACCCGCACAAGTGAGGTACCATTTTTCTCGTAGGACTTTGGGGAACGCGGGGTGGGTGGAAATTTGTGGATCCACGCAGATTCCAGAACTTTCCATCACAGAAATGTGGGGAAAATGTGTTTTTTTGTCAATTTTTTACGTTTGCAAGGGATTCTGGGTAACAGACCATGGAGGGAGGCACTCAAGTCACCCCATCCTGGATTCCCCTGGGTGTCTAGTTTTCAACAAATATATAGGTTTGCTAGGTTTCCCTAGGTGCCGGCAGGGCTAGGGTTCAAAAACTACAGCTAGTCACTTTGGCAAAAAAGGGTCATTTTTCACTGCAAAATTGAGGTGTGACCACGTTGCGTTTTGCGCCGTTTCCTGTCGCGGGCACTAGGCCGACCCGCACAAGTGAGGTACCATTTTTCTCGTAGGACTTTGGGGAAAGCGGGGTGGGTGTAAATTTGTGGATCCACGCAGATTCCAGAACTTTCCATCACAGAAATGTGGGGAAAGTGTGTTTTTTTGTCAATTTTTTACGTTTGCAAGTGATTCTGGGTAACAGACCATGGAGGGAGGCACTCAAGTCACCCCATCCTGGATTCCCCTGGGTGTCTAGTTTTCAACAAATATATAGGTTTGCTAGGTTTCCCTAGGTGCCGGCAGGGCTAGGGTTCAAAAACTACAGCTAGTCACTTTGGCAAAAAAGGGTCATTTTTCACTGCAAAATTGAGGTGTGACCACGTTGCGTTTTGCGCCGTTTCCTGTCGCGGGCACTAGGCCGACCCGCACAAGTGAGGTACCATTTTTCTCGTAGGACTTTGGGGAACGCGGGGTGGGTGGAAATTTGCGGATCCACGCAGATTCCAGAACTTTCCATCACAGAAATGTGGGGAAAATGTGTTTTTTTGTCAATTTTTTACGTTTGCAAGGGATTCTGGGTAACAGACCATGGAGGGAGGCACGCAAGTCACCCCATCCTGGATTCCCCTGGGTGTCTAGTTTTCAACAAATATATAGGTTTGCTAGGTTTCCCTAGGTGCCGGCAGGGCTAGGGTTCAAAAACTACAGCTAGTCACTTTGGCGAAAAAGGGTCATTTTTCACTGCAAAATTGAGGTGTGACCACGTTGCGTTTTGCACCGTTTCTTGTCGCGGGCACTAGGCCGACCCGCACAAGTGAGGTACCATTTTTCTCATAGGACTTTGGGGAAAGCGGGGTGGGTGTAAATTTGTGGATCCACGCAGATTCCAGAACTTTTCATCACAGAAATGTGGGGAAAATTTGTTTTTTTTGACAATTTTTTACGTTTGCAAGGGATTCTGGGTAACAGACCATGGAGGGAGGCACTCAAGTCACCCCATCCTGAATTCCCCTGGGTGTCTAGTTTTCAACAAATATATAGGTTTGCTAGGTTTCCCTAGGTGCCGGCAGGGCTAATGTTCAAAAACTACAGCTAGTCACTTTGGCAAAAAAGGGTCATTTTTCACCGCAAAATTGAGGTGTGACCACGTTGCGTTTTGCGCCGTTTCCTGTCGCGGGCACTAGGCCGACCCGCACAAGTGAGGTACTATTTTTCTCGTAGGACTTTGGGGAACACGGGGTGGGTGGAAATTTGTGGATCCACGCAGATTCCAGAACTTTTCATCACAGAAATGTGGGGAAAATTTGTTTTTTTTGACAATTTTTTACTTTTGCAAGGGATTCTGGGTAACAGACCATGGAGGGAGGCACTCAAGTCACCCCATCCTGAATTCCCCTGGGTGTCTAGTTTTCAACAAATATGTAGGTTTGCTAGGTTTCCCTAGGTGCCGGCAGGGCTAATGTTCAAAAACTACAGCTAGTCACTTTGGCAAAAAAGGGTCATTTTTCACTGCAAAATTGAGGTGTGACCACGTTGCGTTTTGCGCCGTTTCCTGTCGCGGGCACTAGGCCGACCCGCACAAGTGAGGTACCATTTTCTCGTAGGACTTTGGGGAACGCGGGGTGGGTGGAAATTTGTGGATCCACGCAGATTCCAGAACTTTTCATCACAGAAATGTGGGGAAAGTGTGTTTTTTTTGTCAATTTTTTACGTTTGCAAGTGATTCTGGGTAACAGACCATGGAGGGAGGCACTCAAGTCACCCCATCCTGGATTCCCCTGGGTGTCTAGTTTTCAACAAATATATAGGTTTGCTAGGTTTCCCTAGGTGCCGGCAGGGCTAGGGTTCAAAAACTACAGCTAGTCACTTTGGCAAAAAAGGGTCATTTTTCACTGCAAAATTGAGGTGTGACCACGTTGCGTTTTGCGCCGTTTCCTGTCGCGGGCACTAGGCCGACCCGCACAAGTGAGGTACCATTTTTCTCGTAGGACTTTGGGGAACGCGGGGTGGGTGGAAATTTGTGGATCCACGCAGATTCCAGAACTTTTCATCACAGAAATGTGGGGAAAATTTGTTTTTTTTGACAATTTTTTACGTTTGCAAGGGATTCTGGGTAACAGACCATGGAGGGAGGCACTCAAGTCACCCCATCCTGAATTCCCCTGGGTGTCTAGTTTTCAACAAATATATAGGTTTGCTAGGTTTCCCTAGGTGCCGGCAGGGCTAATGTTCAAAAACTACAGCTAGTCACTTTGGCAAAAAAGGGTCATTTTTCACTGCAAAATTGAGGTGTGACCACGTTGCGTTTTGCGCCGTTTCCTGTCGCGGGCACTAGGCCGACCCGCACAAGTGAGGTACCATTTTTCTCGTAGGACTTTGGGGAACGCGGGGTGGGTGGAAATTTGTGGATCCACGCAGATTCCAGAACTTTCCATCACAGAAATGTGGGGAAAATGTGTTTTTTTGTCAATTTTTTACGTTTGCAAGGGATTCTGGGTAACAGACCATGGAGGGAGGCACTCAAGTCACCCCATCCTGGATTCCCCTGGGTGTCTAGTTTTCAACAAATATATAGGTTTGCTAGGTTTCCCTAGGTGCCGGCAGGGCTAGGGTTCAAAAACTACAGCTAGTCACTTTGGCGAAAAAGGGTCATTTTTCACTGCAAAATTGAGGTGTGACCACGTTGCGTTTTGCACCGTTTCTTGTCGCGGGCACTAGGCCGACCCGCACAAGTGAGGTACCATTTTTCTCATAGGACTTTGGGGAAAGCGGGGTGGGTGTAAATTTGTGGATCCACGCAGATTCCAGAACTTTTCATCACAGAAATGTGGGGAAAATTTGTTTTTTTTGACAATTTTTTACGTTTGCAAGGGATTCTGGGTAACAGACCATGGAGGGAGGCACTCAAGTCACCCCATCCTGAATTCCCCTGGGTGTCTAGTTTTCAACAAATATATAGGTTTGCTAGGTTTCCCTAGGTGCCGGCAGGGCTAATGTTCAAAAACTACAGCTAGTCACTTTGGCAAAAAAGGGTCATTTTTCACCGCAAAATTGAGGTGTGACCACGTTGCGTTTTGCGCCGTTTCCTGTCGCGGGCACTAGGCCGACCCGCACAAGTGAGGTACTATTTTTCTCGTAGGACTTTGGGGAACGCGGGGTGGGTGGAAATTTGTGGATCCACGCAGATTCCAGAACTTTTCATCACAGAAATGTGGGGAAAATTTGTTTTTTTTGACAATTTTTTACGTTTGCAAGGGATTCTGGGTAACAGACCATGGAGGGAGGCACTCAAGTCACCCCATCCTGAATTCCCCTGGGTGTCTAGTTTTCAACAAATATGTAGGTTTGCTAGGTTTCCCTAGGTGCCGGCAGGGCTAATGTTCAAAAACTACAGCTAGTCACTTTGGCAAAAAAGGGTCATTTTTCACTGCAAAATTGAGGTGTGACCACGTTGCGTTTTGCGCCGTTTCCTGTCGCGGGCACTAGGCCGACCCGCACAAGTGAGGTACCATTTTTCTCGTAGGACTTTGGGGAACGCGGGGTGGGTGGAAATTTGTGGATCCACGCAGATTCCAGAACTTTCCATCACAGAAATGTGGGGAAAATGTGTTTTTTTGTCAATTTTTTACGTTTGCAAGGGATTCTGGGTAACAGACCATGGAGGGAGGCACTCAAGTCACCCCATCCTGGATTCCCCTGGGTGTCTAGTTTTCAACAAATATATAGGTTTGCTAGGTTTCCCTAGGTGCCGGCAGGGCTAGGGTTCAAAAACTACAGCTAGTCACTTTGGCGAAAAAGGGTCATTTTTCACTGCAAAATTGAGGTGTGACCACGTTGCGTTTTGCACCGTTTCTTGTCGCGGGCACTAGGCCGACCCGCACAAGTGAGGTACCATTTTTCTCGTAGGACTTTGGGGAACGCGGGGTGGGTGTAAATTTGTGGATCCACGCAGATTCCAGAACTTTCCATCACAGAAATGTGGGGAAAATGTGTTTTTTTTGTAAATTTTTTACGTTTGCAAGTGATTCTGGGTAACAGACCATGGAGGGAGGCACTCAAGTCACCCCATCCTGGATTCCCCTGGGTGTCTAGTTTTCAACAAATATATAGGTTTGCTAGGTTTCCCTAGGTGCCGGCAGGGCTAGGGTTCAAAAACTACAGCTAGTCACTTTGGCAAAAAAGGGTCATTTTTCACTGCAAAATTGAGGTGTGACCACGTTGCGTTTTGCGCCGTTTCCTGTCGCGGGCACTAGACCGACCAGCACAAGTGAGGTACCATTTTTCTCGTAGGACTTTCGGGAACGCGGGGTGGGTGGAAATTTGTGGATCCACGCAGATTCCAGAACTTTTCATCACAGAAATGTGGGGCAAATTTGTTTTTTTGACAATTTTTTACGTTTGCAAGGGATTCTGGGTAACAGACCATGGAGGGAGGCACTCAAGTCACCCCATCCTGAATTCCCCTGGGTGTCTAGTTTTCAACAAATATATAGGTTTGCTAGGTTTCCCTAGGTGCCGGCAGGGCTAATGTTCAAAAACTACAGCTAGTCACTTTGGCAAAAAAGGGTCATTTTTCACTGCAAAATTGAGGTGTGACCACGTTGCGTTTTGCGCCGTTTCCTGTCGCGGGCACTAGGCCGACCCACACAAGTGAGGTACCATTTTTCTTGTAGGACTTTGGGGAACGCAGGGTGGGTGGAAATTTGTGGATCCACGCAGATTCCAGAACTTTCCATCACAGAAATGTGGGGAAAATGTGTTTTTTTTTGTCAATGTTTTAGGTTTGCAAGGGATTCTGGGTAACAGACCATGGTGGGAGGCACTCAAGTCACCCCATCCTGGATTCCCCTGGGTGTCTAGTTTTCAAAAATATATAGGTTTGCTAGGTTTCCCAAGTTGCCGGCAGGGCTAGGGTTCAAAAACTACAGTTAGTCACTTTGGCAAAAAAGGGTCATTTTTCACTGCAAAATTGAGGTGTGACCACGTTGCGTTTTGCGCCGTTTCCTGTCGCGGGCACTAGGCCGACCCGCACAAGTGAGGTACCATTTTTCTCGTAGGACTTTCGGGAACGCGGGGTGGGTGGAAATTTGTGGATCCACGCAGATTCCAAAACTTTTCATCACAGAAATGTGGGGCAAATTTGTTTTTTTTGACAATTTTTTACGTTTGCAAGGGATTCTGGGTAACAGACCATGGAGGGAGGCACTCAAGTCACCCCATCCTGAATTCCCCTGGGTGTCTAGTTTTCAACAAATATATAGGTTTGCTAGGTTTCCCTAGGTGCCGGCAGGGCTAATGTTCAAAAACTACAGCTAGTCACTTTGGCAAAAAAGGGTCATTTTTCACTGCAAAATTGAGGTGTGACCACGTTGCGTTTTGCGCCGTTTCCTGTCGCGGGCACTAGGCCGACCCGCACAAGTGAGGTACCATTTTTCTTTTAGGACTTTGGGGAACGCAGGGTGGGTGGAAATTTGTGGATCCACGCAGATTCCAGAACTTTCCATCACAGAAATTTGGGGAAAATGTGTTTTTTTTTTGTCAATGTTTTAGGTTTGCAAGGGATTCTGGGTAACAGACCATGGTGGGAGGCACTCAAGTCACCCCATCCTGGATTCCCCTGGGTGTCTAGTTTTCAAAAATATATAGGTTTGCTAGGTTTCCCAAGGTGCCGGCAGGGCTAGGGTTCAAAAACTACAGCTAGTCACTTTGGCAAAAAAGGGTCATTTTTCACTGCAAAATTGAGGTGTGACCATGTTGCGTTTTGCGCCGTTTCCTGTCGCGGGCACTAGGCCGACCTGCACAAGTGAGGTACCATTTTTCTTGTAGGACTTTGGGGAACGCGGGGTGGGTGGAAATTTGTGGATCCACGCAGATTCCAGAACTTTCCATCACAGAAATGTGGGAAAAATGTGTTTTTTTTGTCAATTTTTTACGTTTGCAAGGGATTCTGGGTAACAGACCATGGAGGGAGGCACTCAAGTCACCCCATCCTGGATTCCCCTGGGTGTCTAGTTTTCAACAAATATATAGGTTTGCTAGGTTTCCCTAGGTGCCGGCAGGGCTAGGGTTCAAAAACTACAGCTAGTCACTTTGGCAAAAAAGGGTCATTTTTCACTGCAAAATTGAGGTGTGACCACGTTGCGTTTTGCGCCGTTTCTTGTCGCGGGCACTAGGCCGACCCGCACAAGTGAGGTACCATTTTTCTTGTAGGACTTTGGGGAACGCAGGGTGGGTGGAAATTTGTGGATCCACGCAGATTCCAGAACTTTCCATCACAGAAATGTGGGGAAAATGTGTTTTTTTATGTCAATGTTTTAGGTTTGCAAGGGATTCTGGGTAATAGACCATGGTGGGAGGCACTCAAGTCACCCCATCCTGGATTCCCCTGGGTGTCTAGTTTTCAAAAATATATAGGTTTGCTAGGTTTCCCTAGGTGCCGGCAGGGCTAGGGTTCAAAAACTACAGCTAGTCACTTTGGCAAAAAAGGGTCATTTTTCACTGCAAAATTGAGGTGTGACCACGTTGCGTTTTGCGCCGTTTCTTGTCGCGGGCACTAGGCCGACCCGCACAAGTGAGGTACCATTTTTCTCGTAGGACTTTGGGGAACGCGGGGTGGGTGGAAATTTGTGGATCCACGCAGATTCCAGAACTTTTCATCACAGAAATATGGGGAAAATTTGTTTTTTTTGACAATTTTTTACGTTTGCAAGGGATTCTGGGTAACAGACCATGGAGGGAGGCACTCAAGTCACCCCATCCTGAATTCCCCTGGGTGTCTAGTTTTCAACAAATATATAGGTTTGCTAGGTTTCCCTAGGTGCCGGCAGGGCTAATGTTCAAAAACTACAGCTAGTCACTTTGGCAAAAAAGGGTCATTTTTCACTGCAAAATTGAGGTGTGACCACGTTGCGTTTTGCGCCGTTTCCTGTCGCGGGCACTAGGCCGACCCGCACAAGTGAGGTACCATTTTTCTTGTAGGACTTTGGGGAACGCGGGGTGGGTGGAAATTTGTGGATCCACGCAGATTCCAGAACTTTTCATCACAGAAATATGGGGAAAATTTGTTTTTTTTGACAATTTTTTACGTTTGCAAGGGATTCTGGGTAACAGACCATGGAGGGAGGCACTCAAGTCACCCCATCCTGAATTCCCCTGGGTGTCTAGTTTTCAACAAATATATAGGTTTGCTAGGTTTCCCTAGGTGCCGGCAGGGCTAATGTTCAAAAACTACAGCTAGTCACTTTGGCAAAAAAGGGTCATTTTTCACTGCAAAATTGAGGTGGGACCACGTTGCGTTTTGCGCCGTTTCCTGTCGCGGGCACTAGGCCGACCCGCACAAGTGAGGTACCATTTTTCTTGTAGGACTTTGGGGAACGCAGGGTGGGTGGAAATTTGTGGATCCACGCAGATTCCAGAACTTTCCATCACAGAAATGTGGGGAAAATGTGTTTTTTTTTGTCAATGTTTTAGGTTTGCAAGGGATTCTGGGTAACAGACCATGGTGGGAGGCACTCAAGTCACCCCATCCTGGATTCCCCTGGGTGTCTAGTTTTCAAAAATATATAGGTTTGCTAGGTTTCCCAAGGTGCCGGCAGGGCTAGGGTTCAAAAACTACAGCTAGTCACTTTGGCAAAAAAGGGTCATTTTTCACTGCAAAATTGAGGTGTGACCACGTTGCGTTTTGCGCCGTTTCCTGTCGCGGGCACTAGGCCGACCCGCACAAGTGAGGTACCATTTTTCTCGTAGGACTTTGGGGAACGCGGGGTGGGTGGAAATTTGTGGATCCACGCAGATTCCAGAACTTTCCATCACAGAAATATGGGAAAAATGCGTTTTTTTGGCCAATTTTTTACGTTTGCAAGGGATTCTGGGTAACAGACCATGGAGGGAGGCACTCAAGTCACCCCATCCTGGATTCCCCTGGGTGTCTAGTTTTCAACAAATATATAGGTTTGCTAGGTTTCCCTAGGTGCTGGCAGGGCTAGGGTTCAAAAACTACAGCTAGTCACTTTGGCAAAAAAGGGTCATTTTTCACTGCAAAATTGAGGTGTGACCACGTTGCGTTTTGCGCCGTTTCCTGTCGCGGGCACTAGGCCGACCCGCACAAGTGAGGTACCATTTTTCTCGTAGGACTTTCGGGAACGCGGGGTGGGTGGAAATTTGTGGATCCACGCAGATTCCAGAACTTTTCATCACAGAAATGTGGGGCAAATTTGTTTTTTTTGACAATTTTTTACATTTGCAAGGGATTCTGGGTAACAGACCATGGAGGGAGGCACTCAAGTCACCCCATCCTGGATTCCCCTGGGTGTCTAGTTTTCAACAAATATATAGGTTTGCTAGGTTTCCCTAGGTGCCGGCAGGGCTAGGGTTCAAAAACTACAGCTAGTCACTTTGGCAAAAAAGGGTCATTTTTCACTGCAAAATTGAGGTGTGACCACGTTGCGTTTTGCGCCGTTTCTTGTCGCGGGCACTAGGCCGACCCGCACAAGTGAGGTACCATTTTTCTTGTAGGACTTTGGGGAACGCAGGGTGGGTGGAAATTTGTGGATCCACGCAGATTCCAGAACTTTCCATCACAGAAATGTGGGGAAAATGTGTTTTTTTATGTCAATGTTTTAGGTTTGCAAGGGATTCTGGGTAATAGACCATGGTGGGAGGCACTCAAGTCACCCCATCCTGGATTCCCCTGGGTGTCTAGTTTTCAAAAATATATAGGTTTGCTAGGTTTCCCTAGGTGCCGGCAGGGCTAGGGTTCAAAAACTACAGCTAGTCACTTTGGCAAAAAAGGGTCATTTTTCACTGCAAAATTGAGGTGTGACCACGTTGCGTTTTGCGCCGTTTCTTGTCGCGGGCACTAGGCCGACCCGCACAAGTGAGGTACCATTTTTCTCGTAGGACTTTGGGGAACGCGGGGTGGGTGGAAATTTGTGGATCCACGCAGATTCCAGAACTTTTCATCACAGAAATATGGGGAAAATTTGTTTTTTTTGACAATTTTTTACGTTTGCAAGGGATTCTGGGTAACAGACCATGGAGGGAGGCACTCAAGTCACCCCATCCTGAATTCCCCTGGGTGTCTAGTTTTCAACAAATATATAGGTTTGCTAGGTTTCCCTAGGTGCCGGCAGGGCTAATGTTCAAAAACTACAGCTAGTCACTTTGGCAAAAAAGGGTCATTTTTCACTGCAAAATTGAGGTGTGACCACGTTGCGTTTTGCGCCGTTTCCTGTCGCGGGCACTAGGCCGACCCGCACAAGTGAGGTACCATTTTTCTTGTAGGACTTTGGGGAACGCGGGGTGGGTGGAAATTCGTGGATCCACGCAGATTCCAGAACTTTTCATCACAGAAATGTGGGGAAAATTTGTTTTTTTTGACAATTTTTTACGTTTGCAAGGGATTCTGGGTAACAGACCATGGAGGGAGGCACTCAAGTCACCCCATCCTGAATTCCCCTGGGTGTCTAGTTTTCAACAAATATATAGGTTTGCTAGGTTTCCCTAGGTGCCGGCAGGGCTAATGTTCAAAAACTACAGCTAGTCACTTTGGCAAAAAAGGGTCATTTTTCACTGCAAAATTGAGGTGAGACCACGTTGCGTTTTGCGCCGTTTCCTGTCGCGGGCACTAGGCCGACCCGCACAAGTGAGGTACCATTTTTCTTGTAGGACTTTGGGGAACGCAGGGTGGGTGGAAATTTGTGGATCCACGCAGATTCCAGAACTTTCCATCACAGAAATGTGGGGAAAATGTGTTTTTTTTTGTCAATGTTTTAGGTTTGCAAGGGATTCTGGGTAACAGACCATGGTGGGAGGCACTCAAGTCACCCCATCCTGGATTCCCCTGGGTGTCTAGTTTTCAAAAATATATAGGTTTGCTAGGTTTCCCAAGGTGCCGGCAGGGCTAGGGTTCAAAAACTACAGCTAGTCACTTTGGCAAAAAAGGGTCATTTTTCACTGCAAAATTGAGGTGTGACCACGTTGCGTTTTGCGCCGTTTCCTGTCGCGGGCACTAGGCCGACCCGCACAAGTGAGGTACCATTTTTCTCGTAGGACTTTGGGGAACGCGGGGTGGGTGGAAATTTGTGGATCCACGCAGATTCCAGAACTTTCCATCACAGAAATATGGGAAAAATGCGTTTTTTTGGCCAATTTTTTACGTTTGCAAGGGATTCTGGGTAACAGACCATGGAGGGAGGCACTCAAGTCACCCCATCCTGGATTCCCCTGGGTGTCTAGTTTTCAACAAATATATAGGTTTGCTAGGTTTCCCTAGGTGCTGGCAGGGCTAGGGTTCAAAAACTACAGCTAGTCACTTTGGCAAAAAAGGGTCATTTTTCACTGCAAAATTGAGGTGTGACCACGTTGCGTTTTGCGCCGTTTCCTGTCGCGGGCACTAGGCCGACCCGCACAAGTGAGGTACCATTTTTCTCGTAGGACTTTCGGGAACGCGGGGTGGGTGGAAATTTGTGGATCCACGCAGATTCCAGAACTTTTCATCACAGAAATGTGGGGCAAATTTGTTTTTTTTGACAATTTTTTACATTTGCAAGGGATTCTGGGTAACAGACCATGGAGGGAGGCACTCAAGTCACCCCATCCTGAATTCCCCTGGGTGTCTAGTTTTCAACAAATATATAGGTTTGCTAGGTTTCCCTAGGTGCCGGCAGGGCTAATGTTCAAAAACTACAGCTAGTCACTTTGGCAAAAAAGGGTCATTTTTCACTGCAAAATTGAGGTGTGACCACGTTGCGTTTTGCGCCGTTTCCTGTCACGGGCACTAGGCCGACCCGCACAAGTGAGGTACCATTTTTCTTGTAGGACTTTGGGGAACGCAGGGTGGGTGGAAATTTGTGGATCCACGCAGATTCCAGAACTTTCCATCACAGAAATGTGGGGAAAATGTTTTTTTTTTGTCAATTTTTTACGTTTGCAAGGGATTCTGGGTAACAGACCATGGAGGGAGGCACTCAAGTCACCCCATCCTGGATTCCCCTGGGTGTCTAGTTTTCAACAAATATATAGGTTTGCTAGGTTTCCCTAGGTGCCGGCAGGGCTAGGGTTAAAAAACTACAGCTAGTCACTTTGGCAAAAAAGGGTCATTTTTCACTGCAAAATTGAGGTGTGACCACGTTGCGTTTTGCGCCGTTTCCTGTCGCGGGCACTAGGCCGACCCGCACAAGTGAGGTACCATTTTTCTCGTAGGACTTTGGGGAACGCGGGGTGGGTGGAAATTTGTGGATCCACGCAGATTCCAGAACTTTTCATCACAGAAATGTGGGGAAAATTTGTTTTTTTTGACAATTTTTTACGTTTGCAAGGGATTCTGGGTAACAGACCATGGAGGGAGGCACTCAAGTCACCCCATCCTGAATTCCCCTGGGTGTCTAGTTTTCAACAAATATATAGGTTTGCTAGGTTTCCCTAGGTGCCGGCAGGGCTAATGTTCAAAAACTACAGCTAGTCACTTTGGCAAAAAAGGGTCATTTTTCACTGCAAAATTGAGGTGTGACCACGTTGCGTTTTGCGCCGTTTCCTGTCGCGGGCACTAGGCCGACCCGCACAAGTGAGGTACCATTTTTCTCGTAGGACTTTGGGGAACGCGGGGTGGGTGGAAATTTGTGGATCCACGCAGATTCCAGAACTGTCCATCACAGAAATGTGGGGAAAATGTGTTTTTTTGTCAATTTTTTACGTTTGCAAGGGATTCTGGGTAACAGACCATGGAGGGAGGCACTCAAGTCACCCCATCCTGGATTCCCCTGGGTGTCTAGTTTTCAACAAATATATAGGTTTGCTAGGTTTCCCTAGGTGCCGGCAGGGCTAATGTTCAAAAACTACAGCTAGTCACTTTGGCAAAAAAGGGTCATTTTTCACTGCAAAATTGAGGTGTGACCACGTTGCGTTTTGCGCCGTTTCCTGTCGCGGGCACTAGGCCGATCCGCACAAGTGAGGTACCATTTTTCTCGTAGGACTTTGGGGAACGCGGGGTGGGTGGAAATTTGTGGATCCACGCAGATTCCAGAACTTTTCATCACAGAAATGTGGGGAAAATTTGTTTTTTTTGACAATTTTTTACGTTTGCAAGGGATTCTGGGTAACAGACCATGGAGGGAGGCACTCAAGTCACCCCATCCTGAATTCCCCTGGGTGTCTAGTTTTCAACAAATATATAGGTTTGCTAGGTTTCCCTAGGTGCCGGCAGGGCTAATGTTCAAAAACTACAGCTAGTCACTTTGGCAAAAAAGGGTCCTTTTTCACTGCAAAATTGAGGTGTGACCACGTTGCGTTTTGCGCCGTTTCCTGTCGCGGGCACTAGGCCGACCCGCACAAGTGAGGTACCATTTTTCTCGTAGGACTTTGGGGAACGCGGGGTGGGTGGAAATTTGTGGATCCACGCAGATTCCAGAACTGTCCATCACAGAAATGTGGGGAAAATGTGTTTTTTTGTCAATTTTTTACGTTTGCAAGGGATTCTGGGTAACAGACCATGGAGGGAGGCACTCAAGTCACCCCATCCTGGATTCCCCTGGGTGTCTAGTTTTCAACAAATATATAGGTTTGCTAGGTTTCCCTAGGTGCCGGCAGGGCTAATGTTCAAAAACTACAGCTAGTCACTTTGGCAAAAAAGGGTCATTTTTCACTGCAAAATTGAGGTGTGACCACGTTGCGTTTTGCGCCGTTTCCTGTCGCGGGCACTAGGCCGACCCGCACAAGTGAGGTACCATTTTTCTCGTAGGACTTTGGGGAACGCGGGGTGGGTGGAAATTTGTGGATCCACGAAGATTCCAGAACTTTCCATCACAGAAATGTGGGGAAAATGTGTTTTTTTGTAAATTTTTTACGTTTGCAAGGGATTCTGGGTAACAGACCATGGAGGGAGGCACTCAAGTCACCCCATCCTGGATTCCCCTGGGTGTCTAGTTTTCAACAAATATATAGGTTTGCTAGGTTTCCCTACGTGCCGGCAGGGCTAGGGTTCAAAAACTTCAGCTAGTCACTTTGGCAAAAAAGGGTCATTTTTCACTGCAAAATTGAGGTGTGACCACGTTGCGTTTTGCGCAGTTTCCTGTCGCGGGCACTAGGCCGACCAGCAAAAGTGAGGTACCATTTTTCTTGTAGGACTTTGGGGAATGCAGGGTGGGTGGAAATTTGTGGATCCACGCAGATTCCAGAACTTTCCATCACAGAAATGTGGGGAAAATGTGTTTTTTTTTGTCAATGTTTTAGGTTTGCAAGGGATTCTGGGTAACAGACCATGGTGGGAGGCACTCAAGTCACCCCATCCTGGATTCCCCTGGGTGTCTAGTTTTCAAAAATATATAGGTTTGCTAGGTTTCCCAAGGTGCCGGCAGGGCTAGGGTTCAAAAACTACAGCTAGTCACTTTGGCAAAAAAGGGTCATTTTTCACTGCAAAATTGAGGTGTGACCACGTTGCGTTTTGCGCCGTTTCCTGTCGCGGGCACTAGGCCGACCCGCACAAGTGAGGTACCATTTTTCTCGTAGGACTTTGGGGAACGCGGGGTGGGTGGAAATTTGTGGATCCACGCAGATTCCAGAACTTTCCATCACAGAAATATGGGAAAAATGCGGTTTTTTGGCCAATTTTTTACGTTTGCAAGGGATTCTGGGTAACAGACCATGGAGGGAGGCACTCAAGTCACCCCATCCTGGATTCCCCTGGGTGTCTAGTTTTCAAAAATATATAGGTTTGCTAGGTTTCCCTAGGTGCCGGCAGGGCTAGGGTTCAAAAACTACAGCTAGTCACTTTGGCAAAAAAGGGTCATTTTTCACTGCAAAATTGAGGTGTGACCACGTTGCGTTTTGCGCCGTTTCTTGTCGCGGGCACTAGGCCGACCCGCACAAGTGAGGTACCATTTTTCTCGTAGGACTTTGGGGAACGCGGGGTGGGTGGAAATTTGTGGATCCACGCAGATTCCAGAACTTTTCATCACAGAAATATGGGGAAAATTTGTTTTTTTTGACAATTTTTTACGTTTGCAAGGGATTCTGGGTAACAGACCATGGAGGGAGGCACTCAAGTCACCCCATCCTGAATTCCCCTGGGTGTCTAGTTTTCAACAAATATATAGGTTTGCTAGGTTTCCCTAGGTGCCGGCAGGGCTAATGTTCAAAAACTACAGCTAGTCACTTTGGCAAAAAAGGGTCATTTTTCACTGCAAAATTGAGGTGTGACCACGTTGCGTTTTGCGCCGTTTCCTGTCGCGGGCACTAGGCCGACCCGCACAAGTGAGGTACCATTTTTCTCGTAGGACTTTGGGGAACGCGGGGTGGGGGGAAATTTGTGGATCCACGCAGATTCCAGAACTTTTCATCACAGAAATGTGGGGAAAATTTGTTTTTTTGTCAATTTTTTACGTTTGCAAGGGATTCTGGGTAACAGACCATGGAGGGAGGCACTCAAGTCACCCCATCCTGGATTCCCCTGGGTGTCTAGTTTTCAACAAATATATAGGTTTGCTAGGTTTCCCTAGGTGCCGGCAGGGCTAGGGTTCAAAAACTACAGCTAGTCACTTTGGCAAAAAAGGGTCATTTTTCACTGCAAAATTGAGGTGTGACCACGTTGCGTTTTGCGCCGTTTCTTGTCGCGGGCACTAGGCCGACCCGCACAAGTGAGGTACCATTTTTCTCGTAGGACTTTGGGGAACGCGGGGTGGGTGGAAATTTGTGGATCCACGCAGATTCCAGAACTTTTCATCACAGAAATATGGGGAAAATTTGTTTTTTTTGACAATTTTTTACGTTTGCAAGGGATTCTGGGTAACAGACCATGGAGGGAGGCACTCAAGTCACCCCATCCTGAATTCCCCTGGGTGTCTAGTTTTCAACAAATATATAGGTTTGCTAGGTTTCCCTAGGTGCCGGCAGGGCTAATGTTCAAAAACTACAGCTAGTCACTTTGGCAAAAAAGGGTCATTTTTCACTGCAAAATTGAGGTGTGACCACGTTGCGTTTTGCGCCGTTTCCTGTCGCGGGCACTAGGCCGACCCGCACAAGTGAGGTACCATTTTTCTCGTAGGACTTTGGGGAACGCGGGGTGGGGGGAAATTTGTGGATCCACGCAGATTCCAGAACTTTTCATCACAGAAATGTGGGGAAAATTTGTTTTTTTGTCAATTTTTTACGTTTGCAAGGGATTCTGGGTAACAGACCATGGAGGGAGGCACTCAAGTCACCCCATCCTGGATTCCCCTGGGTGTCTAGTTTTCAACAAATATATAGGTTTGCTAGGTTTCCCTAGGTGCCGGCAGGGCTAGGGTTCAAAAACTACAGCTAGTCACTTTGGCGAAAAAGGGTCATTTTTCACTGCAAAATTGAGGTGTGACCACGTTGCGTTTTGCACCGTTTCTTGTCGCGGGCACTAGGCCGACCCGCACAAGTGAGGTACCATTTTTCTCGTAGGACTTTGGGGAAAGCGGGGTGGGTGTAAATTTGTGGATCCACGCAGATTCCAGAACTTTCCATCACAGAAATGTGGGGAAAATGTGTTTTTTTTGTCAATTTTTTACGTTTGCAAGTGATTCTGGGTAACAGACCATGGAGGGAGGCACTCAAGTCACCCCATCCTGGATTCCCCTGGGTGTCTAGTTTTCAACAAATATATAGGTTTGCTAGGTTTCCCTAGGTGCCGGCAGGGCTAGGGTTCAAAAACTACAGCTAGTCACTTTGGCAAAAAAGGGTCATTTTTCACTGCAAAATTGAGGTGTGACCACGTTGCGTTTTGCGCCGTTTCCTGTCGCGGGCACTAGGCCGACCCGCACAAGTGAGGTACCATTTTTCTCGTAGGACTTTCGGGAACGCGGGGTGGGTGGAAATTTGTGGATCCACGCAGATTCCAGAACTTTTCATCACAGAAATGTGGGGCAAATTTGTGTTTTTTGACAATTTTTTACGTTTGCAAGGGATTCCGGGTAACAGACCATGGAGGGAGGCACTCAAGTCACCCCATCCTGAATTCCCCTGGGTGTCTAGTTTTCAACAAATATATAGGTTTGCTAGGTTTCCCTAGGTGCCGGCAGGGCTAATGTTCAAAAACTACAGCTAGTCACTTTGGCAAAAAAGGGTCATTTTTCACTGCAAAATTGAGGTGTGACCACGTTGCGTTTTGCGCCGTTTCCTGTCGCGGGCACTAGGCCGACCAGCACAAGTGAGGTACCATTTTTCTTGTAGGACTTTGGGGAACGCAGGGTGGGTGGAAATTTGTGGATCCACGCAGATTCCAGAACTTTCCATCACAGAAATGTGGGGAAAATGTGTTTTTTGTTGTCAATGTTTTAGGTTTGCAAGGGATTCTGGGTAACAGACCATGGTGGGAGGCACTCAAGTCACCCCATCCTGGATTCCCCTGGGTGTCTAGTTTTCAAAAATATATAGGTTTGCTAGGTTTCCCAAGGTGCCGGCAGGGCTAGGGTTCAAAAACTACAGCTAGTCACTTTGGCAAAAAAGGGTCATTTTTCACTGCAAAATTGAGGTGTGACCACGTTGCGTTTTGCGCAGTTTCCTGTCGCGGGCACTAGGCCGACCAGCAAAAGTGAGGTACCATTTTTCTTGTAGGACTTTGGGGAACGCAGGGTGGGTGGAAATTTGTGGATCCACGCAGATTCCAGAACTTTCCATCACAGAAATGTGGGGAAAATGTGTTTTTTTTTGTCAATGTTTTAGGTTTGCAAGGGATTCTGGGTAACAGACCATGGTGGGAGGCACTCAAGTCACCCCATCCTGGATTCCCCTGGGTGTCTAGTTTTCAAAAATATATAGGTTTGCTAGGTTTCCCAAGGTGCCGGCAGGGCTAGGGTTCAAAAACTACAGCTAGTCACTTTGGCAAAAAAGGGTCATTTTTCACTGCAAAATTGAGGTGTGACCACGTTGCGTTTTGCGCCGTTTCTTGTCGCGGGCACTAGGCCGACCCGCACAAGTGAGGTACCATTTTTCTTGTAGGACTTTGGGGAACGCAGGGTGGGTGGAAATTTGTGGATCCACGCAGATTCCAGAACTTTCCATCACAGAAATGTGGGGAAAATGTGTTTTTTTTTGTCAATGTTTTAGGTTTGCAAGGGATTCTGGGTAACAGACCATGGTGGGAGGCACTCAAGTCACCCCATCCTCGATTCCCCTGGGTGTCTAGTTTTCAAAAATATATAGGTTTGCTAGGTTTCCCTAGGTGCCGGCAGGGCTAGGGTTCAAAAACTACAGCTAGTCACTTTGGCAAAAAAGGGTCATTTTTCACTGCAAAATTGAGGTGTGACCACGTTGCGTTTTGCGCCGTTTCTTGTCGCGGGCACTAGGCCGACCCGCACAAGTGAGGTACCATTTTTCTCGTAGGACTTTGGGGAACGCGGGGTGGGTGGAAATTTGTGGATCCACGCAGATTCCAGAACTTTTCATCACAGAAATATGGGGAAAATTTGTTTTTTTTGACAATTTTTTACGTTTGCAAGGGATTCTGGGTAACAGACCATGGAGGGAGGCACTCAAGTCACCCCATCCTGAATTCCCCTGGGTGTCTAGTTTTCAACAAATATATAGGTTTGCTAGGTTTCCCTAGGTGCCGGCAGGGCTAATGTTCAAAAACTACAGCTAGTCACTTTGGCAAAAAAGGGTCATTTTTCACTGCAAAATTGAGGTGTGACCACGTTGCGTTTTGCGCCGTTTCCTGTCGCGGGCACTAGGCCGACCCGCACAAGTGAGGTACCATTTTTCTCGTAGGACTTTGGGGAACGCGGGGTGGGGGGAAATTTGTGGATCCACGCAGATTCCAGAACTTTTCATCACAGAAATGTGGGGAAAATTTGTTTTTTTGTCAATTTTTTACGTTTGCAAGGGATTCTGGGTAACAGACCATGGAGGGAGGCACTGTAGGAGAGTAGGGTCTGCTATCCTATGGTCACCCCAAATTTTTGCTTTTTGCTTCACTGGTTTTTGACATATTGAGGCTGTGGGCCTGCCAATCAGACCCCCAGCCTGCTGTTCTCTCTACTAAATTAAAACTATGCACCCTAGGTGCATAACCAATTGGAAGTGGATCACCCTGTCAGCCCCTGTACCAGTGTACACTAGGTACCCAGGGCATTGGTGTACCCAAGGCCTGCCAAGGGCTGCAGCATGTATTATGCCACCCCAGGCTTGGCCTAACAATTTGACACAACTGGCTGATCACTCAGCTGGGGTAAGTTGGTGTAATCACCTCTTACTTAGGTGTAGTATACCTATACCTAACCTTAAATGGGACACCTGGTAACCTATAAGTCACTCCTATGGCAGGCCTTAACAATCCTGAAGGCAGAGTGCTTGGTTCCATGTGAGATGGTGCTCTGGCATGAGCTGAGCCTGTCTGCAGTGGTCGGAACAACTTCCTTCTACTGTTTCCAGATATCGTCATACCATATACTCTTAAGTGCATTATGAACCTCGCGGTTAAATGCTATCTTTGGTTTGGCTTTATCAAAACATGTCGAGTAAGGTGTCATACGAATTGGAATACTAACCCCTCGCCAATTCTGGCGACGGGGTTAGCATTCCACCCTTCTAGAGGGACACGACATGTACAGTACCTGAAACCCGGGTAAAATCAGACATAGCCTCAGCTCCACAAAATGGATGCTGCCACCACAGACACAAGCCTGCCCTCCTGCTGCTGGGAGTCCTTCCAGCTTGGGAGGTGTGGACAAAGGGTTTCCTGCCAGGGGAGGTGCGTGCACCACCCCAGACAGGATTTTGTGTATTGGTCAGGTAGGGCTTGAAAGAAACCAGACATGCCTGTGGCTCACAAGGAGCCTCGGTGCATATGCCAGTTCAAACCGGTCCTGGGGCACACCAGTCCCGGGCCTGGGGCGAGCTGGACAAAGGATTGGGGGTGTAACCACCCCCCTTCCTGGTCCCACCCATAGGGAGGGACCTAGCAGGTAGTCCGGCCCCTAGAATCCGAATAAAGGTAGGAGCTGTGTCCTAAGACTTCAGACATCCTGGAATCAACTTGAAACTAAGAAGAAGACGGGAACTTCGACATTCTGCTGCACAGAAGACTGAAGAAAATCTCCCCTGTGGTCAGGGAGTGACCACCTTGCTAACGCAAGCACCATCCAGCGAATCACCGTCTGCTTTGCCGCCGCCTCCCGCCGGAGCCCGAGCCCAGAGACTGACAAGACCTGGACCTCCAGACCTCTCACCGCCCGATCCACAGTCCCTGCAAAGAAGAGACCCGTGGAGGCACCGAGACCCGTGGAGCCAGCCATCTTGGAACGACTACGACAAGCTGACAAGTGCAACAACCGAGGCTCCCTCCAAGTTGTGCTTTGGGTCCTGAGAAGCCCAACCCTCGAGCAGCATCTGCACCAAAGGTGAGCCCTCCAGCATCTCCACGATCTGCGTGGGGCCCTTCTGCATTTTGCCACTCGACGCGCCTAACCGGTTGCTGGCCCGCTGGCTAGTGGCCATCTTGGCGACGAAATCTACGACAAACACCGCTGGTCTGGTTGCTCCAGACTGGCCCTTGCTCCCCTCCAAAGGAGCAATCCCTCTGACCTTGCTGGTCAGAACCAACAGCTGATTTCCGAATCCTCCTGCAATTGCTTTTGCCAAGGCTTGTTTGCTTCGATCAAGTCGCCGACACCGCCGACAGCGAGAGCCTGCGTGGGACAGCTCGTGAGCCGACTCCTGGACGTCGTCGACCTTCAGGGACCACGTGGCTGCGGAGACAAGCTACCCCTCATCACCTGTTTGCACCCGACATCGCCTGGTACCCACCTGGTGCCACGCTGGTCACTGGCTAGTGACTGTGAACACTGTCCCCTCTGCTTACAGGTCTTCAACATCTCCGATCCACTCTTGGATCCACTGCATCTCTCCCGGACCGACCGCCTGCAGCATCTTTGTCTTCAAGCTCCACGGAACAGATAGAAGAAACCCGACGCACTTCGAGGCCTATGCACCCGCTTCCTGTGGGTGAGGTAAAGCTGGCACACCTGTGCCCAAGTGTAGTAATACATCTCTAGTGCCTGTGTTCCAAATCTTAAGTTCCTAGGTCATCCGGAAGATTCCTTTTGCAGTACCTTTGTACTTTTTACGCACCCATTGAAACCTATGGGAGCACGCGTGTGACTATTTGCTCTGCACACGCCACCCGTGGACCTCCTGGTCACTAACTGACGTTAGCTCCTTGTAGGCCCAGCGATTCTAGAGGCCCTAGGCCTTTTCCCTTTTCTGTTCGTGGTACTTATACCACTATTTTAGTATATGGTTTGAGTGGCCACCAGGGCCTATCCATATAAAGTGCAACTTCTGTGTATTCTGTGATAATCTTGTTTGACGATTTGTGCTCCTGTGCTCATAAAGAGACTAGGGGTTACTTTGAGAAATAAATACATATATATTTTGAATATATATCTGTGTGGTGTCCTTTCATTGGTATAAAAGGGGGTTATATTTGGTAAAACAGCTGGCTTAACACGCATCACGAGTTTAGCCTCAAAGACTGCTTAGCCTACGCTACCACTAGGGCAGCTAGTCCAAAAAGGTTGACTTACAACCACACCATAAGGGTTGCTTGGCATGGTACAAGGTGGTCACTAGAACTAGTGAACAGCATATACCAGGCCAACTTCTCACATTGGTGAGCAGCGGTTGGATTTGAGCTTGCTGTGTTTTACCATTGTAATCTCTTGGTTACCAATTGAAAGATCACATAGGTACCTGTAGGTACATATAAAACAAGATTAGATATACTTAAGTTCTACTGAACTTAGTTGTTGTAGAGCAAAGGGAGTAGCACACCCTGACTACAACTACTAGATAGGTTTAGTAGGTAAACCCAAGTGTAGGTAGATTGCAACACATCCACCCACACTTAAGAGCAATGGCTGGGGCAGAGGGGTCCACTGTACCCATCTCTGTTGAGAGTGACCCCCCGAGGGCACCATCCATCTATGCTACCCTTAATCAGAATGAGCTCAGGCATTTGGCAACTCTTAGAGGCCTTAAACAGCCCAAGAACCCAAACTCTGCTGAGCTCAGAGAGCTCTTACAGAATGATGAGAATCAGAGAGCACTCAAGAAAGCTTCCCAGTTAGCCCCCTTAGGGACAGGAACAGGAGGCCCCCCTTCTAAAGATGCCACTGAAGTACCCCTTCCCAATAGTCACCCCTTAGATGGGATGCCTACCACAGAGGATGAGAGTGAAAAGGATACTGACAGTAGTGAGGATGAAGGGAGAACTAGCCCAGTGCCAAGTATTATACTTGGCCCAGCTAAACCAAGGCTATTGGGGACTGACAGTGGGTTCAACCCACTGGATCTCCCCAGTGGACTTAACACAGGGCTTGGAAGGCAAAGGAATCGCTCAGGTGACTCCAATGCTTCCCATGGCTCTAGAGGCTCTCAAGGTCACTCCAGGAGAAGGATGACCACCCCTCAGAGGAGGGAACATGAGGCCAAGATGCAAGAGGCCCAGCTGAGGATCAGGAAGCAGGAGCTAGAAGTAGCCCTGATGGAAGAGAAACTTAGCAAGGCTAGACAGCATAAAGAGAGTGGGTCTATACCCACTGGTGGCAGCATTGTCCCTAAGGACAAAGATAGGGTTTTCGACAATAGAAACCTGTCTAAGGTTGTGCCCCCCTACAAAAGTGGGGATGACATCCACAAGTGGATAACTGCTCTTGAGAGAGCCTGCAAAGTACAGCAGGTTCCTGAAGATCAGTGGGCAGCAATCCTCTGGCTCTCCTTTGAAGGAAGAGGCAGAGACAGACTCCTCACTGTTAGAGAAGAGGATGTCAGAAACTACAGAGTCCTGAAGAGTGTTCTAGTTGATGGGTTAGGCTTAACCACTGAGCAGTACAGGTTAATGTTCAGAGACACCCAAAAGACACAGACTCAGGACTGGTCTGAATACATTGAATGTGCCACTAAGGCTTTGGAGGGTTGGTTGCTGGGAAGTAAGGTATCTGATTTTACAGGATTGTATAATTTGATGATGAGAGAACAGATTTTAAATAACTGTCAAAACCAGCAACTGCATCAACACTTGGTTGACTCTGATCTGACCTCTCCCCAAGAATTGGGAAAGAAGGCAGACAAATGGGTCAGAACCAGGGTTAAGCAAAAGAACCAGAACCAGGGCCAAGGGGGTGATCAGAAGAAAACAGACCAAAAGGGTGGAGATCAGAAACCTAAAGACCAGAAGTCTTCAACAGGGCCCCAAACTACTGCTAAGGAGGGTGGGTCCCAACAGTCCAAGAAGAAGAAAGAAGGTCAGAAGAAACCCTGGTGCAATCATTGTAAAAATACAACTCACTGGACTAGTGATTGCAAAAAGGGTGGAGCCCCCAACACTGTTGCCCCTAAGGCACCTGCTCCCAGTACTACTGTTAGCAGTGTTGGTCCCCAGACAAAGGGTGTAGTGGGAATCACTATGGGAACTGAAGGAGATTCTGACTTAGACAGAACCCTTACACAGGCAGTCTTGATCTGTGATGGGGACATTGATTTGTCCCTGACTGTGAGCCCCAGTAACCTGGGCAAGTACAGACAGACTCCTTTAATTAATGACAAAGTGGCTCAAGCCTACAGGGACACATGTGCCAGTGTCACTATGGTGACACCAGGCTTTGTGGATCCTGGACAGTACATACCAGGTGAGAACTACCTGGTGACCAATGCCAGCAATGCCACTACTTCACATAGTGTGGCAGTTGTTAACTTCTCATGGGGAGGGGTAACTGGCCTCAAAAGGGTTGTGGTTAGTGCAGACCTCCCAGTAGAATGTTTGTTGGGCAATGACCTAGAGAGTTCTCTATGGTCAGAAGTGGAGTACAGGACTCATGCAGAGATGTTAGGTATATCATCACATGTCCTTGCTGTGACCAGGTCACAGGCCAAAAAGTGCCTCACTGAACCACAGGTCTTGGATCCTGGAACAATGGACCAAGCACCTACCAAGAAGAAGAACAGGAGGGTCAAGGCTGTGCCTTCCCCCCTGCCTCAGAGTGATGATCAGCCTTCCCAGGAAGCTGATCTAGAGGACCCTGAAGGAACTGTCCCTGAAGAGCTTGAACCTGATCAGGTTGAGTTTCTGGGGACAGGGGGACCTTCAAGGGCTGACTTGAGGCAGGCTCAGTTATCCTGTCCCTCTCTTGAACCCCTCAGACAGCTGGCTGCTGCTGAGGCTGCTGGGAATGCTCAAGGTACCCATAAAGTGTATTGGGATGAAGGGCTCCTTTATTCAGAGGCTAGAGACCCCAAGCCTGGTGCAACCAGGAGGTTGGTTATACCTCTGCAATTTAGGGGCTTCCTTCTTACCTTGGCCCATGATATTCCTTTAGCAGGACACCTAGGCCAGAACAAGACCTGGGACAGACTTGTCCCTCACTTTCACTGGCCTCATATGAATGAAGATACAAAGGAGTTTTGTCGCTCCTGTGTTACCTGCCAAGCCAGTGGCAAATCAGGTGGCACAACAAAGGCCCCCCTAATACCACTACCTGTGGTGGGGGTCCCCTTTGAAAGAGTGGGAATAGACATAGTGGGTCCCATGGATCCTCCCACTGCATCTGGGCACAGATTTATACTGGTGGTAGTGGATCATGCCACCAGGTATCCAGAGGCAATTCCCCTTAGGACCACTACAGCTCCTGTTGTGGCCAGGGCCCTGCTGGGAGTATTCTCCAGAGTGGGGTTTCCTAAGGAGGTAGTATCTGACAGAGGTACCAACTTTATGTCAGGATACTTAACAGCTATGTGGAAGGAATGTGGTGTCAACTACAAGTTCACCACCCCTTATCACCCACAATGCAATGGGCTTGTTGAGAGATTCAACAAGACCCTAAAGGGTATGATCAAAGGATTACCTGAAAAGCTCAGGCGAAGATGGGACATCCTTCTACCCTGCCTTCTGTTTGCTTACAGAGAGGTCCCACAAAAAGGAGTTGGCTACAGCCCCTTTGAATTGTTGTTTGGGCACCCTGTGAGAGGCCCACTGTGTTTGGTGAAGGAAGGCTGGGAGTTACCTCTCAAAAAGCCTAAGCTAGACATAGTGGACTATGTACTTGGTCTCCGCTCCAGGATGGCTGAGTATATGGAGAAGGCATCCAAAAACCTTGAGGCAAGCCAGGCCTTACAGAAAGCTTGGCATGACCAAAAGGCTGTCTTGGTTGAGTTTCAGCCAGGACAGAAGGTATGGGTGTTGGAGCCAGTGGCCCCAGCAGCACTCCAAGACAAATGGTCTGGACCCCATACAATCCTGGAAAAGAAGGGAGAGGTCACCTACTTGGTCGACCTAGGAACTCCCAGGAGTCCCCACAGGGTACTCCATGTTAACAGGCTTAAAGCATATGTTGACAGGGCAGACATGGGCTTGCTCATGGCTACAGATGAGGGACAGGAGGAAGAGAGTGACCCTCTCCCAGACCTGTTGTCTCAGAACCCTGAAGATGGCTCAGTTGAAGGAGTGACCCTTGGAGGCAACCTCACTGCCCATCAGCAGACTGAATGTAGACAGGTTCTACAATCATTTTCACATATGTTTTCCTTGATACCTAGTCAAACTGACTGGTGTACCCATGTTGTGGACACTGGTGACAGTCTGCCTGTAAAGAACAAACTTTACAGACAACCTGACCACGTCAGGGACTGTATAAAGGCTGAGGTACATAAAATGCTGGAATTAGGTGTCATTGAACCCTCAGAGAGCCCCTGGGCTAGCCCAGTGGTTCTGGTCCCCAAACCTCACACCAAAGATGGCAAGAGAGAGATGAGGTTCTGTGTGGATTACAGAGGACTCAATGCTGTCACCAGGACAGATGCACACCCTATTCCAAGGGCAGATGAGCTCATAGACAAACTAGCTTCTGCAAAGTTTTTGAGCACATTTGACTTAACAGCTGGCTATTGGCAAATCAGATTAGCTGAGGAGTCTAAGGCCAAAACAGCATTCTCAACCCCAGGTGGGCATTATCAGTTTGTGGTGATGCCCTTTGGTCTGAAGAATGCACCTGCCACCTTCCAAAGGCTGGTGAACCAAGTCCTTACTGGGTTGGATGACTTTTGTGCAGCATATCTTGATGACATTGCTGTCTTTAGTTCCACCTGGGAGGATCACCTGATCCACCTGAAGAAGGCTCTTGAGGCTCTGCAAAGGGCAGGCCTCACTATCAAGGCTACTAAGTGCCAGATAGGGCAGAGTAAGGTTGTATATTTGGGCCACCTTGTAGGTGGAGGCCAAGTTCAACCACTGGAGAGTAAGATACAATCCATCAAGGACTGGTCCCCTCCAACCACCCAGACTCAAGTTCGAGCTTTCTTGGGCTTGACTGGGTATTACAGGAAGTTTGTTAAGAACTATGGGTCCATTGTGACTCCTCTTAATGATCTGACATCCAAGAAGATGCCCAAAAAGGTTCAGTGGACAGTAAGCTGTCAAAAGGCATTTGATGACCTGAAGGAGGCCATGTGCTCTGCACCTATCCTGAAAAGTCCTGACTACTCCAAAGAGTTTATTGTCCAAACAGATGCTTCTGAGTTGGGTGTGGGAGCTGTGCTGTCACAACTTAATGTAGATGGTCAAGACCAACCCATTGCTTTTATTAGCAGAAGGTTGACCCCCAGAGAGAAGAATTGGTCAGCTATTGAGAGGGAGGCCTTTGCTGTGGTGTGGGCCCTGAAGAAGCTGAGGCCATACTTGTTTGGCACTCACTTCAAGATTCAGACCGACCATAAGCCCCTCTTGTGGCTAAATCAGATGAAGGGTGAAAACCCCAAACTGCTTAGGTGGTCCATTTCCCTACAGGGGATGGACTTTACAGTGGAGCACCGGCCAGGTACTGACCATGGGAATGCAGATGGTCTCTCCAGGTACTTCCACTTAGGACATGAAGACGAGACTGGTCAAGGCTAGTTTAATGTCCCAGCGTTTGGGGGGGGGTTGTGTAGGAGAGTAGGGTCTGCTATCCTATGGTCACCCCAAATTTTTGCTTTTTGCTTCACTGGTTTTTGACATATTGAGGCTGTGGGCCTGCCAATCAGACCCCCAGCCTGCTGTTCTCTCTACTAAATTAAAACTATGCACCCTAGGTGCATAACCAATTGGAAGTGGATCACCCTGTCAGCCCCTGTACCAGTGTACACTAGGTACCCAGGGCATTGGTGTACCCAAGGCCTGCCAAGGGCTGCAGCATGTATTATGCCACCCCAGGCTTGGCCTAACAATTTGACACAACTGGCTGATCACTCAGCTGGGGTAAGTTGGTGTAATCACCTCTTACTTAGGTGTAGTATACCTATACCTAACCTTAAATGGGACACCTGGTAACCTATAAGTCACTCCTATGGCAGGCCTTAACAATCCTGAAGGCAGAGTGCTTGGTTCCATGTGAGATGGTGCTCTGGCATGAGCTGAGCCTGTCTGCAGTGGTCGGAACAACTTCCTTCTACTGTTTCCAGATATCGTCATACCATATACTCTTAAGTGCATTATGAACCTCGCGGTTAAATGCTATCTTTGGTTTGGCTTTATCAAAACATGTCGAGTAAGGTGTCATACGAATTGGAATACTAACCCCTCGCCAATTCTGGCGACGGGGTTAGCATTCCACCCTTCTAGAGGGACACGACATGTACAGTACCTGAAACCCGGGTAAAATCAGACATAGCCTCAGCTCCACAAAATGGATGCTGCCACCACAGACACAAGCCTGCCCTCCTGCTGCTGGGAGTCCTTCCAGCTTGGGAGGTGTGGACAAAGGGTTTCCTGCCAGGGGAGGTGCGTGCACCACCCCAGACAGGATTTTGTGTATTGGTCAGGTAGGGCTTGAAAGAAACCAGACATGCCTGTGGCTCACAAGGAGCCTCGGTGCATATGCCAGTTCAAACCGGTCCTGGGGCACACCAGTCCCGGGCCTGGGGCGAGCTGGACAAAGGATTGGGGGTGTAACCACCCCCCTTCCTGGTCCCACCCATAGGGAGGGACCTAGCAGGTAGTCCGGCCCCTAGAATCCGAATAAAGGTAGGAGCTGTGTCCTAAGACTTCAGACATCCTGGAATCAACTTGAAACTAAGAAGAAGACGGGAACTTCGACATTCTGCTGCACAGAAGACTGAAGAAAATCTCCCCTGTGGTCAGGGAGTGACCACCTTGCTAACGCAAGCACCATCCAGCGAATCACCGTCTGCTTTGCCGCCGCCTCCCGCCGGAGCCCGAGCCCAGAGACTGACAAGACCTGGACCTCCAGACCTCTCACCGCCCGATCCACAGTCCCTGCAAAGAAGAGACCCGTGGAGGCACCGAGACCCGTGGAGCCAGCCATCTTGGAACGACTACGACAAGCTGACAAGTGCAACAACCGAGGCTCCCTCCAAGTTGTGCTTTGGGTCCTGAGAAGCCCAACCCTCGAGCAGCATCTGCACCAAAGGTGAGCCCTCCAGCATCTCCACGATCTGCGTGGGGCCCTTCTGCATTTTGCCACTCGACGCGCCTAACCGGTTGCTGGCCCGCTGGCTAGTGGCCATCTTGGCGACGAAATCTACGACAAACACCGCTGGTCTGGTTGCTCCAGACTGGCCCTTGCTCCCCTCCAAAGGAGCAATCCCTCTGACCTTGCTGGTCAGAACCAACAGCTGATTTCCGAATCCTCCTGCAATTGCTTTTGCCAAGGCTTGTTTGCTTCGATCAAGTCGCCGACACCGCCGACAGCGAGAGCCTGCGTGGGACAGCTCGTGAGCCGACTCCTGGACGTCGTCGACCTTCAGGGACCACGTGGCTGCGGAGACAAGCTACCCCTCATCACCTGTTTGCACCCGACATCGCCTGGTACCCACCTGGTGCCACGCTGGTCACTGGCTAGTGACTGTGAACACTGTCCCCTCTGCTTACAGGTCTTCAACATCTCCGATCCACTCTTGGATCCACTGCATCTCTCCCGGACCGACCGCCTGCAGCATCTTTGTCTTCAAGCTCCACGGAACAGATAGAAGAAACCCGACGCACTTCGAGGCCTATGCACCCGCTTCCTGTGGGTGAGGTAAAGCTGGCACACCTGTGCCCAAGTGTAGTAATACATCTCTAGTGCCTGTGTTCCAAATCTTAAGTTCCTAGGTCATCCGGAAGATTCCTTTTGCAGTACCTTTGTACTTTTTACGCACCCATTGAAACCTATGGGAGCACGCGTGTGACTATTTGCTCTGCACACGCCACCCGTGGACCTCCTGGTCACTAACTGACGTTAGCTCCTTGTAGGCCCAGCGATTCTAGAGGCCCTAGGCCTTTTCCCTTTTCTGTTCGTGGTACTTATACCACTATTTTAGTATATGGTTTGAGTGGCCACCAGGGCCTATCCATATAAAGTGCAACTTCTGTGTATTCTGTGATAATCTTGTTTGACGATTTGTGCTCCTGTGCTCATAAAGAGACTAGGGGTTACTTTGAGAAATAAATACATATATATTTTGAATATATATCTGTGTGGTGTCCTTTCATTGGTATAAAAGGGGGTTATATTTGGTAAAACAGCTGGCTTAACACGCATCACGAGTTTAGCCTCAAAGACTGCTTAGCCTACGCTACCACTAGGGCAGCTAGTCCAAAAAGGTTGACTTACAACCACACCATAAGGGTTGCTTGGCATGGTACAAGGTGGTCACTAGAACTAGTGAACAGCATATACCAGGCCAACTTCTCACAGGCACTCAAGTCACCCCATCCTGGATTCCCCTGGGTGTCTAGTTTTCAACAAATATATAGGTTTGCTAGGTTTCCCTAGGTGCCGGCAGGGCTAGGGTTCAAAAACTACAGCTAGTCACTTTGGCGAAAAAGGGTCATTTTTCACTGCAAAATTGAGGTGTGACCACGTTGCGTTTTGCACCGTTTCTTGTCGCGGGCACTAGGCCGACCCGCACAAGTGAGGTACCATTTTTCTCGTAGGACTTTGGGGAAAGCGGGGTGGGTGTAAATTTGTGGATCCACGCAGATTCCAGAACTTTCCATCACAGAAATGTGGGGAAAATGTGTTTTTTTTGTCAATTTTTTACGTTTGCAAGTGATTCTGGGTAACAGACCATGGAGGGAGGCACTCAAGTCACCCCATCCTGGATTCCCCTGGGTGTCTAGTTTTCAACAAATATATAGGTTTGCTAGGTTTCCCTAGGTGCCGGCAGGGCTAGGGTTCAAAAACTACAGCTAGTCACTTTGGCAAAAAAGGGTCATTTTTCACTGCAAAATTGAGGTGTGACCACGTTGCGTTTTGCGCCGTTTCCTGTCGCGGGCACTAGGCCGACCCGCACAAGTGAGGTACCATTTTTCTCGTAGGACTTTCGGGAACGCGGGGTGGGTGGAAATTTGTGGATCCACGCAGATTCCAGAACTTTTCATCACAGAAATGTGGGGAAAATTTGTGTTTTTTGACAATTTTTTACGTTTGCAAGGGATTCTGGGTAACAGACCATGGAGGGAGGCACTCAAGTCACCCCATCCTGAATTCCCCTGGGTGTCTAGTTTTCAACAAATATATAGGTTTGCTAGGTTTCCCTAGGTGCCGGCAGGGCTAATGTTCAAAAACTACAGCTAGTCACTTTGGCAAAAAAGGGTCATTTTTCACCGCAAAATTGAGGTGTGACCACGTTGCGTTTTGCGCCGTTTCCTGTCGCGGGCACTAGGCCGACCCGCACAAGTGAGGTACTATTTTTCTCGTAGGACTTTGGGGAACGCGGGGTGGGTGGAAATTTGTGGATCCACGCAGATTCCAGAACTTTTCATCACAGAAATGTGGGGAAAATTTGTTTTTTTTGACAATTTTTTACGTTTGCAAGGGATTCTGGGTAACAGACCATGGAGGGAGGCACTCAAGTCACCCCATCCTGAATTCCCCTGGGTGTCTAGTTTTCAACAAATATGTAGGTTTGCTAGGTTTCCCTAGGTGCCGGCAGGGCTAATGTTCAAAAACTACAGCTAGTCACTTTGGCAAAAAAGGGTCATTTTTCACTGCAAAATTGAGGTGTGACCACGTTGCGTTTTGCGCCGTTTCCTGTCGCGGGCACTAGGCCGACCCGCACAAGTGAGGTACCATTTTTCTCGTAGGACTTTGGGGAACGCGGGGTGGGTGGAAATTTGTGGATCCACGCAGATTCCAGAACTTTCCATCACAGAAATGTGGGGAAAATGTGTTTTTTTGTCAATTTTTTACGTTTGCAAGGGATTCTGGGTAACAGACCATGGAGGGAGGCACTCAAGTCACCCCATCCTGGATTCCCCTGGGTGTCTAGTTTTCAACAAATATATAGGTTTGCTAGGTTTCCCTAGGTGCCGGCAGGGCTAGGGTTAAAAAACTACAGCTAGTCACTTTGGCGAAAAAGGGTCATTTTTCACTGCAAAATTGAGGTGTGACCACGTTGCGTTTTGCACCGTTTCTTGTCGCGGGCACTAGGCCGACCCGCACAAGTGAGGTACCATTTTTCTCGTAGGACTTTGGGGAACGCGGGGTGGGTGTAAATTTGTGGATCCACGCAGATTCCAGAACTTTCCATCACAGAAATGTGGGGAAAATGTGTTTTTTTTGTAAATTTTTTACGTTTGCAAGTGATTCTGGGTAACAGACCATGGAGGGAGGCACTCAAGTCACCCCATCCTGGATTCCCCTGGGTGTCTAGTTTTCAACAAATATATAGGTTTGCTAGGTTTCCCTAGGTGCCGGCAGGGCTAGGGTTCAAAAACTACAGCTAGTCACTTTGGCAAAAAAGGGTCATTTTTTACTGCAAAATTGAGGTGTGACCACGTTGCGTTTTGCGCCGTTTCCTGTCGCGGGCACTAGGCCGACCAGCACAAGTGAGGTACCATTTTTCTCGTAGGACTTTCGGGAACGCGGGGTGGGTGGAAATTTGTGGATCCACGCAGATTCCAGAACTTTTCATCACAGAAATGTGGGGCAAATTTGTTTTTTTTGACAATTTTTTACGTTTGCAAGGGATTCTGGGTAACAGACCATGGAGGGAGGCACTCAAGTCACCCCATCCTGAATTCCCCTGGGTGTCTAGTTTTCAACAAATATATAGGTTTGCTAGGTTTCCCTAGGTGCCGGCAGGGCTAATGTTCAAAAACTACAGCTAGTCACTTTGGCAAAAAAGGGTCATTTTTCACTGCAAAATTGAGGTGTGACCACGTTGCGTTTTGCGCCGTTTCCTGTCGCGGGCACTAGGCCGACCCACACAAGTGAGGTACCATTTTTCTTGTAGGACTTTGGGGAACGCAGGGTGGGTGGAAATTTGTGGATCCACGCAGATTCCAGAACTTTCCATCACAGAAATGTGGGGAAAATGTGTTTTTTTTTGTCAATGTTTTAGGTTTGCAAGGGATTCTGGGTAACAGACCATGGTGGGAGGCACTCAAGTCACCCCATCCTGGATTCCCCTGGGTGTCTAGTTTTCAAAAATATATAGGTTTGCTAGGTTTCCCAAGGTGCCGGCAGGGCTAGGGTTCAAAAACTACAGTTAGTCACTTTGGCAAAAAAGGGTCATTTTTCACTGCAAAATTGAGGTGTGACCACGTTGCGTTTTGCGCCGTTTCCTGTCGCGGGCACTAGGCCGACCCGCACAAGTGAGGTACCATTTTTCTCGTAGGACTTTCGGGAACGCGGGGTGGGTGGAAATTTGTGGATCCACGCAGATTCCAAAACTTTTCATCACAGAAATGTGGGGCAAATTTGTTTTTTTTGACAATTTTTTACGTTTGCAAGGGATTCTGGGTAACAGACCATGGAGGGAGGCACTCAAGTCACCCCATCCTGAATTCCCCTGGGTGTCTAGTTTTCAACAAATATATAGGTTTGCTAGGTTTCCCTAGGTGCCGGCAGGGCTAATGTTCAAAAACTACAGCTAGTCACTTTGGCAAAAAAGGGTCATTTTTCACTGCAAAATTGAGGTGTGACCACGTTGCGTTTTGCGCCGTTTCCTGTCGCGGGCACTAGGCCGACCCGCACAAGTGAGGTACCATTTTTCTTTTAGGACTTTGGGGAACGCAGGGTGGGTGGAAATTTGTGGATCCACGCAGATTCCAGAACTTTCCATCACAGAAATTTGGGGAAAATGTGTTTTTTTTTTGTCAATGTTTTAGGTTTGCAAGGGATTCTGGGTAACAGACCATGGTGGGAGGCACTCAAGTCACCCCATCCTGGATTCCCCTGGGTGTCTAGTTTTCAAAAATATATAGGTTTGCTAGGTTTCCCAAGGTGCCGGCAGGGCTAGGGTTCAAAAACTACAGCTAGTCACTTTGGCAAAAAAGGGTCATTTTTCACTGCAAAATTGAGGTGTGACCACGTTGCGTTTTGCGCCGTTTCCTGTCGCGGGCACTAGGCCGACCTGCACAAGTGAGGTACCATTTTTCTTGTAGGACTTTGGGGAACGCGGGGTGGGTGGAAATTTGTGGATCCACGCAGATTCCAGAACTTTCCATCACAGAAATGTGGGGAAAATGTGTTTTTTTTGACAATTTTTTACGTTTGCAAGGGATTCTGGGTAACAGACCATGGAGGGAGGCACTCAAGTCACCCCATCCTGAATTCCCCTGGGTGTCTAGTTTTCAACAAATATATAGGTTTGCTAGGTTTCCCTAGGTGCCGGCAGGGCTAATGTTCAAAAACTACAGCTAGTCACTTTGGCAAAAAAGGGTCATTTTTCACTGCAAAATTGAGGTGTGACCACGTTGCGTTTTGCGCCGTTTCCTGTCGCGGGCACTAGGCCGACCCGCACAAGTGAGGTACCATTTTTCTTGTAGGACTTTGGGGAACGCGGGGTGGGTGGAAATTTGTGGATCCACGCAGATTCCAGAACTTTTCATCACAGAAATGTGGGGAAAATTTGTTTTTTTTGACAATTTTTTACGTTTGCAAGGGATTCTGGGTAACAGACCATGGAGGGAGGCACTCAAGTCACCCCATCCTGAATTCCCCTGGGTGTCTAGTTTTCAACAAATATATAGGTTTGCTAGGTTTCCCTAGGTGCCGGCAGGGCTAATGTTCAAAAACTACAGCTAGTCACTTTGGCAAAAAAGGGTCATTTTTCACTGCAAAATTGAGGTGGGACCACGTTGCGTTTTGCGCCGTTTCCTGTCGCGGGCACTAGGCCGACCCGCACAAGTGAGGTACCATTTTTCTTGTAGGACTTTGGGGAACGCAGGGTGGGTGGAAATTTGTGGATCCACGCAGATTCCAGAACTTTCCATCACAGAAATGTGGGGAAAATGTGTTTTTTTTTGTCAATGCTTTAGGTTTGCAAGGGATTCTGGGTAACAGACCATGGTGGGAGGCACTCAAGTCACCCCATCCTGGATTCCCCTGGGTGTCTAGTTTTCAAAAATATATAGGTTTGCTAGGTTTCCCAAGGTGCCGGCAGGGCTAGGGTTCAAAAACTACAGCTAGTCACTTTGGCAAAAAAGGGTCATTTTTCACTGCAAAATTGAGGTGTGACCACGTTGCGTTTTGCGCCGTTTCCTGTCGCGGGCACTAGGCCGACCCGCACAAGTGAGGTACCATTTTTCTCGTAGGACTTTGGGGAACGCGGGGTGGGTGGAAATTTGTGGATCCACGCAGATTCCAGAACTTTCCATCACAGAAATATGGGAAAAATGCGTTTTTTTGGCCAATTTTTTACGTTTGCAAGGGATTCTGGGTAACAGACCATGGAGGGAGGCACTCAAGTCACCCCATCCTGGATTCCCCTGGGTGTCTAGTTTTCAACAAATATATAGGTTTGCTAGGTTTCCCTAGGTGCTGGCAGGGCTAGGGTTCAAAAACTACAGCTAGTCACTTTGGCAAAAAAGGGTCATTTTTCACTGCAAAATTGAGGTGTGACCACGTTGCGTTTTGCGCCGTTTCCTGTCGCGGGCACTAGGCCGACCCGCACAAGTGAGGTACCATTTTTCTCGTAGGACTTTCGGGAACGCGGGGTGGGTGGAAATTTGTGGATCCACGCAGATTCCAGAACTTTTCATCACAGAAATGTGGGGCAAATTTGTTTTTTTTGACAATTTTTTACATTTGCAAGGGATTCTGGGTAACAGACCATGGAGGGAGGCACTCAAGTCACCCCATCCTGAATTCCCCTGGGTGTCTAGTTTTCAACAAATATATAGGTTTGCTAGGTTTCCCTAGGTGCCGGCAGGGCTAATGTTCAAAAACTACAGCTAGTCACTTTGGCAAAAAAGGGTCATTTTTCACTGCAAAATTGAGGTGTGACCACGTTGCGTTTTGCGCCGTTTCCTGTCGCGGGCACTAGGCCGACCCGCACAAGTGAGGTACCATTTTTCTTGTAGGACTTTGGGGAACGCAGGGTGGGTGGAAATTTGTGGATCCACGCAGATTCCAGAACTTTCCATCACAGAAATGTGGGGAAAATGTTTTTTTTTTGTCAATTTTTTACGTTTGCAAGGGATTCTGGGTAACAGACCATGGAGGGAGGCACTCAAGTCACCCCATCCTGGATTCCCCTGGGTGTCTAGTTTTCAACAAATATATAGGTTTGCTAGGTTTACCTAGGTGCCGGCAGGGCTAGGGTTCAAAAACTACAGCTAGTCACTTTGGCAAAAAAGGGTCATTTTTCACTGCAAAATTGAGGTGTGACCACGTTGCGTTTTGCGCCGTTTCCTGTCGCGGGCACTAGGCCGACCCGCACAAGTGAGGTACCATTTTTCTCGTAGGACTTTGGGGAACGCGGGGTGGGTGGAAATTTGTGGATCCACGCAGATTCCAGAACTTTTCATCACAGAAATGTGGGGAAAATTTGTTTTTTTTGACAATTTTTTACGTTTGCAAGGGATTCTGGGTAACAGACCATGGAGGGAGGCACTCAAGTCACCCCATCCTGAATTCCCCTGGGTGTCTAGTTTTCAACAAATATATAGGTTTGCTAGGTTTCCCTAGGTGCCGGCAGGGCTAATGTTCAAAAACTACAGCTAGTCACTTTGGCAAAAAAGGGTCATTTTTCACTGCAAAATTGAGGTGTGACCACGTTGCGTTTTGCGCCGTTTCCTGTCGCGGGCACTAGGCCGACCCGCACAAGTGAGGTACCATTTTTCTTGTAGGACTTTGGGGAACGCGGGGTGGGTGGAAATTTGTGGATCCACGCAGATTCCAGAACTTTTCATCACAGAAATGTGGGGAAAATTTGTTTTTTTTGACAATTTTTTACGTTTGCAAGGGATTCTGGGTAACAGACCATGGAGGGAGGCACTCAAGTCACCCCATCCTGAATTCCCCTGGGTGTCTAGTTTTCAACAAATATATAGGTTTGCTAGGTTTCCCTAGGTGCCGGCAGGGCTAATGTTCAAAAACTACAGCTAGTCACTTTGGCAAAAAAGGGTCATTTTTCACTGCAAAATTGAGGTGGGACCACGTTGCGTTTTGCGCCGTTTCCTGTCGCGGGCACTAGGCCGACCCGCACAAGTGAGGTACCATTTTTCTTGTAGGACTTTGGGGAACGCAGGGTGGGTGGAAATTTGTGGATCCACGCAGATTCCAGAACTTTCCATCACAGAAATGTGGGGAAAATGTGTTTTTTTTTGTCAATGTTTTAGGTTTGCAAGGGATTCTGGGTAACAGACCATGGTGGGAGGCACTCAAGTCACCCCATCCTGGATTCCCCTGGGTGTCTAGTTTTCAAAAATATATAGGTTTGCTAGGTTTCCCAAGGTGCCGGCAGGGCTAGGGTTCAAAAACTACAGCTAGTCACTTTGGCAAAAAAGGGTCATTTTTCACTGCAAAATTGAGGTGTGACCACGTTGCGTTTTGCGCCGTTTCCTGTCGCGGGCACTAGGCCGACCCGCACAAGTGAGGTACCATTTTTCTCGTAGGACTTTGGGGAACGCGGGGTGGGTGGAAATTTGTGGATCCACGCAGATTCCAGAACTTTCCATCACAGAAATATGGGAAAAATGCGTTTTTTTGGCCAATTTTTTACGTTTGCAAGGGATTCTGGGTAACAGACCATGGAGGGAGGCACTCAAGTCACCCCATCCTGGATTCCCCTGGGTGTCTAGTTTTCAACAAATATATAGGTTTGCTAGGTTTCCCTAGGTGCTGGCAGGGCTAGGGTTCAAAAACTACAGCTAGTCACTTTGGCAAAAAAGGGTCATTTTTCACTGCAAAATTGAGGTGTGACCACGTTGCGTTTTGCGCCGTTTCCTGTCGCGGGCACTAGGCCGACCCGCACAAGTGAGGTACCATTTTTCTCGTAGGACTTTCGGGAACGCGGGGTGGGTGGAAATTTGTGGATCCACGCAGATTCCAGAACTTTTCATCACAGAAATGTGGGGCAAATTTGTTTTTTTTGACAATTTTTTACATTTGCAAGGGATTCTGGGTAACAGACCATGGAGGGAGGCACTCAAGTCACCCCATCCTGAATTCCCCTGGGTGTCTAGTTTTCAACAAATATATAGGTTTGCTAGGTTTCCCTAGGTGCCGGCAGGGCTAATGTTCAAAAACTACAGCTAGTCACTTTGGCAAAAAAGGGTCATTTTTCACTGCAAAATTGAGGTGTGACCACGTTGCGTTTTGCGCCGTTTCCTGTCGCGGGCACTAGGCCGACCCGCACAAGTGAGGTACCATTTTTCTCGTAGGACTTTGGGGAACGCGGGGTGGGTGGAAATTTGTGGATCCACGCAGATTCCAGAACTGTCCATCACAGAAATGTGGGGAAAATGTGTTTTTTTGTCAATTTTTTACGTTTGCAAGGGATTCTGGGTAACAGACCATGGAGGGAGGCACTCAAGTCACCCCATCCTGGATTCCCCTGGGTGTCTAGTTTTCAACAAATATATAGGTTTGCTAGGTTTCCCTAGGTGCCGGCAGGGCTAATGTTCAAAAACTACAGCTAGTCACTTTGGCAAAAAAGGGTCATTTTTCACTGCAAAATTGAGGTGTGACCACGTTGCGTTTTGCGCCGTTTCCTGTCGCGGGCACTAGGCCGACCCGCACAAGTGAGGTACCATTTTTCTCGTAGGACTTTGGGGAACGCGGGGTGGGTGGAAATTTGTGGATCCACGAAGATTCCAGAACTTTCCATCACAGAAATGTGGGGAAAATGTGTTTTTTTGTAAATTTTTTACGTTTGCAAGGGATTCTGGGTAACAGACCATGGAGGGAGGCACTCAAGTCACCCCATCCTGGATTCCCCTGGGTGTCTAGTTTTCAACAAATATATAGGTTTGCTAGGTTTCCCTAGGTGCCGGCAGGGCTAGGGTTCAAAAACTACAGCTAGTCACTTTGGCAAAAAAGGGTCATTTGTCACTGCAAAATTGAGGTGTGACCACGTTGCGTTTTGCGCAGTTTCCTGTCGCGGGCACTAGGCCGACCAGCAAAAGTGAGGTACCATTTTTCTTGTAGGACTTTGGGGAACGCAGGGTGGGTGGAAATTTGTGGATCCACGCAGATTCCAGAACTTTCCATCACAGAAATGTGGGGAAAATGTGTTTTTTTTTGTCAATGTTTTAGGTTTGCAAGGGATTCTGGGTAACAGACCATGGTGGGAGGCACTCAAGTCACCCCATCCTGGATTCCCCTGGGTGTCTAGTTTTCAAAAATATATAGGTTTGCTAGGTTTCCCAAGGTGCCGGCAGGGCTAGGGTTCAAAAACTACAGCTAGTCACTTTGGCAAAAAAGGGTCATTTTTCACTGCAAAATTGAGGTGTGACCACGTTGCGTTTTGCGCCGTTTCCTGTCGCGGGCACTAGGCCGACCCGCACAAGTGAGGTACCATTTTTCTCGTAGGACTTTGGGGAACGCGGGGTGGGTGGAAATTTGTGGATCCACGCAGATTCCAGAACTTTCCATCACAGAAATATGGGAAAAATGCGGTTTTTTGGCCAATTTTTTACGTTTGCAAGGGATTCTGGGTAACAGACCATGGAGGGAGGCACTCAAGTCACCCCATCCTGGATTCCCCTGGGTGTCTAGTTTTCAAAAATATATAGGTTTGCTAGGTTTCCCTAGGTGCCGGCAGGGCTAGGGTTCAAAAACTACAGCTAGTCACTTTGGCAAAAAAGGGTCATTTTTCACTGCAAAATTGAGGTGTGACCACGTTGCGTTTTGCGCCGTTTCTTGTCGCGGGCACTAGGCCGACCCGCACAAGTGAGGTACCATTTTTCTCGTAGGACTTTGGGGAACGCGGGGTGGGTGGAAATTTGTGGATCCACGCAGATTCCAGAACTTTTCATCACAGAAATATGGGGAAAATTTGTTTTTTTTGACAATTTTTTACGTTTGCAAGGGATTCTGGGTAACAGACCATGGAGGGAGGCACTCAAGTCACCCCATCCTGAATTCCCCTGGGTGTCTAGTTTTCAACAAATATATAGGTTTGCTAGGTTTCCCTAGGTGCCGGCAGGGCTAATGTTCAAAAACTACAGCTAGTCACTTTGGCAAAAAAGGGTCATTTTTCACTGCAAAATTGAGGTGTGACCACGTTGCGTTTTGCGCCGTTTCCTGTCGCGGGCACTAGGCCGACCCGCACAAGTGAGGTACCATTTTTCTCGTAGGACTTTGGGGAACGCGGGGTGGGGGGAAATTTGTGGATCCACGCAGATTCCAGAACTTTTCATCACAGAAATGTGGGGAAAATTTGTTTTTTTGTCAATTTTTTACGTTTGCAAGGGATTCTGGGTAACAGACCATGGAGGGAGGCACTCAAGTCACCCCATCCTGGATTCCCCTGGGTGTCTAGTTTTCAACAAATATATAGGTTTGCTAGGTTTCCCTAGGTGCCGGCAGGGCTAGGGTTCAAAAACTACAGCTAGTCACTTTGGCGAAAAAGGGTCATTTTTCACTGCAAAATTGAGGTGTGACCACGTTGCGTTTTGCACCGTTTCTTGTCGCGGGCACTAGGCCGACCCGCACAAGTGAGGTACCATTTTTCTCGTAGGACTTTGGGGAAAGCGGGGTGGGTGTAAATTTGTGGATCCACGCAGATTCCAGAACTTTCCATCACAGAAATGTGGGGAAAATGTGTTTTTTTTGTCAATTTTTTACGTTTGCAAGTGATTCTGGGTAACAGACCATGGAGGGAGGCACTCAAGTCACCCCATCCTGGATTCCCCTGGGTGTCTAGTTTTCAACAAATATATAGGTTTGCTAGGTTTCCCTAGGTGCCGGCAGGGCTAGGGTTCAAAAACTACAGCTAGTCACTTTGGCAAAAAAGGGTCATTTTTCACTGCAAAATTGAGGTGTGACCACGTTGCGTTTTGCGCCGTTTCCTGTCGCGGGCACTAGGCCGACCCGCACAAGTGAGGTACCATTTTTCTCGTAGGACTTTCGGGAACGCGGGGTGGGTGGAAATTTGTGGATCCACGCAGATTCCAGAACTTTTCATCACAGAAATGTGGGGCAAATTTGTGTTTTTTGACAATTTTTTACGTTTGCAAGGGATTCCGGGTAACAGACCATGGAGGGAGGCACTCAAGTCACCCCATCCTGAATTCCCCTGGGTGTCTAGTTTTCAACAAATATATAGGTTTGCTAGGTTTCCCTAGGTGCCGGCAGGGCTAATGTTCAAAAACTACAGCTAGTCACTTTGGCAAAAAAGGGTCATTTTTCACTGCAAAATTGAGGTGTGACCACGTTGCGTTTTGCGCCGTTTCCTGTCGCGGGCACTAGGCCGACCAGCACAAGTGAGGTACCATTTTTCTTGTAGGACTTTGGGGAACGCAGGGTGGGTGGAAATTTGTGGATCCACGCAGATTCCAGAACTTTCCATCACAGAAATGTGGGGAAAATGTGTTTTTTGTTGTCAATGTTTTAGGTTTGCAAGGGATTCTGGGTAACAGACCATGGTGGGAGGCACTCAAGTCACCCCATCCTGGATTCCCCTGGGTGTCTAGTTTTCAAAAATATATAGGTTTGCTAGGTTTCCCAAGGTGCCGGCAGGGCTAGGGTTCAAAAACTACAGCTAGTCACTTTGGCAAAAAAGGGTCATTTTTCACTGCAAAATTGAGGTGTGACCACGTTGCGTTTTGCGCAGTTTCCTGTCGCGGGCACTAGGCCGACCAGCAAAAGTGAGGTACCATTTTTCTTGTAGGACTTTGGGGAACGCAGGGTGGGTGGAAATTTGTGGATCCACGCAGATTCCAGAACTTTCCATCACAGAAATGTGGGGAAAATGTGTTTTTTTTTGTCAATGTTTTAGGTTTGCAAGGGATTCTGGGTAACAGACCATGGTGGGAGGCACTCAAGTCACCCCATCCTGGATTCCCCTGGGTGTCTAGTTTTCAAAAATATATAGGTTTGCTAGGTTTCCCAAGGTGCCGGCAGGGCTAGGGTTCAAAAACTACAGCTAGTCACTTTGGCAAAAAAGGGTCATTTTTCACTGCAAAATTGAGGTGTGACCACGTTGCGTTTTGCGCCGTTTCTTGTCGCGGGCACTAGGCCGACCCGCACAAGTGAGGTACCATTTTTCTTGTAGGACTTTGGGGAACGCAGGGTGGGTGGAAATTTGTGGATCCACGCAGATTCCAGAACTTTCCATCACAGAAATGTGGGGAAAATGTGTTTTTTTTTGTCAATGTTTTAGGTTTGCAAGGGATTCTGGGTAACAGACCATGGTGGGAGGCACTCAAGTCACCCCATCCTCGATTCCCCTGGGTGTCTAGTTTTCAAAAATATATAGGTTTGCTAGGTTTCCCTAGGTGCCGGCAGGGCTAGGGTTCAAAAACTACAGCTAGTCACTTTGGCAAAAAAGGGTCATTTTTCACTGCAAAATTGAGGTGTGACCACGTTGCGTTTTGCGCCGTTTCTTGTCGCGGGCACTAGGCCGACCCGCACAAGTGAGGTACCATTTTTCTCGTAGGACTTTGGGGAACGCGGGGTGGGTGGAAATTTGTGGATCCACGCAGATTCCAGAACTTTTCATCACAGAAATATGGGGAAAATTTGTTTTTTTTGACAATTTTTTACGTTTGCAAGGGATTCTGGGTAACAGACCATGGAGGGAGGCACTCAAGTCACCCCATCCTGAATTCCCCTGGGTGTCTAGTTTTCAACAAATATATAGGTTTGCTAGGTTTCCCTAGGTGCCGGCAGGGCTAATGTTCAAAAACTACAGCTAGTCACTTTGGCAAAAAAGGGTCATTTTTCACTGCAAAATTGAGGTGTGACCACGTTGCGTTTTGCGCCGTTTCCTGTCGCGGGCACTAGGCCGACCCGCACAAGTGAGGTACCATTTTTCTCGTAGGACTTTGGGGAACGCGGGGTGGGGGGAAATTTGTGGATCCACGCAGATTCCAGAACTTTTCATCACAGAAATGTGGGGAAAATTTGTTTTTTTGTCAATTTTTTACGTTTGCAAGGGATTCTGGGTAACAGACCATGGAGGGAGGCACTCAAGTCACCCCATCCTGGATTCCCCTGGGTGTCTAGTTTTCAACAAATATATAGGTTTGCTAGGTTTCCCTAGGTGCCGGCAGGGCTAGGGTTCAAAAACTACAGCTAGTCACTTTGGCGAAAAAGGGTCATTTTTCACTGCAAAATTGAGGTGTGACCACGTTGCGTTTTGCACCGTTTCTTGTCGCGGGCACTAGGCCGACCCGCACAAGTGAGGTACCATTTTTCTCGTAGGACTTTGGGGAAAGCGGGGTGGGTGTAAATTTGTGGATCCACGCAGATTCCAGAACTTTCCATCACAGAAATGTGGGGAAAATGTGTTTTTTTTGTCAATTTTTTACGTTTGCAAGTGATTCTGGGTAACAGACCATGGAGGGAGGCACTCAAGTCACCCCATCCTGGATTCCCCTGGGTGTCTAGTTTTCAACAAATATATAGGTTTGCTAGGTTTCCCTAGGTGCCGGCAGGGCTAGGGTTCAAAAACTACAGCTAGTCACTTTGGCAAAAAAGGGTCATTTTTCACTGCAAAATTGAGGTGTGACCACGTTGCGTTTTGCGCCGTTTCCTGTCGCGGGCACTAGGCCGACCCGCACAAGTGAGGTACCATTTTTCTCGTAGGACTTTCGGGAACGCGGGGTGGGTGGAAATTTGTGGATCCACGCAGATTCCAGAACTTTTCATCACAGAAATGTGGGGCAAATTTGTGTTTTTTGACAATTTTTTACGTTTGCAAGGGATTCTGGGTAACAGACCATGGAGGGAGGCACTCAAGTCACCCCATCCTGAATTCCCCTGGGTGTCTAGTTTTCAACAAATATATAGGTTTGCTAGGTTTCCCTAGGTGCCGGCAGGGCTAATGTTCAAAAACTACAGCTAGTCACTTTGGCAAAAAAGGGTCATTTTTCACCGCAAAATTGAGGTGTGACCACGTTGCGTTTTGCGCCGTTTCCTGTCGCGGGCACTAGGCCGACCCGCACAAGTGAGGTACTATTTTTCTCGTAGGACTTTGGGGAACGCGGGGTGGGTGGAAATTTGTGGATCCACGCAGATTCCAGAACTTTTCATCACAGAAATGTGGGGAAAATTTGTTTTTTTTGACAATTTTTTACGTTTGCAAGGGATTCTGGGTAACAGACCATGGAGGGAGGCACTCAAGTCACCCCATCCTGAATTCCCCTGGGTGTCTAGTTTTCAACAAATATGTAGGTTTGCTAGGTTTCCCTAGGTGCCGGCAGGGCTAATGTTCAAAAACTACAGCTAGTCACTTTGGCAAAAAAGGGTCATTTTTCACTGCAAAATTGAGGTGTGACCACGTTGCGTTTTGCGCCGTTTCCTGTCGCGGGCACTAGGCCGACCCGCACAAGTGAGGTACCATTTTTCTCGTAGGACTTTGGGGAACGCGGGGTGGGTGGAAATTTGTGGATCCACGCAGATTCCAGAACTTTCCATCACAGAAATGTGGGGAAAATGTGTTTTTTTGTCAATTTTTTACGTTTGCAAGGGATTCTGGGTAACAGACCATGGAGGGAGGCACTCAAGTCACCCCATCCTGGATTCCCCTGGGTGTCTAGTTTTCAACAAATATATAGGTTTGCTAGGTTTCCCTAGGTGCCGGCAGGGCTAGGGTTCAAAAACTACAGCTAGTCACTTTGGCGAAAAAGGGTCATTTTTCACTGCAAAATTGAGGTGTGACCACGTTGCGTTTTGCACCGTTTCTTGTCGCGGGCACTAGGCCGACCCGCACAAGTGAGGTACCATTTTTCTCGTAGGACTTTGGGGAACGCGGGGTGGGTGTAAATTTGTGGATCCACGCAGATTCCAGAACTTTCCATCACAGAAATGTGGGGAAAATGTGTTTTTTTTGTAAATTTTTTACGTTTGCAAGTGATTCTGGGTAACAGACCATGGAGGGAGGCACTCAAGTCACCCCATCCTGGATTCCCCTGGGTGTCTAGTTTTCAACAAATATATAGGTTTGCTAGGTTTCCCTAGGTGCCGGCAGGGCTAGGGTTCAAAAACTACAGCTAGTCACTTTGGCAAAAAAGGGTCATTTTTTACTGCAAAATTGAGGTGTGACCACGTTGCGTTTTGCGCCGTTTCCTGTCGCGGGCACTAGGCCGACCAGCACAAGTGAGGTACCATTTTTCTCGTAGGACTTTCGGGAACGCGGGGTGGGTGGAAATTTGTGGATCCACGCAGATTCCAGAACTTTTCATCACAGAAATGTGGGGCAAATTTGTTTTTTTTGACAATTTTTTACGTTTGCAAGGGATTCTGGGTAACAGACCATGGAGGGAGGCACTCAAGTCACCCCATCCTGAATTCCCCTGGGTGTCTAGTTTTCAACAAATATATAGGTTTGCTAGGTTTCCCTAGGTGCCGGCAGGGCTAATGTTCAAAAACTACAGCTAGTCACTTTGGCAAAAAAGGGTCATTTTTCACTGCAAAATTGAGGTGTGACCACGTTGCGTTTTGCGCCGTTTCCTGTCGCGGGCACTAGGCCGACCCACACAAGTGAGGTACCATTTTTCTTGTAGGACTTTGGGGAACGCAGGGTGGGTGGAAATTTGTGGATCCACGCAGATTCCAGAACTTTCCATCACAGAAATGTGGGGAAAATGTGTTTTTTTTTGTCAATGTTTTAGGTTTGCAAGGGATTCTGGGTAACAGACCATGGTGGGAGGCACTCAAGTCACCCCATCCTGGATTCCCCTGGGTGTCTAGTTTTCAAAAATATATAGGTTTGCTAGGTTTCCCAAGGTGCCGGCAGGGCTAGGGTTCAAAAACTACAGTTAGTCACTTTGGCAAAAAAGGGTCATTTTTCACTGCAAAATTGAGGTGTGACCACGTTGCGTTTTGCGCCGTTTCCTGTCGCGGGCACTAGGCCGACCCGCACAAGTGAGGTACCATTTTTCTCGTAGGACTTTCGGGAACGCGGGGTGGGTGGAAATTTGTGGATCCACGCAGATTCCAAAACTTTTCATCACAGAAATGTGGGGCAAATTTGTTTTTTTTGACAATTTTTTACGTTTGCAAGGGATTCTGGGTAACAGACCATGGAGGGAGGCACTCAAGTCACCCCATCCTGAATTCCCCTGGGTGTCTAGTTTTCAACAAATATATAGGTTTGCTAGGTTTCCCTAGGTGCCGGCAGGGCTAATGTTCAAAAACTACAGCTAGTCACTTTGGCAAAAAAGGGTCATTTTTCACTGCAAAATTGAGGTGTGACCACGTTGCGTTTTGCGCCGTTTCCTGTCGCGGGCACTAGGCCGACCCGCACAAGTGAGGTACCATTTTTCTTTTAGGACTTTGGGGAACGCAGGGTGGGTGGAAATTTGTGGATCCACGCAGATTCCAGAACTTTCCATCACAGAAATTTGGGGAAAATGTGTTTTTTTTTTGTCAATGTTTTAGGTTTGCAAGGGATTCTGGGTAACAGACCATGGTGGGAGGCACTCAAGTCACCCCATCCTGGATTCCCCTGGGTGTCTAGTTTTCAAAAATATATAGGTTTGCTAGGTTTCCCAAGGTGCCGGCAGGGCTAGGGTTCAAAAACTACAGCTAGTCACTTTGGCAAAAAAGGGTCATTTTTCACTGCAAAATTGAGGTGTGACCACGTTGCGTTTTGCGCCGTTTCCTGTCGCGGGCACTAGGCCGACCTGCACAAGTGAGGTACCATTTTTCTTGTAGGACTTTGGGGAACGCGGGGTGGGTGGAAATTTGTGGATCCACGCAGATTCCAGAACTTTCCATCACAGAAATGTGGGGAAAATGTGTTTTTTTTGACAATTTTTTACGTTTGCAAGGGATTCTGGGTAACAGACCATGGAGGGAGGCACTCAAGTCACCCCATCCTGAATTCCCCTGGGTGTCTAGTTTTCAACAAATATATAGGTTTGCTAGGTTTCCCTAGGTGCCGGCAGGGCTAATGTTCAAAAACTACAGCTAGTCACTTTGGCAAAAAAGGGTCATTTTTCACTGCAAAATTGAGGTGTGACCACGTTGCGTTTTGCGCCGTTTCCTGTCGCGGGCACTAGGCCGACCCGCACAAGTGAGGTACCATTTTTCTCGTAGGACTTTCGGGAACGCGGGGTGGGTGGAAATTTGTGGATCCACGCAGATTCCAGAACTTTTCATCACAGAAATGTGGGGCAAATTTGTTTTTTTTGACAATTTTTTACATTTGCAAGGGATTCTGGGTAACAGACCATGGAGGGAGGCACTCAAGTCACCCCATCCTGAATTCCCCTGGGTGTCTAGTTTTCAACAAATATATAGGTTTGCTAGGTTTCCCTAGGTGCCGGCAGGGCTAATGTTCAAAAACTACAGCTAGTCACTTTGGCAAAAAAGGGTCATTTTTCACTGCAAAATTGAGGTGTGACCACGTTGCGTTTTGCGCCGTTTCCTGTCGCGGGCACTAGGCCGACCCGCACAAGTGAGGTACCATTTTTCTTGTAGGACTTTGGGGAACGCAGGGTGGGTGGAAATTTGTGGATCCACGCAGATTCCAGAACTTTCCATCACAGAAATGTGGGGAAAATGTTTTTTTTTTGTCAATTTTTTACGTTTGCAAGGGATTCTGGGTAACAGACCATGGAGGGAGGCACTCAAGTCACCCCATCCTGGATTCCCCTGGGTGTCTAGTTTTCAACAAATATATAGGTTTGCTAGGTTTACCTAGGTGCCGGCAGGGCTAGGGTTCAAAAACTACAGCTAGTCACTTTGGCAAAAAAGGGTCATTTTTCACTGCAAAATTGAGGTGTGACCACGTTGCGTTTTGCGCCGTTTCCTGTCGCGGGCACTAGGCCGACCCGCACAAGTGAGGTACCATTTTTCTCGTAGGACTTTGGGGAACGCGGGGTGGGTGGAAATTTGTGGATCCACGCAGATTCCAGAACTTTTCATCACAGAAATGTGGGGAAAATTTGTTTTTTTTGACAATTTTTTACGTTTGCAAGGGAATCTGGGTAACAGACCATGGAGGGAGGCACTCAAGTCACCCCATCCTGAATTCCCCTGGGTGTCTAGTTTTCAACAAATATATAGGTTTGCTAGGTTTCCCTAGGTGCCGGCAGGGCTAATGTTCAAAAACTACAGCTAGTCACTTTGGCAAAAAAGGGTCATTTTTCACTGCAAAATTGAGGTGTGACCACGTTGCGTTTTGCGCCGTTTCCTGTCGCGGGCACTAGGCCGACCCGCACACGTGAGGTACCATTTTTCTTGTAGGACTTTGGGGAACGCGGGGTGGGTGGAAATTTGTGGATCCACGCAGATTCCAGAACTTTTCATCACAGAAATGTGGGGAAAATTTGTTTTTTTTGACAATTTTTTACGTTTGCAAGGGATTCTGGGTAACAGACCATGGAGGGAGGCACTCAAGTCACCCCATCCTGAATTCCCCTGGGTGTCTAGTTTTCAACAAATATATAGGTTTGCTAGGTTTCCCTAGGTGCCGGCAGGGCTAATGTTCAAAAACTACAGCTAGTCACTTTGGCAAAAAAGGGTCATTTTTCACTGCAAAATTGAGGTGGGACCACGTTGCGTTTTGCGCCGTTTCCTGTCGCGGGCACTAGGCCGACCCGCACAAGTGAGGTACCATTTTTCTTGTAGGACTTTGGGGAACGCAGGGTGGGTGGAAATTTGTGGATCCACGCAGATTCCAGAACTTTCCATCACAGAAATGTGGGGAAAATGTGTTTTTTTTTGTCAATGTTTTAGGTTTGCAAGGGATTCTGGGTAACAGACCATGGTGGGAGGCACTCAAGTCACCCCATCCTGGATTCCCCTGGGTGTCTAGTTTTCAAAAATATATAGGTTTGCTAGGTTTCCCAAGGTGCCGGCAGGGCTAGGGTTCAAAAACTACAGCTAGTCACTTTGGCAAAAAAGGGTCATTTTTCACTGCAAAATTGAGGTGTGACCACGTTGCGTTTTGCGCCGTTTCCTGTCACGGGCACTAGGCCGACCCGCACAAGTGAGGTACCATTTTTCTCGTAGGACTTTGGGGAACGCGGGGTGGGTGGAAATTTGTGGATCCACGCAGATTCCAGAACTTTCCATCACAGAAATATGGGAAAAATGCGTTTTTTTGGCCAATTTTTTACGTTTGCAAGGGATTCTGGGTAACAGACCATGGAGGGAGGCACTCAAGTCACCCCATCCTGGATTCCCCTGGGTGTCTAGTTTTCAACAAATATATAGGTTTGCTAGGTTTCCCTAGGTGCTGGCAGGGCTAGGGTTCAAAAACTACAGCTAGTCACTTTGGCAAAAAAGGGTCATTTTTCACTGCAAAATTGAGGTGTGACCACGTTGCGTTTTGCGCCGTTTCCTGTCGCGGGCACTAGGCCGACCCGCACAAGTGAGGTACCATTTTTCTCGTAGGACTTTCGGGAACGCGGGGTGGGTGGAAATTTGTGGATCCACGCAGATTCCAGAACTTTTCATCACAGAAATGTGGGGCAAATTTGGTTTTTTTGACAATTTTTTACATTTGCAAGGGATTCTGGGTAACAGACCATGGAGGGAGGCACTCAAGTCACCCCATCCTGAATTCCCCTGGGTGTCTAGTTTTCAACAAATATATAGGTTTGCTAGGTTTCCCTAGGTGCCGGCAGGGCTAATGTTCAAAAACTACAGCTAGTCACTTTGGCAAAAAAGGGTCATTTTTCACTGCAAAATTGAGGTGTGACCACGTTGCGTTTTGCGCCGTTTCCTGTCGCGGGCACTAGGCCGACCCGCACAAGTGAGGTACCATTTTTCTTGTAGGACTTTGGGGAACGCAGGGTGGGTGGAAATTTGTGGATCCACGCAGATTCCAGAACTTTCCATCACAGAAATGTGGGGAAAATGTTTTTTTTTTGTCAATTTTTTACGTTTGCAAGGGATTCTGGGTAACAGACCATGGAGGGAGGCACTCAAGTCACCCCATCCTGGATTCCCCTGGGTGTCTAGTTTTCAACAAATATATAGGTTTGCTAGGTTTACCTAGGTGCCGGCAGGGCTAGGGTTCAAAAACTACAGCTAGTCACTTTGGCAAAAAAGGGTCATTTTTCACTGCAAAATTGAGGTGTGACCACGTTGCGTTTTGCGCCGTTTCCTGTCGCGGGCACTAGGCCGACCCGCACAAGTGAGGTACCATTTTTCTCGTAGGACTTTGGGGAACGCGGGGTGGGTGGAAATTTGTGGATCCACGCAGATTCCAGAACTTTTCATCACAGAAATGTGGGGAAAATTTGTTTTTTTTGACAATTTTTTACGTTTGCAAGGGATTCTGGGTAACAGACCATGGAGGGAGGCACTCAAGTCACCCCATCCTGAATTCCCCTGGGTGTCTAGTTTTCAACAAATATATAGGTTTGCTAGGTTTCCCTAGGTGCCGGCAGGGCTAATGTTCAAAAACTACAGCTAGTCACTTTGGCAAAAAAGGGTCATTTTTCACTGCAAAATTGAGGTGTGACCACGTTGCGTTTTGCGCCGTTTCCTGTCGCGGGCACTAGGCCGACCCGCACAAGTGAGGTACCATTTTTCTCGTAGGACTTTGGGGAACGCGGGGTGGGTGGAAATTTGTGGATCCACGCAGATTCCAGAACTGTCCATCACAGAAATGTGGGGAAAATGTGTTTTTTTGTCAATTTTTTACGTTTGCAAGGGATTCTGGGTAACAGACCATGGAGGGAGGCACTCAAGTCACCCCATCCTGGATTCCCATGGGTGTCTAGTTTTCAACAAATATATAGGTTTGCTAGGTTTCCCTAGGTGCCGGCAGGGCTAATGTTCAAAAACTACAGCTAGTCACTTTGGCAAAAAAGGGTCATTTTTCACTGCAAAATTGAGGTGTGACCACGTTGCGTTTTGCGCCGTTTCCTGTCGCGGGCACTAGGCCGACCCGCACAAGTGAGGTACCATTTTTCTCGTAGGACTTTGGGGAACGCGGGGTGGGTGGAAATTTGTGGATCCACGCAGATTCCAGAACTTTCCATCACAGAAATGTGGGGAAAATGTGTTTTTTTGTAAATTTTTTACGTTTGCAAGGGATTCTGGGTAACAGACCATGGAGGGAGGCACTCAAGTCACCCCATCCTGGATTCCCCTGGGTGTCTAGTTTTCAACAAATATATAGGTTTGCTAGGTTTCCCTAGGTGCCGGCAGGGCTAGGGTTCAAAAACTACAGCTAGTCACTTTGGCAAAAAAGGGTCATTTTTCACTGCAAAATTGAGGTGTGACCACGTTGCGTTTTGCGCAGTTTCCTGTCGCGGGCACTAGGCCGACCAGCAAAAGTGAGGTACCATTTTTCTTGTAGGACTTTGGGGAACGCAGGGTGGGTGGAAATTTGTGGATCCACGCAGATTCCAGAACTTTCCATCACAGAAATGTGGGGAAAATGTGTTTTTTTTTGTCAATGTTTTAGGTTTGCAAGGGATTCTGGGTAACAGACCATGGTGGGAGGCACTCAAGTCACCCCATCCTGGATTCCCCTGGGTGTCTAGTTTTCAAAAATATATAGGTTTGCTAGGTTTCCCAAGGTGCCGGCAGGGCTAGGGTTCAAAAACTACAGCTAGTCACTTTGGCAAAAAAGGGTCATTTTTCACTGCAAAATTGAGGTGTGACCACGTTGCGTTTTGCGCCGTTTCTTGTCGCGGGCACTAGGCCGACCCGCACAAGTGAGGTACCATTTTTCTTGTAGGACTTTGGGGAACGCAGGGTGGGTGGAAATTTGTGGATCCACGCAGATTCCAGAACTTTCCATCACAGAAATGTGGGGAAAATGTGTTTTTTTTTGTCAATGTTTTAGGTTTGCAAGGGATTCTGGGTAACAGACCATGGTGGGAGGCACTCAAGTCACCCCATCCTCGATTCCCCTGGGTGTCTAGTTTTCAAAAATATATAGGTTTGCTAGGTTTCCCTAGGTGCCGGCAGGGCTAGGGTTCAAAAACTACAGCTAGTCACTTTGGCAAAAAAGGGTCATTTTTCACTGCAAAATTGAGGTGTGACCACGTTGCGTTTTGCGCCGTTTCTTGTCGCGGGCACTAGGCCGACCCGCACAAGTGAGGTACCATTTTTCTCGTAGGACTTTGGGGAACGCGGGGTGGGTGGAAATTTGTGGATCCACGCAGATTCCAGAACTTTTCATCACAGAAATATGGGGAAAATTTGTTTTTTTTGACAATTTTTTACGTTTGCAAGGGATTCTGGGTAACAGACCATGGAGGGAGGCACTCAAGTCACCCCATCCTGAATTCCCCTGGGTGTCTAGTTTTCAACAAATATATAGGTTTGCTAGGTTTCCCTAGGTGCCGGCAGGGCTAATGTTCAAAAACTACAGCTAGTCACTTTGGCAAAAAAGGGTCATTTTTCACTGCAAAATTGAGGTGTGACCACGTTGCGTTTTGCGCCGTTTCCTGTCGCGGGCACTAGGCCGACCCGCACAAGTGAGGTACCATTTTTCTCGTAGGACTTTGGGGAACGCGGGGTGGGTGGAAATTTGTGGATCCACGCAGATTCCAGAACTTTTCATCACAGAAATGTGGGGAAAATTTGTTTTTTTGTCAATTTTTTACGTTTGCAAGGGATTCTGGGTAACAGACCATGGAGGGAGGCACTCAAGTCACCCCATCCTGGATTCCCCTGGGTGTCTAGTTTTCAACAAATATATAGGTTTGCTAGGTTTCCCTAGGTGCCGGCAGGGCTAGGGTTCAAAAACTACAGCTAGTCACTTTGGCGAAAAAGGGTCATTTTTCACTGCAAAATTGAGGTGTGACCACGTTGCGTTTTGCACCGTTTCTTGTCGCGGGCACTAGGCCGACCCGCACAAGTGAGGTACCATTTTTCTCGTAGGACTTTGGGGAAAGCGGGGTGGGTGTAAATTTGTAGATCCACGCAGATTCCAGAACTTTCCATCACAGAAATGTGGGGAAAATGTGTTTTTTTTGTCAATTTTTTACGTTTGCAAGTGATTCTGGGTAACAGACCATGGAGGGAGGCACTCAAGTCACCCCATCCTGGATTCCCCTGGGTGTCTAGTTTTCAACAAATATATAGGTTTGCTAGGTTTCCCTAGGTGCCGGCAGGGCTAGGGTTCAAAAACTACAGCTAGTCACTTTGGCAAAAAAGGGTCATTTTTCACTGCAAAATTGAGGTGTGACCACGTTGCGTTTTGCGCCGTTTCCTGTCGCGGGCACTAGGCCGACCCGCACAAGTGAGGTACCATTTTTCTCGTAGGACTTTCGGGAACGCGGGGTGGGTGGAAATTTGTGGATCCACGCAGATTCCAGAACTTTCCATCACAGAAATGTGGGGAAAATGTGTTTTTTTTTGTCAATGTTTTAGGTTTGCAAGGGATTCTGGGTAACAGACCATGGTGGGAGGCACTCAAGTCACCCCATCCTGGATTCCCCTGGGTGTCTAGTTTTCAAAAATATATAGGTTTGCTAGGTTTCCCAAGGTGCCGGCAGGGCTAGGGTTCAAAAACTACAGCTAGTCACTTTGGCAAAAAAGGGTCATTTTTCACTGCAAAATTGAGGTGTGACCACGTTGCGTTTTGCGCCGTTTCTTGTCGCGGGCACTAGGCCGACCCGCACAAGTGAGGTACCATTTTTCTTGTAGGACTTTGGGGAACGCAGGGTGGGTGGAAATTTGTGGATCCACGCAGATTCCAGAACTTTCCATCACAGAAATGTGGGGAAAATGTGTTTTTTTTTGTCAATGTTTTAGGTTTGCAAGGGATTCTGGGTAACAGACCATGGTGGGAGGCACTCAAGTCACCCCATCCTCGATTCCCCTGGGTGTCTAGTTTTCAAAAATATATAGGTTTGCTAGGTTTCCCTAGGTGCCGGCAGGGCTAGGGTTCAAAAACTACAGCTAGTCACTTTGGCAAAAAAGGGTCATTTTTCACTGCAAAATTGAGGTGTGACCACGTTGCGTTTTGCGCCGTTTCTTGTCGCGGGCACTAGGCCGACCCGCACAAGTGAGGTACCATTTTTCTCGTAGGACTTTGGGGAACGCGGGGTGGGTGGAAATTTGTGGATCCACGCAGATTCCAGAACTTTTCATCACAGAAATATGGGGAAAATTTGTTTTTTTTGACAATTTTTTACGTTTGCAAGGGATTCTGGGTAACAGACCATGGAGGGAGGCACTCAAGTCACCCCATCCTGAATTCCCCTGGGTGTCTAGTTTTCAACAAATATATAGGTTTGCTAGGTTTCCCTAGGTGCCGGCAGGGCTAATGTTCAAAAACTACAGCTAGTCACTTTGGCAAAAAAGGGTCATTTTTCACTGCAAAATTGAGGTGTGACCACGTTGCGTTTTGCGCCGTTTCCTGTCGCGGGCACTAGGCCGACCCGCACAAGTGAGGTACCATTTTTCTCGTAGGACTTTGGGGAACGCGGGGTGGGGGGAAATTTGTGGATCCACGCAGATTCCAGAACTTTTCATCACAGAAATGTGGGGAAAATTTGTTTTTTTGTCAATTTTTTACGTTTGCAAGGGATTCTGGGTAACAGACCATGGAGGGAGGCACTCAAGTCACCCCATCCTGGATTCCCCTGGGTGTCTAGTTTTCAACAAATATATAGGTTTGCTAGGTTTCCCTAGGTGCCGGCAGGGCTAGGGTTCAAAAACTACAGCTAGTCACTTTGGCGAAAAAGGGTCATTTTTCACTGCAAAATTGAGGTGTGACCACGTTGCGTTTTGCACCGTTTCTTGTCGCGGGCACTAGGCCGACCCGCACAAGTGAGGTACCATTTTTCTCGTAGGACTTTGGGGAAAGCGGGGTGGGTGTAAATTTGTGGATCCACGCAGATTCCAGAACTTTCCATCACAGAAATGTGGGGAAAATGTGTTTTTTTTGTCAATTTTTTACGTTTGCAAGTGATTCTGGGTAACAGACCATGGAGGGAGGCACTCAAGTCACCCCATCCTGGATTCCCCTGGGTGTCTAGTTTTCAACAAATATATAGGTTTGCTAGGTTTCCCTAGGTGCCGGCAGGGCTAGGGTTCAAAAACTACAGCTAGTCACTTTGGCAAAAAAGGGTCATTTTTCACTGCAAAATTGAGGTGTGACCACGTTGCGTTTTGCGCCGTTTCCTGTCGCGAGCACTAGGCCGACCCGCACAAGTGAGGTACCATTTTTCTCGTAGGACTTTCGGGAACGCGGGGTGGGTGGAAATTTGTGGATCCACGCAGATTCCAGAACTTTTCATCACAGAAATGTGGGGCAAATTTGTGTTTTTTGACAATTTTTTACGTTTGCAAGGGATTCTGGGTAACAGACCATGGAGGGAGGCACTCAAGTCACCCCATCCTGAATTCCCCTGGGTGTCTAGTTTTCAACAAATATATAGGTTTGCTAGGTTTCCCTAGGTGCCGGCAGGGCTAATGTTCAAAAACTACAGCTAGTCACTTTGGCAAAAAAGGGTCATTTTTCACTGCAAAATTGAGGTGTGACCACGTTGCGTTTTGCGCCGTTTCCTGTCGCGGGCACTAGGCCGACCAGCACAAGTGAGGTACCATTTTTCTTGTAGGACTTTGGGGAACGCAGGGTGGGTGGAAATTTGTGGATCCACGCAGATTCCAGAACTTTCCATCACAGAAATGTGGGGAAAATGTGTTTTTTTTTGTCAATGTTTTAGGTTTGCAAGGGATTCTGGGTAACAGACCATGGTGGGAGGCACTCAAGTCACCCCATCCTGGATTCCCCTGGGTGTCTAGTTTTCAAAAATATATAGGTTTGCTAGGTTTCCCAAGGTGCCGGCAGGGCTAGGGTTCAAAAACTACAGCTAGTCACTTTGGCAAAAAAGGGTCATTTTTCACTGCAAAATTGAGGTGTGACCACGTTGCGTTTTGCGCCGTTTCTTGTCGCGGGCACTAGGCCGACCCGCACAAGTGAGGTACCATTTTTCTTGTAGGACTTTGGGGAACGCAGGGTGGGTGGAAATTTGTGGATCCACGCAGATTCCAGAACTTTCCATCACAGAAATGTGGGGAAAATGTGTTTTTTTTGTCAATGTTTTAGGTTTGCAAGGGATTCTGGGTAACAGACCATGGTGGGAGGCACTCAAGTCACCCCATCCTGGATTCCCCTGGGTGTCTAGTTTTCAAAAATATATAGGTTTGCTAGGTTTCCCTAGGTGCCGGCAGGGCTAGGGTTCAAAAACTACAGCTAGTCACTTTGGCAAAAAAGGGTCATTTTTCACTGCAAAATTGAGGTGTGACCACGTTGCGTTTTGCGCCGTTTCTTGTCGCGGGCACTAGGCCGACCCGCACAAGTGAGGTACCATTTTTCTCGTAGGACTTTGGGGAACGCGGGGTGGGTGGAAATTTGTGGATCCACGCAGATTCCAGAACTTTTCATCACAGAAATATGGGGAAAATTTGTTTTTTTTGACAATTTTTTACGTTTGCAAGGGATTCTGGGTAACAGACCATGGAGGGAGGCACTCAAGTCACCCCATCCTGAATTCCCCTGGGTGTCTAGTTTTCAACAAATATATAGGTTTGCTAGGTTTCCCTAGGTGCCGACAGGGCTAATGTTCAAAAACTACAGCTAGTCACTTTGGCAAAAAAGGGTCATTTTTCACTGCAAAATTGAGGTGTGACCACGTTGCGTTTTGCGCCGTTTCCTGTCGCGGGCACTAGGCCGACCCGCACAAGTGAGGTACCATTTTTCTCGTAGGACTTTGGGGAACGTGGGGTGGGTGGAAATTTGTGGATCCACGCAGATTCCAGAACTTTTCATCACAGAAATGTGGGGAAAATTTGTTTTTTTTGACAATTTTTTACGTTTGCAAGGGATTCTGGGTAACAGACCATGGAGGGAGGCACTCAAGTCACCCCATCCTGAATTCCCCTGGGTGTCTAGTTTTCAACAAATATATAGGTTTGCTAGGTTTCCCTAGGTGCCGGCAGGGCTAATGTTCAAAAACTACAGCTAGTCACTTTGGCAAAAAAGGGTCATTTTTCACTGCAAAATTGAGGTGGGACCACGTTGCGTTTTGCGCCGTTTCCTGTCGCGGGCACTAGGCCGACCCGCACAAGTGAGGTACCATTTTTCTTGTAGGACTTTGGGGAACGCAAGGTGGGTAGAAATTTGTGGATCCACGCAGATTCCAGAACTTTCCATCACAGAAATGTGGGGCAAATTTGTTTTTTTTGACAATTTTTTACGTTTGCAAGGGATTCTGGGTAACAGACCATGGAGGGAGGCACTCAAGTCACCCCATCCTGAAATCCCCTGGGTGTCTAGTTTTCAACAAATATATAGGTTTGCTAGGTTTCCCTAGGTGCCGGCAGGGCTAATGTTCAAAAACTACAGCTAGTCACTTTGGCAAAAAAGGGTCATTTTTCACTGCAAAATTGAGGTGTGACCACGTTGCGTTTTGCACCGTTTCCTGTCGCGGGCACTAGGCCGACCCGCACAAGTGAGGTACCATTTTTCTTGTAGGACTTTGGGGAACGCAGGGTGGGTGGAAATTTGTGGATCCACGCAGATTCCAGAACTTTCCATCACAGAAATGTGGGGAAAATGTGTTTTTTTTGTCAATGTTTTAGGTTTGCAAGGGATTCTGGGTAACAGACCATGGTGGGAGGCACTCAAGTCACCCCATCCTGGATTCCCCTGGGTGTCTAGTTTTCAACAAATATATAGGTTTGCTAGGTTTCCCTAGGTGCCGGCAGGGCTAGGGTTCAAAAACTACAGCTAGTCACTTTGGCAAAAAAGGGTCATTTTTCACTGCAAAATTGAGGTGTGACCACGTTGCGTTTTGCGCCGTTTCCTGTCGCGGGCACTAGGCCGACCCGCACAAGTGAGGTACCATTTTTCTCGTAGGACTTTCGGGAACGCGGGGTGGGTGGAAATTTGTGGATCCACGCAGATTCCAGAACTTTTCATCACAGAAATGTGGGGCAAATTTGTTTTTTTTGACAATTTTTTACGTTTGCAAGGGATTCTGGGTAACAGACCATGGAGGGAGGCACTCAAGTCACCCCATCCTGAATTCCCCTGGGTGTCTAGTTTTCAACAAATATATAGGTTTGCTAGGTTTCCCTAGGTGCCGGCAGGGCTAATGTTCAAAAACTACAGCTAGTCACTTTGGCAAAAAAGGGTCATTTTTCACTGCAAAATTGAGGTGTGACCACGTTGCGTTTTGCACCGTTTCCTGTCGCGGGCACTAGGCCGACCCGCACAAGTGAGGTACCATTTTTCTTGTAGGACTTTGGGGAACGCAGGGTGGGTGGAAATTTGTGGATCCACGCAGATTCCAAAACTTTCCATCACAGAAATGTGGGGAAAATGTGTTTTTTTTGTCAATGTTTTAGGTTTGCAAGGGATTCTGGGTAACAGACCATGGTGGGAGGCACTCAAGTCACCCCATCCTGGATTCCCCTGGGTGTCTAGTTTTCAAAAATATATAGGTTTGCTAGGTTTCCCAAGGTGCCGGCAGGGCTAGGGTTCAAAAACTACAGCTAGTCACTTTGGCAAAAAAGGGTCATTTTTCACTGCAAAATTGAGGTGTGACCACGTTGCGTTTTGCGCCGTTTCCTGTCGCGGGCACTAGGCCGACCCGCACAAGTGAGGTACCATTTTTCTTGTAGGACTTTGGGGAACGCGGGGTGGGTGGAAATTTGTGGATCCACGCAGATTCCAGAACTTTCCATCACAGAAATGTGGGGAAAATGTGTTTTTTTTGTCAAGTTGTTACGTTTGCAAGGGATTCTGGGTAACAGACCATGGAGGGAGGCACTCAAGTCACCCCATCCTGGATTCCCCTGGGTGTCTAGTTTTCAACAAATATATAGGTTTGCTAGGTTTCCCTAGGTGCCGGCAGGGCTAGGGTTCAAAAACTACAGCTAATCACTTTGGCAAAAAAGGGTCATTTTTCACTGCAAAATTGAGGTGTGACCACGTTGCGTTTTGCGCCGTTTCTTGTCGCGGGCACTAGGCCGACCCGCACAAGTGAGGTACCATTTTTCTTGTAGGACTTTGGGGAACGCAGGGTGGGTGGAAATTTGTGGATCCACGCAGATTCCAGAACTTTCCATCACAGAAATGTGGGGAAAATGTGTTTTTTTTTGTCAATGTTTTAGGTTTGCAAGGGATTCTGGGTAACAGACCATGGTGGGAGGCACTCAAGTCACCCCATCCTGGATTCCCCTGGGTGTCTAGTTTTCAAAAATATATAGGTTTGCTAGGTTTCCCTAGGTGCCGGCAGGGCTAGGGTTCAAAAACTACAGCTAGTCACTTTGGCAAAAAAGGGTCATTTTTCACTGCAAAATTGAGGTGTGACCACGTTGCGTTTTGCGCCGTTTCTTGTCGCGGGCACTAGGCCGACCCGCACAAGTGAGGTACCATTTTTCTCGTAGGACTTTGTGGAACGCGGGGTGGGTGGAAATTTGTGGATCCACGCAGATTCCAGAACTTTCCATCACAGAAATATGGGGAAAATGTGTTTTTTTTGTCTATTTTTTAGGTATTGCAAGGGATTCTGGGTAACAGACCATGGTGGGAGGCACTCAAGTCACCCCATCCTGGATTCCCCTGGGTCTCTAGTTTTCAAGAATATATAGGTTTGCTAGGTTTCCCTAGGTGCCGGCAGGGCTAGGGTTCAAAAACTACAGCTAGTCACTTTGACAAAAAAGGGTCATTTTTCACTGCAAAATTGAGGTGTGACCACGTTGCGTTTTGCGCCGTTTCCTGTCGCGGGCACTAGGCCGATCCGCACAAGTGAGGTACCATTTTTCTCGTAGGACTTTGGGGAACGCGGGGTGGGTTGAAATTTATGGATCCACGCAGATTCCAGAACTTTCCACCACAGAAATGTGGGGAAAAAGTGTTTTTTTTGTCAATTTTTAGGTTTGCAAGGGATTCTGGGTAACAGATCATGGTGGGAGGCAGTCAAGTCACCCCATCCTGGAATCCCCTGCGTGTCTAGTTTTCAAAAATGTATAGGTTTGCTAAGTTTCCCTAGGTGCTGGCAGAGCTAGGGTTCAAAAACTACAGCTAGACTCTTCGCAAAAAATGTGTAAATTTTCAGTGTGAAAATGTGGTGTGTTCACCTTAGGGTTTGAGCCACTTCCTGTCGTGGGCACTATGCCTACCCACACAAGTGAGGTACCATTTTTATCGGGAGACTTAGGGTAGTTCAGATTTGTAAAGCAACTGTTATTACCTATTGATTTTTGATGCGTTTCTCCCTTCCAAATGAAAGACATTGTGTAAAAAAAAAGTCATTTTGAAAAATGACCAATAATTTTCATGCAAGTATGAGTATTCCCAATTTCGAAAATGTGCAAATATGCACTGTTTCTAAACTCTGTAATTTGTTCCCATTTCAGAAATACATAGGTGTCTTTCATACCAATTTTTCCATGTATACATTTTCACACTATAATTGCTATATACCCGGAACAAAAAAAAAAACCATTACAAAATGCTGCTCAGTTTTTTACTCTGGGTTCGTTGGGCTCTTGGTGAACCTACAAGTCCTATATATCCCCACAACCAGGAAGATCCAGCGGATGTAACGCTACATTGCTTTCTAAGAGATGTCATAATTAGAAGAAGTTACAGGTGAAAACGTTTACACAAAAGGCTGTTTTTTTCAACTAATTTTTAATTTTTCCTATATTTAACTGTTAGTTTCTATAAAGAAACCTTGATGGATCTACACAAATGACCCCTTGCTGAATTCAGAATTTTGTCTACGTTTCAAAAATGTATAGCTTTCCGAGATCCATTATTGCTTTTCTACCCATTTCTACCATTATCTGGAAGGAGGTTGAAAGCACAAAAAATTGCAAAAATAGGGTATATCCCAGAAAAATGTAAAAACTGTGTAAAAAAAGTTGGATTTCTGACAAAAATCTGTCATTCCCTAAAAGCTGGAGAAATGGTGATTTCAGCCCCACAACCCCTTTTTTGATATCATTTAAAGAGAAAAACCCAGACGCTTTCATTTGCAGCCACTTTTCCCCATTTTTCACAAAAAAAAACAATATTTTGCTGTATTTTGACTAATTTCTGGGAACCTGTAGGAAGGTGGATATCTGACTATGGTTACCCCCAAATTTTTGCCTAGTGTCTAGCTGGTTTTTCGACTTAGTTGGCCTGAGATCCTGCCATTCAGGCTCTCAGGCTATCTGCTCTCTCTGTAAAATGGACTCCATGTACCCTAGGTACATACCCAATTGGTTGGATCACCCTGTCAGCCCCTGTACCAGTGTACACTAGGTACCCAGGGCATTGGTGTATCCAAGGCCTGCCAGGGGCTGAAGCATGTATTATGCCACCCCAGGCTTGGCCTAACAATCTGACACAACTGGCTGATCACTCAGCTGGGGTAAGTTGGTGTAATCACCTCTTACTTAGGTGTAGTATACCTATACCTAAACTTAAATGGGACACCTGGTAACCTATAAGTCACTCCTATGGCAGGCCTTAACAATCCTGAAGGCAGAGTGCTTGGTTCCATGTGAGATGGTGCTCTGGCATGAGCTGAGCCTGTCTGCAGTGGTCGGAACAACTTCCTTCTACTGTTTCCAGATATCGTCATACCATATACTCTTAAGTGCATTATGAACCTCGCGGTTAAATGCTATCTTTGGTTTGGCTTTATCAAAACATGTCGAGTAAGGTGTCATACGAATTGGAATACTAACCCCTCGCCAATTCTGGCGACGGGGTTAGCATTCCACCCTTCTAGAGGGACACGACATGTACAGTACCTGAAACCCGGGTAAAATCAGACATAGCCTCAGCTCCACAAAATGGATGCTGCCACCACAGACACAAGTCTGCCCTCCTGCTGCTGGGAGTCCTTCCAGCTTGGGAGGTGTGGACAAAGGGTTTCCTGCCAGGGGAGGTGCATGCACCACCCCAGACAGGATTTTGTGTATTGGTCAGGTAGGGCTTGAAAGAAACCAGACATGCCTGTGGCTCACAAGGAGCCTCGGTGCATATGCCAGTTCAAACCGGTCCTGGGGCACACCAGTCCCGGGCCTGGGGCGAGCTGGACAAAGGATTGGGGGTGTAACCACCCCCCTTCCTGGTCCCACCCATAGGGAGGGACCTAGCAGGTAGTCCGGCCCCTAGAATCCGAATAAAGGTAGGAGCTGTGTCCTAAGACTTCAGACATCCTGGAATCAACTTGAAACTAAGAAGAAGACGGGAACTTCGACATTCTGCTGCACAGAAGACTGAAGAAAATCTCCCCTGTGGTCAGGGAGTGACCACCTTGCTAACGCAAGCACCATCCAGCGAATCACCGTCTGCTTTGCCGCCGCCTCCCGCCGGAGCCCGAGCCCAGAGACTGACAAGACCTGGACCTCCAGACCTCTCACCGCCCGATCCACAGTCCCTGAAAAGAGGAGACCCGTGGAGGCACCGAGACACGTGGAGCCAGCCATCTTGGAACGACTACGACAAGCTGACCAGTGCAACAACCGAGGCTCCCTCCAAGTTGTGCTTTGGGTCCTGAGAAGCCCAACCCTCGAGCAGCATCTGCACCAAAGGTGAGCCCTCCAGCATCTCCACGATCTGCGTGGGGCCCTTCTGCATTTTGCCACTCGACGCGCCTAACCGGTTGCTGGCCCGCTGGCTAGTGGCCATCTTGGCGACGAAATCTACGACAAACACCGCTGGTCTGGTTGCTCCAGACTGGCCCTTGCTCCCCTCCAAAGGAGCAATCCCTCTGACCTTGCTGGTCAGAACCAACAGCTGATTTCCGAATCCTCCTGCAATTGCTTTTGCCAAGGCTTGTTTGCTTCGATCAAGTCGCCGACACCGCCGACAGCGAGAGCCTGCGTGGGACAGCCCGTGAGCCGACTCCTGGACGTCGTCGACCTTCAGGGACCACGTGGCTGCGGAGACAAGCTACCCCTCATCACCTGTTTGCACCCGACATCGCCTGGTACCCACCTGGTGCCACGCTGGTCACTGGCTAGTGACTGTGAACACTGTCCCCTCTGCTTACAGGTCTTCAACATCTCCGATCCACTCTTGGATCCACTGCATCTCTCCCGGACCGACCGCCTGCAGCATCTTTGTCTTCAAGCTCCACGGAACAGATAGAAGAAACCCGACGCACTTCGAGGCCTATGCACCCGCTTCCTGTGGGTGAGGTAAAGCTGGCACACCTGTGCCCAAGTGTAGTAATACATCTCTAGTGCCTGTGTTCCAAATCTTAAGTTCCTAGGTCATCCGGAAGATTCCTTTTGCAGTAACTTTGTACTTTTTACGCACCCATTGAAACCTATGGGAGCACGCGTGTGACTATTTGCTCTGCACACGCCACCCGTGGACCTCCTGGTCACTAACTGACGTTAGCTCCTTGTAGGCCCAGCGATTCTAGAGGCCCTAGGCCTTTTCCCTTTTCTGTTCGTGGTACTTATACCACTATTTTAGTATATGGTTTGAGTGGCCACCAGGGCCTATCCATATAACGTGCAACTTCTGTGTATTCTGTGATAATCTTGTTTGACGATTTGTGCTCCTGTGCTCATAAAGAGACTAGGGGTTACTTTGAGAAATAAATACATATATATTTTGAATATATATCTGTGTGGTGTCCTTTCATTGGTATAAAAGGGGGTTACTATTGGTAAAACAGCTTGCTTAACACGCTTCACGAGTTTAGCCTCAAAGACTGCTTAGCCTACGCTACCACTAGGGCAGCTAGTCCGAAAAGGTTGACTTACAACCACACCATAAGGGTTGCTTGGCATGGTACAAGGTGGTCACTAGAACTAGTGAACAGCATATACCAGGCCAACTTCTCACATTGGTGAGCAGCGGTTGGATTTGAGCTTGCTGTGTTTTACCATTGTAATCTCTTGGTTACCAATTGAAAGATCACATAGGTACCTGTAGGTACATATAAAACAAGATTAGATATACTTAAGTTCTACTGAACTTAGTTGTTGTAGAGCAAAGGGAGTAGCACACCCTGACTACAACTACTAGATAGGTTTAGTAGGTAAACCCAAGTGTAGGTAGATTGCAACACATCCACCCACACTTAAGAGCAATGGCCGGGGCAGAGGGGTCCACTGTACCCATCTCTGTTGAGAGTGACCCCCAGAGGGCACCATCCAGCTTTGCTACCCTTAATCAGAATGAGCTCAGGCATTTGGCAACTCTTAGAGGCCTTAAACAGCCCAAGAACCCAAACTCTGCTGAGCTCAGAGAGCTCTTACAGAATGATGAGAATCAGAGAGCACTCAAGAAAGCTTCCCAGTTAGCCCCCTTAGGGACAGGAACAGGAGGCCCCCCTTCTAAAGATGCCACTGAAGTACCCCTTCCCAATAGTCACCCCTTAGATGGGATGCCTACCACAGAGGATGAGAGTGAAAAGGATACTGACAGTAGTGAGGATGAAGGGAGAACTAGCCCAGTGCCAAGTATTATACTTGGCCCAGCTAAACCAAGGCTATTGGGGACTGACAGTGGGTTCAACCCACTGGATCTCCCCAGTGGACTTAACACAGGGCTTGGAAGGCAAAGGAATCGCTCAGGTGACTCCAATGCTTCCCATGGCTCTAGAGGCTCTCAAGGTCACTCCAGGAGAAGGATGACCACCCCTCAGAGGAGGGAACATGAGGCCAAGATGCAAGAAGCCCAGCTGAGGATCAGGAAGCAGGAGCTAGAAGTAGCCCTGATGGAAGAAAAACTGAGCAAGGCTAGGCAGCATAGAGAGAGTGGGTCTATACCCACTGGTGGCAGCAATGTCCCTAGGGACAAAGATAGGGTCTTTGACAATAGGAACCTGTCCAAGATTGTGCCCCCCTACAAAAGTGGGGATGACATCCACAAATGGATGACTGCTCTTGAGAGAGCCTGCAAAGTGCAGCAGGTTCCTGAAGACCAGTGGGCAGCAATCTTATGGCTCTCCTTTGAGGGGAGAGGCAGAGATAGACTCCTCACTGTTAGAGAAGAGGATGTCAGAAATTACAGAGTCCTGAAGAGTGTCCTAGTTGATGGGTTAGGCTTAACCACTGAACAGTACAGGTTAATGTTCAGAGACACCCAGAAGACACAGACTCAGGACTGGTCTGAATATGTGGAATGTGCCACTAAGGCTTTGGAGGGTTGGTTGCTGGGAAGTAAGGTGTCTGATTATACAGGATTGTACAATTTGATGATGAGAGAGCAGATTTTAAGTAATTGTCAAAACCAGCTTCTCCATCAACACCTGGTAGACTCAGATTTGACCTCTCCCCAAGAATTGGGAAAGAGGGCAGATAAATGGGTCAGGACCAGGATCAGGCCTAAAAACCAGGGTGGTGACCAAAAGAAAGATACCACCAAGCCTCAAGAGAAGGGTGGGGATAAAGAAAAAGAGAAACCTTCCTCAGGGCCCCAAAACTCCACACAGGGTGGTGGGTCCCAAGCTCCCTCCTCTACCACAGCCAAAAAGCCCTACTGCCATGAGTGTAAAACTCCTGGGCATTGGAAAACTGACAGCGGTTGCCCAAGGGCTAAAAACAAAACTGTTCCTCCAATTACTCCTGTCACACCACCTATTACTGTCAGCAGTAATCCCCCAGGTGGTGGGAGTGCCCCCAGAAATCTGGGTGGGTTTACTTGGGGAACACAGGGGGACCCTGGCTTAGCCAATTCCCCTGCAGCAGATACTCTTGTCTGTGATGGTGGCATGGGGTTTGCCAACTTCACTGCCTGTCCCAACACTTTGGGTAGGTACAGACAGGAGCCCTACATCAATGGTACAAAAGCTGAGGCCTACAGAGACACTGGAGCTAGCATCACAATGGTGGCCCATTGGCTAGTTCCCTCTGAGCAGCTTTTGCCTGGTTTCTCCTACCAGGTGACCAACATTGATGGCAAACAGAACAGTCATCCCATGGCAGAGGTATGTCTCAGCTGGGGAGGTGTCACTGGCCCTAAAAGGGTGGCAGTGTCCCCAACCTTGCCTGTAGACTGCTTACTGGGGAATGACTTAGAACTCTCAGCTTGGGCTGGAGTTGAACAAGACACCCATTCTAAAATGGTAGGCCTTTCACAAAAGGGTAGGGGGGTTGTGCCATTCACAACCCCTGTCCAAATAGATTTCCTCCCTGAAAAGGTTGGAAGGGCAGTGGTAGCCACAGCCCAGGCACAGACAGACTTCCCTGTAGGGACTGGCAGAGCTGTGACAGTCACAGCTCAAACACAAACTGAGTGCCCCCCTGAAAAGGTTGGCAAGGCTGTAATGGTCTCAGCCTATACTCAGACTGACATAGGTGTAGTGAAGCCTGAAACAATGGATCACTCCACACAAACTGAGAGTAGTGGGGAGGAAGAAAAGTCTCCCTCTCCCCAGACATTAGGAAAAGGTCAGCCTCCTCAGGGATCTGACCTCACCCCTTGTGAAGGAACTGCCCCAGAGGTAGCCAGGCCTGGCCTGGCAGAGCCTCTGATGTCAGTGGCCCCTTCCAAGGTGGGATCCAGTCTGGTGCAGGTAGCCTGCCTCTCTCTACCCTGCCTCAGTCAGCCCAGGGCTGCAGAGGTCAGGGAGGCCAGTGGACCCCCAGAGGGCCCCTGTCCACAAGAACCCCCCCATCAAAAGAATGAGGATTGCCTGGCTAGTAGCCCTAGTCAGGTGATGGGTAAAAACATTCCTGAGGGATCTCCTTTACAGGTAGTTAGGGACCTCCCCCAGGGGGATTCTGTTGGGCACAGGCAAACATGGGACCTTAGGGCCCCAAACCTGACCTGTCCCTCCAGTAAGCCCACAAAAGGGACCCAGCCTCCAGCTTTAGGTAGCCAGAGGCTGACCCTGAGAGCACAGTGCAACTCAGTTAAAGAAAAAAAGGCATCCATGGTGGAGGATGATTGGAGGAAGCTGAGGCCTCACTTTGAGGACACTCACTTCAGTACTCCATCTCAACACCAGCCTTTTACTTTGCCAAGACACACCACAGGTAGAGATTCCCTATGGTGGAGACCCTCTGATACCCTTAGGGTGAGGGATTGCTTAGTGGACCATGAGACAGGGGGTAACCATGCCAGTGCTGGTTCCTCCTTATATGGCCACTTGGGCAATATAGGCTTACCTGGTCAAGGTCAGCCTTATCTCCCTTCGTTTGGGGGGGGGTTGTGTAGGAAGGTGGATATCTGACTATGGTTACCCCCAAATTTTTGCCTAGTGTCTAGCTGGTTTTTCGACTTAGTTGGCCTGAGATCCTGCCATTCAGGCTCTCAGGCTATCTGCTCTCTCTGTAAAATGGACTCCATGTACCCTAGGTACATACCCAATTGGTTGGATCACCCTGTCAGCCCCTGTACCAGTGTACACTAGGTACCCAGGGCATTGGTGTATCCAAGGCCTGCCAGGGGCTGAAGCATGTATTATGCCACCCCAGGCTTGGCCTAACAATCTGACACAACTGGCTGATCACTCAGCTGGGGTAAGTTGGTGTAATCACCTCTTACTTAGGTGTAGTATACCTATACCTAAACTTAAATGGGACACCTGGTAACCTATAAGTCACTCCTATGGCAGGCCTTAACAATCCTGAAGGCAGAGTGCTTGGTTCCATGTGAGATGGTGCTCTGGCATGAGCTGAGCCTGTCTGCAGTGGTCGGAACAACTTCCTTCTACTGTTTCCAGATATCGTCATACCATATACTCTTAAGTGCATTATGAACCTCGCGGTTAAATGCTATCTTTGGTTTGGCTTTATCAAAACATGTCGAGTAAGGTGTCATACGAATTGGAATACTAACCCCTCGCCAATTCTGGCGACGGGGTTAGCATTCCACCCTTCTAGAGGGACACGACATGTACAGTACCTGAAACCCGGGTAAAATCAGACATAGCCTCAGCTCCACAAAATGGATGCTGCCACCACAGACACAAGTCTGCCCTCCTGCTGCTGGGAGTCCTTCCAGCTTGGGAGGTGTGGACAAAGGGTTTCCTGCCAGGGGAGGTGCATGCACCACCCCAGACAGGATTTTGTGTATTGGTCAGGTAGGGCTTGAAAGAAACCAGACATGCCTGTGGCTCACAAGGAGCCTCGGTGCATATGCCAGTTCAAACCGGTCCTGGGGCACACCAGTCCCGGGCCTGGGGCGAGCTGGACAAAGGATTGGGGGTGTAACCACCCCCCTTCCTGGTCCCACCCATAGGGAGGGACCTAGCAGGTAGTCCGGCCCCTAGAATCCGAATAAAGGTAGGAGCTGTGTCCTAAGACTTCAGACATCCTGGAATCAACTTGAAACTAAGAAGAAGACGGGAACTTCGACATTCTGCTGCACAGAAGACTGAAGAAAATCTCCCCTGTGGTCAGGGAGTGACCACCTTGCTAACGCAAGCACCATCCAGCGAATCACCGTCTGCTTTGCCGCCGCCTCCCGCCGGAGCCCGAGCCCAGAGACTGACAAGACCTGGACCTCCAGACCTCTCACCGCCCGATCCACAGTCCCTGAAAAGAGGAGACCCGTGGAGGCACCGAGACACGTGGAGCCAGCCATCTTGGAACGACTACGACAAGCTGACCAGTGCAACAACCGAGGCTCCCTCCAAGTTGTGCTTTGGGTCCTGAGAAGCCCAACCCTCGAGCAGCATCTGCACCAAAGGTGAGCCCTCCAGCATCTCCACGATCTGCGTGGGGCCCTTCTGCATTTTGCCACTCGACGCGCCTAACCGGTTGCTGGCCCGCTGGCTAGTGGCCATCTTGGCGACGAAATCTACGACAAACACCGCTGGTCTGGTTGCTCCAGACTGGCCCTTGCTCCCCTCCAAAGGAGCAATCCCTCTGACCTTGCTGGTCAGAACCAACAGCTGATTTCCGAATCCTCCTGCAATTGCTTTTGCCAAGGCTTGTTTGCTTCGATCAAGTCGCCGACACCGCCGACAGCGAGAGCCTGCGTGGGACAGCCCGTGAGCCGACTCCTGGACGTCGTCGACCTTCAGGGACCACGTGGCTGCGGAGACAAGCTACCCCTCATCACCTGTTTGCACCCGACATCGCCTGGTACCCACCTGGTGCCACGCTGGTCACTGGCTAGTGACTGTGAACACTGTCCCCTCTGCTTACAGGTCTTCAACATCTCCGATCCACTCTTGGATCCACTGCATCTCTCCCGGACCGACCGCCTGCAGCATCTTTGTCTTCAAGCTCCACGGAACAGATAGAAGAAACCCGACGCACTTCGAGGCCTATGCACCCGCTTCCTGTGGGTGAGGTAAAGCTGGCACACCTGTGCCCAAGTGTAGTAATACATCTCTAGTGCCTGTGTTCCAAATCTTAAGTTCCTAGGTCATCCGGAAGATTCCTTTTGCAGTAACTTTGTACTTTTTACGCACCCATTGAAACCTATGGGAGCACGCGTGTGACTATTTGCTCTGCACACGCCACCCGTGGACCTCCTGGTCACTAACTGACGTTAGCTCCTTGTAGGCCCAGCGATTCTAGAGGCCCTAGGCCTTTTCCCTTTTCTGTTCGTGGTACTTATACCACTATTTTAGTATATGGTTTGAGTGGCCACCAGGGCCTATCCATATAACGTGCAACTTCTGTGTATTCTGTGATAATCTTGTTTGACGATTTGTGCTCCTGTGCTCATAAAGAGACTAGGGGTTACTTTGAGAAATAAATACATATATATTTTGAATATATATCTGTGTGGTGTCCTTTCATTGGTATAAAAGGGGGTTACTATTGGTAAAACAGCTTGCTTAACACGCTTCACGAGTTTAGCCTCAAAGACTGCTTAGCCTACGCTACCACTAGGGCAGCTAGTCCGAAAAGGTTGACTTACAACCACACCATAAGGGTTGCTTGGCATGGTACAAGGTGGTCACTAGAACTAGTGAACAGCATATACCAGGCCAACTTCTCACAGAACCCTCTAGGAGAATCCACAAGCCCTGTGTACCTTTAGAATCCGCATGATGTTGGAAGAAAAGGACGCAAATTTGGCGTGGATACCTACTGTGGTCAAAAAGTTACAGGGCCCTAAGCGCGCACTACCCCAAATAGCCCAAAAAAGGCTTAGCACAGGAGGGGAAAAGGCCTAGCAGCGAAGGGGTTAAGGCATTCAGGAGTCCCTGGTGAGTCCCATATGGGAGCATATTCACTGTGATATGGTATCTTCAATGTACATCTAATGTGGTACCATAATTTTGCTGATGACTGGAGGACCTTCAGTTTAACCTTTCAAAAATATTTTGGATATCCAAATTTGTATAAAAAATGTCCTTCTGCACCAGTCATAGCGTGCAAGTAGGCGGGATACTGTTCATATTCATTTAAAATAACCCTCATGCATTTGAACTGGAAATCCCTATAATAATCTAGTATATCTGGGCTTGCTATCCCACCTTGTCCTTTTTCCTCCTTAGCTTTTTCCAAGCTACCTTTTGATGACCATATGAAGCTGTTTAGTTCCCCTTGTAGTTTCTTTATGGATTCCCTTTTAAACTCGAATGGAATTGAACTAAAAATGTAGGTGAATCTAGGTAAGATTAACATTTTTATTACGTTTGATCTTCCCATGAAGGTCAATGGGAGACCCCCCTATACTTAAAGTAGTTTCCTAATCTCAGCAAAAATTTTATAAAAATTTATCTGGGCTATTTTATCTATATCTTTAACCAATTCCAGACCTAGATATCTTATCTTTTCCTTTACAAGTTGGTTATTGCTATGGGTATTCCATTCCATGAGTTCTGTTTTTGACTGATTAATGAGATGTCCAGAAACTTTCCCATATTGTTCCAAAGTTTTTTCTATGATGTTAAAAGTCCCTGCATAATTATTCGTAAACATCATTAGGTCATCCGCGTAAAGCGCAACTTTTTTCTCCCACCCATGATAGCAAAAAGGTGATATTTCAGGGTTATTTCTGAGATTTTGCGCTAAAGGTTCAATGTAAAAATGAAAAAGGAGAGGAGACAGAGGACACCCCTGTCTGGTACCTCTCTTGATCTTTATCTTATCTGTGAGGTTTCCGTTAATTAATTTTTGGGCCCTTGGATCTCTATATAATCTCTTAACCATTTCTTGGTAATTTTCCCCGTTTGTATTTTTCCAGGACGCTGTTCAGGAACGGCCAGTTTACCCTGTCGAATGCTTTGGCTGCATCGAAGGTAATGATAGATAGGGGCATCTTTTCTTGTATGGCTAAGTCTATTGTTCCTATTAATTCGTGGGTCAAATCCTGAATCTGTCTCCCTTTCACGAAACCCTTTTGATTAATGTTAATTAGGGATCCCGCATCTTTCCCCAGCCTCTTCGCGATAATCTGCGTAAATATCTTGTAGTCGCAGTTTAAGAGGGATATGGGCCTGTACAACTTGCATTTCCCCGGATTTTTTCCGGGTTTTAGTAAGATGTTAATTACTGCATCATTCCAAGAGTCGGGAAAGTCTCCTTTATCAACAAAAATATCATTTATCAATTCTGTGAGGGGGGGACCAAGACATCTCTTAGTTTGGTGTATAGTTCATTAGGAAGAGCATCCGGGCCAGCGGCCTTGCCTTTCTTTAAACCTCTAATGACTTCCTCTACTTTGTTTGTAATTTTGTCGTTCAGGTCTTTTCTTTCGCCTTGTGTTAGTAGTGGGAGATCTAATCTTTCTAGGTAGCTATGGAGTTGTTCTTTTGTTCTTGTAATGTCTTCGGTGTAGAACTCTTCGAAGAATTTCACAAATTCTTGCACGATTACAGTATCTTCAGAACTTATTTCTGCGTGATTCCCAGTTTGCATACCTGCAATCTTGTTTCTGGTCAGTTTTTGTCTTCCAGGCCAGCATCTTGCTGCATCCTTCTCCATACTCATAATGGGACAGTTTACTTGCCTCCCATTTTTCTCTCACTATGTTCTCCAGGGTTTCTGTGAGGGTTTCTTTTTTTTTTACCTTTCAGACTCTATCCTTTCCCTCTCTAATGTTAAAGTTTCTCTTTCTATTTGTTTATCTAGGAGTTTTATGGTGTCTTCCATTTGACTGATTTTATGCTTCATTCTTTTGGATTTGTATGCCGCAATGCTTAATAGTTTTCCTCTGATTACTGCCTTATAGGCATCCCAAGCTACTTGTCTAGAGGTACTATTTTTATTAGCTAGAAAATAGTGCTCTGTTTCTGTTATTAGAGCTTCTATATTTTGTGGATCTGCTAAATTGTGCGATCAACTGTCCATCTTGCAGGTGCAATAGCATGCTTCATTCGAAGTTTTAGCAAGACCACAGAATGATCAGATAGGTGGGCAGGCAGATGTTCCACTCTTTGGGAGCTATTAATTAGGCTTCTATCCAACAAAAAATAGTCTATTCTGGAAGACTGTCCTAATTTCTTATTTTGAAATGTAAAGCGTTGCACTGTATCCCCTTTCACCTTCCAGATGTTGACTAAGCCCAAATCTCTTATGCATAGCCCTGGCCACTCCCTCATTTTTACAAGATTTGCTTCTTTTCTAGCTGGAAGACGATCCACTTTGGGGTCTAAAATTATATTAAAATCTCCCCCCACGATTATTGTGGATGAGGCCATTAGTAATTGTGTATATAGCTTTTGTAGTGGGTCAGGGTCGTCTGTGTTTGGGCCATAATAACTAACAATAGTGTACTGTTTATTGAATATTCTTACTCTTGTTATCACCCATCTCCCTTTCCTGTCCACCTCAAATGACTCTATCCTTGCCTTAAGACATTTTTTAAATAATATAGCTACTCCCTTAGTACAGCAATACTGATTTGTATAGGGGTAAGAGTCTACCCATCTCTGAGTCTTTATTATTTCTTCCCATTCTTTTTCCAGGAGATGAGTTTCTTGTAATATTATAATTTCACAGTCTATTGATTTTAGATATTCGAATATTCTCCTTCTCCGGCTCTTGGTTCTGAGACCATTAACGTTCCATGAGAGTATGTTAACTACTGTTGGGTCTTTCTTCATTGCGTTTTCTTTTTTTTTTTTATTCTGGGGTCTTCCTACCATCTTACTGGTCCCTTTCTCCTTCGTTTTATTTTGTGAGGACTTATTTTTGTTTTTTTCCCTATTTTGCTCCCCACCCATGTGCTTATATTTTTTTACTTTTATCGTTATTGATTCATCCCTCCTTGGAGAAGCCTCCCTTCTTTCTTCATTGGGCAGTATTGATAGCCTGTCTCCATTTGCATTTGTGCTTAGAGTATGTATTTCTTTTATTGTGTTACCCTCTGCTTCTTGCTCCTGTAACGACTTTTCCTCCATACCTACCTCCTTACCCACCCACTTATTGTCGGAAAGGTTATCAGAAAGGTTATCTTCGGGTGAGATTTATTGGAGTGTAGGATTTTGCCCTCCACTCTACCAAGTTGTTTTTGCACTTGTGCTTTGAAGAATCATCTCAGAGAGGGGGTAACTTTAACCCTGAGTCCTGGGGCTGCACCTGCTCCCCCTGCTCCTTTCCCTTTAGTTCTGGTGGGGAGTGCAGCCGTAACCTGTTTCTTACCCTTCTTTCTAGTACTTAGGGGGGCAGTAACTTGTGCCTCTATTTAATTCACTGTCTGCCATTGTGCCTAACTCTGGGGATCAAGAGGTACTTGAATTTTCCCCCCACTCCTCTCCAGATGATATGGTGCTGCCTTCGCCCTGTGCCTGAGAAGTTCCCTTTAATTTTTCAACCCCCACTAGTTTGCTTACCCCTTTCATGCACTTTTCTTCACCTTCCTCTCCTTCATCTGTGCGAGCTCCAAGCGGTTTGTGTGGCCGCGCTTCGCTTGCTCCTCGCAGCGTCCCGTTCGTTCTTGATGGGGGAGGTGAATCACTGAGAGCCGCGATCACACTTCCCAGGTTACCCTGGAAGGAGACTTAGGCGGCCACCCTGCGGCAGTTCCGCTGTGCTTCCGAAGCCTCCGACCACACTCCGATGAAGACGCGCTACGAATTGCAGACAGCTGATGCTGCCTTCTCACTGCTCCCTCGAAACACGGTAATTTCATGCTTTAACTCCAGATCAAAAAAGATTACTTTTGTAGACAGCATGTCTTCCTAGTTCCACGATTCTCTTTAGGCACAGTATTTTGTGGTGGTTTTTGAGCGCTTCAATCCGTTTTCTGCTTGGAGAGCATGGTGCTCTCGACCGGTCACTCTAGCCGTCCGCCATCTTCTCCCCTCACTCAACCCTGATTTCACCACAATGAAACTGGTGTAGTAATTCAAGTCTCTCTTAGACTTCGGAACCTTTTTGATGGCTCCTTTGAGGAAAGTGAGAACCTCTTGTTGCAACTCTTAGAGGTGCAACTAATGTTCTTTCGCTGTTGGATGATAAAGTGTTTGTTGGAATTCCAGCATCTGACATGATTACATTATCTGTAGCAGCCACTGGTTGGTCTGATCTGCTTCCATTTGGTGCAGTGTGAGATTGCCCACCCCACCATGGCCTAACTGGCGTTTGGTCGCGAAGGCAGCATGAGCAAGTCAGACTCACTTGGTATTGTCCTGAGAGCATGACTGGGATCACCCTCTATTCTAGCTGGAAGGTCAATGGTAGGGTTGGTGGTGTCATATGCATAATTTGAAACACTGGTTATACTCTGATTTTCTGTAGGGCTCTTATCATGTGATTTGTCAGTCGTATTGACAGGCAGCACCTCTATTTCAGTTTGATCTTCTAGAGCTACAAAAGGAAGTATGTGTGTACTGGATAGCTCCAAGTTAACGAGTGGTGTTCTTTTTTGATAGGAGGGCATTGCCATTATGCATTCTGAAGAGAGTCTCTTCTTCGAAAGGGCTTGTTAAAGATCTTGGCCTGCACCTCATGGTGGAAAGAGGTAGATTTAAATCAATCCTATCTTCTAAGAACTGCAGCTACTGCCAACTGGCTATATCTTGCATTAATCATATCCAAGGCTGCATTTATGATCACTGCTCTGAAGTTTGCCCCTTCTTAAATGAAGGCCATTACCTATTTCTCATGTCCACATGGATGAGGTCAAACAGAGGAGAAATGTCATGCCACATCTGGCGTTGGAACCTCTGCCGCCATAGAGCAGACCCTTCGCCCCAGGTTTACAATGCATTTTTCATGTCTATCTAGGGGTGCAGACGTCGGTGTCACTAGGATTTTGGACCTCCTCTGAGCTGCCTTATTTATGACAGAGTTCAGCCTAGGGCATGCAGAAGCAGATTCAGGTGCCCTACAATTTTTCACTATCCTAGTGTTGGGATCAACTTTACTGACTTCATCAGATATTATTTGAAGTCGTAGACGAAGAATTCTTTCTTTGTTGCCACAGGTAGGCCACACTTGCTGGCTGCTCTCTCTAGTAGGGTATGGAAGCGAAATTCATCCGGATGGGACTCTGTTTTAAGTGAGGTCTTCTCTCCTTCAGGGATAACCTCTCTCTATTCCTCCTCCTTGTGGTACTCCTCTTTGTCATCTAGATCATTCATAAGCACCTCTCTTTCTTCCTCTTGATCACTGTCCTAAACTTCATCTTCGTCCATTTCTAGATTCATGAGTGGTATAGGATGTACTAGCAGTTGTGGCTGAGGTTGGTCCTGTGATGAAGTTGGTTGTGAAAGAAGTGTCTCTGCAGGCTGTGCTGGTGGCTGTTGAGGCATAGGTGCAGATACCGGTTAGAGAACTGCATAAATAAGGCTGCAGAATTAGTTTCTGAAAGGTGTGAATCATTTTGCAGAGTGCTTAGAAAAGCTACTGGCACCTGTGTAATTGGAGGATTCTGAAGGTGCTGCCTAGGTGTGAAGGGTCATTGTGAGAAGTTGGCCTGGTATATGCTGTTCACTAGTTCTAGTGACCACCTTGTACCATGCCAAGCAACCCTTATGGTGTGGTTGTAAGTCAACCTTTTCGGACTAGCTGCCCTAGTGGTAGCGTAGGCTAAGCAGTCTTTGAGGCTAAACTCGTGAAGCGTGTTAAGCAGGCTGTTTTACCAATAGTAACCCCCTTTTATACCAATGAAAGGACACCACACAGATATATATTCAAAATATATATATATTTATTTCTCAAAGTAACCCCTAGTCTCTTTATGAGCACAGGAGCACAAATCGTCAAACAAGATTATCACAGAATACACAGAAGTTGCACGTTATATGGATAGGCCCTGGTGGCCACTCAAACCATATACTAAAATAGTGGTATAAGTACCACGAACAGAAAAGGGAAAAGGCCTAGGGCCTCTAGAATCGCTGGGCCTACAAGGAGCTAACGTCAGTTAGTGACCAGGAGGTCCACGGGTGGCGTGTGCAGAGCAAATAGTCACACGCGTGCTCCCATAGGTTTCAATGGGTGCGTAAAAAGTACAAAGTTACTGCAAAGGAGATCTTCCGGGTTGACTAGGAACTTAAGATTTGGAACACAGGCACTAGAGATGTAATACTACACTTGGGCACCGGTGTGCCAGCTTTACCTCACCCACAGGAAGCGGGTGCATAGGCCTCGAAGTGCGTCGGGTTTCTTCTATCTGTTCCGTGGAGCTTGAAGGCAAAGATGCTGCAGGCGGTCGGTCCGGGAGAGATGCAGTGGATCCAAGAGTGGATCGGAGATGTTGAAGACCTGTAAGCAGAGGGGACAGTGTTCACAGTCACTAGCCAGTGACCAGCGTGGCACCAGGTGGGTACCAGGCGATGTCGGGTGCAAACAGGTGATGAGGGGTAGCTTGTCTCCGCAGCCACGTGGTCCCTGAAGGTCGACGACGTCCAGGAGCCGGCTCACGAGCTGTCCCACGCAGGCTCTCGCTGTCGGCGGTGTCGGCGACTTGATCGAAGCAAACAAGCCTTGGCAAAAGCAATTGCAGGAGGATTCGGAAATCAGCTGTTGGTTCTGACCAGCAAGGTCAGAGGGATTGCTCCTTTGGAGGGGAGCAAGGGCCAGTCTGGAGCAACCAGACCAGCGGTGTTTGTCGTAGATTTCGTCGCCAAGATGGCCACTAGCCAGCGGGCCAGCAACCGGTTAGGCGCGTCGAGTGGCAAAATGCAGAAGGGCCCCACGCAGATCGTGGAGATGCTGGAGGGCTCACCTTTGGTGCAGATGCTGCTCGAGGGTTGGGCTTCTCAGGACCCAAAGCACAACTTGGAGGGAGCCTCGGTTGTTGCACTTGTCAGCTTGTCGTAGTAATTCCAAGATGGCTGGCTCCACGTGTCTCGGTGCCTCCACGGGTCTCTTCTTCTCAGGGACTGTGGATCGGGCGGTGAGAGGTCTGGAGGTCCAGGTCTTGTCAGTCTCTGGGCTCGGGCTCCGGCGGGAGGCGGCGGCAAAGCAGACGTTGATGCGCTGGATGGTGCTTGCGTTAGCAAGGTGGTCACTCCCTGACCACAGGGGAGATTTTCTTCAGTCTTCTGTGCAGCAGAATGTCGAAGTTCCCGTCTTCTTCTTAGTTTCAAGTTGATTCCAGGAGGTCTGAAGTCTTAGGACACAGCTCCTACCTTTATTCGGATTCTAGGGGCCGGACTACCTGCTAGGTCCCTCCCTATGGGTGGGACCAGGAAGGGGGGTGGTTACACCCCCAATCCTTTGTCCAGCTCGCCCCAGGCCCGGGACTGGTGTGCCCCAGGACCGGTTTGAACTGGCATATGCACCGAGGCTCCTTGTGAGCCACAGGCATGTCTGGTTTCTTTCAAGCCCTACCTGACCAATACACAAAATCCTGTCTGGGGTGGTGCACGCACCTCCCCTGGCAGGAAACCCTTTGTCCACACCTCCCAAGCTGGAAGGACTCCCAGCAGCAGGAGGGCAGACTTGTGTCTGTGGTGGCAGCATCCATTTTGTGGAGCTGAGGCTATGTCTGATTTTACCCGGGTTTCAGGCACTGTACATGTCGTGTCCCTCTAGAAGGGTGGAATGCTAACCCCGTCGCCAGAATTGGCGAGGGGTTAGTATTCCAATTCGTATGACACCTTACTCGACATGTTTTGATAAAGCCAAACCAAAGATAGCATTTAACCGCGAGGTTCATAATGCACTTAAGAGTATATGGTATGACGATATCTGGAAACAGTAGAAGGAAGTTGTTCCGACCACTGCAGACAGGCTCAGCTCATGCCAGAGCACCATCTCACATGGAACCAAGCACTCTGCCTTCAGGATTGTTAAGGCCTGCCATAGGAGTGACTTATAGGTTACCAGGTGTCCCATTTAAGGTTAGGTATAGGTATACTACACCTAAGTAAGAGGTGATTACACCAACTTACCCCAGCTGAGTGATCAGCCAGTTGTGTCAGATTGTTAGGCCAAGCCTGGGGTGGCATAATACATGCTGCAGCCCTTGGCAGGCCTTGGGTACACCAATGCCCTGGGTACCTAGTGTACACTGGTACAGGGGCTGACAGGGTGATCCAACCAATTGGGTATGTACCTAGGGAACATGGAGTCCATTTTTAAAGAGAGAACAGCCAGGCTGAGATCCTGAATAGCAGGATCTCAGGCCAACTAAGTCGAAAAACCAGCTAGACACTAGGCAAAAATTTGGGGGTAACCATAGTCAGATATCCACCTTCCTACACAACCCCCCCCCAAACGAAGGGAGATAAGGCTGACCTTGACCAGGTAAGCCTATATTGCCCAAGTGGCCATATAAGGAGGAACCAGCACTGGCATGGTTACCCCCTGTCTCATGGTCCACTAAGCAATCCCTCACCCTAAGGGTATCAGAGGGTCTCCACCATAGGGAATCTCTACCTTTGGTGTGTCTTGGCAAAGTAAAAGGCTGGTGTTGAGATGGAGTACTGAAGTGAGTGTCCTCAAAGTGAGGCCTCAGCTTCCTCCAATCCCCCTCCACCATGGATGCCTTTCTTTCCTTAACTGAGTTGCACTGTGCTCTCAGGGTCAGCCTCTGGCTACCTAAAGCTGGAGGCTGGGTCCCTTTTGTGGGCTTACTGGAGGGACAGGTCAGGTTTGGGGCCCTAAGGTCCCAGGTTTGCCTGTGCCCATCAGACCCCTCTGGGGGAGGTCCCTAACTACCTGTAAAGGAGATCCCTCAGGAATGTTTTTACCCATCACCTGACTAGGGCTACTAGCCAGGCAATCCTCATTCTTTTGATGGGGGGGTTCTTGTGGACAGGGGCCCTCTGGGGGTCCACTGGCCTCCCTGACCTCTGCAGCCCTGGGCTGACTGAGGCAGGGTAGAGAGAGGCAGGCTACCTGCACCAGACTGGGTCCCACCTTGGAAGGGGCCACTGACATCAGAGGCTCTGCCAGGCCAGGCCTGGCTACCTCTGGGGCAGTTCCTTCACAAGGGGTGAGGTCAGATCCCTGAGGAGGCTGACCTTTTCCTAATGTCTGGGGAGAGGGAGACTTTTCTTCCTCCCCACTACTCTCAGTTTGTGTGGAGTGATCCATTGTTTCAGGCTTCACTACACCTATGTCAGTCTGAGTATAGGCTGAGACCATTACAGCCTTGCCAACCTTTTCAGGGGGGCACTCAGTTTGTGTTTGAGCTGTGACTGTCACAGCTCTGCCAGTCTCTACAGGGAAGTCTGTCTGTGCCTGGGCTGTGGCTACCACTGCCCTTCCAACCTTTTCAGGGAGGAAATCTATTTGGACAGGGGTTGTGAATGGCACAACCCCCCTACCCTTTTGTGACAGGCCTACCATTTTAGAATGGGTGTCTTGTTCAACTCCAGCCCAAGCTGAGAGTTCTAAGTCATTCCCCAGTAAGCAGTCTACAGGCAAGGTTGGGGACACTGCCACCCTTTTAGGGCCAGTGACACCTCCCCAGCTGAGACATACCTCTGCCATGGGATGACTGTTCTGTTTGCCATCAATGTTGGTCACCTGGTAGGAGAAACCAGGCAAAAGCTGCTCAGAGGGAACTAGCCAATGGGCCACCATTGTGATGCTAGCTCCAGTGTCTCTGTAGGCCTCAGCTTTTGTACCATTGATGTAGGGCTCCTGTCTGTACCTACCCAAAGTGTTGGGACAGGCAGTGAAGTTGGCAAACCCCATGCCACCATCACAGACAAGAGTATCTGCTGCAGGGGAATTGGCTAAGCCAGGGTCCCCCTGTGTTCCCCAAGTAAACCCACCCAAATTTTTGGGGGCACTCCCACCACCTGGGGGATTACTGCTGACAGTAATAGGTGGTGTGACAGGAGTAATTGGAGGAACAGTTTTGTTTTTAGCCCTTGGGCAACCGCTGTCAGTTTTCCAATGCCCAGGAGTTTTACACTCATGGCAGTAGGGCTTTTTAGCTGTGGTAGAGGAGGGAGCTTGGGACCCACCACCCTGTGTGGAGTTTTGGGGCCCTGAGGAAGGTTTCTCTTTTTCTTTATCCCCACCCTTCTCTTGAGGCTTGGTGGTATCTTTCTTTTGGTCACCACCCTGGTTTTTAGGCCTGATCCTGGTCCTGACCCATTTATCTGCCCTCTTTCCCAATTCTTGGGGAGAGGTCAAATCTGAGTCTACCAGGTGTTGATGGAGAAGCTGGTTTTGACAATTACTTAAAATCTGCTCTCTCATCATCAAATTGTACAATCCTGTATAATCAGACACCTTACTTCCCAGCAACCAACCCTCCAAAGCCTTAGTGGCACATTCCACATATTCAGACCAGTCCTGAGTCTGTGTCTTCTGGGTGTCTCTGAACATTAACCTGTACTGTTCAGTGGTTAAGCCTAACCCATCAACTAGGACACTCTTCAGGACTCTGTAATTTCTGACATCCTCTTCTCTAACAGTGAGGAGTCTATCTCTGCCTCTCCCCTCAAAGGAGAGCCATAAGATTGCTGCCCACTGGTCTTCAGGAACCTGCTGCACTTTGCAGGCTCTCTCAAGAGCAGTCATCCATTTGTGGATGTCATCCCCACTTTTGTAGGGGGGCACAATCTTGGACAGGTTCCTATTGTCAAAGACCCTATCTTTGTCCCTAGGGACATTGCTGCCACCAGTGGGTATAGACCCACTCTCTCTATGCTGCCTAGCCTTGCTCAGTTTTTCTTCCATCAGGGCTACTTCTAGCTCCTGCTTCCTGATCCTCAGCTGGGCTTCTTGCATCTTGGCCTCATGTTCCCTCCTCTGAGGGGTGGTCATCCTTCTCCTGGAGTGACCTTGAGAGCCTCTAGAGCCATGGGAAGCATTGGAGTCACCTGAGCGATTCCTTTGCCTTCCCAGCCCTGTGTTAAGTCCACTGGGGAGATCCAGTGGGTTGAACACACTGTCAGTCCCCAATAGCCTTGGTTTAGCTGGGCCAAGTATAACACTTGGCACTGGGCTAGTTCTCCCTTCATCCTCACTACTGTCAGTATCCTTTTCACTCTCATCCTCTGTGGTAGGCATCCCATCTAAGGGGTGACTATTGGGAAGGGGTACTTCAGTGGCATCTTTAGAAGGGGGGCCTCCTGTTCCTGTCCCTAAGGGGGCTAACTGGGAAGCTTTCTTGAGTGCTCTCTGATTCTCATCATTCTGTAAGAGCTCTCTGAGCTCAGCAGAGTTTGGGTTCTTGGGCTGTTTAAGGCCTCTAAGAGTTGCCAAATGCCTGAGCTCATTCTGATTAAGGGTAGCAAAGCTGGATGGTGCCCTCTGGGGGTCACTCTCAACAGAGATGGGTACAGTGGACCCCTCTGCCCCGGCCATTGCTCTTAAGTGTGGGTGGATGTGTTGCAATCTACCTACACTTGGGTTTACCTACTAAACCTATCTAGTAGTTGTAGTCAGGGTGTGCTACTCCCTTTGCTCTACAACAACTAAGTTCAGTAGAACTTATGTATATCTAATCTTGTTTTATATGTACCTACAGGTACCTATGTGATCTTTCAATTGGTAACCAAGAGATTACAATGGTAAAACACAGCAAGCTCAAATCCAACCGCTGCTCACCAATGTGAGAAGTTGGCCTGGTATATGATGCTCACTAGTTAAAGTGACCACCTTGTACCATGCCAAGCAACCCTTATGGTGTGGTTGTAAGTCAACCTTTTCGGACTAGCTGCCCTAGTGGTAGCGTAGGCTAAGCAGTCTTTGAGGCTAAACTCGTGAAGCGTGTTAAGCAGGCTGTTTTACCAATAGTAACCCCCTTTTATACCAATGAAAGGACACCACACAGATATATATTCAAAATATATATATATTTATTTCTCAAAGTAACCCCTAGTCTCTTTATGAGCACAGGAGCACAAATCGTCAAACAAGATTATCACAGAATACACAGAAGTTGCACGTTATATGGATAGGCCCTGGTGGCCACTCAAACCATATACTAAAATAGTGGTATAAGTACCACGAACAGAAAAGGGAAAAGGCCTAGGGCCTCTAGAATCGCTGGGCCTACAAGGAGCTAACGTCAGTTAGTGACCAGGAGGTCCACGGGTGGCGTGTGCAGAGCAAATAGTCACACGCGTGCTCCCATAGGTTTCAATGGGTGCGTAAAAAGTACAAAGTTACTGCAAAGGAGATCTTCCGGGTTGACTAGGAACTTAAGATTTGGAACACAGGCACTAGAGATGTAATACTACACTTGGGCACCGGTGTGCCAGCTTTACCTCACCCACAGGAAGCGGGTGCATAGGCCTCGAAGTGCGTCGGGTTTCTTCTATCTGTTCCGTGGAGCTTGAAGGCAAAGATGCTGCAGGCGGTCGGTCCGGGAGAGATGCAGTGGATCCAAGAGTGGATCGGAGATGTTGAAGACCTGTAAGCAGAGGGGACAGTGTTCACAGTCACTAGCCAGTGACCAGCGTGGCACCAGGTGGGTACCAGGCGATGTCGGGTGCAAACAGGTGATGAGGGGTAGCTTGTCTCCGCAGCCACGTGGTCCCTGAAGGTCGACGACGTCCAGGAGCCGGCTCACGAGCTGTCCCACGCAGGCTCTCGCTGTCGGCGGTGTCGGCGACTTGATCGAAGCAAACAAGCCTTGGCAAAAGCAATTGCAGGAGGATTCGGAAATCAGCTGTTGGTTCTGACCAGCAAGGTCAGAGGGATTGCTCCTTTGGAGGGGAGCAAGGGCCAGTCTGGAGCAACCAGACCAGCGGTGTTTGTCGTAGATTTCGTCGCCAAGATGGCCACTAGCCAGCGGGCCAGCAACCGGTTAGGCGCGTCGAGTGGCAAAATGCAGAAGGGCCCCACGCAGATCGTGGAGATGCTGGAGGGCTCACCTTTGGTGCAGATGCTGCTCGAGGGTTGGGCTTCTCAGGACCCAAAGCACAACTTGGAGGGAGCCTCGGTTGTTGCACTTGTCAGCTTGTCGTAGTAATTCCAAGATGGCTGGCTCCACGTGTCTCGGTGCCTCCACGGGTCTCTTCTTCTCAGGGACTGTGGATCGGGCGGTGAGAGGTCTGGAGGTCCAGGTCTTGTCAGTCTCTGGGCTCGGGCTCCGGCGGGAGGCGGCGGCAAAGCAGACGTTGATGCGCTGGATGGTGCTTGCGTTAGCAAGGTGGTCACTCCCTGACCACAGGGGAGATTTTCTTCAGTCTTCTGTGCAGCAGAATGTCGAAGTTCCCGTCTTCTTCTTAGTTTCAAGTTGATTCCAGGAGGTCTGAAGTCTTAGGACACAGCTCCTACCTTTATTCGGATTCTAGGGGCCGGACTACCTGCTAGGTCCCTCCCTATGGGTGGGACCAGGAAGGGGGGTGGTTACACCCCCAATCCTTTGTCCAGCTCGCCCCAGGCCCGGGACTGGTGTGCCCCAGGACCGGTTTGAACTGGCATATGCACCGAGGCTCCTTGTGAGCCACAGGCATGTCTGGTTTCTTTCAAGCCCTACCTGACCAATACACAAAATCCTGTCTGGGGTGGTGCACGCACCTCCCCTGGCAGGAAACCCTTTGTCCACACCTCCCAAGCTGGAAGGACTCCCAGCAGCAGGAGGGCAGACTTGTGTCTGTGGTGGCAGCATCCATTTTGTGGAGCTGAGGCTATGTCTGATTTTACCCGGGTTTCAGGCACTGTACATGTCGTGTCCCTCTAGAAGGGTGGAATGCTAACCCCGTCGCCAGAATTGGCGAGGGGTTAGTATTCCAATTCGTATGACACCTTACTCGACATGTTTTGATAAAGCCAAACCAAAGATAGCATTTAACCGCGAGGTTCATAATGCACTTAAGAGTATATGGTATGACGATATCTGGAAACAGTAGAAGGAAGTTGTTCCGACCACTGCAGACAGGCTCAGCTCATGCCAGAGCACCATCTCACATGGAACCAAGCACTCTGCCTTCAGGATTGTTAAGGCCTGCCATAGGAGTGACTTATAGGTTACCAGGTGTCCCATTTAAGGTTAGGTATAGGTATACTACACCTAAGTAAGAGGTGATTACACCAACTTACCCCAGCTGAGTGATCAGCCAGTTGTGTCAGATTGTTAGGCCAAGCCTGGGGTGGCATAATACATGCTGCAGCCCTTGGCAGGCCTTGGGTACACCAATGCCCTGGGTACCTAGTGTACACTGGTACAGGGGCTGACAGGGTGATCCAACCAATTGGGTATGTACCTAGGGTACATGGAGTCCATTTTTAAAGAGAGAACAGCCAGGCTGAGATCCTGAATAGCAGGATCTCAGGCCAACTAAGTCGAAAAACCAGCTAGACACTAGGCAAAAATTTGGGGGTAACCATAGTCAGATATCCACCTTCCTACAGTCATTCATTGCCTTTATGACATTCATCATATTCTTCATGATCATCTTAAGTACCCCTTGAGTCTTCATTTGGAGAAAGACTGTACTGTTCTCCTGTGGACACACAGTCTGCGATATATTGTGTATCAAGTTTTGTCAGACTGTAGGCTGTTCCTGGCCAGATAAGTCTCTTTCCAGTTCGGATTCCAATATATGTGCAGGTGGTTATGCAGAAACTTTGGAAGGCGATGGGAAAACACATAAAAAACTCCACAGAACCTGCGCTTCTGTGTCATTTAAGCATAAGAGATCAGCAGCAGGCTTGAAGAGTTGGTTAGACAGAATATCAGAACAAAAATATCGTGGGACACAATATCGAGGACAACAATATTGTGAAGGTAACTTTCTAAAGGTAAGCAAAGTTTAACTATATGTAACTCCACATATATGTACCTTGACAATATATATATCTTCAAGGTACATCGATGTGGAGTCAAGAATGATAATTCTTTACTTACCTTTTTGCACTACCTGTCTCAATATTTTGGTCCTTGATATTTTTGATACGATATTCTGTCCACACAATATTTTAGTTTCAGATATTCGGTCAGTGATCTCTTGTAGAAGATGATTTTAAAGCAGTTGCTAAGGTGATCGCTGTTGACTGAGTTGTCCTCGGTGGGGTGTTTTTTTAAAAAAAAATTAGAAGCAGCAGAGAGCTCAGCACTTCCACATTATTATCTGAAGTTTGTGTTATTTAAAAGACGGTAGATGTGATACTAGGCACAGGCTTTTGTGGGCCTACGGCTATTTTAACGTTATTTAGTGCAGTTTTGTTTTTACCAAGGACTACCCAGCTCACAACGGGGTATGGTTCAAGCATAAGTATATATAAAATATCCAATTGTGGAGAACTAAAATGGCGAGCACAGCCATGAGAGTAAGCTTAGAACAGGAAGGCTCGAGGTTCTTTTCTTATGTAAAGGGGAGCTTGTTGAGCTCAGGGATGGGAATGCCATCATTTTTACATTCCATGAGATTAAATAGTGCACACTCCATTAGTCCAATGTGGTAGCTCAGTACACTAACACATTCACTTGAGGCCAAGAGTCCAGCTCATAAGAAGCCACTAAGGCTATTATAATTAGGAGCATGATAAAAGGAGTACAATTGAGCTGAGTGACAATGCCACCATTGACTGTGCTATAAGGCACATACATCTAGCACAGTGATATATATAAAAAGATTTACTAACAATTATTTTAAACATGGGTAACAGATTTTTCACAGATGCTCATAATGAAGAGGAGGTAACATATTACTGTAGACAAAAAACATCTTTGGCACAACTTATAAATAAATGTAAGTCTCTAAACCGTGCCTCAGCCAGCAGTCAATGGGGTGGCTTACAATTTATGAAGTGTATGTAAACTTTAGTGCTCAGATTGCAAGACTTCTAGATGCAGTTCGAATAGCTTCTACTCTACCTATTTCTTTCGTTGATATGGCAAATATAAAAATTGTTGCAATGCTCTACCACCCGATCCTATCTGGATCTCTGATCTGAAAATGCCTGAATTTCTTGTAACAGCTATGTCTAGTATATATGTTTTTTACTGCCTAATTCATGTGGAGATGCATGTCAAGAAAGAGCCAACCCAACCACCCATCGGTTTAACTGGTTGTGTGGCAGGATGCCCTATCAATTGTTAATGAGCAAGAGGGATTCCTTAGCATCATGACATCACACTCTATCCAATTTTGATTGACTGAAATACACTCTGCACAGGTGGCGAGGCCTAAATGATAACTGTTACTTTGCAGTTCATCCACAGAAACTAAAATCACACAAACTATATTTAAAGAGAGTGCTGGCCCCTAGATAACATGAGTATGCATATAGCTCTGAACGTGCTTATGTCTTCATTCAAAGTCTTTGCATATTATTACATTTATCCTTATATTAACCACTCAGTGTCAATACACCATCTCATTCTCTTTGTTATCCACCCAATATGTAACCTGTTCCTCTGTAGAGCTCTTCTTTCAAAATAGCTACCCGATTGCTCAATAAATACAAATACTTTACGACCAAATGTAGTCTCTTTCAAGTAGTTTCTCACTATTTTGAGCATGTTTTACCCAAACAAATGTTATTGCCTTGGTAACAAGCATCTTTACTCCCAACAATTTATTTGAGTTTATCTGGTTCGCAAACTGGACTTTGGCTGAATCTCAAACTGCAGCTGAGAAAGTCTTATTCACAGTGTCGTGTTTGTAAAGAGATGGCCCTCTTTGCTGTTTGCCTCACTCAGCTGCCAAGCCTTTCCACCCACACTCTGAGAACTGACAGGCACCTGTGGGCATGCAGAGCTGCTGCTCTAGGTCCACATGCAGCCTCCCCTTAGTCATTATGGAAAGCGATGTTCAGAACTGTGATAGCTAGAAGCTGCAGCTGAACCATTTTCCCTCTGTGATCATCACGTTGTAGGGTTTCCTCATAAAAGGTTTCTTGAAACAACCATGAATGCTTAAATAAAGCAGGACAGTCACTAAAGGAGAGTAGCAGGGCCCTTTAGGCCGGGTCGGCAATTTTTGGGGGTCCACTCTCCTGCTACATGTATTTATTTACATTACATAAAGCAGGCCTTACGTGCTCCTTTGTGACACAGCTAACTTGGAACCACCACTAGGAGGTGCCAAATAGTGGGTTTCCGCTTCCCTAGTGTACATGTTTCCTGAATTTTAGGAGCTACTCATTGGATCAGTGATCAAAGCGGGACCAGCAACATTTTCTGCTTCCTGACTCCACAAAAGCTTCTGACATGCCTGAAGTTAAACATTGTTAGTCTTGTATGATAACACCACACAACATTACAGTGGGAAGAACATTTCCATCCACTTGCGACTAATTTGGAAGAGAGTTGTAGTACTCTAAGGAACCCTTAGAGGCTCAGTGGTCCATCACAAATGACGTATAGCTGTCCCTCACAAAATCTGCAATCAGCCAACTCTGAAACATCTGATATATTTGAAAATAGCTGCAAGGTTTTAGATACTGGCTTTAAAATCCAGATGATCAGATTTATGCATTACCTGGACTGACCAAATTTGTGTTTCCTATCCATATAATGTTAGTGAATTTCCCGGTGCATAGCCTCTGAAAACTTTTAAACGCCCAAAAGGGAAGCTTAAAATTCTACAAGTATTACAAATAGACAAGGAGAGTCATCTTCGAGAGGACTTTTAGTAAAAACATGACCCAAGGAATTACATTGCACCAAAATCAAGGTTGAAAAACTGCAAGATTGTGGAACAAACAAACATTTCATTAGTTATGGTGATGTGTCTTGTTGAAATGATTTCCATGATTTAAAATATCACAATAATATCATCCAGCAGTCTGCAATGCGCCCAAAAAGTACTGCCTGACACCACAGGAAACCCATTTTAAAATTCATATTTTCTCAGTTGTGCTTAGTCCATTAGAGTTATGGTGTCACTGTTGTATGGTGATACCGGAGGTGGCTTCTGTGAGGCACCTGTTTCACATGGTGCTTGGACCTGGACTGATTTCCTAGGGTTTACTGACGCCTTCTTGTGGTCGTGCCTGAGACTGCGGATGGTACTGTTTATAGCAGCAACACATGCTTTCCAGTCAAACCCAGATTCATTTAGATGAAATGAAGGGTAGTTCTCTTGTAGAAAATCTATAAATAAGAAATAGGAAAATCGTTGACAAAGCAATGTACAGCGGTAGCATAAAATTTACATTACACTGTGATCTTGTAAGGTGTATAGTCCTAACAATAGACATTCATCGTGATGGTTGTAAACACAGGGATACTCCATCTTTCTACCAATTAGTTACAGGACCAGAAACTCTGATTATCTAACGCTAAGGTAAGTGGCTGGATTCACAGTGTGCGCAGCCATCCTACCGAACATGGACTCTTTCGCTAGTACTTGTATTTTGCACTTATTCCTGTAATTGCTAAGAAAAAAGGAGAACTTCTGCTGCGGTGGGTTTATGACAGTATGATGTCTTAAGATAGTTCTCACAATTCAACTCAGCGGTTTTCCCCATGTTCTATGCCTTTTATATGTGAATTCACAACAGCTTGGAATCTAGAAAGCAGCCCACTGCTTTTGATTCTCAATGGGCTTGCCTCTGTCCACTAGCGCTGCATTTGTAGAAAAAAAGAAAAAAAAAAAAAAAAGGTACTGGGGCCAAAAATGGGTCTTAGGTACCCACCACCGGTGCTGCCAAATGCCCGGTCTGCAGAATATCAAGGCTCCCTAGCCTTGATGCACCTCTAGGCTCTTTCTCCCACCGCTCTAAACCTTTTTTCTTTATCTCGTTCTTTATCTCGTTCTTACAGGTTCTTTTTCATTCCTGCTTTCTCTGTTTGTCAACATTTTCCTGTCTTTCTCTTCCACTTTATTTCTTTCTTTTCTGCCTTATTTCATCTTACTCTGGTTAAAGCCTGACGTTGCAAAATAAGTGTTGGTCCCCAAAATGAGAGCCTGAGCCCTCAAACTGCACAAATTAAGCACTACTTCTAGCTGAAAATTCCATGAGGATATTTGCATATGAAAGTTCAAATGTTGAAACAGCTCCAAATAAATACTTTGACTTTACTTTGATATTAATACCAGGAGATACATTTCAAAGTAATTCATCTACAGTTTTAAAACAAAATTCTGTTTCTTTTTTAACGGTTGCTCGTGATCAAGATTTATTTTCTTGTCAATGGCAGTATGCCTCATTTATAGAGTTGTCTTCTTTAATTTTGTTCCGTTTATCTTATTTTTGTTAAACATATAGATATAATCCCCCCAGTGGTTTTCAAATACAAAAAACTGTTAATCTACCTCAGCTCCTTCCTGGAAATTTCCAGGGTGATCAGTCAATCGGGGGAGGGGCAATCAAAAAGGGGAGTCCCAAAACAAATTTGGTCAAGAAAGCATGTTTTTTTGTGATTTGATGTAATTCTGTTTGGTAGTTTGAGAAATTAAAGTTAAAAATATAGATATTTCACGCCACAGAGGGTTTGTGGAGCCAAAGGACTTTGAGATTGATGTGATTGGCTGACACCACATAAAGAAAGATTTGATGACAGCCATTTTAATTCCCCAACTTAAAACAAGCCACAGGGCGTGTTTGCACACATGTCACCTCAGGACCCGCACCCTTCCTTCACCACTGTGCAAACGCGCTCCCTGGTAAGTTGTAAGTCGGGGAATTAATTACCCTTGAATACTGAGGGTCCCTGAGGGCCAACTAGCCCACCAGGTACCTCCAGTATGCGCCAGGGAGCTGTGTTGCAGAGAGGTGTTCAGAGGCCACGCCCCTTTTTACACCTCTCTGCAACGCAGCTCTGTGGCGCTTACTGGAGGTACCTCGTGGGATAGTTGGACCCCAGGGACCCTCAGGATTCAAGGTGACTTTATCCCCCAACTCAAAACGCGCCATTGGGTGCGTTTGCACAGTGGTGAAGGGAGGGGGCGGGGCCTGAGGTGATATGTGTGCAAACACACCCTGTGGCGCGTTTTAAGTTGGGGAATTAATTCCTCTTCAATCCTGAGGGTCCCTGGGGGCCAACTAGCCAACCACTTACCTCCAGTAAGCGCCACTGCGCTGCGTTGCAGAGAGGTGGTCCAGGCCATGCCCCTTTTTACACCACTCTGCAACGCATCTCTGTGGCGCTTACTGGAGGTAAGTGGTGGGCTAGTTGGCCCCCGGGGACCCTCAGGACTCAAGGGGACTTAATTCCCCAATTTACAACGCACCAGGGGGTGCGTTTGCGCAGTGGTGCAGGGAGGGGGCGTGGCCTGATGCCACAAGTGTGGAAACGCGCCCTGTGGCGTGTTTTATGTTGGGGAATTAAGTCCCCTTGAATACTGAGGGTCCCTGGGGGCCAACTAACCCACCAGGTATGTCCAGTAAGTGCAACAGAGTAGCATTGCAGAGAGGTGTAAAATTGGGCATGGCCTCGGACCACCTCTCTGCAACGCAGCTCTGTGGTGCTCACTGGAGGTACATGGTGGGCTAGTTGGACCCAGGGACTCTCTGGATTCAATAGGACTTAATCCCCCAACTTAAAACGTGCCACGGAGTGCTTTTGCCCAGTGGTGAAGGGAGGGGGCGGGGCCTGAGGTGACGTGTGCAAACACGCTCTGTGGCGCGTTTTAGGTTGGAGAATTAAGTCCCCTTTAATCCTGAGGGCCCCTGGGGGCCAACTAGGTCACCAGGTACCTCCAGTAAGCCCCACAGGCCTGCGTTGCAGAGAGGTGGTCCAGGCCATGCCCCTTTTTACACCTCTGTGGCGCTTACTGGAGGTACCTAGTGGGCTAGTTGGACCCCAGGGACCCTCAGGATTCAAGGGGACTTAATCTCCCAACTTAAAACGGCCACAGGGCGTGTTTACACAGTGGTGAAGGGAGGGGACGGGGCCTGAGGTGACGTGTGCAAACACGCCCTGTGGCACGTTTTAAGTTGGGGAATTAATTCCCCTTCAATCCTGAGGGCCCCTGGGGGCCAACTAGCCCACCAGATGCTTCCAGTAAGCGCCACTGCGCCGCGTAGCAGAGAGGTGGTCCAGACCATGCCCCTTTTTACACCTCTCTGCAACGCAGCTCTGTGGCGCTTACTGGAAGTACCTGGTGGGCTAGTTGGACCCCAGGGACCCTCAGGATTCAAGGGGACTTTATCCCCCAACTTAAAATGGCCACAGGGCGTGTTTGAACACGTCACCTCAGGCCCCCCCCCTCCATTCACCAGTGTGCAAACGCGCCCCGTGGCACGCTTTAAGAGGTAGTTTTAATCCCCCTACCCTATTATGTACTAGGGTCTTACAGAGGAGGTCATGCTAATCACAGGGGTACCCCAATGCATAGTGTTCCCTAGTGTATGTAGGTGTTTTCACTGTATTCTAAGTGTCTTTTAGCATAGCACTGGATCTAGGCCTGGTTAGTCAGAGTCAGTTACCACCAGTACCCATCTGAAAAAGTGGTGGGCACAGGAGGACTTTCTGCTCTTCTGTTGGTTCTTTCTGCACATCTCTTCTTCTTCCTGCACTTTTCTTCGTCTTTGTGGACTTCTGTTGTTTCTTTCTGCATTTCTTTTTTTTCTTTCTGTGCGTTGTTTCTTCTTTCATCACATGTCCTACCTCTGTAGGCATAGTTAGAAACTAACATTTAAAAAACCTTTGAAATTCACTGAAAAAACCATAGGTTTCAGGCACGTTATAGTTAGAATTTAGCATTTAAAAAACCTTTGAAATTCACTGAAAAAACATAGGTTTTAGGGAAAGTTATAGTTAGTTGGACATTTCACTCGTACAACACCTTAGAAATTCCCCCGTTACAGTTAGTTCAGCTAACTATAACTCACGCCCCAGAAATGCACTGCTGATGACGTCACATATTACATCACTCATGACATGGGCAGTGACATCACTGATGACATCTCAAATGACATCACTGATGACATCATCCAATGACTGTGTGTTTCTGTAAAGTTTAAATATGTTTAATATATATAGAGAAAGGCGTATTGAAGAATGAGTGGGTGTATAAGTGTCTGAACAGATGATTTAGTAGGTGCGTGAATGACTCTATAAGGTAGTGATTAAACTTATCTTATAGAATGCATGGGTTAGTGAGTAAACTGTGTAAATGTCTGTATCCGTCTGTCTGTTGGTGTGTAAGCAGCTGCATGGGTTTGCGAATAGCTACATGAGTGTCTATATGGGTTATTGATTGGTTGTCTGAGTATCTGTATGGGTGCCTGAGTGTTAGTGTGGGTGGGGTGTGTGTGACTCTGTACATAGATGTGTGCGTGGGTGATTCACTGGGTGCATGGTTTCAAGAGTGCATCTGTGATGACTGTATGGGTGGGTGAGTGTATGTATGGGTGTGTTAGTGAGTGAATGTATATCTCAGTTGTATATGTGTGAGTAACTACATATGTGAGAGGCAGTATATATGTGTGTTGGAGGATATAAATGGCTGGAAGTGAGAGTGTGTGATTGTGAGAGTGGCTGTATGGATGAGTCTGTGCTTGTATCAGTGATTGTATAAGAGCGTACGTATGTGCTAGTATTTATATGAGTAAGTGAGCTGGTGTGTGTATAACTGCATAGGTGAGTAAATGGCAGTGTGATTAATTATTTGCATGACTGACTAGGTTTGTGAGTACCTCTATGGATGAGTGGCGGTGTGTGAGTTTCTATATAGGTGTATGAGTGCATATGATAGTCCTGTACTGAGTGACCATAAGTATGAGTGACTGTACGGGTGAGTGAGTGGATGTGTGTGTAAACCTAAGAATCAGTGAGTGGGTATGTAGTTATTGGTGTTGGAGTGTCTATGGTTTTGAGAACGGAAGTCTGTAATTTAGAGTGGGTGTATCAAAGGTTATATTAGGGTGTGAGAAGATGCGTCAAATTATCACATGGATGATGTCATCAGTGATGTCATTTGAGATTTCATCAGTGATGTCATCAGTGATGTCACTGACCATGTCATGAGTGATGTAATATGTGACGTCATCAGCAGTGCATTGCAGGGCGTGAGTTATAGTTAGCTGAACTAACTATAACGGGGGAATTTCTAAGGTTTTGTACGAGTGAAATGTCCAACTAACTATAACTTTCCCTAAAACCTATCGTTTTTTCAGTGAAAATATATATATACATACACACACACACACACACAAATGTGTGTGCTTATACATATGTATTAAGTTAACCATCTTTAATTCCCTGTAATCTCAATATTTTTGCTTATGATAATTTTTTACATGATGAAGTTTTTGAAACACAATTCTGGTTGTGATTCCCCAAACCTCTTCAAAACCTAAAATTTCATGCATAAATGTGAGCTATTACATTTGATGACCTGCACAATAGCATGTTAAGGCTGTAGGAACAAAGAATCACAACTTGCTGCATGTGTGCATGGTGCCATATTATGTTTAGAACCTATTACCAGAGTTGTAAGTGACATTAGTCGCACTAACAAAACCGATAAGTGAAACTGTGTGCTAGCTGAAAGCTACAGGACGTTGTGCAATGATTACAGCTGTAGGCTATCCAGACTAGCATAAATCAGGCTAGGAAGAAAATAAAATGGTAACATTTGCCTGACTTCCATGAGCTTCTGCAACAGAGGCATGGATAGCGTTCCGGAGTGATGATACAAGGAGCTGATGAGATGTCCAGGAGTTTCCCCTCCCCTCTCCACTGAGAAGGATTGGAAGAGAAGTTATGAAGAGAACCAAGGATTTGGGTGAGGTGGACAGAAGGACCGATTGTTGAGAGGTATGCTGAAGGACTGCTATTCGGATAGCAGGCTGGATGGCTTTCTGAAATACGTGGGGCACTTATATGGCTTGTCATATAACTAGTTATGGAATTCTAATAACAATTTAATCAGCATAATAACCATGTGGTTGATAACATATATGTAGATGTTAGGTAGAGACTAGACTAATCTAAGAGAGAGAATAGGGATTTGAGATGTACAATGTCAGAAATAGTAATATTATTCAACTTATTCTACGTTATGACTGCCAAGATTACCATACTATTTATCACCATTCTAACAAGTACAATATATGTACATACAGTGCACAATAAACATGAAGAGAAATCAATAGTACAAAAAGGCCCAACAGACCATAAAATAGGCCCAAGTCAGCCAAAAAACTGCCCACACACTAATCTGTCAGACCAGCCCATCGGGCACCGCCTAATTGCCCTAAGCTTAAAGTAATAGATGCAACAACCCATACAGCACAAACCTATCGCACAAAATTCTCTAATGCACAAATAGAATATGTATATGTGTTGGGAGTGCCTCAGGTTTGAACAGTGTTTAGTGGTAACAGTATACAATGCTAAAGAGGGTGTAAATAGTTACCTAAACACATAATACATTCAAGTCAAAATGATGTGACAAGACAGGAGGCTTTTTACCAGTATAGAGCAAGCACAGAATGGAAACAAGTGTGCCTGTCACTTTGCACAAAATGGTAAAATGTAGTCCCTGCAAAGCACAATTGTTAGGTTTCTTAGGTATGCCTGTAATCAATCAATTCCACAGGCCAGAGGTAAGGAGGTACTAGTTTAAATATTTAGTCAACACTGATATTGACACTGCAGCATCCAATAATCAACTTATATGCCCTAACTGGAATTCTGTTGGTTAAAAAATCACTATTTATCCCACTATCCAACATTTGGTACTGGCCTCCTAGGAACTTCCTATATTAGGTGTCCTTCACTTTGTGTCACTGTGACAAAAATTACACACAATTCCTCACCTGACCTGGCTTCAGTCGTTTTAGGCAGCACCTGCCTCATGCTGACGATACAGAATCAGGCAGATAGGAGATCAATATTTACTACACTGCAGTATACATTACGCTTGAGAAGAATTAAAGATAAAGGACGAGCCTCTGCTGGGCGAAGTACTTATTGTAGCTGAAGGTATTGAACTCATGACGAGATGTGTGGGACAGATCAGAAGCCATAAAGGGTCATAGAAATTAATGTGGTGGGATCAGGAAAACAAGGCAACTGAGAACAGGTGAAATGTAATGGTGCCTTCGAGGAATGCTCTTAATGATAAGGTAGGATAGGTACTACGCCAAAGAGTAAAATCTGTCCTGCTGCAAAGCTAATGTGCAATAAATGTGGCAGAAAGGGGCACTATATATAGTGCTGTAGGAGTGCATGAGAGGAGCGGAAACGGAGAAATGTGTGAGGTTTGTTAGGAAGCTTTTTGGCAGTTGGGACAGAGCTGGAACGGAAATTCATCAGATCAGATGTTGATCAAAGACATAGAAGTAGAGATGATGTTGGGCTCATCATCTGAAGGCGTGTTTGATGCTTTGTTTGCTCGTAAGCACAAGTTGAGTAAAATGGATATATGTCTAGGGAGTAGGTAGGCCAGGAGACTAAAATAAACGGGCTCTTCAGGGCTTCCATGCAGTTTTAAGGAAGATTTATCCAAAGCAAATTATTTGTTGTGTGAAGGCGATTGAACCATATGGTGTCCACACCAGAAGGAGTTGGAGGTATTTTTCAACCCCAACCCCGAACCGCAGGCACAAGTGTATGTGGTGAATGAGAGCAGTATGGACTTTGAAACAACATTTAAGAAAGAGTATGAATGTCTAAAGGGGCACATATATAAAATAAGAATCAAAGATGGTGCTAGACCTGTTGTCTCGAGAATGAGAACATTTCCCATAGAGGTTTGTGAAGAAGTGAAAATATAATTGGAATGATTGTGCGGTAATAATGTGATTGAGCCTGTAGAGAAAATAGAGGGTTTCACACCTATTGTTGTGGTCAAAAAGGCAAGTGGTGAGATACAATTGTGAGTTGACTTCAAGCTCTTAACAGAATGGTAGTGGTTGATAACCTTTCCCTCACAGATATACAGGAAATGATGTACATGATCTCAGGACTCTTGATCTTCTGTCAGCAATCGCACCAGATTTGCTTGCATGAGAAGAGCTAACTGCATTCATAACACCAATGGGGGCATTTAAAGTTTGTCAGGATGCCATTAGGTCAAGTATTGGTGACATCGATGTTCCAGGGGGCTGGGGTTTGATGTTGCGTGATCTACTGGGGGTCAGGTTCTTTCAGGACAAAGCTCGGATATATGGTGAGATGTGGACAGAACACGACAAGTGGGTCAATGCCATTATAGGAAGGTTTAAGAAACTTGGCTTTACTCTTAGAGCAGATAAATGTTTGTTTGGCAAGACATATTTTGATTACTTGGGGCACCGGATCACAGAAAACCAAAAAAGGATTAGTGCCTTCTGTAGAGAGTCATCCAGCACATAAGAAGGAGTTATTGACTCTTACAGCCATTGGTAGATTTATTGAGAACTGGTGGTCTGTTTACTAGCCTTTGTTTTGGTGGGAGCACTGTAGTAGTGACTGATACGAATTTAAGGGATGTAGGTGCTGTTCTGTGACAGGTTGATGAGAAAGTTAAAGAAACGAAAGCATTTAGAAATGTGCATATAAGTTTGGCTGGCCGTCTTAGGCTGGCCAAACAGACATGCGCATTTCTATTTCTCCAACCGGCTGTGTTCACAGCTGGGTTGGAGAAAAGTCGCAGGCTCCGAGGCAGTGTCTGAGCGGTAGACCAGGCCACTCAGACCAATCCTGGAGCTGTTTTCAAAGTATGAGAGCAGCATCCGGATTGGCTGGACAGCCTGTGCCTTCCTAGAGGAGTGAAAAACCGAGGCGGCCGTCGGCGGCATGGCAGCGAGAGGTACGTTTTAAAAAAATATTTGCTATTTACCCTCAATGCCCTCAACTGCCCTTTCCCACTTTCATTGTGCTGAGGTCTCAGCTGAGTTTCGGAAAGGATTAAGAAATGACCGATTGACCTTCAGGAATACACTTTCGAGGTAGAATACATCCCTCACAAGAAGAAATGTGCTACAGATTGTCTATTGCGGGTTATAACCAATGAAGAGCCTAACGCGGCTGAGAATCAATGAGGAGTGCAATGGGGCCGTAGAGAGGGATGAAGAGTGTTTGTTTGGTAATATAGGGAGTGGTTACTGAGGATAAGTTAAAAGAGGAGCTGGCTAGAGATAGAATTCTGGTTGAAGTACACAGCTTATATAGTGAGGCTGGCTCAGGAAGACATTTCTTAACAAGGGCATCAAAACATATTGGTTAGCCACAGATTGACTTGAAGAGGAAGGGGATTTATTGTTCAGAGGAATCAGGTTGATACCTCCTAAGGCATGGAATTTGAGTCTTGCATATGTGGCCCTTGAGAGACATCTAGGGGAGACAAAGTTCAGGGAAAGATTATGCTTGGATTATGGTAGCTTAGATCGTGATATGGAAAGAATTATCAGAGAATATGGCAGTTATACTTGGAGTGGCAAGAACCTTAAGCCTTTGGTGCTTCCCATGCTAAATGCCATTCCACACTAATCAACCTTGGAAAGAGGTAGCATTGAACATTGTGGGGCTCCTATGCAGAGGAAGCGCTATACCCTATTGGCAGTATAGATCGATCTATTATGTAGGGTCATAATGTTTTTGGAGGAAGTTTTCAGGCATGAAGGATTGCAGAAAAGTAATTTGATGGACAACGGGTTGCATCTGTGTCCTAGAGACGTAGAAACCTTTCTTGGAAAATTATTGTGCTTTGCATCACCCACAGTGCAACAGGGTAGTGGAAACATTTAATAGGACCCTCAGGGATGGATTTCAATCGGCTAGAGTGAATGGTGTAAATTTGGAGGCGGAAGAAGAAACAGTTCTAAACTACAGAATGCCCCCCCCCCCATGCCACTATGGGAAGATCATTTGAGCTATTTAAGGGAAGAAAGCTAAATAACAGACTCACAGAAGGATGGATGCTATGGAACAACTGTTGGCTGCATGTGTCAGTAGAAGGTCATTTAAGCGAGAAAAAGAAAAAAAGGCAACAGAAGAGGAGGAAAATGCCACTTACCAGTATGCATCTTGTCTTGGCATGTAGAGCTGTAGATTCATATACTGTGAATAGATTGCCATATGGTGTTGGGCTTGGATGTTTGCAGTTTGTTTTTATTCGAAGAAGTCTTTGCAGTCACGAGATAGGTGACTCCTCTTTACGATGATAGTGCGCATGGACATCGACTCCATCCCCAGATTTTTTTCGCCATAAAGGGTGTTGATGGAGTTAGTAAGAAATAGAAAGAGATGTCCATTTGTGATGTATCTAAGCAAGATATCACTGCAACAGATAAAGGTACCCGGGGAGGCGGGTGGGCGTATATGAATCTACAGCTTTACATGCCAAGAACAGATGCATACTGGTAAGTAGTATTTTCCGTTCGAGGCATATGAACTGTAGATCATATACTGTGCATAGACTATACAGCAGTTTTGTTTGCTGCGGTGGCTAACCTGTATCTGTTGCAGTGGTTTGAAAGAGTGTTCTTAAGACAGCCTGGCCCACACTAGCTTGTTGTTTTGCTTGCACATCTACACATTAGTGTTTTGTAAATGTGTGCGGTGTAGACCAAGTTGCAGCTTTGCAGATGTCATCTAAGGGAATGTTCCCTAAGAATGCCATAGAAGCCCGTAGTTTGTGCATAGAATGACCCCTAGGGGGAATTGTTAATGTACGTTTGGCTTTAAGGTAACATATTTGGATGCACTTAACAATTCACCGTGCAATGCTTGCTTTTGAAATGGGATTGCCTTTATGAGGTGGGGAAAAAGCAATGAAAAATGGTTTCGTTTTTCTAAAGTACTTAGTTTGTTCAATGTAATAGAGTAGTGCTCTTTTAACAGCTAGCATGGGAAGAGCCCTTTCTGCCACTGAGTCTGGTTGAGGGAAAAAAACTGGTAGTTCAACAGACTCGTTAAGATGAAAGGCAGACACAACTTTAGGTAAAATATTTGGATTAGTTCTGAGAACCACTTTGTTATGATGAATTTGCAAAAATGGTTCTTGTACGGTTAGTGTCTGAAGCTCACTCACACTTCTAAGAGATGTGATGGCTATAAGGAAGGCTACTTTCCAAGTGAGGAATTGTTCACATTTGTGAAGAGGTTCAAATGGTGGGCCCTTGAGCCTTGTAAGGACGATATTAAGGTTCCACACTGGAGAGGGCAGAACTTGAGGGGGAATTATTCTTTTAAGTCCTTCCATAAAAGCTTTAATAGCGGGGACTCGAAAGAAAGACAAGTGTCTGTTTTGTAGATAAGCTGCTATTGCAGCTAGATGTAGTCATATAGATGTGTATGCTAGGTTACAGTGTTGTAGGTGTAATAGATAGCAAATAATGTTTTGAGTGGAAGCGTCTAGTGGATTGATTTTATTGGTTGTACAGTAATTTACAAATCGTTTCCACTTTGCTGCGTAGCATGCTCTAGTCTGGCGGGAGATTAAGTTAGTCAAACTCTAAGACTTCAGGTGCCAGATTGCAAGGTTGAGTTGATTGGGATCTTGATGTCTTATCTCTTCATGGTTCTGAGAAAGAAGTTTGGGAGAGAGGTATAGTTTTTGATGAGGAACTACTGACATTTCCAATAGTGTTATGAACCAGGGTTGTCGAGCCTATGTGGGAGCAACCAGGATCAGTGTGAGGGAATGCTGTTTGAGTTTCCAAACCACTTATGGAATCAGTGGGAGAGATGGAAAAGCGTAAGCAAATTTCCCTGACAAGTTCATCCATATCGCTTTGCCTTTGGACAACGGGTGTGGATATCTGGACGCGAAGGTTGGGCATTTTGCGTTTTGGTGTGTGTCGAACAGATCTATTTCTGGGTAGCCCCACATTTGAAAGAATGGAAGAAGAACTTGAGGATGAAGTTCCCATTCATGGATCTGTTGTTGTTGACGACTGAGTAGATCCGCGATTTGATTGTGTACTCCTGGGAGGTGTTCTGCCAGGAGATATATGTTTTGTGGGATGGCCCATTCCATATGCGTTGAGCTAAGTGCGAAAGTTGTAGAGAATGTGTTCCTTCGTTGCTTTTGTGTGTAGTACATTGCTGTCATGTTGTCCGTACGAACTAAGACAGCTTTGCCTACAAGATGGAGTTAAAAGGATTTCAATGCCAGAAATATTGCTAGTAATTCGAGGTGGTTTATGTGGAATTGTTTTTGCTTTGTAGGCCATATGCCTTGAATGGTAAGGTTTTGGAGATGAGCTTCCCAGCTGGTGAGCGATGCGTCTGTTGTTAGCAATATCTGTGTAACGGGGTCGAGGAACGGCCACCCCTTGGAAAGGTTTTGTGTGTTCCACCAGTGCAGAGAGCGATATGTGCGGCTGTCCACCAACACCAGATCTGTTAGCTGACCTTGACCCTGGTTCGACTGTTGTGCTAAGCATTCCTGTAGAGGATGCATGTGAAGTCTTGCATAAGGGACGATTAGAATGCAAAAAGCCATCATCCTGATTAATTGCATGAACACTCAAGCTGGTAATGAGTGTTGAGGCTGAAAGCGTGATATTAGAGCCAGTATGTTGTGGTTTCCGACTGGGTTGGGGTATGCTAGAGCTTTGGAAGTGTCTATTGTAGCTCCTAGATACATTTGTGTGTTGCATGGTTGAAGTTGGGATTTGGTGAGATTTACGGTGAATCTCAAGTTGTGAAGAAATTGATTTTTTTTTCGAGTGTGGTGAACGCAGCTGCTGTGTGACGTGACTTTTATGAGCCGGTCGTCCAGATATGGGAACACGTGAATGTGTTGTCTTCTTAAATGAGCTGCAACTACTGTGAGGCACTTGGTGAAGACCCTGGGTGCTGTGGTTACCCCGAAGAGGAGGACTTTAAACTGCTAGTGCTGACCGTCATATATCAAAGGTAGGGACTAGGGGTGTTGTTATTTAGAGAGGTCCAGTGTACATACCCCATATGACTAGTAACAAAGAAGGGTACAAAGTTCCTCATGTACAGAGACGGAGAAGAGCCAGTAAGAGAATGTCTCAGCTGGTTAGTGCTAAGAAAGGCCGATCAGAAAAAAGGGAGGGAAATTCCCTTAATTTGAACTAGTGCTCTCACACACCCAGCAAGCTAGGTGTCATGCTTCATCATATGAGCACTGCCCCTCGTCAAGTCGGCGCTGCAATCCTTGACGGGCTCCCGAAACCGGGGCTCTTTATCGGGGATCTTTTGTTCCTGCCGAGGGTGCTTGGGGGTGAGGGGCCTAGTATGGTGTGATGTAGCAGAGAAGTGGAAATTAAAAGGGGTTAGTTGGACCTACTTCAACTTTATTCCAAAGGTCAACTACCCTATTAAAAATGTGTAGAGTGGCTAAATGCTAGGAGTTAGGTATCTAGGCAAGAGCTCTACTCTATATGATCAACATGTTTCTTGCCGCAGAAGTCAGGAGGATTAGGGCAATTCGTCAGGATCAAAATAATACTGTCTACAACAATATGTGGTAAGGTGCTATCTACATACCACTTCTTATGGTTTGTTCCTGTAGGGGAAAAAGAAGAAACTCTTTATAACAAATAAAATAGCTCTTCATGCTGTACATAGCTATGAATATTGTGTCAAAAGTGATCACCGTGCTTGGGCGTGCAACACGCAATTTCATTATATAGTGGTGTCTCGAACGCCATTCGGGAGTGTGGGGTGGGGGCGGGTAAATTAATATCCAAACAATTCTACGGAAAGCAAAGGGACTCACCTAAAAGGGTTGCTACTGTTGTTAGCAACGGTGCTGGCGGCTAAAAAGGAACCCAATTGGGTCCTAGAGGGGACAAAAAGATGCCAGAAAACCGTCTCTATTAGTATCTGTGTGTTTTAAAAGAGACGGATTCACCACATGAGAGGTCTAAGTGCCAGCAGGCAGCCGGGCATAGCCGCAGTTACCATACCCCTAACCGATCCATCCGTAACGGACACAAAGGTCGAGTCAGATTGCTGACCTCGGTGCAAAGAGTATGTGGGAATAGACCAGGAAGATTCCGGTGGACAGTAGGCAGATGTGGCTCCTCGGGTGTAGAAAGGCAATTTAAAATCAAAATCAGTACTCACCGACGTGGATTCACGTCCAGGAAAGCGACCTACCCAAAACCGCCAGGAACCGGGGTGGTAGGTTTCGAAGGGGAGTACGAGAAGATAAACAGTGGTTCCGGGTACGTCATCGAGTGCGTAGCACGTCGTGACGGAATGCGCTCGGGGAGTACAACCCTATGATTGGTCCCAGGCATGAAGGAGCGTTACCGTTGCTAAGCAACCTCGTGACGTTGTCTCTTGGCCAATTAAAGTGTCTCGCTGTTGAATACGCTGTGTAAAATAGTACGCGACCCATCGTAGTGTGACGTGTTGCGCAAATGGAGTCTGGCCAAGTGATTGATTCCAAGCCCAGAGAAGCGTCTCTGTTGCTACGCGACCTCATGACGTTGTTACAAGGACAAGTGATATGTCTTGCTGATGGATTAACCAACCGAAAACTGGTACGTGAACCATCAGGAGGCGCCCAACGCTACTGGCTCAAGCATTAGAGGGTCAGGGACCAGAGCAATATTTGTAATTGGAACGCTCATAAACAGGGAGGGGGCGTCACAGTGGTGAGTGACGTGGTCGTGTAGTAACTAATGCCTAGGGTGATGAGGTATAAATATATCACTCCCGAATGGCGTCGGATGTGAAACACAATTTTCACTTGTGAAATTCATGACAGTAGTATACCGATCAGGAAGTTGTGGCTCATCATTGGTGAATTCAAGGCACTGCTTAGCTAGAGGACTATGTCATGGAAATCTGTGTGTCTCCAACATGGTATAAGATATGGGTACCAATGTTGTGGTCCTTATATAGTCCAACTACCTGGGGGCTGGGTGTAAGACATGGTGTATCAGTAATCACACAATGCGTGGACTGGTCCATTGTTATATGAAACAAGCATGGAAGAGGGGTCCTGTACTCAGTGTGTTCAATTAAAGCATTAAGGGAACACAGGGACAACAAGGGGCCTCGTATCCTGCCACTGAGGAAGTAAATTTCATGAACTATTCAACAGAATGGGCCAGAATTCAGAGTGGGATAGGATCAGTAGATTAGGGCATATAGTTCCCAGTTTAAGATAAGGTGTTCCAGGGTATGTCATCATTGAGGCCCTCGATATGACTTGATAATCTATGTACCCATCTCTGTTCGAGTCTGAATAGGGAGGATTTGGATATCTGGGCATGGGATTCTAATATGACCCAACGTAATGAATCAGAAGTATGTTGTGTCTCCATGAAATGTCTGTATAGTTTTGTAGTGGTTCGTTGGCAACGTATGTTACTCCTGTGTTCAGTTATACGTATTTTAACCGGACGCATAGTCATCCCTATGTACTGTAAATCACAGGGGCAAGTAATCAGGTAAATACACTGTTTGGTGTTACAATTCGTGTGTTTTTGTATGCTCCACTTAAAATTGGGTCTTAACGCAATTTCTTTAGTGGCTGTTGTAAGTTTGCACACTGTACATGTACCACAGGGGAAGTGTCCTTTGACCGGTGGAAGTCCCCACAGGGTGGTTTGTGATGGGGTAGTGTGCTTCTTGGGTCTCGTATGAATCAAGATATCTCTCAGGCTACTAGTTCTGGTATGGGCAAACCTAGGTACAGGTATCTGTAGGTCGCCTGTGTTTAGAATGCCCCAATGTTTCAAGATGATCTTTTTGGTGGGCGTAGAATTGGGTGTAAAAGAAGTTACACACGTGATGATGTCCTCAGGTTGTTTCTGATGGATTTCTAATAATGCCTCCCTGGGACTATTTAAGGCTCTCTTCATGGAGTTTTGTATCACCTTCTGTGGGTAGCCTCTAGTCTTTAGGTTGTTGGCTAAAGAGGAGGCTTCTAGTTTGTAGTCATTTGTGGAGGTACAGTTGCGCCTGATACGTAGGAATTGTCCCACGGGGAGGTTATCTTTTAGCGCTCTGGGGTGATGGCTCTGGTACAGGAGAAGGCTATTGCGATCTGTGGGTTTTTTGTAAAGGCTTGTAGAGAGTTGTTCGCCTGATAGTTTTATGTTCAGATCGAGGAATGGAATGTGTGTGTCTGAGATTGTATGTGAAAATTTCAGAAATGGATTTTGCTGATTAATCCACTGCACAAATCTGTTGCAAGTGTCAATAGGGCCCTGCCAGAAGATCAAAATATCATCAATAAACCTCTTCCAAAGGATAAGATGTTGTTGAAACGGGTTGTGTACAGTATTGATGACTTCTTTCTCAAATGTTGCCATGTAGAGGCAGGCCAAGCTCGGCGCAAAAGTGCTGCCCATCGATGTACCCTGGCATTGATGGTATAATTGCCCTTTGTACTCGAAAAAGTTCTCAGTTAGGGCTAGGGACGCACAATCCATAATGAATGTAACTGGGGTAGGAGAATCCCACTCTAATGAGTTCAAAGCTGCTTCTACAACTGTCAGTGTATCTCCTTGAGGAATGTTAGTATATAACGCCTCTACATCAAGTGTGACGAGGAGGTCGATACAGGATGAGTCCTCTATGGAGTCTATGATTCTGAGGATATCAGTCGTATCCCTGACGAAGGACGGGATATCCCTCACCAAAGGCTGTAGGAAATGATCCACGAATTTGGAAAGTGGTTCCAAAATTGAGCCGATTCCCGACACTATTGGGCGCCCAGGAACCGGTGTCGTGCCCTTGTGTATCTTGGGTAGAGTGTAAAAGTAGGGCGTCCTCGGCTCTGTGGCAATCAGAAAATCTGCTTCTTTTTTGTTAATCCACCCATTGGTTAATGCCTCATTAACCAACATGGAGATAGTGTTAGAAAGGCGAGGGGTGGGATCAGTAGCGATGGGGGCATAGTATCGGTCATTGTTCAGTTGACGTTTGCATTCCTCATCATAATCATCAATAGACTGAATGACAGTCGCCCCACCTTTATCGGCTTGTTTGATGATTATGGATTCATCTCTTGCGAGAGCATTCGCTGTTTCTGTCTCAAATTTTGACAAATTGTGGAAGGGTGTGGGGGACGGTAATGATGCCAGATCTTTCAGAACTGCCTTCTCGAAGGTAAGAACCTCAACCGGGATCATCCCGTTATGAGGAGTGAAGGTGGACGGTTTGCTTAGTCCTGAGCCATCCACTTGGGTGAGTGGTTTATCCATAAAATAAGAACGTAGCCTTATCTTACGGAAAAGTTTTTGGACCTCGCAGACATCCCTGAATTTATCCACTTTAGGTGTAGGTACAAAACCTAGTCCTTTTTGTAATATTGATATCTCAGGGTCCGTGAGGACACGCGATGATAAATTCACAACTAATTTCTCTTGTTCACAGTTTTGCTCCTCGTGTCCATCCCAGAGGGGGGGTCTTGCCAATGAACCTGTTTCCGTGCGCCCCTTCTGTTTCGACCTCTTCCTCTGCCCCAGCCTCTGTCTAAAAAAGTGGGGGGAGGACCGTTGTTGAAGAACTGGGGAGGTCCCTGTTGAAATGGTTGGTATTGCCAATAGGGGGGTTGCGGAGGGGGTCCTGGAAACATAGGAGGACCATGAAAGGCCGGGACATTGTAATTATAGTTGGCGCGTGGGTTGCGGCGACCGCTAAGACTGCCCCAACTCCCCGTGCTGGAATTACTGTCGGCAGAACTTCTTCTGTCGGAGTTATCATCGGAGGAATAACTGTTCTTAACCGATGTATAGTCTGCCTTCAAATAAGGATATACCTTTTCTTTATCTAATTTCTCGATATCTTTCTGCAGTTTTGTGATTTTTTGTTTCATTAGGTATTCTTTATTTTCGGTGATCTCAGCATTAATCTCAGCGAGTTTGTTCTTGTAAGCTGTAATTTGAACGGTGGTTTTTAATGCGCCTTCCGCAATCTGTATCCTAATGAGGAGAGCATCTGCTAGGCGTCTCGCTGTGTTAATGATGAGAACCAGCAGGTCTCTGGTGCATTTCCATGCGATAAGGGACCATTCCTTTTTGAAGGTCGCATCGTCTAGGAATAGCCTTGGAAAGTTATTGACAATCAACCCCGCTGGGGCGATATTGGCACGTAAATATTCTGTCATAAGTGCGCCATGGAGTGTGATCTTCAACCACTCCCTTTTCAACAGTGTCAGTGAGGTCCAGTCATCTGACTGGGAGCCTGATGCGGCGCTGCCATTATGACCTAAGAGTGAGGGTGTTCTTTCAAGTATGTCAGACACTACTTCGTCCCCGAAGCTGAGTCCTTGGTTATCCATAGGTGAAGGATGGATGGAGAGGGGGGGGGAGAAAAAAGTCAAAAGTTGACACGGGTATGGTCCAGACTGGCTAGATAATACTAGACCGCTGGTATCCTTTATTGAAGTCCCACGGAAAAACCGTGCAAAGTCTTATATCAAAGGTAGGGACTAGGGGTGTTGTTATTTAGAGAGGTCCAGTGTACATACCCCATATGACTAGTAACAAAGAAGGGTACAAAGTTCCTCATGTACAGAGACGGAGAAGAGCCAGTAAGAGAATGTCTCAGCTGGTTAGTGCTAAGAAAGGCCGATCAGAAAAAAGGGAGGGAAATTCCCTTAATTTGAACTAGTGCTCTCACACACCCAGCAAGCTAGGTGTCATGCTTCATCATATGAGCACTGCCCCTCGTCAAGTCGGCGCTGCAATCCTTGACGGGCTCCCGAAACCGGGGCTCTTTATCGGGGATCTTTTGTTCCTGCCGAGGGTGCTTGGGGGTGAGGGGCCTAGTATGGTGTGATGTAGCAGAGAAGTGGAAATTAAAAGGGGTTAGTTGGTCCTACTTCAACTTTATTCCAAAGGTCAACTACCCTATTAAAAATGTGTAGAGTGGCTAAATGCTAGGAGTTAGGTATCTAGGCAAGAGCTCTACTCTATATGATCAACATGTTTCTTGCCGCAGAAGTCAGGAGGATCAGGGCAATTCGTCAGGATCAAAATAATACTGTCTACAACAATATGTGGTAAGGTGCTATCTACATACCACTTCTTATGGTTTGTTCCTGTAGGGAAAAAGAAGAAACTCTTTATAACAAATAAAATAGCTCTTCATGCTGTACATAGCTATGAATATTGTGTCAAAAGTGATCACCGTGCTTGGGCGTGCAACACGCAATTTCATTATATAGTGGTGCTTTCCGTAGAATTGTTTGGATATTAATTTACCCGCCCCCACCCCACACTCCCGAATGGCGTTCGAGACACCACTATATAATGAAATTGCGTGTTGCACGCCCAAGCACGGTGATCACTTTTGACACAATATTCATAGGTATGTACAGCATGAAGAGCTATTTTATTTGTTATAAAGAGTTTCTTCTTTTTCCCCTACAGGAACAAACCATAAGAAGTGGTATGTAGATAGCACCTTACCACATATTGTTGTAGACAGTATTATTTTGATCCTGACGAATTGCCCTGATCCTCCTGACTTCTGCGGCAAGAAACATGTTGATCATATAGAGTAGAGCTCTTGCCTAGATACCTAACTCCTAGCATTTAGCCACTCTACACATTTTTAATAGGGTAGTTGACCTTTGGAATAAAGTTGAAGTAGGACCAACTAACCCCTTTTAATTTCCACTTCTCTGCTACATCACACCATACTAGGCCCCTCACCCCCAAGCACCCTCGGCAGGAACAAAAGATCCCCGATAAAGAGCCCCGGTTTCGGGAGCCCGTCAAGGATTGCAGCGCCGACTTGACGAGGGGCAGTGCTCATATGATGAAGCATGACACCTAGCTTGCTGGGTGTGTGAGAGCACTAGTTCAAATTAAGGGAATTTCCCTCCCTTTTTTCTGATCGGCCTTTCTTAGCACTAACCAGCTGAGACATTCTCTTACTGGCTCTTCTCCGTCTCTGTACATGAGGAACTTTGTACCCTTCTTTGTTACTAGTGCTGACCGTCAACCATGAACCGGAGATATTTTCTGTGAGCTGGATGAATGGGAATGTGGAAGTAGGCGTCCTTTAACAGCCCTGCCAAGTATCAAGCATCAGGCGTTAGACTAACACATGTCAGTGTGGTGGTCTGCATCACCGCACTGAAATGCGAAGTCACGCATATTGGGGCCTTTGGTTCTCAGCTGTCAAGTGCTGCGGCCGAGCGCTGGCCTTTATAATTACTAATAGAGTGGGCCAGCAGCGCGCGGTGTGCGCAACTCGGCAGATTTAGAGGCTGGCCTGGGTAAGCTTGCTAGTAGGTACAAATCATGTAACACTGCTCAATTGTTAAAACAAACACTGCGCAGCCACACGGCATTCCGCAGTTTTACTTACGTCACAGTCGCTGCTGCCACTGGTTGGTCAGCAGGAGGCAGTTACATTTTGCACTGTGAGCGTGCTCTTAACCGCATCGCTGCGGCCAGAATTCCCCCGCGGTGCTGAGGAATTTGATGCGTGCGCGGTTAGGACGGCCTGCGTCTGTCTTCCGCACATGCCCACCGGGGGCCGTCCTGAGCACGGAAGAGGTTAAATGCGTTCTGTGGTTCCAAGCGTGAGTCCAAGCCCCGACGACCCCACGGGGGCCACCGTGGTCTGGGCGCTGCCCGAGCAAGCCAGCTCGGATCCCTGACTGCAGCTCAGCTGACAATGAGCCGGCCCGAGCTCGCTCGGACTGCTGGTCACCAGACAAGCGGAGTCCGCGGACGGCCGACATGGAAATGCAGCTGCTCTCTGACCGGCGCTGCATAAAGTAAGTGTGTGCAAGGCAAGCCTAGGACGCATATAATAATTTGTTCAAAGTAGCTCATTCATTTAAAGTTCCAAATATTATGCTTGCCATAATTTGGAGTCTCTGCCTGCCAGCAGTGTCTATTATTTAGGCGCATGAACTATTGAAGATTAAGGAGTAGGAGCCCTGGTGTGAGGGAGCAGTGAGTAACAAACAAAACTAGTGTATTCACTGTATCTGCAAAGCCACGTGCGGCTTTTATTACTCAAAATGATAACGTGCAATGACAAGCTGTCCCACCTCTCTTTTTATTTAATTTTGTTTCGAACTAACTATACATGTAGCGTGCGTCAACCTCCCTGTCTTGAGACATGCCCAATGCCAGTTTGCAGGGACTCTGGCGACTTGATTCAGCGGACTCTTGTTGATTTATTCATTTATTAGGCAGCTGACGAGATGGGGCCTCTCACATCCTAGGAGACTCAGCCCGGGTGCACGTGGGACAGAGAAGCCCTGGAGTAGACTGCTGCTACTTGATTGGTTGCAAGGGAGGAGGAAGAAGGCCCAGACATTTACACTATGTGCCTTCTTACTTACCTAGGATAGCCAGACGCGCACACTGTGACCTTTACTTCACTATTCGTGCCCTGTGCTGAGTGCAGACACACACACAGCCTCATACACAGCACACTTTTTAGCATTGCTGAGTGCAGGCACGAGGCAGAGACACAAACTCTAAACGCAAGGCTATTTTCATGTTGTGCACAGTAGAAGCGAACGCACAGGGAGAGATTATTGTATGGAAATGAGCTCCACACTGGGATTGTATACAGTTAACAATTGGTTATTTATAGCATTTATTCAGTCTAGGTAAACTGATCTTCATAGCTTGATTTAGCTTGTAAATGTCACTCATAGTCGTTAAAATGTCACTCATAATTACACTGAATTTATGAAAATGTCACACACAGCAATCTGAAACCTTGGCAGCTATGCTTTAAATTTAGTGTGGAAAGAAAGTCGCCTTCTGAATCAATGGGAGCACCTGTTGGAGGGTGACCATGTGAAAGTGATCTGACTGAATATAGAGGTTTAGTGGTCCGAGGTCCAGTATTGGCCTGAGTAGGCAATCCTTTTTTGGAATTAGGAAATATAGGGTTTAAACCCCTGTGCCCTGATAAGGCAAGGGGACTGGTTCTATTGCATGTTTTTGTTTAACAGGGAGAGAACCTCTTGTTTTAGGTGGGAATTTAGCACCATACCTGGGGCATTTTTTATACGGAGTCCATTCCATAGACGGCCGTCTTGGTCGGCGCGGCTAGGCCCAATGGCCCGCGTCAAAGTTCTTGGTCGAATATTTTTGAAGTTGGAGGATGCGCGTCAAAAGGGGAACACGATCGAGAACAATACCGTCGAGCGGTGAAGGATTGCACGTCAAAGGGAGTTCAAAGACGATACCGACCCGGAGTGCAGGAAATCACATCTGAACCCGATGGTGGAAAAAAACAATCTGGGGATGAAGTTGATGCCCATGCACACAATCATCGTAAGGAGGAGTCACCTATCTCGTAACTACAAAGACTTCTTCGAACAAAAACAAACTGCAAACATCTGAGCCCTACACCAGATGGCGATCTATGCACAGTATATGATCTACAGCTCATATGCCTCAAACATAATTATTATGACAGAAGACATGCTATGAGGTAGTGCAGTGTGAAGGTGCCAGCTGTAGTGTACATGAAAACACCAGTAAGGTGTACTGCTTGGTCTAAGTACTTTTTGCATTTGTCTACCCGAGTGGGACAGGTATGCTCAGACGTGGGTCCCGTGCTCACCATGCCACTGGAGTCAAGGCCCAAAAACTTGTAATGGTTGATTACTGCTGCACCATATTTAACTGGCCCCTTGTAATTGGGCCTATGGTTAGTAATTTGTACACGGACACCTCGCTTGAGCAGGATACATTCCTATTATTAAAACCAGTCATATTATTAAAAATCTGTTGCTAAAACCTGTCATATGTCACATACCTCTGAGGGCATTGATCTTGTTGCAGTCCAGTGGTGCCATTCCCCGTTCTTTATTTCCATATACATTGCTTTTCACAAGCACATCTTCAGTGAAGAGAGCCCGGATGAGGAAACGAGCCGACAGCTCTGGCCGAGGTTTTCCTTTGGCTACATAAATGACTGAAAAGGGGAGCTGAACATTCCTCCGGGAATTTCCCAGGAACTCTAAACAAAACAATAAACCAAAAAACACGTATGATTTTTAAGCACAAGAAATACTTTTGAGACTCAACTATTCAACAGTATCAATGTAGCACAATGGATCTGCAGTGGACAAATAGAAATGAAGTCAAATAGTGAGTAAGTTGTGACTGGTCTGGTTCATGCTCCTTGATTAATCCTAGTGCAGTCCAACAAGCCAGGATATTACCATTGCTAAAACAAGCATTGGCAAAACTAAGAGGTCTGCTGTTGGCTCTCAACCTTTTGGCAATTCTAGTTCGTTTTTTCATAGTTTTTGCAAAACGTTATTGTTCAGGAAGCTGCTGGGTTTCATTAATCTAGAAAAAAATGCTAAAAGCAAAAACAAAAATTGGCCTAAAAAAGCATAGTAGCATAATACTCCCTGGCACTAAAGGGAACAACTTTGTGTGTGGGTGTGATTCTTGTGAAATGCATTTCAAGAGTTTCCACCCTAAAAGTTTAAGAGATAATTTACCATATGGCCAGTTCATGAGAGTGAGACGTAATTGCATACGGAGGGAAGACTGACCTCCACTCATCCACGCTGATGGAGAAATTAAGAGAGAAAGGGTATCCACACAAATTACTGAAACACCCGAGGAAGAGCGCCTGGTCCACACCAAGAAAAGAACTGCTGCACAAAAAGCCCAAAACCGCAATGACCAGACTGGTATGTGTATCAACGTTTGGCCCATATACAAATGCATTTAAAAAGATCATTCGCCGGAATTGGCATCTCATCAAAGGAATGGATGAGGACTGGGAGATACCACTCTTTGCCTTCAAGAAAAATAGCAGTATTGGCCAACGCATAATCAGGGCCACTGATGAAAAGCAGAAGAAAAGAGATACCTTGCGTCCCTTTCTGAACCATCAACCGATTCAAGGCCATCAGAAATGTGGAAATTGTCAGTCCTGCAGCTCTACAATTGAAGGAACGGTACATACAAATGGTAGTGAACAATGGACACATAAGGATTTTTCAAATTGCAAAACAAAAAATGTAGTTTATGCAATCATTTTCCCTTGTTCACAAATGTATATTGGCAAAACCACCCAGGAGGTCAGACAAAGAATCGCTCCAGATTGAAGAACAAAGTGCTGAGCGCGCCCTTAATGAACCATGTAACTTTCCCCTGTAACATATTTCACCATGAGAGAGGTGTAAACAACAATTGGACTACCGATCCCAGCATGCATCACAGTGCTGGCATCTATCCCTTGTAACATTTTTCACCCTGGAAGAGGTTTAAACATATACATATGCGAGATACATTTACATCTAATTGTATAGCTGAAACTGTGCAACAATTGGACTACCGATCCCAGCATGCACCGCAGCGCTGGCATCTATCCAGTGTAGACAGTCGATTAATAATGCCTGCCTTCACTGACTTCCGCGTTGCTTGAACGCCTCGGCAAACCAAGGAGGATAAAGAAATTAACATGCTTCACTGTTAAAGGCAAGTTTAAACAAACGCGTTTCACACGCACGTAATTATTTTTGTAGATCTTACTAACAGATTGAAATGACTCAATGTTCCGTACTTGTTTCAGACACGCTACTCTGTTACAACAAAGAAACTACATTACGAGAAGCAAGAGAGGTTTTCCACTTTACAAGGCAAGTTTAAAACCAACCCGGGGCATAATTATGCGTACAGCGTTTTAAAAAAGCACCGCTAAGACAATTGCACATTAGATAATGTTGCAAGCATTTCAGACATGGCAATCTAAAGGTCACAAATGACAAATTCTTTCGATGATTAGTCGCTCATTTACAGGAGTTTAAGAACAGGCAAGTTTGCTTATGGGAGCGTTTTGGTAATCAACTCGGAAAAACTGTGAACATCACACTTCCAATAGATAATATTATGTTAAAGGAGTGTATTTGCCACAAGTTATTTAGCTAAAAACCTACAACTTGATCTTTCCCTCAGAAACCTGTTTCAACTTATATGGAACGGTCACATTGCTGAAGAAATCAACATGAACTGGACTTACTGTGTGCTCCAGTGGTGAACTAAAAAGATAAAGGTTGAGCCCCTGGTTACATCTGTAAAGTAGGGCAATATGTGGGGAATTAGAACAAGAATCTAAAACAATGTTTTATGTTTTATTTTTTTTTTAGCATTTACCAAGTCCCGGTCCTGAGGAGCACCCCCAAAAATCACGAAGGGTTCGAAACGCGTTGACCAAGCTGATTGAGAAAAGATATTATTTGAACAGACTATCAGTAGTCAGCAAACATGGCAATTCGCCTGTTCTTGTACTACACAATCCCAACTAGCTTTATCTGATTTGATTGATGCCTAAATGATAATTCTGCCATGTGTTCTAATTATATAGTGAAGGACTGGTCTATTTCATAATTGTTGTGTTTCAATGTCAATATTTTTGTTTGTTTAACTAGTATTGTGAAATGTATATATTCAGCGTTTAGAATCTAAAACAATGTTTTATGTTATATTTTTTTTTTAGCATTGACCAAGTCCCGGTCCTGAGGAGCACCCCCAAAAATCACGGGTTCGAAACGCGTTGACCAAGCTGATTGAGAAAAGATATTATTTGAACAGACTATCAGTAGTCAGCAAACATGGCAATTCGCCTGTTCTTGTACTACACAATCCCAACTAGCTTTAACTGATTTGATTGATGCCTAAATGATAATTCTGCCATGTGTTCTAATTATAAAGTGAAGGACTGGTCTATTTCATAATTGTTGTGTTTCAATGTCAATATTTTTGTTTGTTTAACTAGTATTGTGAAATGTATATATTCAGCGTTTCTCCAATCTCCCCTTGCAGTTCACTCCCGCTGACACAGGAGCACGGACACCGTTTTCAGTGCACAATTGTAAATGTGATTCTATTGTTAAATGTTATAATTCAACTAAAGCACCCATTCATTGTATTGTTGATATTACCTTGTGAAAGGGCAGCATGACATAGTTGAAAGTTAAGTCAGCCTTTGAGAAAGAAGGCAAGAAAGAAAGCAGGCAAGAAAGGAAGAGTGCAAGAAAGAAGGAAAGAAAGAAAGAGAAAGAACAAAGGAAAAACGCAAGAAATAAGGAAGGCTGGAAAGAAGGAAACAAGGCAGGAAAGAAGTAACGAAGGCAAGAAAGAAGTCAAGAAACAAAGAGGAAAGAGAGAGGTAAAGAAAGAGAAAAAAGTGAAGAGAATAAAGAAGAAAAAATAAAGAAGGCAAAAATAAAGAAGGCAGGAAACAAAGAAAGAAGAGAGAAAGAAAGCAGGCAAAGAAGAAGGAAGGAAGAAGGAAATAAAGTAATAAGGGGGAAAAGAAAGAAACTAGGCAAGAAGACAAGAAAGAATGCAAAAAGGAAGGAAGAATGACAGTCAGGTAGGGTTGCACAGATAGAGCACACTTGGGAGATTATAGTCCGGGTTTGCGTGAGCTGTTGTTTGTATTACTGTTGTCTTTCAAAAGGCTCTGTTCTCCACAACTGTTTCATATTATTGAAGTAGTAGCAGCCAGATAAACCACGGCCACTCCAATGGGAATTTACAACAGTATTAGCAGGAGTCAGGAACTGATAAAGCTTGAATGTGCCCGGAGTTCACATCAACAGTGTCCTGCTTTCACATTAGGCTCTAAACACAAAGCCAACACTAAATTAATTTTTAAGTAGAAGCAAAACCGCTGGCAGTGAAGGGAACTATCTTGTGTGCTGATATTCTCATTGTCAGACCAAAACGCAGTCACTCTAAGTAAAGTTAACTATTGGTTTGAGTAGGCTGATCTACTGCCCCATTTTGTATGCAGTAGTGGGTGGAATCAAAATGGGAATGACTTAACAATAGACAAAAGGAAGAAGAGAAGTTGCTGAAAGCCTCTTTAAGTAAGTGTATTATAAACATAATTTTAGTAAAATCAAAAGGTCTTGGGTATCGTCAGACTTAAAAGATGTATGTAGGAAGCACATGCTAAACTGTAGGTTTATGCTGATTTCAAATCTCTGCTCTCAAACAGACAGTTTGTGTCCTCAAGGGTACACCAAGACTGTCAGTATGGGCATGGGGCAGAGGTAAACCCTCTACTTACGTGTAATTGGCTCTTTTGGAAGTCTGGTGCAAAGGACAAGGTACCCTATTAGATTGGTTGGTGCATTTAAATGGCATTTGGGGGAAGGCGTGAGACAGCGTAAGGTCTTTCCCCTAAGGAAAGTTCGAGTAGGTAAAACCTAGTAACTGTATAATCACGCGCACTCTTATGCTGTAGAGTTTTATTAGTTACCCTGCCTTTCTTGATTTTCATCATTTATACGCTTCCTCTGGCCTAGCTTCTATGCTTAACTTGTGACCGTGGTGTAGGGCACTGGCACTCATTTTTGGGGACTTGAACTTTCTTCATCATGGCACTTTGACCCAAAGAAAGGAGGAAAAGGGAAGAACAAGGAATAGAAAGATACAGAAATAATGACAAAGTGAGAAACTAGGAATTACAAAGAAACTGCAACAGTGAGATAGAGAAACAGGAAGTGCAGGACGGTGGAAGAAAGATACATTAGGTTGAATCAAGACTTAGCAGCCTTGGTATTGGGAAAGGGAGGTCTAGAAAAATGCACATTTTTGGTTTTCAAAAATTAAGCACTCACCAGTTAAACCTGGACCATGGTCTGAAGTGTCAGTTTTGTCAGTGACAAGAACGCACCAGTGAAACATGGCCAAAAATAATTAGAATGGGCTTATTCTGTTGACACACAATGTATCTAAATATGTTTTGCATATGTTTGCTCAATGTATTTAGATCTGATTTCAAAATGCATATACGTTTAAACATGTGGCAACATAAACTAATGGCTAACAATGCCAAAACAAAGAATAATTCATATTCTTAATCCATCATTCCAGCTCTTCATCAAGTCAACACATGTTTAGTGCTTCCCCCAAACTTATTTGAATCATTCATTTTATAACGGATGTAACAAGAGGCTTTGATCTAGTCTACTGCATTGGAAAACCCTCCCCATCACTGATTAAAGTTGAGCGCTACTAATTTCTTACAGCACTTCCAATGGCGTGTGCATCATGATGTGGCAGCCATTTCATTTTTGCTTTAATTTACTTTTCAATGATAACGAAAGCCCATCTTTGAGCAGTAAATTAAAGGGGAAAGGGTAGATAGAGATGGACCTGAGTGTGGAGGTTGGATTGAAATGTACAAAACAAAAGCAAGTTGAGTGTGACAGTGAGGGACAGAGAGGGTGGGGGTAAGCAACAGACTAGCTTTGGTGGAGGATCAACATCAACACTGAAAGTTCATGGGTGGGCGTGGATGTTAAGAGGGAAGCAGCACACAGGGAGCAGAGAGCAAGAAAACACACGGAGTGCAGAATTTAAGCAGTAGAAGAATACAAGTAATTAAAAAAAATCCTGACCCAAAGCTTACCCTGTGCATTGGCATTGTTCGCAATAGGTCCTCAACAAAAAAAACATCTGTAGGCAAGACTTAGAAATAGTTCCTTTTTTTCTACTACAGCACTCATTTTGAATTTGGTCTAGATTGACCTATTGCTGACATACTGAGAGGATTTTGCCTCTGACCAGAGGAGTATTCCTCTCTCACTTTGTGCAATTGATTGTTTGGTGTTTGCACTTAAATGTTTGAGGGGCTATTTAACATTTCAAAAGTTCACTGAATCATGGCACATTTCCTGATTTGCCTCATAAATGCATCATAAAGAGGGAGCAATTTTTTGAGTTTTTTTGCATTGCAGCACAGGTTTTATACAATACTTTAGGATTCAAAACTCTTTGCCAATGCTTCTTTCTTGTTTCTCAAATTCACGTGTTCGTCAGCACTTGCTCTCCAGTACAGGCTGGGCTGCTCACAGTCTATAAAATAGTCCCTTGAGCATTCCAGTGGAGGCAGAAGGACATATGAGCACAGCCAATAAAAAAACTGTGACAAAAATACTATTGCTGTCTGATCCGAGATGTGATTGACAATGTCACAAGCCAAAGTATGAAGGTTCCTAGTCAAAAGAAGCCCACTGCTGAAGAAGGCCGACACAAAAGTAAGTAAAGAATACAATACCTTTGCCATTAATTCTGCAAACTCCTAATACATCAAACCTACAAACATGAGTTATCGTTACAAATTGCATGCAATGACAACACTGTGCCAATCTCCTGCCATTATACTGGTGTTGTTTTGCTGTCTTTCCATTGGTGCTTTTAAAGGGGCCATCCAGTGAATGTTGTTGCAATAGATCTCAAAACCTCAGCTGAAATCAAACAAACATTCTAGAATGCCTTCTGCAGGCTCTTGTTAAGAGATGTAGGACTGGACAAAGGAAACTTTTTTCCTCTACACTTAATGGCCCCAAACTTTATGTACTGTCCAGCTGGTTTTACTCTAGTTTTCGGCTTTTCTTTTTTAATTTTTAAAAATTCAACTTTCCTCATCTACGCATTTTCTTCTTCTGCATTCCAGGATGCAGATGACAAGTGGCAGGACTCCCTTTTAAGTGTGCATCAAGGAGTTTAGGATCATTGTCTTAATGAGACCACGGTACAGATTTTATGAAAACCTACATAGGTGGACCTTTCCACAAATATAATGCTGGAATCGTATACCACGGTCTTCAATGTTTAGGTTCTTTTCTCTGTTTTTGTTTAGTTAAAATAGAGAGTAGAAATAGACAGGAAGAGCGAGCGGCTCCACTCTTTCATTAAGAAGGGATAACATAGTGCCGTTAAACTGAAGAAAAAATGCGTTTCTACAACGGTGCAACTACGAACTCACAGGAGCCCATCTCAGGCAGCTTTTCTAAAAACCGTTTTGAGAACAAGCCCAATCGCCTTTTGGAAGAGATTCAAAAGAAGCACAGCTTAGTTGTCTGAGAAATACTTGTAGGAAACAGTCTGCAGCCAAAGCTACTCCTGTTCTTTTTGGCTCGAGCCTGAGTCAGAGAACATGCACTGCTCAGGCGAGCTGCTGTAGTGGAGTATAGAAGAGAAGCCCCGCCCACTCTCTGCCCATATTTGTCATTGGCTTGTGCCGTTGTCCTTCATAAATGCTGCCTTCCGATTGGTTAATAGGCTTGTTTTTGTTACAAACCAAAAACTACAGGCTCTATGTTTGATGTGTCCAGGGCTGGGATTCCCATAAGGCAAAGTAGGCTGCAACCTTAAGGCACCAACAAGTGGTGGCACCAAATTACTGAAAAAGGCCTGAAAATAATCACCTTTTGTGTATGGGGAGCTTTCCGGCTGTCAAATGCAATATTTTCACTTAAACACTGTATATACTTCCACCATTTTTGCACGTACCTGAAAAAGTTTACTACGGGTCACAGTGTGTGTTCCATACAGATACAAACACCTGGTCCACAACCAATCTGTGTTTTCTGGAGACGTAGAATTTTGAGTTGACATAATATCTTATAAAATACATTAAATACGTTGAAAAATGTGTTTGTACGGGGAAGTCAAGTTTAGTGTCTTGCAAAAGGGCTGCCCTATGTTAGTAAGAAAAACACTGGAACATATGAAAGTATTAGCACTTACTTCTTTGATCTGAGATTCAAAATAAAACAGCAGGATGGGAGTACTTGGCCAGCGTTCAAAATACATAACACCAATTAGCATAACTCAATAGTTACTCAAAGTGGATTACTGAATAGCACGCTACACAATTCTGAGGTTACCTTAAAAATTGGAGGTGGCAGGAAAGTCGGGAAAGGGAAACCAGGAGCGATAAAAGATGGGGACAACAAAGTTGGGAATCAGGAAGAAGCCCTGTGTATGAAGTGGTTTTCAGCAGCAATACTCTAGTACAGGTTTCTCCAAGGAGTAGCTCATGAGCTACTGGTAGCTCTCCCGCTACCTGTAAGTAGCTCTCCTATGTGCAATTCGGTCTACTAAATTAGACGCTTTTGCTTGGTCAAATTGTCATATGAATCCCAAAATTGAAAAGCGTGTACTTGAGATGAAAATGTGTAATTTCAAGAGCTCATAAGTTCATGTTTGAAGAAAAATAGTTGGATTTCAAAAACATATTTAAAGGTGATATTTGAGAGATAAATCATGAGTCATTGGAAAAAGTATTACTAATGTTATTACTTTCGTGCCAGGGGCATTGCAGCTATGGCTATCATGTATTAACCGTATAGAGGTGCCATTCCAAATTGATAAAGCCTTCTTCACATTACCGCTGGCAACCATGCCTGATGCACTGAGGTGACCAGTACTGGTAATGTGGAATGAAGAGCCACTAATGCAATCTTGTTTGATGCAGTCACTATTAGCACACTCGGTATGATATTCATTGTAGATACGTAGGTCTTATTAGAGGCCCCTGCTCTAGTATCTCAAGGGCTCGAGTAATAGTGCCAGTTGGCAGTTGAGCATAGACTTCAGACTAGAAGGTAGGAAGGAAGTAGGTAAGGTAATGGATGAGGAGTAGGAGAGAGAAGGAGTTAAAATGGAGGAGATGGGAGTGGTGACAGTGAGAGGAATTTGAGCATGGCAGAGTGAAATTAGGAATTAAGGTACACTGCTGAAGAGATGCTAGAGAAAGCACCTGCTTGGCAGAAGGCTGCCATCTCGACACTGACATGCTGCCAAAAGGGACACTGAGAGGGGTCATAGCACCAGATCATGGACTAAATATGGTCTACCAAAAATACTATGTCCTAAATTTGTTAACAAAAATATTGCCTGTGAGAAGTTGGCCTGGTATATGCTGTTCACTAGTTCTAGTGACCACCTTGTACCATGCCAAGCAACCCTTATGGTGTGGTTGTAAGTCAACCTTTTTGGACTAGCTGCCCTAGTGGTAGCGTAGGCTAAGCAGTCTTTGAGGCTAAACTCGTGAAGCGTGTTAAGCAGGCTGTTTTACCAATAGTAACCCCCTTTTATACCAATGAAAGGACACCACACAGATATATATTCAAAATATATATGTATTTATTTCTCAAAGTAACCCCTAGTCTCTTTATGAGCACAGGAGCACAAATCGTCAAACAAGATTATAACAGAATACACAGAAGTTGCACTTTATATGGATAGGCCCTGGTGGCCACTCGAACCATATACTAAAATAGTGGTATAAGTACCACGAACAGAAAAGGGAAAAGGCCTAGGGCCTCTAGAATCGCTGGGCCTACAAGGAGCTAACGTCAGTTAGTGACCAGGAGGTCCACGGGTGGCGTGTGCAGAGCAAATAGTCACACGCGGGCTCCCATAGGTTTCAATGGGTGCGTAAAAAGTACAAAGTTACTGCAAAAGGAATCTTCCGGATGACCTAGGAACTTAAGATTTGGAACACAGGCACTAGAGATGTATTACTACACTTGGGCACAGGTGTGCCAGCTTTACCTCACCCACAGGAAGCGGGTGCATAGGCCTCAAAGTGCGTCGGGTTTCTTCTATCTGTTCCGTTGAGCCTGGGACAAAGATGCTGCAGGCGGTCGGTCGGGAAGAGATGCAGTGGATCCAAGAGTGGATCGGAGATGTTGAAGACCTGTAAGCAGAGGGGACAGTGTTCACAGTCACTAGCCAGTGACCAGCGTGGCACCAGGTGGGTACCAGGCGATGTCGGGTGCAAACAGGTGATGAGGGGTAGCTTGTCTCCGCAGCCACGTGGTCCCTGAAGGTCGACGACGTCCAGGAGTCGGCTCACGAGCTGTCCCACGCAGGCTCTCGCTGTCGGCGGTGTTGGCGACTTGATCGAAGCAAACAAGCCTTGGCAAAAGCAATTGCAGGAGGATTCGGAAATCAGCTGTTGGTTCTGACCAGCAAGGTCAGATGGATTGCTCCTTTGGAGGGGAGCAAGGGCCAGTCTGGAGCAACCAGACCAGCGGTGTTTGTCGTAGATTTCGTCGCCAAGATGGCCACTAGCCAGCGGGCCAGCAACCGGTTAGGCGCGTCGAGTGGCAAAATGCAGAAGGGCCCCACGCAGATCGTGGAGATGCTGGAGGGCTCACCTTTGGTGCAGATGCCGCTCGAGGGTTGGGCTTCTCAGGACCCAAAGCACAACTTGGAGGGAGCCTCGGTTGTTGCACTTGTCAGCTTGTCGTAGTCGTTCCAAGATGGCTGGCTCCACGTGTCTCGGTGCCTCCACGGGTCTCCTCTTTGCAGGGACTGTGGATCGGGCGGTGAGAGGTCTGGAGGTCCAGGTCTTGTCAGTCTCTGGGCTCGGGCTCCGGCGGGAGGCGGCGGCAAAGCAGACGGTGATTCGCTGGATGGTGCTTGCGTTAGCAAGGTGGTCACTCCCTGACCACAGGGGAGATTTTCTTCAGTCTTCTGTGCAGCAGAATGTCGAAGTTCCCGTCTTCTTCTTAGTTTCAAGTTGATTCCAGGATGTCTGAAGTCTTAGGACACAGCTCCTACCTTTATTCGGATTCTAGGGGCCGGACTACCTGCTAGGTCCCTCCCTAGGGGTGGGACCAGGAAGGGGGGTGGTTACACCCCCAATCCTTTGTCCAGCTCGCCCCAGGCCCGGGACTGGTGTGCCCCAGGACCGGTTTGAACTGGCATATGCACCGAGGCTCCTTGTGAGCCACAGGCATGTCTGGTTTCTTTCAAGCCCTACCTGACCAATACACAAAATCCTGTCTGGGGTGGTGCATGCACCTCCCCTGGCAGGAAACCCTTTGTCCACACCTCCCAAGCTGGAAGGACTCCCAGCAGCAGGAGGGCAGACTTGTGTCTGTGGTGGCAGCATCCATTTTGTGGAGCTGAGGCTATGTCTGATTTTACCCGGGTTTCAGGTACTGTACATGTCGTGTCCCTCTAGAAGGGTGGAATGCTAACCCCGTCGCCAGAATTGGCGAGGGGTTAGTATTCCAATTCGTATGACACCTTACTCGACATGTTTTGATAAAGCCAAACCAAAGATAGCATTTAACCGCGAGGTTCATAATGCACTTAAGAGTATATGGTATGACGATATCTGGAAACAGTAGAAGGAAGTTGTTCCGACCACTGCAGACAGGCTCAGCTCATGCCAGAGCACCATCTCACATGGAACCAAGCACTCTGCCTTCAGGATTGTTAAGGCCTGCCATAGGAGTGACTTATAGGTTACCAGGTGTCCCATTTAAGGTTAGGTATAGGTATACTACACCTAAGTAAGAGGTGATTACACCAACTTACCCCAGCTGAGTGATCAGCCAGTTGTGTCAAATTGTTAGGCCAAGCCTGGGGTGGCATAATACATGCTGCAGCCCTTGGCAGGCCTTGGGTACACCAATGCCCTGGGTACCTAGTGTACACTGGTACAGGGGCTGACAGGGTGATCCAACCAATTGGGTATGTACCTAGGGTACATGGAGTCCATTTTAAAGAGAGAACAGCCAGGCTGAGATCCTGAATAGCAGGATCTCAGGCCAACTAAGTCGAAAAACCAGCTAGACACTAGGCAAAAATTTGGGGGTAACCATAGTCAGATATCCACCTTCCTACACAACCCCCCCCCAAACGAAGGGAGATAAGGCTGACCTTGACCAGGTAAGCCTATATTGCCCAAGTGGCCATATAAGGAGGAACCAGCACTGGCATGGTTACCCCCTGTCTCATGGTCCACTAAGCAATCCCTCACCCTAAGGGTATCAGAGGGTCTCCACCATAGGGAATCTCTACCTTTGGCGTGTCTTGGCAAAGTAAAAGGCTGGTGTTGAGATGGAGTACTGAAGTGAGTGTCCTCAAAGTGAGGCCTCAGCTTCCTCCAATCATCCTTCACCATGGATGCCTTTCTTTCCTTAACTGAGTTGCACTGTGCTCTCAGGGTCAGCCTCTGGCTACCTAAAGCTGGAGGCTGGGTCCCTTTTGTGGGCTTACTGGAGGGACAGGTCAGGTTTGGGGCCCTAAGGTCCCAGGTTTGCCTGTGCCCAACAGAATCCCTCTGGGGGAGGTCCCTAACTACCTGTAAAGGAGATCCCTCAGGAATGTTTTTACCCATCACCTGACTAGGGCTACTAGCCAGGCAATCCTCATTCTTTTGATGGGGGGGTTCTTGTGGACAGGGGCCCTCTGGGGGTCCACTGGCCTCCCTGACCTCTGCAGTCCTGGGCTGACTGGGGCAGGGTAGAGAGAGGCAGGTTACCTGCACCAGACTGGGTCCCACCTTGGAAGGGGCCACTGACATCAGAGGCTCTGCCAGGCCAGGCCTGGCTACCTCTGGGGCAGTTCCTTCACAAGGGGTGAGGTCAGATCCCTGAGGAGGCTGACCTTTTCCTAATGTCTGGGGAGAGGGAGACTTTTCTTCCTCCCCACTACTCTCAGTTTGTGTGGAGTGATCCATTGTTTCAGGCTTCACTACACCTATGTCAGTCTGAGTATAGGCTGAGACCATTACAGCCTTGCCAACCTTTTCAGGGGGGCACTCAGTTTGTGTTTGAGCTGTGACTGTCACAGCCCTGCCAGTCTCTACAGGGAAGTCTGTCTGTGCCTGGGCTGTGGCTACCACTGCCCTTCCAACCTTTTCAGGGAGGAAATCTATTTGGACAGGGGTTGTGAATGGCACAACCCCCCTACCCTTTTGTGACAGGCCTACCATTTTAGAATGGGTGTCTTGTTCAACTCCAGCCCAGGCTGAGAGTTCTAAGTCATTCCCCAGTAAGCAGTCTACAGGCAAGGTTGGGGACACTGCTACCCTTTTAGGGCCAGTGACCCCTCCCCAGCTGAGACATACCTCTGCCATGGGATGACTGTTTTGTTTGCCATCAATGTTAGTCACCTGGTAGGAGAAACCAGGCAAAAGCTGCTCAGAGGGAACTAGCCAATGGGCCACCATTGTGATGCTAGCTCCAGTGTCTCTGTAGGCCTCAGCTTTTGTACCATTGATGTAGGGCTCCAGTCTGTACCTACCCAAGGTGTTGGGACAGGCAGTGAAGTTGGCAAACCCCATGCCACCATCACAGACAAGAGTGGTTGCTGTAGGGGAATTGGCTAAGCCAGGGTCCCCCTGTGTTCCCCAAGTAAACCCACCCAGATTTCTGGGGGCACTCCCACCACCTGGGGGATTACTGCTGACAGTAATAGGTGGTGTGACAGGAGTAATTGGAGGAACAGTTTTGTTTTTAGCCCTTGGGCAACCGCTGTCAGTTTTCCAATGCCCAGGAGTTTTACACTCATGGCAGTAGGGCTTTTTAGCTGTGGTAGAGGAGGGAGCTTGGGACCCACCACCCTGTGTGGAGTTTTGGGGCCCTGAGGAAGGTTTCTCTTTTTCTTTATCCCCACCCTTCTCTTGAGGCTTGGTGGTATCTTTCTTTTGGTCACCACCCTGGTTTTTAGGCCTGATCCTGGTCCTGACCCATTTATCTGCCCTCTTTCCCAATTCTTGGGGAGAGGTCAAATCTGAGTCTACCAGGTGTTGATGGAGAAGCTGGTTTTGACAATTACTTAAAATCTGCTCTCTCATCATCAAATTGTACAATCCTGTATAATCAGACACCTTACTTCCCAGCAACCAACCCTCCAAAGCCTTAGTGGCACATTCCACATATTCAGACCAGTCCTGAGTCTGTGTCTTCTGGGTGTCTCTGAACATTAACCTGTACTGTTCAGTGGTTAAGCCTAACCCATCAACTAGGACACTCTTCAGGACTCTGTAATTTCTGACATCCTCTTCTCTAACAGTGAGGAGTCTATCTCTGCCTCTCCCCTCAAAGGAGAGCCATAAGATTGCTGCCCACTGGTCTTCAGGAACCTGCTGCACTTTGCAGGCTCTCTCAAGAGCAGTCATCCATTTGTGGATGTCATCCCCACTTTTGTAGGGGGGCACAATCTTGGACAGGTTCCTATTGTCAAAGACCCTATCTTTGTCCCTAGGGACATTGCTGCCACCAGTGGGTATAGACCCACTCTCTCTAGGCTGCCTAGCCTTGTTCAGTTTTTCTTCCATCAGGGCTACTTCTAGCTCCTGCTTCCTGATCCTCAGCTGGGCTTCCTGCATTCTGGCCTCATGCTCCCTCCTCTGAGGGGTGGTCAGTCTCCTTCTGGAGTGACCTTGAGAGCCTCTAGAGCCATGGGAAGCATTGGAGTCACCTGAGCGATTCCTTTGCCTTCCAAGCCCTGTGTTAAGTCCACTGGGGAGATCCAATGGGGTGAACCCACTGTCAGTCCCCAACAGCCTTAGTTTAGCTGGGCCAAGTATAACACTTGGCACTGGGCTAGTTCTCCCTTCATCCCCACTCACATCTGTATCCCCATCTCTTTCCTCCCCTGTAGTATGGTTCTCATCTAAGGGATGGCTATTGGAACTGGGTACCTCTGTAGTATCTTCAGAAGGGGGGCCTCCTGTTCCTGACCCTAAGGGGGCTAACTGGGAAGCTTTCTTGAGTGCTCTCTGATTCTCATCATTCTGTAAGAGCTCTCTGAGCTCAGCAGAGTTTGGGTTCTTGGGCTGTTTAAGGCCTCTAAGAGTTGCCAAATGCCTGAGCTCATTCTGATTAAGGGTAGCAAAGCTGGATGGTGCCCTCTGGGGGTCACTCTCAACAGAGATGGGTACCGTGGACCCCTCTGCCCCGGCCATTGCTCTTAAGTGTGGGTGGATGTGTTGCAATCTACCTACACTTGGGTTTACCTACTAAACCTATCTAGTAGTTGTAGTCAGGGTGTGCTACTCCCTTTGCTCTACAACAACTAAGTTCAGTAGAACTTATGTATATCTAATCTTGTTTTATATGTACCTACAGGTACCTATGTGATCTTTCAATTGGTAACCAAGAGATTACAATGGTAAAACACAGCAAGCTCAAATCCAACCGCTGCTCACCAATGTGAGAAGTTGGCCTGGTATATGCTGTTCACTAGTTCTAGTGACCACCTTGTACCATGCCAAGCAACCCTTATGGTGTGGTTGTAAGTCAACCTTTTAGGACTAGCTGCCCTAGTGGTAGCGTAGGCTAAGCAGTCTTTGAGGCTAAACTCGTGAAGCGTGTTAAGCAGGCTGTTTTACCAATAGTAACCCCCTTTTATACCAATGAAAGGACACCACACAGATATATATTCAAAATATATATGTATTTATTTCTCAAAGTAACCCCTAGTCTCTTTATGAGCACAGGAGCACAAATCGTCAAACAAGATTATAACAGAATACACAGAAGTTGCACTTTATATGGATAGGCCCTGGTGGCCACTCGAACCATATACTAAAATAGTGGTATAAGTACCACGAACAGAAAAGGGAAAAGGCCTAGGGCCTCTAGAATCGCTGGGCCTACAAGGAGCTAACGTCAGTTAGTGACCAGGAGGTCCACGGGTGGCGTGTGCAGAGCAAATAGTCACACGCGGGCTCCCATAGGTTTCAATGGGTGCGTAAAAAGTACAAAGTTACTGCAAAAGGAATCTTCCGGATGACCTAGGAACTTAAGATTTGGAACACAGGCACTAGAGATGTATTACTACACTTGGGCACAGGTGTGCCAGCTTTACCTCACCCACAGGAAGCGGGTGCATAGGCCTCAAAGTGCGTCGGGTTTCTTCTATCTGTTCCGTTGAGCCTGGGACAAAGATGCTGCAGGCGGTCGGTCGGGAAGAGATGCAGTGGATCCAAGAGTGGATCGGAGATGTTGAAGACCTGTAAGCAGAGGGGACAGTGTTCACAGTCACTAGCCAGTGACCAGCGTGGCACCAGGTGGGTACCAGGCGATGTCGGGTGCAAACAGGTGATGAGGGGTAGCTTGTCTCCGCAGCCACGTGGTCCCTGAAGGTCGACGACGTCCAGGAGTCGGCTCACGAGCTGTCCCACGCAGGCTCTCGCTGTCGGCGGTGTTGGCGACTTGATCGAAGCAAACAAGCCTTGGCAAAAGCAATTGCAGGAGGATTCGGAAATCAGCTGTTGGTTCTGACCAGCAAGGTCAGATGGATTGCTCCTTTGGAGGGGAGCAAGGGCCAGTCTGGAGCAACCAGACCAGCGGTGTTTGTCGTAGATTTCGTCGCCAAGATGGCCACTAGCCAGCGGGCCAGCAACCGGTTAGGCGCGTCGAGTGGCAAAATGCAGAAGGGCCCCACGCAGATCGTGGAGATGCTGGAGGGCTCACCTTTGGTGCAGATGCCGCTCGAGGGTTGGGCTTCTCAGGACCCAAAGCACAACTTGGAGGGAGCCTCGGTTGTTGCACTTGTCAGCTTGTCGTAGTCGTTCCAAGATGGCTGGCTCCACGTGTCTCGGTGCCTCCACGGGTCTCCTCTTTGCAGGGACTGTGGATCGGGCGGTGAGAGGTCTGGAGGTCCAGGTCTTGTCAGTCTCTGGGCTCGGGCTCCGGCGGGAGGCGGCGGCAAAGCAGACGGTGATTCGCTGGATGGTGCTTGCGTTAGCAAGGTGGTCACTCCCTGACCACAGGGGAGATTTTCTTCAGTCTTCTGTGCAGCAGAATGTCGAAGTTCCCGTCTTCTTCTTAGTTTCAAGTTGATTCCAGGATGTCTGAAGTCTTAGGACACAGCTCCTACCTTTATTCGGATTCTAGGGGCCGGACTACCTGCTAGGTCCCTCCCTAGGGGTGGGACCAGGAAGGGGGGTGGTTACACCCCCAATCCTTTGTCCAGCTCGCCCCAGGCCCGGGACTGGTGTGCCCCAGGACCGGTTTGAACTGGCATATGCACCGAGGCTCCTTGTGAGCCACAGGCATGTCTGGTTTCTTTCAAGCCCTACCTGACCAATACACAAAATCCTGTCTGGGGTGGTGCATGCACCTCCCCTGGCAGGAAACCCTTTGTCCACACCTCCCAAGCTGGAAGGACTCCCAGCAGCAGGAGGGCAGACTTGTGTCTGTGGTGGCAGCATCCATTTTGTGGAGCTGAGGCTATGTCTGATTTTACCCGGGTTTCAGGTACTGTACATGTCGTGTCCCTCTAGAAGGGTGGAATGCTAACCCCGTCGCCAGAATTGGCGAGGGGTTAGTATTCCAATTCGTATGACACCTTACTCGACATGTTTTGATAAAGCCAAACCAAAGATAGCATTTAACCGCGAGGTTCATAATGCACTTAAGAGTATATGGTATGACGATATCTGGAAACAGTAGAAGGAAGTTGTTCCGACCACTGCAGACAGGCTCAGCTCATGCCAGAGCACCATCTCACATGGAACCAAGCACTCTGCCTTCAGGATTGTTAAGGCCTGCCATAGGAGTGACTTATAGGTTACCAGGTGTCCCATTTAAGGTTAGGTATAGGTATACTACACCTAAGTAAGAGGTGATTACACCAACTTACCCCAGCTGAGTGATCAGCCAGTTGTGTCAAATTGTTAGGCCAAGCCTGGGGTGGCATAATACATGCTGCAGCCCTTGGCAGGCCTTGGGTACACCAATGCCCTGGGTACCTAGTGTACACTGGTACAGGGGCTGACAGGGTGATCCAACCAATTGGGTATGTACCTAGGGTACATGGAGTCCATTTTAAAGAGAGAACAGCCAGGCTGAGATCCTGAATAGCAGGATCTCAGGCCAACTAAGTCGAAAAACCAGCTAGACACTAGGCAAAAATTTGGGGGTAACCATAGTCAGATATCCACCTTCCTACATTGCCCCATTGGAGTTGAGAGTAAATCTACACCCAACAGAACAATATTTTTGCAAATGACATTTAGGACACAAAATTTGTGTCAGATTATATTTTTGTCAATGATATCCTGACATAAAACCAAAGAGGAACATGGAGGATGGGTTGCTTGTAGCCAACTCATTTCTCAAGTCACTCGGGCTACTGGTTGGAAACAGACAACATGATTAGAGGAAGAGCATTTGAGAGGATGCTAAAGGCTCTTTCCTGACACCAGCCTAACCTAGTGGTGGTTTGACTGAAATGTCAGTGCTAGATGGCCTCACCCTTTGTTGTCTACCTAGTAATTCTGGTGCAGGCCCTATACGTACAGCCCAAAGCGGTCTGCCCTATTATAATGTTCACAGACAAATCATTGTAATGCATGCTTTAATCATGGCACACCACTGTGGTTTTAGCATGGTTTGAGTTGTCTGGGGTAGAGTCCAATCATATCTGTAAATATAATTGAAGGTTCAGTGAAAATCATTATCGAATGTGTATGTGGTCACCAATAAATCACTGAAACACCTAAATATTCGGAACCTTTGAATTCTCATTACCTGCACCAAATGCCAACATAGTTATTTACATCCGTGGAAGAGAGAATACGCATAGAAATTTCAGTTTCCAAGCCTGATCAAGGTCATTCTTGTAGATCCTTTTGGCGAGAGAGTGAGTATCTGAGTTTTCTGTGGTGGTGAAATCCTGGTGAAAATGCTGTGTATGACTGATGTTTGAACGGTGTTCAGAAGGCTGGAGTAAATTTGCTATTTGGATTCAGGGAGTATATTTCTGCACTTCAGTTCTCAAAATCTTTAGGCTAGTTGTCCGCAAAATCCACAGAATATACCATACAGGTTTCTTACAGGTGTGTCCCAGTTGAAGCCTGTGACCTGTTCATAAAAAGCTGACATTTGTGGGAGACATCAAGAGATTGAAAAGAGGCTGCTTGAGGGCTTGGACTGGCCAACCTGATTCAACTTCAGGGGTAGAAAGGCACAAGCTTTCCTGAATGCACATTTCAACATTCATGTGTTGAATTTGGGACATCCTACAAGATGATATTAGGATGCGTTTTTTAATTGGCAAGGGGACCTGTGAAGGAAGAAGATCTCTGCTCCAGCATAGTGAAGCATAACAGGTCTGCTAGAGGAGCTTCTGGAGACAGATTGATTTTAGAGTGTAGTGGACTCTAGACATCTGCCCTAAAAAATTGTCAGATGTCCCGTAGTGTGTACATCTGGCTATAAACTCTTGCGAGAAACACCTTTGACAAATGCACTAATCTTATAATGCCTAAAGTTGCCTCCTTCACTGTGCATAGGTTGAAGCAATTGTATAATTGTACCTCTGGTGCTTAGGATAAAGAATCAATCAATCAGGGGTTGATAAAGCGTGGTACTCACCCGCGAGGGTCTCAAGGTGCTGGGGGGAGGGTGGGGGGGGGGGGATGCAGCTCCGGTTCAGTCGAAGAGCCAGGTCTTGGGGTTCTTCCTGAAGGTGTGCAGGGTCGGGGAGCGTCTGATGTTAACTGGGAGTTCGTTCCAAGTCTTGGCTGCGATGTAGGAGAAAGCTCTTCCGCCTGTTCTGTTCTTTGCGGATGCAGGGGGTCTCTGCCAGGGCGAGGTCGGCGGAGCGGAGGTTCCTTTTGGGTACGTGGAAGGAGACTCTCTTGTTGAGGTATTTGGGTCCAATGTTGTGGAGGGATTTGTAGGCGTGGGTGAGAAGTTTAAAGGTTACTCTCTTCTCGACGGGGAGCCAGTGGAGGTCTTGTAGGTGTTGGGTCATGTGTTCGTGCTGTGGGGTCCCGATGACGAGTCTGGCTGCTGCGTTCTGAATGGTTTGGCGCTTGTGTAGAAGAGTTCTGTTGATTCCGGCGTAGAGGGCGTTGCCGTAGTCCAGTCTGCTGGTTAGGAGTGCGTGGGTGACAGTCTTTCTGCATTTGGGGGGTATCCATTTGAAGGTTTTTCGGAGGATGCGAAGGCAGTTGAAATTGGTGGAGGTGACAGTTGATCTGGCAGTCATAATGAGGGAGAAGTCAAGGATGTTGCCGAGGTTCTGTGCGTGGTCTGTGGGGGTGGGTGGACTTCTGCGGGCGGAGAGCCACCAGGTGTTGTCCCAGTTGGAGGGTGCTAGCCTGAGGACCTCGGTCTTCTCTGAGTTGAGCTTCAGGCAGCTATCTTTCATCCAGGCCGCGACGTCCTTCATTCCTTCCTGGAATCAGAGTCTGGTGTATTTGGGGGCTCTTCGTTGAGGGAGAGGATGAGCTGGGTGTCGTTGGCGTATGATACTATGCTGAGCCCATGCTGTCTGACGATGGCGGCGGGGGGGGGCCATGTAGATGTTGAAGAGCGTGGGGATGAGCGATGATCCTTGGGGTACTCTGCAGTTGATCAGATGGGTTCGGAGAGGAAGGGAGTGAGTCTGATCCTCTGGGTTCTGCTGGAGAGGAATGATCTGATCCAGTTGAGGGCGGATCCTCGTATTCCAGCGTCGTGATGCCTGGCTGTGAGCGTGCGTTGTGAGACGGTGTCAAAGGCTGCGGAGAGGTCTAGTAGGATGAGGGCCGCAGTGTGTCCCTGGTCGAGTAGCATGTGAATGTCATCAGTGGCGGCGAGGAGGGCGGTCTTGGTGCTGTGGTTGCTGCGGAGGAGTCTAGGATGGAGTTTTCTTCGATGAAGGCGGTCAGCTGAGTGTTTACGAGCCTCACGGTGACTTTGGCAGCAAAGGGGAGCAGAGAGATGGGCCGGTAGTTTTTCAGGTCCGTTGGGTCGGCTGTGGGCTTCTTGAGGAGGGGCTTGACCTCCACCCGCTTCCAGTCGTCTGGGAAAATGCCGGATTTGAAGGAGGCGTCGATGGTCTGTCCTAGTTCGAGTGCGATGGCTGCCCTATGATAATGTGCAGTGGGCAGGGGTCCGTGGGGGCTCCCGAGTGGGTGTTTTTCTTGGTCGCGGTGATGTGTTCAATGGTAGCGGGATTCCAGGTAGTGATGGTCGGCTCGTTGTCGGTGGTGGGGAGGGGGGTGGTGTCCGACATCTGTTCGCTGAAATTGTCGTAGAGGGCCTTGATTTTCAGATGGAAGTAGGAGATGAGTTTGTTGCAGAGTTCCTGGGATTGTGTGACGTCCGTGGCATCGCTGGGGGGTTTGGTGAATTGCTAGGATTTGAAATGATCTCACAATCAACTTTTAACCCTTTCCTACATGTTGGTCCTCAAAACCTTGTTATCACTTTATTGTTCCTGCAACACCACTTTTTTCGTGTTAGAAAAATGGTAACTAAAAACATCTACTATCTGTTGTTGTACGTGGAGACAATACAGGTAGCATGCAACTTACATCAAAGTCTTAAGCACAATTCACAAAGTGATAGTGATGCTAATAAACTTTGTTTGCTTTGGAATGTTATCAGTTTGCCTTCAGGATAATTACAAAATAATATTGAAAAATACTACATCTGCTACTACTTGATCAGCTGCTGACATACCCATTGGTTCTGCAGACTGAGGTTGATTTGGTGATGCATTTGGCACTCCTTCTTGTGCCACATTATTTAGTGGTGGGTTGGGAGGTCTTAATTCCGTTGAGCTTGCTGCGGTCTGTGACACTGGGGAAACGTCATCATCATCGTCATCGTTGTCTGAGTCCACACAAATTGAAGGTTGAGGCTCATCCGCACTGGTTTTGGTCCCTTCACTAAAGTCCTACAAGTAGAAAACATAGTCAAGTGCTTATTTTAAGAGACACAGAAGTACCAGGGTATCCAGATTTCCTGGTCCATTACATTTGACAATGGAGTACCATATCCAGAATCCCTAAACAACCTTGAAAACATATTTAATTAGAAACCATATTTAATTATTTAAAGATTTCATATTCAAAATTGAAACTGCAGCCCTGGGTGCTCCTCACCTTTATCATCTGTACAAGGACATCTGCATGATGCATAAGCTTTCCTTTTAACAGCTGACATGGAGTACCAGCTAAGAACATACCCAGTTTAATCATCAGAGACAGATAGAGAGTTATTGGTGGTTGTCTGATAACCCTTGCTTTGTGGTAAGTACCAGTGCATTCCTTTGAGTGTTATTTTAATAAAGGTATTTGCAGCAAGGGCCACTGAGACAGTTCTGGAGTTCTACAAGAATAATTATTTTGCAATAGATGCCGAGGTACAGCTTAGACAAATTATTTATCTGTTCTTGACACAAAGCTTAAAAGAAATTTCTTCCGAAATTGTGGGCTGAGCTCTGGAATGGTATTCCTTCCAATAGATGGGCACCAAACTTTGAAGATACGTTGCAAAAGCTTCACCCTTAGCAAATCCAGTCAATTTGATAATAAGGGCTGGACTTTCATCTAGTCCAGCAGATACACGGACCTTTAGGGACCCACAACGCCTTCTCAAAGGGTCTGCGGCTGTTTAGAAAATTAACATTTTAAGCAAATTCCTAAAGAATGTATGCATAAAAAAAGCAACATATAAAAGTGCAAATCTTAAACCGCTATATTAATGTGAAGGATTATGAAATTGGAGACTGCAAATTAAAATGCTATCCTTAACTTGACGTGTGGGAGCAGTTCATGTACATGCATCAGAATTTAGTATGGTCTTCAAATATAGCTTTGGTATGTGCAGACAAAAATAGAACATGTATTAAGAGCAAAAAATACAGCATTATGCTAGTCTAGCATAATGCTTCATCTTTCAGAAATAATAATAATACAAAATACTGAAAAGCTCCAAATTTACCATTAAAATGTTTTAAAGCCATAACTTGCTACTACACCCCCCACCACATTCATGTGAGTGTATTGATCAGGGAAAATGCCTTATTCGGTCAATGATCACTGTCCCTAAGATAAACTGTCACACAGTCTGGAAACAATTCTCGACCTCAGCCATCGTCCAATTTCCAAATACTGAATTCTCATGTTAGCTTTTGAAGAGCACAAGTGGCAAAAACTCTTACGATCTATTGAGTACAGTAAATCCTGGCGACCAATCTGAGGACAAAACGTGATGTGTTATCTTAGGAAGGACACTCTAAACAAACCCCCTCAGTATAATAGGCAGTGAGCTTGCTTACGCTATTTAAAATAAGACACACATTGGATTTAAAATTTTCAAATCATGCAGGGACAAATAACCATGGAGAGAAGGAGAGGGAAACATATTTTTTAGAACTAGCAAAAACGGCTAGGATTTCTTTTCTTTTCTTGTACACAGTGCGTTCAGAGAGGGTACTTGTGGGTAAGCTAGCCTTTAGCACCTGCTGGACGTAAGGGATCACCTTTAAAAAACAGTATGTTTCGCCTTCTGCCATCAGCGAGACCCAGCCCATTTTTAGGTCTCGTCTGAGACAGCGCTTTAGCGCTGCTCTGGCGAGACTTATAGTAAGCGAGTTTTGGAAGTGCAAACAGTGGCTTTTCAGGCCTCCAAATACAGTGCATGTGCCCTGGGCGCGCGCACCATTTGGCAGCCTGAAAAGCACTGCCTGATCACTTGCTTTGATGTCCTCAGTGAGCCGCGCGGCCACTGAGGACATCAAAGTGCACACCATTTGCCACCCCCTTGTTTTTTCCTTTGATCCCTATCTTTCCCTTCCTCAATCTCACCCTCTCCCTGCCTTTTACAACTGCGGCCCGCACCACTTCGCCCGCCCCCACTCCCCCCTCCCACTCCCTCCTCGTCAGCTTCAGTGCCTCTTGTTATATCCTGTATTCAATATTCGTCTACCGGGATGTTGTTACTTTCGATATTCCATAGTAGATCCTTGAAGAACTGAAACGTCATAGCTCCTAAACAGCTTTCCCTCACTTTCCATAACGTTCGACACTTCCACAACCTTTCAACTCCATTGAATGAATTTCAAGTCAGCCAGGAATGATTCAGCCACTGTTTGGCTTTGCCAGCCACCGTGCTCAGCGAGAAAGGCTTGACAGTTAAAGTTATCGTTTGAAAGAAAACGTTTCTGCAGCAGCTAAACATTTGTTTTCTTTACTTGTTCATTGCTGTGCCAGCGTGGGCGTTCAATGAATGTAAATATCGCGCGGGGATACTGTGAGCATTGAGCGCGTACCCAAGCTGAGACTTGCCAGGTATAAGATAAGAACCTAGCGCGTGCGCGAGCCTGTACTTTACTTCTCACCTATAAAGTAACATGATTCCAGAGCGTACTCGAGCTACGACATTACATTACTATCATTACTATAATGTAAGAATGCAGCTCGTGCTCCAGCCTGGACTTTGCTTCCCAGGTATAAGAAAAGGACCCGGCGCATGCCAAAGTCACTACTTTATTCTTAGGCATAAAGTAACAATACATCGTGTGCCCGACCCAGGCTTTACTTACCAGATATAATGTAAGTATCAGGCGCATGCTCGTACTTCCCAGGTATAAGGTAAGAACCAAGCGGGTGCCCGGGACAGGACTTTAATTAGGGGGGGAAAGAACCTGCCTTGGTGCACAGAGTTCACATTCTGAGAAACCGAAGCACGGGCGGTGCAGCCACGTCAATGCGCTCATTGTGAAAAGAAGTTAACGATGCCAATGTGAAGCAGTGAGAAGTGAAGTAAAGCCTATGAGTGAATTTTAAATACTGGAGCAAAACAACGCGAATAAAGTCGTCACTAAGGGCAGTGACTTTTTTCAAACCATGCACCATACATCTGTGGTGAGCTGTCCTCGAGAGAAGCTCGAACACCCTCAGGATGTAAGGGAATAGCCGATCAGCACTCTACCGGCCACAAGAAAGTCACACGTCCTGCCTCTCCCACATTCGCCACAAGACGGATGTAGTTGTTTTTATGTTTGTTATCTTGCTTGAATGCTTGGAAAATCGTTGCAAGCTTATCATAAACGGATCTAAGCTTGGGGACGGGCGCGAGGCGTCGAACATGAAGGCTTCGAGAGACCTGCACGCTGGTAGCTTTCACGGCTTCTGCACTTCACTCACACTTACCACGAACGTGCCAACGAGAGTGGATGGGTGCAGCACTCGTGCCAGGCACGTTTTGGAAGAGGTGCGCCTCATCCCAGCAGGAGCATTTATTCAGTGACAGTGCCCCCCCCCCCCATTACAATTTGCGTTCACTGTTTTCACTTGAACCTAAAAAATGTAAAATATTCGTCGGGCATACACCCTATGCACAATTTCTCAAGCGGGAATGGAGACTGTTGAACGCGCCTCAACTGTGTAATCTAGGAATGGAACAGTGTAATTATTTTGAACTAGGGAATTCACAATTCAAACACAAACATGCCATATTTTTATACTGTGAAGCACGAATGCTGCATTAGATATTCAACAGTGCCATGACTGGAAACAAACCGTGTGCAACTCATCAGGATAGCATAACACGTTGGATTTGGACACAGGGATCCTGGCCGATTACTTTAGCATAGCAGATCTCTTTGGTAGACAGGATACATTTTTATTCCTAATAACACCCACCCATTTCCCCTTTAATAATTTAAGCCAACGCGAAGGTTTATACGCTCTCAGTATGTCAACTTCATATGTAAGCCAGGGGCGTAACTCACACCCCTGCAGCCCCTGCGGAGCATTGGTTCCCCTAGCCCTCCAGGGAGTCCCCTATGCAGCGGGAGGCCAATGAATATCTAGGAGACTCAGGACACTCTCCTCCCATTCTGCTGGGAGGGTGGGGGTGTGGTGGTAATTTGCATCACACCACTGATCTACAAGTGCATACAACTAGGCCCTCAGCTCTGAGAAAGAGCGTCTGCAAAACAGTCTCAGAAGCTATATTGTTAGTCTGTTCCTGATGCGCACAGAAAAGACATTCCTGCTGAATTAAACTGATTGCAAAATCTATTGTATTTGCCATCAAAAGGGAGGCTAGTCAAAGAGCAATGTTCTTTTCTGCGTCCAAGAGATCTCGTTTCAGCACTAAGATGCTCATGATAGGTTCTGCCAACGCCAGTAATCTTCTACCAATCCTGAATTCCAAAATCTTTTAGAAATGGTCCAACCTGGATGCTCTCAATCGCCTTAGAGTCTTGACTACTCCTTTCTAACAAGAGCTCTGGAGCACCGGTTTTAAGGACAAGAAACTCTCAGAACTAAGTCATCTTGTCTCCAAACAAGGTAGATTGGGCAAGATCATCATGATCTTAGAGGCTCCATATTGTTTTTGTGTATCCTATGTTACTTCATTATTTTAGTGTCTGGTATTGTGCAGGCTGTGTAGCATGTGCATTAGCCTACTGAACTGCTGCACAATTAACTATTTTGGAGCTCAGCTTCTGTGTCTGCTTCTTGTCATCGATTCCCATTAGTAGAAGGCCTTGGTTATGAATTAAAAGAAGGACATTTGCAATGCAATAGGTCTCGCCTTTGCGAGAGTTTGAGCTACTGGCATTGTAAATGACAATACCTTTTATTTATGTGCTTTGAAAACCTGAAAGCGGTGCGTAAATAAGCACTTTGTACTTGTAGTCCTTGCTTATGACAAGCAAGTCTGGCAGTAAAAGAGGCGCAGTTACTGCCAGCCTTGCTTCTCCTAAGCAACGACTATGTAGAAAAGTGCGTGTTTACGCACAGCTTGCAAGTTTTAAAACACATACATAAAAGGCATTGTCATTTTCAATGCCAATAGCTCAAACTCTCACAAATGCGCTTTCTTAGTGGTAGGGTGGGCAAGCAGCCTTACGCCCAACACAGAGGACTGTAAGATATCTATTACACAACATTGACCAAAAATGGATACACGGCTCAATAAGGAGATCCACACCAATTTTAGAAAAAAACGCTTTGATTGTATTTTATTTTAAGACCAAGATCTTTGCATGCAGGTAAGTACGTTTTTAAATATAAATACTTTTTGCTTTCAAAAATCGACAGTTGGAACGGTTTCTGCACAGTACAATGTTATCCTAGGGGAAAAACAATATTGCTGTTAAACAGGTAAGTATCAACTTACAGTTCCAGTCTTCAGGACCAATGGTCAGCACGGGGCAAGGGCCAGGTGAGTACCAAAACTGCACCACCAGGAGCACAGTCGCAGCTGGGTGCAGAGCTCAAATTTGCAATTTGGCCCAATGCGTTTCAATTGAGACTGGAGGTGCCTGGAGCCACATAGCTTGCAGGTAAGTACATCAGTTGCAGGGGCCAAGCTTTGGGGGCCACTAAGCACCACCAAACATACACCACCAGCACCAGAGGTGCAGCCGGGTACAGGGTGCCAATTCAGCGCCGGGCACCCAAAGCTTTTCAGTGGAGTTTTTTCTTTGGATTACATGAAAGACTATCTTTCTTTGATCTGGGTTATAAAGATGCAAAGATGGAAGAAGAGTCACTTCCCACAACACCATCCCAACAGTTGGCATGGTAAATGATGGTGACACCTAGTTGAAAGAGTCTTGTGATATTCCTAGTTAAGTTTTAGTATGAAGAAGGTGTATATTTGGAACAAAAATCGATACTTTTTGGAATACATTCTTGATGCTGCTCAAATATGTAAGTAGTTGATGCTTCAGTTACATGAATGCCAGAATCACAAAGGATAGTAAAATCAATGATTTTTATGGTTTGAGCATAAAACCCCCTATTTTGCATTGTTCACATCCGAACCCAACACTAGATAACACTAGATGGCAGAACTATGCAAAGCATGTGTATCTACAGCACCCATGCCTCAAACACTAAATTTACCACCATCTTCTAGTGCAAAGAAAAAATAACAATAAAATTACTAGCTCCTCTAAAAACCAGGAACCAAATTATTTTGAAACAAACACATGCTAGAAGATACTCTTCTAAACTTGGTGAAGAAGGGTTGCAAATCTTCCCTGATACACTAATGTCCTGATACCTTGAAAGTCAGGATATTAAAAGTTACGGACTCTTAGAGGTTCAGCAAACAGGAACATGTGTCTTTTGAAAGCCCAGTGCCACATTTACTGTGCAAGAATTGACAGTTTTAGCTAGTGTGTGCTCCCCAGTTTGTGAATGTAATATACGATTGCCATGCTGTCTGTGTGAACTAGCCTGCTTGTGTGAACTGGCCCTGCCTTGAAGGTGAGTCTGAAATGACCTCACAGCTAAGAACACTGCCTTCACTTCTATCCCTGTCAATTGTTCTTGTAAGGAGAGATGTAACGTGTGCTTCTTATTCCTGTATATAGGTTCTTACCTAACTGTGAACTGAATCTTGGGATCTGCAAAATGGTGTTACATTAAGAGTCATCTTGCTCTTCCAACATAACCTGTGGCAACATCAAACGCTAAATCCTCCTGAAGCTTGAGTACACTGTGTCACTAAAGTCTCCTGCAGTGAATGCATGGAGTTACTAGAGCTATGAATGACACCATCATAACTTACAGCTTCATCACCACTTCACCGTCGGGGATCGAGAAGTCTGATAAGGAGGAACTACTCACAACAGTGCCTGCACTCTTAGTTTTTAAATGCTCTCACTACTGTTAGGAAGGTTTTGAAGCCCAGAAATGCTTTATCTGCTTTGGCTGTCAACATGATTTCTTCTCATTGTGGGAGAATCCTAACTTGTGTAACAGTGAGACCATCCTCTATGTGTGGGAGAGGCATTGTTGAAGACCTTCCCCAATCAAACAAAAAGTCATCCGTTCTAACAGAAAGAGATACACGGGTGTCCTAGCACCACAGGTGTGTGGCCAACACTGGGAGACATTTACTGGATTTACTTGATTATGAAGGGAAAAAAGTAATTTAGGGTGAGTATAGACCCTTATCCTCGTAGATTAAATTATATCTCATTTATTGCTTTGTCAAGCAGGAACTATATTTCTCCCATTAAAAGAATGTTACGATGTTTGTGAAGGGATGAAGGAATGTTTAGTGGTAAGTGGGAGGGGAGTTGGCCTAACGACTAGGGCGCTCGACATCAGACCTGGGGAACTGGGTTCGAGTCTCGGTAATGACGCTGAACATCCTGTGATTCTGGCCAAATCACTTAATCTCCCCGTGCCTAACAATACATGAATGTGTGTCCTCATGTAACGTAACTGGTGCTATGTAAAGCGCTCTGATACCCAAATGGATTCGGGTCAAGATCGCGCTATATAAAACTCTGAAAGAAAAAAGAAAAAAAAAAGTGAGTAATCTCAACAGAACATCCTTTCTATTCTGTGGAGAACACCCACTTAATGGTGGTAAATGTCCTACAAATGTGATCAAAAACTCTTAATGCACCCCCAACACGTGACATGATCAGGAGGGTGGAGACTAGAACAGTGCCTTTGCTTGGCGGCAAAGGGCCTCCTGCTGTGAGAGCCTTTATCTGGACCCTTCTTGGAACCTTGAAATCGGAGGTAGGACTCTGCCTCTGAGGATTGATGATGTACTCCAATGAAGTGCAAGCTCAGTAGTTATTTGCCCTCTAATCTGAACGCAGAGCCAAGTGCATCTTCTCAATGTGACACAGGTGTTAATCTGGCGACAGACAGTCTCAGTTTCACTCAAAGCACACAGAATACTTGTGTATGAGATGGTTTTACCATCTACAATAGTTTCTGCTCCCTTTTTTGTCATATTCTCCTGGGAGGTGCTGTATGAGGAAACCCATTTGCTTCCAATGGAAGTGGTAATACCTCCTGTGCAGAACATAGAAACTGAATATTTGACACATCATGGCTGTGCCGAAGGCAATCCTGTCATACACATCTAAGCACTTACTCTCCTTATATGGAGATGACGTGTTTCCAACAGCTTCAGTGAGACCCCTTTTACGAGCAGTATGGATAACTATACGGTCAGGAGAGACCTAGCGTCAAATGTTTAGCGGGATTTGTAGTGGCATTCTGTATTTTCATTCAACTAGTGGAGTAATGAAGCGGGCTTTGATAGGGTGCTTGAAGATTACTGTAGTACATTTAAGCAGTTTAAGCATTGGTAGGTACTGAATGATCCACTCAGTGTGACAGGGTTTTAATGAGGTAGTAGTCATCCTCTTCAACAGCCATTAAAACTTCATGTTGGAAAGTTGCACATTGTATGATAGGCTGATAGACTGAAGTCTCATGTGGTGGAGACAGCCTGAAAACAGTAGAAGGGCACAAGTAGGGCATTCATGCTCCTGAGGAGGGACAAGCGCACAAAGAGGCAGAATGATTATGGTAGCTGACTAATAAGAAGTAAGCAAATGAGTGACATTAAAGCCAACCAATGTAAGCAATTAGCAGTCTCTAAGGTTCCTGTTACATCAAAAAAAAAAAAAGGTCTCGCAAGAGATAGCACATGCTGTCTTAGGAAAGAACTACAAATAATACAACTTTCCCAGAAGTTCATTTTTGTGGCAGTTGCGCCTGCAAACGGATAACATTATCTGAAAAAACAATGAAGAACTATATGAAAATGTCAACAGCCACAACTCAATGCTAAAATACAAATTGAAAGTGTAGTCAGAATACAAATTGAAATGGAGCTAAAACATATTTTGCATCCCTATTTCACTTACCAAGTCACGTTTGGTTTCACAGCGTATGCCACGTATCATGGCATTCACATTTGTAATGCACATTTTCCAGTCTCTTCCATATTCACCAAGGTCGTAGTTTGTAAAAGTAGATGCAAGAAATTCTGCACACAAAACACAGTATTTGTAGTGAACGAATTTAAGGTACTTGTTCAAAAAGGCAAATTAATTTAGGGTTCTTGTTAAAAAACACTGTCTAGAATAGGACCTTTGACTCTCTGGCATCATGCCAACTATGGAAGTACCTTCACATATACATGCAGAAATCCAAACCCCTTAAACACCTAAACCACATAAAGAACACAACTATCCTATGTATAAGAAGTAACTCACTCATAACCCATCCCTATGAGACATACCTCCTTGATGGATTATAATACAACTTGTCTTGGCTAAGCTTTTTCCTTTACTATAACACTCTCCACATACACATCAACTTCTCTTACTTACTCCAACTACAAGCTCATTTGCTATCTCTCCCTACATGCACTATCTCCTCTCCTTTCTAAAGCTGTACAATTACCAGGAAAGTTATTATACTATTCAGATTTGTTCATTCTATTCAACCAGTTGTATGCATGACTGTCCTAGAGACACATGATTAATTGTACTGCAATGCCATATTCTGCTTATCAAAATCTGTTAAAAAACAACCCTAGTAAAAATAAATTAAACAGAAAAAACATTCACCCATTAATGCAGACCCTAACTATAGAAATGGCATTGAGGTTTTTAGAATATCCTAATAAAGTAATGTCATTATTTGGGTTCCGTCTCGCAGATTTCACCCTCCACAGACATCCTAGAGAAATTCTAAGTCTTTGGGAGAAACAAACAGCAACCTGAAAAACTGTAAAACCAACTACCATCTTCAGTACTACTGAGAATTTAAGATCATCAAATACGATATGTCAGTGTATGTATGTGCTGGTATTATATAGCGCAACCGAGTGACAGCTACCGAGCACTGTAAACACTGAGAGACAGATACAGGATTGTGTACCTCAGTTATACAATTATATTTCACATGTTTGTAACTGCATTATGTTTTATGTATTTGCGTGTTTTAGGCACAAGAGTGACTACCCATAATAATATAATTTTAATTCAAGTGTCGGGACTGGGATTAAAACTAAGGTCCCATGTTTTAAATCAGTAACGTAGCCACTAGAACATACCCTCTCCCCAATACCTTTACCTGTAACTTTTTCCTAAGCATCCCACTTTAAGAAAAATACTTCAGCCACCTGACCTTCTCAAGAGTTCTGCAGTTGAAAAACCATTAGGGGGGGCAGAAATTAAACAATTCAGGAAAAACACCAAAGTCATAAGTAAAGAATGGCAGGAATAAAACAACATTGCTGCCATCCTTAAGTTATGGCCTGACTCTTTTTCCTGGAAAATTTAGAAATTATTCTAACATTCTCACTGTATGAGCCAGACCCAGTAAGGTTATAGTGCAGCATTTGAAACAAATTGTAGCAAACACGGCTTCTCATATAAAGTTCGTGACCATTCAAGGTTGCAGATAAAGGCACACTTAAGAACCTAGGGCCCAATTCACAAATCTTTTGCCATCACAAAAGATCTTTTCTTAATGTACAAAAGCCATTTTAAGACTTGGTACATTCTATTAAAAGCACACTTTTTTGTAATCCTTTGTGAATCCTAAATAGGAGATGGTGTGAAAGGGGCACCCCTCCTATTTCAGATACAGAGAGATATGTATCAATAGTTCGTAACTACAACTGCAGTCGTAGCAAAAAGAGACAAGTCAATTTGCTTATGTTTTCTTCAAATCATAATACACAAGTTAAAGAGAAATCACATCAATTTTAAAAGGAAAGTGATCAAGTGTAGATTTGGTTGTGGTGCTTGAGAATTTGTTGGGCAGGTTAGGCATTTGTTAGTACTTTGAAAAGCAGAGATGGTATTGGCACAGACCTTTACTTTGCAAATGGAAATGAGGCATTTAGAGATGCCACAGAGCTACCAGCTTCTGTTTTAAATGTGATATGTTGTATGTCTTGCCTAGGGTAAGGACCTTTGTCTTGGCAGTGGAGAAAAGGTTGAAGAGATTTATCAAACTCATTTCGAAGGTTATATATAGGATGGCCGAATGCATTTGTTTGATAAACTTTTAACAGATTGCATTTGTTGCGTGGCAAAGTATTTTGAAATATTAACAAATCACCGTCTTTCCTGGCCAATCATGGTTTTGGATTCCGGATTTGTGTTAGAGTCGGCTGTTGTAGCAATTTTTAAACTAAAGAATTGTGCAATAAATTAATCTGAATCACCAACACCTTGAAAATTGCCACTAGACCCACTTGTCGAGCAACTTTACAGAGTTACTGGACCAAAGAGTGGAGAACTAGAGCAGCACTGGGTGTACAGAACCGAAGCCAATCAAAGCTGCCCACTGTGGTGAAGTGAAGTCAGAAAATCTAATAATCGGAAAATTTGAAATGAAAGCAGAAAAATGGGGCATGTGTGATGGGAGATGTCCATATTTCATCCATCAATTAGTTAAAAGTACAATTGTGTTTAATGAGCCCCAGAATCATCCTCATACTCAATAGTATGGCAAATGCAACTGGTATCTATCCTTCAAAACATAAGGGCCAGGTCTAAAAAAAAAAACTACAAATGTTAACTTGAGCCAACATTCACCAAAAAAACTGCAGTAACATGAATACGAGAGACAGTGCAGTGGCAAACTGGAACCAGAAGTAAGTGGTGTACTTTTAAGATGTGTGGTACACTTTCCTTCAGCGGAGAGCTATCCTTTCAATATGATTTTATATATGTTGCATTCTGTCAATGAGATTCATGTGAGGGTCTCTGCAGACCATAGTCCAAGTAGCACAGGTGAGCTGTGGCTTGCGATATGGTTAGCTCTGCGCATTGCTTTGTTTGAAGAAGTGATAGAACCTTGCAGAGGACCAGAAGTTGGAAGATGTTTTTTTTTTGCAATGTTTATTTGGGGAATGAATGATAAATTTGGGTTAATAATCAGGGGTGTAACAGAGGCCCCCGCAGTGCAGGGGGTCCCAATGGTTTCTTGTTTTGGAGGGGGCTCCCTCACCTTGTAAGCCATGTCATTGCATGCCTTGCAGAATGCGTGGAATGACATGGAATAAAAAATGGTTAAACGCTCGGGAAAGACACTCTACTTTCCCAAGCAGGCCTCTGCAGTTGGGGTGGGGGAGGGGATGGTTGGGCCCAGTCGTTCAGATGACCCCCATTGAGCAGAAAGACAAATGAATGTTTGTGGGATCAGGGAGAAGCTAGGGTCCCTCATCGCATCCTGCATGGGGGTCCCATCACTTTGCATTATGCCACTGTTAGAAATGACTCCTGCTACTCATATTTCTAGCAAGAGTTGTGGCTATTCTTGATGTTAGAGGCCTTGTGAATGGTATTGTTTTCGCTTATGGTACTGGACAAAAGCAAACGTTCAATTTTGGTGTTGCTTAACTATGGTAAACTTTTTCTTATTCACTGACAGGTGCAGAAGAAAGTTTGTTGATGCTCGATTGGTTAATGGCTTCATTTTACAAGTGCAGTCAGATCTGAATATCACCCATACAGCCTAGAATTGTGTGCTGTATATTTCCAGTAGTTCAGCCAGAGGGCAAATTAATATGTAGAAAAGTAGTAAGAAGGATTAAACTTGTGTCACTCTATAAATGATCAAGTTTTTTCCACGTCTCTCCCCTTTCAAGTTATTCTCAAACACTAATGCAAGAGGGTGATTATTTCATTTGAGACTCCAAACGAACAATGGGATTTCTCTTAGCTCTGTGCTCTTGTTTCCCTTTCCATGTCCCCATCGGTGCTTTCTACTTCTTGTTGTGATAGAGATAAACTTCCGTAGATGGTGCACTTGATTTCAGCTTCAAACCAGATGGCGTTAAAAATTATTTTGGATGCAATCTTCACACTGATGCATTGTAGGGTTTGGAAATGTGACTAGGGGTCCTCAAAACAGAAACACATTTAAACAAAAAAAACTATTTGTAATATTTTCAATCCAAGGCAAGATGGCAGCTGAATGTACAGAAGGTCATCTATAACACCATATGCTTCAAATAGGACCTTTCTACAAGTGGTCTCAATTGACTTTGATTGTCAAAGTAGCATCAGATCCAGTTGAAGCTGTATTTGTGCTCTCAGTACAATCTTTTAATCTTGGTTATGGTTCTGTAGTTTACTATATCACATGCTGCAGATAAGGCATGAGAATCAGAGGAGCCTGATGGTCTTTGTCTAGAACGATAAGAGGTTTCTCAGAGACATACACTAGGCAGGTTTCTTCCCCTTTAAGCAATTGGATTCTTGTTTCACATGTTTCCACAGTGGTTCTTAATGTCCCTATTTTGAATTTTACTTTTACTGTGGAGACTAAAATTCAATCTGTAATTGAATAGTTTCTTCCGCAATTAAATAGCTAAAGCCTTCGTCAAATGTCCTTGCATTATCTGTCCCAGTATCTATATAATTGGTTAAATATCATAAACCACCGCTGTGGGCGCATCTAACGATTGGGGAGCAGAGGGTGGGATGTGTGGCGCCCATAAATCCCTGGTTAATGCGTAACCCCGAAATTAAGAAGGCACTCACGCGATCCATAGATCATTATTTCACCGAAAATGTTGGGACAGTGGAGGGCCCGTCTACCCTCTGGGAGGCATTTAAGACCGTGGTGAGGGGGGAGGCCCTCTCAAAAATCGCCGGACAGCGTAAGGAAAGGGAAGCACAGATGCTCCAGATGGAGCGGGATCTTCTCACACTGGAAAGAGAGGTGCAGGTGCGTGGGACCCAAAAGGCCCAGCATCAAATGCAACTGAAAGCTGCTAAGTATAAGGCACTAGCCACGGAGGCTGCGAAGGCTTTAGCGTGCCACAAAGGAGGCCGGCTATACGACCAGGGGGACAAGGCGGGTAAATTAATCGCCTGGCTGGATAAAACACAAATGGCACAGAGGGTGGTGGCCGAAATCCGCTCTGTAGGGGACCGCCCCCTGACCGAACCGCAGGATATAATAGGCGCATTTGTGGCGCATTTCAAAGGAGTGTACAGCAGGGGCACAGACAGGTCAGAAGAGGACTCCGCCGCGCTCCTGAAAGATATCAGGCTGCCTGTGCTCTCCGAGGAGGATCGCGAAACTCTAGATGGCGACCTCACCGTCACCGAACTAGCCAAAGCTATTAAGGACCTGCGGACTGGAAAGGCCCTGGGCCCGAACGGCCTACCTATTGAGCTGTACAAGCTCCGGCCCGACTGCCTGGGAACACATCTCAAAAGTATGTTCGAAGACAGCAAGGCGCTCGGGAAACTACCGAGAGACCAACGCATTGCCACCCTGGTGGCTATCCCCAAAGATGGGAAGCCCAGGGACCGCTGCTCCTCCTATAGGCCAATATTGTTGTTGAACGCCGAGCCTAAGATACTGGCTAAGCTCCTGGCGAATCGGGTCAAACCAGTAATCACTAAACTGGTCCATCCCGACCAATCGGGCATTATGCCACACCGAAATACGGCCCTCAATCTGCGGCGGCTCCATGGTGTGATGGGACGCCGCCATACGATCCAGGAAGACGCGGTGGTGGCATCATTGGATGCCGCTATGGCATTTGATACGCTGGAATGGCCCTATGCGGTCCTCGCAAGACTGGGATTTGGACCCAACTTCATTGGGTAGGTGCGCCTCCTGTATACCGAACCATTGGCGCAGGTGGTAGTTAATAATAAGATCTCCGGGGTTTTTTCACTCGAGAGGGGGACAAGACAGGGCTGCCCCCTCTCGCCCTTGCTGTTTGCACTTTGTCTGGAGCCTCTGGCAGCCTGGATAAGACAGGACCCCTCCATGCGGGGGCTGAAATGGGCCGAGGGATGGGAGGATAGGATCTCGCTATATGCAGACGACATCCTGCTATACCTTGCCTCCCACGCTAAATCGCTCCGGGTGGCCTTAGACATCCTTACAAGCTTCGGGAAAAATTCCGGGTATAGTATGCTCCATGGGACCCCTCCGCTTGTTCCTCGGGGATGCCCGATTCAGATAGCCACGGAAGGGTTCAGATATCTCGGAATCTACATCTCCGGAGATGGAAAAATACGCTTTGAAAGTAACCTCAAGCCTCCTCTACAGAGATTTCAGAGAGACGCGGCAACCTGGAAGAGGCTCCCGCTATCGTTGCTGGGTCGTGCGGCTCTCTTTAAAATGATGGTATTACCGCGGTTTCTGTATGCGCTCTAAAACTACCCAGATCTGGTACCGCACAAATACTTTGCAGATATTGAGGCCCCTCAGCGGGACCTGCAATGGAGTGGCACACCGCGCATGGCTCTCCCGAAACTTACCCTGGGGTGGTATGATGGGGGCATAGCACTGCCGGACATCCGCAAGTATTACTGGGCAGCGCATCTCTCGGCCAATAATCAGGGCACGTATGGTAGTGGGGACGACCCCGGGTATGGGATGGATAGATGGGTCATCCCCAGGGAAATTTTGAGGCTGGACTCTACTCGCGACCTAATAAGTTCCATCTCACGGGACCTACAAAACACTCGGTCCAACTGTGGCACATTGTGAACCGGAAGTTGGGATGGGCTGACAAACTTACGAAGGCAACCCCGCTCTGGGTGTCAGAAAGGCTCGGGTCTTTGGGACGCACTAAGGGATTCCACAAGTGGGATCTGATCGGTATATTGTGGTACTGTAAATTTCGGAACCATGTTGGAGGCATGGCCCTACCATGCCGACTTCAGTATCAGCGAACCGCAAATGTCAAATGCGGTATGTATGAGTGTTTTTCGTCATGTTTCACTGATGAATTCACCGTGCGTACGATACCACATATTGAACCCTTTGGGTTCCATTTTAGAACAGTAGCCATTTTGTGGTTGCCCTCACATAGGCTGCGCTCTAAGGCCATGCCTAGGCCTAAAGGACACGTACACCTTCTGTGACTTCTCTCTGACCTGTACAAACTGACTCGAGGTCAATCCTGTCCGGCCAGTTCCTTTCCTCGCGGCCTAATGTGATTAGCATCAGGGCTCGACCCATCATAAAGTCCTTGTTCGCACACGATCTCTGACTAAGCTATTTCACACCTGACTCTGTTTTCTACTTTATGGCTTGTTTTACGAGCAGGAGGTGCCCGTTTTATTGGGGTCCGCTTTTATCTGATGAGGGTTCTGAGCCTTGCTAGGTAAAATGACTGTATGCTTAATGAACTGAAATGTGGGATTGTCATTATGGCTCTGCTGTTTCTTTGAAACTAAAATATGTGGATGACCACTTGTAAAATGGGGGCGGTGTGGCCGAGAGCGTAATTTTGTGTATATAAGTAAAGACTGTTTTTTGGTTCGGGAGCAGTCTCCTGAGAACATACATCGTGTTGTACTTCTCGGATACCTGTGATTGGTCTTCAGCCAATAAATATGATCTTTGGTTTCATCTAGAAGACTCTGTGTTTCTGTGGGTCTGAAACAGGAAGAACCCGAAGTCTTAGGGTGTGTTCCCCTGCACCGCTGGGTTCTAAAAACCCGGTACTTCAGTTGGCGCCAAACTCGGGGCGATTTCAGCGGTACTGGTCCAAGCCAGAGGTTTGTGGGGAGCTTCGTGTGGAAATTCTGGAGGAAGGCCGCCACTTCATCGACCCCTGCATGTCGACGTGGTCCGAAAGTCTTTTCTGCGAGGTTCTCCGCGTCCCGACGGCTACGAAGGACTGCTGCCCTGACTATCGCTCTGTTTTGGACCCTCGACGATTTGGTAGAGCGAAACAATTGAGAGAGTCTTCTGGTGAAGTCATCGATACCTCAGTTAAGTATAAGTGGAGCGTCTCCAAGTTTGTTTGGTATCCTTCGGGATTTTGGTATCCTTCGGGATCGCTTTGATTTGGAACTTGCAAGTGCCAAAGCCGAAGGACTCGTGCATTCACGAGACTATCGTATTCAATAATCCTTTGAAGTTTGAAACTAAACTAGTGAGCGAAGATGCCTGGTTCTAGCATATTTGGAAATTTGTTTTGTTTTGGTTGTAAAAGGGATTCCCGATTAGAGGATTCGTGTCCGGTTCCTCCAATTGGAACTCCAACTTATGAGCTTTATGTGAACCATGGCGTGGGCCCCATTACGTATAATGAAGTATGGACCCGATACACCAGGAAGGATGGTGTTTTAAAATGGCCCCAAAATGGTAGTTTCGACACAGAAATCCTAGATAACCTAGAAGTTAAATTATTCAAGAAAAAAGCCCGGCCGGCGATGTTTGATTCTTTCCGCCTATGGTGAAAGGAAGCCAAACAAAAAGAAATTAAATTAGCAAAGAAAAATAAAAGAGAGAGAGGTATGTCGATAATGCAAGCAGCTTTGCAGTTTAAAGATAATGAAGAGGACCAAATGAATGAGCAGTTGTACAGGCAACGCAAACTAGTCATTGATAAATGTTACCCAGTTTTGCCGCCCCTTCAGCAAGATGCGTTAAAAGAAAAGGAGAAAGACCCCCTAATGTCGCATTTGCTAAGTTCGCCACCCCCGTATGCACAAAATGCTACAGCGCCTCTGCAACCCTTAAATGTACAGCCTCCAGCTAATGCACCGCAAGCTTTCCCGCAGCCGCCAGCTCTTCCTCAGCCGGCTCCTATCCCTGCAGCACAGCCTTCCCAAGGGACGCCGATTTTGCTACCTACCTCTTCTGCGCTCCCTGCGACTTTCCCTAGCACATCAGCTGCCTCCCTTGGTGCCCTACCTGCTACTACTCCTGTATCTGTATCTACACCCGTTTTTCTTCCCTCTGTTTTTCCCCCGGTTCTTGCCTCAACTTCTCCTTCCACACGACAACGAATAGCTAGTGCAGTCACTAGTCTTATATCACCCCTCTTTGGGTAATCTAGTACGACCCCTGGTCCACAACGTAAGCAGTTGCGTAGTCAGCTGCCTGGTTCTGGAGAGAAAGAAGTATTGGACCACATGGCACATAAGTGGATTGTTTATCCTTCAAGATATGATGTAGAGTCTGTTGTGAATGTTTTTCATCAGTGGGAAGCACCAAAACAGAGATACGTTTTTGAGAAAATGTGTGAATTCCTCTGTGAGGAATTGGAAGATAATGGTTTAGACTCAAGCCCGCAGGAGTTGTGTCAAGTGCGCAATGAATTTGGAAAAGGTACGATTGTAGGTCCCGATGTTAGGAAAGCAGTTGCGACATTGCTATCTTTTAGGATTGAGGATCCTTCTCAGTCACTGTTTGGGCTTGACTCCTCTGGTAAAAAGGTGCGACAGTACCCTATGAGAGAAGTCCCTCCGGTATGGAAGGAAGCTGTTGCGGCTGATGCCGCTCATGGTATTGCTGCTATGCCAGCTCATTTTCAGCGTGTTTGGGTACATGTTCCCTGGAAGCGATCTGAAGTTTTAGCGCTTAAGCAGACATTGCCTGACCCCCGTAAGAACCCCGCAGGATAATATAAGGAGTTATCACAGACTGCAGAATCATGTGTCATGAACCTAGCTGACATAGATATGTTGTTCGGAAATGTTGTTCCACAGCCTTTGTGGGGATTGATTCGGAATACAGATCATGCTCCAGAACTAGGTGACACATGGGCTAATATCATTAATGCAGACAATAGACAGGTTGGTGGTGCCAAGCCTGAGCCCGCGGTAGCAGAACTCCCTGGTAGAATAATTAACTATAAGAAAACCTTAATGCCCGCAATACGTGTAAATTGGGATAAATTATCCGCCTGCAAACAGAAGAAAGATGAAACAGTGTCCGATTTCTTCACCAGGTTTGAAGAAACATTTATCGACCACAGTGGTCAAGACATGAGTACAGAAGGTGGTCAACGGTTATTTGTTGATAAATTTGTGCATAATTTACTTCCAGAGTTGTGTAAAAAATTTAAAGATTCGGAGAGTTCTTGGGCCGTTTCCTCTTTAGCGCAAATACTGGCTACTGCACAGTATTACGAAAATAGGGATACAGATGAGAAGGATAGAACAGACAAGAAAACGAAAGAATTAAAAACGAAGGTTCTTTTACAGCAGGCTTATCCGCCACGTGGAGGTCAGAATAATTATAGGCAAACCCAGGGTATCTATCAGCAACCCCAACAGTTTCAGAATAATCAGCAAATGTATGGATATTATCAACCACGTGTCCCTATAGGTCCCAATCAGTGTTCATATTGCAAGGAGGAAGGTCATTTTAAAAATAATTGTCTTAGATTGTTGCAGCGCACGAATAATGCTTATGGCGCAAAAGGTAGAGGTGGCCAGCAAGCTCCAAGAGGTAGAGGGCGTGGAAATGTTCCCCAGAACGCGCGTCCTCTTCCGCCTCAAAATACGATAAATAGTTTTGATCAGCAAGCCAATGCAACTGGCAAGACAGCACAGTACTATTATAATGACTATTATGCAGAAGATGATAATACGGAAGGTAATGATTACTAGGACAGCCATGGACAGAGGGAGTTGTTTCAGTGCCAGTGGATCAGAGCGGACCGTATGTTAAGGTGACTACAGCGGGTGTAACAGAGCCCTTTCTGCTGGATACTGGTGCTGCAAAGAGTTCTATTATGCGCTCCAAACTCCCTGGCGCGCCTTTGTCTGGCGAAATGAATGTTTCAGTAGGTTTTTCTGGCGCCCCGGTTAGGAACCCGATCTCAAGTCCTATGGCCCTTTCTGTTGGACCTTGTGAGCTGAAAGCACCCCTTATCCTAACGACAGGATGTGGTGAAAACCTGTTAGGATTGGATTTGTTAAAGAGATTACATGCAACATTACATTGTTCCCCCTCGGGAGTACAACTTACACTGGGTAGGGAAGGGATTTCTCCCATGTATTTGTCGAAGAATAAACTGCCAGCTGAATTGTCGTCTCTTCCTTATGCCCTTTGGGCCACTGGCCCTAATGATGTGGGCTTTTGGAAATACCGCCGTATGTGGTCACTCTGAAAGCCAATGTTAGATTGCCACGCATTCCCCAGTACAAGATCTCTAATGAAGGTGAAAAAGCGTTGTTAGCAATTATCTATGATTTAATTGAAAAGGATGTAATTGAAGAGACAAGAGGCAACGTTTGCAATAGTCCGGTTCTGCCTGTTTTAAAACGTACTGACTCTTCTCAGCCACCTGCTTACAGGTTTGTGATCGATCTTAGAGAGGTCAATAAGGTAGTTGTGCCACAGTTTCCAGTCGTCCCTGATATAACTGCCTTGGTAACTATGATCCCAGCTTCCGCTGCTTGGTTCTCAGTGACGATTTAAAGAATGCTTTCTTTAGTATCCCGATTGCAGAGGAGAGCAGGGATATTTTTGGGTTTTGTTTAGGAGGTCGCAGCTTCCGTTTTAAACGCGCTCCACAGGGCTACTGTGAAAGTCCATCAATATACAGTCAGGCTTTAAAAGCGCAGCTTGATGCACTTGTTTTACCTAGTGGTGCTACCCTTATTCAGTATGTTGACGACTTATTAATCGCCGCAGATACTGAGGAGATTTGTAAAGGAGCTACAACGTCATTGTTGCGTCATTTGTCTGCCTTTCATCACAAAGTGTCTCTCTCTAAACTGCAATATTGTCGACAAGAAGTGACCTATTTAGGTCATCTCTTATCGAAGGAGGGAAGGAAGCTGACCCCAGAAAGAATCCAGGCCATTGCACAATTAAGAGTGCCAAGGACACAGAGAGAAGTGCGTGCTTTCTTGGGCATTACTTCATACTGTAGGCACTGGATCCCGAGTTTTTCTTTGCTGGCAAAACCGTTGATAGCATGAACATGTAAAGATACACCGAATCCTGTCCCATGGTCTGAAGAGTGTCAGAAACGTTTCTTGGAATTACACAAGGCATTATGTTCAGCTCCTGTGTTGGGTACCCCCGACTATAGTAAGCCTTTTACATTGTATGTTCATGAAAAGGAAGGTTGCGCATTATCAGTGTTAACACAGCCTTTTGGAGACAGACCGCGTCCATGCGCGTATTTTTCGGCGACTTTGGATCCCGTAGCGAGGGCATTGCCAAGTTGTTTAAGAGCCACAGCGGCAGCAGCTGTGTCTATTCGACAGTCTGCTGGATTAGTGATGAATAACACATTGATTGTAATGGTTCCACATGCTGTGGACACATTGTTAAACAGGACCAAGACACAGCACTTAACTAGTGCTCGATTGTCAGGGTATGAATTGACACTGTTAGCAAACCATGTACACATAAAGAGGTGCAACACGTTAAATCCAGCTACATTATTGCCGATTCCAACAGACACAGATGAGATTGAGCAGCATGATTGTCTGTTCAGAACAGAAGAATAGACAAAAGGGAGAGTGGATCTTAAAGATACTCCCCTGGTTGAATGTGATGGTACCTTATGGGTGGATGGTTCGTGCTTCAAGCTTCCGAATGGTGATACGACTGCTGCATATGCTATCACGACTTTGCACACGATTGTTGAAACTGCACGCATACCACATAATTCGGTTCAAGCAGCAGAATTAATTGCACTTACAAGAGCATGCGTGTTGTCGAAAGGAATGAAAGTGAACATATATACTGACAGCCAGTATGCCTTTGGGTGGCCCATAGTTTTGGGCGCTTGTGGAAAGAACGTGGGTTCCTGACGTCGCATGGAACTAAGATTCAGAATGGTCAGTTGGTGAATGATCTCCTTGAGTC